>NC_139810.1:8267715-9617368 GCF_963457635.1 Microchirus variegatus | reverse complement strand
ACTTTAAGAGCGGGTGCCTATATCTTTGTCTTACTCTTTTCCTTTCACCCCTTATGTGTCCCCTCCACCCCTCACCGTCCCACTCTGCCCTATCTCTTTAGAGGATGTGTAAGAGTATCTGGTTTCCTAGAGCGTTTAGCACCTTAGCCACAAAAACCCGGACAGGAAGCCCACTCTATTTGCAATGTATCAATTGCTCTGTGAACAACACTTCCCTCACCTCCACCTCTCCTCAGTCTGCAGCTGTCTCAGCACACACACACACACACACACACACGCACACACACACACACAGACTTCTCACCTATACCTCCACCTTCACACGCAAGAACACCCACTCGCACATGAACAGAAGTGTGTACCGCGGCGGGTATACTGTAACCATGCAATGCAGACTTCATCATCAGCACAATGCCCTCAGCTTATACTGGAATGCGTGCGACTGAAAACACACACAGATGCACTCAGAGAATCTGACCTTGGCTCCAGTTAGTCTTGGGGTTCATCGTCCGGCAAGCTGGCAAGTCAGATGTGTCTAGCAGCCAAGACTGTGGCCACGGCCACTGCAAGGCTGCTGTCATCTGTTACACGCACGCACGCATGCACACACACACACACACACACACACACACACACACACACACACACACACACCACACACACACACACACACACACACACACACACACACACACACACACACACACACACACACACACACACAGGCTCAAAAGTAAAAGACCCAATGTCCAGAAGGTGAGAAATAAAGCTGTCAAGTATACGCATCTTGTGTGTATATAACTGTGTGTGTGCACATGCAGAAATGTGTGTGTGTGTGTGTGTTTGCACACTGTAGTGCGAGAGAGCAGGAACAACCCGCCTGAGGTGATGCAATTTGAAAGGCACTTTAGAAATTAAAGCAATGCCACTGTTCTGTAATGGGCTTAAATGATCCAGAAAACACAAGATATATTGAGCATTAATGAAACACACAGTGGCGTGTGCACACAAGCGCACACACACACCGCACGCACGCACACGCGCACACACGCACACACGCACACACACACACACACACACACACACACACACACACACACACACACACACACACACACACACACACACACACACACACACACACACACACACACACACTTCTTAATTCTGCTCTCAGCTGCAACTGCGTCTGCAACCTGCTTTGTGCTCATCACACACACTCACAGCCACGATTATTCACCTTTAGCTTGTTTCATTCGTTTGCAATCTAAGGCAGCAACCAATGATTATTTTCACAATTAATTGATCTAAAAATGACTAATTTCATACATCATACAATTTCAGGAAATTGAGAAAAGTGTCCATCAAACCCCAAGATGACATCATTATAATCAGTAAATTGGTTGATTCTTTATTTGCTTTGTTAACTATGAATTACAGTTGGTACGTCATAAACAATGATAAATTGTTGTGTTATGTATGTATGTATTGTATTATTTTGTATAGTTTAAAATCATTCTGTTCTAGTGCCAATATGAACAATGCCAAAATTCAAATGTCAAAAACTTTCCAATCTAATAGTTAGAAAAAATAAAATAAAAATTACATTCAACACTGATTTTGATTAAAGTTGGGTAGAACTTTTAGTCTTTTGATTCATAAAATGCTGTAAAAATGTTGCTGTATTTTCTCAAACCTCAAAATGTCCACATCCTTAAATGTTCTCCACAAACCACATACACTTATATTTACTGTCACAACAAAGGAGCAAAGAAACCAGGAAATAGCCACATTCATGCATTTTTTAAAACATATTTACAAAAAACCCCACTCAAACTGATGAATCAATTATCTCAATTTGGTTTATTAAGTGGAGCCCAAGATATATCTATATATATATCTATATGAACACTATGTGTATTTCATTAACATTCTTCTTATTTTTTTTAATTCAGAAAAATGTACATTTCCTATACGTTTGAGAGAGGAGACGAAAAGGAGCAGTCACTCCGCCTCATTGTCTGTGAATGTCCTTTGTGGTTTGGCTATACATTAATAATGTAAAAGTAATGATCTCTAGACTAAAGGCCCTGTCCTGTCTTGTCTCCCCCCCCCCCCTCTCTCTCTCTCTCTCTTTCTCTCTCTCTCCCTCCATCCCTCTTCCTCTGTCCAGCCAAAGCCAGAACAGTGAAAGAGAGAGAGAGAGAAAAAGATTGTTGGCCAAAGAGTGCAAGTCAAATAAAACAGAGGAATTCCTGGCCTGTGCTGTCGAAACAATGCCGGCACCGTTTTGCTTCATTGATTACTTGAGGAAAGGGGGAAGGAAGCAAAGAATCATTCTGAGAAAACATCTCTCCTCTCCTCTGCCCTTCCTTCCTTTCCTTTCCTCTCCTTTTCCTTTCCTTTCCTCCAGAAAGTTCGGACCCACAGAATGATGGATGAGGAACTTGCACTGTGGCCTCCGATGTCCTCTCCTCTTCCTCTCTCCTTATCCTCCTCCTCCTCTTCCTCCCTACACACACACACACAGACACACACACACACACACACACACACACACACACACACACACACACACACACACACACACACACACACACACACACACACACACACACACACACACACACACACACACACACACACACACACACACACACACACCCTCAGATGCACTGTGTTAGTGGGGGTGATGGATGGGGAGCTGGCAGTGTGGCAGTAATAGCAGACACCCAGAACTACACTGCCACTTATTCATTTGTCTCCGCGTACACGTCTTTATTTATATGTCTGTCCCTGTGTATACGACATCTAAATATAGACGTACGTCATGAAAAATTGAGCTTTTCTTACACAAAAATGTGTAAAACTTCAGAAGTGTGTGTGTGTGTGTGTTGGGGCCTCATTATGCACAACACACACAAATACAAACACATTCATGCCTCTGGGGTTTACGGGATGTGGCTCATATGTAAAAGAAGTTCATATTCCACTGTGTAATTATATGATTTGCGTGTAACCTCTTTTGACTCTGATGTGGTTCTGGAGTCGGACACTGTTTTTAGCATTTGTGTATGTGGTGTTTTTTTTCTTTCTTCCCCTCTCTCTTTCTTTGAGACTCACTTGTCAGGACAACGAGGCAGTGGATAATGGACAGCGGGCTGCTGCTTACACAACATTACACATTATTAATCATTTTCACATTGTCTGAGAGCAAAGTGGGGTGGGCTGGGGGTGGGCAACAGCGGCGCAAACGTGAAGCGGAGGAGGAGGAGGAAGATGAAGGGGGGGTAGTGGTGGAGGGGAAGAAAGGAGGGTTAGAAAGCCACAAATAACGACCATTAATCATAAAGCAGTCAACGTTTTCACATGTTATGATTGCCTGTTATTGGCAGCAGCCACGGATCTGTGTGTGTGTGTGTGTGTGTGTACAGTGTCCAATCGGACTTCTCTCTCTCCTTCTATGTCTTTGCCTCTCCTTAAACTGACGGCACAAACAACAACAACAACAACAACAGTTGAGAAATCACCCTCGTCAGCAGGAAGCTGGCAGGTGTGTTAACTCCCCCAGTACCAAATTAGGATGTGCAAGATTGCAGAAACAGCCTCGTCTCTCTCTCTTTTTTTCTTTATTTCTCTCTCTCTCTCTTTTTTTTTTTAATCACAAACATTTACATGAGGCCCCGGATGGGAACAGACTGTGGGATTATTTAGCCAAGGGCCAAATAATCCTGGAGTCACACTCTAGGGTCAAGCTCTGGGGGCACCATCACAAGCTAGAAAAAAAAAAGTTTAGTCATTTACAAACTTCTTTGTTGCTCAGTTGGCTCAAAAGTTGTTTGTGATGTCACACTTTATATTGCTATCTATCTATCTATCTATCTATCTATCTATCTATCTATCTATCTATCTATCTATCTATCTATCTATCTATCTATCTATCTATCTATCTATCTATCTATCTATCTATCTATCTATCTATCTATCTATCTATCTATCTATCTATCTATCTATCTATCTATCTATCTATCTATCTATCTATCTATCTATCTATCTATCTATCTATCTATCTATCAGCATTTTGGTGTGTGTTAATTCTTGTCAAAAACACATTTTCCTCCTTTTATCGTCTGTGGATTATAGAAAGTCAACACTAGGGGGTGCTCAAGGTTTGTCCAGCCAACTGTTGAGGAGGTCTCACACTGCTTCAGCTCCAGGTTTGTTGGTGTGTGTGTGTGTGTGTGTGTGTGTGTGTGTGTGTGTTTGTGCGTGTGTGTGCACGCTCGCTGTCCAGAAAGTGTTTCCAGTTGAAGCCAAGAGTGAGTCTTCCTTTTTTCTTCAGTCACGGTCACATCCTGCCACGAGACACTTTCTTTTAAATCATTAACTCTGGTTTTCTGTGCTCCTGTAGTCACACGGTTAAGTTTCTGAGTGACAACGACTGCCTGATAAAAGAGTTAATAGATGAAGAATTCATATTTAGTTACTTAATGCCTTTGAATATGAGCAAACCTGCTGAGTGGACATTAGTTAGCGCACTAATTGGATGTTTGAGGGATATTATTTTGGACATGTTGAAGCAGTTTTTAGAATTAGGGAGGAAACTACACTAATTCCGTCTTTATTGATGCCTGTTTTTTTGTCACACACACACAAACACATGTGACTTCATATAAATCATATTTTCAAGAAGAATAAAGCATTTCAGGGCTGAAAGTTAGGATTTTGTCCCACATTATTGAAAATGTGACTTTTAAATATGGATTGACTGTCACAGAAGAGCAAAGAAACCCTGATAATATTAAATTTAACATACGAGAACAGTGTGCCCCCCCCCACACACACACACCTGAACACTCAACATGCAGCTGGCTTCATATAAATCACCTTTTCAACAAAAATAGAACATTTCAGGGCTAAGAGTAATGATTATTTCTTGATTTATCATTACACCAGCAAATATTTGCTGGCGTTTTGTTACTTGCTGGTGTTTTGTTATTTGCTGGCGTTTTGTTATTTGCTGGTGTTTTGTTATTTGCTGGCGTTTTGTTATTTGCTGGCGTTTTGTTATTTGCTGGCGTTTTGTTATTTGCTGGCGTTTTGTTATTTGCTGGCGTTTTGTTATTTGCTGGCGTTTTGTTATTTGCTGGTGTTTTCTTATTTGCTGGCGTTTTGTTATTTGCTGGTGTTTTCTTATTTGCTGGTATTTTGTTACTTGCTGGCGTTTTGTTATTTGCTGGTGTTTTCTTATTCGCTGGCGTTTTGTTACTTGCTGGCGTTTTGTTATTTGCTTGCGTTTTGTTATTTGCTGGTGTTTTCTTATTTGCTGGCGTTGTGTTACTTGCTGGCATTTTCTTATTTGCTGGTGTTTTCTATTTGCTGGAATTTTGTTACTTGCTGGTGTTTTCTTATTTGCTGGCGTTTTGTTACTTGCTGGTGTTTTGTTACTTGCTGGCGTTTTGTTATTTGCTGGCGTTTTCTTATTTGCTGGCGTTGTGTTACTTGCTGGCGTTTTCTTATTTGCTGGTGTTTTCTTACTTGCTGGCGTTTTGTTACTTGCCGGTGTTTTCTTGTTTGCCGGTGTTTTCTCATTTGCTGGTGTTTTGGGGTGCAGTGCGTTTGCCCCTGTCGGCCACCGTAAAATATACATTGGTGTTTTTCCAAAGAGTAAAACGTCACAAAAAGCCAGAAAATACATAAAGAACAAACATCAAGATAACAACACCAATTCTAAGATCACCTGTGTACTTTAGCACCTGTTTCAACAAAGAAAATTGTTGGGCTTTTTAATTTTTTTTTATTATCCATTATTGATTAATCTGACAATTATTTTGCTTGACTATTCTATTATTGTTTGATCCATGGAATGACACTGGATATCGGTTTTTCCCCAAATCTGAAAATCATGACATCCTCATATGATATTTTTTTGTCCACAAACCAAAGATATTCCAGCTGCTGTCATGGACATGTTTCCCGAACCCTGACATGTTGTAAGATGTCTTGTTTTGTTACGTAAACCAAAGAGATTCAATGTTGCTATCGTGAAAAAGCAAAAAGAAGCCAGTAAATTCACATTGAAGAAGCTAAAAAAACACACACACGCACACACACACACGCACACACCTGCGCAACACCAAGTGTTTTAACGCACAGTTTCTGAGGATTGCAAGGGATTTTTATTTTACATTATTGTGCGATTTATTGCTTATTTTATCGATCATATTGAAATGATCAATGTGTGTTGTTTAAAATAAAAATAAAATGATGAAAAATCTCACTTTCAATCACTGTCTCCCCAAAACCTTGAAATGACGACGCCCTTAAACGTCTTATGTTTTTGTCCAGTTTGCTGTCATTTGAAGAGCATGAACACAGAGACTCAAAATGGTTTGAGCTGCTATAGTCTAGATGCTGATGATGTGTCGTTGGGCAAGACACTGAACCCCGTGTTGCCCCTGATAGAGCGGTTTGAAAATGTGTGATAGTCAACTATTTTGATAATTGATTTGAGTTTTTTTCCTATTATTATTAGGTTTTCTGATTTTTCAGCTTCTTAAATGTGAATATTTTCTGGCTTCTTTGCTCCACATAACAAATAATCCATTAAAATGGAATCATTTTGATTCGTGGACAAAACAAGACATTCAAGAACATGATCGTTTCCACGTTTTAAAAACACCGATTGACATTTTCTGTCATTTCCTGGACCAAACAAGTCGAGAGAATAATCGACAGATTAATCCATTATGAAAATAATCGTTGGTTGCAGCCCTAGTGCTGAGTGAATGACCAAAAAAGCGTGGTCACTGAGAAACAATTTACCAAACTGATTCCAAGATGTATTTAGTAGTGGATTACTGCACGACGAAAACATCCTGTTTTTGTATGTCGTGCTGTATTCTGTTTCTTTAAATGTACGTTTAAGTTACAGGGCCTTCGATCCCTGCCGCCTGTAGCAGAAATGTTGCTCTGATTTAAACGTCCTCATCGGCACAACTTTCATGTCCACATGTGTTGCACACAGTTGTGTTGTGGAATTTTTCCGTCCCTGTGGCATCCGACTGTTTTCTCTTCTCCACTGCTCCGACTCTCTCACTGACCACCAGCTCTATTGTTGTGGGACTCCACTGACTTCGGCTGAGACACTGCCATATATATGAGGATGACTGTAAATCAGCTGCATTTTATTTTTTTTTGCATTTAAAGAGAGGGCTTCAGATGCGAGTGGCGACATATTGAAATCAGTGCCTGCTGTGTTTTTTTGTGTTTGTGGCCAGACAGCGTGGCTGGATGAAACAGCTCCCTGGACACCATGGAGGAGAGGATAGTGACATGTTATGTTATGGTGAGGAGGCACTTTGTGAGTATTTATGTCACACTTTCAAGTCTGTGGTAGGTTTTAAAGACAAAAAAAGGAGAGATCCTGTAACATATTTGTCCTATATTATTAAATACAAACTCTTCCATGTTTGTTTATATTCCACTATCAATCATTTGTCTCATTTTCCACATTTCCTTTGAGGGGGAAACGCTGGAAATAATCCCAGAACAATGGAAAAATAAGACATCTTGTTTTGTTTTTTACTTTTTTTTAAAACTGAAAATCCTTAATCCTTAATTGGCAGCAGTAGCAACTCAAAAACTCTCAAAACTACTTTTTTACTTTAATCCTTTCCTTTCCATATATTATTTACACAAATATAAATTTTTGGGTTACAGTGGCGATGTGCACAATGAAGAAAGAGGTAAAAACAAAACATAAAAATACAATACATGATAATTTAGAACTTTACACAAACTGCACGCTTGTTGATTGGTTTACTCAGGTTAAAGTCTAACATCCTATTCATTCATAGCTTTGCATGAAACTGCACTAATTGGTCGAATTTTAAAAACGTCCTTGTAGCTGTGGTGTAAACCCTGTCATCATATTTTACATTTTACATTATTAGCGAGCTATCTTCTTTCACTTCCTATCTTGTATTTTGTCTTTCTTTACATGTATATTTTGCTTTTATCTCATATCTTCTATTTCAGCCATTCCTAAACTGAAGCATGCTGGGGGCCCACTTTGAAATCTGGAAGTCCTCCGAGGTCCACATCACCTCAGAGGACTTCCAGATTTCAAAGAATTGATTTCGATGAATTGATGATTAAAATAGTTGACGATTAATTGAGTAATTGATTAATAATCGACGAATCAACTCTAGATAGTTAAGGTTAGGGTAAGGGTCTACACTCTAGAATAAGGGTTCCTTATTTAAGGGGTCCTTCTACAAGGGCTGAGGTTCTACCTGGAACCATCTGCTTCTGAAAAACCCTTTCCTGAAGAAAGAGTTTTAAAAGGGTTCTTGATGAAACCCTCTAAAAGGGTTCCAGGTGGAACCTTAATAAAAAGGTTCTACCTGGAGCCAAAAAGGGTTCTCCTATGAGGACAAGCCGAAGAACGTGATTTGGTTCTACTTAGCACTTTTATTTCTAAGAGTGTAGGGAATGCATTATGTCTATGATGTGTCCTCAAAAGTCTGTGCACTTTAGCTAACTTCAAAGATCTTGTGTTAACAATTGAATTCCATTGTATATGTCGTGTGTATCATGCACCATAGTGTTATATAATAAGGTGGTAGTTATTATAAGCAGCTGCTTCATAGTGATAATCATATCATCATATCTAAATAATCTTGCTTTTATTTGCTGTGATTTTCACGTTTGTGCAATGATTTACTAAAACCAACAGACACACACGCCTCATAAGGATAAGAGGAGTAGTGGCACCACTTCACACCACATATACACCAGTGAGCCTGCAACATTCAGATAAAGTATGGAAAAACCTGTCGGGGCAGTTGGCAAAGATGAAAGCTTTGGAGGTGATTGCACCATGTAAAAAGTGAGAGAGGAGACGGAGCATCGGGAGAGACAGACACACGCTGATGTTCAGGCTCCAGATGAGAAACACAACTAATCCTAAAACATGGACGTGAGGTGAGGGAAACGCGTGAATCTGCTCATTGTCAACCTGTGGGGCTGTTGAGTGATGATGCACCTGACTCCTCCTCCTCTTCCACTTCCACCATCACACCTCTCTACCCACTACCCCTCCACAGAAAATCACAGAAACACACAGCCAGATTATTCACCGCGTGCCGTTATTGAATATGTGACTAACGCACTGAGAGTCGCTCTGGGAAATCAGATTAAAAAATGAATTATTTATAAGGACATGGAGCAGCAGTCCGACAGGGCAGAGAGAGAGAGATAGGAAGAATACACCGCATACAATATTCACCCCCCCCCAACAACATTACAAGTTTGATCATGACACTTTCCACATGTAGTTATTCATTTTTATAATGCTCACAAATGTTCCCCCCTCCATATTCTGATATTGAAATATGACTCATGGTAAAATTACATGGTGAAAGTGTTTTATTATTTTTGTTTGAATGTTATTATCAATATTTTCCCTGCTTCCACCCACCCACACACACACACACGCATACACACGGTCTAAAAGACGATTTGATATATTCTCATGGAAGCTATAAAGCCTGATATCAAATGAGTTAAATGACTTTTGTTGCTGTTTCGGTGTAAAGCCTCCCCTGGAACATGAAGGAAATTGAAAGCAATAGATACAACATGGATTAAAAAGATTATGATAAGCAATTATTCCAAACAATGAATACAATGGGCTAAGATTTGAATTGTGGTTATGATTAAGTTTACGGATCATTCTTTTTTGAGGTTGTCCAAATGGAAGGAAGTCGTTGCAGTGTCCAAAGAAGAATTGTTGTGTGTGTGCTTGTATTTATATCCTCGTGAGATCCACATTTTGTCTGGGCCCCTGAAATGTAAAGGTCTTTTTCAGGGTTTAGTCCTGGTTTTAGGGATAGGGTTAGACCTGGGTTCAGACTAGGGTTAGTGTTAGGCACTTGTGATGGTTATGGAGTGGAAACTAAATAACAATTCAGTCTTGAGCCTTTGTTACATCATACTCTCTCACAAACACTATCATACTCTGTTACAAACACTATCATACTCTCTCAAAAACACTACAATACTCATACTCTCTCACAAACACTATCATACTTTCTCACAAACACTACAATACTCATACTCTCTCACAAACACTACAATACTCATACTCTCTCACAAACACTATCATACTCTCACACTCTCTCACAAACACCCATACTCTCTCACAAACACTATCATACTCTCTCACAAATACTACAATACTCATACTCTCTCACAAACACTATCATACTCTCTCACAAGCACTATCATACTCTCTCACAAACACTATCATACTCTCTCACAAACACTAATATACTCATACTCTCTCACAAACACTACAATACTCATACTCTCTCACAAACACTATCATACTCTCTCACAAACACTATCATACTCTCTCATACTCTCTCACAAACACTATCATACTCTCTCACAAACACTATCATACTCTCTCACAAACACTACAATACTCATACTCTCTCACAAACACTATCATACTCTCTCACAAGCACTATCATACTCTCTCACAAACACTATCATACTCTCTCACAAACACTATCATACTGTTTGTAAGAGAGTATGATAGTGTTTGTGAGAGAGTATGATGTAATAATCTGTTGCTTTTCATGATTAATTGAGTGATAGTTTGGTCCATAAAATGTCAAAACATTAACGTTAAAAATCGTCCATCGGTGTTTGACAAACCTGACGATGTTCTCGAATGTCTTGTTTTTGTCCACAAACCAAAATGATTCACTTTTAAAGATTTTCTTTGTTATATGGAGCAAAGAATATATATATTAAATATATATATATATAATTTATTCATCGATTACGATTCGATTAATGGAGTAATTGTTTCAGCTCTAGATGGTTAAGGTTAAGGGATGTGTTTCTTGTGTTTCCACATGTCTTTATGTTATTTTACCTTTCTATTTTACACCTTTCCTTCAATTTAAGACCAATATATCAATGGGTTATGGACAAAACAACTGATAACTGAGCGAATAATTGACTCATAAGGATGATCTTTTTTTTGTCCATAAAAAGCAGTGTCTCAAACCTCAAAATGTAAAAAGCTTTGGCCACAAACCCAAAAATATTCACCATACATGTAGAGTATATCCACATTAAGCTTAAAAAAATCACAACCCTCACTCACAAAATATTAATCTAGTAAACAGTTTATCGTAGCAGGACTAATGCAGGTTTTTCACAAATTTTTCCACCCTCATTTCTATTCATTTCATGAAATGTGACTCACCTCTGTTTTAGGCGTTATCTGTGGACTGATGGTGTCTCACCCTCTTCTTCCTCTGTGTCTTTTCCTTTTCTGTTTCTCGCTTCTGCACAGATGTACAGCACAGCCTCTTCTCTCTGCTTGATGGTCTTTTCCATGGTCTCTTTCTGTCTCTCTGTGGCTCGCTTTTATTTCTCCACTTTGACAAGCGGCCAACTTGCTGACACAGTGTTTAGGTGTGCGGAGATGAGCCGAAGTCTTCCTCGTTTAAGTGATCGCTTTTATCCCATCCCTTATTTTAAAGGCTACGATCAAATCATTCATCTGCCTTTTCTAATACCCGATTCCTGCTGCTGGTCAAACACAAGGAACGTGTTTTATCAGCATCTCCCAGACTCTACAATAGATTCAAAGTTTTATTAACTGCAGTTTATGATTTGGTTTCCTTCTGTTTCAGACAGGTTTCCTTCTGTCTGAAAGAGGCCACGCATTAATGCCCTGTTTAGACTGCAAATCGGCTTCGTTAGCACATTCAATCAGAATCTGATCTTCCTGACCAACCATTCACATTATATATTGCAAGTGATAAGATCCGATCTGCATGTGTACAAATTGACTGATGCCGTGTTTCTATTGCCTTGCCTTGGCAAGGCACGGTTAATTTGCATTTCTACTAGCATAAAAACGTACCTGGTACCAGGTACGTTTTTTTAGTACCTGCTCTGGCGAGTATTTCAGTCCAGTGACTGTTTTAAAGCGGACCTAGACCGGAAGTTCAAATTAACGCTGTTTTTTAGTGTGTATCTGCGTCATTACCTTGTTTAAGAAGCCCTGAAGGTTCTAAACAAACAGTTCAGCCACTGCTGAGAACACTGTGTTGTATTGTAATTTCGGGCTCAACGAGATCTCTGAAAAAACCCGGTCCGGTTACATAAACACAGTTCTCCTGAACAGCAGATCCTCCTGCTCCGGGCACTAGTCCGGGCACATCCAGTTGCGTACATTGAACCGCAGAAGAATAATAACGTCCGTTGTGGAGGTGTTTCATGAGCGACAGTGTCTTCTGACTCTGGGTCTGACTTCCGGGTCAAAGTCATAAAAGGAACTGCGGCGGGGAGTCGTGAAGAAGCTATTTTAAACACTGTTAAAACAATGTTTTGATAATGAGTAGCAGTGCATCCACCTTTCCAGAGGGGGGAGCTGCGCTTCTGAGCGCTGGTGTGCTGAATAGTATTGGCCAATCACAAGACTCTGTCTTCTGGGGGTGAGAGTTCACTCTGAAATATCGCGACTCAGGAACAGCGTCAGAAAAGAGGATTTCAATCGGCTCGTTTACAGCAACTAGGAGGTTTTTGACCATAAAAACAAGTTAATGTATGTAAGTAGACCTCCATAACTAACATATGTGCAACAGGACCACTCTAGGTCCGCTTTAATTAACTAATTCTTGAAGCAATCAAAGATGGCAGACTTCACCCCATCAACAACTTTTATGTTGTGGAAAACCAACCTAAATCGTACCGGGACTATAAAGACATGGTTTGTGGAATAATTTGTTTGCCCAGACCTCAGTCCCATTAAAGGGATATTTCACCGATGGATGGATGGGCACAACTTTCCATAGAAACACTTCAAAATCTGGAGGAAAGTCTGAGGAAAGGGTGGTAGCTGCAAAATGCGACCAACTCAAAGTAAGTCATTACAGTCTCTGTTGGTGTAGTGGTGTTGTATATTTACATGTGTAAGGATTAGTTTCAATTGGAATTTACAATCCCATCATTTACACGGACGCAAAATTAAATCACAATCAAACTGTGGTGTGTGTTTACAGGTGCACAAGACGGAATGGACTATTTTGATATGTGCAGTGTTGTCTAATTCTCCACTATAGAAACAGCAGAAGAAGAAGCTTTTGAAAGTACAGCAGTGACAAAATGGAAATACTTCACATTTACATGGATCAGATACACAATAGCACCAAATCCAGGAAGTCATGATTGGATCGACCGTGTATAAGAACACCTAGCTAACCAAATGATGATTTCAGTATCGGATCAGAGTTTTTGGACTGGCAAGACTGTTTTTTAATTTTACATAATTTATGACTCATTGCTATGATGAAGCTCTCAGTATTTTTTTAAAATTATATTTAGTAAAAAAAAAAAGAATAAGATTGAATGAGGGAACAAAGTAAAAAATAGAACAGAAAATTCACAGCTCTGACTCATTTTGTTTCTGGTGTGTTTTTGATTCACGCAGTGATGAAAGGGTGAAAAATGGGAATGATGTTACTCCTTTTTTTTTGCGGTTTCACCCAGGTTCAGAAATCTCAGATTTTAGTGTGAGGCTTACATTTTTCGGAGTTTTTCCTCCTATTCCTCCACGTCCTGGTCTCAGAGACAGGTGTTATGGTGGTGGTGTTTGAGTCACGCAGGCCTTCACAGGTGAATGTGGTCGAGGAGGTTATGTCAGCAGCACCTCCAGCCCCACTGACAACCCCCTCTCTCTCCCACCTCTCTCTCATGTGGGCCAAACCACATATTTTGGAGAGGAAGCAGCCCTCAGGGTGAACACTGGGGAGTTTCCACTATGACCACATCAAGGTGAGGTGAAGAAAATAAATTCACATCTGGAAAGAACCCTTCACTTTTCCCTCTCCTCACCTGCCTTCCCTTAGAGTCTTACACATTCTCGAGATGCTATTGAAGGGCTGAACAATTCAAAATCAAACATAATACACACATTTAGTGCAAATAAATTAACTGTTTTATTTTAATGTTTTCATATTTAATCATTGGATTTAAAAAAAGTTTTTGTGATAATTGTTCTACTTATATCTCAAATATATATATATATATAATTAATTCCTGTTGGAAGCAATTTATACCTTAAAGTTCTTTACTTTGCATTAAAATGAAAATATTTCTTACAGTGTCATGTGCTCCATCATGTTTTTAAATGATCTATAGTGTATATACATATTGCAAATCAAATTGAAATAAGATAAGATAATGTAATGTACTTTGTTTCTATTGCACTTTATAACAACCCACAGTGACCAAAGTGCTTTTCAAAATAAAAGCATTACAGACACACAGCATTAAAAGCAGACAGTAAGAACCAATTCATGAAACATAAATCAAAGCAGGAAAATGCCAATTAAAAACACAAAAGAATAACGTTAATTAAAATAATAATAATAATACTACTACTCATAATAATAAAATAATAAAAACCACACTACTCGGTATTGAAAGCCATTCTGAATAAATATGTTTTCAGTTTGGATTTCAAAAGGCCCAGGTCAGTGATAAAGTTATCTCGGGGGGGAGGAGCTTATTCCAGAGTCTGGGGACAACAACTGAAAAGATTCAATCACAACTGTTTATATCTAGACCTGGGCACGTCAAGCAGAAGTTAGATGACCGTAAATATCTACCATGCTTGTGAACAGTTAGAATTTCTGTTAAATAGGCCAGGGCGAGGCCATTAAGGGCTTTAAAAACAAACATTAAAAGTTTAAAATCAATTCTAAAACTCACAGGTAGCCAGTGGAGAGAATAAAGTATTGGAGTGATGTGCTCCCATCTCGCGAGCAGCTGCATTTTGCAATAATTGGAGGCAGCTGAGGGAAGCCTGAGTGACACCAACATAAAGGGCATTACAATAGTCCAGTCTAGAACTAATAAAGGCTTTTATACCTCGAGGTTGTGGCCGTGAGATAAGAAAAGATAACTCTTTATTAGTCCGACAAGGAGGAATTTTACTTTGTAACAGTATGACAGTCAAGGTAAGAGTAATACATTATATGTTCACATCTATGAATGCACAATACACAAACAATTTACAATTAAGATTATGAAAAATAAAACAGAATATATAGTATAGACAGCGGAAAATGACTCAACACAGGAAATTATTTCTTCAACAAAAACTTTTTCTGATTCTTTTTCAAAGAGCCCTGGTGTTGTTGTTGTTTTTTTTTATTTAAATGAAACATAATTTTTGGGGGCAATAATGCTTGCCTTGTGCCATTTTTTTCAACCCCCACCACAGGGGCATAAAGGGGCACATGGTGCTGCTGCTCCCCACTTGGATGCAACGTGTGCATCAGAGCTCAGGGCTCACACTCACAGTCGAGTTTACTGTATAGGTAGGTGCGTGTGATGGGAGGTGGGAGGAAGAGGGGAGAGGAGATGGGGAAAGGAGGATGAAGGAGTAGTCGCATCAGCAGAAAGTTGTTTTTCTGTGGCCTGGAGAGTCTATTTAAAGTTGGATGGGGGTGGAGGGGGGAAATGGGGAGGTAGACTTGGTCTGAGCCTAGAGAAATGCAGCCAGGATGAAGGAGTATGGGTGGCAGGAGGATAGGAGACACCGATTTCCCCTCTGTTTTTAGTTTTGGTTGAGGTTGGAATGCGTGTGTGTTTGTGTGCATTTAAAAAAAAAAAAAAAAAAAGGGGTGGGGGGGCGATATAGCTTGCTGTGTGGGTGTGAATGTGTGCCCAGACTCATGTGTGTGAGTGTGTGTGTGTAGCTGAGGTATTAATCTTCTTTGTCAGTGAAGCCCAGATGCAGGGCCCTTCCAGCAGCACAAGCCTGGACTCAGCAGTCTGCACCAGGCCCTGGGAAGAAGGGATGGTGTTTTTTTTTTTCTTCATTTTTTTTGGTGGGGGGTTTGGATGCTGTTGGTTGTGCTACACAAGAGCAGTGAGGTGCGCTGTGATGGAGAGGGCAAAGGGGACAACACACAGCAGATTAGCTAATGATATTAGCCAGAGAAGACCCTCAGGTAAAACCCAGTAGTTGCAATTAGTGGAGTTTCTCTCCGGTTACCCTGTGGCCCCTACACACACACACACACACACACACACACACACACACACACACACACACACACACACACACACCCACACACACACACACACACACACACACACACACACACACACACACACACACACACACACACACACACACACACACACAGAAAGAAAAAGAGAGCCATAGTCTGGTTTCCATTACAGAGGACATTACATTGACTTACATTCATTTTCTGGTGACTCTCAAGTCTAACTTTAACAATAACTGGTCTAATCCTCATAACCTTAACCTCATTGTAGCCATACAATGTGTCTTCACCTTAAAAAGTAATAATTTACAGCTCAGGGACTTGATATCTTTGTGAGGACACATCATAGACATATTGCATTCCCTAGCCCCTAACATAACCTTAATTTAACCCTTTCCCTAACCTTAGCCCAATTCTAACCCTAACCCTAAATCCCTTTAAAGTTGTGGTGCTCAGAGACAAAAATGTCCCCACAAGGTCAAAAAGACCTCACAAAGACATAAATGCATACAGATTATTACCCACTTTTCTCCTTACATATTACATATACAACACCTGCGTTAAATCCTGATGTACGTAAGCAGAGCTCCACATCAAATTCCCCTCCACGAGCCACCCATTTACCCCACTCCCTCCACTGCACATTAACACTGCTCATGGGCCCCCTTCACTGTTTGCCCACTGCGAGAGCAGACGATCTAACATGTTTGCTCTGCGGGAAACGCACACACGCACAATCACTCAGTGGGTAGTGAAACTGGGACTGAGAGAGAGAGCGAGAGAGAGCCGACACAGTCTATTTAAGAGTGTGCTGATAAGCACAAGTGCATCACACACACTAAATAAAAACTTCAAAGCAGGGGGTGGAGAGATTGACATAACAAGCTGATAAACCTCTTTCTCCAGTTGAGACGCCAGAACAGCGCTGAGAGGGAAGGTGCTGCTTGTCTGCTGGTGATGAAAGATATTGATGTGCAAACAAAACCGAGTTGATCTCGAGCATATTTTGTAACAACGGTGCCAAGCAGAGGACACACTGATATTAAGGAGTGCAATCAATCACAAATATGCCTCGCGTGAGTCATCTTTAACCAGTAGGAGGTTGTTAATTTTTTTAAGCCACTAATGAGTAATGCTTGTGTGAATTTAGATTTCCCTAAATCAGGGTTTTAAATCACTTTTTTCTTTTCCAGTGGGACACAAATAAAAGGTTTTAAAGAATTCATTAGTCATTAAATCCATCTTTATATGCAACATGCTATTTACATTTTAAAAAACCCTAACCAAAAAATGTAAAAACCTTTCCTATGATACAGTATGTAACTTCATTGGATCATTTCATTCATCATTTTTTGACCATCTGCCTTGGCAGGTTGGGGTAAAAGGAAAAAATGTTGGACAGAGGAGAGGTGGGGGACAGAAAGGAGGAGAGAAAGGACAAGAGGGAGGTGAGGTGAAGACAGTAGATGGAGACTAGGAGCAGATACACAACAACTCTATCAAGTTATAAGTTTAGAAAGGACATGTATATAGAACTACAATATCGTTTATATTACATGCGGCCCCCCAAATGATTACATGCGGCCCCCCACTTAATATCATGTAATAATAACCATGTAACCATGTAACCATGACCTCACCGTCTTTTAAACACAGTGTGCCAGTGAGGTGATAGAATAAAATATATGTTTACTAGCAATGTTTTTATAACTAATAATAATAATAATGATAATAATAATAACAACAATAATAATAATAATAATCATAATAATAATCATAATAATAATAATAATAATAATAATCATAATAATAATAATAATAATAATAAGACATTTGGTCATAATTAGGAATGGCATTGGCTGAAACGGCTTCTTTCACAAATATTAATTACAGTTTTCCACACTATTTTTAATGTAATTTGAAATAAATGTCTGTTTTTGATATTAATACATTAATTTTGCATCATAAATATAATTATTAATTATATACGGTGGTGTGCAACATTGAGCTATTGTGAACAGTTGTTTTATTTCCCACTTTTTGTTCTCCAGGCCGGCCCCCTCTTGACCACAATAGATGCGCATTGGCCCCCAGGTCATTTGAGTTTGAGACCCCTCCTATAAACTGTCTCTGGATCCTGCAACCTGCAAGACAAGGGTCAACTAGGTAACAGACGTCAAGGGCCAGATAAAAGTGTGCGATGTGGAAATGTGTATCTCCTCTCCATGGAACACAAAAAGTTATATGACCTGGCCTTAAACCCTCACCTTTTGAGATCTCCCCACTAAAAAGACCAATCTCTCAATCTGTGAAAGGCTCCGCCCATATTGGTTTTATTGAATTTAATAGTCACTCTTTTAGACTCTACGTGTTTTAGGTTGCTTTACAATAGGCAGAATCATTGCTGATGATTGAATATCACACTTTCCAGTGAAAGGCCAATATCTAGGCCATGTGTGTCTGTTGAGTATAGAACAGCCAATAGGAGCTACACCTCTTTCTCTGAGCAGCACAGTGATTGGTCAGTTTCTCCCGTCACAGACCAGATTTCCTCAAAACTGGAAACAAAGCCTAGAGGAGGTTCAAATCTCTGGTTCTTCCTCAGATCACTTGATGTACACTATGATTGAAGGTGCCACAAAGTTCAATTGTTGGCCCCCTCCTGTAATAAAGAATTTCATTCTTTATTAAAATATTTAACTTTTGTGAGAGTGTGTGGGTGCTTTTTTCTTTTCAAAATGTTATTTAACCACATTTTCAATTTAATTCTGAAGTTTAATGGAATTATGTCTGTCTTTGTCGGTGTAATTTGACATGTAAGAGTAATATTAAATAATGAATGCATTGCTGTGTATGTAACTTTTTTGATGTTGCCCGTAAACTCAACAGGTGAAGCACCTGCAGCAGACGTTTTGATCAGAGTAGTCGTACCAATTCTTCTCATTCGAGCAGATCCTCTGTGGCACCTCAGAGTATCTTCTATAAATCTCCCGCAAAGTTGCTCTCGAACATTGTGAGATGTTGCTTAATCTCTGGGCTTCACTGTGAAGTTTGCGAATTTCGTACACGCACACAACCTGGGCTCTCCTCTGACAACGTGATGAATTACAAGAGCTTTCAAAAAACATCTCTTCTCTGTCTCCTTGGCTCCTTGAAATCTCTCTGCTGTGTCTCTCTCTCATTTCTCATTTGTGGTTTTTGTTTTCTTTACACCTGCACAACTGTAGTGTGATTGGTATTTTACTCGAAGACTGTGGAAGGTTAAATGACAAATCATTACAGTCTATGTGCAGAGAGAGAGAGAGAGAGAGAGAGAGAGAGGGAGGAAGAGTCTGTATAGCTTTCCTTGACTTGTCAGCTGGTATTTTATATGACCTTCCTTATTATAATTCTACTTATCTTATCCAAAAGGCCATCAGCCTGCACGATTAATTTAGGTACTGTATCCGTGTAAATGACCGCTTCCCTCCTCTTGCTGCAGCCCCACCCTCATTCCCTCCATCTGCAGGAGATTAAACTGAGCCCAGCTCTACTTTTCTCTCTTCTGTCCATCATAGTGAAAAATTACCTTTTAGTCGTCTTCCTTAATCGCACTGGCCACAGAGCAATCAGACAGGAAATAATGGCTTGGTGTCTGGCTGTGCAGGCTCCTCCACTACAGTGCCTCAAGTCTGGATGAGGTGAGGACGGGGGAAACCACACATTAATGATTTCTCATATGTGTCATCCTTCTAGAAATACAAATTGTGCTAAACTATCGCAGTGTCAAATCTTGGTGGGAATACATTTATAAATGTTAGCTTGCTTCACAGGAAGCTTTCAAGTCAATATCCTCTGCTTTTGTGTTCCAGTTTAATGTCTGGCCCTCCCTGAGCGTCGTGAGTTCTTCTCTCTGTGAGCTTGTTTGCAATCTCTATCCCTGCTAAAATCAAGACTTATTCCTAATGACGTATTCACACCCACTTCAACTGATTTTTTCCTTTTTTCCTTTTCTACCTGGTGCATAATATTCTCGCACATGTTCCCATCAGCCCTTCTCACTAGTGTTGTGTCGGTCATGAGTAATTCGTTCGAAAGTACAAATAATTTTTAGTGAATGAACTGACTGGGATCACTTCATTAACTGATTCGTTCCTTTCTTAGTTCAGTTGAGCTCAGCAGTGATTGTGGTGGACGGGAGTGGAACTGCCGCATTCTGTGAATCACTTGTGAAGTCGTTCGCCGACGCCGTCACTCACTCGTGAATCTTCGGCAAACGACGCCAGCCAACGTGCGCTGAGTGGGGAGGGAGTGACTTGTAAGAAGAACTGTGTCTGCCGTGCTGCTGTGATTCAGTCACTGACTCAGTCATGATTCGCGAACGAACTGACACACAGAGAACTGGTGAACTGTGGCTGTGGACATGAATCTCGTTCTCGCTGTCACTCACTCTATGACCCGCGGTGCGAACGTACTGCACTCAGGGAGGAGGTGAGTCGCGTAGCAGGGCACAGGGCTCCTGCTAAGCACTGAACGATTCTGTGAACGAATCTTTTGCACAAATCATTTTAATGAACGGATACTAGTGATTCAGTATACTCAAATGAACTGCAGATCCCATCACTACTTCTCACCTGCCCTGTCTTACCCATTCACTCATACAGGAATTGTCCTCCATTTATGATACAATCAGGATATTGGAAGATTCTCAACACTTGACTGGCTTTTGTGACATCACCAACTGCAACTGCAACTGCAACCTTAAATTCTGTGAAAAGTAGGTCAGGGTCTGGATTTAGGAAACATCCAATTTTGATTTTCACAATTTTTTTCAACTTCCTGCCCATGTATAATCTCAAAAAATATTTTGTCTTGTATTTTTTTTTGCCCCATGATCATATACCACAGTCAGACATAAAGTTTGGAAAATAAATGGCCTGAGTGCTGAGGACTGAGTCAGGACATTTTTTCTGGAGTTTGCTGCTCTCATATTAAGTAAGCAAAATGAGATTGCTTGGGTCAGACATATTTAACAGCAGAAGAATTTCCGGAAAACTCAGGCGAGGGGGTGGAATGTAGCTAAAGCAAACAGTAGGGAGGAAACTTGATGTGAATCATCTGGACCTTTTGTGTTGGATCGCACAGAGATTTCCTAGAAATTTGAGGAAGCTGGCTGAAGTTCAGCATGAGTTTTATGGATATTTCATCATATGGCCTACAAGTCTCTGACTTCAGGTCTGAAAGTGTCATGGCATGTTGTTGACAACGAGCCCTGATTGTTAAGATGTAAACACGTAGGGAGGGAAAAGTCAACCTTGGTCCTTGAAAAAGAGCTGCAGTGTTTTTTTTTTTTAGATTCAGTGACGTAGAAGCTTGAATTCATTGGGTTCCACCTGAAACCCTAGTGTCAACAAGAACCCTTTTGAAACTCTTTATTCAGGAAAGGGGTTTTAAAGGGTTCTCTGGATCAAAATGGTGCTTACTGGAACCATTAGTGTTACCAAGAACCCTTGAAAAACAAATGGTTCCATTTGGAACCTCAGCCCTTGTAGAAGAACCCTTTTGGAACCCTTATTTCTAAGTATGTATTGTGCAAAGGCCGCCCAGTGCCGGTTTTTGAGAAATGCCAAGAATTGGGCTGAAAGCTGAGTTCTGAAGAGCAGGGGGGTGGGTGAACATTTATAAAGGGGGTGGAGTCTGGGACATGAGCCTCACATTGGTCGGACAAGAAAGATTTAATCCTTTAGACTAAACTGTGTAGATTTACACCTGGATCAGGAAATAACATTACTAATGTAGGTACCCATACACACTGGCGTACACCTAATATAAAGTGGTTTAGGGGTTGAGTAAAAAAAAAAAAAAAGCAAAACTAAATGCACTTTATTTTGCGGCAACATTCCACACCAATGAATATGTATCAAACTTCAGCTACTGTCTCTCTGTCTTGACAATCCTCCTCATTTTCTCCCCCTCAATTGCTCTGTCCTCTTCCTCTCCTTCCACTCCTCTTGCAGTTTGATTCAGGGTGAATTAATTGCTCCTCATATGGGAGACGGCACACGATTAGTCTCAATCCTGATAATGGCGTGTGGCTCAGCCGCGGGGAATACACTGCCAATTTGCTCACTGCGCATCTGCCAAATGATTGGTGTTTACATGCCACATCCCCTGAGGAGTCTTTGTCACAACGCCATTTCTTACATCTCAATAACGCACAGCATCCCGAGACACACGTCACAGACGGCGTACTTATTGGTTAGAGATGTGCCGCTTGTCTCTACTTATACATTCTCTGATATTCTTCTTTTTTTTATTAATTTTTTTTTTTTACATTTTTCTAAATTTCCCAGTTTACAGTTTACCTCTTCCCTCTGCCTTCTCCCTTCAATACCTCCCACCTTCCTTCATCTCTGCTCCCTAACACAGTGCTCCTTCTTTGCTATCCCATTAATCACCTCTCTCTAATTAACAGGCCCACTGTTCCCAGTCTTCCCAGTGCTCCCACTCCACACCTGGCCCAGCATTACTGCCCAGCAGGCACACACCACACGCCAACACACACACACACACACACACACACACACACACACACACACACACACACACACACACACACACACACACACACACACACACACACACACACACACACACACACACACACATCCCAAACTGGAGCGCAGCTGGCAACTGACCATCACTGAATTGCGCTTGGAGGAGCAAAATTGTCGGAGTATGGGAAGAGTGTGAGATCTAGAGATGGCTGTATTCCACTTTTTTGTGTCTGATAATGATATGGATATCAGTCCAATACAGTTTCACCTCTGTTAAACAACCTAGCAGCTAATAAGACATTTCTGCTGTTGCATTTGCATGATGATGATGGTAATTGAAGCATTTATGTCATATTTAGTGTTCATGGACTGAATTGGATCTCCCCCCCCCCCCATTTCTGATTCAGTGGATTTGTCAGTATGGGACTGTATCAGCTTATTCCCAGTAATGGCCAACACACTCCTATGTGGTGGAGGCATTAACCGAAATGCTTCTCATTAACTTTGAGGGAAATGTTGACATATGACTGCACTGTGGGTCAGTCACTTCACTTTGCTTGCATTGTGTGCAGCAAAAAATTGAGAAATGTTCAACTTAGCAAATGGTAAATGGTCTTCATGTATATGGTGTTTTTCTAGTCTTGGTGACCACTACATTCACACACATTTCATATGCATTCACACACTTCTGGCACAGCCATTAGCAACATGTGATGAAACCTCTTGCCTGAGAACACATCGGCATGTATACTATAGCGAATCAGGGAACCGTCACAATCTTCCAGTTGAAAGATGACTCACTTTACCACTTTACTAAGTCACAGTCAAGTCCATCCATCCATCCATCCATTTTCTAGTGCTTTATCCTCCACAGGAGGGTCACGGGGGTGGTGCTGTGCCAATCTCAGCTGACAGGGTGATAGGCGGGGTACACCCTGGACAGATGACCAGTCCATTGCAGGCAAACCATGTTTGCACAAACACACACATGAAGGCTATTAACTAAATGTTTGCTGCTACCACTGTGTGGTAATTGATGCACCACAAATTAAGCAGTCAGTGGAGTAGATCTTTTTAATTTATTACTAATAGTCACAGTAAATTTTATCTTCTTCTTCTTTTGGTTTCTGCCTTTAGGGGTCACCACAGCAGATCATCTGCCTCCATCTTACCCTGTGCCTTGTGTCCAGGGCCGATCCAAGCCAATCGAACCCTGAGCAAATTTTGGGACCCTTTATCAACACCAATGGAAATGCAGTAATGCTTCTTCTGGAGGAATTCTGCATCCCATCATCCTATAGTCAGCTGGGCAAAATCAGAAGAATGGTGTCATTTTGATTTTCCCCTTCTTATTCAAAATGGCACAATATCAAGAGGTACACTGAATATGGTATCAGCCTACTAAAACAAAACAAAAAAAACAGACAGTGGACAGTGGATTTATTGTGACAACTTTACTAGTTGCAATATGCAACAAAAACTAAAAATCTACAAGATAAACTATAATTAATAGTTATATTATCATAAACATATGAAATATCACAACAATGAAAGTGAAATAATCAAAAAGCACCACGTTAATTCATGAAAAATTGCAAATGCACAAAAGACAGTTTTCAATAAAGTAAACAAACCTCTGTTAAGCAGTGAAGCGATGCATATGTGAGGAGATAGTGATGCTTTCTACCTGTCCTGCGCTCGTCCTCATACATTCATTCATTTATTTACCTCATCAACTTCCTCTTCTCTCCACCCTTTTCTCACCTCTTTGCCGCTTATTCCTCTTTTACAGTTTTTTTTTTTTAATTTTCACTTGCATTCTCGCCCACCCTTCTATTTTGACTCACGTTTCCATCTCCTTCTCCTTCCTTTTCCCACCTTCTGACTGTCCTCCCCCTGTTAGCTAGGGTGGCCCTGCATTGCAGTAACGCCATCTGCCAGCGCTGCATGCCCACAGCCTCATGACCACACACACACTCAACCACAGACGCATAGCTTGGCAAGGACAACCTTCCAGAGCAGGATATTCCAATATCCACGCTTCCGCCACCAGATCACCAGAGACCCACTCATTGTTTAACACACACACAAACAGCCCTGATGAGTCACACGCTTCATCTGTCTCCCAACAGGGGGAGCCGGGGAGCATCTGCCCAAGCGGAGACGGGAGTCGGAGGCCAAAGACTGCACTTTTACAGTAAGAGAGCAAATCATTACAGCACTACCTAATAATAGACAAACACAAGACATATATATGACCACATGGGTGTGTGTGTCCCACACTCATTACAAATAAAGTAAAACAAAGGCAAAGCTAACCTGCAATTATATGGAAAATGCACATTTTTGAGGCGACAATCACTGTTTTAGTTTTCGCGGCCTCTCGAAACACACACACACACACACACACACACAACCGTAAACATCTCTCTCTGATGTTTGCACTGCAATAACTTTGGTGGCGAGTGGCAAGATTTATCGACGCAGGAGTTTGAGAGCAAAAACAACACAGTCGTCACAAATAAACAGTGCAGACACGGAAAGTGTGGATGGGTGCAGTATTTTGAGCACAAAGTGCAAAAAAAGTGTAACAGCTGGGACACAGTGCATTAAACATCAGTCCATTAAGTCTTGCTGTAAAAAAAATACGCTTTTTTGTGTCTGTTACATAGACGCATGTGCTCACAATTAAAAACGTAGTTGTTGGAATCAGATGTTGCACTTGTTCATCTCTGCAAACCACAGATATGTGTGAGCTCACGTCGCTGAACCACAATTACTTAACTTATTTGCATCTCGACTGACGTTTGTATCGTGTTATAACATTTTAACAGCTCGTTGTACTTTTGGCACAAAAACAGCACCTGGTTAGGAAAAGGGCATGATATTTCCTCACAGTGTCAACATCTCACTAAAAACACAAAGCCTTGCAGAGTAAAATAAACACAAAGGGACATTTTCCTCTTAACACTGTAGATCCATACATTTGTGGTGCATTTGTAGTTGGAACTCGGAAACTTGGAGCAACCTCACCAACCCCCGACATGGGATTCCACAAGGAATAGAAATACTGCTACTTTTACCATTAATAGTCTTATTTGTTTCACAGTAAATCAGTCGTACACACAGTACTGTTTAGTTTTTGACTGTTTCCATGCTGTTTGTGTGCAAAAAAACTACCATGTAGAGCATTGTTATTGACTGGTATTGCTAATAGTGGCTAGAACTCATCACTCCCATTTCCAACTTCTTACAGTAATATTTTCAGGTTTCTACATTTGTGGAATAAAAATAAATAAATAAAAAAAATGCACAATTTTACGACAATGTCGTACTGAAAAGAGTCATGAGCAGTGGCGGATCTAGAACACTCTACATGGGGTCGCAAAGCGGTGGCAAGAGGTCTTGGCAGGGTGGCATGCGGACGGTATGCAAGAATCCCCAAATGTAAATGGGTTTAACATAACAAACATAAAAATACTGAACAACTAATTGTTTTTTTTATATCATGAACAACAGGAACAAGCCCAGTGCATCTCTAAAAAAGTAAAAGTATTAATAGGAAATTAAAATCTAAAAAAAATTGCAATAATCAAAAATAATAAAAAAAAAACTTAAAAGGCTGAGGACCCTCTTCCTCTCTGTCACTCCCTGCCTCTGTCTCACTCTGAATCTGCAGCAGCCTCCTCCTCTTCATCCCTCATATCCTCTTCTCCTTCACTTATTTGTTCATCTCCTTCTGTGGTCTTCTTCTGCTTTGAGCCTCCTGGTCTTTCCAGTTCACTAACTTCTCCTTCATTTCCCTCCTTCTCTTCTGCTGTGCACCTTTCTTACTCAAAACCCTTTCAATATCCCCACTTTTTGCTCTCCTTTTCATTGTTCTGCTCTCTCCAGCTACTCTTGTCTGCAATAGTCAAGATGTGAGAAGCTCTGGTTATCCTTGTATCACTACACTGTTGGGCCATCATGTAATACGTATAACAAATCTAAAATCAGAAGATATTTATTACACAGAACAGTTATGTCTAGACTTCTTAATGCTGTGTTATTTTCCCAGTTAGAAAAGTAAAGGATGTCACCGGGTTTACCTCATTGCTGTGATTAGCTTAGCTAATCAAATCAATATGATCTAGCTACAACTGTGTATTGTGTTGTGACGCGGAATAACCTTAGATTACATTCATTATAAATGTAACTTTAAGTTAAATTGGTGTGTTTAAACTTCACCTGGGGAAACTGACTTCACCTTCAGATGGTCGGGGGGCAGCTCAGTAGCTCCTCTCTGTGCCGGGATGTAGAGTCACCGCAGCAGACTCGCTGTGTGTGAGCCAGACTGTGAACAGCCCACTGCACGTTTGATGCAGGGCCGTAGCTAAGTGAGTCAGGGGCCTTAGATTATATTTACAATTATTGACTTTTGGTCAATTTGTTGTTTGTTTCACTACTTTGAAAAGCTTGTGGACATACTTGCGGATGTTCTTGCAAGTAAAGTTTTTGAAACACAAAAGTTAGAGGGGTAGCTCCACCCCTGGTCATGAGCGGGATGTCCGACAAAAGAATCAAACCGAACAATGCCAAACTGTTGATCAGTTAAAGCTCCCATAGAACGGAAGTTCCAATAAACGTTATTTTTTTTATTGTGTATCTGCGCCATTACCTCGTTTATGAAGCCCTGAAGGTTTGAAACAAACAGTTCAGCCATTGCTGAGAACGCTGTGTTGTATTGTAATCTCGGGCTCAACATCTATCGGCTCATTTGCAGCAACGTGGAGGTTTTTGACCATAAAAACAATTAACAATTAATTAATGTATGTAAGTAGACCACCAATCGCACATATTATGGGAGCTTTAAAATTCATTAAAATCATCTGTTAATATCGAATACTAACAAAGGACATTTCTAAAATCTCAGTAACAGAGGAGTCTGATGTATTTAGCGACTGCACTGCTGAAAGTCATGCAGGAAAACCTGAACGATTCTGTAAACAAATCTTTTTAATGAACTGATTCTAATGATTCACTTACACACAAAAAACAACTGCTTTGCCCGTCACTGGTTTGTGTGTTTTAGTGTCACATATAAAATTATGACTTAAAGTCATGGCAGTTTTGTGCAGCCGTGCTATGACGACCTTGCTGCCAACATTGAGGAAGTTCTAAGTTCTGAACGACTGTGCCTGATACCAAACCATGTAGATTAGAGCAGAGTGGTGCTGTATCATGGAAAAGTGTCATAAGTTACTTACTTACTATTTTTAAACATTGTTAAAACAATGTTTTGATAATGAGGAGCAGTGCATCCACCGGTCCAGAGGGGGGAGCTGCGCTTCTGAGAGCGGATGTGCTGAATTGTATTGGCCAATCACAAGACTCTGTCTTCTGGGGGTGAGAGTTCACTCTGAAATATCGTGACTCAGGAACAGCGTCAGAAAAGAGGATTTCAATTGGCTCGTTTACAGCAACTAGGAGGTTTTTGACCATAAAAACAAGTTAATGTATGTAAGTAGACCTCCATAACTATTATGTGCAACAGGACCACTCTGTCTGCTTTAAAGTAACTGCTACGGCTTTAAAGTACATCTCGATATACTATACTACTAAAGTATTTCTCTTATGTCCCAGTCTTGAAACAACCAAAGTGAATCTTTGTGCATCTTCCAAATAATAATAATAATAAAAAAATCAATAGCTGCATTACTGCTCAAATTTGACTAAAAAAATGTTTCGTTGCCAGCGAAAAAGAGAAAGTACAGAAAAGTAAAATGGTAGCATTTTTCTCACAGGAAAAGTTCGTGTCGGTACAATTAGTGAATAGAATAAAGAGTCCAGTACAAGAAAACATTTCAGTAATGTATCATGTGTCCCCTATTCATATGATTCATTGATTTATTTAAATCCTCTCGCTCATGTTGACATTGATCAAGACAGAAACAGAACTGATGGGAAATGCAGCAATTAGCAAATGAGCTTTCGGATGTGTTGCTGTTTCGAGCGGTGTTTGGTGCTGCATAGGGGCGCTGGGGATGGCAGTGTGTGTGTGTGTGTGTGTGTGTGAATATGGTGCGCTGCCAGGTGTGAGTGGGGGTCTGTGGCAGTATATTTATTAGCAGCTGTCAGGGAGGTGACACTTTGATGAATGGTGCAGAGTAATCAGGGCTGGGCTGTGACAGGCTGCACTCACAGCCTTCTATCTGCCAAACAGCACAGTCTCACACACTCACACATGCACACGCACACACCAATGTGTATGTCCACACGCAGAAAACGCTACCGTACATGAACACGCACTGTAAATATTCCTCCACTACCACATGAACAATGTCATCAAAGTCCCCTCATCCACTCCTCTCTCGACCTGGCGGTCCTCGTCTACGAGCGCCCCCGTCGTGTCCCAGACTCCTCTGCTCATGGCGGCAGTTACTTTCATAACCTTTTAATGACGTAAAGATGATGGAACGCGTCTTTCCGGAGATGAATGAAAAGGATAAATTGGGTCAAGATGGTTTTGAGAGGGAAAAAAGACAAAGAGACGGAGAGATTTGAGGAGTGCGAAAATGTGCCAAGCTCTGTTGTTTTTTTAATTGCTGGTGAGAGAGGAGGTAGCTTTAATTAGTTCTCCTGTTGTTCTGTGGGGTCATATTTATGTGACTTTTGACTAATTAGTCAACTACCTAGGTACTTTCCCTCTGATATAATAAGAATTAATGCTTGGTTTTGGTGAGTGGGAGAATTTAGGCAGTTTGGGACATAATTACACAAGTTTTCCATTTTTGTTTTATGGAGCCATGACTCATTTTTCTTCTTTCTTTCTCCCTCTCTCTGTTCCATTCATTTCCATCTGTATTTCCTCAAAGATAGTGTCAATTTAAAAAAAAAAGAAGGAAAAAAAGAAAAGTCTAAACAACCACAATAAATCAAGCAACTGTTCTACACGCCGTCCTTGGAAAAGAACCACAGCAAATATTGTATTACACAAAATGGAAATCATTACTTGTCCACAGACCTTCTAATGCCTCCAAACCAGCAAGTAATGGCAGGTTGTAATCAAATAATTTCACTGAGGTTTGGGTTTCCAAACAGTTTTCCACTGATTCTATCGACAGACCGCAGTCTGGGCCTCAAGAAAGAAAGAAGGGGGGGGAGAGAATGACATATTTAAAAAAACAGAGAGGAGAGGATGTGATGAAGGGAAAGAGGAGGTGGCAGAGATGTGGGGATCTGCACACACTGTGCATGCTTTCTGTGAAACCTCAGGGAAAAGCATAATTTTCTTTTAAAGTGAAGAAATAAATAAACACGGAGTAGCCGGTGCTTGACGATTATTGATACTAATGTAAGACTTTAAATTGCAATAATTATGGTTGTTTTATTTACACCAAACCAGCGTCACTCTTGTTTTTTTACCCTATAAATGGCAGTAAAATCGCAATATTTAGTATTAACATTAACTTTTGTATTCAAAGTGAAACACTAAGTGTGGTGATCCCGATGTTGAAGTAAACCAGTTTAATGACTTTGGTTTTTCAAACTTATAACAGCTGTGCAAATGTGCCCTTAATTCTGATCCGTGCCAAATAAGCGAACTCTGGTCTGCCTAAAACATAGGTCTTGGTTCCCTTCAAATGAACCTATTGCAGGAAGTGGACTACAACGCAGGGCATTGTGGGTCCATTGTTGTAGCGTATACGTGTCTCATGTTCACATAAAACCATAGGATTTGATGCAGCTCCATGTTTTTCTCTGATGTGGAGAAAACAGAAGTTGTCCTGCATTAGGTTATTCAAAAGGTTTGGTTTGTTTCACTTAAGTGCAGCGTGAAAGCAAACTTGCACCGGCTGAATGCTGCAACCCCCAGTCAAACTTGGAGCAACCTCTGGCTCGTCTAGCTGAGACTTTTAGGTGTGAATACGACCTTAATGAGCAATCTTCAACTTCAACATAAAACCAAATAACTGAAGCTCAACACTATTTAGATACCAACATATATTTAAAGGGGCTCCCCTGGTGAGGTAAGTCTTCGAAGTTCCCACTACTGCTATACTTTTCTCAAATTATCTGTACCTTTTCCACTCATGGCTGTTACGATCCACTTATTCCGTGCAGTTTCCAAGATTTTTACATGAATTTGTCGGCGGGAAACTACACCCGTATAATTATCTGGACCCATGATATGTTAGGAAACATTGATTTTTTGAGGTTGAAGTCACAATTGCGTCCAAATATCAGAGAAATGACAAAACTTGCTGTTCTATATCAAAAAACTGCTTTAATATCCGAAAAAGAACAGGAAACATATGATCAAAAATGTCCCTTATTATTCACTGACTGAGGGTCAAAGACTGGACATTCTCCTTTTCTCTCCCTCGCTCTCTCTAAAAGAGGAGGATTTCTTGCTGGGTTGAGTGAACATTGACGGCTTATTCTCTCCATCACACCAGTGGAAATCAATTTGGTGGTAATTGCAGTATTTGGCCCATCTCTTCTTGGATTCTTCACCACACGCACGCACGCACACACACGCACGCACACACGCACGCACGCACGCACACACACACACACACACACACACACACCCCCCCCACACACACACACACACACACACACACACACACTCACACACACACACACATCCCATCGCCTCCTCTTGTCTGTCTGTCTGTTTGTGCAGCCTTCAAAACTTAAAGATGAGCCAGAATCTGTCCATTTGTCGTTATTTTTACACTCACCTGAAAATAAAGGTCAAGTATATGTAAGAGTTTTCATCGGCAAGAAATCAAAGAAGAAAACTACCCATAAGTACGTTTTTAAAAGTGTATATAATCACTTAAATACTCCCTGATTTTTGTTTACTCAGAGAGAGAAAGTAAAATATTTCTGTTTTTCTTGCATTCGGATTCAGTCTCAACACTAAAACCACAGTAAGAGGTGTCAGTTTTATGTGATAACGCATGTATTTTTTGTGTGAAAAACACAGCACTAAAAATCAAAAGTAGACGTCCACTCACCTGTTTCCCCCGTGAGCAGTGTATGGAACACGCTAATCTAGTCACGTTCTAATCTAGTTTTACAGTATTATACGCAAGGTTCCTTGCTAGTGCTATTACTTTTTGTCTAAAATTAATCTAAAATAAATCGACATCGAGTCAGAAAAAACAGAATCAGAAAAAAATAGACAAGATGATGTTATAATGGAGGACACAAGCAAAACTGTCCTCCTCCGTGGACAGTCACTGTCACAAACTGATTTGTCCTCTGCATGTGAAAAGTGTGACTACTCTCTGTCATAACAATTTGTGGCAGGTTCAGGGATATTAAGGGAATTTGAAGGCGCCATATGTAAGAATGTGATCAAAAACGGTTACTACACCCAATTTCAAAATACCAAGGTTTTTTCCGCCATTGTAGCTCAGACGTAACTGGTAGGTGGCGCCACATGCCAAAACATGATTTCAAAACATAAACATGATTTGCAGTCTGCAAAAGCTTTTTGAGAGACAGCTAATGTTTATGTACTCATCTCATATTATGTTATTTGACTCCAGATTCACTGCTGCACGGCTTTAATTTGGTTATATTTCCATTTAAAAAATAATGATTGTGACAATGAAAATACATTTTTAACAGTGCATTTGTATGTAAAAGTTACTGTTAAGAAAATCTATACTGTGCAGCTACAAATATAAATATAATATACATGTGTGGTGTTTTTATACTTTCTACAGTATGTTATTGTTTTATTGTTTGTTCTTATGTCTATTAGGTCTCACGTTTTTATATTTTATTTTACGTTTTATTTATCTCTGATGTACAACACTTTGTTTCAGCTGTTGTTGTTTTTAAAGTGCATTGGAAATAATAGGGATGTGGTGACTCCCTGCATGAACCAGATGACTGCACACTTATTTACTTCATACACAGCAGTCACTCGGCCAGTCTTAGAACCTTTTTGCCTCACTGCTTGACAAATAGCTTATGGGATATGACATTACAATATTATGTCACGTAATACATTTTTGTTGATTTGTTTCATATTTTGAAGCAGTAGCTCCCCACAAACAAAGATCACCATCTTTTCTGGTATGTGAAGACCAAGTTCCCAGATGTGCATGGAAAGCAAACGGTTAAGTGGAGTCTTCCATTTATTGTTTTTTCTTTTTTACTTTTATGTATTATTCACTATTATTATTAGCCAAAGAGTGTGTTTTGCATTCCTTTTTGCTTATAACATTCAATGTGACGGCCACCATAGTTCGCTTGGGACGCACTTGGGTAAGCTCTGTTTGTTACACTCTGCAGTCTCACCATCAGATGTCTCTACATCGTAGGCCTTTAACAGGACTGTAATGTGAGGCAGATGAAGGATTAAGAGGAAAAGGAGGAGAGGAAAGTTTGGACAAAAGCAGGAAGAGGAAACGGTGAATTAAGAAGGAGAAGTGTTTACACAAATGGTTGCTACCATCTGTCTGTGTGTGTGTGTGTGTGTGTGTTTGGGTTGGATATGGCTGGTCAGATGGGTAATGAGTGACCCTTCCTCCCTGGCATGGTTCTGCCGTCACACCAATATTAATCTTCCTACATCACCCCATCTCAGAACAGACAGAAGGTCTCATGGGACCACACACACACGCACGCACGCACGCACGCACGCACGCACGCACGCACGCACGCACGCACGCACGCACGAACACACACACACACACACACACACACACACACACACACACACACACACACACACACACACACACACACACACACACACACACACACACACACACACACACACACACACACACACACACACACACACAGAGGCATTGATGCATGAGCGAGGTGGCAGTGATGAATGGAGATGTTCCTAAGATCTTTTTAATAAGTGTTAGGCAGGCCTCCTGTGAGAACAGTGGGCATATACATATATACGTATATCTGCAAATGGAGGCCAACTCACTGGGGCCTGAATCAGAGCCTGTTTGACCACATTTACACCACGTGCCAGGAGTGGAGCACTGAAAAAAAAAAACCACAATGGTGCAGTGTCAGGATGAGGCGGTGTAGGTGGGAATAATAAAAAACCCAAAACCCCAACTTTTTTATATCTTGTTGATTCTCATTGCACCAGGTTTTATTTTCATGCTGTTCCACTTGTTGAATATCTGTGCATGCGCATGACATGATGGAGGCGTGAGAGGTTGAAGGTGTCAGAGGTGCGAACGTTATGGGTAGTTGACAGTCTGTCAAGTCGCGCTGGGTGACATCTCCAACAACCTGCTAATAACTGTGCCCCTGCTTCAACACATCCGTGTCAGTGCATTTATATCCTCGCCAGTAATTATGATATGAACCATGTTAATGCAGCACTTTTATGGTTATTCCCAATGTTGTCAACATCTGTAGGTTGACGAAAATTGACATGAGAATTGGAAGAGGCACAGTAACGCACCACACAATCACGTTAAGACCTGTCACAGTTGTTACGTAATTGCCTGATAGCAGTTATTAGTCTAAAAGCAATTATTTTGCATAATTGTTTTCATCAAACTTCATAAAAACCAGCCAGATGAAGCCGCTTGTCATGTTTTTGTCACATTTATCACAGTTTTGTGTTCTACTTGCCTTCTTTCAATTAGGACTGGGCAATATGGAGGAGAAAAAAATCTTCTTACAGGATGCCTTTTTACATCATTCAATATCATTATATTTGACAATATAAATCAAATTAATATCTCTGTAAATAATATCTCAATATTTTTAGGCTATATCCGGATATACGATATATATATAATGACATGTAAATACACTCTAAAATAAAATGCTTTGTATGATGCGTATTACATGATCTTAAAATATACTTATGACAAATTGGGGCTTAAAAGTAAGAGTGCTATGAAGTTACTTTTTCCACAATTGGTTTTTTCCTGTCTTTTTTCTCTTTTACCCCTTCTTCATAATTAAATTGTTAATAAAGATATAGACATTTCAAAACCAAAAAAATGCTCAAATTCGTTCCACAAATATTTGGCCTCCTTGAAATAATCAAAGAATATTTGTCAACATGCCTCAATTAAAAGGCTGCAAAACATTTGTTTAGCTTTTAGATTTTTGCAGTATGGAAAACTTGTGCAACCTCTAACTCATGTTCTAGCAGTGTACTCTTACAGCATATATACCCTTCATAATGAGGCGTTTACTTGACATTTTTCTGGTGTCTGACCCAGAGATTTGAACACTATGCTGCTGCTACTGCTACGTAGCATATATTCTAAATTTTATCCCATTTTATACTGGTTAAAACTCCCCATTAACACTCTTTGATTGGCAGAATGTTAAACTAGGGGTAACTAAACTAGGAGTATTCAATATTCAATAAATTGTGGTAAATTGTCTGTATTCATATAGTGCTTTTCTAGTCTTTGATGCTAACCCTGCATTACTTTCACTGGCTCTCATGCACTGGAGTTAGGAATATATTCGACAACTAATACCATTGAATGTTCAAATGGCACCAGGGTAAATGTGGTGACTTCAACATATAATACAGTGTTTCTCAAACATTTTTATACACCTGAGGATGGTACCACCTGAGGATGTACCACAGTTTGAGAACCATGGGTCTAATACTTTATTTTTGACATTGTAGCTGCAAAGTGTGCAACATTTCGATGTGCACAGTTCTAACATCTACTTCAGTAAAATATTTTAGTTGCTACTGAGTTTGAAGCAGATTCTGATGTGAAGGATACAAAAGTGTGACCTTGTCACGTTGGTTGTTAATCACCCTTTTCTGCAGGTAGAGGTAAAATAAATAAATAAATAAATCACAAAGTGCTTCCAACTTACGAACAGCTTTTTCCTCTGACACAGTGAGATTGAAAACCTAAATAGAACACAGTACTCCAGGTTACTTCACGCCAATGCAACTGTCGTAAAATGTGCAATAATCTTTAATACCTCAATTTGCGCGCTCAAGGACAATTGCAATAAACCAACACAAGTGCAATACATTTTATTTATTTATAGACATTTCCATAGGATAGACAGATCAAATTGTAGAAGAATTCAGAATTATAATTAAGAAATATGTGGTTGGACAAATGGCAAATAAACATATTGAATATTCAGGACACAAATAAAAAGCAACTTAACATGAAATCATGTCGATAAGAAGAAGGAAAAAAGTCACAGAATAAATAAGTAAATTGGTGAGGTAAAGCAGATATTTAGAAAAAGGTTAGCCAAAGGCCTACTGGGATAGAAACAGTTTAGCTGTTTCATAAAATGTTGGCAGGAATCAAGGCATCACAGTGACAAGGGCAGAGCAGTCCATAAATATTTCAGGCAACAGCCTAAAATTCTTGGTTATAGCGAGAACTAGAGGGCAGACTGGTTGTGTAACGGGTTAGGATGGGCAGCCAAAGTAGGGAGGATAAAATCTTTCATTGTTTTGTATGAATACATTTTATTGACACTTTATTGACAAGAAGTATTACAAACAGAGCAGTGCAATGACATGAACTGTGCAAGTTATTTAAGAAAAAAAAAAATGGTGTTACTGCTATGGCAAAGTCCTGCCCTATCAAGATATACGCTTCAGCAGCCACTACAAAACGTTAGTCTGCAGAGAGAATCCCTCCAAAACAGGGTAGGGTTGGAGATCCTGGAATCCTGGAACAGTTTGAGCAGGCTATATTTTGAATTCAAAAATTTAAGCTTTAAACTTTCTTCAGACTTCCCTCCGAAGCCACACCTCCAGATCACTTTTCTTCCTTTTTTCTCTACGGAGTTTCCTCTACAGTTTCAGAGTGCATATATTTCCACCAATGTAAATATCCATGCAGTCATCCATTGCCTAACGATTTATCCTAAAAACTCACCGCTGACATTGCCTACTCCCATCCCCTCTTCTGGTCATGTGCACTTCTTTTCAACGGAGCCAGGGAACACAAGTCGTGGAGCCATATCCATGCCGGTCAGCATCCGTTTTGCATGCTTCTGTGTTTTTTAATTCTCACCAATCAAAAAAAGCTGGTCTTGCTGTTTTAATAATTTCTCGCTTCCTTGGTTTTTCTCTTCTTCTTCTTCACTGGCTCTACGATGATGAACGTCTAAAACAACGCTATTGCTGTGTTTTTAAAAAAATTTTTTTTAGCTCTCTTAAGTTTATAACATTTCAGCTTTGAATATTGCATTTTCTGCTCTTTTAATCATGTATTGTAAGGTGTTCTTGAGTCCTCTGAAAGGTGCTCTTGAATTAGACTTTGTGAGACCTCCTGATTTTGAAGACTCTGCGTCAGAGGCCCTGATCTTGCAAGGCTGGTTTTCCACTAACAGACAGTGGTGGAGTGCATGGTTCTACTTTAAAGCAGTACAAAAGCACTACACACCATGTATAGTCTAAACAAGCAGAAATAAAAGCGTGAATAATCATCTCCATTTCTACCTCGGTCGCAACAGACCTTCATTTTGCCTTCATATTTTTCAAACCACCAATTGTGGTGTAAAAGGTGTATTTAAACAGGAGCAATCATACAGCTGTGTGTATGTAAATGCACTGGTTGCAGACAACTGCTGGGGCTCGTCTCTGTCATCTCCCCTCTCTAATCTAATCTGTTCATCTGTCTAGCAGTTTGTATTTGCATGTCTTTATCTCCTCATCCATTTGAGTCCTCTGCTCCTCCGTACCTGTCAGCTGTAGGCCTTGGCTCTCTGAAGTCCCCCTCTCTCTCCCTCTCTGTGTTCAGAGCCTGGTCATGGAAGCTTGGCTTCTGTGTTGTCTGACAGCTGCTGCCGCGTGCCTTTTTTTCTTCCTCACTCCCTCCCTCTCTTTTTAAAACACGCGTCCTCATTTCTAAACTATCTATCATGCTGGCAGGGCCAGTGGGGCCCTTAAACTGTGGGATTGGCACTTTCTCAGCTGCTGAGCTGGAAAAGGGGGCTGCTCACAGACAGATACACAAGCGGTGGGCCAGGCTGCTGCAGGCTGGAGGAGCAGGAGGAACAGGAGGCAGCCTGTCTGAGTGCAGGTGGACCGACGATAGTCGTCCACCCGGCGAGTGTGCGTAACTGCGTACGTATGTGTGTTTCTGCTCAAAGGAGCTCCTGTGGTGACCTCACAAACCACATTTCCTGGGATTTTTTGCTGTAAGCCATAGCAAATGGGGAAAAGTTGAAGATAGTGAGGAGTCATTTAAAGGAATTAATTGGGAAGTAAGACGATGGTTTTGAGATGGGACTGTGAAAAAAAGTGTGTGGAATCCAGGGGGGCTACGTGCAACGAGTTGACAAACTGTCTCACGTGGGAGTGAGAGGTGTCTGAAAAGATGGGAACAGCTGACAACATCTGTGTGTGTGTGTGTGTGTGTGTCTGCACTTGTGCATCGAGACACCACATTTGACAAACACGACAAAATAACAATGAGGTGCTGTCAGCGGGTCTTGTCCCAGGCAGGGGGTTGGAAGTGAGCACGAAGTGTGATTTTCTCAGACGAGCAGAGAACCCGCGATGACGCCTCCCATCGATGTGCACACGCAAACACGCCTGAACGTGACACATTCACTCCTGCGCACACGCACACACGCACGCACACACACACGCACACACGCACACACACACACACTCATTCACTCACTCACAGGGGGCCTTGTATTGATTCTGTGGATTTACCAGTGATGGCACTATCCCAAACGGGGACAGGGACTGAAAGCAGCACCAAAAAACATGCAGTGAAGAGTTCTCTTACAGTGACAGTTCAGGTGTTTTATATTGTGTTTGGTTGTATGTGGTACTGATACACTCAACACTGACTGGCTGTATTATCTTTAGAATATGTTTGCTCGCGATTTTACCACATGGCACCACAGTCATAGTGGATCCTCCTGCTGCCGCATAATTAAGTTCAAATTATTTTGTGCCCTCAACGTTTGAAATACAGATTTATTTGAGCCACACACACTTACACGGCAGCAGTCGACCATCAGCTTCTGTGTCCCCATTATTTAAAAGCTTGATTTTCTCTATGGAGCTTAGTGTGGGGAGTGAGTGGTTAGAAAAGACAGTTTAACAGTGAGATAAAGCGGCAAACATATTATGAGGATATTGCGCAGTTTATGAGTTGAGCATTATTTTGTTAAGTGGCTAAAATCAGTTTTTCCTTTTCCTGCAGACAGCTGTGATTTCCCGAAGAATAAAACTTTGCTTGTCTGGAGCAGAGGTAGAATTCTCACTTTTATATTATGCACTGGTATTTTGTCCCATTTGGCCTCGACTTGCTTTCACAACTTGCAAAACCCTATATAGATCCCACCTCATCCTAAAGCCCTCCACCCCACCACCACACAGCAGATCCCTGCATCCTCTGACACCATTGTCACAGTTGTGAGTCGGTGCCACTTGGCTGTCCCTGCCATGTCACAAAATGAGGTGACTTGACAATAAACAAAAAGAGACAAGAGACACAGCCACTCTGAAGGTGACAAACTTAACAACAAGTGATGATAAAAATACTGTGTGATACACACAGAGTGAGAGATATAATGAATTAACACAATACCATTTTGTCACTATTGGTATGAGTGAACATTTAACAAATCAGTAAGCCCAAAAACTGTCACCTTGCAGATGCAGATGCAGCAACTGTTCAGAATTTATGGATTAAAGCTAAAAATAATGAATATTTAGTCTTTGGGAAATAGAATCCAGAGTGAAATCACTTTGTGATGATGAAATTCATGAGCAGTATTAATTTATTTGCAGTTGAGAGCAGACGCGTGCTCTAAAATTAAAGACGTGAGACCTAATTATTAAAATGACCTTAACTATTGCTGCATTTCGATGACAGCTTTAGAAATAAATTGTGAATTTGTTATGAGATTTGTGTATTGTGGGATTTTAAAGAGAGAGATATGCTGCTGCTGACCTTTTCTGGCCCGTCAGTAGAGGGCAGTCTATCCTCAGCAGTATAGCCAGCTTGTGTGTTTGTGTGTGTGTGTTGAGTTAATTTCCCAGCTCAGTGGTTGTTTTCTTGTGCTCTAATTACACCAATGTACACGGGCTACCTCTTTATTTTTCCTTCTCTTGCTGTTCTTCTTCTTTAAAAAAAAAAATCTCTTTCAGTGTGAGCGATCATTTAGTAAAAGCTGATTGTCTGACACGATTGCGTCCTTTGCATCGTATCATCCTCTCGGTGTCTCTTGAATTATTGTAAATTGCCCAGTAAACAACAAATTAACCACAAACAATCTGAGGTTTCAATGAATAATGACTGTGGAAAGTGAGTGCGCTGATACTTGACAAGAGAACAAGAGTCCTTTAATTGTTCTTTAACCAAAATCGTGTTATTTAATGAGCTGAGTTCTTCTTAGCTGTGATCATCAGCTGCTTGTTTATATTGTAAAATGACTGATCTTCGTAAGTAGAGAATCTCCTTCAGTTTGGTGTGAACTGAAATTAGACTTATGACTTGGTTACATGTGAGTCTCCATGTAATGTCTAAGCTGATACCTGCACATGGGGATTTTGCATTGACATTAACTGTACATTTTGTTATTATAGTATTAGATTAAGTGCTGTGAAATATTCATGTAGGAATTAAATGTAATTTTTGATTGTAGACAGTGAGTAAGGCTTGGTTGCTATGTTGTATTTGTAACTGTGTGCATTATTGACATTTTTTGAGTCATTTCTATACAGCCCAGCGCTTAATATCAATTCATAATAAGGTATTTCTGTATGTATTTTATATTTACAGATTCATTTGTTTCATAATTCAGAACTATATATCCTTCCATTTCAAAATAAACACTTTAATTTTGAAATTATGTCATTAAATTTTTATATTATAAATATATAATAATAAATATACTTTAAATATTATAATGGAATATCATGATTGTACCATTATGCCCACCTCTGTTTTTTTCTGAAAAACTTTTTCTTTACTTTACCGGCCCTTTGGCACGTTCTCACATAATATATTATACATTATATTTTATTTGTTGTTGTTTTTTGGGGAAAATAAATGCTTAGATACAGCCCTTACTGCTGTCTAACTTCTGATGGAATTGTCAAGGTCTAATTTACATTCAGGTTGTCTCCATCATCAACCACTCAAGTTATCATATATATATATACATATACTCATCATCTCACACTTCATTAGCAATATCTGTACATTTCAGCTCATCATGTGGCAGCAGTGCACGGTCGTTGGTGTCAGACAGGCTGAGAAGCTGCCGATCTCCTGGGATTCACATGCTCAACTATATCTCTAGAGTTTTTACCCAACACGGTGTGGAAACTACATCAGAGTAAGAGGTCTGAAGAAAGTGAACTTTATTTATACTGAACTTTGCCAAGGCCATGGATGTTACATGTTCACACCTGAATTTACAGTGTCCAATTAACCTAATCCACAATTTTGCATGCACCGCCAGAGAGAATCCATGCACACATGACGAGAACATGCAAACTCCACAGAGAAAGGCGCTCATTCGAACTGGGATCCAAACCGGTGACCTTTTTTGCTACGCGGCAAAAAAGCTTGCCACTGCATCTCCATGTGACTGAGTTACTTGGAGTCAAGTTTAAAGAAATAGGTCTATATTTAGCCCCATAATTCTGTTCCAACACATTTTGAATGCAACAGCCTTTTTGCTAATTGCTTCTGAACATATGCATATCATTACTGCAATTTAGCAACTTCTAATAGCCACTTCCAGCCATGATGATCCTCTGAGTTGCAAAGAAGAAGTCTAGTTCTCGGTTCCCCCATTAAGACCTGTATTAGAATTTATTTTATTTGGACTCACACCAGTTACTGATAGTGACTTTGACCTCTGCATTTAACCTATCCTTTTTATACCACCAGACGTGAAAACACACACAACCTGGCTGTTGGGTACCTTGCTCAGGGGCTCTCATGCAGGTTTTTGACTGGTGGCAGGGATTGAACTGTTGATCCTCTGGTTAAAATCAGAGTTCCCTTCTTCTTGGCCATGAGCTGCCTCAGTGTGGTTGGCCTAGCTCAAATGCAGCTTTTACTGATGTCTCCAGATTAATTCCGCTCCCTCCATATCTATTCTATCTTCATTATAACCATGTATTTAGGTGTGAAACGTTTAACCATTTCTTTGATGATGAAAGAAAAGGTTGTGTTTGTGGGTACGCATGACACACGCTGAGTGTGTTTATAGATATCAAGTTGCCAAAGTACCAGGTATAACGTCTTGATCTGGGCCAGTTTGTGTACATTCCTCCAGAGGAGGGACATTCTAGGAACTGTGCATGTGACCCTCTATTATAATTCACCAACATATCGTGACTCTGAATAATGCCTGTGCTTTTCATGGAGGTCAGACTTTAGTCATAATTCTCAGACTGAAATGATATTACCCTTATTGTGGTCACTTCAGGCCTCTATTATGCCTTTACAACAATGTATTAACAAACCGTCATGGAACCCCTGACTGTTGTGTTTATATTAAACATGGTAAACTGATATATCTTGAGAAGATGCAGGTCCTCGGCTGTAGAGAGGATAAACACACTCTTGAGTATATCTAACTTTTAATCTATGAATCATATGATCTTAGAGCACATGGAGAGTGTTCACTGGTGGTCTTCCCAGGTATAATTCTTATGTATACTATACCTGCCACTTTATTAGGTACACAGGACACCTAATAAAGTGGCAGGTGTGGTCTTCTGCTGCTGGAATCCATCCAATAACGATTTAACGAGTGGTTATTTTAGTTATTTTTTTGCCTTTCCCTCATTTCAAACCAGTCTAATAATTTTTTTCTGACCTCTATCATCAACACATTTTCTCCCAGAGAACTGACACTCATCAGCTATTTCCTCTTTTCTGGCAAATTCTCTCTAAAACCTAAAGGTGGTTTTGCATGAAATTAGCAGTAGATAAGCAGTTTTTCTGAAATACTCAGTCCATGTGGCACAAACACAACTTTCTGCCTTTCTTCTGATACTTGGTTTGAACTTTAGCAGTGTCTCAGTGGTAGAGCCGGTCATCTAGTCGCCATGCATATCCGGACTGAATATTTATATCCGCGAGAAACGCGCGCGGATATTATGGAATTGGTCTTGCGCGTCCGCGTCATCGTCCGTGTCTGCGTCCGCAGATTTTAGCCGTTAATGCGATATCTGGAAAGGCGTTTGAGATTAAATCTTCTAATTTTTTTTATGGGTCACATACCCCCTGTCGATGATCCCTATTGATTTTGAGCTGTCTACCATTATTATTAATTAGTTAATTAATTAATTAATGATATAAAAAACATATTTCCGCCTGTATCTTCCAAAGTATTGCAGGTATTGGCTTCAAATTTTGCATGGGCATCACATACCACCTGAGAATTATCCCTATCTTTGTAGCTTTATTATTAATTAATATATTATGCTAAAAACACATTTTCGGCTTTATCGCCTTCAAATTTTGTACAATGATTCATGTAACACAGAAAAAATAGTTAAGGCATTTTTTCTTTATTATTGAGCTCATTTGGACACATTGAGGATATCATGGGTTTATTAAGCACTTATTCATAATATTTATTACATTATAATATACATTTATTAATTATCATATAAAAAATAGTTAAGCCTCCATTTCTTTATTAATGCATTGAATGGAAAGTTTGAACATATTGTATGTTTTTTCATGAAATTGAATAAACATAGTGTATGCTTTTACATGACATTTGGACACTTTGAAGATATGGCAGGTGTGGTTAGCATTTTAATATTCATAATATTTAACAAGGTATAATAGGTTAACTAGTTTTATTAAAAACTAGAGAGACATTTATGAGTTCAGGTATTCTGTGTTCAATATCGAGTTTATATGGATACTTTGAACATGTATAAAGTGTAGTCAGCATTATATCATAATATTTAACAGTTATTTTGTTGAATTTATTAATAATTAATTAACACAGTTAGTGGCAGGTGCGAGTGCGTATACTTTGGGTATATTGGAAAGTTGAGGATTGGACAAGTTCGCGGATATACCCCTTGCTGTCGGCCCCCGACAGCGTAGGCTAGTTGAATTTGCAGTTGAACAGGTAGTCCTAATAATTTCAGTGCACTTTGACTTCTCCTCTTGCTAATTACATTAGTGCTTGCATCCTCTCTTGCTTCATCGTAATCTAATTTCACAATACACATGTGAATTTATGTGAGGAAGAGGAGGATGGTGAAAGAGCAAATGATCTTATTGTGAATAAATCTCCTGTGAAAAGTCCGTAGCTGACTTTCACTCACTTTTCTCAGGTGGTACTTGGCATAAAAAGTCTGATAAGTAATACATAACCTGTTAACTTCTTCTCAAAAACCAGAGTACTTCTGTACTACTACTTCTTCAATGAACTCTATAGCGAATGGCTGTGAAACTTCTAAAATAAACTTGGCAACAGCGCCGAAACATCAGTGTTCTTTTACTCCCTCATTTATTGGGTGGACTGATATTGTTCACTTACAAATTGTGCTAATAGTGTCTTGAGTGTTTGCCATTTTGCTTGAATTTCAGTGTTGAAGCTGGGAGTCAGAACCAAGGACGCTGCAAACATGTCTTCACATCAGGTGTCGCCTGTGAACTATTTGTCCAGACACAGTACTTTGGTTCTGGTCATTGAGGAACCAATACCTATTTAGTGGCTGTTCTTGATACCATCCCCTAATGGATAAATGCTCAAGAAGAGAGAGAAGTGAGATTCGAAGCGTGTTTGCATTTCCTTCCATTAGTGTGGTTCAGGAGAGACAAGAGGGACAATGGGATATAGACTGGTTCTCCAACGGACAAGAGAGAAGGCACACAGGGAGGGAAAGTGAGGTTAATGACGATCTACTCACTGGCAGGTAATCTCTCTCTCTCTCTCTCTCTCTCTCTCTCTCTGAAGTCGTAATCAGTTCTCTCTCTTGTCTCCCTGTAGTCATGATAATTATCATAACAATTAACTGAATGAACTATCCTGCCGCTGCCTGGGCTGCACTCAATCTTACACTGTTCAGCGTTCATCCTCCCTCTCCTCTCCTCAGCCAGGTGTTTCTCTCATCATTTCGTCCTGTCATGCTCAGTCTATATCTGTCACCACAGATGAGTGTTCTGTCCAGGACTGGGTATCATTCAAAACTTTTCAATTGCAATATGATTATTTCAGTGCCGGGCCACACGGTTGGCGTAGTGGTTAGTGCTCTTGCCTTTGCAGCAAGAAGACCCCGGTTGGAACAACCAATTTAAATTTTTTTTTTTTTTATGATAACAATTGTTAAAATCAGTGTAAGTCTGTGATTCTTCTTCATGTAGAACCACTGTGGAACAGGTAAAGGGCCCCTATTGACAAGCCGCTACTGGCATCACCATAATAAGGTGTTTCTTTCCCAGGTTAAAACAACAGGTCAACATTATGGGAAATACGCCTCTTAGCTTTTAGGTCAAGAGTCAGATGAGAAGGTCGATACTGCTTTAATGTCTGCACTGTAAATATTTAGTGTCTGTGGAGTTTGGTCAGGGTTATTTTTCTTGGCCATGAAATAGCTAAGCCCATGCCCCAAAAAAACATGATGGATTTTTGTTTTTACACTCGGTACATATTGGGTTTGTGCCAAGCTAAATGACCTACTGCTGGCTGTCGCTTTATATTTACAGCACAGATATGAGAGTGAAGTAGATCTTATCCAAGTGAATAAACACATTTACCCAAACATTGACCTATACTCTTTAACAAACATTAACAAACACAAGAATGACAAACTGGGATGAACTGATCTTTTTTTGGCTGTCCAACTGTAACATTTACTTCACTGTGCAGAGGGCAAAAAAACATACAGTATATCCTAAATTAAACCCCCATAATGTTCTAAACAGCTCAGTGACAGCAGTAAAACAATGCGACAGGAACTTTAAGACTGAGTAAACTGTTTTAAAGTGTAGCCACATTATAGAAAAAGCAAATATCAAAACCAAAAAAAGACATATCTTTGGTTTTGTTTAGGGTGCATCATCGTTTTACTTCAGAATTGCTGGCATCTTATCTCACTCATACTAATGCTACACTACAGGAAAATGGCATGAGATTCAATCCATTGCTCTCATACCACATATTGGTTTTAGAGCAAAAAGAAAGTGATTGTTTATTGTAAAGGTCCCCTATTGTGCAAAATCAACTTTTTAATCTTTTAGTACTTATGTTTGGGACTCAGTGGGACATACCAGTCCCCAAAATGTGAAAAAACAAGACTCAGTCATGTTTTAGTGGTTCCACTTTGTGTAAGTATAGGCAATAAAACACGCGATGTTTACACCTCCCGACCAAGTGACGACAGTGCGGACATTTCACCGTGAATGTTGGCACCCCGCCAGGCAGAGTACTTCACAGCTCCACCGTAGCTCCTCCTTGTCCCTGTGAAATACGAGAGTGCAGGCAAGGAGGAAGAGTGGCTGCACAGCGGAGCACAGTGTTTTACACAAACTTCCAGCCTCAGAGGATGTTTGTGTCCAGAGGATATATTTTATTTATGAAAAAAATGTTCACAAGCTTCACAAACCCTTTGTTGTTGATCGTGTGTGTAAATTCCTATGCTGGAGGGACACCTTGAACGCACCAGTTACGTGCCTGTGGTTAGCGAGTGGCGTGTGTGGATCAGTGATATGAGGAGCACGCTTTTGAAAGCACTGCAGAAAGATGTAGATGTTGTCCTACATTTCTTCGCAACCAAAGGCTGCCTTTCTGTCGTGTTTCCACGTTCTCTCCTCGTGTTGTTGATCCACACACGTCACTTTCAGCCTATGTAACAATGGTGTGTTCAGGGTCTTTTTCTAGCATGGGAATTTACATACTCGCCGCGCAGCGCATTAATCGTTTTTTTTCCGATTTTAATGTTTTTATGATCACGAAAAGCCAAAATCGTGGTCACTCTATGCATTATGGTGAAACTCAGTAAACGGACATTAATAATAATAATAATAATAATAATAATAATAATAATAATAATAAATTTTATTTGTAAAGCACTTTTCATAAAGTTATCTCAAAGTGCTACAGAAACCAAAAAACAAAATAAACAAAAGACTAAGAGAAAAATCAGACACGATTAAAATCAGACACGATTAAAATCAGCAGAAGAAAGAATAGCTAAAGGAGGAGAAGAAAGTGCAGAAAAGAGAATAAAAACATCTAGGAACGACCTAGGAAAGCCTGTTCGAATAGAAATGTTTTAAGCCCTTTTTTAAAGGCATCGACAGACTGGGGTTGTCGTAGGTGTTCAGGGAGGGAGTTCCAGATGTGGGGGGCAGTGGAGCAGAAGGCTCGGTCTCCCATGGTGCGGAGTCGTGTGCGGGGCTGATGGAGGAGGTTGGTACTTTGGGACCGGAGGTTACGGGTGGATGAGTGAGGGGTAAGGAGGTCTTTGAGGTATTGTGGGGCGTTGCTGTAGATGCAAAGGTGGGTGATGAGGGCGATTTTGTATTGGATTCTTGAGGTTATGGGAAGCCAGTGTAGGTTCTGAAGAATGGGGGTGATGTGGTCGTATTTGAGGGGTTTTCATCAGAGTTCGGGCAGCACAGTTCTGAATGAATTGAAGTTTCTGAAGGTGTTTGTTGGGTATACCGATGAGCAGGCTGTTACAGTAATCAAGCCTGGAGGAGATTACATTACTATGGGGTATATGGAGCGGGGGTTGTGACGATGGTGCATGACAATAGGTGATAAGTGGCGACACTCCCCAGGAAACAGTGGATGTGTGTTTACCTGGGTCCCATTCACATGTAAATGACCAGGCACAAAACCGAGCGTTCTGAAAAAGGCTGTTTTGGCAGAGTTATTGAACTGCTATTGTGCTTTATCCTTATGATATTTTGACTAAAGCATGACACAGACATGTTCATTAGGGCACCAGGACCTAGTTTAACTTGGGTTAATAGGGTATAATATGGGACCTTTAAAAAATAAGGTCCAGCCTGTGTGCGCATGGCTTGTTTACGGGTTTCCTCACAATTGGACATTAGTAGGTGTGAATATGAGAGTGACTGGTGACCTGTCCAGGGTGTACCCCACCTTTCACCCTGTGTCAGTTGTGATGACCCTTATGTGGAGAATAAAGCAGTAGACAATGATGGAATGAAACGTAATTTCAAATGTAATTACTAATTATTTAAGTTAAGTCATTTTGTATATTTGTATATTTCATCAGACTATAGGTAAAACAAATAATAATTAGACAAAGATCCATTTCCCATTGGTTGCACTGTTTTTCTAAGCTCAGTATCAGTCGTAGGAAAACCCATATGGGTTGACATGCAATCATGCAGAACATCTCTAATAAGATTATACATTTGTGAAATATGAAAAAGTTGCTGCAAACTCCATGTCACAGCGCTAACTGGACTAGACATTCAAAGAATGATGACGACCAAACCTGTGCAAGTGTGGTAATATCAACTTCCTGTGTGTTTGTGAGCACACGTGTGTGTGTCCACTGAAGAGTGCAACAGTGAGACTGAAGCCCAGGGCCGTCAATCCCACCGGGTGGTGGTGGCGGCGGTGGTGGGGGGAGCAGAGTAGTATGCAGATACTACTCGCTGTCAACAGACCACAGGAAAATGGATGCCCAAGAAAGCCATAACTATGATAAATTTACTCCTTCAATTCTCAGAGAACCCCCCCCCCCCCCCTCCGCCTCCGCTCTCTATCTGCCTCTTTCCTTCTAACACATTCTGACAGACACACACACACACACACACACACACACACCCCCCCCCCCCCCCAGACACTATCTCTCCAATGGCCCCACCTCTCTTCCACCAGGAGTCTGCGAGCGTGTGACTAATGTATGCAGTAAAGCTGCCCGCTCCCGTGCGGCACACCAGCCCACCACCACCGCCACCGCCGCCGCCACCCCGGTCGGCCCCATCCATCTCTACGTCCGCGCCCGGAGACCGCATTCAAATAAATTTGTCACTGTACGCTTATGAAATATTGATGGCGGCTGAGAGGGAGATGGGGAGAGAAACGGGTTGGTTCGAGACAGATCAAAAGGTTTCACCAGTGAAGGACAGAGGAGCAAGAGTGTGAACATTTTTTTTCCTTTGCTTTTTATTTGAATGGGTGACAGGTGAGGCATAAATAAAGACATGGAGTCTTGGGACTGCTCAGAGATGTAGGCGGGAGTCCAGTTGCATCAGTGGAGCTTACACACTTCAAAGGTTCTGGTCGTCAGCCTAAACGTACTAATTCACAATTGGCAGTGATCCAAATGCATGTATCATTTCTGGCACAATGCTAAAACATAGAACACATAATCATCTTCTGGCCGTAAATAGCCATGAATGTTTGTAGTGAACCATATTCATTCATTTAGTCATCATGTACTGCTTTATCCCCCACATGAGGATCATAGAGGCCACTGGTGCCAATCACAGGCCCAAATATAGACAAACAACCATTGCCTAGGTTTTTACAAATTGGGAAAGCGCTCAATATTTTTTTGTTTCACCATTCACCTCTCTGGTAACCGTGGTCAGAGATCAGTCGTTGAAAATTCTGCTTCTATCCAGAAAGACAAAAAGTTCAAACAGAATGTCTAATGAAAAGCACCAATCGGTGGTGGTTCTTAAATATAAAGCCACAGTTAGAGGTGTGTGACATCTGAAATCTGCAAATATATCTGTTTTTGTGAACAATTTTGATCGGATTTGAAGCATATACGGTGAAATACGGTACTATAGGGTACTTCACAATATGCCTCAAAACCAATCAAAATAAGAGAGAATGAATTTAAAAAAGCAGTAAAATAGAACAAGACGAATAAACAAACAATTCCGTTTTGACAGGTTATAGTGGGTGAACTCGTTGCAATAGCTCCAGATAATGTCACAGACCTTCATTATCAATCAGAACAAACACACAACTTGAGTTAGTTTTTTATTAAATGTGCAATATTTGCAGTGGTCAGAGTCAAGACATTTTCTTCCAGAGAGTGAAGCAGAGCTGAATGTGACTCATCCCGGTACAGAACAGCCAGAGTCATGTCCATTTGTTAGTCTGTGGGTATTTGTGTGGTACATACCAGAACATGGAGGTCACAAACATCTCACATGGAACGAGGAATGATAAGAATTCTTGGACAGCGGCGAGGTAACGTTGCTCATTTGCGCAACTCAGATATAAATTTTACCCAAACAGAACAGCGCTGCAGAGTAAAATCACAATATTTTCCTCCAATAATCTCATGTCAAGGAAGAAGAGAGTTTACCATGTGCAGAGTTATTGACTCTTGGGGTTATATGTGATTATAGTGTTGTGCCGGTATGATAAGGTGATCATTGTGTGCTGTTTCGTCATGATTGAAAGAGGAGAATGAGGAGGCTGTCAACAATATTGACTCAGATGCATTCCTTCTGTCCTTCTGTTCGCTGGTAAACATATGATCCTTGTTTTCTCTTCCTCCCTCCTGACACCTACAGTATCTACACGGCCCCCCCTACCCCCCAACCTCCCCGTCCCCCCGCCTTGCTTGTTTTTCATCCATCTGTCTTTCCCTCTGTCCCTGGGCCTATCACCAAGATGAGTCACAGGCCTGTCCGTGTCAGGGGCTAAACGTTTAAGCCCTCCCGGCACAAACACTCAACAAAAACAGCGATCCAAAAGGGGCCAAATATGATGATGATCCTGGAACTTTCCACCCTCATTGTGAGCAGTCACATGCTGCATTCGGTCAGAGATAAACACCGTGTCAACAACACGCCAGAGACATTTTGTGCTTATTGTGTACGGAGATGATCTTCAAGGCCACGTGGGGAGATAAGAGCGGAGGAGTGACGTTTAGCAGGAAACAGAGTTATCTGTCAAACACGTGCTCAGAGATTTCAGGTTTCAGTTAGAATGTGTGATTATTGCTGAGGGTCAATTAGCAGCAAAAGTTAGAGACCAAAAACAATGATGCAACAGAGTGATTATGTGTTTATTTGTTGTGTTGTGTGCAATTCCCATTATGATGTTTTACTAGCAATTAGGAATGAGACAATGGTCAAAATCACTGGATCAGATATCGGACAGATAAAAAATTTAAAATCTGATACAATCCAAAACTCCTTTATAATACATGCTTCACTGCACAATCTAACGTCACTATACCAGTGTCTGAAGTATATGTGAGGAAGAGGAGGATGTTGATGAGCGAGCAAATCATCTTATTAGGAGTAAATCTCCAACCGCAGCTGACTTTGAAATGTCTATTTACACCACTGTATTTTAACGTTGGCGATACGGGTGTCCCTTCAAGATCTCTTCAAGAATGTGGTACTTAGTATAAAAGTTTGAGAACCACTGCTCCAGTTAAAATCTTTGTCAAATAGCTTGTAGTGTTGTGTCGGTTAGGAGTGATTCATTCGAAAGTACGAATCTTTTGAGTGAACGAACTGACCGGGATCACTTCATGAACTGATTCGTTCCTTTCTTAGTTCAGTTGAGCTCAGCAGCGATCGTGGCGGCCGGGAGTGGAACTGCCGCGTTCTGTGAATCACTCGTGAAGTCGTTCGCCGACGCCATCACTCACTCGTGAATCTTCATTGGGCTCCTGCTAAGCACTGAACGATTCGGTGAACAAATCTTTTGAACGAATCATTTTAATGAACTGATTCAAGTGATTCAGTATACTCAAATGAACTGCCGATCCCATCACTAATAGCTTGACATTCTGACAGCTCTTACTGGTTTAGAGTAGTCTCTATATGGAGACACAGAACATATTGTGACAGAAATCACAATTTCAATCATCACAGCCAACTAATATTTGAAACTATAAAAAAATCATTTCCAAATAGATTCATGTTATTTAAAACATGTGTAACCGGGTGGTAAAAACTGCAAATGTAAAATTGTAATGTGTTCATTGCTTGTTTTGTTCTCGTTTTCTATGTAATGTTTTTGTCACAGACACAGAAATGTACACAGACACTTTTTGGTCACAGGGTGGCAGCACTGAGCCCTGTTAGGTTTTGCCGCGAAGTGCATTCTGGGTTGTTGATTTTCCTTCTGCTGAATGTGAGATTGAGAGTTGAAACGTGTGTACAAACACTCCGTGGTTCAATTAAAAGGTAAAAAACACACACACATGTTGGAGAATATTGTACACTGTAACTTATCTGCTTGTGAAGCGACCGAACATGGTAATTTATAGAGAATGGAAATATGTTTCAGGATATAAACACGTTCGGCGTCAACCACGGTTAGCTGCTGACTGCTATGCTAAGTGAGGAAAACTCAAACACGTGGAGAGACGTTTGGTGAAGTGAGTGTCTGTTTTTGTATACTGTACATTTAAAATCGTGTCTGTGAATGGTTACAGTACTGACTTTGTATTGTGTTGTTCTGTGTAATTAGTTTCTCGGCCACTGCCGTATTTTGGGGTTTTTGTATTTTATTTTATTAGTTTTTATCAAGGATTAAAACTGAGAACAGCCCTCATATTTTTGGGTTATTGATTTAGGCTGACTGACCTATTGCAAGCCAGAGTAAAGCTATAAAACCCCAATTATTGTGTCCTGTGTGTATATTTAATTCCTACGGGCAACACATGTACACACAAATCTCAGTGCTATAAAAGGTTCAGAAAATTTGGGAATAAAAATATCACACGACCCATCTGCGGGTCCCGACCCACACTTTTAGAGCCACTGTGTTTTTGGTCACTGAGTCTCAAGCTCTGACAGTAAATCTCGTAGAAAGTTTTGAATAATTCTTTTCCGCTCATGAGGGTAAGACTGTTTGTGCCACACCAAAGAGGTGATGGAGACGGAAGGGAAAGTCAGCCAAAATGACATAACGAACAGCAGCAGCTTTAAGCATTTTTTTTTAAAACTACACTGAACTGCTTTTGTGTACATAGTATTGAGTGACGTATTTGAAAATGATTTATTGTGATGACCATTTTTGGCCATAATTGCTCCGCCACAGTTAAAGTCATTTGGCTGCCTGCTGTGTGCTTTGCTCTATTTAAGTGATGTCATTCTGGATCTGCACACTGTCGAATTGATCGATGTCAAAGGGTGACAGATCGGAGCGTCTGGCTCGCTAATGTATTCTCTCTCTCTTTGCATATTTCATCTGTGTGTGTGTTTTCTGAATGCAGTGTTTCATCTGTTTATTCTTTCGTTTCTATTCTTTATTCTTCGTATAACACTTAAGGCACAGGTATGTTTCCACTCTACCTCACAGACAGGTGCAGTGATACCGTGGACACTCGTAGGTCACGGCTCTCTATTATCTAGACAAGAAGTCTCTGTCACAACCTGGTTCTTGTTCCTTCCACTTCCTTATTTATCCCCTCTTCCCTTCTTATTTATCCATCTCTCCCTCCTCTCACGTCACAGAGTTGTCCCTAAATCACTCTTTGACAGATAGAGGTAAAGAAAGGGGAGATAGAGGGAGAGATAAAGGGGCTGGAGAGATGGGGGGGAGAGAGAGGGATGAGGGTTTGAACGCACATGGAATGAACCTATCAATCCACGGTGCCTATTATCCCGTGTGAAATGCTTCACGCTAGCAGACGCCTAGTTAGTGTGCCTGTTCAAAATTAATAAAACACCAGCCGAGTCTGGGCTGAGACTCTGACAGGCCGGGTTATTGATTAAGTCATGTCACAGAAATGGAAGGCTCTGCCATTAAAAGTACAAATTATGCAGCACGTTTAGCCATGCCTCTTATTCATGTACGAGAGCGGCACAAGTCACTAGAAGAATGAGAAGCTGCTGCTCCATTTTTTTTCCACTGTCCAATGCCTCTCTTTCTCTATTGTTCAGAGCCTTTATTGTGTTTTCGATCCTAATAATGTGAGCTTATGTGAAAGGTGCCCACTGTCTGAAAACGGCCCCAGACAGTCAGTAAAAGACAAAGACAAGGGAGACAAAGAAAGATTGTTTTCCCGTGTAGAAAGCCTGTAAGTACAGTGTGGTTAAACACAGAGACTATACACAAGTACTTTTTTTTAGGAGTCAGAGCCTCTCCAATGAAAAGAACCCATTTAATATATATCAAACAACTTATAACAAATTAAATGATATTATTTTGACATGCAGCCAGATGGCACAGCTCCTCTCATCTTCAGTGTGAAAAAGTGATGGAGAGAGGAGGTGAAACAGATAGAGGTTGAGGGAAAATGGAGGCTCAGGAAGAGAGGTGAAATGAATTTGTCGGAAGCACATAAAGGTAAGGTTTGCAAAGCTTTCTGTGTTAGGTGCTGTGAGTCCGCTCTGTGATGTGATATGCGGATAAAAAAGAAAGATGTGGAAGGCTTCAATCAGCAGGCCTCTCTCTCTCTCTCTCACACACACACACACACCTGGCTCTGCGAAAAACACAGGTAGATTTTTATTCCTTTCAAGTGTTTGTGTGTCGGGGCAGGAAGAAAGAGACAGATAGGGAGAAAATGAGAAGATACTCAGAGAGTGTCAATAATTTATGGCATGAAGTGTCAGAGAGGGCAGAGAGGAGTGCGATCCCCAGGCCACAGCTCAGGCTCTCGTTAACACAGAAAATGCACACACGTGAACAGACAGTCAGACATAAACATCCAAAGGCATATGTAAATGAGCATTTGCACACACATACACACATACAAAAACAGCCTCACTTCAGTCACCTGTCAGACACTAATTTTATGATGCAAAACCTGTGTGTCCTGATCCACCTAAAGAGCATCAACCAATCCCCTTAAAAAAGCTGTACTTATGCAGTCTGAGGCCTTTTGTTTTTGTTGTTGTTGTTGTGGAAACCCCTCAGATCTCAAAAGGAGAGGTTTCTGACTGGCAGGGACTTTGTCGTATGATTTAAAATCTGATGAAGAGTCAGACAGCGGGCCTCGGTCCTCTGTGACTCTCTGGGTTTTCAGTTATAGACGTTTGTTGACAGAACTGCGACACACCTGTGTACACTCGAGTAGCGATACTCGGTTGTGTGGTTGTAGGAGGTCCTGATACATCGTCAGCATTGAATTTGCGTGGCCTGGGACTCAGTCTGAGACATGGAGACTCATGAAGAACATGGCTGCCAGCAAAAACTGATTCTAGCCCCTCAACAAAAGGCTTATAAAATCTATGCCTGCATAACTTTATCTTGCTGTTATATATCGCCCTTTTCACCTGAAAACTAAAGTTTGTGTAACTTTATTATCCACGTCCAAAGAAAACAGACAGAGATCTTATGTCACGGCCCATAGATTTTAATCCAATGCTGCTTGTCTTTTAAATTTCCTGGCACAAACATTCCAAATAAGGCAGCAGTGGTCAGTAGCTCCTGGGACCCTGTAAGCTAAAGATTAGTGTTGGGCATATTAACGGCGTCAACGTTAACGCATAACACATTTCCATGACGACTGACCGGAAAAAGTATTTTATAAGCATGACCATTACCAGCTCCGTTAGCTGCGTTAGCCCCTTTAGTGCCGTTAGCACGCCTGCAGTCGAACTGGAGCAGTCAGTTTTTTTATTAAACGAAACGCTACAAATAACCAGTGTACCTGTGTACTGCGCATGTGTGCCTCTGTTTTTAAAGTTTAGCGTTACTTTAGAGACTCATTTTAACAATCGGGAGTCACGAAAACATGAACGTCACGCATGTCGTTTTCCGGTCAGTCGTCATGGAAACGCATAATGCCTTAATGTTGACGCTGTTAACTGCTGTTAACACTGTTAACGTGCCCAGCACTACTAAAAACACAATGTTTAATTGACCTAAGGCCATAGTCCGACTAAGACAGACAATCGGACAACTCTCTGTGTACGTGTGGAGGAGAAAATCCATTTATTATCCTGTACGTCTGACCCCGCCTCTGTAGCTCTCTATAAACTGGTGCATATTGAGTCAGTTTCCTGTTTACCAGGAGTAATCAGACTACAAATGGCATTATCCTTTTGTAGTCTGACTAAGAGTAGCTTAATTTTAATCAGATTAACATGTTTACGAGACATTAAGAAAACCAAGTTATTGTCTGACTAAAATCTTTGCTGTTGGAGTGTGGAATGTTGAATGAAATTTTTTATTAAATAAGCCTATAGTGTAACTAAATTACAGGTGCTGTGTCCATCACAGTCAGCACTGCCTCTCACAACCACACTTTAACCTGACCTCTCCCTTTAAGAGGATCCAAATCGCTGCTGTGCTGGCATAGTCTGTCAACAGCAGCGTGACACGCCGTCATGTCTTTAGTTCCTTGCGAGTCTACGTATAATGATGGAGGCAGGGAGGAGGGATAAGAGCGGAATGTGAGTCCAATTAATTTGTTAATTGGGACTATTATGGAACAGATGCTGGGAAATAAAGAGAAAAAAAGCTTCTCTGTCTGTCTGTCTCTTTGTTTATTTCTACTCCAACCCTCCCTCCCTCTTCTAAAGTACCTTTTGGCAATCGGTGCCTGTTTTCCCTTTTCCTCTTGGCTAAAGAGCCTGCCGTGGCTAATGGCAAAGTGTGCCGCAGACTGACAGCCCCCTTGGCAGTGCCCGCTGGAGAGGTAGTGGGCTATAAGGTGGCACGGAGCAGTAAAAATTGTTAGCTGAATAAAGAGGCACTGCAGGGAGGGATAAGCAGCTTTATGACCCTCCGTGCAGACACAGGTTTTTCCTTTACTGTGGCTTACGTGGCAAACCATGGAACTTCTTTCAATTGAAAAACATAGATTATGTTTACATAATGTTTTTTGTGCTCATACAGAACACTTTCCCCCTGTGACGTCGGCCTGCATGGTTTCACATACCCAAACCCTCCCCTCCCAGATGTGAGGGGGTAGAGAGAGCAGTGTTGGAATGAGGCAGCGACAGAGGGCTCGAGAAGGAGAGTGGGTGGAGGGTGGAGGGGTGTGTGGGGGGTGAGAGCTGAATCAGCGGGAAGCTCCGCTAATCGCCGCAGCTCATCTGTTAATGGAGTTAATGAAGAATGGGACCCAACCAAATGCGCTGAGATGAGAGAAGTTCCACCACACTGCATAGGCCACTGCTCTCCGTGTGTCTCTGCCTGCTACACACACACACACCAGGTTTTCCTTCCTTTCCATATGTAGTCTTACAGATCCCCACATTTTCAGCACCTATTGATACAAAAACACTTGCTTTTTTGCACCCGCTCACACCTTGTGTGCACATTCTGCCACTTTCACACTCGCCCTTCCACACTCCCACCGTCACGTATGTATAAGCGCTTTCCTCGCCTGTCCTCATTCCATATGTTTCTTCCTTTCGCCTCATAAAGTGCGCAGCCTCCTCTTTAGCCCCGCGCCCCCTCCCCGGGGAGAGGATGCGCTGTGACACTACTGTGTTTGCACGGGGAGGTGAAGAGATATTCAGCGACGCCATGCAGACCTCTCACCCAGCTGATGAGGCTGATGGTTGACAGGTCCCCGCTGAGACACACACACACACACACACACACACACACACACACACACACACACACACACTGCTCACTTGTTAGAGGCTCAGTCGCACTTATTAGCAATCTATCAAACACTTGTTATTGACACAGCAGTTATCGCTCAATCAAGATACAATTTTTGGGCTCACTCTCATCAATCAAATATTCAATGATTTTGCTCACATTTTATCCACAAACTAAACTATAACCCTTGAGGTCTGATTGTTTACAGTGTTAATATTATTTAATGGCTAATTAGGCTGAGCAACAGTGCAATAAATTTGACAATATGTCGGCAGATTTTAAATACATTTTTTCAACATAGCCAAATATTAACAGTGTTTGGTTATTTTGTAATTAACATATAGCCTACTGACTGCCATATACAGTACAGTACGACTAATAAATCTACAGGGGTAATATAAAGTTATTGATACTATTATGGACTGTATATATATATACTCTGAACAGATTATCTATTATTATACAGATGATGTTACAGTAATTAAATTATCACCAAATCCCTGCCAAACTGGCCAGTGTTTTGCCTCTAAAGTCTAAATCATTGGTTGTATTTACGAAAAGCTTTGAATGGTGCTCGACATGCTAACAACTTGCCACAAGCAAAACTGGAAACTGTCTAAACCTAACAAGATAAAAGAAGATAGGGAGCATTTCATAGCCATGTTATTGATGCGGAGACCGATTTTATTTTCTGTCAGCTTAAAGATGTTGTTATTTTTAAGTTAATGGATGGCAAAAAGACTTAAATTGCTGTTTGACATGCTAACAACTAGCCACAAGCTAAAGTGGAAGCTGCCTATTACCAACAATCTGAAAGGAGCAGTATTGCCACCTAGAGTAGTCAAAGAAGACACAATTTTGGACTGGTGAGAAGACCAATTTTATTTTCTGACAGCTTCAAAAATTGGCTAATGTTAAATGTGTGGATGGCAGGGAGACTCTGAATGGCACTTGATAAGCTAACAACTAGCCACAAACGAAACTGTAAACTGCCTAAAATGAACAAGCTGAAAGGGAGTAGGGGTATTGCCACCTAGTGTCGTGTTTTGTTTTCTGCTGTCTTACTTAAAAAAAATATATAATTTTTAGGGCTGTCAAAAGATAAACATTTTTAATCAGATTAATCACAGGGTAGCTGTGGATTAATCACGATTAATCACGATTAATTATCATTCCTAAATATGCCAAAAAAATTCTAATTTTCTCTTTATATTGTTGTAGGAACGCGAGATAAATAAAGTATGTGAAAATATAAATGTAAAGAACAATAAAATACTGTAAATAACTTGTAAAAACCTATACAAACTTAGTAAAAAATAAACATTACATTGTAAAAAAAAAACCACATTATAAGACAATATAAATAAATAGAAAAAACTATACATTGCACTGCAAATAACTCACATTATAAACAAAATATAAAGTATAGAAGTTAAATAGTTTTCTTACCAAACCCACAGCAGGAAATTCCTCATCAGCACTTATGAAGCACTGCTTCTACTAGTTAGCGTTAGCGTCAGCTAGCATTCTGACGCTAATGTTAGCTGCTGTCTGTGTCCCCGTTAGTTAGACAGTGACTGTTAATGTTATGATTATATCATTATCTGCGCCAGCAGCGCCACTTACAACTGTGTGTCTTTCTTTCTTTTTTCTTCCTCTTCTGACTTCCTGATTGATAACTCCTCTTCATTTTCCTTCAGCTTCACACAGGTTAACGTGAGGAGACGTGGGGCCCCGTTAGGGAGGTTTCCTACTGCAATGTCATTGTTGTTTAATGGAGACGGGGATGCAGCTGGTCACTGATGCATTTAGGCTCCGAGTGTCGGGAGCCCCCCTATAGTTGCCCGCTGCCTTGCCTGTTCATAAACTGCACGTCTACCCGTATCGCGATGAAAGTGAGAAAGTGCGTTAATGCGTTAAAAAAATTAACGCGTTAATTCCACAAATTATTCATCGCGTTAATTTTGACAGCCCTAAAGGTCCCCTATTGTGAAAAATCCACTTTTTGATCTTTTAGTACTAATATTTGGGCCATACCAGTCCCCAAAATGTGAAAAAACAAGACTCAGTCATGTTTTAGTGGTTCCACTTTGTGTAAGCATAGGCGATAAAACATGCGATGTTTACACCTCCTGACCAAGTGACGACAGTGCGGACATTTCACCGTGAATGTTGGCACCCCGCCAGGCAGAGTACTTCACAGCTTGTAGCTCCCCCTTGTCCCTGTGAAATCGAGACTGCAGGCGAGGTAGGAAGAGCGGAGCACAGCGGAGCACAGTGTTTAACACAAACTTCCACCCTCAGAAGATTTTTGTGTCCAGTGGATATATTTTATTTATGAAAAAAATGTTCACAAGCTTCGCAAACCCTTTGTTGTTGATCGTGTGTGTAAATTCCTATGCTGGAGGGACACCTTGAACGCACCAGTTACGTGCCTGCAGTTAGTGGAGTGTGTGGATCGGTGATATGAGGAGCACGCGTTTGAAAGCACTGTAGAAAGATGAAGATGTTGTCCTACATTCCTTTTCAACCAAAAGCTGCCTTTCTGTCGTGTTTCCAGTTCTCTCCTCGTGTTGTTGATCCACACACCAGTTGGAGCCGCAGTTACACTGGTGCATTCAGGGTCTTTTTCTAGCATGGGAATTTACATACACGCCGCGCCGTGCGGTGCATTATCGTTTTTCTTCGATTTTTTTATGATCGCGAGAAGCCAAAATTGTGGTCACTCTATGCATTACGGTGAAACTCAGTAACAACGGGTAAACGGACATTACTATGGGGTATATGGAGCGGGTGACGACGCTGCATGACAATAGGTGATAAGTGGCGAGAGTTAGATCGACACTCCCCTGGAAGCAGTGGATATGTATTTACCTGGGTCTCATTCACACGTAAATGATCAGGCACAAAACCGAGCGTTTTGAAAAAGGCTATTTTGGCAGTTATTGAACTGCTATTGTGCTTCATCCTTATAATATTTTGACTAAAGTATGACACAGACATGTTCATTAGGGCATCAGGACCTAGTTTAACTTGGGTTAATAGGGTATAATATGGGACCTTTAATAATTTTATGTGAATGGAAGGTAGGAAGACTCAGAAAGGTACTCAATATGCAAACAACTATGCTGCTTGCTAAACCAGCTTACTAACAAGCGTTGCTCCTGCTAGTAGTAGTAGTGGGTTGGAGGTGGACGTTTCATTCAATAAATTGATTCCTCTGCTAGTGCTTGTACCGTGTGACAAAGGCAGTAGTCCAACTAAATGGCATTGTGCATGTACATGGAATCGTGCAGACAGTCAGTGGTTATAGTGCTATACCACCACTCCACATATGCTTTTGTCACTTAACATATTATGTCGACTATACGTGTAGATTTGTTTGTGTGTACAAACAAATATTCAATTAATATTTTGATTGTTTCGTGCAAGACTAACACGGTCAGCTTAATGTGTTTGTACTCCAAGATTCTTACAACACACACACTCGCACACACACACACAGTCTGGTGGTTAATCAGCTGTGTAAAGTACCATATCTATCTTTCAATTTCCCCCCATTAGGGCAGACGCTGGCTTGATTAGGCCCTTAATCTCCTGAGATTGAGACATTAAAGGCTGAGAGTGATGTATTCACACATGCTGCTCACACACTATCACACCTAACAGCGAAAAAACTAATCCGCAAGAAACTGTCATAATACACTCACTATGAATGACCAGATGGTTGTTGGTGTTATTCTTTTTTTAATTGCTATTTTTTCCTTGTATGTTATTTCTATTTTCAAATGCCATCGGTCCTCTACGGTGTAAACATAGTATTGTAGTACAGATGTGTTACATGAGGGTAATTAAGTAGGCGATGGTTGGAGGACTGGAACTAGAACTGGGCCTTCTTCTCACACTCACATACTCTCAAGGGTGTATGTGGCCTGTATTTGAGGTGGAAATTCATCCATTTTAATTTTTTTCCCTACTAAACTTGGCCAATGTATTGTTTTCATTTCTCATATCCCCTTCAAAGGGTCACACGACTTTTCAAAAGAAATAAGAAATATGTGTTATGTTTTATTATGTAAAAAAAAGAAAAAAGAGCCTCATCTTTGTGGAAAAGAAAAAGTTTGGGCAGGAGGAGCGCAGCACAGGAGGGGCAGGTGCACCAAACAGAAGAGCAAAAATGTCTTGAGTTCTGGGCCATTTCCTCCAAGGACAATAACCCCCATCTTGTTTAACAACTCACCCGGTAGGGACTATTACACTCATTTTAATTGGCTTCCACTTTAATTGCCCAGGTGGAAGGAGGGGGTCTCTTTTCTTCTCCTTATGCTCTTAAAGTTAGGCCTGCCAAAAGGAGTTGAAGGCAAATATGTGTGTGGGAGTGTACTCAGAGAAAAACTATTAAAATGATCTTGGCAATGATGCAAAGTTGAATCCCTTTGTAGGCTCCATTCTTTCCCCCATATCTTAATTTACGAGAACTTAATAGTAACAATATGTGCAGAGGTGGACCGCTGTCTCAGGTGGAGTCGGGACACAGCAGGAAGAGCCGAGTGGTCCTGTTTTGATGTTAAACCACTATGCATTATGGTTGGAGACAATTACCCTCCTGCTATTAGCGCAAAGCTACCACATACCTACACACTGTCCTGAACAGCTGGTGGAGACAAAGAAATTGAGATGGAGACGGGGCAGTGGTCTGGTTAATGACAAGGAAAGTGATAGTTTTGAGATTTTGGCAGATAAAAACGGAGGGAGACGAAAAAAAACCGGACACAAGTTATAGGGAGAGCACAGAAACTGAGGGCTGCAGTAGAGGGTTTAAAAAAAAAAAAAAAAAAAAGATGTGAAAGGGAAGTAAAGTGTATCAAGCTATTGGGCCAATTAATAGTACTGAGTCTTATTCATTGCAGCTGTCAGGAAGCAACCAGATGCATTCATTAGACCTTGTCTGTTTCCACATCTTTCGTTCTCATGAATCGATTAACTTTAATAAATGTTTCATTCAAACCTTTCTCAAATGAGTTAGTATTAGAGTTGTGCCATTACATATGTGATTGTGTGCATGCACCACTGCATTTTTGTGCCTGACAGTGGCAGCAAAGTGTCCCGTCCTTCACCTCAAGCCTCCACAGTCACGTGAATTTGGGACAGTGTGAGGAGAAGTGAGGACACTGGAGATCACAAGGATTCAGAGAGGGCCTCATTTCCTAGAGCAGGGATTCCCCCAGCCTTTTCTGACAATAGGAAAGGAAGGAAGGAGCGTGCAGGCTGCAGGAGCCGGCTGGAGAGACAGGATGGAGTTACATGGGAGACATGTGTGGGGCAGTTAGGGAGACAGTATAGGAAGAAGAGAATCATGGATAATAAAGTGTGCATACGGTACATGCATATGCCACATACAATCTGTGACTAGTGTGTTCCAAACCATTTAAAGTGAATTTTAAAGTGACATAAAATCACTCTTTATTAACATCCTATGTCTGACTTTGTATTTGGGCTGTAATGTTTTCCTTTCGGTTAAGTGACACGCTATCTTCAAACTGTAAAGTGTTTTTAATGCTAGGTTCCATTTGAAGTCTGAACTTTTCGAGGTCACTGAGGACGGACCTCGGAAGGTTTCCCGAGTTAGGATTCCAAGATGACGGCCACTGCACCGACACTGCTAATTAGTACTGTTTAATATTTAACCATAGACATGTTGCTATGGTGTTTGTGACTAGCGCTGTTATGGGCGCGATTAACTCATTATTCCCAGTTGCGACTTCTGAGTTCTGGTGTAAATGGAATGCAGAAGTGACAGCCCTACATTGTATGATATCTCACCAAGTGAAAATTTAGCTTTGTGTTTGGTGTGAATACTATTTTGTGTTGGTTGTGTCTTCAGTGCAAGTTTGAATATATTTTCAAAGAATAATAAGGGGCAAGAACAAGCCAATTTTCCCACCTTGAAAGATTGGTGCAGATGCAGAACAAGAATCAGTAGACTAGTAGTACTGAAAATGCACTGGGAAAAATTGATGAAAGTGAATGGAAGTTTTTGGTCAGATTCCACTAGATTCCACCAATGAGGTTGTGTTGTTTCATCGGCATGGGTTTATCTGTAATTTGTATCTGTTTGTCCTTCTGTTAGCAAAAACTGTTCTGTCTACAGTTTTGACAGATAGATGATTACCTAAATATGTTCCCATTAAATAAAATAAAATAAAAATAATACAAAAAAATTGGTGTTTGCAGGATCAGGCACTGAATTTTAATCTGAATCTGATCCAGATTACAGATTTGGTGGCCATTTAAATTCAACAGATATGTCCCATTTAACAAGTATGCGTATGTATGACGGTAATAGCTATAAGTGGTTAAAGTTAAATTTAACTGTTAAATACAGTGGAGCAAATTGAGGGTTTTGAGCACAAGCGGCCTAAGTGACATCTTGGGTGAGAATAAGTTTTATACATAATTTTAAAGGCCTTCATGAACTCTATCAAATGGTAAAAAATATGGTCCCAATCATAGTTACTTTTTAAAATAAAGGCTGAAAACAAAAAGGCCCATAAAAACAAACAATAGGTAATAAAATGTTGTAGCACAAAAGGCGTAAGTGACGTTTTGGCTAAAAAGTTGTATTTGTAGTATTTTAAAATATGGATTCTGTGAAGCCTAATCTCTATAAAAGTATAGATTGCTCAAATAGGTTGCTTTTAATCATGTAATTACAATCAATAAAAAAGTTTGTTTTAGCTCTCTTGTAAAATTCTGCAAGCGTCACTTACGCCTCTTGTTCTCCAAACCCTCAAAATTTAAAAATGTCAAGTGTCTGTACGCAAAACGCAGGTGACAAAAGTCAAATTCAGGTCTATGAGTGCTCTTGTTGTTGCTTTTCCTCTGTTCGCCCCTCTAATCATGTACTTCCAAATCTTGAACAAGTTACTGTCACAGTTCAACTACTTTTTTTACACGCACGCACGCACACACACACACGCACGCACGCACGCACGCACGCACGCACGCACGCACACACGCACACACACACACACACACACACACACACACACACACAAAACAAAAATCAGTTTTCTTTGTGTTTTTGATTGTGTCACTGGACATGTTGCATAACCAGAATAAGGACAGTCTGTGTAAACAGATACCCAAACCACATGTCTTTCTGCATTTGGATTTAAACTAAAGATGAACATAGATGAGAAATCTCCTCAAGCTCCTTTGTTGTTTTCAGAATTGAAATCTCAGTCCGTCAGCTCCAGTTATGACCTTGAGCCTTGATCATGGAACAAAATCACTTTTGACTTGATTTCTTTGTGGACGTTAAAGCTCTCACTCTTCCTTTGGTGGCAGTTGGATGCAAACACAACTGTGTGACTCACAGTGCAGGGATAGAGCTTCAACAGCACAGTTTGGCCTTGAGCAAGACAAGCCGCATGCTGCAAGAACACAGCTATTTAGAAAGAAAAGCTTATTTTGTATAACAATGTTTATAAATGAAAGGAAAAAGGTACAATTTAAATGACGATCAAACTGTTTTGTCTTGCTCTAAAAGCCACAAGGTTCAGAACAGGAAGTTCAAGATGTGGCTGTATACTTCCGTGCTTGAAAAGAGAATGAGAGCAGCAAAGAAAAGAAGGAAGGGGACACAGATAAAGAGTTCTTATCTAAATTGTCTTGGCCCTGACCCTTATATCTTATGACTGTAAATACCAAACTACTACTGTATCCTGACCTCTGACCCCTCTTATATGACCTTCAGGCCTGTCTGGCAGACTGTTATCAGGTTTGGCAGGTAAACAGAACTGTACATCCTGCAGAGTGTGGAAGGTTAGATCAGGAAGCATGTTAGAAACAGTGCAACTAAAATACTTTAGGTAGCCCAGAGCCAAGTGGAAAGGGAACTGAGCTTGTAACTGGAAGGTTGTTGGGTCAAATCCTTGCAAGGTTGGCGGTCAGATGGGCAGGGGGCACAATGAGGCTGATAGGTGAGGCAGATCTGAGTGCCCGGGCAGGGGTGTTGATGTGGAGGAGGTCAGAGAGGATTGGGGGAGAGAGGTTATGGATGGCCTTGAAGGTGTAAAGCAGAATTTTGAAATCCATGCGGAATTTAACCGGAAGCCAGTGAAGCTGTAACATTGTCTCATTCCCCATCTTCAAATCCCATCTGAAAACCCACATTTTTAAACAGGCCTAACTCTCTAACTCTCTACCCGTTGTTGTTATTATTGTTATTATTATTTTGTTGTTGTTGTAAGGTGACATTGAGTGTCATGAAAGGCGCCTCCAAATATAATGCATTATTATTATTATTGTTGTTATTGTATAGGTGTTGCAGAACAGGTGTGATGTAATTGATGGATGGGATCCTGGTGATGATGAGGGCGCCAGAGTTCTGAACCATTTGAACATCACATAATTCGGTTTTTATGAATCGTCATGTTGGCAGCCTAAGATGCAGCAAAAATGGAACATGACCGGTGCTGGATTCAACCTGTCAGAATTCACTGTGCACTTTAAGTACATGCAGAACTTGACAGACTGAATATATAATGTCCCTGGTTTGTGTTTTTGTGAGTTTGGAAACAGTCAGAGACGACATTATTCCAGACCTGCAGTATATCCTGACATCTTCAATTTCCTGATTAAGAGTAAGATGAGAATAATTGCTGTGTTAACATTGCTGTGAAGACTAACTCTTGGTAAATCTAGTCTGAGTCTATCATTTACCAAAAGCTATTGACAAAATCTGTTGCTTGTCGGTTCCCATCATCCCGTCTTCCTCTCCGTTTCATAGCAGTGATTCACTTCCGCTGTCTCTGAATCTGTGGGTATCCGATAAAACACTCTCCAGTTAGCCTCTGTAGGCTCCAACTGTTTTGGCACAACATCTACCCACCATCTTCACTTTTAGAATGAAAATACCCAGCAAAGAAATGAGTTGCCTTCATTGTGTGACATTAGCTATCGGAGTTACGTGGATGGCAGCAGCAGCAGCACAGAGGTGGGTGTGGGGACAAGAAGGACAGCGCTTACAGCCCTGGCTGGGCCCACAGATGGACTCTGACCATGCATCATACTGGCATACAGACATCTGGCATCAGCCTCCAAGCCAACACATAAACTTCTGACCAGTCTGGACTTGACAAGACAGAGATTTACACCACGTTAGTATAACCCTGCCATACCTCACACTCTGAGGTCTTGATGAGAAACTACGAGTACTGTATGAGAGAGAGGGCAGATACAGTGACGCGCACACACACACACACACACACACACACACACACACACACACACACACACGGAAGCAGACACGGTGACTTACAGCCCAGTTCCTTCTTCCTCTCCACTGTAGGACGGCTGTTATTATGAAGACCTTCAATCGTCTTCTTCTTTGTCCTCCTCTTTCACAGACCTACTGCAGCTCTGTAAATCACACTGATGTCAAAACAAACAGATAAACAGCCAAAAGCAAACACACACACACACACACACACACACATGCACACACACTGTCACGCATACGCACACACACACACACATGATCAACAGAGAAGCCAAGTTTGGCTTCCCCCACATTGCCACCAATATTTCTCATGAGCTCTCGGCCACCAGCCCTTCATGAATTTTTATTAAACAAAACTCTAAGCAGATTGATTTCACACTGGCTGCTTTATTGCATTTTTATTTAATTCTTTCTCTCTCTCAGATTGCTCCTCCTTGCCCTCACCTCACTTTCACCACTCCATCCTTTCACCTCTTCTTTCCTTCCTTCCTTCCTGATGCTTATCAGTACTGCCTCTCTGTATTTCCTGCCCGATTTTTGTTACTTCACTCTCTCTCTTTAAGTTGTCTTCCCCTCTTCCTCCCTCTCTCTCTCTCTCTCTCTCTCTCATCTGCCATTCTTCTCTTCATTTCCTCAAGCCTCGTTTTCCTGCCAGTCCTGATTTATGTTCCTGGATTTGTGGCCCTGAGCAGAGCTGCTGTTGGTGGGCTGATGAGCCTTGTTTTCACTTCGTGTGTTCATGCCTGTGTTCTTTGTGCGGTCACATGCAAGTTTGATTAAAAAGTATTTAGGTTTCACATATCACCTGAGCTATTAGTCACTAGCCCTCAGCTCATTAAATGATCTCCCACAGACTCTTGTTCCTTGGCGAGCTTCCCTTTCCTGTGCGTGGGGTTTGGTATAATTTGGATGCTACTGGTGATAAATGACACCTTTGAAACTCTACCAATGCTTATATTGTGTTCCATTTGTAGAGAGAACTCTGAATTTACGAGTTCTTGATCTCAGATTTCTAACCCGGTAACTCGGATCAACCTCACATGGCACTCCATGATGGCTGCCACTGTACAAACACTGCTTCTTTTACCATTCATAGCATTTTGTTGTCTTCGTAACATATGTTTGCGTCCATATTTTCTTCTGACCTCTCAACTGGAATGCAGTGAACTCGCTGGGTGACGTAACTCCCAGTTCTGATTAGAACGCAACACACTGGCTCAACTGGTACGTCAAAAGTCAATATGCTAAAAACAGATAGACTTCTCCTATTTATTTTTTTCTTCATATTTCCCTCCTGACAGTTAAATGAGGCACTTGGGCATAGGTGACAGATTTAAAATGTTAAACACTTTTAATATATTATTCAATACTGGATAAATAGATATGACTGATATGACCTCATCCAAATATTCATTGACTTCATCTGTTTGTGAGCGCTAAAATAGAAAATGCAGAGAGTAGAAAATGGATGGAGGTACGTCTACATTAATCAACGAGTTATTCCACTGAATCAAATTGAATCGTATTGTATCATTCCATAATACAAAGGGAAACAAATCCCACAGGTCTTTGAAATCCTTGAAAGTTTCATTCATTCATTCATTCATTCATTCATTCACTACCACTTCATCCTCCACAGGGTTGCGGGGGGCACTAGTGTCATAGGGCAAAAAGTGTGGTACACGTTGGACAGGTCAATGTCCATCACAGGACCACATAGAGACAAACCATCCACTCACACCTACTCTCAATTTTAGAGTGTCCACTTTAAATAATTTCCAAATCTGCTCGTTTTTGGACTGTGGGACGAAAGGGGATAACATGTTTACAATATTATTTTGCCCAAATAACTCTATTTTAGTTTCATCAGTCCACTGCACCTTATTCCAAAATGAAGCTGGCTTGTCCAAATGTGCGGCAGGTGCAGAGAAAAGGCTTTTTCTGCATTACTCTTCCATACAGCATCTCTTTGTGTAAAGTGCGCTGAATAGTTGAACGATGCACAGTGACACCATCTGCAGCAAGATGATGTTGTAGGTCTTTGGAGCTGGTCTGTGGGTTGACTGTGACTGTTCTCACCATACTTCACCTCTGGTTATCTGAGATTTTTCTTGGTCTGCCACTTCGGGCCTTAACTAGAACTGTGCCTGTGGTCTTCCAATTCCTCACAATGTTCCTCACAGATGAAACTGAGAGCTTAAATCTCTGAGATAGCTTTCTGTATCCTTCACCTAAACCATGCTGTTGAACAATCATTGTTTTCAGGTCATTTGAGAGTTGTTTTGAGGCTCCCATGTTGCCACTCTTCAGAGAAGATGCAACTAGGAGAAACGCTTACAATTGGCCTCCTTAAATACCCTTTCTCATGATTGGATTCACCTGTGTATGGAGGTCAAGGGTCACTGAGGTTACCAAACCAATTTTGAGTTCCAATAATTAGTGCTAAAGGTATTGAAATCAATAAAATGCCTACATTTATGCACATGGCTAATTTTGTTTTAATTCTTGCACACTTTCTGTAAATCATATAAACTTTATTTCACTTCTCAAAAATCACTGTGTTTGTCTCCTATATGATATATTTAATTGAAATTTCTTATCCAAACAATTATTGCAATAAATCCGTAGCCCCATGTATCTAGATACACACTGAAATCTTTTTTTTTTTTAAACCCGGGTGAAGCTGCTTAAAAAGGCGTTTAACACCTTTGGCATTGTCAGTTATTTTTCTGCCTTGCGTTGATGTTTTCACCCCTGCATCGCCTGCATGTGGACTCATACAGCTGGGGGAACTCTTGTTATATCTGCCATCAGACTGCACAACAGCAGCAGTATCCACATTATCACGAATGCCAAAAAACTCAAACACAGCTTTTTGCACATACTGCATAAAAAAATTGCACATACTGTCACATTTACACTGTCTGTATCATACATTGTATATTGTATTTCTATTATACATACAGTATATACTTCTTTTAACCTTATTTCTCCAAACAATTTGCCTACATTTTGCTTATTTTATATTTCGTTACATTGCCTTAAATTTATGCTGCTGTTTATATGAATTTCCACAATGTTGATGGATCAATAAAAGTACATCATATCTTATCTTATTATCTTATCTTGAAAAAAGTTACTGCGTCTCATGGAAATGACTACTCATGCACGCACATTTGCGTTAGAGCAGGGGATGTCAAACTTGGTAGCTGAAATTAAAAACTTTAAATTAAAAGATTAAATAAAGAAACAAATCAAATTTGAACTTAAAGTTGTGTCACATTAAGATAATTATATTAAGAAACCTTTAAATTAAATACAGTAAAAAAACAGTATAATCCAATGAAAACTAACTCATTTTATGAGTTAGTTTCCCTTGAAATCAACAGAATAGTAAAGCAAATGACATATGTCTTGCCTGATTTCCTCTGCTGCATTTCAGGAGAACAGAAGTCGCAAGTGTCTTAGCCAATAATTTCAAGTACTCAATAGTTTTTTTACGAGATGTACAAAGCTAAAGCAGGAATATACAAATCAGGGTTCCGGGTATGTGTTTTCAAAGTCCACCTTGAAATTGTTTATTTCTTTTTCAGGGGATGTAACTTCATGTGTGGTACTAATTAATAAGTGTGCCAATGGAGAAGCAAGAGAGGAATTACATATTATCCTGCTGGCTAAAACCGGTGTCATATCGGAGAAAGAAAAATAATCTCGTATGGTAACTACCTCTTGTGTATAATGTTTTTTTTTTTTTTTTACAAATATAACATTTAAATAAGTGTAAAAGGGACAAGTTTAACAAGGGTTTGATGTGCTGGATTCATTCTTGGCCAGGCAAAGTGACTTCCTGGAGTTCTGCCATGTTTGTGTTTGCCAGGCAGTCAGCCGACACTCCAGGAAGTCACTGTGTCCAGCCAACAAAGAGTCTGACCTGACGCTGGCCTGATGGCACCGACCATAAACCTGCATGTCATTTCCCAACTTCCTCTCCTCTCATTTCCTGGCCTTCATTATAGGCAGTGGCTGTCTAATACTTCTACTGCCTAATAAAGGGATTATAACTAATGGTGGCACTGAGAGTAAAGAAGTTTTATTTCAAGCAAATCATTTGTTTGTTGTAATTAACACACAACAATAACACATTTTAATTTGATTTAATTTAAGTTTGTGCGAGGATTTTGATGCTTATGGTCAGTCTGCTGCCTGCTGTTTTTACATTTATCCATCCATCCATTTTCTACCACTTTATCCACCACAGAAGGATCGTGGGGGTGCTGTGCCAATCTCAGATGACATAGGGCGCTAGAAGGGGTCACACCCAGGACAGTTCGCCAGTCCATCACAGGGCCACATACGGAGACAAACAACCATTCAACCATTCACTCTCAATCTAGAGTGCCCATATATCCCCATATTGCATGTTTTTTGGACTATGGGAGGAAGCCGGAGAACCATGAGAAAACCCACGCACACACAGGGAGAACATGCATAGATATGTTATGTGTAAATGCAGTGTAAAATGCGTTGACTGCTTTATACTAAAAATGCATGATATATATATATATATATAAATAAAAATAATCTCAAACCTAAAAAATATCTAAAAAAAATAAACAAAACTTATATTAATCTCTGCAAATATGGCACATATTTTATAAATACATAAAGTTTTATGTTTATGTACCTGTTTACCACTTTTTTATACAAACAGAATGCACTTGATCATTGTAATATTAAAATAGAAGTATTATTTTTAAAAAGTATTTTAATTTAACTTTTGCACTCTGTATTGTGCTGCCTACATTCGTATTACCTTGTTATCTTCATCAATAAAGACCTGGAATATTTTATAATTTATGCAGATGGTCATAAACTCTGTGTATGTGTGTACAGTATTAAGCAGTGGTTGTTCCCAGTATGGCCAGAAGTGATGAGGCAAAGTGAGGCTCCTGCTGGGTCTAATGAGGCTCCCTGCAGCTCCACACCGGTTCACCAGCTTTCCGCCCTGTCTCTCTGCCCAGCAGGCTTGTGTTTGCACAGCACCACTCCTCGCCACGAAAACCACACATGCACAACCAGGCAAGCACATGCACACATCTCCCCTTAACTCCTTCTTAAATGTTGACTGCACTTTGCTCTAATTCCCCCCCCACCCCCACACACAAATTTGTCTCATATGCTCTCATGGCCTCTTACTGGATTCTTTCTTGTTTTCTATCCTCCTCTTCATTACTCATCACTCTCTCAGCTCTGACCCCCTCCTCCTCCTCCTCTGCCTCCTCCTCCTGTCTTACTGGGCTGTTGTCAACAGCACATTAACCAGGATTAGCTGTGCAGTGACTTCTGGCTGGGGCTGTTGACGTCTACAAGCAGAGTATCAGGTCTTAAGATTCAAAACTCAAGACTCAATATTGTCATTTCTACACACGACATGTCAAAAAACAAAACACAGTCCTCTGGTGAAAGCTAATGGTAACAATGAGAGTAAAGAAACAGACACGTGTTGTAATTAAAACCCCTCTAATGTGTGTTTACTGTGTGCTTTAGAAGTTTTCATGGGATTTTGTCGCCATTGGTCAGTACCCGTCTTGTTCCCCGCTGTTTCTAAACTTAATTTAAAACAGCCAAGAACCTCCCTTCAAATTAGGTATTAAAGACTACTGATTCAAGATTCAAGATTGTCATTTCCACATGCTAAGTTAGTGGAGCTTTAAAGAAGAGAGGCCGAATGTGAAATAGACTTAAACATGAGTCAGGAATTGCATTAAGGCCAAAATGGAACAAAACTTATACAATCTTATTCTTTGACATTTTGAAATAGTGTCCTATATATTATATGGCATTGTTTCAAGAAATGTCAATGAACCAATGTGGATTTTGCCATATTTTTCTATTCTATTCTTGCTTTTTCTATATATTTCTAGAACAAAGCCTGCAGTCAGGAACTCTACCTATATGAACCTAGGCTGGTTTGTATATATATTATAATATTATACTATATTTGAGTTCATCTTCCAACCCCACTATCTGTGTGTTAGCCCAACTTTTGAGAAATGTGGTATTTCAATGTGGTCAAATACAGTCACTTTTAAATTAGAACTAGTGTTAGCGGCATATCATTTGTGCTAATTCCTTTCACCCCCGAGCCATAATCAGCCATTTCACAAACATAAATAACACTGCAACTGTACAACAAACACGATGTTCCCATAGAGAAGAAATAAACAGGCCACCACTCTGACTCACAGCCTATGCTTCATGAATGCATTATGTGGTGATATTGAAGCTTTTACTTTTTTGTGATATGCAAACCAGCGCTTTTGACCAGTAATGGCTCGTATTTGTTTTTGTGTGAATATAAATAAATGATGAACTGTTACAAAATCCTGCACGACGGCCTCTTTTATTTGAAGACTATTTACTGTATCATTATCGTCTGAAAATTGCATGCACGCGCTGAGTGACAAAGGCCGTGACAGTTAAGATTTCGCACATTCACACGTCATCCTGTCTACAGCTGGCGCAGAGGAAGATGTATGTACATGTGTCGACCATGTGTTACGTGTAAAGACCCTGTGGAGTGACAGGTTATCTCTCTCTGCAGTAAACTGCCCCCCCCCCCCCCCCGTCCCATCACACTGAGGTGAGGTGGGGGGAGGTGAGTGTGAGCACGGTGCAGTCGCACTTTGCAAACGTTGAAACGTCTAATAGACGTGAGGAGGAGACGGCCCCTGAGGTGACTGTCTGTCAAGCAGTTGCTCTGACAGCGAGGTCTTATCTGTGTTACGTCTGTCTGTGTCTTTCTCTCGCTCTCTATTTCTCCTTAAACTCACAGCCTTGAACTGTAGACTCGGTTTACGGACTGATGCGCCATGACGTGCATGCAAGGAACTCCATGTTTTGAACCCAGAGTTAAGGTCTGTGTGTTCTACTTGTGAAAAAAAAATACTATTGTCGCACATTTTTTCTGTCCTCTCTGCGTAAGGTGGTCAAGGGCGTCTTTCTGTCTTCCCCTCTCTCTCTCGCTCTGCCTCTGTGTCACTCACCATGTCTCTGTAGGCCTTGTGCCTACAGCTCCACGTCCACCCACCTTTTGTTTCTAAAACAGAGCCACTTTTATTGCCGCCTCGAGGCAGATAGAGCTAAGCTAAGGAAACAGAGAATCCCAGTGTAAGGCTCGGTATGGAAATGAGCCCTCTGTCACAATACTCAACAATATCTCCAGCCCACTACTTTTATTTTTCTAAAAATAGAGGGAGGCGAGTGGACGTGCTGGACAGCATTGTTCTTCCTGCCCAGTTTCAAAAAAAGAAAAGAAATTAATTAATTATGAATGAGTCAGTGAGTTAAGAGAAAAGGGTTTTTGGATTCTATTGGTGTTAACATAATTACAATTCCCCCCCCACACATTTTTTTTTTTTTTAAATGAAGAGACCAGGGCCATTTCTCCCACATCTCAAATGGGTTTTTATCGCCTCCAATTTGGAAAAGAAAAGCTGATAAAAGCCTTTATAATGCTTTAATTTGGCATCGATTTGCATGAATCTCCCTCAGTAATTATCAGCTTGCCCCTCCCCTCATGGATGACAGAAACAGTAGATTCAGATAAGAGAGGGAGTGTGTGTGCAAGCGGTGTGTGTGTGTGTGTGTGTGTGGGGGGGGGGGGGTATCTTCTACTCGCCATCTCCCATTTTTCTATTTCCATATCTCATCCTTCTGTCTTTCACTGGGAGAGGCGTGGAGCGAGTGATGGCAGTGGCAGAGGAGAGGGAACAGAAAAATCCTAAATCAAAGCACTCAATTATAGGGCTGCAGTAATTATGGGAGCCCTTGAATTGAAGTGCTCTCCGAGGAGAGATGGATAGATATATGGATGATGCATGAGGGGCGGGACAGATAGGTAAATAAATGAATATGCCACACAGAAATACAATGTAGCCTCTCGGCCCGGGCCGACATAAATACACATATTAATCGATAGGTTGCAAACCATCCCGATGCAATTAAAAGGGTATTGAGTGCAATGGGTCACTTTGGGCTTGGGAGTGGGCTTCGGTCGGCTGTAATGGGTCAGGGCCCTGACCTGTGGGAGGGTTATGGCCCCCTGGCCCTCACTAGCCTCTGGCCTGTGCATGTTGAAATGCTGAGGGTCAGTCCATAAAGGGACTCCAGTCTCTGTGGGGCCCTTTACTGGTCAATAAGACTGAATGAGTTTTTACTCTAAACTACTCCACTGCTGATGATACCACCAACACTGCCTGGAGAGCGATGCGTTGAACCAACTTCACTTTTTTCCTTTTTTTTTCAGTGTAGTTGCTTTTATTTTAAAGATGAATGAAGTTTTATTTTCTCCTTGCTCTATTTTTTATTTTTAAAGTAATTCATTGTTTATTTCAATGTCTTTCTTTGTTCTTTTGAGACACGTCTATCACAAGAGTTATCTGTCTTCGCAGATAATGGGTAAGTGTGTGTGCACTTGGGTGTTCGGCCACGTACACATGTGTGTGTTTAAGTGTCTAAATGATACGTGTATGTGGCTGTGTGTGTGTTTGACTGGCTCCAAATCCATCCTCATATTAGCACATGCAGGAAGTTTGTCATGGGCCCTCTGCTGTGCCAGAGCTCATTTGGTTGGATGTGAAATTTATCACAGATGTTCCACCTCCCTAACCAGGCCTGGCTGCCAGAGACTACAAACAAAAGACACCTCCATGAACACAGATAAAAAAAAAAAGCACAAAAGCTGTCCTCTGTCTGCAGAGATAACGCATTATTAGTGAGAGATTTAGATTGAAATCAGGGAATGTACTTACAATAAATGCATTTTAAGGGGGCTATATGTAAGAAAATGTATTATATTAAGTCATAAAATTACAATGTCACCAGAGATTTAAGGAAACGGGCTTAATTGAAATACTGGCTTCACTGATAACAGATTATTCACAGCTTAGATTTTCATGTATGGGCTGCAAACCCTGTTCATGTTCTATGGTTTGCTCGTTTGGTTTGTTACTCCACCACCACCCAATAACACAGCTCATAATGCTTTGACACACAGTTAATCTGCACAGTTAGTCAAACAAACCTAAAAAGCCTCACCACTCCTCTCTAAAATGTCTTGACTAGAGGAGAAAAACAACCCATGTATATTTACACCTGTACGTACACTTACTTGGTCAGGCTCTAGTGGTCAGGCTAGTGAAGGGGGCCTATGTGTATAAGCACAGTGTAACTCCGTGTATAAGTGCGACTGCTTATTTCTGCGTTTCAGAAAGTTTGGCAACTATACCCTTAAAGTTTTTGATTACAGTCATCATTGTACACACTAAAGGCTGCTGTTGCACATTCATCTATTCATTGTTTACCACTCTATCCTCCATATGAGGGTTGAGGGATCATGGTGGCCTATCCCATCTGATTCAAAGCCAAAGGTGGGGTAGACCCAGCTGAACAGGTCGCCAGTCCATTGCAGAGAGTGTCCATTTAACCTCTGCATGTTTTTGGACTGTGAGCGGAAACTGAAGTACCCAGAGAGGATCCATGCACACACAGGGAGAACATGCAAACTCTTCAAGGCAACAGTGCTAGCCACGACTGTACATATTTTACACATATCAACATATCAAAGTCGACACCGGTGCCCTCTGCAATCCTTGTGGGAGATGAAGCGCTAGAAGATGAATGAATGAATGAATGACCTTTAAAGTTGGGAAAAAACAAGAAAATATGGTCTTATTGATGATGAAGTATCAGTTTTACATGTGATATTATCAGTGTGAGCTGTTGGCCATCTACAAATCCTTTCATCACCATCTCTTTAGTTGCATACATTGTGTATGTTAACATGGTGCTAATGGTAAAATAGACGGGACATCACTGCACCTCCACCTTGCAGCGTTAAGGCTTATGTTTGTGATTAATGTGCTGCAGTCACAGGTTGACAGTGTCAGAGGGAGTGATGCGTTGGGATGAGCAGCCTGCTGATTTACTGGCTTCCATCTCTACTGGTGTGAAGTCAATCTCCGTGGAAGGTCAGTGGCCCCCACGTGCACATTAGCGTCTTTTAATCCCCATCCGTCACATCAGGCCAGCACCTCACAGGAGGTTACTGGAGTCCATGGAGGAGACTTTGAAGAGGGACGTGAAGACACACAACCTTGTGGTGTGACGCTTCATCTTCATTAGTTTGAAATGTCAACAGTTTGGAAACACACACTGTCAATTTTGGGGTACACTTTTAGATCTTTCCCTTCAGCCCTTTCTTTTGAGAAGAAGTGATTTGAGATCACTGCTTGAACAGTGCACATTGCAGTGTCATGCTGGAGATGGTGCAAACTGGTGCAGATACCGTGTCAAAATTTCCAAAATAAAGGCTGACATTATGGGTCCCAAGCTGGTTTGTCCAGTGTCGTCACAGGAAGAGACGTCCGACACAAGAATCAAGCCAAACAATGCCGAACTGTAGATCAGTTAAAAAGACTTAACAATCCTAAAAACGCAGGATTCAGCCTAAATATAACCTTTATGGGGTTCCACATGGACATGTTACAGCAGTGTGAGTAGTGCTTTGATTCACTGAGGAAACATTTTAAGTCTGTACAGCCATACTTAAATCTGTTCACATGTGATCGGATCACTGAGGACGTATTTTAATAATAGGTCTGAATGGGGACCTAATATAATGTATTATGTTTGTAAGTCAATGTCCCAGGAAGCAGGACATGGGTGTCTGCCTTTCATAATTGCATATGTCTCTTCCTTCTCTCTACTAAATACAGACTGATTGATTGTCTGACTAACTGATTGATTGGTGACTGAGAAGCCACTTTTTCATTGCAAACTGTAATGATTAGCTCCCCCCGCGCCCCGTTCCATCTTAATACCACCTCCTTTAATAGAATCATTTGTATTTCTCTTCTGCTCTTGTCTCCATCTCTTTCTCATCTACACAAATGCACACTTCATCGCTCCTTCTGGTCTGTCCCTCATTGTCTTCTGTAGGCAGGAGGGGGTTCAGTCTGCCACACAGTCGCTTGGCTCCTGAAGGACGACAGTGGTAGACAGGTAATCTTTTAATCTCCCCCTCCATCTCTCTTCCTTTTTATTCCATTCTTGGCTAAAACATTTCATATTCTAATCGACTCCTACGTGCATCACATCCCCCACAGCACCTCCTCATACCTTTCTATAGATCCATCAAACTCACCAACAAACGGCTAAGTTTATTTAATATTTTCCCTCCTTTTCCTTTCTCTATTTTTAAAGAACTTTTTTCCCCTGGATTTCAAATACAGCTTTTACACCATCTTCATGTTGCCTTCTCTTGCCTTCTTACCTTCTCTTCCCCCTAACACCTCCTTCTCTTCCCTTCATTCTTTGCCTGGAGGTTAGCGCTAAACGTGCATCATTCAGCGAAAAACAAAAGGAGTGAATTGATTGGGTTATCAGCCGCTGCTCTGGTGGACCCTTTGATCAGAACTGAAAAGCAGCGCTACATGTCAGAATTCTGCTTCAGCAGCTCTTTCTGAGTTTTACAATTACTACACACCACGGTCACATCCAAACTTTCCACTCCCTCTCTCCCTGTAGTCTTAGGGTTAGGGCCTGAAGCGATGAACGTTATTATGGCTTTTTCTGCATGTCCACGCCCTCTGAGCATAAAGTGGGGAGATTGTATTATAGGGAAATGTGCTGTTGCTACTGCAACATGCAATTCAATGCTGCTTCTATGACCAGGGTTTCACAGAGAAATGCAACCATTCACTTTTTTCAATTTCAGTCTGATTCTGATACCTGGTTTTGGATATCTGCTGATACCAATACTGATATTATTACATATTTATAATTCATAAAAACACTCCCACAGACACTGTTATACTCACAAAAATCGAACAGAGTTGGAAACAAAAGAATAAACAAAAAAATGACTTTGTATTTCAAGTAAGTCCAACTAACCTAAACGTATGACAAATCATGTCAATGCCTTTTTATGCAATTCAACAGTTTTAACTTAATTGACAATGATGACTCTACTTTAGGGGCCCACGGTTGGTGTAGTGGTTAGCACTCTTGCCTTTGCAGCAAGAAGACCCGGGTTCCTGGGTTCGAGCCCTGTTTGGAACAACTTCGGAACAAGGAGTTTGCATGTTCTCCGTGTGTGTGTGGGTTTTCTCCGGGTTCTCCGGCTTCCTCCCACAGTCCAAAAACATGCGATATGGGGATTAGATGAACTGATCACTCTAAATTGACCGTAATTGACAATGTGAGTGAATGGTTTGTCTCTATATGTGGCCCTGCGATGGACTGGCGAACTGTCCATCGCCCAATGTCTGCTGAGATAGGCACAGCACCCCCCGCGACCCTCTGGTGGAGAATAAAGTGGTAGATAATGGATGGATGGATGGACTCTACTTTAAGTTTTTGGGGAAAAGTGTATTTGTCAGTTCAGAAGAAAGGTAGCATTGTGATGTAGAAAATGATATATACATTAAAAACACATTATATATTATTAATGACATGGATGTCATGAAAATCAGAACAATAATGCATTTCAAATCAGTCAACAGAAGCCTGATCGAGTCAATCTGTTGAGAAGATCACCTCAAAAATAATGAATATAACAAAATAATAAGTCAATAAGAAAAAAAAACTAAAAGGAAATATGTAACTATAAATTAAAATGAAAAATAAATAAAATAATAAAAGGATGCAATTTTGTCCATAAAACAGGGAAAAATCATACATTTTTGATAAACTCAATTCATTTTCATGTTTAATTTTTCAGTGGAATAATTGAGGAGTCTGCACCTCAACAGCAGCTCCCCCTATCGTGGCTGCAGCTGCATAACAGCGTGTCTGAGGCTAAAAGTGCTTCATGGATGTTTTGAACGACAGAGGGAGAGAGGAAGAAAGAAAGTATGTGTCGTCTTCTGTTTAAAAGTACAAAACTCACACTTTGGCTGGACTTAAGCAGAACTATGCAGGAGTTTTACTCTAATGTAACGCCTGCAGAGTCATTGTGATGGTTAATTGGTTTGTTGCGGGGCGATTGGGGGCTGTCTCCACTCCCCAGGGATTAGAGTTCTCCATCGCTAGAACAGATTTCTGTCAGATGGTAAAATAAAGAATGAATCTTTGAAGCATTAAACTGTTGCGGCTCTCAACCAACAAAGCTAGCCAGAACCGGGGTATTAGCCAAACAGAAGTAAAGCAGGGTCTTGCCAACTGTGGACCCGTGCGACTGCAAGGCTTGTGTAGCTAAGTTTTTTAATCTCAGTGCTACTTGAACAGATGTCGATTCGCATTTTATGTTTATTCTTTCTGCTTCGTTAGCAAAACTGATTTGCTTGTGTTACCTCAACCCCTCCTGGGGGTGTCAGCGGTGAGAGTTCACGCCGCTTGCTCACTTTAGTTTGACTAGACATATTTCATGAAGCTGTTGGTGTATATTCAATTTCAGCATAGATATGTACTGTAGAAATGTTCTTGTATTAAGAAAAATAATCTGCCAATGGGTTAAGCAAATTTTGCTTGGCTAGAACTTTGAACTTGTACAATTAGCCATTTTCCTACTTTACCATATCTTGAAACGAGGAAAAACTGAGAGCGGTGTACAGTATCAGAAGCCAAGAAATTCTGTCATGTGAGAGATATTTATTTAAAATGAGTCTTCCTTTACTTGATTAAGCTGAATTTCTCATGTTTACGCACACACCAATCTGTGACAGTGACATTTACTTTGTGTTTAAAGGGACTTACTATGCAAAATCAAAATTTTAATCATTTTGATACTTATATATGGGACTCTGGAGGCCCTACCAGTTGGCAAAGTGTGAAGAAAGATGACTCACTCATGTTTTTGTGGTACTCCTCAGTCTAAGTACAGGAGATGAACCATGTGATGTTGACTTCTGCGCTCATTGGGACGTCACAATGCACTAAATTCCTGGAATTGTTGTCTCGCTGAGCTCTGCTTTGTCCGTAAAACACGCGAGTGTGCTGGCGAGGGCAACATTATCCATGAAAAGTTCTATTCTTGGCTCCACAGTGCAGCACAGAGTTCTACACAAACTTCCAGCCTCAGAGGATTTATCTGTCCAGTGGAAAGATGTTATATATGACAGCAATGTGCCTGCTAGAGCCTGCAAATGATCCCTTTTCCAAATGCTAACTGCTGTTAGCCCCTAGTAGCCTCTGTGGCTGATATAATTTCCTGTACCGTAAGTTTTGTTTGACTTTTTTTTTTTTTTAAGGTGGACCGAAAGAGATTCTACTAAACAGAGCATTCTGAACAGGGTTCTGGCAGGGTGATTGAACTGCTGTGGTGCTTCATGCTTATGGTATTTTGACCAAAACAGACATGTCACAGACATGTTCATTAGGACACCAGGGGACTAGGTTAACTTGGAGAAATAGGGTATAATATGACTCCTTTAAACACATCTTTAAACCAGGAGCGGGAGCACTTGAGATTTCATGCAAACGATTGTTTTAACTTGTAACTGGTAGCTGTAAATTGAATTAAATTGTCTAGTGCAAAATGTGCTTGCCCAGATTGTTTTTGGCAAAAAAAAAAACAATTTCCCAGAAATAAGGCTAATTTTAACTTTCTTGAAAATCTATCAATGTTTAGTTTCACACTCGCCCACTCAGAGGGTTAGGGTTGAGATTTCCCTCTCATGCGCATAGATACGGACAACAGTACGAGAACAAATGAATCTCCAGATGAGTTGACCTTCAACTCAGAGGAAATGGTGAAACTTTACACTTCATTAATAACCAGGCAGTGTGGGGTCAGCAGGTCAGTGAGGAGCAGCACTGTTGTTGCCACATTCTGCTTTTCTCAGGCTCTGACCACAACCTGCAAGGTCAACAGCAACAATGGCTTTGGCTCCGCAGTGACCTGATGAGAGGCACTCGTCAGATTAATGTGCGCTCTATTACGGTAAACGCACATTTGAGGAAAACCACTTTGGAAGAACAATGAAGTATGGAGGAAGTTCACTGAAAAAATACATGCACAAGCTTTCAGATATAGTACACACGCAGAGTTACACACACATGTGCTAAAACAATAGAGCAGTCCTTTTTATTCTCTCTCTACTGAGTGCCTAAGGGCCCGGGCTTCCAAACAGTCACCTCGCTTCCTCAGTAATTGGCTAGCTGGTACTTAAGGCCAACAGCTTTTAATAAGCAATAGAGGCAGGAGCCAAACTGACAATAACTGCTGCCCTACATCAATTATTGGATACATATCCATCACCTGCTGACTTATATGTGACCCCAGGCACCTGCCAGCTGAGGTATTGACTGGCCAGCTCTCCCCAGTGCAAGTGACAAGTTCCATTTGCAATCACATTTATTAAACGGCTGTTAGAATGAGTGAAGGTGCGGGCCAGCCCACGTTTCTCCACCAGCTCTTATTAATTTGAAAGCCGCCAAAAGAATGTATAAATGTCTGAAGTGGGCAGATATGAATAAGTCTACTCGCTCTCTGCTCCACCTGCATCTTGAGTGTTGCATCCTGACCAGTTGGTTGTCCTTTGGTCGCCAAACACAGTGACATGTAACTGCTTTTCCACCACTGCCGTTGTGCAGGTCTTGTGATCATTTTGGGCCAAGAAAGAGACATTTAATTTATGAGCTTATAAGCCTTTGTACAGGTGTGCATGTGACTCGTTAACAGCAATACAATTATTTTTAATGGCATTTGTGCACTGTGCTGTTTGTGCAAGTCCAGCAGGTCTTCTCAGGGAAGTGCTGCTATAGAAAAAGTAGGACAATATATATATATAAACACACACACACACACGCACACACACACACACACACACACACACACACACACACACACACACACACACACACACACACACACACACACACACACACACACACACCCACACACACACCCACACACACACACATATATACACATATATATTTATAGGTTCCTGGCGCCGAGTATCCATCCAAAAATTAAAAAGAGAGAGGGGGAGGGAGAGAGAGAATACAGGCTGGATAAATCAAGTAGAAATAGAAGTTAATGTAGTTAAATTTCTCATGAAAGTAATCAGGCTACAGTGCTTTTGCAGTTCGTTCAACATCAAGTTTGTGTGTGTTTTTTCACAAAACACAAAACCACATCCTCTTACATTCTCGTCCTCCAAGAATCTGATTTTAGTGATATTTTTTACTCTATTATATTATTTCTTGTTCCTACATCTCCTCAGAAGATCTGTTTTCCAACCTCATTCTTGGTCTTTCATGAAGTTTTCTCTGTGAGTCAAAAGAAAATTCATGTCCTTTTCCCTAATAGCGTGTTTACACCGGCTCTACTTGCTTCGCCTCGCCTCGGCACAGCACAGCATGGCACGGTTAAGTTGCGTTTCCACTAGCATAGTCCCTGATACCAGGTACTTTTTTTTAGTTCCTGCTCTGGCAAGGTTCCAAGCGTGCTGAGTAGGTACTATGTGTGACACCATCAGGGTAGGTACTATATGTGACATCATCAGATGGCTGGCTACTGATTGGTCAGTGTGCCATTTCAGGAAGAGATATCCGACACAAGAACAAAGCAGACCAATGTCGCAGAATTTGTCATGAAATAGTACATTGCGTGTAGTCATACCCAGGATATTTCCTTCTGCTCATTGCTGAAAGGGTTTAAATCCCTTCATCCTAGGCTAACTCTGCCCAATGCCTGATTTTGGAAAAATGCCAAGAAGTGGGATGAGATCTGAGTGAGGGAGAGTGGGGAGCAGTGCAGCTTGTAGTGCGGTCTGCTAGTGAAATCTAACACAGAGTTGCAGCTGTTTGAGGTACTCAGTGATTGCTCACACCGTGATCCAAGCGATGGAGAGTGGAAGATGATGAAGCGGTACCTCCAGTGTTTATAAAAGGGTGAGGAGTCTGGGAAAAAAAAGCCTCACACTGGTTGGACAAAAGGTTGTACCATAGTAGCTGGAGTTTGACCAAAGAGGCAGTAGATATGCCAATTTTATGTTGCACCTGGATCAACAAATGTAATGTCTCAGCAACCATAAACAGTGGGTTAGACCTTAGTTACACTCTAATTAACCCTCAAATACCAATATTATTATTATTATGACTACAAACATGCATATCAACATGATAGTCGTCTAACTGCTTGTGGTGTTTTGAGGAAATGAGTGATTAGAACTATTCTGTGAAACAACATAAATGATGCATTTTATTACACACCATGTATGTAAGTAAGTATGTGATCACCAGATAAAAAACATGTATAATACAATACTACAAATTGTGAATGTGTTGCGAATACAGAGCGTTAAATATTTAGGTGTCTTTATGTGTAATCGCATGCAACTTTATGGAGCAATAATACCGGGAATTACTTGTGGTAATGCTTAGGTATGAAAATCAAAAGGTTAGGGCTATTAGAAAATGTGTTTTTCTTATAGTGTTGCAACAACAACCCCTCAAAAAGTGTGTTGGCTGATATTGCAGCCTTCACTTTCAAGACTTACAGTCTTTTTGTTTTGCTTTTTTCTTCTTTTATCACAAAATGTGTCCACATTGCTCACACTTTTGCACTTTTGGTCACATGATGTTGGTGGGGCACATCTTGCTTGACAGCCTGTGGTTTATGGAGCATGTATGTGATGCTTATGGTTTCTTTTGGTTTCCTTTTCTGATACCCGATCGAGTGATTTTGCCCAATGTTGGACTGATACTGACTATCGTATCAACTCATCGCTAAAAGAACCACACCAGAATGTTCTCACATATCCACAACTATCTTCCACTCTTAACATGTTTTCTCTTCACTACCAACACTTACTCCTCCAGTTGAGAGTTTTTCTTCAAATATTTCACTGTCAGAAATGCTAATTTGGCACATACAGTATGAAACAATCTGCCAAAACGTCACATTCAAGCTTGTAATTCTGTTGACTCTTCAGTTTTTAAAAATGTGACAATGTTTCCCATGGTTTTGTAGAAAAATCACAGCAGCGTTTTTTTCTTTTCTTTCTCTCTGGGAAACCAGGCTGTTGAGATGCACGACTGGAGTTGTAGAATAATTAGAACCAAGGTGTTGAAGTAAACATGGATGCTGGAGTGAAAGAGCAAGAAAGAGAGAGAGGAGCGGGCAGTCTGGAGCAGTGAAATGATGAAGGGCCTGCTGAAAAGCTGCGTCCTCTCTCCTTTCTGCTCCCCTCCTCTCTTTTCCCCCACTCCTCCTCCTTCTCCCCTCATTCCCTTCCCCATTGAATTATGCCTCCCATAATTGGCTTCAGTGGCGCTTAAAGCAAACAGTTTAAATAAGTAAAAGGCACTTGGATGAGGAAGCAGGGCCTTGCAATTATTGGAACTACATCAGTCAGAGTGCTGCTCTACACTTGGGTTCTTCTCTCTTCTCCCTTTTTCTCTCTTTTCACTTTAACTTATTGTCTCCTACATGTAGATTTTTTTTGGTGTAGATGTGACCACATAAAAAAAGATGCAGCGGTGTCACGTGTGTGCGCTTGGGTGTGACAGACTGAGCCAAGGTAGCGCTGAGCTGACCTGACCTGACGGGGGAGTAATAGTCAGCCCACAGGTACAGAATCCTTTATCTAATGACCTGCCTGTTTAATCACGTGTCGCACTGACATGTTTATAAGGCTGAACTTTGCGTTGCCGTCAGAGATGGAGAAGAGCGAAGACTGCATGGCAGCCTCACAGGGGCCCCGGGGCACGCCTGGCCCTTTACCTCCTATCCCACACCTATTATATGCTAATTACAGCCATTCCTAAACCACGCTTACAAGAAGTTAATTTAGTGGGCCATTATGCCAGTCTATATATCAGGTTGCGGTGTGTAGGGCCCTTGTGTGGCTGTAGGAGAGGTGTGGAAGTGAGGATGAGAGGGTGCTGAAAATGGGTGAAGGGTACTTTATGTCTCTCAGGGGAGAGAAGGAACAGAGGAGGGAAGAGTGGCAGGTCTACTGACTGGATTAGTTTTTTCTGACTGGAATGGAAAGGCACTCATTTTGGGTCAAATACAAAAAGCTGTAACTGACAATTGCTGTAAGAAAATTGTAAAAGTACTATTGTTAGAAATTCAGAAAAGAAGGAAATGTGAATTCATGGCAAATGGTCTGAATTATATAGTGCTTTTTCTGTTCTTAATGACCAGTCAAAGCTGATTTACACTACAGAGTTGCCATTCACCCATTCATACAGCTCACCTATGTGCAGTGCATTTCTTTGCCTATTACACATATTTTATACAACGTGAGGTTGAGCGTCTTGGTCAAGGATACATCCTTTAACATTTGCATGTCTCTCCATCCAGATTTGTCCACATAAACAGATGGCAGTGCTATCTTTATTTAGACTATTGAAGATGAAAAGGACTCAAAAATATATTGTAATTAAAACAGTGCAGGGAATAGGGAAAATATTTGATCAGCAGCTCACACATTGTTTGTGGTGAATTTCCGTTTTCAGGATAGTTGTGCATGGGGAATATTTACATTTTCATGTTAGTGGATTAAAATGTTATTCTTTTTTTCTTTTCGGTCGTACAGCAGATTTTTCGTATATATTTGATTTGGAAGATATTTTTATGTCAGATGAACTGCATTATTGGGTCAAAGATTAACTGGCTGCCTTGTTGTTATGCTCAAGACCTGTTGTGCCATGTTTTACATTGTACCTGGAATTTCTCCTTGCTCGTTACCTGGCACCTGCTGCTGGATTTAAAAGCCTGCAGCATGGTCTCCAGACACCATCTTGTTTTCCCTTGGTTAAATTGGTTACAATAAACTTAGTTTTCTTACACCTAACCTTTGTTTGTGTAATACATGTTGTTTCTCTTGAGCGGGGGTCAAAACATATTGGGGCCTGGTGCCGCATAATCCAGAATTTTTTTAAAATAAATCTACCCTAGACTGTGTAATCCTGTAGTTTTGGTGGTGTTTGGCAGTGTGGCTATGAGCAGCTGTGGTCTTCTCTTGGTGAGTATGGTGGGTATAGGATTCGAGTGTTTTGATTTCAAGTTGTGAGTGATCTCCCTGGTTAGTTAGGGAGTGTACCAGCCCAGAGAGCAATCCATCGGTGTACTATTTGTTATTTTGCCTTTTTTATTTTTGAGGCAATCCTGGGTGAGACATGTTTCTCTGGTGGAGGCGAGCATTTCAGGGCCTTGGTCATATGGCTGAGATTTACTAAGGTTTTGCTTTAAAGAAGTCTCGAGCCCGGAACATCTCAGAAGGTAATTAGTTTTAGTTAGAGTTAGGCAGGTACCAAGGGGCTTGCTTGGATGAATACTCTGAGATTTGCTCACTATGCTCACTAGTGATTGATCTATAAAGTGAGAAACTTGTTGCTTTATGGGGGACAATTGTGGTAACGTGTTGAGGATCCTAACTTTAAATTGTGGTGCAGCTTTTCTACTTGTCAAGTAGTGGTGTGTAACTTGAGTTTATAGAGTTTATTTGTTTTGCCTTAGTTCTTGATTACCAGCAGGTTCCATATTTGGTAATGGTTTTTGTATGAGTAATATTTTGTGCTACCTTGTTAGCTTGATTTTTGTGATCATGGTTTCTAGAGACCATTTGTGACTAGCTGCTTGTTGTATTGGACGTTTTGTGTTGTGTGCACTGTGCATACTGTTTAAATTGGAAACCTTCGGTAAAGGCAATTGGTCTATAGTTTTGATTGTTTTGTGTGTTTTGTCTCTCACCTTTTGATTTAGGAAAGTTATAAAGTATGGCGGCACTCAATGACTTTATTAGTGCACCATCATAGGAGTTACTTGGTCTAAGAATAGCTTCTTATACTTGCTACCTATAATGACATTGCGATTACCAGTAGTGGTAAAATATAAAGAGTTGAGATTAAAAGAATTGGCTTTTCAAGTATTGCAACTAGAAGATAACCAAAAAGAGGAAGCAAATGCATTTAGAACATGAGCGGTTCCTTGAACTTAAATATGCTGCTCTGAGCTCATCTAGTGCTGCATCGTCCCACTTTGATGTAGTGAGAAACATAAGACTAGTACCTCCATTTGCTGAGAAAAGTGTTCATTTTGAATGTGTGGATATCGTTTCAAAGTGGCCAACACATGCCTGGACATTGCTTTTGCAAAGTGTTCTGGTGGGGAGAGCACAGGTAGCTTACTCTGCTTTAAGCATTGAGGATAGCAAGGACTACGAAAAGGTTAAAGTTGCCCTATTAAGAACCTATAAGCTCGTTCCTGAGGCATACCGCCAGCGCTTTATAAGCCTCAGTAAGCTGGATGAACAAACTTATGTTGACTTTGCGAAAGAGAAGGACACCAGTTTTAACAGTTGGTGCAAGTCGCAGAAACTAAGAAGGATCTTAAACAATTAGTTCTGCTTGAGGAATTTAAAAATTGTCCGCATAAGGCTGTGTGTATTTATCTCAATGAGCAAAAAGTGACTACTCTTGATAAAGCCTCTGTTTTAGCAGATGAGTTTGTGTTAACACATAAGGTACATTTGACCAAGGTGAGCAAAAAGGAAGGGCAGTGTTTTCGGTTTTTTAAAGCCTCTTCCCACAGTCTCTACAGTTTTTACTTGAAGGTCAGCTACTGTGAGTACTCCCTTAGAAAAAAACTTGTATCTATTTATTGAGTAAGAAACAAGAGTCTGTGAGCAGGGGAAAGGTTCAACCTTGTCTCCTCTTTTTGACAACGTTGTTTCTGATGATGAGGTGTCTGCTGTGTCTTGTGGCTAATTTCTGGACAATGGCGTATTAATAAGGAGGTGGACTTCTCCTAAGATTTCTTTTCATGATGATTGGATTAGTGTGTTCTAGGGCTGTAATAGCAAGAGCCACGAACCTGTCTCATGCCGTGAGAAAACAGAATCGCGAAACGCCCTTTCTAACTCCCAGTTATTTTTCCAGTCAGCCACATATGAGCTGTTAGTGCAACCAAACTTTTATTAGGGTTGTCAAATGATCGCGTTAATTGTGATTAATTAATTACAGTCATCATTAACGCGTTAAGTTTTTTAATCGCGTTAATCTCTTCTTTACTGTTGTCCCCAGTACCGGGGCAGCGTCAGACGCAGTGAAAGTATCATCATAAAACCATGTCTAACTTTAACAAACACAGACATGCTGCATACCCACAGAAAGCTCAGAAACTCAGCTAAAAGCTCATATAAACCATTCTTATGTTCACCAAACACAGTTAAAACACTGATGGATCAAACCCACAGGAGGTGAAAAAAACCTTTACAGCACACATGTTTAAAATCGGCACAGGAGCGACAGCTAACGGTACCATTTTTATCAATCTACGACCAAGATTCACGGATCCAGCCCCAAAATAAGAGCAAAACAACAACTGACTTTCAAGAAACACAAGCGGAAATGTAGTCTTACCTTTGCTGTTTATCAAAACAAGTTATTTCCACTGGAACAAAACTGCTTCTCATGAAGAACTACACTTCCCAGCATGCTTTGGGGACAGATCCCAGTCCGATTGATCATTTACTTTGTATTTTTCAACAGTATTATTTTGTTACAGAAAAGAGAGAAATCTTTGGTTATTTATTTATTCATGTTCAAATCTGTTCACAGTGTTCCAAAATATTTGTTATAAAATGTTACATTAAGTTGTTATATAAGTAAATTGTTTTTTAAATTAAAAAAAAAATCGTGGAATGTAACGAACCGTGTGTCAAAAATCGTGATACAAATCAAATTGTGAGTTTGTGTATCGTCACAGCCCTAGTGTGTTCCAAGTCTATCGCTACAAAGTCTTGTAGTTGGCTCATGATCATCGTCTTGCTGGTCATATGGGAATTAAGAAAACTTTAGACAGAGTTCTGGGGCATTTCTTTTGGCCTGGTGTAAAATTTGATGTGGCCGATCATTGTAGGACATGTCATGTGTGCCAACTATTGGTAAGCCCAACTACAAAAAATCACAAGCTCCTTTACATCCTATTACTGCTATAGCAGAGCCTTTTGAGCGTATCTTGATTGATTGCGTTGGTCCCCTTCCTAGTACCAAATCAGGTAACCACTACTTATTGACAATCATGTGTACAGCTACCCGGTTTCCTGAAGCTATCCCTCTACATAAAATCACCACTTCAGCCATTTCAAAGGCCCTTATTAAATTCTTTACAAGGTTCTAACTGTATGTCCTGTGTGTTCTCTCAGGTGCTCCAGCAGCTGTCCACTAAGCACTGCACCTCATCCGCTTACCATCCAGAGTCTCGGGGAGCCCCAGAGCGGTTTCACCAGACCCTTAAATCCATGTTGCGAGCCTAATGTAAAGATTGTGTATCGGTATTGCTCACATAATATTATACATAAATACAGTACAGTACATTTTGGTAATTGCCACACGACAGCGTAGTAGTTAGCGATGTTGCCTTACAGCAAAAGGAAACTGTAAAGGGGCCTTTCCGTGTGTTTGCATGATCTTCCCAAGTGTATGTAATTTTTCTCTGGGTTCTCCGTTTCCTCCCACAGTCCAAAAACATGCAGAGGTTAACTGGACACTCTAAATTGCCCTTAGGTGTGAGAGTGAATGGTTCTTTTTCTCTATATGGCCCTGCGATGGACTGGCGACCTCTCCAGGGTCTACCCTTCCTATCATGCTGTGTCAGCCAAACCCAACCATAATCAAACCACTGTTTGATTATGGTTGGGATAGATGGACATTTGGTTCCTGATTTTGATTAATCTGTGACATGTTTTTTCTGAGTTCTCCGGTCCGGTTTTCTCCCACAGTCTAAAGACATGCAAATATGAAGATTAGATAAATTGCACACTCTAAATTGACTGTAGGTCTGAGTGTGAGAGTGAATGGTCATTTGTCTCTATGTGTGGCCCTGTGGTGGACTGGTGACCTGTTCAGCGTGTATCCCCCCACCGCCCTATGTCAGATGAGAATGGCACAGCAGCCACAGTGACCCTCATGTGGACGACAAAGTGGTAGAAAAAAGATAGATGAATGGATGTTTGTCTGAGTGTTGCTTAGGGTTAATTCCACTATCGGTTGTTTTATATTGAATTTCGCTCAAGTTTATCCTTGAGTATATTGATATTGGGTAAGCTCTTGAAGCTTTAGTCGGTAGCGTAATCCAAGAGATCACTCTGTTGTTTTCATTTGGGTATTCTGAATACTGTCAGTTAATCTGCATATTACTTTACAACTTTTAACACACACTTATTTTGAGGACTTGCTGGTTATCTGGGGGGAGGGCAAAAAGCAGGCATGTGGGGATTTGTACTACATGGGGGGAGGTTACTACCGTGCAATGGGGACATCAAATCAAAAGGGGGAACATGGCGGTTGAGAAATCTAAGGGGACATTCAGGCCCTGTGGAGAGAAGAGAGGAGAAAAGGGAATGCAGAGATGTGGAGGATGAGGAGGGAAGGAAGGAGGGAGTAAGATGCCATAACAGAGACAGAGTGCTGATAGAAAAGCAGGTTCCTGCTCTGGGGGGGTAATTAAAAGGGTTTCCTCTTATCTGTGTTAGTGACACTGTGGCACAGCGTCCACATACATGTGTACACTGAGAGTGTGTGTTCGTGTCTGACCATGTGTCTGCGGACGTGTGTGTGTTTATTCGAGGCTAAGGCTCTGCTGTGGCTCTACCTCCAGGAGGCAGGATGCTATAACTCCATCACCTCCACGCTATCGACTCCCTCTAAGGGGGGATCGATACTGGAATGATGGCCCTCCTATGTCTTCCCCATCCATCCGCTCAGCCATTGAGTGTATGTTAATGTTATGAATTATCGAGAGAACAGTTACTATTGATTGGCCGGGGATTATTGGTGGGCTGCGTAGCAAGATGTGGGGTTGAGGGGGTGAGGCAAGGCTGGGGAATGGCGGGCCATGAGGGAAGGACAGGTCAAAATCCTGCAGAGATGTTTAAGTATCTACTAAGACTCTTGACCTCTGAAGGGCTTGGGTCAGAGGTGACCTGCAGGGCAAGGCTGACTTGTTTGATGTTTCCAACAGGGCCCATCCTCCCTTCAGCCCCTCAACACACAAGAGCGACCCTGTTCAGAGCTCGATGTTGTCCCATTTTTACACTCAGACACATGTTCTCTTCATCTCTCTCTCTCTCTCTCTCTCTCTCACTGCCCTGCACTTGCCGTTTCCTGACTCTATCACAGGTCAATGTTTGATTGTTTACATTCGCATGCATTAGTCAGATCAGACACGCAGATACCTGAGGTAGATTATTTATGTAAAGGGCAGGGTCCCTGAGGCACTTTGTCCTTTATTATTCAGGAATATTTTTCTCCCTTTTGTCTAATGTTTTTTCATCTAAACGTGCATGACTTGGAGAGAAAGCTGAAGACGGGAAAGATTAAAGCCTGCACACCTGATACTGTAAAAACACAGACCTCCACCCCTCTGGGAGGCATATAAACACTCAGTCATACCTTCATACACACACAATCATGCTTGAATACACTCACAATCCCCAGATTGTATAGTTTGGATTGGCCCCCAGTTCTCACAGAGCCTAGGAGAGAAGACACAGAGGGGTGAAAAAAGAGGACTTTCCCAGGCAAATGCTCGGGCTCTGCAAGTGATCTGAAAAAGCCTGGAATCATAACATAATCGTTACATAAGGATCACTTCTCCTGAACAGCAGATCCTCCTGCTCTGGGCACATCCGTTTGTGTACATTGAAACGCTGAAGAAGAAGAAGAACATCCGTTATGGAGGTGTTGCAATGGTGACAGTGTCTTCTGACTCTGGGTCTGACTCCGGGTCAAAAGCGTAAAAGAGATTGCGGCGGGGAGTCGTCATGAAGCCATTTTTAAACATTGTTAAAACAATGTTTTGATAATGAGTAGCAGTGCATCCACCGTTCCAGAGGGGGAGCTGGGCTTCGTGAGCTGACGTGCTAATAACCTCACTTCCAGGTACATGGCCTATCACGAGACAGTTGAGAAAGCTCCCGCTGGCTGGCCAATCACAACACAGTCTGTCTCATGGGGTGAGATTTCGGTCTGAAACGGCACGGCTGACGAGAGCTTCAGCGAGGAGAGATTTCGATCGGCTGGTTTGCATAAACTAGGAGGTTTTTGACTATAAAAACAAGTTAATGTATGTAAGTAGACCTCCAACGCACATATATGTGCGATAGGACCACTCTATGTGAGCTAGACATTTGCAAAACCTAACAGGTGGCCTTGAGACCCTTCACAGGAGCACCACAATGATGTGTGTCTTTTTTTTCAATGTGCGCAGCAAACACTATAAGTGCCACGTTGTGATATAGTGTGGTATACTGTATTTAGCCCATTCAACAGAGCACAAGTACAAGAGGAAGGATTGCGCTTGCCAGCAGCTCTTTATGGTCCCACAAAATTCTTCAAGTCTTGAACGAGTTGCTGAGCAGTCAGATCACAAAAGTGAGAGCCAAGAAGCTGAACCCAAACAGAGATCTTAAACACTTATATAAAGTACTGTATATATATATATTATAATATATATTTATGTATGTATATACATAACCATATTTATACATATATGAATACATGTGCATAAAAGCAAACACACAAAACTAATACCACACAATTAATAAAAAGGAGCAGAATTTTCTATTTTGTTTTATTATTATCTGTCCCATTACACAAGAATGTAATATATATAAGAGTTGAAACCTTCACAAATGCCATTAAATTCCTGCTTTAATGATCTTTTTAAATGTAATAGATTTAGTGTCTTTGGCTTTTCTCTCAATAGTATTCCATAAACTGATTCCTTTCATACTCATTGTTCCATCACATCGTTCCATCACTTTTGTTCAGGATCAGTTTCTTTTTGTTCTTTTTTAAGATCTCTGTTCCTTATAAATTATCACAGCTTTCTCTGCTGATTCTATTGTGCCCATTATGTTGTACATAGTTTAAACTGCTGTACTAGACTAAAGATATTAAAAAGATCCTTCAAGTTTTTGACACATTATTATAAGATCTTAGCTCTCTCCCCCGCACCAAATCCCATAGAGTGAATCAGCATTTTTACATCATGGCACACAGGAGTTGTTGATCCACTTCTGCCTCCATCAGTAAGTTCAAATGAGTTATTTTTGAGAAGGCGGTGTTTGAAATCTTTGGTTTTCCACTGCTGACATAACCGTGCCACGCAATGCAGCAGTAGAACGGCAGCTACTGTGTCCCCGCGAGCTAAAAATGCTGATTTTTGTTTATGGACTTTGGTGAAAGCAGGTGAGCAGTTTACAAACTTACTTCCAGGTAAAAAGAGGCTGTCAAACAGCGAGAAAAAGCATTCTGAAGATATCATAGACTTTCATCATTTAATTGTTTCCCTACTGGCAGCCATGTTTTCATAGGTCCCATTCACATTCTCGCCACTAGAGGCAGTTGCTGAATATGAATCAGTAACTCGTAGACTCACACTTAAATAAATTCACAATATGAATCAATAATGAATATTTAACAGCACAATACCATATAATATCACTTACATATTAAAGCAAATAACTATCATGCAACACTACATATTGTGAGAGTATTCTTCTTTTTTTTATACATTGGTAGACCGGGGGAAACAGGTGATTAATGTTTTATATATATATATATACACACACATATATATATATATATGTATATTACTATTCCTGTGTATTTTCTCACCTCTTATGCTTGTGAGACACTGTGTGTCACAGTTACGGACTGAATTGATGATGAAGCTAATGAAGTCTGATGGAAAGGCCTGATGAGGTGCTCATAATCTGCTCTGGTGCAGGATATTCTTACCGAACCCACATTCTCAAAGGTTCCATATACACAGAGAGAGAGACTCCTCGTGGAGGTGTGTCTCATCACAGAGAGGAGAGTCCAGTTATGTAGCTGCCATTCATCCTTATTGTTTCCGGCCATCATACATTTCCCCCCTTACAATTGCAACAATCAGCCATTTTCAAATAATTGTAATCACATATGTTTTTTTGCATTAAGGCAAAATGAAAGATAAGAGTGCAATGTGCATGATGATGATGATGATCATCATCATGAAGGAGCACGGGTTTATTCAGGTACTGTATCTCTGCGGGGTTTGTGTCTTAAGCTTTCCGTGTACTTGCAAGTGTTCTCCACTCTGAGCCTATGGACATTTACTGGCAATTGATCCTGTGTCTAAGTGTTAGTCATAAATTAACGCCGCTCTGCTCCCCACCGCGCCTGACTGTGTTCTCATCTCGCTCATCCAATCAGTAGGCTACACACACACACACACACACACACACACACACACACACACACACACACACACACACACACACACACACACACAGGTTTGCACAGCTGTTCTTCTAATGACACTGCACTGACTTACATTCATTTTCTGGAGACTTAGGGCCAATTCCAATTCCTATCTTAACCCTCAATCTTAACCCACAAGCTCAACCCTTAATCTCAACTGGCCCTCAAAACCAAGTGTTGAGGGTTATTTTGTCACTTAGAAATGGGAGACCCCTTAAATGCAGATACGTCTTCAGACTGCGGGGGGCAGAATAACGCGAAAGCTGCGTCCAGTCTGTCAACTCCAAAAAAGAAGAAGAAGAACAGATTTTCGTCACGATCATTTATTTATAATGTTATTTCAGTCATTAGGTTGTCAGTTAGTTATAAGATGATACTCATACAAATACCACAACCACGGACATATTCAGCTGACAGTTACCACACACCATAGCTTATTGAAGGGTAAGAGATAGCGAACGATCGCGTGTGCGCACCTGCCGGCTATGGACAAAAGATCGTAAAATAAAAATAAATGTTACGCAACAATGACGTCAGTAATCCATAATATAGGCCTAAACTAAGATAATACAATGGTTTTCCTAATTTTTATATCTCTATTAACAAAGAAAATACTTAAACACATGCACGCAATGCATTCTGGGTAGCCCTTGCTCCCAAGGGTGGTGTCGGAAAATCTCAATATTGAGGGCGATACAGCCCTTAAACTTGCCCCTCAACTTAATTTTTCTGAGAATCGGGACAGCACTTGCACTAGCGGGAGCGCGCATTTTTGAGATTGAGGGTTAAGATTGAGGGTTAAGCAAGGAATTTGAATTCACCCTTACTCTAACCTTAACCATTACTACTACTAACCTCACCTAACTACCTAACCATAACCTTCCCCAAACATCATCCTCACCATACAACATGTCTTCTCCTGAAAATGTAATATCTTACATTATGGCAACTTGATTTTTGTCCCCATACTGCGGCTGTATAAACAGATTTAGGTCTCCACGTGAGAGACTAGGGCTGGGCGGTATATGACCAAAAAAATATATCACAGTGTTTTTCAAAATTCGAACAGTTTCACGGTATCTGAAGGTATTTTTTTTTTTCATGCATAATCAATAATTTTCTACTGGTAGAGAACATAATTACTGCAGATGGTATATTTTACTGTCATGAATACTGTAGAATAACTCCACACTAGTACAGGTTCACATGGCCCCAGGAAATGATGCTGTTTACAAAGAAGAGCTACTCATGATTCTAATGAAGTGAGGAATCGGAATGCAAAGACAATTTACAGAACTTTGACTGTGCAAATCAACATCTTTTATAAAAAATCCCTGTGTTACCTGCTGATGTGAAGGGTGCTGACCTTAACTTCATGCATTCTTGATATTCCAAGACATTGACATGCTTACTAGGGCTGTCAAAATTGCTAAAAAATGATATTTGAATATTCCCTTATTTGCATCGCGCATCTGGTGTGCGTTGCATCCGCTGCATCTGGAGGCTTTCAATCAGCCAGACTGTCAGGTGATGACAGCATGACGTCAATAACAGGACAAACTAATATAACGAGACATAACTACCTGTAGATGTCGTTTATTTAAATTTAAACATATTTCAAACATATTACCTACATAAAAATAAGTAAATGAACTAATGACCAAGAGCGCTGATCTCACTCTCTCTCTCTCTCCAGCCCCGTGCCAAAAATGCCTCGCGCTCTCTGCGCACACAGGTTTAAATGACAAACAAACAAATGCTGAGTGCTGATCAATAGTTTTGCGCAAGCAATTTAAGATCCTGACTCTTGTCCCAAATATGACAGGCTTCGTTCAGTGATTAAATACAATATATAAACATTAATGAAACGTTTTCAGCGCTGCGGCTGCACGGATGCTGTGTAATCAAATATACCGGTATGGCGGTATATTAAAAATTCATATCGTGATGGAAAAAAAAACGGTTATTGGTATGAACAGGTAGACTGCCCAGCCCTATGAGAGACTCTAACCTTAACGTCTTCATCTTAAAATGTAATTATTTATGTTATGGGGACTTGGTTTTTGACTGCATAAGGAAGACACGTCTCTTTGGAATTATATTCGTGTCAATATTTTCAAACAACACTTATAAGAAGCAAAACATATTGATTTAATCATTCAAAAATATTGTATTTTATTGTTTGAAAATACACTTTGCGCTTCCTCATTTTTTTTGTGCAGTGGTTTATTGTTTGTGGGCGGGCCTTAGGAAGCTGTCTGCTGATTGGCAACTGAGTTTTGGGAACAAACCAGGGAGCGCAAAGAACAAAATGGAGCCCGAAGAACAAGTGAGGGAACGCATAGAACATTTTCAAACAATAAAATACAACATTTATGAATGATGAAATCAATATATTTTTTCTTAAAAAGTTTTGCTTGATTCCTGAAAAGTGTTATTAAAAATATTGACACAAATCTAATTGTGTCAATATCTGAGTAACATGCAGCTGTTCTCCTGCCTTCTTCTTCTGATTTTCATTCAGTTGGACAGCCTAAGCAAAAGCATTATTCCTAATCACAAACACAGTTTATGCCAAACACTAAACTTAACCTAAACACACTTCAAATCTTAGTCCTAAACTTCACCAGTTCCTCAAAGATGAGGTTCTGCCTCATTAGGACCAGGTTTTGGTCTCCATGAGGACAACTGGTCCTGACAAGGTCAGTGTTTTTGCGAGAAAAGAGGTAATAAATACATGTTCACACGCACTAGTGACTCATCAGGCCTCAAGTTCAAGTTTTCAAGTGTCAAGAAGTTGTTTAAAGTGATGCCTATGAACGTATACGAATGGAAACAGTGAGCCTGTGATGTGACTCATGTACAACATGGTGACACAGTTGGAGAACAAAAAAAACAGTCAAATGTAAAACACAGCGGTCCCTGATCCTGATGGATTTCATCCAGGAGCTCAATTAGCTCAGATCAAAGCCTCTGGGTTCCCACTGACGGCCGCCGAGATGAAATAATGAAGGAAATATATAAATGAAAGACAAAGTCATTACCATGTTTTGGGCCACAGGCGGTGTCCTCTCATAGGTCAGAGGAGAGGACGGCTGTGGTCCCCAGAAAATGATCACTGCACAGCACCACCTGTATTTTAAATGAATATTTAAACAATATTTTAGTAAAAAGGTTGTAGTATTTTTGCTAAATATTAGCAATGTTATTGAGGTAACAATGGTGTTTACTTACATAGGATATGTCAGTATTGCATATGATGTACATAACTTCCAATCACATTTGAATTCATATTTAGTAATTTGTCTGTAATATTAATATTTTAAAGCTATAATATGAAACATTTCTGCAATTTCTATAATATAGTAACATTACTGTTACATACAGTATGTTATTGACTAAAGCAACTGTCATGAACTGGCGGCCCATGGGCAAAACTGGCCCGCTAGCATTAAAGGTCACATAGAGTGGTCCTGTTGCACATAAATGTTAGTTATGGAGGTCTACTTACATATATTAACTTGTTTTTATGGTCAAAAACCTCCAAGTTGCTGTAAACGAGCCGATTGAAATCCTCGCGATATTTCAGAGTGAACTCTCACACCCAGAAGACAGAGGCTTGTGATTGGCCAGTACTATTCAGCACACCAGCTCTCAGATGCGCAGCTCCCCCCTCTGGAACGGTGGATGCACTGCTCCTCATTATCAAAACATTGTTTAACAGTGTTTAAAAATAGCTTCTTCACGACTCCCCGCCGCAGTCCCTTTTATGACTTTGACCCGGAGTCAGACCCAGAGTCAGAAGACACTGTCGCTCGTGAAACACCTCCACAACGGACGTTATTCTTCTTCTGCGGTTCAATTTACGCAACCGGATGTGCCCGGACTAGTAGGAGCAGGACTATCTGCTGTTCAGGAGAACCGCTGTTTACGTAACTATTATGGGATTTTCAGAGATCTCGTTGAGCCCCGAGATTACAATCAACACAGCGTTCTCAGCAGTGGCTGAACTGTTTGTTTCAAACCTTCAGGGCTTCTTTAACGAGGTAATGACGCTGATACACACCAAAAAAACAGCGTTAATAGGAACTTCCGGTCGAGTTCCGCTTTAATATGTAAGAGTTTGTAAGCGTTTGTGGCATATGCCAAATTTACTTGTTGACCCCTGGAGTAGTATATTTCCATTCGCCCAAACGTTTCTAGCACTCTTTAAACACATATAAATATGTATTTCTATTCAAGGTAACAGACATTTAATTTTGGTCGCCTTTTTAAGACTTCATCCATTTTACAGACTCTGCTATGACGTTCAGAGGTTTGCCCTCCAATAAAACATCAGAGTCCCTTTCGGATCACAACTACTCACTGCTGTTTGCTGCATGTTCTGCTGCTGAGGCAGGGAAACAAAACCAGACACCAAGACCATTCCTACAATCACCGATTACTTCTTAACAACATCAAACGAGGTATTTTGTTAATGTTAGGGCCCGAGCACTAACTGGTGGTAATAATAATACATTAGGGTTATGTGTATCACAATATTTAGCGTGGCATTACATATGAGCTTGTTAGGTGTTGTAATTACAGTTGTCTTATTATTCTGTATCATAACAAATACTTCAGTGAAATTCAGTGAAATATCATCTTGAATATAAGATTCTAAGCCCCCTCATGACTAGACTAGATGCTCTGTGGCCCCCAGGTCTTGATTTCAAGACCCTAGGCCACAGTATGGCCATTGGGGTCGCTCCACCCGCCTGACAAGGGGGTGTGATAGCAGCTGTGCTGCACATATTGCGTACTGTACAAATAATAATAATTTTCCTCATGAAAAATTATATTTACCTGTATGTCGCAGTACATACCTATGACCGCTGATGTTAGAGTAGAGCTAAAATAATTGTGTGTGTGTGTGTGTTTTTTGTAGTAAACGAAAAGGTGTACAAATGTAAAGACATCACCTTGACTGGAAAACTCCAAAAATTATATTTGTGATGTTTTTATTTATTTATGATGAGATGAGAAAAAGGATAACATTTAAAGAAATACATTAATTGTCTTCTTTAGCTTGTAATAAATGGCGCCACCAAAATAAGGGCTCATATAATCTGGGGGCAGGGTGGGGGGGGGTTGCCTACTAAACAAGAGAAATGTGGGAACAGGTCAAATTTAGTTAGTTCATTACATTTCCAATAAAATGTAACTAACCAGTGAATAACTCCGAACCAGTCTTTTAATAAGTTCATAAATAGTGAGCCAGAAGAGACGGCGGGGAGGGGGTTCAACAGGGGGGTCCTAAATAAAAGTTGCTGCATGCAAGGGCATATATCAGGCTCCTGCTATAAAGCCTGCCCTTTAGGGTGGGGTGGAGTGGGAGTAGTTGACTCCTGTCTGCTGATAGAGAGTCCTAAATCACTCAGTCCCCGACCCTGCCAGTCTCGCACAGATGCTTGCACACTCGCACCCTCGTAAATGTCACCTGTTAATCTGGCCTCAAGTGCTGCTCAGTGCACTCACCCATCAACAACCTGAGCTTTCAGGAGAGATGCTCATGAGCATGGAGAGAGGAAACATGTCGCTGAGAGAGACACACTATGCTATCGTAATGAAAATCTAAAAATCTGTCAATATCATCACAGTAAATGTCAGATAATTACAGACTAGGTTGTTGCTTCACAGTTAAGGTTGAAAAAAATCAATTGGATGTGGTTTTAAATCTAAGGTTAATCATAATATGATAACAGAGAATGATACAGATTACATTTTTTCAGCCCCCCTCATCCTTACCACGTCAGAGAAAATGGTCTGATTTTCTAGAAATACCTATTTGTTACTTGTAAATAGGCAAAACTCTTTGGATTTAACGGATATTTGGAATGTGTATGCAAGGTCAGATACTCTCAATATTGAATCCGGATCTTATCCAGATTACGGATATGGCTGCAATTCTAATTATGGTTCAGTCCCATTTCATAATTTGAGATGTGTATATCTCAGCAACATCTTGACAAGTCGGAATTAATTTTGTAATGTGTACGTAAAATGGTGATAGCTATGCAAGGTTTGTGTTTAAAATGCAGGTGATAGAGTGTTAAACCTGTGTCGGCGGGCTGTGCTCTCCGAGTGCTCTTGTTAAACTTACACTGCAAAGTTATATGTCATTACTTGATAGAAATAAAGCATGCTTGTCTGAAAATTGTCAGTGCATAGTCATACGTCAGCTAATATGGTTCGATCTAATCAGTCCTGAGGACAAATCTTGTTGATGCATGCTCCAGAGATGTGGACACATCCATCCTCAAACCACCTCTGAATGTGTTTCACGAGGGATTGGAAACATTCAGACCCAAATTTCTTGCAAGTTGCATGTGGACATGCAAGTCGAGCCAGTGGAACCACCGCAAAAGGTAGGCTAGCAATTTTCTAATCAGTACTTTACAAATAAAAAATTAATAATCTGATGTTATTGTAGAAAGTACGGTGATGGTGAGGTGAGAACTTAAAAAAACATTATATAGTCTGAAATGAAATTCAGTATTTGCAGATCCAGGTGAGAACCGCACTCAAATTAACTGTGCGTAAAACTGTTGATTGATTTGAGTTCATCAGTGGTGACATTAGACAAAGACAATGAAATTACGAGGAACATTGTGAACATCTGTGTGGCGACACATAGCAGAAGTCTGTGCGTAAACTTTATGAAAGATTGTCAACATGTACATCTGCGCTACCAGGTGGGTTTGATTAATATATTTGATGATGCTGTAGAAATCAATGGCAAATGTGCTGTCTGTGTGTAAAAAAAACCGAGTGATACATGACTCCTGTGAGTGTGTGTGTGTGTGAGAGAGAGAAACAGAGTGGTACCTTATTGGAGGGTGATGTTGGCCAGTATTATTCTTCCATATACACAGTGAAAAAATCCAGACACAAACCAAACTTGGCCATTTACTGCATCTGTGGATTTGTGTGAACTTTGGCCTGAAAACTTGCAAAGGAAGCAGCCATGTTGACCTTGCAAATTCAACATGTGGGAGTTTCTTAAGAGAACAGCCAGTTTTGTCTTGTAAAAACTTGAACCATGCTTTGTTAGCACTAATATTGACTCAGTGATCCTGTAATGTAATCCCAATTACTAATCTGTCTATTTCAGTTCAGTTTCTACGGCTTTATCCCCCACATGAGGGTTGATGTGGAGCTGGAGCCAATTCCAGGTGACATAGAACTACCATTCACTCTTAGGGCCTGATTTACTAAAGCTTTCACATGCAGACGGGCAAAATAGCACTCGCAACCCAGTTAGCGGTCTTGCCTTGCATATGCAATGTGGGGCGTTTACACAAAATTTTGCGTGTGCTGGGAGGAGAAAATGTAAATATGTTATTTTAGCACGCGCAAAGTGATTTATCAAACCTGAATCTGATTGCGGTGCTTATTTGTGCGTCTATAATTGGCACGTTTGAAAGGCAGGTCTTAACTGGCACAGCCGTGTGCACAAATGGCTGCAGCTACGCTGAAGCATAATCCTCTGAGAAATCCATAAACAAAAATACTTTTTGTAAATCAGGAAATTACGTTTTTGCAGAGCATGTTCAACTATGCGTTCAAAGATGACGCACATTCATTTCTTATTTGGTATAGCTGAATAAATTCAATGTAGATATCCAGAGGAGAAACGTGTGTTTGTACTGGTATGGGCTTACCTTGATCTGCAGTTTGTGATTCTAACCTTTTTTTGAAAAAAGGGTCATATATTCCCTGTTTTTCCTTAATGGGTCTAGCTCCAACCTGGTCTATTCTCGGTGCAAGGAGAAGCGCGGTAATTTGGCTGAGCGGTGCATAGTGCGCAAACGTCACCAAAAGGCTGGTTACAGGCACATTTAAATGCAATGAAAAATCAACAATCACTATTTAATGTAACTATCAGAATAAGCACATAGATGTATATCTATATCGGTTGTCCCGTCGCATCTGATGTCAAAATGCAAACCAGCAGCAGACGCAACCTTTAGGCTTCCGCACGCAATTTAGCGCTCTCTTTTTGGGATCTTAGTAAATCAGGCCCTTTGAGTGTCCAATTAACCTAATCCCCAATTTGCATATTTTTGGAAAGTGGGAGCAGGCCAGAGAACCCATGTTCACATGGGGAGAACAAACAAACTCTGCCTTAAGCAGTGGCAGCTCCTGAAGAAAATTTCAGGGGGGACAATTATTTTCTGATAATGATAAGGTGATCCATTCAATAGGTGCATAAAGATGCACAAGATGTGTCCAGCAACCACATAAAGACAGGGGCAGCATATTAAGTCAAGTATTTATTAACTGACCAAGTATAAAGAGCTTTCACAGCTTTTACCAGATACATACAACAAACATATTACATGATACTGCAGTCCAATTATTCATTAAGTGTAAAAAAAAGAAAATTGGATCTTTAGATGTGTTGCTAAACGCATCTTAGAATACACGAAACACGAAACTGTCCGATTGTCTGATTTGCGGGAAGTTTAACCTGCAGTTAAACCCTGAGCAATACCAACATCAACAATGTTAGCAAACAAGCTAACGAACGTAGCTTCAAATGACTGCTGTCCGCTGCTACGAGCCATAAACAGCTAACACGTATGAAAGCGACAAGTGTACTTAATAAACGAGCACAATCCTCCATGTATTTTTTAAATGGTGAGCTTCGCTGAGAGCCACCAGAGAGTGACCATGAGAGTCAAAGGGAGAATTTTCGAGGGATTCTCCACATCAGTCAAATTGCCCCAAAAGAGATGGAACCACAAAGCATGACTTGAATCTGACGATTGTGATTGGACAATGACAGATAATGTCTAGAACACTGATAATAACAACTTTTGCTGGCAGAGACGGCTGAAAAGAATATTAGTACTAAGGATCTTTGTAATTGCTTAGGAAAAAAATTCTCTTTTTCTTCCTAGTTGGTAGGGCGTCGCCCAAATCGTGGATCAACAACACGAGGAGAGAACGTGGAAACAGGACAGAAAGGCAGCCTTTGGTTGAGAAGAAATGTAGGACAACATCTACATCTTTCTGCAGTGCTTTCAAACGCGTGCTCCTCATATGACCGATCCACACGTCACTCGCTAACTGCAGGCACGTAACTGGTGAGTTCAAGGTGTCCCTCCAGCATAGGAATTTACATACGCGATCAACAACAAAGGGCTTGTAAAGCTTGTGAACATTTTTTTCATAAATAAAATATCCACTGGACACAAAAATCTTCGGAGGCTGGAAGTTTGTGTAAAACACTGTGCTCCGCTGTGCAGCCACTCTTCCTACCTCGCCTGCAGTCTCGATTTCACAGGGACAAGGGGGAGCTACGGTGCAGCTGTGAAGTACTCTGTGAAGTACTCTGCCTGGCGGGGTGCCAACATTCACGGTGAAATGTACGCACTGTCGTCACTTGGTCGGGAGGTGTAAACATTGCATGTTTTATCGCTTATACTTACACAAATTGGAACCACTAAAACATGACTGAGTCTTGTTTTTTCACATTTTGGGGACTGGTATGGCCCCCTGAGTCCCAAATATCAGTACTAAAAGATCAAAAAGTTGATTTTTCACAATAGGGGACCTTTAAGTGGTTGCTACAAATAAGCCAACGTATTAGACCTGAGAAGTGTAAAAATACTGTGAAATGCTGGTCAGAGGACTTCAGCTAATGCCCGTGGTATACTTCTGCGCGCCGAAGTGAGTGCCGCATATCGTGGACCCTGGTATACTCGCAAGTCAGGGTCCTGTAGTATGCCACTTCACTATCGGATGGTGGTACAAGTCTGGACGCAGGGAATAGGACACAAATAGGACACTTAAACTCATGTTGATGGCAGAAAGTGACCATTACTGCAATGGATTATCCATTGCATATGCACAAGACTGAAAACAATCTCTCATAAATGTACAATTTTACTTTTACCCACTCTATGTGTACTCTCTTATCAAAGAAGAAAAAAACGATGCTGTAACTCGCCAAGTCGAGGCTCAGATGACTATCCTTGGCAACTACTTCTTCTGTCAAAATGTTTTTTCTGCTTGATGAGTGAGGCTAATACTCCACCTACTGGTGGGGCTCAAATTCAGTTTGCACATGTGCTGTCCACACACACGTTTAAAAAATGTTGATGACGCAATTTGCGTCTTGCGCACAATGTACGTTGGGTCTGCGCATACCAGGGCCTTATGGTGGAAGAGGTCTCTAATATCTCCCGAGGACAGATTGAATGCATGCATGCTCAGGAATGTGGTCACGTGTCCTCAAACAACTTCCGAATGTGGTTTTTAATCAGATGTGACAGATGTGATCGTGTTCAAAACTGTAGTGTCCAAATGTGATCGATCCACATACGACAGATGTTAAAATCAAGTCGAGTTCAAGTCCAAGTTCACCACCAAGGAGTGTAGATACACACTGTACCAGTGCTTGTATGAGTGGTACGTAGAGTGTCTACCTGCTGGAGTGGGGTAACCTGCTGCCAGTGTGTACAACTATACACAAATGACTACAGATACACGTGTGCGTGGTGTTGGGTATGGGGGGTTGATGTGGCTCCAGAAGTCCTGTGAAGAGCCCTTGTCTCATTAGCATGTCAATTGACTGCATCTGCTTTGCACATGAAAGGTTGAGGGTGTGTAGGAGGACAGGAGAAATAAAGAAGGGGACGTAGAGGGGGGAGACCAGCTCCACCTTGTAGGAATTTGTATCATACACGAGTGCATTTATTAAGTATCACAGCGTGATGTGCGCTCTCTGTTTCTCACACATGAAACACAAATGGAAGGACTGACACACATGCTAATACACAAACAGGTCACTAAGGCTGAATCCCAATTCCACCCCTTAGCCCTCCCCCTTCCCCCTACCCCTTGTTTTTGCGCGTTCATGTGAGGGGTAGGGCTGTCTCATTTCTCATAAGGGTTAAGGGGTAGGGCCAAGCCGAAGGGCTACGTACCCCTCGAAACGAAGCTTCCTCAGGACCACACTTGAAACGGAGGGCTTTGATGAATTTCGCAGCTTCCGCCACGTCACCTGTCAGCGAAGTTTGAAAGCTGGCTGTTAAAGACTCGCACAAATGTATTTTCAGTATTTTAATCACGACAGTCATGTGTAATCATTGTATTGCGGTCTTCTTCAATTGTCAACGGTGTTTCTGAATCACTAGTCAAGTTTGTTTTGAATTACTAGCTAGTCGTAGCCGATGCTATCCCGGCGTTCCTTTCGTAAGTGGTTAGCTAGCTGCTATCGCTATTTTTTTAACATTAACAAATTGTGCCGGAGTGCACAGTTACGTCTTCAGGACAGAACAGGAGATTCTGTCCCCGCTCTCCTCCGTTCTGTCTGCGAGCAGCTTTCTCCCTCTGCACCGTGTGTGCATGTGTGTGTGGTTATGGTAATGCAGCAGGTCTGCAGCGCTGTAACTGTGTTTGGGAACACTCCTCACGTCAGCGTCGCAGCCGATGTCGTTGGTTAGCAGCGGACAGTCGTAAAAACAGAAAAATAGCCCAGGCAACAGACATTACTTGTGAGGACGGCAATTTTGGATTGTTACATCAACAAGCATCGCATCGGCTTGTTGATGTAGCAGTCCGCGAGTGTCAAGTCCGGACGACGTGATGACGTAATGGAGGTGTGTCTTATTTCTTAGGGGAACGTTCGTACCCCTCGCTCCCTCAACTCTGTTTTCAGGGCCAAGGGGAACTCCAACAAAGGGGTAGGGGGAAGGGGGAGGGCTAAGTGGTGGAATTGGGATTCAGCCTTAAACTCATGTTGATGGCAGAAAGTGACCATTACTACAATGGATTAACCATAGCATATGCACAAGACTGAAAACAATCTCTCATAAATGTACAATTTTACTTTTACCGACTCTATGTGTACTGTTATTTATTTATTTATTTTATTAATTTTCTTTGCGTTTTTTTTTTTAATATGTTAATTTATATGTAAATGCCACATTGTATGTAAAGTTAGATGGATCCCGGAAAGCAGAGAAATAGAGCTTTGCGCCCATATACTCAGCCTGTAGCTCTCAGGACTTCCACGATGGTTGAATAACTGTCAGATATTGAAAGTGAAAGTTGTCTTGGAAAAAGGAGCAGAAAGGGTCAGAATTCACTCATTGAATATTTTATGACAATACCACAGCAATAAAATCAATACAAATCCAGGCAGACTCATTATCTTGATGGTTATACGAGGGTTAAATATTGAGATTTTAGACATTTCCTTGCTAAATGTTGGTGGTTAACGCATGTTTTAAGGATTTTTAAGTCATTTTAATTTATACATATATTCTTTTTACGTCACGCTCATGCTTCTTCCTGTGACAACACACCAATCATAGTATGAGCTCAGCTCGCTTGAAACCTCGCCAGAGCAGGTACTAAAAAAGGACGAGGTACTGTGTGCTCAATAATGGAAAAGCACCACAAGTTAAAGGAAACGTAGGCTGCATGCAGTGTTGAGGGTAACAAGTTACAAAGTAACGGATTACAGTAACAATATTACTTTTTTTGGGTAACGTAGTAAAGTAACGCAATACACTACACATATCCGTAACTACACTACTTTACTTGACTATAGTAGGGCCCTATGATTTCCGTGTTAACGGAATCGCGGACGGAATCGCGGAATTGGCCAATAAAAACGGAATCTAATGTTAAACGCGGAATATCGCGGAAATTGACATAATGTGACTGAAATGCTGTCATCGTGAGGAGAAGGAACGTTTGTCTGGAGAAATGTTCCGGGGAACGCTCATTCGTGGCATCACCCGTGCATCTCCCCACAAACACTCACCCAGTCAGGGTTTCCCCCAGTGCGTGTTGCTTGTTTATTTACTTTATATACACTTTTTTTTTCTAAACCGCAGAACAAGTGCGCTGCGCCCGCATGTAACCGGCGAGCGTCCCCTTATCCAGGTGCCGATTGAAACTCAAGTCACACCATCAAATACGCCATTATTACGGTTATATTGTTATTGTCAATAAAGATTTTATATTTAGGAATGCACCGATAATTCGGCGGCCGAAACACGGCGAGTAAACTGTTGAACATCGCCTGTTAAATGCTGGAAAGTCTCTGCACAAAAATGAAACTTATGAACTCCCCGCGACTTTCACTTCACAGCAGAGAACATTCTCTCTCTTTGAACAGTTAACTAAAGACATCGGCTCATCTGATGCATCTGTTATTCCCTTAATTGCAGAGTTGTAGGGGTAATATTGCGTGTAGAGAAATGATCCAGTCGGATACGGAGAAGCGCACGGCGCAGGAGAGGGAGAACAGTACAGCGCAGGGCGGTGCGCAGAAATCCGTCTGCACCAGATGAGGGGGCACTACCACTTTTTTATTTATGTTATGCATGGCTTGTTTTAAGATTCACTGGCATTTACTTAATTAGGATTTAACTTAAGTGAAAACAATTGAACAATTGAGAAGTCAGTGGATTCAAGAAGAAAGTTGCATTTCAGTGGACATTTTATTCACTGACACAAAAAGCACACATTCTATGGTGGTAAAGTAAGTATAAAAGGTAAAAAAAACAGAATAAAAAATAAATAAAACGGAAAAAACGGAATTCTAAAAAATTAAAACGGAAAAAACGGAATTTGGAAAAAAATAAAACGGAATTTGGAAAAAAATAAAACGGATTTCATAGGGCCCTACTATAGGTACACACTTTTCTGCGTTACCCATGCCGTGTTTGGATGTGTGTAAAGTTCTGATCCGTGCATCTGTGCATGCGTGTTCCTTGTGTGTGTGTGCTTACCTGGGCACTGTTGTCATGGAAATCGATTTGAGTGACATAGCTGCTGGTGCGAAGGAGGGAAATGGAGATGGATATGGAGACGCCGGAGAACAGGCTTTTAGCCAGCAGGGCGTCCTGGCGTCTTGGGCCCTATACTGAAAATAATAAGAAATTAAACGCCCTACTTTTAGGCAGGACATCATAAAGACAACCTATTTTTTCCTCCCTTTTTCCCTGGTAACCACTGAAACGATGTTGTGATGCAAAAACTGCGACCAGCAAGCGCCTGTCTATACCAGCTTAGAGTCTGTCCAAGATAAGTTTGGAACATCAAATGATTCCAACAAGATGTGAGTACACTGTGGAACAGCACCTATTAAATGCTGGAAAGTCTCTGCGCAAAAGCGAGACTTAGCTGCAAACAGCACAGATTATGAACTCCCCACAACAGAACTCTCTCTCTTTGAGCAGTTAACGAAAGAGACCGACACATCCGATGCATTTGTTATTTGTCATATTTGTTATATGCATATGTATACAGCGCTAAAGGTTTTCTACACAAAAACTGAGACCACGGAGTGAAAACAATGAAAAGTGCGCTCTTGAGAATCTGTCAACACGTTTCACTAAGATCTACTCGGATCCCTGTATTTCATCACGACTGAAATCGATCCTCATCATAAAGATCATTATTTGTATGTCATATGGATGTGGGGATATAACTGCGCATAGGGAAATGATCCAGTCTGCGTTGGATCATATGGTTTTACATGCCATTATGTATACATTATACAATAAACACTATGTGGGCAGGCTAAGTGATATTTGTCCATATATCTACACGGTAACTTAAGAAACAGGAAAGTAAAGTAATAAGTAGTGAAGTTACTTTTCAAATCCAGTAACTAGTAAAGTAATCTCATTACAATTTACAGAAGTAACTTGTAAGTAATTACTTTTTTTGAGTAACTACCCCAACACTGGCTGCATGTCAGTTAAAGCCTTTAACGTGTATGTAGTGCAGTACAAGGGAAGGCCACTGCTTATAGTCTTCTGATCTGACTCTCCATGATGCTGTCACTGTCAGCAGGCCGTGACTCACCATGATAATGGAACACAAATCAGTCGCCAGATCCATCCATCCACACTGCAGTCACAGTGAGATATATCCAGATGTGCATCGCGGATGGTGGCAAAGAAAAACAACAACAACGGTATCATGTAAAAATATATCATCAACATATGTGATAACCTTATGTTTTCTATTACTCATAACTGCAAAATGCAACAGCGCCAACACGTATCTCGACCCCTGTGTGTGTGTTTATATCTTGCCGTAAGAGTTCAAAACATACCCAGCTGTTGTGAAGTAAACATAAATAAACAAACACACAGATATGTTCAGAGGCAACACATGGGTTGTTGCCATTGTTGCTGTGTGGAGCTACAGAGGGAGAATGAGGATGTGAAGCAACAGAGAGAGTGTGAGAAGAGACCTGAGGGGAGGGCAAACAGCAGTTTGGTTTTTGAGTGGATCTCTCTCTCTTTCTCTCTCTCTCACACACACAAATACAAATCTATAGAGCTCCCCGACTGTTACAGTTACAACATAGATTCTCTCACCCTCCGTATTTAATCAGACTTTATCCACAGTTAGTGTGTTTACAAGCACTTAAGTAGCTGGTTGATTTTCCTCAGCAGTATAATGCGATTCCTTCAGGCGCAAACACTGACAGCTAGCTGTGCTGATGTCTGTATCTGACCATCACTGGGTGTCCATTACTGTTGGCATCTTTCGTTTGTGTCTGTATGGCTCAATCTTGGATGGAAGTGAATTTCTTGAACTTACACAATGAGAGTTAGCTTTCCCTAGAGAGCCCTTGAACGTTTGTGAATTTGAGAAAAAAAAAAAAAACACCAAGAAAGACATTAAGTTGGTATTTCGGTAAATGTCTACCTTGTTTGTCAAGGTGCTACCTGCTGTTTCATGCCCTGCATTGCTTGTTGTATGTAGACTAGGCCCACGCAGAACAAACGTTGAGGCGTCATTACTAGCCGTGTTCTGGGCACTGTCTCTGAGATTCCATGCAGAACAATGAGCGAGCAACTTTATGCAAGAGAGACAAAATGATGTTATGCCTGGGAAATGCAAATTCCAAGATCTCTGGCTCACCAAATACTGACTTGCTCAAGATCCCAATGACAGTGCTGCAAATCAGTAAAGCCAAAGCGGCTCTTACAAGTTGCCCTCCCACTGTGTCAGCACATTCTGCCATTGAATGTGAAGGAATTGATCCTGGAATGTACTTGAAAAGTCCCTGAATTTGATGTCAACCAAGGTGTGGGACACTTGGTGTAGTTTCCCACTATAAGTCATCTGCCATCTCACTGTCAATCCAAGTCCTCTCATTCAGTTTGTAGTCAGAACTCGGAATTTCCATAGTCATGGGGTGTTCCTTACACAGTACTGAACTCAGGTTTCTTAATAACACTTCTGTCATATTTGTTTCACAGTAAATCAATTAATTTTTTATTATTATTTTCGATTATGTTTGTGTTGAGACTGGTACTCCACAAGAGTATGACTCCAAAAACAGTTCATAGCAAAATCCCTTTACTTGTCTCAAAAGGCTGGTTCAGTATACAAAGATCGATCACTTCAGGCAAATAAATACAAAAAGGCAAGGCAAAGGCAGAAGTCAGTAAACAGGCAATCATCCCAAAAAGCAGGAAAACATATCACAATCAATTGCAAGAAAACTGGACTGTTTGACACAGATGTACAAAGTCAAGGGAACTTGGCTTAAATACACGAGGTGGAGGGAGACAACAAGACACAGGTGAATCTAATGAGGGGCAGGGCAGACAATCAAGACTGGAGGGAAAATGACAGGAAGTGAAGTGTTCTGCAATGAGAGGAGAGGTAAGTTTCACAATAAAACTACATCCTTGGTTCTCAAACTGTGAATGTGGGCCATAGAACATTTGTGGCATTTTCTGGGTCCTCCTACCTCTGACGTTTGCGACGTGCTGTGCACGTTGTCACTATTAAAATATATATACATACACAAATGATGACATTTGGTGTCAGAAATCTCCATATATTGTATATCACTAAATACAGGTGATTTCAATGAGCTATATTTAAACAGTGTGTTTACAGTTTACAGTCAACCAGGTTATTACAGCGCTTGTGGGAAAATGTTTCAATTACATCTACCCTGAGTTCCTGTGTGTATAAATACAGTTGAAGTCACTGTCACTGCACGAATCCCAGAAGGACTACTTGAACTGATCATCATGAAACACACTGCAGTGTAAAAAAAAAAAAAAACGACAAAGAAAAAAAAAACACTGATCACAACACATTACTGTACAACACTTAAGGTCCTAAGTGGATATCTGGGTTCAGCCTCTCAGCTCCTTCAGGATTTATCAGTCCACCAGGATCTGTCTCCTTTTCCGGGGAGATTCTGTCGTTGAGGAACTGTGGTGCACTGGGAACGCTCAGCAGATACGAGATGAGCTCTCTTATCCTGTCCACACGGATTCCCAGCAGTCTACAGAGAACTGCTGCATCCAGCGTTCAGGGGGACTGAGGCAGGCTGGAGGGTAAAAGAGGCAATTAGAGAGCGTTAGTGGCGGGGGGTTGGTTGGGGGGGGTGATATGCAGGGATTTTACACTCTAACTGTGATGAAGGCGATGGGTAAAGAGGGAGGGAGGGAATATGTGACAGGTTGCACTGGAGGAAGACATGGACAAAGACGCACCAACATCAAAGACCTTTTTCCTCTCTTTATACTGCAACTACTCCTGTGTTTGTGTGTCTCACGCTGTGAGGCAGAAAGTGTATAAGTGGAAAATGCCTCATTTGCACAAAAGGCTTTGTGTTTCACTGTTTTTCTCTCTTTCTAACTGTTCCTCTCTTTTCGTCTTATTTCTTCATCATGTTCACACGTAGCCTATACTGATGATTTTTGTATGATGATACTGATTATTCTTTATAGCTCTATAGAATATAAAGATGGCAAAATACTTATCCTGCAGTGTGAACTAAATTGTCAGGCCTGGGTCACACAGCTGGATAGTGGCTAGTACTTTTACCTCGCAGCAAGAAGTTCACCAGTTCAAATCCTAGTTTGAGCAAGGACTTTTCTGGTTTAAAGGTTTGCATGTTCTATGCATGTGCGCCTTGATCTTTCTCTCACAGTCCAAAAACATGCAGATTTTAATCAGACACTCGTGATTGAAAATGACCTGTCCAGTGGCGTTAACCTTACCTTTTGGCCTTCGTCACCAGGGATTGGCTTCAGCCCCACAACCGTCAAGCGGAGGATAAAGCAGTAGAAAATGAATGACTGACCAAACCTGTCTGTATTTGAATTTATTCAAATAAAAAAAAAAATCTCAGTGCTCAGCAAAATAGACATTAAGGATGTCATTCAGGGAAATAGACATAGTCATGAACTAGCAAATAATCCAGGAAGAAAATCACATTTAACCTGTTTTTATTTTCAAAAGATCATTCAAAAGAAGATTGTATTGAACTTGTACCGTGCATACTGTCTGCAGACATTTGTGAAATTTTTCCTCACATCCTGGGAACATGGTTCAACAGCTATTTCTTTTTCCATAGTATACAAGATGCAGCATTCAGCATAACAGCAGGGTGATTGCAATAAATTGCTTACTGGTGTGTTGATGACCTTGAATGTGCCTTACTGTGGGAAAAGAAAAGAAAAAAGGCAAACTCATTTAAGCAATGAGCATATACCTAACGTCAGAGTACTTAAAGTCCATTACACACTGTTTGGTGCTCTGTCGCATTACAAAGCTGAACTGTTCTTTGAGGAGTCTGGACATGGTGTAGTCACCTTCCACTTCCAGAGGTGTGACCGACGGGTGTAAATTCAACTGCTTCTGTTTTGGCATATCACCAAAAAGAAACCAATGAAATAAGTTGAATGTTTACTTTAATACTGTTATTTATTTGGTTGTAGGTCTATAATTTGCCCGGCCCGCTGCTAGTTGAATAGGCCTGAGCTAGGGTAATGCTGCGGCAGTCATCGGTAATCTTGGCACAACAGTAGTACAGTCCTGGCATCTATGCGATGCAGGATGGTGCTTTAGTTGTTAACATTGGAGAACATACACATTCCTTTTTCTGCTTTGTAAAATGGATGAGTGACTTAAGAGACACATTTTTCTGCAGCTAACAATAACACTTCAGCAAATGTCAAAATTCCTCATCTAACACCCATAATGCAGCTTTCTTAAAGGGACATGCTTGGTCTATTACACTTGTGCACCTAACATGAAATACATGGATAATGCGATTCATAGTCCGATTACTCCTGCATGTTTAGTCTAAAGCCAGCGTCAGACCTGGCGTTCTGAGCATGAACTAACATTTCCTCCCCAGTTTTTGACACGGAAGTAGAAGAAGATGATGGATAAACTGAACTACTGTTCATACAGAGGTCATACAACACAGCAACCACAAGAGCCATGCTCCATCTAATTTGTATCAAGATTAACATGTACAGCAGGTACGACTCATGCAAAAACACAACACAATCCATCACACGGTCCTCCATCATTTGCTGTTTGTTTTTCTGTGACCTAAAGGCAAAAAAAGTCTGTATAGTCTCTGCAATTCGTCCAATGGCCTGTCTAACCCCGGATTTCCACTGGACGCGGAACGGTAGCGGCGCGGAGCCTTGGGAGCCGGCGGTATTCACGGAAGATCGCGCGATAATCTCGAACGGACGCGAGTTCGCGAGATAGACTGTGTGTATAAAGGAAACAACAACAACACAGCTTCTTTCATTCTCCAACGTGGTAGAACTGTTGATCTGGTGTCATAAATGATCTTATGTTTCTCCACTTCAACAATAAGTCTCTCGTCGTACATTATGTCTCTCAGAGACGCTCTGTCCTGGCAGCACCGTAATGTTGATGTGAAGTTGTGACAGGCTATATGACCTGCAAATTGTGTTTTATTTTGAAAGGGGGGCAGAAATGTTTTACTTTGATTCTGTGTCGGACTTCCTGTCTTGTGCGATCTGCTTCGTTGAAATTTACGAGGTTCAGCAGCGGCAACGGAAAAAATAGAACTGATTCCTATCGATAGCGCTGCGGCGCTGCGAGCCGCTTCTGGAACACTGCTGAGACGCGCCGCAGCGCGTCTGGTGGAAATGCTCTCATTGATTAGAATGGAAGCGATTTGCAACGGCGACCGCGCCGCTACCGTTCCGCGTCCAGTGGAAATCCAGGGTCAGTCAGACTACAAGCCTACAGATTAAGCTGTGTTTTTTGTAAACGTACTAATGGTCTTCCTGTTTATAGGTTGATGCTATATCCCCTAACCCTGTCCCTTTCCCTAACCCTACCTGTCACCATAACCATAAGAGTAACCGTAACGTGAGGTAGAGACCTGAAAAATCTCCGTAATAACTGACAAACGGATGATAATCTATTCACCGAACGCATGCACACTCACTCTTCACTCGCACGTCTTTGTTTTCGCTACGCTAATTTTGTTCCCATAGCACATATCAGTGGACACCGGTGTGATTGACAGGTGTCATCCAATAGTAGATTTTCAGTTAAATGGTTTAATTGACATTAGGCAGTACACTATCTGTGATAACATGGCCTTCTACTTGTGATAATTGATGCAGATGGTAGTATGTGTGAATGTGTTCGTCATAACTAATTGAAAAAATAATTGACGGTTTTCTTAACCCTTTACCAGACAAAGACTTGACCAATCATTGGAGGCATGCGACGCTCAAAACTGCAAGTGCCTTTTCAGAAGGCAACAAGTATACAGTCATATACGGCTCGGTCTTCTCCTGCATCTACAGTCATATCTCAAAAACTAATGATAGAAAGTTGGTGAAATCAGTCAGGTGCATGTGTTAGAACAGGACAATGTGTAAAACATGCAGGACAGTGGTCCCCGAAGACTTCGTTTCACTTTATCTGTGTTTTTCTTGGATATTCTTAGATGTACAGTATATGGGCAAGGAACATTCAAGGAAAAGTTCCCGCTTTTAATTTCCAAGTATTTCAATGTGTACCCTGTAAAGGGTGAACTACCAAAATAATTAAATAAACATTTCAATTAATAAAGTATATATTCATTATTGTTCCAATATAGCTATTCAATAACTGTAATAGTTAGTTATCATATAATAATAGTATTTTTTGGTAATTTTTGTCCACTTGCAGACCTGGGAAACAAACATGACCTGATGCTGGTTTCCCTTCATTCCTTCTCTCTGTTGTGTTTGGTTGCTGTGGCACTCATGCAGCTGCTGGGGGAAAACTGGCAGGTGGACAAGTAAATTTGATGATGAGTTGGAGCTTTTTGACCAGGGGCAAAATTATGCCAAGTCAAAAGGAGCTGCAGCTGTCTGCAAACTTAAGGTGTGGGAGTATGTGCTGATATACAGGGCCAAACAGCTGATCCCAAAAAAACTGCTAAAATCCTGTCAGTAAATGTAAACATAAACATACAGGATATTAAACCAAGCAGATAATCTTTAAGCCTAGTATATATGTACTTGTTGTAGCATGTGTGTGTGTGTGAGTGTGAGGGTTAATTATTTGGACAAGAGGTGCATGTGTGGGTGTGGTTTAAAACGACCGACAGCGTGAGAGTAAAGATCAGAAACACATGAATGCATCTTTGCTTCAGAGCGAGCACTAATGTGGCAGCACACTCCTCATCTGCACATAAATCTGTATTTGTTGGTGTGATGAAAGGACTTGGTACTAGGGGTGATTCAGTGGGAACAGTCATATGTACTGTTACTCACCTGCTACTCACCGCATGTTTACAATGTCATCCTCCGACTCATCTATTGTTATGCAAAACACACATTTGTAAATGGAAAATCTGATTGATAAGTGGAAGTGGTTATGGTTGTTTCTGTAGTAAGGACGTGATGATGCTATGGTTTCATTAATCAATGTGAGGAAAAACAATCACTGACACTAACTTGATTGTAATTTCCATCATAGTGAATGAAGTTCAATCGTTATTAAAATGTCCAGCAGCTCACCAAAATACAGTCCTATTTTAAAGTTCCCCAAGGGGGAGTCTGCATCTTTCCAGTCTTTCCACAACTTTGTGATTAATACTCTGTTTCTTAGCAAAATGTAAAAAAAAAGTAATTTCACTGTGTCGTAATAAAAGAAACTTGCAAAAGTGCTCTTAAAGTACACTAAAGGCACTAAAACACAATTCAATCATTTACCTTAAATTTAGGTAATAACGTGGGAAAACATTGTTTTTATCTTGAAATGACTGGAAAGATGCAGGCATCTTGTTGTGGGACAAACCTATAAATAAACTATAAATCACTAGGACTGTATGTTAGCGAGCTAGACAGCATTTCCAAAAAATAGTAACTCTTTTTTTTTATATACAATAAAACTTGGTTTATATCTAAACACAACATTTCTTTCCACAAGTTATGTGACTTTTTGATAGATCATTAGGAACCAACAGGTATTTAGTATCATGTCAACAGATAATCAGTTGACACTAATTCAATTGAAGTGACATGCTGTATGGATTCTAACCCTAACCCCATACAAAAGTGCTTGTTTACTATAAACATTATAACTACTTATATACATCTATGTGTAGATTGTGTCAGCATCTTATAAGTTGACTCTTTACTTCTGATTAGTCTGTCACTTGAAAGTCAACATGTCAACATTACAAGTATGATAAGTTCGTGGTTGATTATCTGTTGACAACATTGTCAAATGAACATCAAATCATAGAGTAGTCGACAATTAGTCGACAGTCAACAGACTTATACATAGGGAAACCACACTTGCATCTGCAAATGTGTGTCAGGTTTCATAAAGTGAACAGAACAGCAGATATAAAGAAGTGTCAAGTAATTATCTATTGATATGATACTGGATACTAGTCACCAGTGGACTATCAAAATAAAGTGTTATCTACTTTGAGATCTACATTGTCTCTGTGTAACCACAATCTCCCGGACGCCGCTTTCACTTGCCACTGTATATTATACCATCCTGATTGATCTTTATTTGTCTCCATATCTGTGCTATATTTTTTCTTATAGTGGGTTTAATGAAGTTGTTGATATCATAGCGAAAAAAAAAAAAAAAAAGATTTTGAGTTTTCTTTTTAGTGAGAAGACAACAAGTTCACAGCAAGCTCCAAGGGCGCAGGGGGGCCTGAAGCCGCTGTGCTACTATCCCAATATCAGTGCTATGACGTTGTTTATTCCGATATTTTACTTGGCCCCTCAGCCAAATAACACTGCATGGTAATTATGAGATGTATTTATAGGGCTCCTTAGGCATATGTCACCCACCCTTGATGTGTTGGCGGCCCCTCAGCCATATAACTATGGTTAAGTTACGTTATATGATTAATAATCAGTGTTGGGGTAGTTACTGAAAGAAAGTAATCCATTACACATTACCAGTTACTTTTAAACTACTCACTGCTTAAAGTAATTAGTTACACTACTAGGTACATCGCTTTTGGATTAATCCATGACATCACCTGAGATGCACCATACCTTACCCTGGATTTCCACTGGACGCGGAACGGCCGCAGAACGGCCACGGCGCGGTTCTGCTTCGTCCTCTGCCCGGCGTCAATCCCCACCGGGCGCGTTACCGCAGCGGCGCGGAGCCTTGGATGCCAGCGGTATTCACGGAAGATCGCGCGATAATTTCGAACGGACGCGAGTTCGCGAGATCCAGCGATAGACTGTGTGTATAAAGTAAACAACAACAACACAGCTTCTTTTCATTCTCCGACGTGGAAGAACTGTTCCTGGTGTCATAAATGATTTTATGTTTCTCCACTTCAACAATCAGTCTCTCGTCGTACATTATGACTCTCTGAGACGCTCTGATTAATTGACTGTTTACCTGGTAGCACCGGCCACGACGTAATGTTGATGTGAAGTTGTGACAGGCTAGATGACCTGCGTATTGTGTTTTATTTTGAAAGGGGGGCGGAAATGTTTTACTTTGATTCTGTGTCGCTTTTCCTGTCTGATGCGATCTGCTTCGTTGAAATTTATGAGGTTCAGCAGCGGCAACGGAAAAAATATAACTGATTCCTATCGATAGTGCTGCGGCGTGGCGAGCCGCGTCTGGGCCGCTGCGGCGCGGCGAGCCGCTTCTGGGCCGCTGCTGAGACGCTCCGCAGCGCGTCTGGTGGAAATACTCTCATTGATTAGAATGGAAGCGATTTGCAACGGCGACCGCGCCGCTGCCGTTCCGCGGCCGTTCCGCGGCCGTTCCGCGTCCAGTGGAAATCCAGGGTTAGTTGCCGAATGTAAAATGAAACAATATGCCTAAATCAGCATGAATCTTTCTATTCTAAAAGTGGACATGCACACAATCTCTTTGATGCTCAGAAAAATATGTCAGAACAAACAAGAGCAAGGCTAACAATTTTGTGCAATTATGAATTTTGTTCATCAACATCTGTAAATAAAATTTTACAGACTAAGCCTGGTGTGTGACCTGTGTGTGTGGAGCTGTGTATGTGGTGTTGCGTGTGACGTCAGAGAAGATGTGTAGTGAAGCAGGAAGTAATGTGTGTGTTTACATCTGGAGAGCCCCAGCGTATATCTGTCATGTGTTTGAGTTATTTTCCCTTTTGTGAGAGAGTCGCATAATAACAACAGAGGCTGTGCATCACCCTGCAGTGCTGTAAATAAAAGTGCCGTTCTTCAACACAGACAGAGTCCCGTTGTTAATGTGTGATTGCTGTACGAGCTAAGCTAAAGGAGGTCCAAGCTGGCATGGTAACAAAAATAGCCCTCATGATAACATTAGATGATGATGAGAATTCAAAGGAAAACAACACTGAATATGCGCGTCCTACCTCGTCTCCTACATCTCTTGCTCGTCTTCTTCATGTCCTTGAGTCAAGACTATTTGTGCTTTCAGTCCTCCCGTTAAGAAGTGCAAGTAGCAAGATAATTGTTTTTGATTCGTAACTGTAATGTGATAACTGACGTTGTCAGCAGTAACACGTTACATTACTGCGTTGCAGACAAATGTAATCGGATTTCATTAAAATGTTTCAAAGTAACGCGTTACCTCCAATGCTGCTAATAATACAATAATTATTATCATTATGATTAGCCAGGTGTTGGAAATTAATCAAGAGAGCAATGAATGTCTTGGTCCAACAGTTTAATATGAAATGTCTATTGGCGTGTTTCCACCGGTTCTACTCGCCTCTACTCGGTACAGTTAAGTTGTGTTTTCACTGGCATAGTACTTGGTACTTTTTTTAGTAACTGCTCTGGCAAGGTTTCAAGCGAGAGTAGACATTATGAGTGACGTCGACCAGACTGCTGGCCACTGACTGGCTGTCACAGGAAGAGACATCCGACACAAGAATCAAGCCGAACAATGCAAAGAGAAGCTATACCTTTTATGCCCATTTCTATTGTGAGACGCATTCAAAAGTCTCACATGATGACGTTTATATCAGGACCTATGGTGACATGAAACATTCATGTTGTCTTTTGTCTCCTTTGTAGACAACACTCTCTGCTTGTCTGCATGTTTCCAGTTAGAAGTGTACCCACACATGCCTGTTAACCCCAATGTCTCCATCCAGGTGCAGAGTGCTGCTTCCTGGACTGAGCTGACTCTGCCTGGAAAGTCACTGCCTTCCCCTAAGTAGGAGCTTTGATTGGACCGACAGGGCTCATGCCTGCTGGTCTGAGTTGGCGGGAGGCAGCTGGCGAGTGGCGTGTTGTTTTTCTTGGTCTGGTTTGGTATGGTCGGGCTTGGTTTGGTGTGTACCAGCCTCTTTGACCACATCAGTAGTGCTGACGGGCCCCGACAGAGGAAATGAAGGAAGATGACTGACTCAGCAGCACATAGATCTGGTTATGATCTTCACAAAACACATACAGTACAAGCTCTTCTATCTAGATCACTTAATGTAACTGCACCAGGCTTATTCATACACAGATGCAGTAAGCTCCTTTCTTTCCTCTTTTCTCTTTTTTCTGATGTTGCTCTTTCAACATATTCATGCTCATTCTCAGGCACCACGATGGAGTCATCAGTCCTCAGACTCAGCATTTCATCTAACTCATGCAGGTGTGGGATCTGCTGACCCGGCTGCCCGCCCCGTCCCGATGGACCCGCAAGCTATGACCTAATGGTCATATGATCCCCCTTTCTGCCACCACCATCACTGTGCTACGCTCTGCTCCCTCACTCTTTTTCTTCCCTCCCACCCTCTCTCGCTCTCTCTTGACCAAAACAGTCACGATGATGTCATCAGTGTGAGTCAACAGGTAGGTGCTGCAGCGTCCAGCTGAGTCGGCGGGATGCTCTTCCGTGTGACCGCGGCTAAATCCGTCACATCTGTGTTTCACTCAGGAGCAGAGTGGCCTGTGCCAGCACATCTTGATTTTGCTTTCATAGTGTAAACTAGCAATCTGCTGCCAAAAAAAAACACTTTTATTTAACTCTGCGTCTCATCGAAGTGGCACTTCACTAGGTCAGTGATGTTGTGGCAGTTCAAGGCTGCAGTGTGTGTTTGTTTTCCCGGGGTCTTTCCAAATCCACATTCCAGTAAATGGGTGTAAGAGCTGTGGTAGTCATGTTTTTTAATTCCCGGTGTCATAAACAGCGATAGGGACTGGGGCAGCAGTGAGGGAGGGAGGGCTGTGAGTTGAGTGTGATGAGGGTCTTTTGTCCCACACTACTGTATGTGGATGAAAACATGTTACACCACTTGAAATTTCCCCTCTGCTCTGGCACTTTCCATAAACAAACTGTATTTTTCAGTGTCCAGACAAAACATCCACCACAGTTCAGAAAACATTCCCTCTGGCGGTGGTTCTGTGTCGCACCGGTGTCCATGGCCTTAGAATCATCTTCATTATTATTATTGTCTGTAAGTTTTATGTGTGATCATTTTTAGTGGCCCATTATTTGAGCTGCTTTGTGTCACTTTTGTGGATTTTTGTTATTGATGATATGATAATTTAAAGTAGACATATTATACCCTATTTCTACAAGTTAACCTAGTTCTCTGGTGTCCTAATGAACATGTCTGTGACATGCTTTGGTGAAAAAACCTTCAGGATGAAGCACCACAGCAATTCAATCACCCTGTCAAAACAGCCCTGTTCAGGACGCTCGGTTTTGAGTGCCTGTCTCTTTAAATGCAAATGAGAACTACATCAGCGTTGCTGAGGCTCCGGCAGCTAACAGCAGTTAGCATTTGGAAATACGATCATTTGCCGACTCTAGCCACCATATTGCCGTCATATATAAAATGTATCCACTGGATACGTAAATCCTCTGATCCTCTGACGCTGGAAGTTTGTGTAGAACTCAAACTAGAATAGAACATTGCAGACTTCCGCTATTCCGGATACTATTGCCCTCGCCTGCAATCTCGCATTTTTTAGGGACAAAGCGGAGTTCTGCGAGACAACCACTCCAGGAATGTATCATTGTGATGTCACAATGAGTGCGGAAGTCAACATTGCATGTTTTATCTCCTGTACGTAGACCACAAAACATGAGCGAGTCGTCTTTTTTCACACTTTGCCTACTCATAGGGCCTCTGGAGTCCAAAATATAAATATTAAAATGATAGATAGATAGAAGTTGATTTTGAAAATGGACTCTGACTGAGGGTGCCTTTGTGTGTATACAGTGGTAGCACAGGGGTGAGCGGGGACAGGAAGCAGTTATCCTGTCACACTGTAGAATGCCTTGTTTTTGGGGCAGTAGAATTCACTGAAACTTTTAGTTGGCACTCAGGGTCAAATTTCACAACTAGACCACATACCCTGCACGGTCCTTCCCTCCTCCTCTCCTCACATAGCTCTCAGACCACTTCTTGGCATTTTTCAGATGTAGACATTAGCCTCAGAAGAGAGGGTTTGCTTACTGTTCAATGATCATGTGAAATCTAGCGCACCACTGCTGAGTGAATGCAGCAGAAACAATGATGTTTTAATCTTTGTTATAAGATGGTACTGAAAGATATTGTAATGGTTGTGCAGTTCAGCCGACACGATGACATGAAGCCATGATTCAGAAGAAACGATGATTCAGCTCTAACATCTGTTTCAGTTCAGTAAACCTGATATTTACTGTATATTGTGATTTCAGCAGAAACATGTCCTGTTCATTTGCAAATCCCTTTCTCATCTCTGTGAAAATATTTTCTTTACTGTGGAACCTGAGACTGCTATCTCTGTGACAGCAAGCTACTGAGACAGATCTCAGGCTTATATCGAGTGCAGGGTAATGTTTTTCACATGTGGAGGTTCAGTTAGATCAGCTCCTCTATGGAGTCAGACTTTATTTGTACAGTATGAATAAGAATGTCTTTCTTTCTCTCCGACTCACTTGCACATCTTAGTTTTCCAGGTCAGTCTTGAGCTGCATCTCAAATCAGACCCTGCCTCCTTTGAAGGTGACATCATAGTGCCTCAACTTGGCGGTACCATTTTTAAAGGTTCCTCCAAACGTGGCCAAGCACCCCTGAGCAACAAAGGATCCAACGTGTGAAACCATACAACCATCATAGACCAGTGATTCTCAAAGACCCACAGTGGGGTCCCTCAACACATTTTCAGAATTGTCTCAACCTTCTAGTAGATGTATGTGTATTTGTTTTAAATACCATGCATTAAATTAAATTTTACTAAGTATTTCATTAAAATTGCTTTAAAAAAATAAATACAAATATGGTGTTCCAGATATTGTTGAAAAATCTGTCCGATGTTGGGGTCACGACTGTTCTAGGAAGTGCCATAGCCACATGTTTTAATAGGACATAACGATGGCCCAATGAGGTATCATAAGAGAGAACACTTTCGAACAAGTAACACCAAAGCGACTTACAAGAGAGGAATAAGCTCGAAGAAGTCTTGGAATTAACTCCACTAGGAACAGTGAGCTGATGGTGAGGGTGAGAGTGCTGAGGTGGATGCAAGTGCAGAAGGAGATGGGGAGAGGGTAGGGGTTAGGGTAAGTGCTAGAACAGAAGATGCTCTTGAAGATCTTGAAGATCAACAGGGAGGCCCGTGTTCTGGTATTGCTACGTAGGTTATTCCACCAGCATGGCATGACACATGAAAAGAGTCTGGATAATCTTGTGCAGGGTTTTGGCGCCGCAAGAAAAACAATCATTAGTAGGAGTTGGAGGCTTCAACTTCAACGTAGTAGATAACAGTACACATGGCCAACCAACAGGAGGGGTCATACAATCTGGAATTTTGAGTCACATTTACGTTGCATTACGTTCTGTTAGTGATCTGTTTCTAAGGTGGCAGCATCGATGCGATAGGGAATTCCCCCGCTGACCAGACCATCTCATTGTGGTCCGCAGTTTGCCATGTGGACTCCTTTCCCCAAGACACATCTTTGACACCCGCCCAAAGTATCTCCTCTGCCACCCCCAGACTCTACTATTAGTATCTCTAGAACAGTCCCTCATTATGTTCATGATCTGACCATATGGCCGTGCACTGTTTTTGTGTCTGTCTGTTTATGTGTGCTGTGTAAAAGGATCCTCAAGAGTGCTTTAAGGACACTTGCACAAGCATGCACACACAAACACACGCACACACACACACCCCCACACACATTCCCGTACACACTTCAGTCACTGAATCACATACTCTCCTTACTCGGAGATCACAGACGTTGTGCTCATTTTGTTGTGGTCGTTTTATGCGCCTGCTGGTATATGACCATAATACACACACACACACACACGCGTGCGCACACACACACGCACGCACACACACAGCCCCCCCCCCCACCCCCCCCACACACACACACGTGTTCACAGCTGTGCTATGTGAGCTCCACATCCCAATGCCTTTTACAGATGTTGACCATTTTCTCTGGTCAGAAGCACACACACACACACACACATACACTTGCTGTTCCCATGTGTTAGAATGTTGTGGATGAAGAAAATCATCAGTAATCTGTAACAGATCCTCTGATGAACAGAACAGAGTCTTCGTCAGAGTTGGATGAGCTATTGTTTCTCTGTTTTTTCCACCACTGTAGATTGTTCTCTCTTAATAATCTCCTTAGTGCTCCTCAACATAAATTACAGGATCATTCATAAACTGAAACCATTGGTTTGTTATTTATCGCCCTGGAAATTGAAGGAAAAAAACAACACATAACAGGAAATGGCTTTGAAAGCTACATAAAGTAAATCTATGACAAATAAGTACTTTTTTAAGCACTTTTCATTTTCATTTCATGTAGTTGTTAGCCAAGGAAAAGGAAAATCCTATTGAATGCTAATTATGTTCGGGTTTCGAATATAGCTTGACTCATACTGGATTTTGCAATGTATCAGGATATGTATCTGTTTTGAAACAAACAAATAAACCATAAAAAAAAAAAAAGCTAAATTAAATGACTTATTTTGATCAAATGATATCATGAGAGGGACATTTGAGGTTCGAAGAAAACCAGAGACAGAGGACTGATGTTGCTTTCCATTTGATGTAAGAACTCTGATTTCCAACTCAGAGCAAAACCTCAACGTTTATCCTCATGTATTTGTTTCTCTGTAAATCGGTCATACAAATAGCACTGTTTAATTGAATATGTAGATGTAAATGCAGCATTTATTGGTGGACATACAGTAATAATATGATCCAGGAAGTCCAGTTATAGAGTGACACACAAAATGCTGGACAACTGCTTATGCTCAGTTAATATTTACATATATGAAATGTCATGTACTGACATGTTATTGTCTTGACCATTGGTTCTCAAACTTTGTATACCAACTACCATGTGAGAAAATGGTGAGTATTCGAAGTGACACAATTATCTGCAACATTAAAATACAGTGGTATAAATAGAAATGTCAGCTCCAGACCTTTCACATGAGGCACATTTATTCCTAATCCCCCTTTTCCTCGATACTTCAGACAATGGTGTAGTCAAATTAGATTAAGATCGAGAGAGTGAGAGATAAGCTGACTCTAATTATTATTATGATTTGATATATTATTATTATATTGATATTTGTATCATTTTCTAAGCAAATTCCCTGAGCTCCATGCACTCTGATCACATGTCCTGGTATACAGAACAGTATTTCTGATATTCTTGATCATTTAAAGTACCAACTGGTGGTACATCTACCACAGTTTGAAAACCATGGGTCTAGACAATTTAATGTAAAATCAATTCCTCGTCTTAAAATAGTATTTTTTTTATATATATATATATGTATATATAATTTTATATTTTTCTTCACACACACACACACACACACACACACACACACACACACAGACACACACACACACACACACAGACACACACACACACACACACACACACACACACACACACACACACACACACACACACACACACACACACACACACGCACACACACACACACACACAGAGAGAGAGAGGCACTGCCACCTCTTATCAACCCCCCACAGGACCACCAGAACGTCCAGTTCTCAGTGTTCCTGGACCTCTGACTGTACAAATTATGCACTGAGCAAAACCATTTGATCACGTCACCCGTGGTTTAAAGATGTAATAGCAGGCGTCTGATTAATGCAGACGTAAATGCACAGAATAATCAGTAACACACACCTTAAGTAGGTTTGACCCTGTTTGTAATGATTCTTGTTAGATAGTTGATTGCCTGCCAATAGGAATATAAAAATATGTTTTCTTATTCTGTAACTGCGCAATCAGTCTTCCCTCTCTCTCTCCATCATCTGATTCTCTTTCTTTCTCCTCACAATATCTCTTTGCCATTACCTGGGACTGTATGCGTTCTGTCCAGATGACTCACAGAGGCATATATATATATATATACACACAAAACTGAGAATAAGCACACACACACACAGCACAGCAACACAATAACCTCGGGCCGCTGGTTATTAGAAAATCACCCAAACCTGTCGTCCCCTCAGTCATGGATTTCCCAGCGATATTAAAGGAGAGGTAGTAGCCTCTGTCTCTGCTCCCCTTCATCTCTACCCAGTTTATTCTAATCACACGCTAGCTGTCTCCCCTCCTGCCTTTATTTTGCTCTATTTTTCCATCTCTTTGTTTTGTTTTTCTGCCTGACAGTGACTGGGTCTCTGCAGCCCCAGGGGAACAGAGTTATGAGTCCGATGTCCTTTCATAGTCAATTGTATAATGTGGCCTGTGTGTGTGTGTGTGTGTATGTGTGTGAAATAAGAGGTAGTGGTGGGGTGCTATGAGAGAAAGTGTGTGCCTGTGTTTGTGTTCATGTGACTGACAGTTAGTAACCCACTGAAAGCGTATATTGCCAATGTGGGAGTGTATTGTTTACAGATCGTGTCCTCTGCTGTGGTATTTTGGTTGGGTCCTTCCAGGATGCTGCTATCATGCTGACCTCCTCTCTGCTCGGTCACACACTACTGGAAGTGCAGTTATGACATGGTCATCATCTCCCCATGGGGCCTTTTCTAACGATGCGTACTGTGCTGTAAACGAAATGTATCAAAGTGGTCAAATCGCTCTCTTCTGTAACTCCATGTTCCTGTTCGAACAGGTTTTTAGTGTGTAATGTAATGTGTGTGTTTGTCAGGTGTTTCGTCAGTCAGTGTTGTCGACTGTCTCAGATAAAAGTGATGTGTCAGTGCTGCCTGGAGGCTGAATGTTCTTGGTTTGTTTCCCCAAACAAAACCTCCCTATGTCCTTGTCAAGGCAGTGCAAAGGGAGGCTGATGCCGTATCTTCCCCCAGATTTGGATCCCGTCTCCTGGGCTGGGAAACACAGGCCGCCCCCTTCACCTGCTTGTTGAGCGGGAAGCCCATGGTCTGTGGGTTTTGTTTGGGCTCCGTGTGCTATATTCAGAAGCGCTAATCTCGCACACACCCTGGGAGTAGTGAGGACAAGAATTAGCACTATACCAGGATGAGTGGACAGAGAGTTATAAAAGGAAATGGTCAGTCATCGTTCTGACATGTGTTTACATTGTGGCTGACTTCATTTTAGTCATAGCTCTCTTAAATGAAAGGTACTTTCCCCATGTAGCTGTTTTTGGCATCAGGTAATATATTACAGGGAGGTGTATGTGGTAATTCCTTAAAACCCTTTGAATAATCAGAGCTGTTTTTGCTTAAACAAGGTAAAATGTTGTTATGAGACTTCCAGCATTGCTGGGTGTTGACATATTTCTCCATTGCCGCTTACAATCGTTACTATTTTCTGGAAAGGATCTAGTGGAGCTATGTGAGTTTGCAAATATTAGCGAAAGTCACTGTAGACAATTTACCAGACTTGCGTTGAATCTCAGCTGAATCTGAAGCTGTATGGAAACTCTGGAAAAGAAAAAATCACAAACTGATTTTTTTCCCGTGGCATTCTAGAGGCGGGATTGACAAATGATGACAGAGAACCATGTCTAGCCACTTTTGTATATATCCAACATATGTAAAACATTTCCATCATGGTATGTATGGTCTAATAGGTTATAGATCTATCCAATTTATGTACAGGTGAATTTTGATCAACGTCTGTTGGTCACGCCTCTTAGAAGTGGGAGGTGACTACAACCTTTCCAGACTCACACTAATGGCCCTTTTCTACGATGGTCCCGGCTCGCTTGGGCATGGGATGGCACGGTACGGTTTTGGTTGCAAAAAGTACCGGGTATTATGCTAGTGGAAACACAACTTAACCCTGCTGCGCCAAGGCGAGCCGCCGGAAATACACCATAATACTCCTTTCCACTGGCCTCTATATGAACTCTTACATTGATTTTGCAGTGAAAATCAACACAAAAATTACCATCATTGCAAAATGAATAGCTTTATCTTGCACTATATTCAGCTTTTCTACAGCTGAATTTATTAGTCATGCTTCAAACTAGATGTCACACCTCATCGAGAGGATCCAGATATTCTCCTAAATCATTTCAAGTTTCAGAACATTTTCTCGCGTTTGTACCCAAAGAATTTCTATACATATAAATATTATATATATACTGTATATATATATATATAAATATATATATTTTCCAATTTCATGATCTTAGAACAAAAAAAAGAACACATATTTACTCTCACATATTTACTCAGGGTCAATATAGAGTGTTTTATTAACATGTTTTTGGCCTGGTGTCTTTCAACAGTCATGCCATGTTTGTTAAATTTAAACAAATGTAATTTATTCCTTCTCAGACGAGACGTTCACTCATAATTCATAGATTTAACCAGCGAGAATTTTCTGATAACTTTATCCTTGAGCAGAAATCCACTTTTAATCACTAGTAAAGGTAATACCAGCTGCTGTTTTTTACCACTCTTTAAGGCTGCAGCTGTTTGAGTAGATGGACTGTAATAGAGGGAAGCGGGGAGAAGTTCTGATGTGTAATCTGAATGAGACAGCATTGTTTATGATGGAGGTTTATCATGAATGGTCTCTGTGTTTGATATAGATCTGCTTTCACACCTGCAGTGCTGAATCACAGAAGCCTCTAAAGTGAGGGAGACATTTTATTACAGAACCTGTTTACAAAGTAACCCAATACTTTTGATGCAGTAAAATAACCTTGTGTGATTAACTTCTTGACTCATGTGTTATTAACTATACTTTCTAACTTCTATTATTTTCCTCCAAGTGTGCGCTTTCATTTGAACTTCTTTGATAGTCACAATTAAAGGCTAATACTGACTTTGCACAGTGTGTGTGTGTGTGTGTGCAATTTCACATTATAGAGTTTTGAGTCCCACACAGGGAGCAGGATCCCAACTGTGGCTGACTCGTGCTCTCCTTAGCTGGGCAGGGCAGTTCTGGAAAGTCCCTGGCTGAGGACGGGGCTGTTAGGCTGGGGGGTGGGGGGGCTGGAGTCCTGGAATCGTGTATGTTTTCCTGGATCAGGAAGGAGGATGTGGTAGACAGAAGACACCCCTCAGCCGCCTTGAATAAAAAAAAGAGAAAAAAATAGAAAACTCTGTCACCCCTTTACCACCCACACCCACACACACTACCTCACCCCACAGTTAGTCTTAAGAGGTAAAGAGAGCAGGAAAATTACCCTTCCAGTAAAAGATGGTCAGTCAGGACTACAGATGAGGGGAAACAGGATGGAAATGGGGGGGGGGTAATAATGACAGTGGCTTAATTTCTGCTTGTTTGTTTGTTTACCACAAACGTACCATGCTGTTGTGATTCATGCAGAGTGTGTGCGTCCGTTTGCTCGCATGCGCATGTAAGGGATATGTGTGCAAAAAAAAAAATGTATTAACAGTAGTCCATCTGGGCCTTTACTCTGCCTCTTAACCCCGTGTCTGGCTGCCATTTACAGGCACGAAGGCCTACACACACACACACACACACACACACACACACACACACACACACACACACACACACACACACACACACACACACACACACACACACACACACACACACACACACACACACACACACACACACATGCATGCAAACACACATGCATGCAAACAGACATGCATGCAAACACACACACATTAGAAATTACTGTACATCTGCCATTATAACCACATCACACACCAACACACATAAGTATGGTCCACATTAGGCCCACTCTGTGAACACAGATTGAAGGATATTTATAGCCCAGTAGATTTTTTTCCCTCCCAAGATAGAGAATTACAGAAAGTCTGTTTTTGTTTTTCTACCTATACCATAATTATTTTAGCGTGCCAAAAGCGTACAGTTTGTTTCCACATTTCCCTCCCTCTCAGGTGTTTGTGTGCACATGTGCTCCTTCAGTCATGCTCTGTGTGCCTGTGTGATGAAATGAAGAAGCACTCGAGTTTCACCTTGGCATGGGCGCTCTCGCCCTGGCAGTGGATTCCACACACACTCCCCGCTCCCATCTCTCTACTGCTTTCCTCACCACCTGTAGCATATGTTTATTTCTAACAAGGGTAACTGCAGTTTCCAAGAATGCATGCGCCACAGAATATCACGTAACCCTTCAGTATCTGTGGGAAATTTCCATGTGATGATTGTTGCCAGTATCTTTTTATAGGACTCTGAAGAAAAACAAACATTTAGTTGCATTTGTGCGGATCCACCAGATTTATCTATGTGGTTTGGCTACTTTCGTGTCTCGTGTCATACACCATATAACAAAAAAAACAAAAAAACTAAACATTTGTGTATTTGTTACATCCTGAGATTTTAACCAGGGGATGAGGAGAGGAAAACAAAATAAAATATTTCCCAGGAAAAAGGAAGCGACAGAGATTGACAAATGTGTTTGAAATAATGATTATTTATTAAAGAAAGAAACTAAAGTTATCCCAAACTCAGAATGCTGGTCACAACTAAATTCCACAGACCAGGATGGATAACAACGCCACTTTAGGGAGAAATAAGCCACAGGTAAATAACTGACAAGAAAAAACACAAACTAAAAGTGCCACCACACCTTGGGGTGAGAGAAACCAACAACTGTTAAAGGTCCCATATTATACCCCATTTCTCCAAGTTATTAGTTACTAGTTCACTGGTGTCCTAAAGAACATGTCTGTGACATGTTTTGGTCAAAATACCATAAGGATGAAGCACCACAGCAGTTCAATCACCCTGCCAAAACAGCCCTGTTCAGAACGCTCGGTTTAGTAGTATCTCTTTAAGAAAAAAAACACAATAACACACAGACACACCTGAACCAACATGGCGTCACTAGGGCCATTCACTCTTAGAAATAAAAGTGGTAAGTAGAAATATATAAAGTTCTTCGGCTTGTCCTCATAGGAGAACGCTTTTTTGGCTCCAGGTAGAACATGGAACCCTTGTGGAGGGTTCTACCAAGAACCCTTTTAAAACCCTTTACTCAGGAAAGGGGTTTAAAAGGGTTCTCTGGATCAAAATGCTTCTAACTGGAACCATTAGTGTTACCAACAACCCAGAAGCAAATGGTTCCAGGTACAACCTCAGCCCTAAAAGGACACTTTTGGAACCCTTATTTCTAAGAGTGTAACAGAAGTTTCTGGTTCCCTCGCTGAAACCAACTCAGAATTAACGATATATTAAAGCGGCCAGAGTGGTCCTATTGCACATGAGTTATGGAGGTCTACTTACATACATTAACTTGTTTTTATGGTCAAAAACCTCCTAGTTGCTGGAAACGAGCCGAAAGAAATCTCTCCTCACTGAAGCTCTTGTCAGGTGTGCTGTTTCAGACTGAAATCTCATCCCCAGAAGACAGACTGTGTTGTGATTGGCCAGCCAACGAGAGCTTTCCCAACTTTCCTTTGATTGGCAAATAACTAGAAGTGACGTAATCAGCACGTCAGCTCTCAGAAGCACAGCTCCCCCTCTGGAGCAGTGGATGCACTGCTACTCATTATCAAAACATTGTTTTAACAATGTTTAAAAATTGCTTTGTCACAACTCCCTGTCGGGTGATGTTATGACCGGGTACTATTTTGTTTCACATAGTCCTAAAGACGCAGATCCTTCCCAGCAGCTGCGTCTTTAGGACTCTTATTTATTTCCTCTGTCACGTGCAACAATGAGCAGACCTACCAAGGGATCAACAATTAAAATGTAAAATAACTAAGTAAATAAGATTTTTTTTTTTTTTTAAGTATAAAATAAAATACAAAAATAAGTCTCTGTACAAGCATTTGTACAAACAAACAGCTCCGGCACAACACCAGCTATCTAATGGTAAAAAAAAGTCAAATATGCATGCTGAAAACATGGGTGCTTTGTATGCCATGCTGACAGTTAAATGCTATTATCAGACTAATACACCTCCTTTGTGCCGTGAATTCCTTCTCTTTTGAAAACTGAGATGCCATGACCAAGAGAACACTTTTGAAACAAACAGTGGATGAATATAAACCCTGATGGTCACAATGACACAATGACCAGTTTGTCTATTTCAGCTTTCATTTAACACAAAATGCCACTAAAAATCATCTAGGAAATCTATTTCAGTTAATGTATTCATTAATTTTGTCAGTTATTTTTTGTGTTGTTGCTCATTCCTTTGTTGAGTAATTGTTTCTGCGTCATTTTCCAGTGTGTTGGTGTTTGCAGCTATCAGACAACACAGACTGCGGGATAGAAGCGTAATTAGGTGTTTCTTTGACAGTTAATTGAAACAGATGCTTTGTGTCTCTGGGAATGAGATAATTAGAGCCTTTTCATACTATAATACTGTATTTAGCAGTTTGTAATGTTTAACATGGCGGGAAAGTGATTCCGTGAATGAGATAAAGGTTGAGGAGGAGGGGCAGACAGATGGAGGCCCAGTGGTGAAGGCGAAGCTGCCTCCTCGAGAGTCCTCTGATGTGGACACAACCTTGGCCCTGTCTCTGCCTGTCTCCTCCCCGCTTCACCACGCCCAGAGGGGCACCGCGGCATCCTACAGGCTGGCAGCTGTTTTTGGAAGTCGTCACCTCCTTAACCCTGTCTCTCCTCACCTAACACCTGAGGAAGGGGGGGGGGGGGGGGGGGTAGGATCAGACACCTGTGATGAACTGCTATCCTGACGTGCCCAGGGAGACAGTGCAGTAGTGAAGGACACACTCCTGCCGCACAGGAGCTTCAAGTAAAGGGCATGGAGGACAAAAGATTTCTGGACTGAAAAAGAGTCCATGCTACTCCAGTTTTGTAGCCTGTGTGAACTCTCTGCAGATACGCCTAGTAAGGATGCCGTTTGGGCCAACGAAATAATCTATTTTTGTTCATCTGGCTCAGTACAGGTGGGTTTAACATGATGACGACAGAGCAGCGATGTATACCGGCATTTGTATACATCACAACCACCAAAGAGCAGCCTTTCGATTCAGCTGTTGCTTCCATTTATAGCAAACGTTGTGATTACTAGATAGCCATTGCTTCTAGAAACCCACAACTAGCACTTTTGTTGACACTTTTTTTTGTTCCTCTGCATACATCCTCCGGATCAATGGTCTGACTGGTCGTACAGAGGCATTTCGATCTATTTACCATTGGTCTCGCCTCTTTGAAGTGGAAGATGACTACACCCTTTCCAGACGCATTCTGAAATGTGGTATGGCATAAGCCAGGCTACCAGTTTAGTTAACAACTGCATACATTCTGCTCAAGATTCACCTGTCACCCACATTACCCAGTGTTTTAGAGCCCCAAAAGACCCAGACTGCTCATGGCTTCATATACTCAGAGTCTGTGCTTGACTGGCCTGTTAGCTGTTCAAATCTGTCTCCTATTGCAAATGATAAACCAGAAACCTGAAAATGATGGCCACAGACTATTGAGCAGCTCAAAAGTGGACAAACATCCCACTTGCAAAGATTCAACAATGAGTATGTACAGTTCCCAACATCTTTAAAAGGTAACTAAAACCCCTTTTTCTTGAGCTAACTCAACTCAATGTCTGATTTTGAAAAATGCTAAGAAGTGGACTGAGAGCTGAGTGAGGGGGAAGAGGAGGGAAGGAGAGTGCAGGGTGGTCATGTGGTCATGCGTTTTTAGCTGTCCAGTCCAAAAAGAGATAGATGCAATCTGGATATGCTTACAAATCTGATTTGGGCTGCAGTCTAACAAGCCTCACGCTGATTAGACAAGAGGTTGATGTGAGCATGGAGAATGTCAAGATTTGAATGAAGTAGATGTTGTTTGACCAGAGATGCTACGTAGATTTGGAGATATGCCAAAAAATAAAAAGTGGCTTAAGGGTTTACTAACACTTTAAAAGAGTGCAATTGAATGAACAGGTGTCATCCAGTGATAAAAAAAAATCATCTGAAACTGAGCTGAAATTCTTGTGTGGACACAGGTGATTTATATGTGAAAATGCCACATTAAAATGAAAACAGTAGAGTAGAATTATGGATGTAACATGAACGTGTTTGCAAGAAAGCTCTGCATTTACAGACATATGAGTCTGAAAGAGTGGAAACAACTACAGGCCCTTTTTCTGCCTCTGCACAGTGATCCTGCTCTGACCTCCCACCATGCACCTCTCGCGGCGCAGCACTCGCAGAATAAATAACACTCACAGCCAAGTGTAAGAAACTCTGGGCTTCACCCAGACTGTGGCCTCGCTTAACCAGCTATGGAAGGCCAGGGCATCAGGGTGTGGGGTGGCAAGTGTTTGCATGTGTGGTTCTTTTTGTGGGTGTGTGAAAGCAATGGAGATGATTGTTTCTACATGTACGTGTGTGGTTGGGTTTAGGACTAGAAACTTAAGAGGCTGAATGATCCTAGTGATTTTATGTGGTTTATCCTGGGTTATTATGTGGAAGGTGGTGGTGTAAAAATCCCCTGACCCTGAGTGTTTTTACTGTACGTTACCCTCTCACTAGTGAGGAGACAATGGGAGTCAGTGTTTCTGTGTACAGACTGACTTAAAAAAACAACTGTTTTTTTTCTTGTGCACTCTTCTACATCATTGTTCCTGTGAACATCTGTGCCACTCAGATCAGCCATTGTGGAGGTATTTTGACAATTATGGGATGACTGCTGTGAAACTGTCTGGAGACATTCTTCTCTTGCACCACTCCAACTAAAGTGAAAACAAAGATGATGTTTAAATGTTGAATAGGTATAACAGCCACAACAAAACATGTTGGTTCATGTGTATGGTCTAATATTTAAAACTGCTAGAGCAGGATCAATAGAATAGTTGAGAATTGTCAGTCTTTTCTCCAGGTTATTAAATGCTAATATTTTGAGATTAAGGCTTTTTGTCCTGCATGAGCCTCCTTTCTTGAGTCAAGTCAAAAACAAGCAAAGCCTTCATGAGAGAAAAATTTAGCCCTTAAGTTGCACATCTAAAATGAGCATCTTGAAGTAAAATGGCACATTTTAGGAAGAAGAGAAAGTGAGTTTAAAGAATTGTTCTTGTCAGATGAAGTTACTTTTCGGCCTACCCTTCTTGTTTACCCCCAAATTCACTGAAATGACAGCAAATGCAACTGCTCTACATTTCCAGGACCTCTAGTGACATAAATGCTTGAAAAGCTAAAAATGCAAATAAAATGGAAATGAATGGCGCTTTTCTATTATACAGTTCTAGCACGACTCAGCTCGTCTTGACTCATGTGTTTTGCTTTTCCATCAGGGACAGTATCTACACTGCAGGTACCTGGTGCTTTTTTCCGAGGTTCCAAACGAGCTAAGCCGATACTAAAATGTGAAGCCAACAGACTGTGTCATCACTGGAAGAGTCACGAGCGTGGCATTTAATCACAGCGCGTTCAGTCGTATTTCAGTTCATTGACAGTGACAGTGTCAGACGGAGTCTGTGCTCTGGTAAGAACGATTCGGTGAACAAATCTTTTTAATGAACTTATTCTAATGATTCAGTTACACCGGAAACAACTGCTTCGCCTGTCACTAGTTTGTCGTGTATAAAAAGACCTCACAGAATTTTCATGCAGTCATGCTATGGCGACCCCTCCCATGTTGAGGTACTATGAAGTAATGGAAAACGATGTGTTACATTGTTTTGATTAAATATCGATATGTCTATAATACTCCCATATTTGCCACATATTACCTTACCTGATGCATCCGTATAGCTGTATTGCTTACATCTTACAGGACTCCTTTGCTCATGTCTCCCTTCCTCAACTGTGTCAGGGAGTTGAATTCTTTGTCACCTGAAGAGGTTCCCATAGATACCGCTATTATTGAAAAGCTTCTTTTTCATTGATTTCTGTATCAGGCTTATGTGGGCGGAGCCAAAGGATTATACACTTACAAAAGAAAAACATACTTATGAGTAGTATGTTCACGTTCTGCTGATAAATCCTGCTAAATTGTACACTGGATCTTTAATTTTCTTCTCACTGTATTCTCACTAACTACACACTTCTCTGAACACTTCAGGCCCACAATATGATGAATGCCTCTGATACAGCGCAGGCTGCCAAACACACTCTGAGATCGCCCTCCAGCCATTTATTAAATTTATGCCACCACTAATGCTGAAGACCAAAAGCTAATTTTGGACGGCAACTTTTCTCTAATGGTTTTGTGTTTCTTTACAGCGAGTGCTATGGCCTCATGGCTGTTAGCGTGGCTGTAGATTGCCATGAAAAGCACTGCACTCCACTTTGTGCAATCAGCTTTAATTATTAGCGCTCAGTCATGCTGAGAGAAGCATTTGTACAAACTTTTTCGAGACTCCTCTATTTTTCCTGCTCAGTTCTCAAGTCAAACAGATGGTTTATTCTGGGCTTCAAGCCCCTGTGTGCATTTCTTCTTCTCCTGGGCAAACTGCCCACTTTATCCCCAGGCTTCAACAGAGGCCTCCCTGGGGACGGTCACGACACCGTTAACTCTGCTTAATACCTCCAATTATATGTCACTTGGTCCTCCGTTCGATTCTGTTAATATAATGGCCAACTTTGTATATGACTAAAAAATGATGCATTCCCCCGCATTACAATAACGCTTGTTCTGTGCACTGGTGTAAAGTTTATCATGTCTCCTACAGGTCGATAGAAGCCTATATTTCTAAATACAGATTAGCATAGTGCATAATAATTAAGTGGATCGATGTCACTCACCAAAATAAGATGGCCTCAGACAAATATTCCTCCCTGGGGATTTCCAGCCAGTTTAGCCTCTGACTCACTGCAGGAAGCAACAACAGCAACCCAGGGGAAAGAAAGGCTGGTGTATGGGAGGGGGAAGACTTAAGATTTTGAGAATTTTGACACAAGGAGAGTTTGTAAGGAAGGAAGGGACTATGAGGGTATTTGAAGTGGAGGCTGGTTACATGAATGGATAATGGGGAAAAGCAAGGATTAGGGAGGATGATATTAAAAAAAATGGAAACAGAATTAGAAAGGATAAGAAAGACAAGGTTTGAAAGAAAAGGAACATTTTGAGCCTGAGCGATGATTGGAAAAGGATTGGACAAGAGAAAGACGAGCAGAGAGAGAAGGGGTGCTTAGTGGGGAAGTGGGGTGCAAATTCAAAGAATGGATGTGAATAGCAGCCAAGGCAGTTTTGTATTAACATAATTAACAGATGGCGTCAGTGATTAGGTTACACGCGATTCAGGAAGCTAGGGTTGTTAGCCTAGAGTGTTAAGGCTGCACATTCTGTCAGCTGAGAAGAGGAAAAAAAGATTGCAGGAAAAAAAAAGAACAATGTCAGTGGAGTGAATTAAATCAACAACACCTACACACGTCTAAACACACACACACAGGGTGGGGGACACTCATACACACACGCACGAGCACACACAGAGGCAGGACATCGTGCATGCGTGTGTGAACACATAGACACCTGCACACGCAGGCATATGGTATGTGAACACACACAAATGCATGGCTACGCAGGCACACACACATTGCTAATGAGCTCACTAACACGCACACTACTCCAATTGCAGTATTAAAATGCATTGTTTCTGGCTTTTTTTAGTGTACCAGCGAGGGACATAAAGGCATTTTATGAGCCATGGCCCACTTTCAAAGCTTTGTCTACTATAAACGCAGCTTTGATATGAGAATAGTGACATGCTGCTGGGAGAAGACTCTTTGTGACTCAGTAAAATGTAAAAATAGTCCTGTTGGCGCACTAATGTGAACATGGTGATGCCTTTTGTTCTGCATGCCATTGTCTGCAGCTATAGGCAGCAGTGTGTGTGTGTGTGTGTGTATGTGCATGCGTGTGTGTGAGAGAAAGAGAGATTATGGTTCAGTCTCAATAATACCATCGTGTTTATGCATTTGTATATGTGTTATTGTGTTATTGCTTCAGTCTGGCCTGGTAATTCACTTATACAGAACAGTATATGTTTGTTATTATTATTTTTTTTAAATATCAAACTCACAAAAACAAACAAAAACATGGAAATCACACAAACGAAAGTACGTATAATATGGGAAGTATTGCGTTAGATTCTGTTGATGTGGGTGTTGAACTCTAGGTGTGAGGAGGAGCACAGCCTAAGTGGAGGGTGGTAAATTCACATTATGGAGGGCCTTGAAGGTGGGGAGGGAATTATTTACCTGCAGCCAGTGTGCATGGTGGAGGACAGGGATGAGGTGATTCATGGAAGAAGTTCTGGTGATGATTTGAACAGCTGCATTCTGGACCAATTGGAGAGTAATAGTAATCGATTCAGGAGGAGATGAGGGTGTTAAGGGTGAGGGCTGATAGTGAGAAACTGACCAATTTTGCCAGGGTGGATTTTGATCTCACGTTCATTGCTGTTGAGTGGAAACAAGTTGTTTGTGAACCAGGATTTAACTTACATAGGCAGTTGGAGGGAGGACAGAATTGTTTTTGGTGGAAAGATAGAGCTGGGTGTCATCATCATAGCAATGGAAATTGAAACAACATTTTCTGAAAATATTGCCAGGTGGTAGGGGGTTGATGAGGAGAAGAATGGGAACCATGGAATTGAAACCTGGGAACACCTGAAGTGACCAGGGAGTGCAATCATGTGAAGTTTCTGAGTTGGACAATAAGAGAGATAATATAGTGGTATGCAAAAGTTTGGGCACCCCTGTAAATGTTCATGATTTTTCTTCATAAATCACTGGTTGTTTGGATACAACATTTTAGTTAAATATATCATAAAGGAGACAAATACAGTGATATTTGAGAAGTAAAGTTTATATGATTTACAGAAAGTGTGCAAGAATTATTTAAACACAATTAGGCATGTGCATAAGTTTAGGCACCACAAAAGAAAAAAAATGTGCATCCTCTTTTGCAGAAATAACAGCCTCTAAACGCTTCATATAGCTTCCAATTAGATTCTGGATTCTGGCAGAAGGTATTTTGGACCATTCTTCTTCCCACAACATAAAAAGTTCAGTCGGGTTTCCGAGCATGGACAGTCGACTTTAAATCACACCACAAATGTTAAATAATATTCAGGTCTGGGGACAGAGATGGCCATTCCAGAACATTGTATTTGTTCCTCTGCATTAATGCCTTAGTAGATTTTGAGCAGTGTTTAGAGTCATTGTCTTGTTGAAAGATCCAGCCGTGGCACAACTTCACCTTTGTCACTGATTCCTGGACATTGTTCTCCAGAATCTGCTGATATTGAGTGGAATCCATGCGACCCCAACTTCAACAAGATTCCCAGTCCCTGCAGTGGCCCCACAGCCCCACAGCATGATGGAACCACCACGAAATTTTACTGGTAGTAAGTGTTTTTCTTGGAATGCTGTGTTCTTTTTCCGCCATGGATAACGCCCCTTGTTTTGACCAAATAGCTCTATTTTAGTTTCAACAGCACCTTATTCCAAAATGAAGCTGGCTTGTCCAAATGTGCTTTAGCATACCTCAAGCGACTCTGTTTGTGGCAGGTGCAGAGAAAAGGCTTTTTCTGCATTACTCTTCCATACAGCATCTCCTTGTGTAAAGTGCGCTGAATAGTTGAACGATGCACAGTGACATCATCTGCAGCAAGATGATGTTGTAGGTCTTTGGAGCTGGTCTGTGGGTTGACTGTGACTGTGTTCTCACCATACTTCGCCTCTGCTTATCTGAGATGTTTCTTGGTCTGCCACTTCGGGCCTTAACTAGAACTGTGCCTGTGGTCTTCCAATTCCTCACAATGTTCCTCGCAGATGAAACTGAGAGCTTAAATCTCTGAGATAGCTTTCTGTATCCTTCCCCTAAACCATGATGTTGAACAATCATTGTTTTCAGGTCATTTGAGAGTTGTTTTGAGGCTCCCATGTTGCCACTCTTCAGAGAAGATGCAAAGAGGAGAAACACTTACAATTGGCCTCCTTAAATACCCTTTCTCATGATTGGATTCACCTGTGTATGGAGGTCAAGGGTCACTGAGGTTACCAAACCAATTTTGAGTTCCAATAATTAGTGCTAAAATTATTCAATAAAATGACAAGGGTGCCTAAATGCACATGCCTAATTTTGTTTAAATACTTCTTGCACACTTTCTGTAAATCATATACACATTATTTCACTTCTCAAACATCACTGTGTTTGTCTCCATTATGATATATTTAACTGAAATGTCTTATCCAAATAACCAATGATTTATAAAGGAAAATCATGAAAATTTACAGAGGTGCCCAAACTTTTGCATACCACTGTATCTGAACCAGGTCAGAGGGAAGCCAGTGAATCCTGTTGAGGCTAATCTTTGGTGGTGTGGAAAACAGTGTCAAAAACTTTGTTTAGGCCAAGCAGGATGTGTATAGTAAAGAGACCAGAGTCAGCTGTTTTCAACAAGTCATTCGTAATTTTGACCAGAGCTGTTTCGGTACAGTGAAGAGGACAGAAACCAGATTGAAGCTCAAACAGATTGTTATTGGAAATGTGAGAATGAGCTACTGACAAATATTTCCATGTAAGCCATGTCTACAAAACATTTAAGAGAGAAATAACAGTGTCACATACTTTTGAAAGTTCTAAAAAATTCCCACCAGTTGTTGTTCTATCATTCACCTGTTTGATATTATACTGTATTACTCACTTCTTGTCTGCTGCCATGTGAATATGTCTCCGGGTGTTTGTGTCTGTCTCTATCGCTGTCTGTCTTTCGCGTCTTCCAGTGGGTTTGTTTTTCCTGTATACTCACATCGTGCCGATGAGTCTGCGCACCATATGGACAGAGAGACAGACAGACTATACGATGGAAACAAACATTTTGAACTGAAAACAAAAATAAAAAAAACATAGGTATGTGTGTGTGTGTGTGGGTGTTTGCGTGGTGTCTGTGTCTTCAAAGCAATCTGGTTTTAATGACTGTGGGATATTGTCCAGCATGTAATTCAGACAGGGAGGAATGTGTTTGGACTGTTTGGCGCATGTGTGTTTCCTGGTGTGTGAGTGTTATGAGAATGTGTAGGTGCAGCTGCTCGGTGTCCAGCCCGTCTTACGAGTGTCCTGCTCCAGTGTAGACTGCTGTGATTGTGACTGCCCCTCTGGTGGTTTTTGCAAATCAATCTCAGATCTTCAAACTCAGACCAAGACTCTGACAGTGACTACCAGTTTCCTGGAACGGTCTTCTCCCCTTATATAACTTCACATGGTCTCTGTGACTTCTGCTCTGTCATCAGGCGAGCTGGCGTGTGGTGATATTGGGTGACTCTGTCTGCCCAAGGCTGTTTGGACAAAATAAAATGGGTCATTCAGTCTCTTCGTCTTCCCGTTTGGCCACATGTTGATGTATTTGGTATAATCTGGCAATTAAGGAGGCTCATTAGTGGTTGATGGATAGATTATCGCTGAAGATTTAGTTTGAATGCAACGCTTACATCAGGCACCAGCACCGATGTCATGTCTCAACCTCAGTCTTACTGTGTTACTGCTGTATTTAATCCTTTAGCCCAGGCTCATAATAATCACTGCCTGGCTTGTTTCCTAAGAAATCTAATATGCAGGCAATTCATTATTCCAAAGCCGGAATTATTACATTTTACTTTAATACATAAATTATTACTCCTTTGTTGGCAACACTTTCTACATTTTCCTCTCTGCTGAATCACTAACAGAGTCAAAACCAATAATACTGTTTTTTTTGCTTTTAATTTGTGGGATACGATATTCGCTTTGTGGATTGGAGAGAATTCTTTCTCTTTTTTTAATATATATAATTAAATCCATCTGCAATTTAAGAACATTTATGGATCAATCTCTGGCTCTTGACCATCATGTAAATCACTTGGTTCTCTCATGTTTTAGAGAAACATTGCTCAACTCAGGTCCACAGGCCTTTTACGCAGCAGCCATTTTGACGTGCTTTAGCAGATAAAGCTCAGTAAGTTGTAACATTAATAATGGCTCTGTTTACGTTAAATAATTGCAACAAGATGAATTTACCATTGACAGGAAAACCAGTAGGTTAACCATTTGAACCAAGTTAAAATAAAAATCATTCTTAATTTTTACATGCATTTAGTGGCCTGTGCTTAACCAAAAAAACATTAAATCAGTGCCGCCATCACAATCCTTCAAGAAGGTATTACTTCTACGTAAGTAACTAATGTGAAATACGTTTGCCACCTATAATTACAGTGTTAGCTCTTTTAATACCACCATTGCTATTGCACAGTTCAGGTTCTCGCATTGGAAAATAAGGTAACGCTTTCTTTTACAGTCCCCTAATTACCTGGTATTTAGCTGGTAAATTCATGGTAACACTAAAGTGTTGCTAGGTAATTACCAAGGGTAATAAGATAAGTAAATACAGTGAAACCGTTGCCAAAATACTGGGTAATGCACGGTAATGTACTCGGTAAGTAAAGTAAAACTGTACTGTAAAAGAAAGCCAAGCTTGTTTCCATGTAATTACACACATTTTTAGGGTTAGGTTTGTTAGATTACCCCTTGGGTAAATAGCTAGTAATTAGGGGACTGTAGGTACCTGCTTATTACCAGTTTATAACCCAATAATACACTTACATTTACCATAGTTTTGCCATAGTTTAGCTGTACATACCTTCTTATTAACAGCAGTAATAACACGCTATAATTAACTATATAGTTACCAGGTAAATGCCCAGTATTTTGGCAACAGTTTCACTGTATTTACTTTCTTATTACCATTGGTAATTACCTAGTAACACTTTGGTGTTACCATGAATTTACCAGGTAAATACCTGGTAATTAGGGGACTGTAAAAGAAAGCGTTACCGAAAATAATTTGGTCTGGAACCGGAAACGTTGGTTCCCAACAGGAACCAAAGAATACTTTTTGTTACTTCATCAGTGGGCATGTCAGAGTAAGATGGAGATGAGAATAAGAGGGAAGGACGACATACTGGTGAAAAGGGAAAAAAACAACAACGAAGAACATGCAGTGCTCTCTGAAAAAAATAATAACCCACAATACTCTGACCACTGAGTGGAACGGTTCTGTTTGGTACAGGAGATGGCCTTTTTTCGGAATAGTACCAGCTGCTGGTTGTCCTCCATTGTGTTGTTGTCTGCTGTGTTCCGTTAGATGTCATTGTTCATTGTTGTTTCTTTTGATTTTTTTTCAAATTTAAAAACTTTCAAAGATTTCAAGGACCTGTGAGAGCCCTGCAAAATGCATGGCATTGCAGAAACTCCATGCGATCTGCCATGTTGTCACTTTCATGTTTATGCATTTAGCAACACCTGTTGATGATGAAAAGCTGTGGAACTCTGGTTCTACTTAACTGGTGTGAACGCAGGACTAGATGAGAACCATGCTGGTGCTTGCTGGTGTTAAAGTGCTATGTCATGGAGGGGGGGATGCATGGCTAGCATGCACCCTGAAACTAAATTAAATCATCAAATTGATTATATACACCGATGCATTTCTCACTGTGACCTGTCAAAATGAATGCTGTTAGAAAAAGGCCCCACTGAGATGGCTAGGGCCAGTACACCTTCCCGAAACAAAAGTAGATTGGTACACAAAGTTTTGGAAGTATTAGTAACAATAATTGAGTCATATTTGCATTGGAACTCTCCTGGGCTTTGAATCCAGGTCTTACAGGTTACACCAACAATCATGCAACCCACAGTCAGGCTTCTCCAGTCCTGTGCCCGCTTCCAGCTTCTGTAGCCTTAAACTTCAATCCTCCCGCACTCCAGATTGGAATCAATGCAGTGTTAGAGTGATGGTGTGCTGTGGCTGTGCTTGGGTCATTTTATGGTGTGGACATGGAAATAGAGGATCAATCAGAGCCATGATATCTTATTACTAACGTTAATTCACCCAGAGCAGTATGGATCCATGCATTAGCATGGCTGAGGCTTGATTTAGAGCACAGTGGAATTGAGTGTTGAGAGAAGTATGCCTGTGTGTATTTGAGTGTGAGAGAAATAAGTGTTGTGTGAAATTTTGTCAAGCTACATTTGTGAATTTTTTTATGTAGATTTACCCAAACAAAAAAAAATTTCAAAAGTGGGTGTGTCAGAGTTTTTAAACAGATGAACCATCTCAACAAGGCATTTGACACGCACCATTCCAGTTGTCAGTGATTTTTCTGCCCTATGGTCTATATTTCTCACCCCTCAGGAGGACTCAATATCAGGTACTCCGTTCAACGATTTTACTCAGAAATCAAATTGTTCACAGAAAAAACACTGTTCAATAAGCAAACAATCCAAAATCAGCAGGCAAAATGCAGGTCCGAAAAAAAAAGGTTTAGGATGACCAGAGCCTGTACTAGGAGCTGGGTAGCCTGTTGTTGATTTTTTTTATATTGAATTGAATTGAAAGAACCCTGGTCAGGAGCGAATGCAGATGAAACACATTCCCACTGGTCAAAAACCAGTGTTCAAACCAGGTATTTCACTTTTCTTTGACTAGCAGAAATGGCGTGTTAATGATTCCATACATAGGTTGAAATAAAACTGAAGCCAGGGAGATTTTTAGCCTGACTCTCGAATATATACTTCAGCCCTCCAACAGTCAGAACAAACCTTTGCCAGACAGCTTCACTTATCAAACAAAGTACAAATCTCCAGGAGCTGGTCATCACTCACGTTGGCCCTGTTGCTGTTGCCTCCTGGGAATATTTTCTGGTGTACAATATTTCTGAGGAGTGCAGCTCACCAGAGAGAGGTCCCTCAGAGCATGTTTTATTCATCCAGCCTGTCACTCACAGTGGGTTGTTTTGGGTTTTGTTTAATTTTTCTTCTGAAGACCAACATGTGCATATGTGTGTGTGTGTGTGTGTGTGTGTGTGTAGAGTTGATATTATGGCGTGTCTCTCTGTATTTCATCCCCTCTCTTGTTATCTCTCTCTCTCTTGCTCTCTCTCTCTCTGTCTGTGTGTGTGTGTGTGTGTGTGTGTGTGTGTGCATGTGTTTGTGTGGATGATTCATCTATTGAAAGATGAAAAGCCAGGCCATATGCTGTGCAGCAGTAGGCCCCAACAAACAGAGCTGGTGCAGAGTTCAACAATAAGGACTGACCAGTGGCTGAGGGCCAGATGGAGGCTCACTTGGACCACTTGCCTGGTTAATTAATTTCCATTCTGCAACAGCAGCAAAACAAATCTTTTCCTCACAGCTTCCTTTATCTTATGTCTTTGGTAGTGTCCGCAAATACACTTTTATTTTCAAACAGGCTATGGATCCTCTACTCAAATGAACTCCTCAGATAGGCCTGCTGTCCACACAACTATGGGTTTTTCAAGGCTTGAAAACGGAGACATTTCAAAACTGTTTTCATTTGAAAACTCAAAGACTTTAACATTTCACATTCACTTCCTGTCAACCAAAACATTTTGGCAACTCATTATGTAACAAAGTTACCACAGTTAATTGTAAGTAAATTGTAAGTAGCAATATGCACACATTGTTTTTATCTGAAAATGCTGCATATGAAAACAGCAGTATGGATTTTGCCAAAGGTATTTGAAACAAAATCTTCACTTAGCAAAGTCCTGTTGATCTGTATCAGAATAAATATGTGTCCATGATAATGAGGTGGAGCTGATCATAATATATGATGCTCGTCCACACCACTATGAAACCCTGCTATAGTGTAAGCTGTCAAGTAGACGAACACATTGAAATGCAATATTTTATTAATATTAACACACACACAGCACATAACACTTACAATACAATACATAATACAAAAACGGAGAGGGGGTGCAAAATATTGACTCAAATCTTCCAGCCATTTTGTAAATTATAGTGAGATTTAGAGTCTAGTCTAGATTGACAGCTGGTGCCGTCCAATAGGTGCATGGTTGTAGGTGGACGTGCAGCCCAACCACACTCATCCAAACATAATTACTTCTGATTTCAAAAAGTCCCAGTGGTGCTCGCCAAGACACTTAACTTGTGGCTTCCTAATGGAAATTCACAAACCAGTGGGTGACATCACAGTGGTTTGCCACTGGGGAGCACATGAGGGGAAAAATACAGAAACAGTTGTTTACATCTGCATGTATGCATGCGTGTGTTGTTGCTTCTAGGATAAAATTGACATGTGAGGATATAGAGTTGTATAGTTATGATGTAGCCACAACACTGTGCTTATAAACACTACGTAGATTCCACAGATTTGCTTCCCTAAAAATGTGGATAAACTGCTATAAACAGTTATCACTATCTATATCTATGTATAAAATACAGATAAAATGTTGTTTCATAATGGTTTTTACAACAATACTTTCTTAATCATATAACAATATTGTAGTAGACAGTAATCTCGCAGGGTATTATTTTCGATTTTTTTCTCTAACGTCCCCAGTTTGTGCATGATTAGTCTTTGACCACAGAATATTTACTCACTCATACCAATGTGGCGTCTACTTTGTTGTATTGTATTTTTGGCTCATGCTGCACTGAGCTGCAGGCAACTTAGCAAGAAATTGTTTGTAAACTGTTGGTATTTTTCTATTGTCTTTTCATGTGCACTCTTGAGCTTTTGTAGTTGAATCCAAATGCCATTGGTCAGAAATATTTTTTTTTCTTCTCTTAAAGTGATTCATACACTGTTTTGTACATTACACCCACTGGTGGAACACTAAACTTGAATTGTGTGTGAAAGGCATTTATGAAAATGAAGTGGTAATGTTTTTATTGGTTGCAAGAAAAGTAGGTTCTAATTTTAAATGGAATGTGAGAGGAACCTTTCAGGATCAGTGGCTCCCTTCCAGACTATGATTCTTCATCTACATGCAAAACATCCCAGATGAAGAATTTTAATATTCCACTTGATGGATATTTTAGATTTTGATGACTGTTAACATTACAAAGGACTGAGCAAACAAACCATGGTAGAAGCAACACAAAAACAAACATAGCTAAGGTTTTGGTGAAGGAGACCAATGAAAGAAAGTGTGAGATAATAAGAGGCTGAATATTGGTTCTGTCTTTCACTCACTGGCGTAAGTTGAAAGAAGGATACTAGACCAATGGTGACCTGGTCCTATTACTGTAAGACGAGTAAGTGAAATGTGTTTTCTTGCCATCTATATATAGTGTGTTTGAGCTTGCTGTGTGTCAGACCATGTTATTGAAGTCATCTCTCGCTATGTACAATATGGACAACATGACTACATCATTGTACAGACAACACTATATGCTTCAGATTTTGCTGGTATTATTGGCTTGTAATAAACTATACCGTTTACCAACTGTAGGGGGACTCTAGGAGCAAATCCTTCCTTTTGCTCCTTTAATCTTACTGTTCTTACCTCTAACTTCTAAGAGTTGGCTTTAGGCAACTGGACTTGAATTAAATTGAAGATGTTTCACATTCTCTTCCATGAGGCTTTTTTTGAAAGAGTTGAAATATGAACAATGTAATTTGGGTTTTGATTGAAAATTATGCCAAATTAAGTCGACGTCTTTGTTTGGTAAAACCTGTGAATGGTAAAACCTGTGAATGGTAAAAACATCAGCTGGCAGGACCCTGACTGAAGTTGACACCGGCACCTGAGCACTGCCCACCCCTCACAAAGACATCTCTGTATCCTCTCATGTAATAAGATAGGGCAATCAATACTGTCACTGAAAAATCAGCACAGAAAGAGAGCAAAGTGAAATTGACAGACAGGTAGAGGAGTAACAGGTTTAAAGTTGATTTGTGCTCCCTCTCTCCCTCTTTCTCATATTGTCTCATCCCACTTTTTTCCACTGCCTCTGTATCTACACACCTTCCCTGTAGAGGTCATTTTAAAGACAAGGTTTGGGCCAATCAAAGTGAAGTTGTATAGCCCTAGTTGTGGCTGCTTGATTGAGAGTGACATTGACACGATTACGACAGACAAACTAGATTAAGAACGACGTGGCACTCCCTCTCTCTCTCCGTCTACCCTCTGTCCCTCTCTGTCTTCCCTCTTCTCCTTCCTCCATTCATCTTTACTCTTGCAGTCTCTGAAGCTGTTTTAAGACTTTGCCCTCTAACAGCTCATGTTTGCCGCTTTTCATTCGTCTCCCAAATAAAAACTTGCATGGATATTCAACCAATCATTATGAGCTTTACTTCATGTGTGGGAGTTGCCACCACTATGCTTTCACAGCTGGATATTTCCCAATCCAACCTAACCCAGGAAATAGTGCATGTTAGGAATAACTGTTTTAAAAGGAGGAAATGATGGTCATCAAAGAAAAGGAGGAAGCACTCACCCACGGTTGCACAGTTTACCACTGTATCAATACATTTAAGTGTGGGACAGTCCATAAATCCGTACATTCCCAATCGCATGGCCAATCTCAATCCCAATCCCAAAATCACACAGACACAGGTAAAAACAAACATACAACAGGTCGCAAAATGTTAATTTATGTTCATGTGTTACATCATGTGTTGATAATGAAAGCGAAATCATTTGCAGACCCTACCGTTTCATTTTGGAAGGCCGCCCACCATCATCTACTACTACGTCCTCTGAAGGAGGTAGCCCCTAAATTGACACAGCTTTTAAACTGACTCACAGTTTGGCCCTTGCCAGTAAAGAAGTGCAGTGGATGTGTCCGGCTGAAACTAGATCCAGACCAAGTGGCAATTGAATAGTGACAACACCTTTAAGAAACCCAACTCCCATCGAAACCACAAGATTCACGATTTGGCAATTGAACTCTTAACCTCTATTCAAAGTGAGTTCACCCCTTCCTCAGCCAGCAAACTGTAAGACTATGTCCACTTTTGATTTACAGAAGAGTTAGATTTTTAAATTGCATAAAAGGTGTTTCTTTATGTTGATGACGACGTCAGGGTTTCTCAATCCTGGTCCTGGGAACCAGGATCCAACTTACCTGATTCCAATAGTTGGGTCATTATCAGTGCTTGCTGATGAACTGAACATTTGAATCACGTATATGTTGGAGCAGGAGGACCAGGTTTGAGAAACTCTCTTTCACACTCTCTTTCACACAGTCTCTCCAAAAGTTATACGAGCATGAAAATATTTGAGAATCAACCTTTTTTTCCCCTCTCACACTCGTCATCTTCTCTCCCTTGGCCCTAGTTGTTGGACTGAGGATGAGTCACGCTAACGCCTGCTGGTGTGTTACAGGTGTGTGAGTTCAGAGGTCAAGGCTGACGCAGAAGAGTTGCTGTGTAATGCTTTCCCCTCTCTACTGAAGTGTCAGGTGTATTGTGGGAAATAACTGCCTCCCAGGATAGTGAGCAAACTGTCAGAAACCAGGCCTGATGTTGCTGATAATGAAACTGCCACAAACAGGGAGTAAGTGAGCCCTAAGGCTGCATTGTTGCTCTTTTAATCACATGTCAGTCGTCTTTAGAGCTAAAACAATTAACCAATGACTCAATAAGTCAATCAATGGAAAACAAATTACACATTTGCAGCTAATTAGGCATTCTGTACCAGGTAGGTCAGAAAGTACTTTAAATGGTTGAGAAATGTAAAATTGTAGTAGAAAAACTTGAAAAGTTGAAAGGGAGCATATATTGTAGTGTAGTGTAGCAGTGTTGTGCAAAAAGTGTTCATCCAATAAACTGACTCCCTGCTTGTGCTTGTATACATGGACAGTAGTAGAAGTATGACCTCACAGTTTTCCATATGTTTAGGAAAATATTTTTCTTAAATAGTCACCTAAAGGCCCCGATGATAGATTAGAAGTAAATAATAATTACATAATAAGACTAGCTCTGTATTTGTTGTTTACAGATGATCTCGCTTTGGTTTCCAGTATTGCTGTGTATTGGATTGTATTAGTCTACTCAGGATGTTATCTTTTAAACATACGTTTTTTATTCATCTGTTTTCCAGGTCTGTCTCGCGCTCCATTCTATTCTTATTGGATCATTCATTACTTTTGTGCATTCATTCATCACATTTGTGTTGAATGTATGCATCCGAGCATGTACCACATGTACTGAGTGTTTTGCATGTGATTGCATTTTGTCAATTCAGTGCTGTCTGGCTTTCATTACTCCCCTCTCTGTGCATACTTGTTTTTATTATCCCTTCAGGTCCTTTTCTAGTACAAACACTGACCTTGTCAGGACAAGTAGTCCTCATGGAGATCAAAACCTGGTCCTAATGAGGCAGAACCTAATTTCTGAAGTTCTGGTTTAAGTTAGAGATAAGACGGGAATTTTGGTAAGTCTCTAGTTATGGTTAACGTTAAGGATAAGACTTTGGTTAAAGGCTGTGAATAGAATTCAATGCAATGTCCTAACAAGAATAGCTTATACACATGTGTGTGTGTGTGTGTGTGTGTGTGTGCGTGTGTGCGTGCGAGTGAGAGACTTCTGTTATAAACGCTGAAAGACAATTGCTTGGTGTGATCTAATAAGCGTTCATCTCATTTCTGAGCTTTCTCCTCACCTACTCTCCCAAACCCTGTTAGTATTGGTGGCCAGATTATCTTAATGAAGTCCCAGGGAAGTCACTTTCCCTTTGGAAGTCTCCACTTCACACCTCCTCTCTCTTGACTTCAATCGTCACATCAAATATATGTATGTATAGTGGTTGTTTGTGACTGGAAGAGAGAGTGTAAAAGGGTCAGGATTGTCTTCCCCTTATATGCGCCAAATCAACTCAATTCAAGCCATATTGTGAGCCTTTGAATGAACATAGCTCTTTTCAGTGACATTGATCCTGCGGTGATTGACCTCTGATCTCTGACTCTTCTAGCTGGCCCTTGGAGACCAAACCAATATGCGCCATCAGCCTCTCCCAATCTAATCATTGTTTCACATAATAACACTGAGTGCTATTAACTTACCATCAGTTTATGGACTAGCCTGTGACAACACACACAAGCACACTCACTATGTACTGGTGTATCACTCTGGAGATAAATATACACACACTGCGGTTAGATTATTCTTCTGAAAGAGTGGAAACAAAGATGGAGGTTGAGGGAGAAGGATAAATAATGACACCTTAGTAATTATACAGGTACACTTTGCTTCAGGGCAGCGGTTCCTTGATCCATACATCAAGATCTCTCAGCTGAACATAACTCCAAAAGAGCTTTCATTGATTTGTCATAAGACAAGAGCAAGAGACAGTGAGAGCGAGTGATATCATCTCAGATGTAGTTTCCTTCATTCCAGTGTTCAACCTAAACACCCGATGTGTGTTTTTATGGCCTAATTCTGAAATGGTAATCTCTCTCTCTTCATGTTCGGAAAAGTGTCTCCATTAGTGGTTTGCGTCAATGGAGTGGTTTTAGTTCCCCTTGAGGGACAGAGTGGAAGGAAGGACCCCATTCTGTATCTCCTCAGTGATCCATCTGCGACTGGTCAATACGGAATGATTGACCATGGATGTGTATGTGTAGCTATATACAGTATACACACTGTGTTGTTGTGCAGGCTTGTTTCTTGATTGATTGTGAGGCGCAATATGATTCTGTCTTGCAAGAATGTAGGGGTTCAAACAGTATTTGTGCCTCAGACAGAAGTGCATGCTTGTGTGTGTGTGGTGTTGAGGTGGCTTTCATCCCAGCCTCCCCCCCAAGAGACGATAGTCATCGTGGGTATGCACCCGACTCCAGACCGTCTTTGATAATCTCCCCTAATTGGTCTGAGTAGCAGCCTCATGAGAAAGCTAATTAAAACGACGCGTAACAAAATAATTGTGGTTGTGTGCATGCGTGTCAGTGCATCTTCATGTTTTCGGCGAAGTCGTATTTGTTTACAAAAACACGACTTTGTGTGAGTCATCACGTTTTCACACTTTTAAAGGCAAAAGCGTGATTTCCATGGTTTTTTTTGCGCACTCCTTGTTTACACATTTTCATTTATACTGTATTGTGTTTGTTCCCGGGCATCGCATTTACATACACTTGCGTAGATCTGTGTGCATGTGTTTGCACGTGTGTGTGTGTGTGTGTGTGTGTGTGTGAGTGAGTTGATGAGTTGGAGACGTTGGAGATTTACTGCCGCTCTGTGCAGCATTGATTGAAATCTGCCTTCTACGGAGCTGCATTTTTGTTCTGCCTGTAATAGACGCGAGTGTCTCCAGTCACATGTGAGGTACGTTCTCAGTGTTTCAACTCTGTCCCCACTCCTCTCTCATTCTCCTTCTAACCTCATTTCTGTCTGTTCTTAATTTCACTCATGTGACTTCTATTTCTTTTGACATGCTTGTTGCCTCACTACTGCTAGAGATTTATAAGCTCCCTAATTATATATTTTTTTTCCTCGAATATTTGTTAATTGATTTGTGCAGATGCTCTCTTCAGTTTGGTTTTACATTATGCACTCATAAAAGAGAGAACATGTGAGGTACCCTCTCAGTATCTCAGCTCTGTCCTACTGCACTCATTCTCTTTCTAACCTCATTTTTTTATGTTATTAATTTCGCTTTCTGCATAATGTGACATTTATTTATTTTGAAATGGTTGGTTTGCTTTATCCCAACTTGAGATTTCTCTCCCCAATTACTCAGTTTTTTGTAGTCCATCTCGATTTGTTTTTTACATCACATTAATACAGAGAATTTTAGTAAACATGTCTTTGGGAGATTCAGAGCGTGTGAGTCAGGCTTGTTGGCGGTGCACCTTTTTGTCATCACGGCCTGTTCAATTTGTTCTCTTCTTCTTCTACTTCTTCCCCTCTCTCATTTCCTTTTTCCATCACTGGCCATCTCCATTTACTTATTGAGCTGCTCTGTCATTGATCAGCCCATCGACTGGCCCTCTGATCCATCCTCCATCTGTCTACCACTGACAGACTTTTAATTGATGAGAGAGCAGGTCAAATTAAGCAATTAGTCCAAGTGGCGGAAAAAGAGACAGAGCGGCATGTCTTCTTCAGGTAGACAGAGGGCAAGGAGGGGGAGGAGTGGCTGGGAAGAGAAGATGTTGTGAAGGATAATGAATGCGGGAGGCATAGGCAGATGCGGAGTGTTTACGCTTTTTCATTTTGGAATTTGAATGAATTTTTCATAGCTATTCATAAAAAATCCATCAATATTTCACCTGGGGAGAGTGAGGGAGAAAGCAGAGGGAGAGAGAGAGAGTAAAAAGAGACCCGTACGGAATGAGTTGTCAAGAAGAAGTCCATTGAAGTAAACAGATTCGCTGGAGAAGAAGAGAAAAGAGGGGAAAGGGGGAGGGATGGAAGGATGTTTATGCCGAGGACACAAACACCTAGGTGGGAGGAGGGTGAGAGGAGTGGAGGGGAGGGAAGGGAGCGGTGGTGGCGTACAACGTAAATGTCTGGGTGAGAATGAGAGCGACGGCTGGTGTGGTATCTGTCGGAAGGTGTGTGTGTGTGTGTGTGTGTGTGTGTGTGTGTGTGTGTGCGTGTGTGTCTGAGACAAAGCCACATCAACCACCCCATCTAACAGCAACAGCAGGAGTGGGGTTGTGTTAATTTTCACTTTGTCAAACCTCATTATGTGAGAAGAGCGTCCCATTAGCATACAGTGGGCCCAGACACTGGATGGAGTTTCTGGCGCCTTATTGCTTTCTTCCTGGGGAGCAGAAGTGGGATTTGAGGCATACAATCAACCAGTGGCTTTTCCTTTTCCTTTTCCTGTCTACTTTCTCTGTCAGTGTGGGAAGAAATACATTCATAATTTTGACTTTTAAAACAAAACATTACTCATGTAACCCAAGCCTGTGAAACATTTATAAAATATTTATCTTTTTTGACTTCTACAGAGAGACATTTCCGGCATTGAGCCTCCCTTTGCTGATATACATCGTAAAGACAAAAACACACAAGATCAAAAATACAGTTGCTAAAACTGTTTTAAGATTATATTTTTCATGTCGGAATGACTGGATGAAGAAGGCCTGTCGTATTATAGTGCATTCATGCCAAATGGAACACAAATGTTTCACATGTGAAATGCAAATGAAAAATGATTTTGCCTCATTAACTTCACTTATTCACTCATTCATGCTGCACATTTTCTTGATCTTTACAGAACCTGCTCGCTTAGCATTAAGACTGGGACAAGTTTAAAATAATAATTTAAAAAAAGCCCCCACGCTCAATTGACTAATTGGTTGAATTAACAAATCCGCTGCATCGTTTGTGTTTTTTTACAATTAGGGCAAAAGGATAAAATCTGACGTTACACGTCACATTTAACTGCTCGAAAAGTCATCAAGTCTTTTAACCCCATTTTAACCATTTCAAAAAGTAACCACAAACAAGCAAACACGTTTTGTTGTGGTTGGTATAGTTACACAATATACTCAAAAACACTAGCTGTTTCTTTGGATTTAGTTACTCAAAAGAACCAGAGGAAGAAAGAGAGGAACAGAGGAAGAACTTTCACAGCCTGTCCTTATACTGTAGTGAAGCATTTACAATTTTTTCTAAAAATTAAATTTTTCAATCCAATGTTTCAGTATTGGTCTGATACTGATATGGAGTGTTTGATCGACTCATCCGTTTTAAAGATGTTGTCTTGTATTTTTCATATTATAGATTTTTCTGTAACTGTGTAGGCAACTTGACTTGCTTGAGTTCCAAGAGGCTTCTAGTTATCTTCAGACCGGAGAGGTGAAATATCTTCAAACTTAGCTCAAGCAAATTCAGGGCAGGTGAGGTCACTCTCATGAATTTATGCCAGCAGGCGGGTCAGTCATCTGTCTCAAGGTAGTCAATTAAATATCTAATTAAGGGGGGAGGAGTTTGAATAACGTGGAGTTATTGACTGATCTGGTTGGTTAGCTGGGAGGGAGGGAACGGGGGAGGGAGGGAGTGATAATGTTTGCATCTAAATCAGGGCTCCACCTAATGAGAGGGTGACATTAACTCATGAATATTTGTCATACTGTAGAAGCGGGGGGGCACAGTGAAAGGAATTCCTATTCTGGCACATAATTACACTGGATTTCTAAAGAGCTTGGGTAAAAAAAAATATGGTGCAAATAAAGGAAATAGTGAGTATCTAATAAACCCACACATGATTCTGCAAATGGCAACTATAAAGGGGATAAGCCCGTATAATATTGAGTGTTGGTATTGATCCAATACCGGTCGGATATCATAAATAAATTCAGATACAATACAAAAACAGGAACCTGATTTATGCCAGACTGCGTCTAAATCTCATTTGACATTGTGCGTGAGGTAGTCACCTCCCACCTCCAAGCGGCGTAACCCCCAGACGAAGATGTAAATGCCTCTGTTCGCAATCAGATGTACCTACAACCAATCAGACCAATGATCTGAATGACTCAAGAGCAAAATTACTGAGGTGGTAGGGGACTGGAAAATTATTTAGGAAAAAGATTCAATTTTACCTCTAAGGTCTTTTATTTTTAACTTTAACGTCGAGTTAATGAGAAAGAACCAAACGCCGTGAACCGGAGGTCAGGCTGAAAAACAGGCAACTCAGGTAATTAATTGACCAGTTTTGGTGTCCTGTCATGCTGCATCATCAGCTTCACACTGTGTAGCTACACTTCAGTACACAAGGTTAAGCAGGGGTTTGGTAATGAACAGTGTCAATTAACACTGAAGTCAGCAGTGTTTTCAACCTGCGAGCCTGTCAGCAAATACCAAAGTATGTCACTTCATTGATGTCAAACATGTTGCTTTTACCACTTTGATCTCACTGCCTTTCATCTGCTGACATTTATTTGCTCCACATAATTTGTTTTGAGTCATGTCACATAGATCGCACATTTTTAGTTTACTTGTTGAAATATGGGGCCAAACTGGCACTTTGGTTAAGATGGAATGACAACTCATCATGCATGAGCATAAAGAAAAACTATGTATGGCAACAAATGTACCCACAGCAAGCGAGACTTTTGGAGGGTTTTGGAACTGCAATGAAACACCAACGTAGGAAAATCTCAAAATGCCACCCTTGTATTTATGTGTGAACAACAAATACACTATTACATCATGGCCCCACCTCTCTCTTTCATTCACTTTCACGGTTTCTTTGATTGTATACATTATAATGTGTACAAGGGGGTGCTGTGCCAATCTCAGCTGACATAGGGTGACAGGCAGGGTACACCCTGGACAGTTTGCCAGTCCATCACAGGGCCACATATAGAGCAAACAACCGTTCAACCATTCACTCTAACACCTAGGGTCAATTGAGAGTGTCCAATTTACTAAATTCCCATATTGCATGTTTTTGGACTGTGGGAGGAAGTCTGAGAACCCGAAGAAAACCCACGCACACACGGGGAGAACATGCAAACTCCATGCACAAAGGCCCTTGTTCCAACCCGAGGCTCGAACCCGGATCTTCTTGCTGTTGTATTTATGTTTCATTCTCACACTCACTGTTACCGCTTTATCCTCTATGAGGGCGGTCGGGGAGGCTGAAGATGACACATAGGGAGAAAGGCGGTACACCCACATACAGAGACAAACCATCTTGCTGTTTAGCAACAGTGGTAGCCATTACCCTGCTGTGTAAACCCATATGTCACCTTAAGTTTGAACAAAAAGACATTGTCTAATTGTATGCATGCAAGATGATTTTTTAAATTAATTTTAATTGCACAAATATAAAATACATACACACACTAAAATAATATGACTTTGGTACTGAGCCCATATTGGTTGATTTTAACTGAACTGAATTAAATGCTCTTGTTGGAAGAAGGAAGCAGGTGTTTGTTGCATTATTATAAACACATCATTGTATTGTTGATGTAGTGAAGGTGCTCGTTGTTCTCAAATGTTTGTCCTACTAATGAGTTTGTGTCAGTATCTGTGTTTGCTACCGTCTGATAATTACAAGCAGACTGAGTCAAAGCTGGTAAAGAGTAAAGAGTAATTAAATCATAACAACTCTGCCTCTCTCTTGTTCAAGGAGAATTGGTCTGTAGTCTGTTTTGTTCACACACAGTGACAGATGTTTCTACAAAGCCTTTTCACCTCTTCACCTCACCCTGCCTTCTGTAACTCTCACTTAGTTATGTGTAAAACAACAACATTAATAGTTGCAGCCACAACAATGCAAACACGTTGCCCCGAACAGGTGCAGTGAAACCCAGCATGTTTTCATGTCATTTCTACACTGACATGTACACACCCCTGGCACAGTACCAAAGTCATTGCTCCATTGACCATGACTGCAGAAAAGTGGGTTTCACACAGTTCTGCCGTTTTTGATGGCAGCCAAACCACAGATGGATAAAAGAAGATAAAAGACGATATGTGGTGATTATCCGCTCGCATTCACACAGAGAGGCAACAGAATCCCATGTGAGTTGCCCGGTTCTTCAAGTTTTCTTCCTCTGTGTTTTCCAAGAAAATCTGGCAAAAGAAACAAGATATGAGCCAACATGAAGCGGCACATAATTCTCTGACCCTGACAAAAGTGACAATGTCCTCAATCAATCAGTGTCACTGAGAGTGAGTTGAGAGTTACAATTAAATGTTTACTGTCCCCCTTTTCTTACACCTTTTCCTACAATTATCAGGCATAATGTGGGTTTCAAACATTGGTAAATGTGTTGTCTATGTCAGTAGACAGAATGGAATAAAGTACCATGGACACAAATAACCAGACAATAGTTTCAATTAAATGTCTCTCACTTTATTCCCTCTTTCAGTCTCTGTATTGACCAAACTAGAGTGATGCCTGATCAGTGAGAGTTATAAGACATTTGCAAACGGCCAGGCTTTTCCTCAAAACTCAGAATCTCAGACAACCCAGGCAAAGAGTTGGTACCTGGCATTAGGACTCTTGCTCTTGAGTTTTAAACTGAAGTGACACATGACCGCACTCTGACATTATGCAGAGATTAGATTATGGGAACTGGCAGGAGAATCTCTGGAGTGACTCCTGAACATTTGCGTTCAGTTCATCCCCTCTGGACAACTTGCCGGGAAAAGGTGTAACGTTCATATTCACACTGTTAAAATTAAGTAGTCGAAGATGACAAAATCTTTACATCACTGTAGATCAAAATGGGATTACAAGTTATTCCATGCCCTGTCTGACCTCCTCCATCCCTGCACTCCATCTCAGAACCAACAGTCTGCAGATGCAGGTCTGCTAACAATTCCCTTTACCAATCTGAAATTTTACGGTTATAGGATGTTCTCTATGACAGAGAACCTCTGGAACTACATTAATCATTAATGCCCCATCCGTGATTATCTTAAAATGACTCAAACTATCTAACATCTGAAAATAACCATCACTATTTTCTGACCTAATTCATCGTCACCTTTCTTTGTTTAGTTCTTTCTCCTCCACAGAGCAGCCTTAAATGAGCATCAAGTGTGGGCTGATTTTCTTACACATATAATTTTACATGAGGTTATGCGTTATATAGTGGCAAGCACTATACGTACACCTGTTCAACAGCTAGTTAACACAATGTTCTTGTCAGCATGATAGCAACTCTTTAGCAATTTAGCGCCTATTGGACCACACAACATTAGAATAAGGAAAAAAAGTGATTTAGTGATTTTTACTATCCAGTTCCCGCACTACTCAACTCAACTGGTGCTTTTTTTGGTATATGCTCTGGTGAGATTTCCCAGTGAGCTGAGCTGAAAAAAAACAACACTGCTGGCTAATGGAAGAGTCATGAGCATAATGTCCGACATAAGAATAAATATCGAGCTGTAGATCAGATAAAGATATTCAAAAGCCAGAAAACATGTTAATCGCCAATATTTATCAAGGACATTTCTAAAATCTCAATATTCAACAGAGGAGTCTGGTGTATTTAGCTACAGCACTGCTGAAAGCCGGCGAATCACGGTCCGTTCAGTGGCATATAAGTTCAGTGCCTGTGTCAGACAGAGTCTGTGCTCCGCTCATGCAGGAAGTACTGAACAATTTGGTTAACAAATCTTTTAAATTAACCAATTCTAATGATTCAGTCACACTGAAAATAACTGCTTTGCTTTCCACTAGTTTGTGTCATGACACCGAAGTTGAGGATGTACTATGAAGTAATGGAAAACAACCTGTCTGATACCAAACTCGAGTCAAGTTGAGTAGAGCCCAGTAGTGCTCGAGCCATTTGATTGTGGCATGGGTGTTGTTCTTTGTATTTCAGGAACTGCTGACATAGAACTACCTCTAATGTTTACTGAGAATGGTCTGAAGAAGAGAAAAAATGCCAGTTCTCTGGGAGAAAACACTTATAGATTCCAGAGGTCCAAACTGGTTTGAGATGATATAAAGTCAACAGTAACTCAATAAACCTTGGTACAACCAAGGTCTACAGAAGAGCAGATTGTGTGCCGCTCTCACACTGTGTCCCTAATAAAGTGGCTGTGAGTGAGTGTCACAAAGCACCGTTATTTTTGAGTGCTCAGCAACATCTCATTTCACAAAAGCTCATTAAAATTGGCAGCTTGTAAATGTGTGTTGTTTTGTCGTTATTATACGAGGTAGTTACCACCTTATATTTTTACATTCTATTCAGACCTACGTCAGTCCCAAACTCCATCAAACTCACACTTATTTCACTGGTGCACACTATGTGTGAATAACTGTGTGTGTATGAATTGTTTTGTTCATGTTTGCTTTGTTTTTTTGTTTCTTTGTGGCAGACAGTGTGTGACTGATGGACATATGGTGAGCATGGTGCCGCCTCACAGTTGACTGCCTCTGACATGAGACACAGGACTGGAGCCCTGGGGGGAAATGAGTGGAGAGTCCCTCATTCCTCGATGAGTGTGTTTATCGTCCCTTGGTCTGCTGTTTTCTTGTTTGGTCTCTTTTCTATTAGAGCACCGATCTGGCTGTGTGAATCACGATTACACCCCGACTTCCACTCCTCCGCTGCGTCTCTCTTGCTTCTTTTGTATTTTATCTCCCTTGCCGTTCCACCCTACACTCTGCGCCCCCTCCCCTACCCCTCATCCCCCCTCCCAACCTCACTGGCTCCCTCCAGATGTGTTAATCAGTACTCCCTGTTAACACATGATTCACCCCATATGTCTTCTACAGCACAAGGCCTCCACTTGGGAGCTGAGACTGTGTGTGTGTGAGCATAACTTGGATGTGTCTTCTCTTCTGCTTTCTCTCTCTTCCTCTCTGTCTGTCTTTCTCTCTTTGTGTGTGTGTCTGTGTGTGAGAGCTTGAAAATCCACCGGGCTTCGCCTGAGCTCTCTCCAAAGGGCCTCTGCTGTCGGCTCAAATCAGCCTCCTCTCCCCATGAGTGAGCACGCTAATCCATTTGTGTATGCGAGTACATGTTGTGTGTACGTGGGTGAGTGTGTACGTAGCATGCTAATCCAGGGGAGGGCCCTGCTTAACACCCCATGAAAACACTCCATTCACCAGCAATTAGAGGCAGGGGCCCTGGGCCCTGCACTACACCTCCACTGGGAGAGAGGGAGACAAAGGAGGGGAGGACAGAAGGGAGGAGTGGAGTATGATAGGAAGCTTCCGCAGGGACCAGAGGCGCTAAAGCTCTTTTAAAGCTGGAGTTTATCATTTGCTTTTTAATACTTTTACATGTAATGTGTTGAAATCCTATTACTAAATACAGTTGTCTAGGGTAAACTTTATTTACAGCCCCTCCCATCTTCTCTCCCCACCCTCAAACACAGAGCATTCACTGTCTGACACTTGAGTGGAGGAGAGAGCTTTTTGGGTCTGGAAGATTAAGCCTAATATAAAGATATACAAGTGTAAGGGGACACAATTTCCATATGTCAGCAAGCCAGAGTCAACACAAAGAAGCTGACCAAGAAATAATATCCCTTTATTAAAATAGAGAGAACCACCAGTAATGGATAAATGATGTGCATCATGAGTCCAGACTGATCCAGGAGTAGAGATTACACAGAGTTGGATAGAGTCACAGTTATGAGTTAACAGTGTGGAGAGATGATGATCTCTGTGGAACAAGACATCTTTCTTGCATTAGAGTCCATCGGGAGACAGTATTCATCTCATGCCTCACTGTCTCACTCTGTGTGTGTGTGTGTATGTGTGTCAAAGTTGTTGATATCCATGTAAAGCCCGGCTCACACTAGATGATAATTGGCCAGATTTTAGTCCGATCTGGTCCTTCCTTTCTGAGTTTAAGTTGATTTGAACAGATTATCTGGCCAAATTAAGCTGTAGTGTGTGGGACGGACGTTGGAGTCTTCCCAGATTTCAAATTGTAAGTTGTTTGATATTTATGACTGAAGGTGTGAGCAGAACCCCGCAATAACCAATGAGAGCGAGTTGATTTGAAAATCCTCACGGTGAAGATAAATGTAAAAAAAAATGTAGTTCACCTTCAAGGAAACACCAGCACTGGGCGGCAATGACCACAAAACTAGAACTACAAACCACACTCCAGCATCACATCAGCTACAGTTACACCTAAAACAGAGACATTTGGAAATGCTGCTGGTTCTGGGGTTGCAGCTTAAAATCAATCAGACAACCAGTTTCAAGTCAAAACTGAAGTTTTGAGCTTTTGATGAGCAAGATCTGCTTGCTGCTCCAATTATTTATTGAAACTTTGATTCTTACAGGAGTGTTGTGGTGTCCTAATACACTGTCTGGCCAAAAAAAGTTGCCACCTGGATTTAACTAAGCAAATAGGTAAGAGCCTCCTACAAGCCTGTGGGGGGCAGTGCTATGATCTGGGGTTGCAGCAATTTGTCAAGTCTAGGTTCAGCAACTTTATGTGCCCAAAGAATGAGGTCTGACTACGTGAATATACTGAATGACCAGATAATTCCATCAATGGATTTTCTCTTCCCTGATGGCACAGGCATATTCTAAGATGACAATGCCAGGATTCATCAAGCTAAACATTGTGAAAGAGTGGTTCAGGGAGCACAAGGCATCATTTTCACACATGGATTGGCCACCACAGAGTCCAGACCTTAACCCCATTGAGAATCTTTGGGAAGTGCTGGAGAAGGACTTGCGCAGTGGTCCGACTCTCCCATCATCAATGCAAGATCTTGGTGAAAATGAATGAAACACTGAACGGAAAAAAAATCTTGTGACATTGCAGAAGCTTATTAAAACAATGCCACAGCGAATGAGTGCTGTAGTCAAAGCTAAAGGCAGTCCAACATATTAGAGTGTGTGTGACCCAACTTTTTTTTGGCCAGGCATTACATTACATGTCATTTAGCTGACCCTTTTATCCAAAGCAACTTACATTGATCAATTCTCACATCTGAGAAAAGCAAGTAGCATTAAGGGCCTTGCCTAAGGGCCCACACTGGGTATTAGCTGACCTGCCCTGACCGGGATTTGAACCCCAGCCCTCCACACCAATATGGACTATGGGTGAATTCCAATTCCTTGCTTAACCCTCAATCTTAACCCTCAATCTCGAAAAATGCGTGCTCCCGCTAGTGCAAGTGCTGTCCCGATTCTCAGAAAAATTAAGTTGAGGGGCAAGTTTAAGGGCTGTATCGCCCTCAACATTGAGATTTTCCGAGATCACCCTTGGGAGCAAGGGCTACCCAGAATGCATTGTTTGTTTTCATATAACAAAGATGACGCGAAAAGCAGCAAAACGAGTATGATATAAATTAAGTATTTTCATTGTTAATAGAGATATAAAAATGATGAAAACCATTGTATTACCTTAGTTTAGGCCCATATTATGGATTACTGACGTCATTGTTGCGGAACATTTATTTTTATTTTACGATCTTTTGTCAATAGCCGGCCGGTGCGCACACGATCGTTCGCTATCATTTACCCTTCAATAAGCCGTGGTGTGTGGTAACTGTCAGCTGAATATGTCCGTGGTTGTGGTATTTGTATGAGCATCATCTTATAACTAACTGACAACCTAATAACTTGACTGAAAAACGGATCGTAATAAATAATCGTGACGTAAATGTGTTCTTCTTCTTCTTCTTTTTTGGAGTTGACAGACTGGACGCAGCTTTCGCGTTATTCTGCCCCCTACAGTCTGAAGACTTATCTGCATTTAAGGGGTGTCCCATTTCTAATTGACAAAATAACCCTCAACACTTGGTTTTGAGGGCCAGTTAAGATAAGGGTTGAGCTTGAGGGTTAAGATTGAGGGTTAAAATAGGAATTGGAATTGGCCCTATAACACTGAGTTGCAGTGTATTACTCTCGAAGATGTTGGTAGAATTTCTAGAAGTAGAAGTATAGAAGTTGCACATCAGGACATTTACACAGTTACTGTTGCTCTTTAATTCATCTTCAGCATTTCAATCAGTAAATGATTTGATGTTTAGTTTATCTGTGCATAATAAAGATAAGGGTAAATGCAGTTATTAACCTATTGTTACTGTGACATAAATGTGACTTATAAATTGGGGGGAAAAAACAGTTTATTCCAGCTAAATAACTGAGGTTTAAAGGGCTAGATCAGGTCCCTATCCCCAAAAACCAGCCTGAAAACATGGCTGCTAAAAGGGACACAAAGAAAAACTGATTTTAGACACTTAATAATAGGCTCACCTAGTTATAAAGTTTGTGTCACTTCGTAAACCACTCACTCCCTGAAAGCGCATAAAGAAAATCAGCCATTTTACATCATGGTGAACAGGAGTTGTTGATCCACTACTGCCTCCATTAGTCAGTCCAAATGTGTTATTTTGTGACCTCACTATTTGAAATCTCTCTCTGTCACATTTAACTAAGTAACACAAACTTATCAAATGATGCAGCACTCCCCCACACTCTCGTTGGACTTTGGTGTGGGGGAGTATGCGATTTACAATATTCAGTTCCGTGTCACAACTGACGAACAGCAAAATCAAGTGCATACATATAAATAAGATATTGTAGACTTCTGCCAGCATAGATTTTATTAGTTCAGGCTTTTGTTAAATGGGGGTGGGCACAGCACAGGCATTGTGACCTCATGCACACTTTAAAAACCTGATCTACCACTGAAAGACCATATTGTGTCTGTATATAAAGTGGTGTTGAACAGATTTGTGAACACTAACATGCACATTTGTTTTATAGTGGTCTGAGCTTGCCTGCAAAACTCACCTTAAGTACCTCAGCATGAATTAAAGCTTTGCATGAAAACACACACTTGACTGTTTTCATTAGCACGTCATGGCCAGACATGCGACTGTCCGTGCATAACCAGCAGAAAGCAGCAAAGCAAATGGTGCCTTCAAATCACCGCCATGGGCCATAACCTTGAAAACTCCAGTTGAAAACATTTCCCTCCACTTCTTTATAGCTATTTATGTTGACAGCGCGCATGCTGCTCAGAACGCTCAATCTATCAAAGCTTTTCTGCCGGGTTTCAAAACCGCTTCAGTGGCTCTTAGAGAAACAAAAAAGTGCCTTTAAACATGAATGAAACGGTATTGCTTTTGAACTCGCAGGTCCCTCGCAGTACCCTCCTCCCCCTCCCTCCCTTGCCTCCTTCTGTCTTTTCTACCAGCGTAAATTTTTAATGCCTCTTCCTGAATAGGTTTGTAATAAAGAAAAAGGTACAGTAAGTAGCATAAAATATTGATTTTGTACATTTCCTTATGAATTTTTATTCTGTGGAATGATTAAATTTTTTATATTTTCTGCACTTGGGAGATTTCTGATGAATTCATCTCTGTTTATTGTGTGTGAGCACACAACTGGTGTTCCCAATTTGGGAGAATGAATAATGCAGCCAGTGTGCTGTGTATGTGTGTGTGTGTGTGTGTGTGTGTGTGTGTGTGTGTGTGTGTGTGTGTGTGTGTGTGTGTGTGTGTATGTGCATGTACTGTATGTATGTCTTTTCAGAATGCTGGGTTCAGGTGTACCCAGCTTGGACAGAAAGGTAAGATATAAACATGTTCACCAAAGGGATCCTTTCTCCTCCAGACAGAATGAATGTGAGGTTGCTTGACAGCCGAGCAGGCTACAGTGAACATGCATGCGTGCATGTGTAACAGAAAGAGTCAGAGAGTGCGTGCACGTTATTTTGTGTATGTTTTTGCTTGGGGCTGGCAGTGAAGCGATAATTAACACAATGGTATGATTAGCTATGCAGACGAGTGGCCACAGGCTCCCTAAAGAGACAGAGAGGGAATGAACAGACAAAAACAGAAAGCAAAAGGAGATTTCTCTTTTGTTTCTTCTGTCTGTGCTGGATCTCTCTGCAGTCATTTCAAGACAGTGCGAATCACTTTACTCCTGCCAGAAATGTCAGTGTCATAGAACTGACATACATTTGTTGTCAAGCTGGACATGAATTGTATGATTTTAGTCCACTTTCAAGCCCAATTTTTAACTTCTGGGAACATGGCAGGGGTCAGAAATTAGCAGGGATCAGTGGCTAAATGCCCTGGAAATCTGAAATTGCCCTTTAAATGCCCCTTAAAAAAATTATAGTTAACTATTGATTTCTCTCAGAGCCATAGAATTCATATAAATGCTAGCTGCTTCACATTGTAAATTATATCTAATAATCTGAACAGGTTGAATTTGACTACCTGAGACCTGAATGAAAGCCTGGAATCTATTATAATGCATAGATATGTATATTCAGTTACTATCTGCAAAAAAAACAAACATGCCTATGGTTTTTGACACGTCGATGTCACGATTCCACCTGCACCTTCTCCTCAATTTTATTATTAGTCTCCGTCTGCCTTCGGGTCCACGCCACAATCATTACAGTCGAGTTGTAGACAGCACTGCTCTAATCATCCAGACCAAGGAGTCTGTGAGTTCACTGCAGCTTGTGTGTTATTGCTACATTCATGCTGCATACATTTGCAAATAGGTGTTGGGACACAGTTGGAATATCATGTTACGTACATACGTAAGTAATAGTCGGCCCAGGGTCGATACTTTTGGGACTCGTGTTGACAATACAGAAGTAGATGAATTTTATATTCTGACCTGCTGCTGACAAGTTAATAACAATGACCATATCCAGTTAAGTGCATGTGGGGTGAAGTCAGATCATTTGGAGATTAGAATGGTGTGATTCACCGTGTCAAATGCCATTTTAAGATTGAGAAACACAGACAAAAATTGCTGTCTCTGTGAAATAATTGTCTCTTAATTTAAACTGCATCAGAATTCACGACTTTACGCCCAGACAATTTACTTGTACAGTGTGAGTTGAAGTTAATAAACAAGATTTCTGTGCACCTAACGTGCAGATGCAGCATATACACAACACAATGCAGCACAGAAACATGGGTGTATCAGAGATCAGGGATGTATGTGTACGCTCTTCTTCCTGACCACCTTGAACAAACGCTATGTCTCACTTCCCATGGTAAAACTCATATCTTAGAGTGACAGATCTCATATTTAACGCCTGTACTGCAAAGCAGACATCAGGTTTTATTGGTTTCACTGAGAACAATAATTGCATAATGGTAGAAAAAAAAAAGATTAAAAGAAAAAAAAACAATCTCTTCCATGAAAAGCCAGGGGGTGGGTGGGGATAGAGACTTCATTTTTAAGTGAATTGTGAGGCGAGTGTGTTTTGCGAGGGGGACCTTGAGCGTGAGTTGGAGCGAAATCGATGCGTGTTTGGGAAAGCCGATGGTGATCAATGAGAATGGATTTAGTGAGAGGGCGGGATACGTCGCAAGCGCTACAGCGACTGAAGCTGCTGAAATAGACTTTATGAATATTAAACAGCAGGGGTCGATAACGGGACAGGACTGCCACAGTCAACACAGGGACACAGGGACCTTATTTTATTGTTATTATTTTTTTTTTTTGCATAATATCCAGGTATCTGAAATCCAAACTGGTGTCCAAACACGGTAATTGACTCACATAATGAATAATTTTTCCTTGAAAAATGAAGTCTCTCACAAGTTATCAATCACCCAAAGTGTTTCCAAACCAACGACACGCAAACGGCGCCCATACACACCCCCAGACCGCCCCACCTCCGGCCCCCTGCTGCTGACAAGCTGAGTGGTGTGATGGGAGAGCGTAGTAAATAAATGAATAAGCAGACAAAGCGTGTTTACAGTACAATGTGACCTCTCTGCTAATATCAACCGGGCTCTCTCTCTCTCTGCACCCCCCCCCCCAACACATGAACTTGAAGCCTGCTCAAGGGTACACTTGTATAATGATAAGCGAGCACTTGTGTGTGGGTGAATGAGTGACTGAGTGAATAATATACCAGCTATTAGGGAAACAAATTGGGCTGGCGTTACTTTGCTTGGGTTGAGAGTGGGGTGCTGTCACTAATATGTTCTGACATGGTCCCCCAGGACCTGAGAAAATGTGTGTATGTGTGTTTATATTATACACACACATGCTTGCACTGACTGTTGATCTCTTACAAGGTTTCTTACCACACTAGTATATGAAAATACTTTTTTCCCCCGCAGCATGTGCAAGATTTATTGTTGCAAACATGCACCTACACACGTGCATCTCTCTCCCGTGCCACTCAGTGGTGAGTTAATGATGTCAGTGTTTGCCCTGGCCTCTGCACCACTGGGCTGTAGGCCCAGAGCTTGGAGTCCAGGGAGTATGAGACTCCTCGATCCTCCCTGTAATACCTCCAGAGGCTGGAGCTGAACTGGCTACAGGGCATCCTGCCAGCTCATAATCTAAGGCATTGCAATCCATTAGCTTGAAAAAGCACAGTGACGACCAGCTCACCGCGTGTGTGTATATGCACCCAAGAGATGGTTGCATCCTCATTCCCTTTATCCTTCACTGCCGCAACAGTGACAGTCTGTCCTCCTATCAGGGGCAGCGGTCAAAGTTCATGTTTTTAGCTCGTCATACCACCAAGGACTCTGAACCTCTAGAGTAAACATGCATCTTTTGCAGCTGTTTTACTTTAACTGTCACTCTGCTCGTGCGTCAGAGAGTGGATACCTGACCTGAGCCCAGCGGGATCTGACGAGACCATAGTCCCTGATCCTGGCCCTGCATTGGGGTGGGTCAGATTATCTGGGCTAGCCCAGGGGACATGGTGATGACATAAACAAAACTCTTCTCCTCAGTGCATGTAATTTATATGACAACGTCTGTATGTAACACTTGGGTAGGCAACACCTTTGATTTGCTTTTGATCAATCACAGGGCAGTTCATTGAGAGAAAAGGCAGGCATGTTGGACAGTGTGACATGTTGTCACATGCAGCTCTTCTACAGCAGCTGCATGTGACAGTGCATTGTGTAGAAAACAACTGCTTACACTGCAAAACAAAAAAGTTGGATAAAAAACTATAACACATGTAAATATGGGCGAAGGATGTCAGTGATAATGAGAGTGCCCAGAATCAGCTTTCATGTATGAATCGCTTGTGTCTGTGCATGCTCTTCTGGTGGGAGCAGCTCAGGATGATCAATGATTCGATTTCACTCCATTTCAGACCATTTCACTGGTCTAAAACTTAATTCTCCACATGAGGAGACAAACAACCATTCGCTCTGACATTCACACTTGCGGTCAATGTTGTAGAGAGTCCAATTCACTGCATGTTTTTGGACTGTGGGAGGAAGCCGGAGATCATGACATCAAACAGGATATAACTGGTGACCTTTTTGCTGTGAGTGCTAGCCACAAGGCAACCGTGTGTCCATCAGCGATTTCAAAACATATTTATTCAAAAGATGAACTGGACATTAAACTCAACAATTAACACATTTTATAGCGATGCTTCCAAATCAAGCTATTTTTTTACATTTCAGTGCAGTTCAACTCAGGAAACATTGGCCTAAAGTTAACTGAGGGAGATGGGATTTGTCGCACCATGTCTCTATGTGTGTAACATGTAGAATATTGAACTGTTCTCTTTGCACCATCATCAATGGCTGATCTTACTCAGATTATAAGTTGAGGTAATTGATGTTGGAACAGCAGTGACGTGGTCAAAAAATTATGCTGATTGGTCATTTTGATATGCAAGTCATATATTCCAAAGTTGACACCTATTTCAAGTCAGTTGCACAAATTATGCAGCCCAATAGAAGTGATATATGTCATTTTTTCACACAGCAAGGATGGGGGACACAACTGCATTGGGCTCAGATTAGGTTGGACACATTACCAGAATGTGTAGTTCGGGTTTTGCATTATATTTGTATGATTACCTAAAAATATGAACATTTTACGGTCTACATTCTATACCAAGTACCACCTGAGAAAAAATTACGTTTTAGAAGTAACACCATTATTGCTCGCCTACCACTGGCAGTACATGTACCACAGTTTGAGAACCAAAGGTCTATAACCAGTAAAGGAGACGTGGAGACTTTCCAGTGATGAAGATGGATTAAAAGGTCTAAGAAGGAAAACAGGTTAACACATATTATGTTTGAATAAGCGTTAGGTAACAATAATTAAGCATGTAGTAACCTTTATTGATGCTCCACGTGACCTTTATTGTAAAGTCTTTATTAATGTTCCTTGTGATCCTTACAATAGAATGTGTTGTTTTTGCACACACATCAGGATTTTTAACCAGCAACTCTCAGCTTGCAAGTCCAATAATGATTATTTAGTGCTATTATTCATAAATGACATGTCACTGAAGGGAAACCACTAACCATTAATGCATGTTTCAGTTGTTAAATGTTAAACGTCAAGTGTCAGTTTACAATTATTACAGACATTAACAGTAGCTTTATATTCCCTTGTATAATATTTGAATTAATAACTTTATTTAATTGAATGATGTTGGTAAAAAAATAAATAATCTAATTTAACTGTTAGTGAATCTTCACACACACCTGAAACACTTTCTTTTCCATTCTCTGTGATCCAGAGTGTGGCTGCATGTGAGGATGTGTGAGGCTGTCTAAACCTGCTTGGTGTACTTGTCTCATTTTTCTGTGAGTATGTGTGTGTGTGTGTATGCGCAGGTGTGTGTGCGGGTGTGTGTTTGTGTGTGACTATGGGAGAAGTCCAAGGCCGCCTATGCGTGGTGTAGAGATCAATGTAAGCGGTCTGGCTTTGAGATGGAGGGAGCTGTCAGACCTGAATTAGATGTTAAATCTTTTGGACAAAATGTATTGTGTTCAGAATTTATCATGTGCTGTTTCCAGCCCACTGATGTATGTTGTAGTAACTGAGTGTGTAAGTGTGTGTGTGTGTGTCCAGGGCAGCAGGATGTACTGTCTCAGGGCTAAAGTGGCTGTCTGGGAGAACATAATAGATTCTTGTCATGGTTCCTTTACTGTGGTAAGTTTCGTCATTCTTTTCCCCTTCATCGCTTTTTGGTGACGTCTTTCTGTCCTCTTTGAATCAACCACATTTCTGAGTGAGTTTTCCACCATCCTCTACATTTCCGTGTTTGAATCTTCCTGGACAATCCTCCAGACCAGTAATGTTGTATGTATTATATAACGATCTTCCTTCATACTTTAATTGTATCTCAGACCAAAGGTACACATTCATCACTGCTATAATGTCCAAGGCTCCCACCTTTTCTCTCTCTTTATCCATCACTTTTCACCCCATCACTCCCACTCACACTCTGTGAGCTCCAGCGCCAGCATGTCTGTCTTCTGATTATGGAGGAGAGTGTCTGTCTGACTGCAACTTATCTGCTAACTACTATACCAGTTATGTTTTTCTCCTCTTAAAGTTAACTCTTCTTTTACCTCTTTCCGTTTCCTCGTATGTTGGGTATTTTACTCAAATATTAGCTGTTCAGTTTTCCCTCTGTCTCAGGATTGTGTCACAAATCTTTGAAAAATAAAGAGAACAAGACTAAAAAAACGCATCAAAAATGATCATTACAGCATGGTCATGACCTGTGCCCTCAATTCAAAACATGGCCAAATTAAACCTGGAGCAAACACAAAAGAGCCTGATAAACAATTTAACAACATTAACAACAACACGGAATTTCAAGATATGATTGAAATGAATAATAATTCAAGCCAAATAGCCTCACCTTCAGTCCACATCTCTATTCTAATATGAAAACAATCACAATCCCTGTAACACCTGTCTGAGTCCAGAGGCCTGCATCCACTTTCCAGTCTCAATCAAACCACTCCTCCCTCTCCCTGGGGTAGAAAAATAAAAATTTAAAAAACTCAATGTTCATAACAGGAGCTGTGGCTAAACCAAGGCCAAAATCAAGCCAAGGGTTTTTCAATCCGTACACCATTTAAAGGGCCAGTGTTGTAACATGTAGGAGGGTTTACTGGCAGCAACTGAACATACAGCACTATCCTTAAGTATTGGAGAATACTATATTCAGTTAAAAAAAAAGAAGCTTTTTTTAAGTTTTTGCTTGACAGATGCGCAGTGCTCTGATACGCACATCTCTGCCCATTTACACTGCTTGTGTCTCAAATTCACTCACTTCTGCATGGATGGACAGCTGGAGTTCTGAGACTTGGTTTTTCCCGTGGTACTTCTCACTTATACTGTATATGTTGAAAACATGGGCCACACAGTTGGTGTGGTTAGCACTCTTGCCTTTGCAGCAAGAAGTTGGAACAAGGGCTTTTCTTGAGTTTGCATGCTATCTCTGTGTGTGTGTGTGTGTGTGTGTGTGGGGGGGGGGTTCTCCAGGTTCTCTGACTTCCACCTGCAGTCCAAAAACATGCAGATTTGGGGATTAGGTAAATTGGTCACTCTTAATTGACTGCAGGTGTGAGAGTGAATGGTTGTTTGTCTCTATATGTGGCCCTGCGATGGACTGGCGAAATGTCCAGGGTGTACCCCGCCTATCACCCTATGTCAGCTGAGATAGGCACAGCACCTCCTGCGACCCTCCTCTGGAGGATAAAGCAATATGGTGTCAACACGGGAGATTTATGCGGACCCGACACGCATCCATTGCGCAAACGTTCCACAACCAGTGTATTGTGGGGTTACAGTTATCAGTGTTGCCAACTTCATTCAAACGAAAGTAGCTAAAGCCAGCCTGAAAAGTCCCCAGATGTCACCAGAATGTACCATACACTAGTCATGACAAGTCTAAACAATACAAACAAAATTGGATCTCATATGTTTTGAATCCGATTTGGGCTGTAGTCTTAACAAGACCAAACATTTGGGATGCGCTGCCCGAGAACAAATAACGACCCTAAAGGCCACATTATACTTCTTCGACTGCGTATGCGTTATACTTCTGCGTCGTGGTGACGGATAGGCGCTGCAATTTCCCGCCCGATCAGTAGGGGTCGCTGCGCAAGGTTGTTGTGCTTTTGGCTACAGTGAGCAATGGCGTCCGAGGGAGAAAGACTGTTGTTGTTGAAACAGCGGCCGTTTGTCACTTTTCTGTGTCACGGAACGCAGTTTTAAGATAATTTGAGGCGAGAAATTGGCGGGGATCAGCTCCGCCCTCTGTAGTGCTCGGTGTTCACTGTGAGCCGGCACAGAGCAGCTTAGTTCGGCATGTCCTGAGGACCAATCGCAGCTCTTGCCGTCTCCGTTGTCCCTTGACGGAGTGACGGACACTTAAAAAATATTCCGTGCACCCGGAGACGACACAGAGGCTCTTCGACAGGTTCTGCGTCGACGCAGAGGACTCTGCGTAGCTACGCAGAGCACTTTACGCAGGAGTATAAATTGGGCTTAACTTTAATGTCACTGTTTGTTTGGAAGTTACATGAAGTTCATGATGAAATTGCCCAAACTAAGAAAGCAAAGAAAAGACCACGACAAGCTACCACAGCCCATCTTCAACTGTATGCTTTGTCTGACCAACAATCTAAACCAAAACATTGTCAGGTCACCATCACAACAGACAAAGAATAACAGAAACTTTTTTTTTTATTACAATGTAACATTTTTTTTTTTTAACTTTCACTCTACTAGTTTTCAAAACTCCACTTGATGAAATGACAGGTTTTAGTTTAAAGCGGACCTAGACCTGAAGTTCCAATTAACTCTGTTTTTAGTGTGTATCTGCGTCATTACCTTGTTTAAGAAGCTGTGAAGGTTCTAAACAAACAGTTCAGCCACTGCTGAGAACGCTGTGTTGTATTGTAATCTCGGGCTCAGCGAGATCTCTGAAAAAACCCAGTCCAGTTACGTAAACACGGGTTCTCCTGAACAGCAGATCCTCCTGCTCCAGGCACATCTGGTTGCGTACATTGAACCGCAGAAGAATAATAACGTCCGTTGTGGAGGTGTTTCATGAGCGACAGTGTCTTCTGACTCTGGGTCTGACTCCGGGTCAAAGTCATAAAATGGACTGTGGCGGGGAGTCGTGAAGAAGCTATTTTTAAACACTGTTAAAACAATGTTTTGATAATGAAGAGCAGTGCATCCATCGTTCCAGAGGGGGGAGCTGCGCTTCTGAGAGCGGGTGTACTTCCGGGTACTGGCCAATCACAAGACTCTGTCTTCTGGGTGAGAGAGTTGAGTCTCAAATCTCGCGGCACACCGTCAGATAAGAGGAATTCTATCGGCTCGTTTACAGCAACTAGGAGGTTTTTCACCATAAAAACAAGTTAATGTATGTAAGTAGACCTCCATAACTAACATATATGTGCAACAGGACCACTCTATGTGAGCTTTAATAGAACTCCAGAGAGGACTGCTGTTAATTATAAACAATTTTTAAGGTAATATTGTCAGTTAAAATTTCTGATATAGATAGAAAATGTTGACATTTTCTTTTATTAGTTGTTTTTGTAGTTATTGTGATTAAAAATGGGCTAAAATTAAAAAGGCGTTTAAATTCATGTGAGGGGACAAGAGCAGAGTACTGCTGTATCGCAATCTGCAATTTGTCACTGAACACTCTTGGTAACTTCTGCAGACACCAACTGTAGAACATCTCTGCATCGTTGGCTGACAACTTACTGAAAAAACAAAACAAAACAAAACAGGAAGATAGTCTATTGTCTCAGTTTCCTCAATTATAACTGTAAACATGGAATAAACAGTGATATCTTAAACTCTACATTCACACCCCTGCTGCACGCACAGTAAATCCCACCTACACACACACACACACACACACACACACACACACACACACACACACACACACACACACACACACACACACACACACACACACCACACTTAAACACACATGTAACTGCTCCACATGTATCCTGCGGCAGAACAACACAGCATGAGCTGTGGCTTTCATTGGGCACAGTGGTACCAGCGAGAAGTCGACCGCAGCAATTAACAGAGAGATGAAAGACACAAGGCTGCCTGCTGAATAATTAAGACTGAGTTTGATGAGCAGGGAGGAGCTCAGCGGAGGCTGCCTGGACATGCCCCATGTATGGAGTGAACACCTTTTACAAAAACGTAGATGAACAAAATTAAATTCACTAAAAAGTGAGGTTATGGCTTGGTGGGAGGCCGAGAAGAAGCTCAGATGTGAAGGCTGCTGTTCAGTCGCGGTGCTCCATCCTGATCTAAAATGCACCACAGGATCAATAGGCCCATTGATTGACCAATATCTAGCGAGGGAGAACATAAAGGGGAGAACAAAACATCAGCACATGAAGGGAAGAGTTTGATTGGTAAATATGAAAGGGAACTGCAGGCAGTGCGAGGTACAAGCATCAAGAAGAAAGGCAGCGAGAGATTGAGGCAGACACAGCAACTCTCCCAGGAGTGTTTCAGCCAAATGTATTTAAATGTATTCTGCTAATTACAAAACTCTAAACACATACACGCTGATGCAAACACTGTCTGGCGTTTTGTAGCACCGTTGTATCGAGGTAATTACATGCGCTTGCGTTCTACTCTGCATGTATGTGTGTCTTTGTGTGTATGTGTGTGTGTGTGTGTGTGTGTGTGTGTGTGTGTGTCTGAGAGAAAGAGAAGATAAAAACAGACTTACATGCGGGAGACACGATAAGCACAGCCTTTTCTACAAAGATTAAGTAGCATGGATTAAAGTGGAACATGCAGGTGGTAGACGGTGCTGTCTCCGAACAGAAAATGACATAAGGTGCTATTATATCTCAAACACAAACATTTACTGTAGCAATTTACTTCAAAACAGCTCAAATGTCTCGGGGAATTCAATCTTACTTCACACGCAACCACTTTAAGACTTCTTAAGCATAAGTGACATATTTTTATTCATCACACAATGATCCCCCCTTCATATCACTGACACACAGGAGTAGCTGCGGTTTGGTGCCTGGTGGCAGGAACAGCGGCGTTCTGTCACTCTGGTGCTAATGTAGCCAGACAAATGAAGAGCAGCTCTCAATAGCTACTCTCTAACCACACCTGCCCGTGTGACCTCTTCATTGATTTATTGACCAATGTCTATCTTGCTGGACATTGGCCAGACACATGCACACACACACAAATTCTTGCACAGCATTCCTCGTGAGGGCAGCCATAGATGTAATGCATTCCCTAACCCTAACCTTAACCATGACAACTAAATGCCTAACCCTAACCCTCAAACTAACCCCAAATCCATGTTGCCGTCGTGGTACAGTTCAGTTTGACATAGTATGATTGACCAGTAAAGACAGTACAGACTGCTCCTTTATAAACAACAAACAAGGCCATCAAACGTGGCACAGCAGACACCAACACAACAGACCATGTGGTGTGTCTGCTCAGTTTGTGGCTGTATTCAAATGTTCCCATTGGCTTTCTTAGTTTACTCTTTTTTACTGGTACACTCTTTTGTCACCCTCTTGTGCAAATAGTGTGGTCACACACTCCAGACTTCATTTAGTGATGGCTGTCAATCAAATGCAAGACATTCCTTGCGGGCATGATCACACTGAAAGTGACCAATCATAAGAGGGCCAGTGCCCTCCGTGGTCTTCACCCCAAAACTGTCAAAAGTCTGGTCGACTCAGACGAGCACATTTTGACTTTGAGAGCAGACTTTACTTTTCAGTGTTTGTGAAACAGAATCATTGTGCACATGTGGTGGCTGCACTGTGCGCGCACTAGGGCTGAAACGATACACAAACTCACGATTCGATTTGTATCACGATTTTTGACCCACGGTTCAATACATTCCACAATTTTTTTTAAATTTAAAAAACATTTCATTTAAATTTACTTATACAACAAATGTTACATTTAATAACAAATATTTTGGAACACTGTGAACAGTTTTGAACATAAATAAATAAATAACCAAAGATTTCTCGCTTTTCTGTAACAAAATAATACTGTGAAAAATACAAAGCAAATGATCAATCAGACTGGGATGTGTCCCCAAAGCATGCTGGGAAGTGTAGTTCTTCATGAGAAGCATGAAGAACGGTGGAAATAACTTGTTTTGATAAACAGCAAAGGTAAGACAACATTTATGCTTGTATTTCTTGAAAGTCAGTTGATGTTTTGCTTTTATTTTAGGGCTGGATCCGTGAATCTTGTTCGTAGAGTGATAAAAAATGGTACCGTTAGAATCTGTGAATTCTCGGCTGTTTACATAATCACGCTGATGCTCCTGTGCCGCTTTTAAACATGTGCTCTGGAACGTTTCACCTCCTGCGGGTTTGATCCATCGATGTTTTAACTGTGTTTGGTGAACATAAGAATGCTTTATATGAGCTTTTATCTGAGTTTCTGACCTTCCTGTGGGTATGCAGCATGTCCGGTTTGTTAAAGTTAGACATGGTTTTATGACGATTTTGTCGCTGCGTCTGACGCTGCCCCGGTACTGGGGACAACAGTAAAGAAGAGATTAGCGTGATTAAAAAACATAACGCGTAATTAATCACAATTAACGCGATAATGTGACACCCCTAATAAAAATAATAGTAATTTGAAAAGTTTGGTAGTACTAACAGCTCATATCATGTGGCTGACTGGAAAAATAACTGGGAGAAAGGGCGATTCCTTTTTCTCACGCCACGAGACAGGTTCGTGCCTCCAAGTATCATGATTCAATTTCGATAGGCATATCGTTACAGCCCTGGCGCACACTGCTTAGTTTTTTTCTCATTCGCAGCTGTCTGAACTGCTCGCAGTTGTTGGAGGACCAATATTGTGGAGTCATAAGTTAATATTTGCGCGTGTGCAGTAGTATCATTTGCTCGTGAGCATGTTTTAAATTTTTTGTTGAGACTTGTTTTTGTCAGAGATTCAACATGCTGTTGTTACAAACTTGTTAAATCGCTCACATGGGCTGTCAAAACTCTTTTGCGCTTGTCTGCCGACAAGTGTAGACTTGTTTGGATACTGTTATTGTGGGAAATATCTCCTAACACCAAAAATTGTTAATTTAAAGGGCCAGTTAGCCTGCATGTCACCATACCACTCTACGGTGACAAGAATCAGGACAAACCATTACTACATGTGCATGTGCAAGACATACAGGTCACATGACAGGTGCAAGTTGTGAATTGGGACTGAGACATAATCTGCTATTGGGACATCCTGAAATTGACCAGAAATGACTGTATATGAGAAAATGAATGTCACTCCAAACATCTGAGCCCAGTTTAGTTCCAGTATATTTTGAATCAATTTCTTAATAGAGTTACACAAATTGTGAAGCGTTCCTCATGTTTTTAAGTGGCCCCCGTGTGGTCGCCGTCCAACTTCTTAGAGGGACAAGTGGTATGCAGCCACACGAGATTGAGCAATAAAAGGTCTGTGATGTGATTAGATGTCCGGGGCTGAGTGGATCTGTGTGTGTCTACCCTTCACTGAGAGGCCCACTGAACCCCACGTTGCTCCTGACGACTATGAGCGATAGGAAATGTGCTGCACATAGATAATGCTGTATGAAAGTGTGAGTGAATGGCAAAAGTGTAGCGTAAAGCAGCTTTGACTCGTCATCAAGACAAAAAAGCACTATATAAATATAATAAAGCATTTAACATTACATTACATGCAATTTAGCAGACACTTTTATCCAAAGCAACTTCCAAGGGAATTGAGGACAAACTGCCAGTGGTGGAGTTGAACTTGTGACCATGATGTCTCTGCACACAGGCTACTGGTCACAACCACTGAGGTACCCCACCCCCCCATTTATAGAAAAAAGTCAAAAAGTGATCTGTAAGGCAGCATCATTTGCAGAACTGTTTTCAATTCATCCTGTAAAATTGGGTTTTACATTGAAAAGGATTGAATCGTATGTGTTTGTATTTGTTGCAATAGTTCTTAATAAATTTTCATCATCCAATTAGTTGATTTGTCGACTATTACAGCTCTAATTTATGTGCATAAAAAAGAAGCTATAATATTTAACACCTGCACACTAACATGAACTCCAATACAAGTATATTCGGGAAAGCATGACAGTGTTTTCTACAAGATTTTATACAAGTTACTGTTTATGATTAGCACAACTTCAATAATTAAACATCTTAACTCTACTGAATTAATCACTCCTCTTCTCCTCATCAGTGTGTTCATAAAAAGAACTGTGCCAGATAAAACATTAAAATTCACAGATTCCTAATTTCAAATGCCAAACACATCACAGATGCTTGCGACATGTTTTTACAACTTGGACCAGCATTTGGACAAGGACAAAAGAGTGTAATTTGAATTAAATAGCAATTTCTATTGCAAATTTCTACAAATGGAAACACTGGGGGAAATAAGGGTAGGAGAGCAAGTAGATGAGGAAGAAAGACATGTCTCCAGGGATGCATTCTGATTCACCCAATTGCCCTATATTCCCCTGCAGTTTTTGTTTTGATGATCGTGACGCTTTGCATATCTTCACCCTCCAAGCATAGAGGATGTGCACAGGAGGGGAATCAATGTGTGTGTGTGTGTGTGTGTGTGTGTGTGTGTGTGTGTGTGTGTGTGTGTGTGTGTTTTCTATCTTCCAGCATCAGGGTGTATTGTAATCTTCCACACGAGCTGGGTACTGAGAGGTTGGGATTGTGACAACATTTATTAGGGACAGAGAGAGAAAGTGGAATAGCGCATAGGGCATACAAGTGTTACAGCAGGTAGCGATGGGAGTATGTTTAGGTGGTTTAGCTCCACACCTCTGTCTTGCTGTTGCATTTGCTGTCACTTGGTCTGTTTGCTTTATGATAACTTTTATTTTTTTCTCTTAGTCTATCTGGGTTTCTTCATTCTGTCTCTGTACGCTTAATGTACACTTATTTGACATAATGCCAGGTCAAGTGGTTGCGTATGCAGTGTCAGATAGCCTTTGCCCTGACCTGCCGTGTCTCATGCAGATCTTCGTTGTCTATTATTCTGTGAAATGTATGTCAAAATAGGCAAAAGCTTTGTGACACAGTTAACATGTTTGCCTAAATGAAAAATATGTATGTTGCATGAGGCATTGCTGTATCATAGCTCATCATAGGCAGGTGTATATTACAATGTTACTGTAATCAAACTCACTTTAAATCCAATCCATGATTGGCCCATTATGTGTCCAGCCATGGCAAAATCGGTCACAAGTCTACTTCGGGACTTTTGGAGTTATTTACATATTTACATATTACAATTTTTGAAGAAGATGTGGCCATTTGAATGTAGGCACTCCTCAAACTGCTTTAGGGAGAAATTCAGCCTGAAAGATTTTGACCAACTTGAGGAGCCAGGCCAATAGCTGCTCATTTGCATCACATTTACATGGTCACAATCCCCCACCCAGTCTAGCTGTCAGTGACATCTGATATATGGTAGCCCACAGGACAGAAACAGTGTAGCAGTTTGAAAACAAAGGAATGAATGTAGTTTATGTCAATGTAGTGTTATTTGCCTTAAGTACTTCAGTGGACTGATAAGAATCAGAATTTACTTTATTGATCCCAAGAGGGAAATTCTTCTTTTACAAAAAGCACTTGAATAAAAATGAGAAACAAGAAAGGTGAAAGTTTTGTGATATATTATATCAAAAAACTTTACAGACTGAATTTATCTGACCCTTATAGTGCCCCGGTGCGCTTTTTCCAAATTTGATAACAGCCAGTTGCTGTGTAGATGAGTATTTGGTAAATCTAGTCTGAGTGAAAACATGGGTTGAGTTATATAGTGTACATATGACAGGAGTTCTATAGAACTTAGGTCACTAATAGACCATGTTCCAGATCCTAGTATCATAAATCATTCATAACTGACACTAATGTACCATTTTGATTTTTTTTTTTTTTAACTGGCTCAGCCTTTAAGGACCAGGGAATGCAGACCATCTACAACGTCTGTAAATGACCATGTGACAATACTTAGCCAATCATATCAGTGAATTGTAGGGCTGTATCGATATGCGTATCGAAATCGCGATACTCAGAGCCACGAAGCTGTCTCGTGGCGTGGGAAAACAGAATCGCGAAACACCTTTTCTAACTCACAGTTATATTTCCAGTCAGCCACATGATATGAGCTGTTAGTGCTACCAAACTTTTCAAATTACGATTATTTTTATTAGGGGTGTTAAATTATCGCGTTAATTGTCATTAATTAATTACAGTCATCATTAACGCATTAAACACAGTTAAAACACCAATGGATCAAACCCGCAGAAGGTGAAAAAAAACGTTACAGCGTACCATTTTTATCACTCTACGAACAAGATTCACGGAACCAGCCCCAAAATAAGAGCAAAACAACTGACTTTCAAGAAATACAAGCAGAAACGTTGTCTTACCTTTTATTACCGTTTATCAAAACAAGTTATTTCTACCGTTCTTAATGCTTCTCATGAAGAACTACACTTCCCAGCATGCTTTGGGTACAAATCCCAGTCTGATTGATCATTTGCTTTGTATTTTTCAACAGTATTATTACAGAAAAGAGAGAAATCTTTGGTTATTTATTTATTTATGTTCAAATCTGTTCACAGTGTTCCAAAATATTTGTTATTAAATGTTACATTAAGTAAATGTTGTTTAAATAAAATGTTTTTTAAATTAAAACAAATGTGGAATGTATGCATCCCTGATTCAAGCTGTTGTGGATTAAGGGACACTGATAAGAATCAGACATAAAACTTTACACTTGTTGGAACCACAATCAAAGTAAATCAAGAGTGAAATGTTTTTCCTGGCTGACAGGGTTTAATGAAATCATAACAGACCAGACGTGTTCGATGCAGTGCACTTTTGACCTCAAGCTTCACTGGATCATTACTGACACATATCCAGCTTTACCTCTCCTCCCACTGAAGAGCACACACAAAACAACAAGGAGAAGTGAATTTTACACTGATAACCATACAATTTAGTTGTTATGGTTACAACCTATTCCAGCATGAGTCAACCTTTGATTTACCCAAGATCCTCTCGTCTCTCTTTCTCTTGGCCACTCTCGCACACACGCTGACACACACCTAAAAACGCCGATGTGATACACACCAGACTCCTTAAAAGTAGGTCATAGGAGTCACATCTAGAATATGAACAGTTGTGTTTAAGGCTGTCCACATGTTATCTGATCAGCGAGGACAGACGTTAATACCAGGTCTGAACGAGGCCAAAGGTGGAACTTCAGCTGTCATACACAATCTACGTCCAAAGGTGCCAGTTTTGTGTTTTGCATCCCTGTGTCGGCTGAAATAATATTGGGCCACATGACTGTGTTTGTGTGTGTGTGTGCACGTGCAGTGTTTTGTGTTGTGCTGAGACGAGCAGTTGAGCAAAGATTTATTTTTGTTAGTTTTATAGCCACAGTGAAACTCTGGAATCCTGCCCACCCACTTTTATTCCAGATGTTACCATGGTGAAACTTAGGGGTGGTAGCCCGGCAACGACACAGCGGTTTGGGAGCTGGAGAGGACTGCTGTATGAGAGGGATGGATAGATTACTTCTAGAGAGAGAGAGAGGGAGAGAGAGAATTGAATAGTCTGGGTTCTTTCTGTGTTGTTCTTACCCCTCCAGAGGCCAAGGTCTGGTGTTGATTTAAGCCCTGTCTTAATGTGATTATCACCCCTACGTTAAGGGCTCTGCTCATTCCCTCTGCTACATTGATTTCCATTTAAAACTGTAATTGAGAGGAACAAACATTGGTATTAGCTATTCTTGCTCTCCATTGCTCTCTCGTCCTCTTGTCTAACATCGGAGACTGCTTCGTTTTTCAAGGGTTCACGGGGGAGAATTTGGTTGGCGGGACTCCAAGGAATGAGGCTGGTCCTAGGAGCACAGAGGAGGAAACTGGGGATATGCCAAAGGCTGTTAACTATTGGGTATGTATGACAGAGCTGGGCAACACAAACACACCGTCCTGCATTGTGCATCAGTGGCACAGCTGACAGTGACTCTGACCTTTATGAAACCACTCCAGGTTTGTCTTCAGGCTCATGATCTGCAATGAGAATCCCATATGGCAAGTCGTGGTTTGGAGTGCATCCAAAGCAATGTTAACTCCTTGAGATGAATATGGAGACAAAGCAGACTTGTAACCTTTGGAGCACAGGCAGAGTAGCACAGGAGGGACAATGTCCACTCAGGGCAACTGGGAGATGGTGGGAAATAAAACATGAAGTTGAACTTTCCTTTTAATCCCTTGAATTTTTAAAAAAAAATTCAAAAATTGTTGATGATATACGGTATGTGGGAAGTACTGTCTGACCAAGGGCCTTTCAGTATGGAGTTTGCATTCATCACGTGTACATGTGGGTTTTCTCTGAGTTCTACATTGACCATAGTTGTGAGTTGGAAAGTGAAAGGGATGGACCTGCAGCCTGTCCAGGGTGTTGCGTTTACGCTATGTCAGCTGAGATTGGCACAGTACTGTATGTTATGCAATTATAGCATTAAGATTGTCACAAATTGAGAATGGTAAAGTAACCGATGCGTATGTTCTCTTTCTTGGAACCCTTCATTCCATTTATTTGCAATACTAGGATAAAAATGTAGGTTATGGTACTGAACCTGATACTTTTAATGGTCCCGACTGCATCAGTACTACTGAGTACTGATTAATGTTCAATCAACTGGTGCCGACTTTCATTATCCAAGTGAGAGGTTGAGGCTGCCAGTAGTTGGGAATGTTTGGACACATATTTGCTATTGCAAAGACTATCAAGTATAAACAGTTTCCAAATTCAAGGCAATATCGATTCAAATTGGAATGGTACACAACTCAATGGGTTTTTAAATTAAAACTGTAAAGATAAAGCATTTTCTGATTTTCTCAGATCCTTGGGAAAAATGTTCCAGGTCAGATTGTAATGGCTAAAACTAAAAGGAACATCTAAAAATGAGGAACCAGAAGACCTGGTCTTGGTTCATTGGTCACAAGCATTATAGAGAGACTGCCTTAGCACAGTATAGACTTATTCCCAAAACAAATGAGGATAGAAATAATGGTGACGATGGCTCGTCCTCCTGTCAAAGAAAAACAATATTAATTTGCTTATTATTTGAAGCCAAATCATGGAGGTTTTTTTTTTGATTATTGGCTGGATAGATCGATCTACTTTTCTCTGATTAGCATAGTCATTTCCCTCATTCAAATAATGTTCACACTGGGAGAAGAATGCAGCGTTCAGAGAGATGGAGCAGATGAATGGTTGACAATTATGCAAAGCAAACGATAATGGGACACGTTAGTGGAGGAAAGTGTCGGTGGGCCGTTGTGCAAATGCGTCTTCATTACCAACAACAAAATAAGTGCAATACAGATGACTTGAATTTTTCTGATGTTACCTTGATACAACAATGACCTACAGTCAGTCTCTGTCATTACTGCGGTGACATCATGCCCATTTTGTTGCTCCAAGTCTTTTCAGAGTGCACCTCAGTGTGAGCACTTATGGAGGAGGATTCAAGGGCAGACCTAAGTGATATTCTGTGAGTGTGAATATGGAGTGGGGGGAGCACAAAGGGAGCGGGAGAGGGGAAGGAGACAGAGCCACAGTACATGCTGCGAAGATAGCAGCATTGTTGGGGACCTTTTTTGTTGTGTGGCATTTTTGTTCTGCTCATCATTCCTCCCCACCACCTCCTCCAAGTACAAAAGAAGAAGAAAGTTGACATTCAGCAGTGGTGTGGGGAAGCCAGGCAGATGACAAAACACAATGCTATTCCACACCTCAGCTGTCACCTGTGTGTGTGTGTGTGTGTGTGTGTGTGTGTGTGTGTGTGTGTGTGTGTGTGTGTGAGAGAGAAAGAGAGAGAGAGAGAGAGAGAGAGAGAGAGAGAGAGAGAGAGAGAGAGTTTATGCCAGTGTTTGTGTGTGGGTGTGCACCCTTGGGTATCAGATAAACAGTCCAGACCTTTTCTACTCAAGGACAAAATCAATGAGGACCTTAAAGGTCTAGTGTGTAAGAACTTGAGACATCTAATGGTGAGACTTCAGATTTTAACGAAAAGGGGACTCAACCCTCTCTTTCACCAACGTCAGGAAACGTCAATCGCACTTACATACTATAAAGGATGTCATTATTTTAGTAAGGTTCTGCAAAACACTATGGCTGCAAGCAAGGTCCTTGCCCAAAGTACATACAAGTACAAGTACAAAGGCTCATTCTAAGGTTATGACAACAATGTTTACTTCAAAGAGAAATGCCAAGAACTGGGCTGAGAGCTGAGAGGAGGAAGTAAGGAGAGTGGGGAGAGTTTTGGAAATCTGGTGGTCCAATAAACACACAATTAACAGGAAGAACAAGCTATATTGTTTGAGCTAAACACATGAACAAAATTTGATTGGGTAATGTATGTTGCTATATTTGCATAATGTGTTTTGATTGGCTGACAGGGGTGCTGCACTAAGGGAGATTCAACTTCTGCTGCACACAATACAAGCAAAGAGAAGAAAAAAAGATTCACAATGAACTCTTGATGCTGTTCCATTCAAAGTGAATGAGAAGATTTTCAGTTGGTGCCCCTATACATGGGATTGGATTTTGTCCCTTCCCTGTCTTTCTTTGGAGGCCATATTTTTTCTCCTACTCCTGCAATCACTTGCACCTCTTTTATGAGAGCATCCTCATGAATTCTAAAACAACATTAATATGTTTGGATGCAGTGATGCGGCCGATCCAACAGCATGCCACACATCAGTGTGTTGTTGTGCTGTTGTCTCTGGTGCTGGAGGTCCCATTGGAATGCCAGCTGAGTGTCTGGAGGAGAGACAGTGTCACTGATCAATCAGAAATCTCCTCATTCATTATTCACAGCGAGCCCATCCAATCGCTTGGAGCCCAGGGCCACCACACACTGTCATCAATGCCACCATTGATTATCAGGCCTCATCAGCGTTTGTTTGGCTTGTCAAATCAATGCCTTTTTAACGGCATACCATCCCTGCAGGAGACTACAGATGAATATTTCATATCCTCTCTGATTCAATCATAATTCAAAATGGACCACAGACTTAACACTCCTGTTGTTGCAAGGTTTCTTTTCCAGTTGTTGATACTCACTATAAAAAGTAAATATACACATTATAGGGGAGGAACAGCAGATGTAACTGGGTTTTATGGGACAGGAGGGACAGAACACATCATCATGTGACAGGACAGGCCACACTGCATGTGTGAGTAGCATGTTTGCATCAAGGGACATCTTGCATTTCATTTTGGCGCCTATGTTATCAGGTTAAAGCAGCCAAATGGCCCCCATGAGCCACGCTTTCCAGGTGCTTCTGACATGTATGGAACTGTGCTGCCCTTGGAGAAAATCATCATCATGGTAAAATAAAATTTAGCTGTCTTGCTGTAAAGGTTTGTCAAATATCTCACAAATAAGTTCATTTCATAAAAAAACAATGTTCGGGAGCTCATTGAAAAATATTAGCATGGTGTGGTTGTTAGCAGTGAGTGATATATGGCTCGGTGTAACATATTTGCTTCTACTGCACTGTAAAACATATTATGCCACCATTACTGTAGGTGAAATCATGTATTATTTGTAGCACCACTTTCAGCATTGCTGCCTCACAGCAAGCAGGTCACCAGTGCTGATCTTGGTTAGTGGTTTACTAGCAGTACAGTGTGTTGTTGTGGGCTTGATCCTTGGCCAGTTGAGTTTTGATGCTCAATTACAGTTTCAACACACATAATGTTGAGGTAAGGGATATTCAGGTCCCCCTACAGTTGAGAAATGTTATTACAGCTGTTGTAAAATGTATGTTGTGGTAATGTGTGCTTGCTCAAAAACCTCATGTCAGTTAACAAAAGGGAAAAGTTACACCTTTGAACCACTTGTCATTGTGTGGACATCGTGGCAGAGGCAGCACAAAACCGAAGAGCGCAAAAGGTTTGTCAACATATGCAATAAAGTTGAGTTTTGTAGTGGGTTTTTGTGTCATTCATAGTGGTACAAGACAAGAACATTTCTGTACATGATGGTAGACATTTGGTGATGCAAGAGATGGAAGTCAGAAAGGGTTCAAAGTGGAATAAATCAACCCTGAAGCTACAGACGCACCTATACCTTTTAAAACGTAAAAGAGAAAATGTTATAATGTAAAAGAGAAGTTATTTACCACTGCACATTTTGTGTGTATTTGTGAAATTTTAACCTCAGAAATTCTTCAATATTCATGGTAAAATGTAATTATAGTGTGGACAGTTGCTTATCTATCTATTTGAAAAAAACAAAACAACTGTCAGGCAATACAGAGGAACCAAACGCAGGCAGTTGATATAAAAAACAGGATTTATTTAACAGGATGGTCAAACAAAGCAATTCAGGACACAGGCTGGTTGCAGATCAAAAAGGCAGGCAGATAAATTCCCCAGTCCCTTTTATGACTTTGACCCCGAGTCAGACCCAGAGTCAGAAGACACTGTGAAACACCTCCACAACGGATGTTATTCTTCTTCTTCGGTTCAATGTACGCAACCGGATGTGCCCGGACTAGTGCCCGGAGCAGGAGGATCTGCTGTTCAGGAGAACTGCTGTTTATGTAACCAGAAGAGAGATCTCGCTGAGCCCGAGATTACAATAAAACACAGAGTTCTCAGCAATGGCTGAGAATGAATTGTTTCGAAATTTCAGTGCTGCGTAAACGAGGTAATGACGCAGATACACACTAAAAAACAGCGTTAATTGGAACTTCCAGTCTAGGTCCGCTTTGAGAACTTCTTTTGCCACGAGCCAGACCTCGTCAGCGTTGCCGGTTTGGGGTTCGACCTGGACGGACTGCTGTCTGGTGGGAGAACTTTGAGAATGAGGTTATTGTCCCGGAGGAGTGGTGTGATAATTTTAGGATGTCGCGATCATCGCTGCTGTCACTCTGTCACCTGAATAGTTACGTGCATACATCGAGGGTGAGAGGTCAGTCGTTGTTGTTGTTGTCGATGAGGATTCTGATTGGCTTGTATGGCTTTCTTTAAGGCCTTTCTCCTTCTTCCTTCACTGCCGCCCACAGGATTGGCGTAGTTATGATGGCTCTAGACAGCATATAAATGCGGGTTAAAATAAATGGAAACTTTTTGGAAAACGATGATGTGTGCACAAAGTTATTTTGGAAATCGGAGGGAGAATAATATCCGTTTTTTTGTTTTTTTTAAATATCCAGCTAGTGTATACGTAGCCACAGACTCAAGTGACAATCTGACAAAGATGCCCTGGGAAGGTCAGCCTTAACGGGATAGTTAGGAATTTTAAACATAAGACCTATTTTCCAACTCAGCCGGTGTGATGGAGACGTCTGGAGACGTTTTCAAGAAATTTCATTCAGTTCTTCTAGTCGCCGAGTTCGCTGATGCTATGGCTAGCGCAAGTCAATGATACAAGTTAGCATGGCATTAAAAACACTCATACCGACTCCACAGTGCACCCGAGGCAAATCGATTGTAACGGCAGACAATCGATGTACATATCTGTGTTGATAGAATAATATTTGAAACAAAACTAACGTTGCATCGCATGAATTTTTGAGGGACTACTTTCTCAGCACTATACTTCCGGCAGCGGAATCAGTCCGCTGCTGCCGGAAGTATGACATGCTGCTGCTGAGACATAAATCCTTCAAATTGCAAGGTTGGTTTTATTTCAAACATTCTATCAACACAGATATGTACATCGATAGTCTGCCGTTACAATTGATTTGCCTCGGGTGCACTGTGGAGTCGGTATGAGTGTTTTTAATGCCATGCTAACTTGTATCATTGACTTGCGCTAGCCATAGCATCAGCGAACTCGGCAACTAGAAGCACTGAAAGAAATTTCTTGAAAACGTCTCCAGACGTCTCCATCACACCGGCTGAGTTGGAAAATAGGTCTTATGTCCAAAATTCCGAACTATCACTTTAAGAAGGGAGGAAGGTGACTGGAGAACAAAAATCAGGTGTGGCCAATCAGACGCAGGTGAACCGGATGAGGCTCATCAAGAGAACAAGGAAGGGAGGGGGAGTGAACAGAGACAGCACGGAAGTGGGAGAAATACAAAATAAAGCAAAGAGAGACACAAAAGGAGACAAACAGGACACAGGCATGACATATATCCTTTCACAGGGTACATTTCTGTACATACATGTCTTTGCAGGTGCTAAATTGTACGTAAACTGGTCACATTTTGGACCCTTGTAGGTATACGTTGGGACATAGTTCCATAGTGCCAATGCAGGCAATGCGGACCCACTCCGGCTTTGACAGGGGTTGTAAGTTGATGTACTATCAAAATGATCTTGGATACATATATAAAGGTCAAAAACTTACACTGTGTTGCTTTAAGGCAGCAGGTGAACTTTTGTTTACAAGTTCAACCACCTTGAGAGTTGTTACAGTGAATTGTCACGACAAGGTATGCTGTGGTCTGGTCTGTTCTGGCTCTAGAAGTCATGACCTCGTGCCACAGACCTGTAAGCACTAAATATCTATAGATTCAGCTGTCACGTTTCCAACAATCTTTCTGAAGTCAGTCCAATGTGGAGTTAAAATTGGATTTAGTAAGATTTAACGGGATGATAAGTTAAAGACACAATTCGAGGACCTGTGATTAATAAAAAAGCTGGAGGAAGTTTGAGGGGATTTCATTAATGAGCAAAAGATGTTGAGTCTATTTGAGGCTTGGGAATTGAGAGGCTAAACGAAACTGCAAGCATGTTCAATATTACCGCTAACAGTAAATTTGACTGGTTTGATTCCCATGTGTGCTCATGGTTTCATGGTCATTTTTGGGTTGAGTAGTTCTGCTTATTTCTTCCTTTGACTTCCACTTCACCCCGACCCACCTGTTTGTTTAGTGGTTATGACAGGTCAGTGAAGAAAAACGAATGCTGACAGACATGAACTTGCTACAAAATAGAGAGCGAGAGTTCTCCCCTTCCCGTACAGTGTGTGTGTGTGTGTGTGTGTGTGTTTGTTTGTAAATCCCCATGACAGGAAATCAGCAGGAAATGGAGGGACTTCCACAGTGGTGTTTGCTTTTACATTTCAGCGAAAACTATCTGCCTTCATTTTAAAACAGAGATGGCAAATGGATATACAAGGAATGAAAACATTATTCACCAGACTAATATTTTGGTTTGCAATTTGCTATTCAAGGACATGATGATATGTACTAAAAATTACATAACTTTTGGTAAAAAGGTTCTGCAACACCAAGTGACTTCACTTCTTCTCACTTGATTTATAACGTCAGTTTATGGTCTCATTCTCCAGTTTCAGGTCTTCTTCAATACAGCATGATCTCCAATTAGAGTCAAATAGATGATAGGACAGGGGATGTAGTCAGTTGTTTCTATGAAGTGATGAATGTTAATGGTCACTGGACTTTCAGAAAAGTCTAATTTTCTCTGTCTCAACATCCATCCATTCATTTTCTACCGCTTTATCCTACTGCAACGTTTAGAGTTGTTTTGGGGTTTTTTGTGTTGATCAGGACATCAGTGGTGACCTGTTGCTGTAATACTGAAGGTTGTATCCTTAAGTGCTCCTTCTCTCTTTCACCATCTGAGGATTTTTTTTCCTCCTTTCATGTCTTTATCTCTTAAACTCTCTCTCCCTCCCTCGCTCGCTCTCTCTCTGTTTGTTTGACAGGAGCTGAGAGGATTAGTTAGATAGGGGAGCTCTGAGGACTCTGTTTACTGTAAAGCACATTCGTGACACATCTTCTGCTTTATTGAAGTGTGTGTGAGAGAAAGACAAACTCCTCCTTCTGTTTTATAAAGGTGTCACATATATATTTGGCCTTGTTACATCTCCCTATTTACTCCCTCATCCCTCTGTTGCTTTCTCACACTCCCTCATCCTACCTTACCCCCATGGAGACAGTCCTTGTTTCTCAAAGACATTTTGAGAGTTGGCTCCAGGCTCATCTTTTGTTCTGTCTCTATGTGTCCCCCGCTGTTAACACCCAAACGGCAGTGACTCTGCCCTCAGCCAGGAAACTCAGGCTGCCCTACAGCTCTGTTTGGGGCAATAGCAGCTGGTGCAGACAGACACGCTAATACATTAGGACATAGACACACATACACAAATACAGTATGTGCAGCTATTCTTCTTAGGACACTGCATTCAATTCCACTCGTAATCATAACCTAACGACAGTTCAAAATTTGAAGTGAAATATGCTTCTGCCTCATCAGGACCAGATTTTGGTCTCCATGAGGACTACTGGTCCTGACAAGGGCAGTGTTTATGCCAGAAAAGGTCCTTAAGAGGTAACAAATACCAGTTAAACATGCATGCGCATGCCTACACACACACACACACACACACACACACACACACACACACACACACACACACACACACACACACACGCACACACACACACACAACTTTTAAGTTGTCCTCTCTTTCCCAAAATGTCCTCACTCCCTGTGGTTTATAATTATTTGTGGTCCCCACAAAGATACACATACACACAGATGCACACACACACATGCTTTCTGTGTGACTTTATGTCTGTCTCACACACTTGAACACACACTTGGACACTATGTGTGCTCTGTACCTGGGGCTATGAACGTTGAAAGCAGCCTCTTTGTGTTTGACCTCTGTGTCTGTCTGTTGTGCGTCAGCAGGTATTATCACTCATAATATCACCACCAGGGAACACACACGCACACACACACTGGCATACATAGATGAGCACAACTCATTGTTTTATGGAAACCAATTGTGACCCACCACCCAAAAGAATCAGAACACTCTTTTCCACTTTCCAAAGTGGGTCAGGGACTACGGTGGCCATCATGTACCAGAAAGGAAGTAACATGGAGACCTGAAACGGTATTTTTTGAAAATGCCTCCCAGAGCGGGAAAATCTCGGAAACGCAATGTAGACAGCAAATACTTTATAGCGAATACTGAGACGACTTTAGGAAACAATGACGTCATTTTCCCAGCTCTCCCTTGCGCTGTCATTCATTGTTTAGTTTGTTTTCCCAATATACTTTCAATGAAAATTAACTAAAACTAAACTAGACATGTCATGTCTTTAGACATTTCACACAAGCGGGTGGAAAAAAGTGTTGGATCGTAAAATAAAGAGAGGAGAAAAAGAGAGTCTGAGTGTGTCCGACTCACCGTCCACAGTAAATCTGATGGATCTCACTCGTGCGGCAGAATTGTGCATTTTCTTCTTGTAAAGTATTTAGGTTTATGACAGAAAGTCGCAGAGGGTCTGTAAAGTTGCTAAATAAAGAGATTGTTTAGGTTTTGTGCTATTTCCGTCTGTATGTGTGTAACAGCCTTAGTCTGGTTGCTTTCGAAATGAATAACACCACTCAGACCAGGGATCAGGATCTGCATATTTATTCATGCAACACACCTATAAAAGTAGCGAGGGACATAGTCAGTACACACACACACAGGCTGGCGGGCTCTCTCAGTCTCCATTGTAAGAGCTTCCTGATTTCTGCCGGGAAGGTAAAGTTACGTCACTCTCACATTGTTGTGTACCGTTAATTAAAGTCCCCCGCTGGTGACACGGAACCAAAAAAAACGTAATTAAATTTAACACTGCTTCTTTTTTACAAAAACATGAACATAAAGAACATTGAGAATTGTATACACTGGTTTTGAGAATGTTCACAAAAATAAAAGATGAAAATTAAAAATTAATTATGTGCATACATATTGGCACAGCTACATGTGGATGTCTGGAAGTCCTTTTAGCTTCTCAGAAAAAGTGACCTCCCTTGAATAACAATGGACTGCTATCTCTATCTTCGTATTCAACATTAACATATAGAACATCTGATTCTCAACCATGATTGCATGATCAGAGAGGACAAGCTATATCTTAAATGCACATTTAGACACAATAGTCAACACATTGCTCCTTCCCCTGTTAACACCAAAGTTAACTTTAACCAGTGCCTCACAAATGAGGTTCTGCCTCATCAGGACCAGGCTTTTGTCCAATGAGGACTTGTGATTGTATTTGTACCAGAAAATGCTAAAAAGGTGACAAAAAAGTCCACATACACAAACACCTTACAACAGCGAGTCAATCCAAAGGTCAAGGGTTCAATTCCGTCAGTATAATGGTGCTCCTGATTGCTGTGTTCGCAGTGTGAATGGGTATGAAAGATGAATGATAGAACATAAGTGCACTGTATGAATGTGTACATGGAATGAAAGAATGGCAACAAGTGTACTGTAAGGCACCTTTGAGAAAAGTTCTACATAAATGCAGACCATGTATATATTTAAAAAAAAAAAAATATATATATATATATATATTATATTATTATATATATATATTTTTTTTCAGTTCAAACAGCTCAAGTTGAACAGTTTGGAAATAAGAGGGGCAAAGTTGAGATGATTTGGTCAGGTGAAAGAGGAAGACCTTGGATAAGGTTCATGGATGTCATGGAGCAGGATATGAAGACAGTTGGTATAACAGAGGAGGACACAAGGGAGATGACAAGATGGAGGTAGATTATCCGCTGTGGCGAGATACTTCCACTGAGACACCAGCCCCTAATCTCAACTGTTAAACCTCAGGTCAGCCTGGAACATCAAAGTTAAACCAGACATTTGTAGTGTCCGTTGTTTCATCCTTATCGTAAAGTTAAGACAAATGAAGACAATCTATAGTCAATTTTGTCTCATGCATGCTCTCTGGTAGTGTATATATATATATATATATATATATATGAACATGCGCAGATGTAGTGAGTGTGTAATAAGAGTGTTTGGGTGAAAGGAAGTGTGTGTTTAGTTCTCCCTGAGTGGGTTAGATCTGATAAGGCTGACAGCCACAGGTTGATATTCCTGAGAGCAGCCAGCCGCTCCTCTTCACACCGAATGGCTCCCTCTCTCTCATACTCTCACACACACACACTCACACACACGTGTGTGTGTGTGTGTGTGTGTGTGTGAAATACTTTTGATATATTTTCCACAGGCATGCACCAACTATCGTTGATCTAGTGTGTGTAGTTTGGGGGTGTGTTCGTACATTAGCAGTTTTCTATTGTAATGCACACTGCCATTACAGAATTAAGCAGACCTGGGAATCAGCCAGCAGACACTTTGCCATGCAAATGCTCCAATGGGAAACGTCTGTGTGTGTCTGTGTGACAGTTACTCACACATACACACCACACCTCAAACACAACGTGTTCTCTCTGAGGCCTACTTCAAACACAGCCCCAGGCTCTCTGTGTGCTCTGGTCATGTCTGTCTATCCACTTGCATTTCTTCACTCTGCTTCTGATTTTGTCTCCCACAGGACCCGGAGAGAGTGACAGTACCCACCAAACAGCTACATCTACATCTTAATGTGCATAGATTTTTATCCATCTAGTTTCCCACATGGGTCAGGTATACAAACACACACACACACACACACACACACACACACACACACACACACACACACACACACACACACACACACACACACACACTAACGTAAAGAACAGCAGGGTTTTGTATTCCCACCCATCACATCTTACAGTTAAAAGAAAAGCAAAACAAATATCTACATGTTCACACAGAGTCGCCATTCCCCCTTATGTTAAAACAGGTTTAATCAGCATTTGTTTTCTGGTCAAATGACTCCAGTTGGCCCAGATCAATACATTAATTATGTCTTTCAGTTTTTGGCAGTGATGCAAATCCCTGCATCGTTTATCTTCAGTACATTAGCATAGCTGTTAGCCATGGATGTTTGTCGTGAAAAGTCTTGGGCAAATTACTTAGGAAGAGTAATAAGTTGTTTATTCCATGTTACTTTCTTAAAAAAGTAGTAATAAATCTTGCTCGTTTCACTACTATACTACAGTTTGTAATATGCACGAAAAGTTTCATTTGGGACTCAATGCAATTTATTGGAAAAAAAATAGCAGTAGCAATCTATGGAATTGTACACATGACAGAACTCTCAAAGCAAATGTATATATAAATGAACACCCAGCCTTAACTGCTTACCTCACATCTTCCTGATGTGTCATCCGGATAAAGGACATCAAATGAATTACACAATCATGCATTTACTTAACATTACTTTATAATTATCATATTATTTGAATTGTAAATTGTGATTCCTACACTACTAGTTATTGGGTAAAATGATGAATATTGAATATTACTGCTTGCTTAGGACAATCTTCATCACTGGGGGGCCAGCACTTGGTATTATTTGTTCCATCATCCAGATGAATTGAAAGATGGACAAAAGTTATTAAAGATACCATATACACATTTTCAAGGAGCTTCCTGTTGGTTGACAAATCCTGCATGGTTATACCCATACCCGTTTAGTGTGAAAGAGGCTTTGCTCAACTGCAAATGCCTTTGCCAGGGCAAAGTGGCGGCATAATGACATTGAAGAGAAGCCTCATGTAAACAGAATGAAATAAGAGAGAAGGAGAGTGGAGAGAAAAGGGTGCACCCTTATTCAATTAGCCGCACTGGCCTGAAGTAATTACCTCCACTCTCCCTAATTCGCATGTAAATTTGCAACGAGCACTGCACTATTTTTTAAATTCAATTTAGCCCCCACTTTGACTGCTTGCCAGTGTTGTCCACATGAAAGAGGAGCAGAGCTCTGTGTTTGTGTGTGTAAACATGCACCATAACTGATGGGAGAAGATGATTCCTTTGTGTGATTCTGCTGAGGAGAGAGAGACGTAGTGTGAGTCGCAGAGTAAACAGAGAGAAGGAGAGAAGGTCTGCAGTGTTGACAACGATGATCAGATAAGATCTGCAGTGGGACCTGACTAACTCTGTCTGTCCTGTGGGAACAGTGGCTTGGAATCGTTCCAACAAATGTGCTGTCACCTCTCACTTACCTGCCTCACACACACACGCACGCACACACACACACAGTGCAGGTGAGCAGGTGAGTTCAATCCAAATCTCTGCCACTATCTCTTCCCAGTATCGATTCCCTCCTGCCAATAGATTGTCTGCTTGGATAATTGTGTAATTAGCTCCCTAATTGGTCTGTATAATTAGCCATTTTAGGATATTGTCCAGGATGAATAATATTGGTCTGTGTCAAACACTTCCTGATAGCCTTTCCCCACATTGTGCATCTCTCTCTGCCCACAACAGACACACAATCAATGACCAGTTTTCTTTTCTTTTTTTTTCTCCGCTGCCAACATGTGGATGGATAGACAGATTAAAATGGAATAAATAACAGATGTACAGGCAAATGTGTGGACATAGGAATGGTCATAGAAATCAGGCCATTAGATGTCAAATTGTATACACTGTTAGAAATGTATTGTCATTTTACAGGACATTCCCGGCTACTAATTGCCGTAAAATTACAATAACAAATATACAAGACTGTTACTGTAAAATAAATACAACAAAGTGTTGTACTTTATAAAACAACTTACTGTAATTAATTACAATACAATGATGTAAATTTACAGGAGTATCCAGGAATTTCCTGTAATTTCATAGGATAAATATTGTAAAAAATTACAGCAACATTTTAGATTTACGGCCACTCAGTAGCCAGGAATTTCCTGTAATTTTAGGGATTTTCTGCAATAATACAATTCAATTAAACATTGGCAAAATGTCCCCTTTCAGACTTCTGCAAAGAAAAACAATACAAGTGGTGTTTAGTTCATTTTATGTTGTCTTAGAAGTGTCTTAGTGTAAACAGAGTGTACAATGTTTTTCTGTAAATGTAAAAGGGCTGGATTAGACTTGCTGTAAGACCAAGGGTAGTGTACGTGTCCCGTGAGTGTACAGACTTGTTGCAGTACTACACGGCCAAAATGATAGTGGAGGCACTTGGGGCAGACCACAGTAAACAGACTCGAAAATCATGCAAAAGCCTGTATTGCATGTTAATGTAATAAACTACAGTCATTTTCCAGTGAAACTACTTGAATTTCAGGTTTAATGAAAAAAGCAACCAAGAAATGTGGACACCCACATCCTACATGAACATAATAGGAATTCCAAATCATAGACAGGCTTATGCGTCACTTTGAGGAAATAATATTCCAGTTAATATTGTTTAGGCTACATTTATTCTTAACGTGTCCAAATCTAATAACAAAATTTGAGCAAAAACAAACACCGGCCTCATTGCTATTTTGAACATCGACCCAGAATTTTGCCATCGGTGCGAGTACAATGAAAATATATTTTTGCAATCGTCAATACCACCTTAAAATGTGCAGGCCATGGTGAGCGTGGTGAGGGGTTGGACATTCTGTCTACCGTGTCTACCGTGAGGAGAGTTGTGGACTTCTCATGGGTGACAGGGTTAACGTACCATTAGACATACTATGGTGGATTTAGACACAACATCATATTTCAAAAAAACAAATGTAGAAAGCCATCCGACAGCCAAGTTCACATCATGTGATGCTTTAGATAGATAGATAAATAGATAGATAGATAGATAGATAGATAGATAGATAGATAGATAGATAGATAGATAGATAGATAGATAGATAGATAGATAGATAGATAGATAGATAGATAGATAGATGCATGTTTAGCGACACAACACCTTTTAGCGAGCAGCAAGCACAGGCAAACATTTTTGTTTAAGATGGACATGCACAGTTCAGTTAAGTATTTGAGTCCAGTGAGAAAACCATATTGACGTTACTTCAGGCAGATTAAAAAGTCAATTTTGTGACAAACAAGCTTGCTAACTTTAGCAACTGCTACCTGTACAAAAAACCTGGTTTCAATGGACAGGTGGAGGAAGTGACGGTGCTAACCATATCACCTCTTTCCATCCATCCATTATACCACTTTATCCTGGACAGTTCGTCACCTCTTTCTGTCCATGTCTTTTTTTCCGCCCCGTTTACGTGTCTATTTCTATACAAACCAAGACAGTGGAACAAACGTAGCTGTACAAACCCAAGCACCAACCACACAAGTCTATCTAAATTAGCTATGTAGCAAAAATGACATTTTACCGTGACTTCAAGAGCTGTGAGCCAAACATTGTTTTAAAGTTGCGTGAAGCTGCTGCTACTAGCAAACGAAACCGTCATCAAACTGTGATGAGCTGAACGAGCACAAATGACGTTAGAGTCTACAATTACGTTATACTAGGCAAACAGTAAGTTACATACTGTACCGTGAAGTTTTTTCCTCTTTGACCCAGAGTCAATGTTGGCTTATTCGGCTTCTTCTTTTCTTTTTGTTCTTGCTTCGTGACGGGCTCGACTCTGCTTGACCATTGCTGGTACTAACCGCTTACAATTTCAAAATTGACTGTAGCGATCCCACGATGCAACGCGGTTGTTGTACAACCACTGTAAATATCCACTTGTACAGTGCGGTACAGTGTATTTACAATAATAATACAAGACTGTCCATACATTTCCCATGATGCATTGGCAATTACTATAAAACACACTAATACAATACATTGCTGTAGCAATTTACTGTAGAAATTACATAAATTGCTAACAGTGTAGATACACATATGTAAAGCACATATTAATGCATATACATTAAAATGTGTGTCTAGAGAGGTCATAATGGTTGGGGGGGGTCCTCCTGACCATGCATTTGTGACTCCTCTCCCTTTGCCAGTTAGTGACTGAACTCACGACAGCTGCAAGCTTCCCCTGATCACATGACAAGTCGAGCATGAACTGTACAGGGACTCTACGACTTTAAAAGTCATGTAATGACAACTAGGATAAGTTTTATCTTGTTTTTTTCCTTTTGCTTATATTTTTGCTCCTTGCTTTCCCTCAGAAATTGCATGTGTCTTTGGATCATACCATTTAAGTTTGGAACCTCCTGTCTAACATTCATCTTTTGATCATCACACTGTCAATTGTCTCCTGTGATCTCACGTATGACATCATTGCTGGGGCCCAAGTTTATGAGAGTTAATTGGCAAAGTCCTGACAGTAAACAGAAAAAGAAATCTTACCATCATACTTAGATGAGGGGACTTTCCCCGTGCGTGTCATTTGTAATTCACTAGAGAACGGAAATGAAGAGGCAGATAATGCAGCAGGAATGACTAACAGCCCTGCACGTCCCTGTAGAGGGCGAGAGAGAACGCGATGTTTGTTTGAAACCCAAGCAGTGATACAGGAAGTGAGGCCAAGCAATGTTTGGTGCTAAGCGAGGACGCTGTTTATTGATTTGTGTATGGTCTCTGTGAACTTTATTTGAGGTGAAAACAGGCCATGCGTGGCTATCCCAACTGTGTGTATGGGTAAGCACAGGGCTCAATCTTTAGGGGTGTGACTGTGGCACCCGGTGTGTTTGTGTGTGTTTGTGTCTAATCACATTAGCAGGTGTGTTTCAGCTGTTGAAATGATGTAGTCAGAGCAAAGCGCCCTTTGACAGCTCTCATGACCTCTGACTCCGCTCAGCCCCCTTTTTCTCTGTGTCTTCCTCTTTGTTTGCCTCTCTCACACAAACACACGTAATCCAAGTGTCGCTTCTCTTTACCTGTCCTATATTTGCAGGTTTTATTGCTGACTGAGCAGCTGTACGTAGCTGTACTGTGCATAGATTTGTAGTGGAGCCAGGCAGATATCACCTGTTTTTCTCTGTGTGGAAATCCCCAGCTCCCCAGGGCCTGCTATGCAACGCAATGACTCACTCATAATTTTGAGTGTGCGTGGGTCTGTGGCTCTGTGATTGTGTGTGCTGCTGAAAGGACTCTGACTATGCTTCTATAGTTTAATCATGTGTGTATATTGTACTTGTATTTGAGAGGAAATTCCTTGTACATAATTTTTCAAATGGCTTTGTGTTTAAAGTGTATAGTCAGAAATGATATGCCACTAAAATTTGTTTGTATAAGTGTATACTAACTTTAAACTTTAGATAAAAATAGCCCTGGAATAAACCTTTTTTATGCTGTGTCAGCAAGGACCTTGCTTTATGGAGGCTTCTATAGCAGCCTGAACGGACATGTTAGCCACGAACAAAGAGGAATGGCAGCCACCATAGTTGTGCACTTTGGAAAAAGATGTTCTCTGCAATCTCACAAATAAATGTCACTAATTCTTACAAACTGGGCCTGAAGACTTGGTTTTGGTGCTAATATTAAAATTAAGGTCAGGTTAGATATACAGTATACAAGCCAAGGTTGGCGTCACGTAAATGGGACGGGTATGCATTTAAAAAATACTATAAACCCACAAAACGTATGTGTAGACACATCAAATATATCAGGTTCCGACAGAATGTGGAAAAAGGCCTTGAGGCATTGTGTTGAAATGGTTAAAAATCAATACAGCAATACATCACCATGCTGACTTTTAAGATATTATCATTTATATGTTGGTGCTAATTGATTAATATTCTGAGTCATTCTGAAATTTTAGCGCATTAATCAAATTTCCGTTTTCCAATTCAACTCACCAGTGTTGATTTTCATAGCTCATTATTGTCACATAGAAATAAACAGTTGTCGAAGAAGTTTAAAGCAGTAACGGTGGTGAAATAAGTCTTCTAAGTCCTACAGTTTATTGCTATGGTTGCATTTTGTATTCTTCAGTTGTAGACATCATGATGTATAATTATATATTAAATGATATTCATTATTGCAGAAAATGCTGTGAGATTATTCTTATCTCATTTGTGAAACTCGATGCCTTTCAAACTCCTATGTTGTCACTTTGATTGAACAGGGTCTCTGCAGGTTTCAACAAGTCAAATTTAAGACCACAATGAATTCAATTAAGACTCATTTCAAATCCATACTGGCAAAAAAGTACAAAAGACATGCAGGAAAATTGGAGCCACAAATCGTTGAATGCAATTCGGCTTAGCTGTGGGCTTTCATTAAGTTTCCTACATTGCTATGCTAAGCTGTAACACACCGTGGTGCGCGTACAGCACACGTGCTAGTGGTGGGGTGCTCGATGAATTCTCATCGGGCAAAGGTGGCCTACTTTAGTTCCGTGTTGTAATTATGTTATCGCATCCTAAAAAATAGAAACATTTCAAAGCGAGACTGAAGTTAATAGATTTTTATGACCTTTCAAAATTCTATTTAAGACCTTTTATGAGATTGTAAGAGAATTTAAGAAATTTTAAGGCCTTAAATTCAAATTATTGGATTTAAGACTTTTTAAGACCCCGCGGATACCCTGTTGAAATACAAGATTGTCTGTAGTCCGTTTTAGTTGTCTCTTTAGGACCCGTTCTAGCATAAACACCAGTAGTGAAAGTTGGTTGAAAATGAGAATTGTATTGTGGTTAGGTTAAGGTTAGAGGGGGGTATTCATGGTTAAGGTTGTCCAAATGAATGGATGTCACAAAAGCTCTGCACGCTTATGTGTGTACTTGATACCTCTTTAGGACCTTTTCGGGCATAAACACAGACCTAGTCAGGACTAGTAGTCCATAGAGACCCAAACATGGCCCTAAAGAGGCAGAACCTAATTTCTGAGGCTCTGGAAGAGGAGAAGTGTGTGTGTGTGTGTGTGTGTGTGTGTGTGTGTGTGTGTGTGTGTGTGTGTGTGTGTGTGTGTGTGTGCGTGTGAGAGAGAGAGTAATGTGTATGTTTGGAGTATTCTCGTTTTTGGAGCACTTTGTCTTTTATGCAATTAGGACACACATGCAAATGAACAGCAACTTTTAACCAGTCTCATTTTTCATAAAAGCTTTGCACTTCGCCCTCGAAACAAGCAAACGTCTGAGGTAAACAATCACTGTCCTATAATTAGGCCTTTGTGCATTTGAGTTTATCTCTTTTTCTCTGTGTCTGTGCCGTGTGTGTGTGTGTGTGTGTGTGTGTGTGTGTGTGTGTGTGTGTGTGTGTGTGTGTGTGTGTGTGGTAATGTGCAGGTCTGCATTGGTCTTTACGTGTCAGATGGTGAACTCTAACCTTCACAGTTGTTCCCCTTTTGACCTCATCAGTGTAGCTTTGCACTCAACCCAACTCAGTTTTTACCTCCTCTGTTCATGTGTCTGTTGAATCAACATTTGCTTTGAGTTACTCTATTATTCCTAGCAATGTAAGCTCTGCCATAAAATGTTCTCTCTTTGCTCTCGAAACATTTAATTCACCATCTCGCTCCTCTTCAGGATCATCGCGTCTTTCTGTCCCACTGCTTTAGCGTTCCTTTTTCTACTCTCGCTAACACAAGCTCCTGTTCTTTTCTCTTTTTTTCCCCTCTCACATTCCGTTTATATTATAGGCAGCACTTTGCCCTTCTGTAAAATGGAAGGCATACTTCTACACAGGTTGGAGACATTTTCACTCATTCTCTTCAGCTGCCTCAATTCAGACAGTTAATGACAAATGGAATCAAATTAAACATTTACAATAGGCAGAACACTCCTGACAAGTGCTCTGCAACACACAAAGAAAAAAAGGGTGAGTGTCGTTCAACAACCCAAGGACAAACAAACTACTTTTCTTCTCTCTGATTCTTTCACCGTGGTTTTGACACAGTGACGTTGACAAGTGGCTGAGCACATACACACTCACACATACGGAGATACTTCTTTTAAGGTGACAGTGTAACTACAAATATGTACACACACAGTCAGATATCCAGGTACAGACGCACACATGGTAAGCTATCCAGGCATAGAGAACTAAACCTGACCAATATCCAGGAGCTGTTTTCTCTGCCTCAACAATTCACCATGTCATTCACAGCAGAAAGACAGAAGAGCAGGTAACAGATACACGTTTAACATCAGTGTAATCCCACATTTAAACAGGTTGTGTTTAAATTTGTTGAAAGTTTTGTGAATTATAACTTTTTTTTTTCAAAGGCCCTTGAAGTTTTCGAAAATCGCCCTAGATAGACATCGGTCAATGAAAGTGCTTGAATTTTGTGCAAGAAAGAAGTTGATAATTAGATAAATGTCACTTAGCTTTATAGTGTTCTTTTACCTGACTCACAGAGGCGCAGCTTGTGAACAGGCAAGGCAGGCAACTGCTTGGGGCCCTGAGCTGATAGGGGGTCCCCGACACTCAGAGCCTGAGGGCTGTTTTTACTAAAACGTGCAGTGACCAGCCGCCTCCCGTCCCCCTTAAAAAACAATGGGCGATTTGCAATGACATCTCAGTAGGAAACCTCCCTAAAGGGCCCCACCTCACTTTAACCTCTGTGAAGTTATCGTTCTGCAAGTTGGAAAATGATGAGGATTATTTACAGTTTAATGCATATCTTTTTTACTCAGTTTATATATGTTTTTTTTTCAGTTATTTACAGTATTTTATTGTTCTATATATTCATATTGTTTTATAATGTGGGTTATTTACAGTGTAATGTATTTTTTTTAACTAAGTTTATATAGTTTTTTAAAAGCTATATACAGTATTTTATATTTCTTTACATTTATATTTTCACATACTTTTTAATTACAAGGTTTTTCCATGTTATTTCATTCATTTAGAAAAAAAAGATTTGTTCACTGAATCGTTCATTACTTCCTGCGTGACCGGCGCACTGACTCCATCTGACACAGTCACCAAACTGAAATACGGCTGAACAGGTTGTGATTCGTCTTATGATTCTTGGCTTTCAACAGTGCTGTCGCTAAACACACCAGACTCCTCTGTTGAATCATGAGATTTTAGAAATGTTCTTGCTACATGTTTGAGATGAATACGCGTTAGGTATTGTTCTTGGATTTGGTGAGGATGATTGGTTTGAGCCGCTGAATTTCATTCAGGGCACATGTTCAGTAGGTTATGTTCACAGATACATTCACAGCACGGTCAGTGAACGAATCACGTAATGTACCAGTATACATATCATTGCCTCACAGTGAGAGGACCTTAGGAGACACAAAGGAACATGTGACTCGTGAAGGGAGCGACTCACCTTTGTTTGCAAGCAGTCTGTGCTCGCTCCACCCACTGCCTTGATCAACTCGCAAAAGAGCTTGGCTCAGCTAAACTGTGAGATGAACGAATCCTTTCAGCAAGTGATTCAGTTCAGTTTGTTCACTCGAAACGATTCAAATAGTTCACAAATGACACAACACTATCACAGGGTAGAAAAAAAACATTAGGCAATGGGAATGGTGTGGGCTTTTTAGGATGTTCACGTGGGTTAAAAAAGAAATACCAAGGTATACAACTACTACTTTTAGTGTGAAAGAGACTCTAGTTTTATGTCAGTGTTCCTGTTTGGATTTAATTCTTTCACATGTCTGTTTAGGTCTTCCTGCACCTTGGTGAGAGCCTGGACTCTAACAGGTATTATCTATTTCTTTTCATTTGAGGGAGCCTGAAGTAAAGTGGTATAGTGAGCCTTTCCTCAGCCTCGAGGGAGCCTGCTTTACACCCATAGAGGGTTCAGAGGCTAATTGGATATATCACTGCGAAAAACATTTAAAATCCCAAATCAATACCTGCCTCTTTAATGCTTTTCTTGAAGAAGTGCTCCTCTCTATTGCTTTTGACCCTCCCCCCCACACACACGCACTTCCCCTAAGTCTCTCCCTTTCCCCACTCAGACCCTGTCTTCTCTACAATCCCTCACCGCCTATAAGGGCCAGGGGATATGTGTAGGGGTCAGTGAGCTAAGGGCTACTGGGGGCCAAAACAGAGTGAGCCCCATGGGGCTTTTTGAAGTGAATGATAACCGGTGATGTTACATCTGAACGCTTATGGGAAACAGCTCTAGAAATAACGTCAAACCCAACATTTGCGCCACACAGGTAAAGTGCGTACATTAAAAGCTCAGAACAACAACAGGCAGCATATGTTGCAATTAGGTACACGTCCAGTTCTGTGTATGCTAGCTGAAATTTTGACAAGCCCAGCTCTGGGTCTGCATGTACATGTTGATATAGAGGTATGTGTGTATGTTTGTTGTAGTCATTGTGGTTACAAGGAGGGATACTTGAAGCGTAAGTGCTAAACAAGTTGCCCTTAGCAACACATTCTTCTGCATGTACACATTTTTGCTCATGAACATGCATGCTAGTGCGCTTTGCTGAATAAACTTGGTGGCCCTAGCTTTGCCCTGTTCTCCCAGCCATTCATTAAGGTTGAGCGATTGGGCAAATATATTATTTGTTTAGTTGACCTTCATTTAAATCTACAGTGCACTTTTTGTGACTTTTCTTGTTGGTGTTTAATACCATCAGACCTGACTGAGGGAGCAGGGGCCAATCAGTTTCATGAAGCCAATCAGAACACTTTACTAGAATACATTACAGTAATCATTTATCCCATCAAACTGCTGAAAGCATTGCTTTTTCTGAGCAGTAGACTTCAATTCTGTAACTTTTTGTGAGCATTGCTTTGTGTTTTCAGTGATACTCCAACCTGTTTGCTCATTTTGCTAGTGCAATGTTGCCTCCATCTGTGTTGATGTAAAACATGACTTGCTGTATGCAGGATAGGCTTGATCACTATAGTCAGTGGTTGCTGTATAATGGACATACAGTATGTTTATGTTCAACGTGAGCTACAGTTTTAACCTTGGCATCCCGGTGGAACAGTTGGGGCTGGTTATGTTGGTGCTATTCCTAAGGGAGATGCAAAAATATACATACCATACTTTACCAAACTAAAGGGTTTCACTGGGAAATGTGGCTTTAGTCACCTTCTCTGTTGGGTGATGGTTCCTCCAGGTTAAAATGGATGGTTTTCTTGACTCCTCTTTCAAATCATCGAACATTCTCATCATCAAAAGAGTGTCCCTTGTCCTTCACATGTAGGTGGACAGCTTAATCATGTCAAAATGAGCTTGAGGTTGTTTGATTCCACATGAAATGAGGAGTGTCCTGATCTCTACATTGTGGATTTGAAAGGGAACCAAGAGCTTTAAAGAAAAACAGTGACAATAATACCCCCATGATGTCAGCTAATGGGACATAGTTTGTTGTTTGATATTTTTGTGTGATACTTACTTTGTTTTGCCAGTATAGTGGTTTGCCTCTTCTAGGATTCAACACTTTACATGTCAAGTGCAAACCAAAACATCCACGAAAATTAATTGGCAGTTATTTCTGTATTTAGCGTAGGACTGTGTGACAGGCCACAACACACCATATTCATTGCCAATCACCAGTTGTTGGGCTGATGGTGGACAGTTGGAAATTTGAAGCACATCACCCAACTCTTTCATTTATTTAAGATTTAAAGCATTTTCAAACTGAGGCCCAATTGGTTCGCAACAGTGTCTGTTGGATCTGTTTCAAACCCTGCAGGTCTTCCTTGTACTGTCCCACTGCTAACTGGTCTGCATGATGCCAGGTTGTAACTGAATTTTGAATTTTCCAGTTAGTAAGTCACTGGTAAAATCACTACTTAATAAATGAAGATTATTTATCTGAAGCTCAGTGGCAGGACCACACTTCAATCATTTCCCTTCCATCTCAATATACTGTATATAAAGCGCCCCACTCCCTGCTCTCATTCTCTCTTTCTTCTTGTGTTCTACCCTCCCTCTGTTTCTATCTTTCCCTTTTTCCCCCATTCTTTTCTTTAGATAGGAGGTCTGCCAGCCTGGGAGCTGCTGCCGATCCCCAGCGAAAGTTTCCCCACACCGCAGCTGATCAAGCCTCTGTCGTTATTATTAATTCTCAATATATTTTACTTGCAATCATTTGATGGCGTGGTCTCTGCTCATGAAATACTAACAGTTGCATATCCCATTTGTATTTTTCTGCAAGTGATCAAATGTCTTATCTTATGCGCTGTGGGATGGTTAAGAGAATTTGCAACCCCCGTATGTGTATATGTACCACAGATTTGGCTCCATATGAGCTTCAGGGACCAGTGTCTGACTGCCAGTAGTCCTCACTGCCAGCATTATTGCCTTTGACATAGTTTCATTTCCAGAAAAACAGGAAGCAGAGACGGTTGTCTTGCACTTCTGTCCCAGTGGCTGCAGTTAACGTGACCCTGGATGTGTATGGATGATTTTGTGTGTAGTGCGTGCATGTATATGTATGTGTTTGGTGTGTTGTAAGGACATACATGACACAGTTGGCAGACAGTCGACATTTTATTTAACTACTATGTGCGCAGTTACAATGTTAGTGATGTTTTATAGACAGTTGATTCTTTGCTGTTTTTTTATTGTTCTATGGTCTTTCCTGTTGCTGTAATTGGCTTTTTGAGACAAATCATGTGTATTCATGCACAGCTAAGTTGAGATATTTATGTCCCTTACAATCAACAGCAGGAATCAGTTTATCGAGTGTCTGACTCTGATATGTTAGGTGGCGGTATACCCCTTCAATTTGTAAGTATTTGCTGTTTTTTTTGCTGTTTTTTATCTGTTACATCACACAGGCCAACACAACTTTATATGGCAGCTAGTTAGAAGCATGTTGAGTAACCTACCATCAATTAAAGGCGCCTTATGTAAGAATGTGGCCAAAAACAGTTACTAGACTCAAATTCCAAATACCAAGGTCTTTTAGGTTTCGTTTTCTCCTCCATTGTAGCTCAGATGTAACTGGCAACCAGTGTTGTTTTTGACAACCATCTTAGATTTAGTATTAGTCTTAGTCTTTTGGACGAAAAAATGCTTATTAGATTTAGTCACATTTTAGTCACTTCTATATGTGATAGTTTTAGTCTAGTTTTAGTTGAAGAAAACTAAAAGAGGTTTTAGTTTAGTTTTAGTCGAAAAAAGAAGTATACTCTTTTAACAAATTTATTTAGGTCGATAAGTATTGGAGATTGTTGTTGGGCAGTGTCACACATAAGTTGTGAAAATAGCAGCAGATCTATAAGTTCAACACATTGCAACACACTGTAAGCTTGCAGATTGGCTATTATTACACACAATGAGATGAATGTAAACATGGCTAAACATGCTGCTAAAGAAACGCACACATAATGAATTGACGTTAGCGTAACAAAAGCTAACTTTAGCCACTACTACTAACTACTGTGTCCAGTTATTGTCATGTCCTGCTTTCTTTCTGCCGCTAAATAATCCATCTGTTTGTTGTTTGCTAACACGTTAGCATAAAGATCGCTAGTTTAAAATGCTAACGAGTCCACTTACATAAGTGTCGGGTTAGAAGAAGTACAGCCGCAGTTCAGTCCCTCTGTGGGATTCCTTATCCATCGTCATTCAATGGTGAACACACGAACACACACACACACTGCAGAAGCAGTAGCGGGGTACGTGCATATTAAGTAGCCATGTGCTTTCTCTGTGACCGTCAGGTGATTGGCAGAAAAAAACGAAATGTCATGCGTTTCAAACGTCTGACAGACCACCCGCTAACATTTTCGTCCATTCTCGTCTCGTCAACGAAAACTCACTCAAGTCTCGTCATGTTTTCGTCATCAAAGAGTCATGTTTATCTCATCACCGTCTCGTTATCGTCATGAAAAAAGTGGCGTCAACTAAAAGATTGCGTCATCGTCATCGATGACGAAAACAACACTGCTGGCAACCCGTGGTTGCTCGGCAGCTGAGGCTCTACTGAATGATTGGTAGATGGCGGTAGGTGGCGCCACATGCCAAAACATGATTTCAAAACATAAACATGATTTGCGGGCTTCAACATTTTTTTTTTTTAATGCAAATATTGTGGCCGTACTGTTGTTGTTGGTTGATTATTATTCCTGAGTCTCTGTGGCATATTAGGAGGATTTTATGGCCAGTTGCTTTAGATTTATTACATAATGCACCTTTAACTTTCAATTACTAAATTATTTAAACTGACTTACGCATACATTTCGTTTTTCTTGGTGAAATACAAAAAAAATATCTTGAAGAATATCTTCTTTGATTATTTTCAGGTCAAACCTAAGGGAATAGGAACTGTGGAACATGCACCAAGCGCCAGGGCCAATTTGAGTCAAGTAAAAACATGTACATGCAACAGTCATTGAAACTTCCAAAAACATAATCAGAGTGTTTTAGTCTGACTTTGAATTTTGTACAATTTCAGTTGGACATGTTCACGGTGCTCTTTAAATAAAGTCTGGTTTAACTAACAAAACAATTTAATTTTGTAAGTAGCATTTTTTCAAATAATAACTTCAAGGAGCATTTCATTCGGGGCGACAGTGGATCACTGGTAGAGCAAGTTGTCTTTCTACTGGAAGGTTGTGGGCTCAATTCCAGGCTCTGCTATTCTACATGCAATGTGTCCTTGGGCAAGACATTTAACACCATGTTGAACTTGACAGTTATGTGCACATAGATGCAAAAGTTCGTTCTCCAACTCAAAGGACCCTATTGGTGGTTTGCAGTGGCGGCAGCAGATTTTGACCCACAGTTTTTAAAAATAGGCACCCAGTGATCGCATAATATGCGATCACTGGGTGCCATATTATGGTACCTTTGGTGTGTTGTCATCAAATAGCTGCGACAAAAACAGTGCTCTATACATACATTTACATGGAAGCATACGGGGACCATGGGAAAAATATTATTTTAGCAACAAAAGTCATGCTATCAAATGGGTACATGTTGACAATCTTGTCTCACAGCTAAACAGTTTTTCTCAACAGGAAACCCATTGTTGTGTCGTTATGTTTGTTAGTCACTCTGCTGCACCAAAGTCCATTGATTAAATACAGTGATCCAACCAAAACAACACTAATAATTATATGTTTACTAACATAATATAAACATAATGAAAGTGTCTAATCTCACTTAAAGCTGACCCCATGCTGCACAGTCCACTTTCAGCTTCACCCCCTCATCTCATTCGCTTTTCCGTCCCCCCGCCAACTTCCCTCCTCCACTTTTACCCTCCCCCCTTCCCACTCCTTCCTTCCTCTGTTTGCTTTTGCTCCCTTGATTCACTTTCAGTGCCAACTTCTACCCTTTCTTTGTGAAATTACTCTCCCCTCATTCTCTTTACAGTGTTTGCTCGACTGCAAATGAGAAGCTGGGGAGAGGAAGGGGAGGGAGGAAGAGTACAGGGTGGGGGTAACCCATCATGTTGACTCGCAACTAAGTGGCAAATATTATTTCCACTCGCTCCAAGCTTCTGTAACTGTCTCTAACTAAAACACAGCAATGAATGTTGCTGAGTTGTGATTTAAACATTAAGCCATAGCACATGTTGCTCTCAAAATTAAGGATCTACGTTTCCCCATCACATGATGTTAATACCCCAAATGGTTCACATTTGTAGTACTGAGTGAAGTGATTTATTTGTTTTGCAGGATAATAATTTCAAAATTGATGTTATCATGGGCTCCAGTTCAGACTTCTCCATCAACAAATCAACCAGCTTTTCATGTATTTGTATGACTCTGTTAGTAGATTGGCTTTGGACCATTACCCAGGTATTTATTTTGGATTTCCTACAAGTGGCTTTTGCTTCATAATGAATGAAAGCATGACCAAAAATAAAGTAAAATTGATCTAGCACTAGGAGGTGGGGTCGTCATAGCACTGCTGTGTTAAACTGTTGTGATGTCGTTTTTATATGTGACACAAACACACTAACAAGTGATGGGCAAAGCAGTTATTTTAGGTGTACCGAATCATTAAAATCTTTCATTAGAAACTGTTCACCAAATTGTTCAGTACTTCCTGCATGACCAGAGCACATAATCTGTCTTAGAGACAGTCACTGAACTGAAATACGGCTGAACAGGTTGTGTTCGGCATTGTGCGATTTGATTCTTGTATCAGACATCACACTCGTGGCTCTATTCCTCATGGAATAGCTAATAAAACGTTTAGAGTCAAGTCGAGGCGAGTCGTGCTGGAACTGTGCAATGGAAAAGTGCCATAAGAAAGGATGTTATATTGGAAAAGCACCATTAGTGATTTGATCGCATGTGGGTAGTGCTAAGTATTTCACACTTGGCTTTGAAATTGACCTTGGATGCGTCTCCTGCAAATACGTGAGGTCGGATCTCACCTTCAAATACACATATTGTGGTGAAAGCTACAAATAAATCAAAGTAATAGCACTGATTTTTATCAAGAATCTAAAAAAAAATGTAGGACATCAGCTGAGATAGAGCGTGGTCTCTAATGTGTGCTTAGACTCAATTACATTCATGTATGCTCAGGAGTGAACTCACACCGACTCTGAATATGGTTCAGCGACACATTGACCATTAAGGCAAGGTATCAACATCTGTCCTGAGTGATCCAATGACTTGCAAGTCAAGTTCAGTCAAGTTCAAATATGACCTCAGATTGGATCTGAGGTCATATTTAGGGAGTTAGGGACTGTCTGAATTTGTTAATACAAGGAGTGTGAAACTTGTGTGGGGTAAATATTAGGTGTAGCAGTTGTGCAGCAAAGGTTTGGCACAATCTTTCTAGGTTTAGTATAGGTTATGCTATGATTTTGGATCATCCATCTTCTACCGCTTTATCCTCCACAGGAGGGTCGCAGGGGGAGCAGTGCCAATCTCAGCTGACATAGGGCGACAGGCGGCGTCACACCCTGGACTGTTTGCCAGTCCATCACATGGCCACATAGAGACAAACAACCATCCACTCTCACAATAACACCTATGGTCAATTTTGATTGTCCAATTCACCTAATGCCCATATTGCATGTTTTGGACATTGGGAGGACGGTAGAGAACCTGGAGAAAACACACACACACACACAGGGAGAACATGCAAACTCCATGCAGAAAGGCTGTTGTTCTGACTGGGTCGCAAAACCCGGGTCTTCCTGCTGCAAAGGCAAGAGTTCTTACCACGACAGCAACCGTGTGGCCCCTTATGGATCATATATGAGAAAGAAAAGAACCCCTTTATTGGTGAAGTTGCATGTTGCAGCTGAGAATCTATGATGCCTTCAGTTAGCTTCAAAACTTGAAAGACTTTGTTTGTACACTGAGGGCTATCAGTGTCTGCAGAACTGACTTATATGTAAATATAAAAGGCTCAACTGGGTAATTGTACAAGAAAATAAGAAAAGTTATTTTGCCTTTTTTTTGCCAAATGAAGTATACAATTGTAAAATGACACCTAATCTTAACACACTGGGCCTTTAAACTTGTCGTTATGATCCTTCATGTTGAAACTTCATTGTCGTGGTTATTACAAAATAATAATAATACTTATCTACTGTTTTTAGTGGTCCTGCAAATGTCACCAAATAAAATATATCACTTATTATTTTAATTTAAAAAAAAAAATTAAAGAAGCTTTTATTTTTGGGTTTTGTTTAACACTCACAGTTAGTAACGGAAACTCCCTTTGCTGTAGAGATATGTAATTTTTAGGTGAACTGAAGAGAAACCTAAAAATGAAATAACATGTACAGTAAATACTCACCCACAAACATGCATGGGCACAAAAACAATCCCATTTATTTTAACTATCAGGCACATCTTTTTTTTCCATCTGCTGGTGCACTGGACAGGTCCTCTGCTGTGTGACTGATGAATAAGCCAGAGATGAACAAGATAACACTTAACCATTAACTCAGACGGCAGCAGCTGTGTGTTGAGCCAGTCTCTTTCATGATGACCCATTTATAAAATGCCAACAAATACAGTCCAATGCAGCGTGAGTGTATCCAGCTTAGTGTCTCCACTCAGGCTGCATATGTGGAAGAAAAAGGGAGCCACATTTAGAGAACAGGAATTAAAGAACTGAATATAGACATGAACAAAGTTAACCATACATTTAGAAGAAAGAGGGAAGACTTTCTCCAAAGAAGAACCATCAAAATAGAAACGTTACTTCCCTCACCCGCTCTTATCCACTGTAAATGTTTCTTTGCATCTTGACTTGTGTCTCCAGGAAAACCCTAAGAATCAAATGAAAATAAATATTCTGTGGTCAGTGCAGAAATAGGAGCTAGAAGTTGCCTCAGACGTACTTGTTTATGACCATCTTGCAATATTTTTATATACTTTTCAGCGGCCATAAGACGTCCACGGTCCCCACTGCACACACAAGGAAATGTGTAGTTGTTATTTAAGTGATGCACATTTGCCTTTTGTAGTACCAAATGTTTGTAAGTTCTCATGTAATAAAATCTGTTGCTGATTTTTGTTACGGCCTTTTCCCACTTGCAAGCGATGGTGTCCTAAAAACCGCTCACGCACGTACACAGAGAAAAGTATCACTTTTGTATTACAACGTGCAGTTCCTGTTAATCCAACTAAGTGACACAAACGTAACAAACATAGCAGCAGTGTACCAGCAGCTCCTGTGTCCCTGCAAGCTAAAATTCTGATTTTCTCTATGGACGTGTGGGAGAGTGAGGGGTTCACAGCAGGATAGGATAGAACCACACTTGACACAACTTGAACTACAGTATCACTTTATATGTATTGATTTACAGATGAATTTAAGTAATCTGCGCTCTTCACTACACACACACACACACAAAAACATATTGCACACACATTGTGAAATGCCATGTTGCTCTAGTTATCATGTGTTTGCTCTAACATTTAGTCTGTGTTTTTGTAAAAAGGACATCTGGCTACACAATAACAAGAGGATAAAAAATAACTCTGTGTTAAGATCATGTGATATTACGCCCCCTCTGTGTATTCTTATACAATCTGTCTGCACACATACACACACACACATACACACACACACACACACACACACACGCATTTGCAATGCACACACTTATTTCACAATAGCTTCTGCCCTCCTTTATTTCAAATCATCTGCCAGATGCCCCCACTTCAACTCCTGTTAATCATATTATGTGGAATCCTCAGCACTTAAATCCATAACTGCTGTGAGTATTAATTGCAGAGAAATCCAATTATTATGTCTTTATTAATTAAAGCCATCTGCCAGTGATGGGGTGAGGCTGGGGGTAAGGGCGCATCAAGATGTCTCGGTTTAAAGGCATTTCAATCAAGGTTTGGGCCTGATTTTTTCCTGATAGATAGATAGATAGATAGATAGATAGATAGATAGATAGATAGATAGATAGATAGATAGATAGATAGATAGATAGATAGATAGATAGGATGTATTTTATAAGTGGGTGGTAAACATTTTTTCCTTAAAAAATGCCTCTAGAATTTTGTAATCAATACATGATCTGGTTAATTTAAGAAAAAATGCTAATTAAAAACAGCAAAAAATGTTTTTAAAGATTTTCATATATATATATATATACCTTTATCATGCGGTGCAAAGTTAAAACATTAAACCTTCCTCGTGCCTAATTGTGGGTGATGATCAAGGTGACAATAAAAGAAATTATACAGTGAGTTCATGACCAGGTGTTGTTACGTGACTTGACAAGCACATCCTGCTTGAGTGTCAGAGCAATCCTCTTTAGCTGGTGATCATACATCCATCTGCTTCTGCTGTCAGAATGTATTACACATTCATCGGAGCAAGCACTGCACGTGTAGGCTTTAAGTTTTTGTCTGTAGCCCCACAGAGGCTAAATAGAATCAGACATTTAGAGATCGCAAAAAAAAAGAAGAGGGGAAACTGAAGTCTTCGACGAACGCTTCAATCACGAGCTGCTACCACACAGGAGGCTGTTTGACTGCCCGTAAGTGCTGCTGCTGCTAAAGCATCTCGTCTCCCCTCATGAAGGCTTTGCCCCGGAGGAGAGAAGAGGCAAGTGCAGAAGTGAAGTTCAAAACAAAATAATATTGAACTCAGCATTATTCAGAAAAAAGGGGAACGCTGTGAATTTTTGATATGTTGCCTTTTCCTCAGCAAGGTATTGCTCCGAGGCAGACAGCGAGTCAGAGAGATAGGTGGAGTTGTAGCACGTAGATGGAAGATGGGGAAAGGCATGTTAGATGGGGGGATAAAGGAGCAGAGGAGTGTAACAGTTATATAGACTCTCACATCATCCTGTTCACACCCCTCCTTCATCTCCCCGACTTCAAGGCACTGCAGAGGGAAAACATGTCAGTGATTGGGGGCATAAATCTGGGCGGCCAGTGCTTCTCACTCAAACATGCACAACAAATACACGCTATCACACACACGCAAGGCCTCGTGTGAGTGACAGCTGATCAGGAGTGCCTGCCCGCCAGCACCCTTATACTCTTCCTCCTCCTCCTCTCATCTCAGCACTCATCTGATTTGATCCATTAGCATTCTTTTCTCTGTGTTGTCGGCGCTGTACTGTCACACAGCCTCAGTCTGAAGCAGTTTAACTGTCGCCTCAAGGGCCTCACCTGAGAGCACTGACAGCTGCCTGCATAATCAACTCCTACAACTGGCTCATGTTAGGCCAGGGACCAAGTACAGATGGTGGTGGGGGGGTTACAGGTAGTGGAGGATGTCTAATGTGACAATTAGATTTGTTTAATAACTGGTTAAATTGTATGATTTAGTGTGGCCCACCCTTAAAAGAAAGATGTGTGATGGAAAATGTGCTGCACATGAATATGGGTGTGAATGTGTTTGTCCTACGATTTTCATGTCAACAAATATCTGCTGTAAAAAAGGGGTCTATTATGCCGGGTTTATTTAAGATGTGCTTGAGCACAAACCCAGCCAACATACGGTGAAAGGCCGGAGTCACCAGTTCATGACAGGGCCAACATAGGGGGACGAACCACCATTCAGTATAACATTAAAACCTACGGTCAATTTAGAGTGTCAAATTAACCTAATCTGTATGTTTCTGAACAAGCGGAGTACCTGGAGAACACCCTAACTCCATACAGGAAGGCCATAGGTTGAACAATTAGCAACAATTAGATTTGTTGTTTTAGAACCACTATAATGACCACACATTGATTTCTCAAGCTCTTTAATTTAACCGGACAACAGGAAATAATTTATGAAGTATTACAAAAACTGAAAACTAACTTTTACAGGCTAAAGTGTTTGTTCAGTTTTACATACACATGTTGTACAAGGTAATTCACTGGAAGCTTGTTAATATATAAGACCGATTTTAATTCAAAATGACAAGGATCACAGAATTTGACAGACATAAAACAACTGTTCTTCCTCAGCAAGGCCAGAGGAATATAACTTTTTAACCATAGTAGATTTTAAAAATATATTTTAAAAGGTTCCGGGTCCCGGAGGCAGGAGCCTTAGCGAGGAAGCTCAGACCCCTAGGTGTTCCCAGGCCAGCCAGGAGATATTGTTCCTCCAGCACGTCGCACACACAAACAACCAAGACACCCATGCAGCAAATTCTTAGCTTGCTGGCAGCTGGGACCACAGTCACAAAGAAAACCATTGGTAAACACACTACACCATAATGCAGGGGTCACCAACGTGGTAACCTGGTAGCCTGCAGGCAAACAATACGGTGCCCGCAGGCTCACTTCACTTCACCTCACTTGCATGTATCCATATGATCACTCAGTAAAATATCATTGATATTTTGATAATCGTTAGGAGTAAGAACTGGAATTAATGTGGATGCAATTGAATGCATAATATTAATATTTTAAATGCTCAAAAATAAATAAATGGTGCATAAAATGTTAATGTGGTAGCCCTCCAAATTATTCTTTACCCTTCAGGTAGCTCTCGGTCTCAAAAAGGTTGGTGACCCCTGCCATAATGGATTCAAATCCAGCAGTGCCCATAAGATCCCCCTGCTCAAGAAGGCACATGTACAGGCCCGTTTGAAGTTTGCCATTGAACACCTGGATGATTGGGAGAAGGTGATGTGGTCAGGTGAGACCAAAATCAAGCTCTTTAGAATTGACATGCCGTGTTAGGAGGAAGAGGAATTCGGCCTATGATCCCAGGAACACCATCCCCACTGTCAAGCATGGAGGTGGAAGTATTGTGCTTTGGGAGTGTCTCGCTGCCCTAAGAGGACAGGTCAACTTCACCACATCGAGGAAAAATATGGATGGGGCCTTTACCGTGAAATCCTGGGTGACCAACGCTTTCTCTCAGCCAGGAAACTTAAAATGGATGGTTCTTCCAGCACAACAATGACCCAAAACATACAGCCAAGGCAACGAAGGAGTGGCTCAAGATCATGGAGCGGCCTAGCCAGTCTCCGGACCTAAATCCTATATTTGGATTGGATTTGGAGAGGCTCTGCAAAGAGGAGTGGTCCAAAATTCCTCCTGAGATGTGTGCAAACCTGGTGATGAACTACAAGAAACATCTGACCTCTGTACTTGCCAACAAGGGTTTCTCCACCAAGTACTAAGTAGTGTTTTGATAGGGGGTCAAATACTTATTTCACTCAAGGAATTGCAAAATAATTTAAATCTTTGGTTTTATGTGATTTTATGTGATTTTCTGGATTTTCTTTTTGATATTCTGTCTCTCCCTATGGAAATAAACATATCATTAAAATTATAGACCCTTCATTTCTTTGTTATTGGATGATCTTACGAAATCAGTGAGGGATCAAATACTTATTTCCTCCACTGTATGTATTTATGAACTTTACTTCTCAAGAAAGCAGGTTTGCAGGTTTATAGACAGCCTGCAGTAAAATGGACACAGTTATTAAACATTCACACACACAAAAAAAAAACAAGCAATGGGAAAATGTATGAAGAATGGTACAGAAGAACAAGTACAGGAAGGAAACTATGACCACTGAGAGTCACAGCTGATGACTTAGCCTTAAAATGTTGTGAAATTAACCAACAGTTAATGTAACCTCACACTGGTAATACTTTCCAGAGCATGTGAATCAATTTCAGAGTAAAAGACGAAGAGGAAGTTGTTTTTAGTTTTGTTTTTTGCAGCAAAGGAACCGACAAAAATGGAATGCAAAGATCTGGAGAAACAAAAGGAAAAGTGTGAAGACGATTGTGTTATTGTGGAGGATGACAAACTGAATTTTCTCACTTTGTCCAGGGACAATATGGAGAAAATATTGAAGTGAAAACACAGCGAGAGAAAATGATACAGCGTTTCTACGTACATTAGATTTTTCACTCATATGTTTTCACTTTTTGACATTTGATAAAAGCAACACTGTGATTCATATTTTTCCGAGACCTTGCAGAAGTGTAGATCGTGACATTTATCATTCAAGCTGTGAAGAATAATTTATTGCAAAGCTCCCTTCCCCTTCCCCAAGCATCGTCTCCTGGAACCGAAAGTACAAATCACATAAAAAGAAAATTAAATTACGACACCTCCTCCAGTCACACTAATTCACTTCAAATGGTGCTTAAGATTCTGCTGCCCTGCCCTTGACCCATGACCCTGACACCTGGTTCAGAGCAGGGAAGGGCTCATGTGCTGGAAACCCTTAAATAGATCTGTCACATTTCACATCCCAGTGTTGCTGTCCCCTCCCCTGGCCCACCCTGACCCACACAACAGCCCCTCTGTTAGCCTCTGTTTGCATTGGAGCTAGTGGTGCACCTCAGTGCAGGCCCACCCTAGACACTTTTCTAAATATCTCAGGAAACTTTCATTCAGTCCACTTCTCTCCCACTTCATATTTAGGGCCGAGCATCAAGTGGCGTTTTGCAACCTTCTGATTATTTTAGTTTTACCACAATACAACTTCTCCCCAAATTATCCAATATATAGGACCATCTTCTACAGTGGCCCTGAGGTGCAAAATACAAACCCAAATCAAAAAATACAAACACAAACAAAAAACACAAACGCAAATCAAAAAACTTAAACACAAATTAGAAAAACGCAAAACAAAAAACACAAACACAAATCAAAAAACACAAAAGCAAGCAAAAATTACAAAACGCAAAACACAAATGCAAAACAAAAAACACAAACGTAAATCAAAAACACAAACGAAAATCAAAAAACACAAACTTAAATCAAAAAGCACACAATTCAAATCAAAAAGCACACAATTCAAATCAAAAAGCACAAACGCAAATTACAAAACACAAACCGGAACAAAAATAGCAAAACAAAAGATACAAACACAAATTACAAAACGCAAATCAAAAAACACAAATAGAAATCAAAAAACACATATGAAGTCAAAAAACACAAACACAAATTACAAACGCAAATCAAAAAACATTAACGCAAATCAAAAAACACAAACGCAAAACAAAAAACACAAACATAAATCAAAAACCACAAACGCAAATCAAAGAACACAAATTCAAATCAAAAAACACAAATGGAAATCAAAAAACACAAATGAAGTCAAAAAACACAAAGACAAATTACAAACGCAAATCAAAAAACATAAATGCAAAACAAAAAACACAAACATAAATCAAAAACCGCAAATCAAAAAACACAAATGCAAATCAAAAACACAAACCCAAAACACACTCGCAAACAAAAAAACACAAACATAAAACAAAAAAAACCAAACATAAATCAAAAAACACAAATGCAAATCAAAAAACACAAACGCAAATCAAAAAACACGAAACGCAAAACACAAAACAAAACAAAAAACACAAATCCTTTTTGAGTTAATATTTTTGTGTTTTGGGTTTTCCGTTTGTGTTTTTTGATTTGCATTTGTGATTTGCGTTTGTGTTTTGCGTTTGTCTTTTTTGATTTACTTCTGTGATTTGCTACTGTGTTTTTTGATTTGAGTTTGTGATTTGCATTTGTGTTTTGCGTTTGTGTTTTGTGATTTGCGTTTGTGTTTTTTGTTTTTGCGTTTGTGTTTTTTATTTGCTTTTGTGATTTGCTACTGTGTTTTTTGATTTAAGTTTGTGACCGATATTTGTGTTTTTTGATTTGCGTTTGTGATTTGGCTTTGTGTTTTTTGATTTGCATTTGTGTTTTTTTGTTTTGCGTTGCAAAATTCGGTAGGCATGCTTTTCAGGTCAAGCAAAAACTTTGGTTGCAGCCATATCCTACATCAAAAAGTTGACCATTTTGAAATGGTAGACAATGAATGAATGAATGAATGAATGAATGAATTTTGTCCTGCCCATGGAGACGTTAAATGTATGAGATTGACTTGCTGTAATTCTCAGGTACATTATGTAATCTACCCCACACTTCACGTTTGATAAAGGTCCTCGCCAGACACAAACGTCAAAATGTCCATTTAGTTATATAGCCACAGCGCCACACAGTGGACAGATACACTTCCAAGTTAAAGCATGTTTTTGCTTGCAGCTGTAATGTTGTCTATTTCCCCTGCCTCCACCTCCAAAATTTTTCTTTTATTCCTTCCTGGACATAATTTCTCCTTGCCTCCACGATTGCTCAGTTATTCCTCCTTTCAACCCCTACCTACTCTTAAATCTTTTACTCCACTACTACTCACTCTCCCGTGAGATCAATTTACCTGTGCGTGGCCGAATCATTTCCCCTCACACAGGAGTCCTCTGTGTGCTACTGTTATGGAGTCTTCTCCTCCTCTGTCTTCTTCCCTGTCATTCACCAGCTCTTCATCTTCCAGCACTAAGCCTTTCTAGAGCCTCTGCTAACTTTCTGCCTCCCAAGTCATTTCAAATTCAATCAAACCTCTGGAGATTCAACTAACTTTTTCTGAAAGGATAGGGGCACATCTCTGTATCTTTCATTCAATGTAACTTTATAAGTTCCTCCGATTCGTTTCCACTCTTGCCATCAATTTCTTTATTGCTCTCATAGCCTGCCACATTATTGCCTTCAATCATCCTCTACTCTTTGTCGTCTTTACCTCTCACCCTCCCTGCAGCTGTCTAAATGGTCAGCGTTGTCCAGGTTATTGTTGGTGGGGAACAGAAATAGGGCACAGAGCTGTGTTCTGCAGGAACACGACTTAACAGGGAGGGGGGTATGTTTCTCCAAAACAAACCTTGTCAGTCTTTGACCTATCTTTTCTTAACCCGGCCAGATGGTCGTGTTGCCCAACTTGTGTCGCAATCCACACCGCTGCATATCCTCTCGTACAAATCACACCAGTGTTCTGTAGCAGGTCAGTACATCCAAGGTAAATACAGGTGACTTGGGTTGAGGGCTGCGTTTGCCCCGAGGCCAGAGTTTAAGGAGCCAGTCAAGGGCAGGTGTGGGTTTGGGCAAAGCCAAAATACACAAAGGCTTGCTGTGAAACAAAACCTATCCTCTAATTGTTAGACAGTGGTTGAAGAGCTTCCAGCCACTGCGCTCATTGTTTTACTTTCAGTTTGTGAAAAGACAATTTAAAAGCCGCAAGTCTTCTAAATGTGACGTTGTGGTGTTGGACTTTATAGTCTTCGCCCGCCACAAACTTGTGATGAATCGTCTCGCAGATCGCTTCTTCCCCCTTCTGTAATTGGTGGATTAAAAATGACTTGTTTGTACGGCCTTAATGAGATTGTGGTGGGCAAGCCGGGGACGTATGTTTTTGTTTTCAGCCAAAGCTGAGCTGTATAAACACAAACATTGTTGCATTTTAATGGCCGCTAAGTGACTTGGTCCATGATTGATGTGTGACTGTAATGCCACTCAATGGCTCGTGGAAACAAAATTGGGATATATTTGATGGTGTTGCGTTCAAACGCAACACAATAGAGTTGGACATAAAATGACTGATAATGACGATTTGATTGAGAATATTGAAATATTTGCTTGGTTTACAAAAGACTATTGTCACTTCAACTGAAAACATGTCATAAAAAAAATCAAAGCTGCTTATATTAGCAGCTCTGATTTTCCTTCTTTCAATGATAGATTCTTCCTTAGGGCTGAGTGTGTGTGTGTGTGTGTGTGTGTGTGTGTGTGTGTGTGTGTGTGTGTGTGTGTGTGTGTGTGTGTGTGTGTAGTGTGGGTCCAGCCCACGGTGTGAATCTCTGGGTTGTGCCCCAGCTTGCATCGCTGCACAGTAAATCATGGCCGGGCTTTTTAACGTCTTCTCCAGTGTGCCTGGGAGAGTCATTAACACACACTAGAATTACAGAACACTCCTCAGCAACCTTCTTGTGTGTGTGTGTGTGTGCGTGTGTGTGTGTGCGTGTGTGTTTTGTACATGTACAGTGTGACTCGGCCACTGTATGTTCAGGTGTTGGCACCCGTTCTAGTTAAAACACTGTGTCATAAAAACCAAACCTCTTACATCCACTCCATCTACCCTACATATCATAAATAAAATAAATCCACCAGCCCATTGCTTAACACGTTTGACTACAATTTAATTCTGCGCTGGACTGTCATTTCCATAGGTTCGTGTCCTATATGCTATTATTAGTCGCCACTCACGAGGGATCGCTCCAGAGGTTACCCCCCTGTTAAAGGTGGTAAGGCAATAGCCCTGCCTCCAAGTTGACATGGCTATTGGAGCAGCTATAGCACCATTGGGATCTATCTAACAGAGAGTTAAAGACGAAGTCTTTCACAGTCTACTGTGTACTACAACTGCTGCAAATAATGTCGAACCATCTGTCACGCCACCCGTCATATTTAACACCCTGTACACCAACTCTCAATGGCCTTCCATCCTGTATCCATTACACACTGGTGGTCTTGCGTGTGAGTCTTTATGCACATGCTCAGATGTCAGGTTTTCTTCTGTTAGCTTCGACTGCACAACTCATTTAGGTTCCCTTCATACCTATGGCTTTGTGTGAATCGGATAACTACTTGCATTGCTGTATCATGAACAAAATATTTTACCTATTAGAAAAAGGAAAACGTGACAGTCAGTGCAAATATTGTAGCGGTGGTGACAAATATAAGAGCCGGTTGGTGTAACTGCAGCAGGTCAGAGGGCATCAGCTGAAAAGATTGTCTATTATCTGGCCTGAGGACAGATTGCATCCATGCATGCTCTGGAATGTGGCCACATGCATCCTCGAACCACTTCTGAATTTGTTTTTTTGTGATCAGATCTTAGGGTTCATTCATGACATAGGGAGTGGGAGTGTGCAGACCTGAGGATCTTAAAATGCACAGATCCTTCAGGATTGTATGAAGGTCACAGTAGTACCATGATTCCCCAAGGAAATAGAGGGGTGATTAGAAGAGTCTCTATTTTCAGATGTCACTAATTCTGACACAAAGAATCTCCAGACTGTGGTGGTCTGCTGTAGCTGTGAATGACATGCAATATACTTACTCTCTACTCTGTAGTCTGTGTATATACCTGTTGCACCTGGAAATTAACTGCTTAGACACAACATGGTACCACCATAGATTAAATCATTTATTCATGCATTATCCTCCACATGATGGGCCTTAGGGGCCACTGAACCAATCCAACCTCACAGGGCAAAAGTTGGACTACATCCTGGAGAGGTCACACACAGATACAAATATCCATACCTACGGTCAATTTAGACTGTCCAGTTAATCATTGTTGGACTGTGGTAGGATTCTAAAGAACCCACAGAAAACCCAGTTGGACTGAGTCGAGAACACGGGACTTTTTGCTTTGAGGCAACAGTCCTTTACTATACCATTGTATGGCCCTAGATTTAATAAATTAAATGGAAAAACAGTATAATATTTGGTCAATAAAGTTGCCCAAATTTACAATATAAATAGGAATGTTTGTCTGGTTTTATTTGGCATCTAGAGTGAACTTTTGAGACAGAAAAAAAAAAACAATTATCCAGACATATCAGGGTAAAAAATTGCAGTAGCTCTGTAGCTTCATGGGGGAAACCTACTAAAGAGTTAAACAGCCCACTGTGCCGAATGTTAAAGAAACAGTCTAGCTTGTCATTTGTGGCATTAATGGTAATTATTATATGCGGTATTAACTTACAGACTGTAAGAGGCTTGACCTGAACAGTCACAGCTTTGACACACTGAGCTGATTCTCCTGTTTTGGGGTTAAACTGGAACAGTGTGAGCACCTGAAGGGTTAAATGATACAGTGCTGGGGCCGTGCAGCCTCGGGGCTGGGCATAGGGCCAGCTCCACTCATAAACATGGAGAGCTTCAAGTGTGTGAGTGTGTGTGTGCGTGCATTTACGTGTATGCGTCTGTCTATGCCAGGGACAGCCCAGTGACTCACAGAGTACAACCCTGCCCCCTTGGCAGAAGAAGAGCAAAGTTTTAAAGAAACATGAACAACCATGGAGGACTGTGTGTGTGTGTGTGTGTGTGTGTGTGTGTGTGTGTGTGTGTGAGTAATACAAATTGAGGCACGAGAGGAGGCGCTGTTGAGTGTAGGTTTTTTTTCCTTTTCAGCTCAAAGCTCAGATGGATGATCACACTGTTCTCATATCCTGTGGAAAGATGTCAGACCTTTGCCACAGGCCTGCTGGGAAACTGAAGGGGATACTGTATGTGACACACACACACATAATACACATACACACACACACACACACACACTTAAATTCATTCACTTTTTGCTGAATTGGTTTTGTGTCCCTTTAGCATATTGGTAGCAAACAAATTATATATAAAAAAAAAAAATCTGTTACACTTCTTAAAATAAATACACAAACAAAAATGTACTCATACTCACCTACTTTGATCAACATTGTCATTCTCTTTTTAAAGGACTATCTTATCTTATCTTTTACAAACATGCTCACTCAACGTCTCTCTCTTGCTCACACACACACACACACACACACACACACACACACACACACACACACACACACACACACACACACACACACACACAGGCATTGGGCCAGCTGAGTCATGTCTAAATGGCGTGGAGTGGGATTGCAGCTCACACTTACATAACCCTTGTCTCCACACCACTGTCATTAACGCAGCTCTGCAGAATGGACAGAAACAATTCTCTTCAGTGCAGCCAGGAGAGCCTCAGGACTCTCTCTCTCTCTCTCTGTGTGTGTGTGTGTGTGTGTGTGTGTGTTCCTTGCAATTTCTTCTCTTTTTTTAAATCAATGTATCTGTGCAATAGTTATCTGTGCAGTAATGAGGGAGTTAAATTTCTCCACTCCTTTTTGGACAGAGGGAGTCGACATTCTGGCAGCCTTTTGGTGAGTGTGTGTATGTGTGTGTGGGGAGATAGAGAGGGAGAGACAAGGAGAGAGAGAGCCTATATTTTGGCAGGCTTCAGTTTATACAGATGGAGCAGCTCTCGTTGGATAAACCACAGAAAATTCCTCCCACTGTCCAAGTTAGCACTTCTTAGGGAGAGAGAGGGAGAGTCCTGCGCCCTCCCTTCATCCCTCCCTCCTTCTACTCCATCAACCACTGCAACCTTCCACACCTCACCTCTCCTGCCTCCCACTGCCCCTCTTGACCTCCCTGCAGTGCCTTTCCCCCACCATCCCACTACCTTATTGGCAGTTTCCAGGAGGAAAGTAGAGCAGTCGAGTTTGGATGGGCCTAAGCGCTTCCTGTAGCAGACAAGCCAGACCAGAGCAATCAAATGCGAAGCAATTGAGGGGGCTGCATGACTTTTCTTCTCTTCTCTTCTCTTCTCTTCTCTCTGGAAAAGTGATTATATTCACACTTGATCCTCACTACAGAGGTGACCAGGAGAATCATGACAAATGTTTGTTTCAGAGTCGTGACACATCCCTCTGCTTTTCCGTTTAACCTCAGCTACCTCTGCACCAGTCCAAGTCCTTACCTCATGTGGCTGCTTTAATGGCTTATTCACAATGTAAAAATGCCGCTGTGAGATGTAATATCGTTATATCCCCTGCATGGTTTGCTTTACGCTGGATTTAGGGACTAAATGTGCTGCATGAGTAATGAAGGCCTCAGACATTTCATTGTTTTAAGCCTCAATAGAATGTCACAGACAGTTTGTGATGAATTATTTCCCAGTAGTAAACAGAAAGAAGATTTGATTTACACTTGTCTAAGCTAACAGGCAGTTGAGGTAACCTAATTTCGAGCTAAACAAACAGTCAACTGGGAACAGTTTCCACACAAAAGTGCACACGCATGTACATGCAGCCAAAGCGATGCTGCCCTTTTGCTTATCGCAAAAATGACCTAATTCCTTCCCAGAGCAGTGTTTTCACTGAGCTCCAGCATGTGTTTACCAGTGGTAGACTTCCTCACCATTAAAGCTGCCATTCTCCCCCCGGGGGCTGTTGCACATGTTATAAAGACACAGGATATGGACTCTGACCATGGCGTCCATATAGCTCTGCCACTAGCCACATGGTTTCTACCTGTAAACCCTCTCACACACGCCCCCTTTTTTTCAGTCTGCCAGAGTGCATGCGTATACTTTGTGCTCCAATTTTTTCCGTGTTCATTCTTTTCATTCTTATTTAAGGCCTGTTAACTGCCATATTTGACATGTTATTATGCATTAATTAACCATTAATTACAGGAACAGTAGCAGGACTTGCACATTAACCACTCACAGATTTGCAAAGTTCTGTTGAAAAATAGAAAGTGAAGGGGTTGGGAGTTGGGGAGGGGGGTTTCAACATAATAAGGGGCTTTAGCATTAGCTGAAATGAGGCCAGAGGGACAAAGCGTTTAACACCCCGCTGCAATATGCTATCTGGAAAGTGTACTATGCGCCCGATAAGACACTACAGAAGTGTAATGCACTCATAATGAATGCAGTTAGAGAAATCCCCCACCCAGCCTGGATGCTTTTTCTGGCTCCCCTGCCTGTCACCCTCCTTCCCCGAGGCCAAAACTCCTCAGCTCCCCAGAATGGAGTCATTAGCTGGCTGCTAATGGTTTCAGACTTTCTAATTGAATGGGAACCCATTGATCTGTAGGTAGAGAGAAATGGTTCTTTTCATTGCCTCAATATGGGCTTGCGCAGCATTTGTCTCCGTTCAAAATTAAAGGCCATGCGTGTGGCGAGATGTAAGGTACGAGCAGGCGTGCGCTCACACACTCACACATCAAGGTGCAACATACACACCCTCACGACTACACAGTTGCTCTCCTGTATTTGTAGCCTTGGGGACTTTTGTACTTAGATTAGCAGACTTTTAATCTGTGCTCGTTCTCAGAGTTTTCCTGGTGGGAGATCGCACTGCTCACATCTTTTAAAACACCACAACAACAAGGGGTTGCCCACGGGCAACCGGGGGTCATGAAGGCAGCTTAGTAGAGATGTCAACTGTCGAGCAGTCTCTGTGCATGTTGGAAGTTGAAAGTGTGTGGGGTTGCAAACTGTTCTATAATGATTAGGCAATGTGGGAGATCCTACTGTTTATCCTCCATTTACTTTGAGTTCCTCTCTCGTGAGTTAATGCGATACCACTGATCACTGCAGGTGTGTCTGTGTGTGCTGTCGGATAATTCTGCTCCTTTGAGATGACCAGGATGTACAACTGCTAAGGCTAAAAACATGTCTCACTGGTAGATCTCCCTCTGTAACATTTTTCGACAACTGATTTTTCTCTATTTTGTAAATGAATTTCCTGTTCTATTGAGAAGGCAAGTGACTAAGTTCCCACTGAATATAAAAGGGTAGGAAATGCCACGTGAGCATATGCATTATTATGCAATAACGATCACCGCTGCATTGTTGTGCAATTAGTTGTGCAATAATTGACGGTATAAATTGTGTATATGCATAAAAACACTGCTGCATCAATAGTTTACATTTTTTAATTTTAAAATTGTCATAAACAATTGTTTATGCTTCAGATTAGTTGCTGTTGTGTTGTGTGTGTATGTGTGTGTGTGTTTAAGAGACAAAGGGCAGCTGGTTCTGGTTATCAAGCTGGAATTCACTGTAAAATTTACAAAAAAAAAACTCCCCCCCCCCCCCCAAAGTCCTTTCCCCTTAACCACACACACACGCGCACTCATGCACGCACGTACACACACACATACACACAACCCATAATTATCCAGCTCCATTGCTACTCCATGAGGAGCCTCTTGCTGTAGCTACTTCTGGAGAGTATATATTTTACTGCAAGACAAGAGAATATAAGCTTACACTCACCCCGCTAACGTTTAACATCCACAGCCAAATCATTCTAGACCGAGTCTTTCATACAGATTTATAGAGCTCTATCTAGATAATGAAAAAAGTTGGACGTCACCGGTCTAAGCGTGTCAGGTTTAAAGACACCTTTTATAAGCTGAGTGACACCACGTCTGGGAGGAACCTATAATAATATCTCTCTCCCTCTCTCTCTCTGCACATGATCTCTAGATAAGTGGTGTGTACGTGAAGCCAGTGTGTATTTAATTTTGTGTCTTTGACATCTTTCACTGTAAATGACCACATTCCTGCCAATGAATTTGCCTCTAGGACAACGCCATCATGCATCCCTGGGGTAGACAAATCACTGCACATCCCGTCTCCTGTCTGACTGCCAAATATCTCTCAAGTATACATATTTATTCATTTATTTTTAAAGTCGCAGTTGCTGATTTATTTTTGTTATCACGCCTCTGTCTGGTCTTCATTAACGGAAACTCCACCTGTCTAACTTTGTCTATTTGACTATGTCCACTTTTGATATTTCCAGCAAGAAGACCTGGGTTTGAGCCGGAACAACCAGTGTGTGCGTGGGTTTTCTCCAGCATTCATCCCACAGTTCAAAAACATACAGTATGGGGATTAGGTAAATTGGACACTCTAAATTGACCATGAGAGTGAGAGTGAATGATTGTTTGTCTCTATGTGTGTCCCTGCGATGGACTGGCAAACTGTCCAGGGTGTACCCCGCCTATTGCCCAATGTCAGCTGAGATAGGCACAGCACCCCCCCGCGACCCTCTGCTGGAGGATAAAGCGGTAGATAATGGATGGATGGATGGATCGATACTTAAGCCATATGTGGTGACCTGCAAAAATCGGGGTGTTTTTTCTGTGTTTGTCCTATTTGACCCTTGATTTGTTGCAGATGATAATGACGTGATTTGTGTTGTAGAGCTGCTTAATTTCAATTGTATTTACTTCCATTGGCGTTTATGAATACAAAATGGAACAACATTGTGTAAAATTCATCACTTGCGAAATGTTTCTTGTGTGGCTTTTGTCCGGTTCGTCTTTTCCTCATACTTTTTTTTTAAAAACATTTTGCTGCATGTCAGCTTTTAATCCAGATTGTGCCAGTCAGATTTTACACTTTAGGTTTAGGCCTCAGCTGTCATATTCACGCTGTGTGGTGTTTAACCAATTTATTGGTTGAATTGTATTTAACACGATGATACTGGAAGGCGTATGTTGGCCGTCTTTCAACATTTGGTTGATTCAGGTTTTTGTTGAGATGATTTCTCCCATCTGTACTACATAGATGTATTGTCTTATTATTATTATTTTCTGTTTCTCTGAGGTTTCACTTTGTGCGGCAAAGGAAGTTGAAAGTATGTGATAATATTGTATTGATCAGTAAGTAATAAGTGTATCACTGGCTTCTTGGGCGATGAAAAACAACAACAACAAAAAACCCTGGAAGAGTTGATTCTTTTCACTTATGACAACACTTTGCACCTGGTAGCCATTTCATGCCAGCAGCACAGCCAGAGTTTCCAGAGAGTTAAACCACAGTGGCAGAAGGTGGAGAAAAGGGATTAGCCCACCCAGAGGTCGATAACCCACAACAGGCCTGCTTGACACAAACTACTGATAAATTCATCTAACCGCTGCAATTCTGTTCCCTGAAAACAACACATGTTCATATTACACCCCTCTCAAGCAGCCACAATGGAGGGATTTGAGTCAAACAAGACCCACGTTAAATGCAGTGAAAGCGTACATCTGATTAGAGGAGCAGCTGTAAGACACACATGGTTATGTGCTGCCATTTCCTCCTTCATTTTGTCTGGATCACTTTATAGCACTGCAGTAGCCAGAGGCAATACCAGCCTATGATCCAAGTGTGGGTTTGTGTGTGCATGTGTGTGTGTGTGTGTGTGTGTATGTTGGCACAGCATGTCTTCCTTACTCCCTCCCTCTTCACCCACCAAAGTCCACTGTCAATAGACCCGCTGGACTTTGCCAGGCTACACTCGAGGACAACACGAGGGCCCTCTCCCGCCTGCCTGCATGGGCTTAGGTCACCAGGAGAAACACCCTTACCTTGTGCAATAAACACACTGAATCCCTCTCAGCAGCTTTCCCTCTGGCGGCAAAGACATAAGAGAGAGTGAAGTTTGAGGTTAGAAGAGATGATAGACTAGTCCCTCCCCGCTTGGCGCACGTTGGCTGGCGTCGTTTGCTGAAGATTAACGAGTGAGTGACGGCGTCGGCAAACGACTTCAAGAGTGATTCACGGAACGCAGCAGTTCCACTCCCAGTCGCCACGCTCGCTGCTGAGCTCTAAGAAAGGAACGAATCAGTTCATGAAGTGATCCCATTCAGTTTGTTCACTCAAAAGATCAGTTCTTTCGAACGAAAACCAGGGTAAAGCTTGCATTACAATGTTTACAATCAGAAATAGACATTCGTAAAGCAATCAGACAACGAGGATGATGACAATGACAGAGAAGAAGTGACAGCGAATGCAAGCGAAAGTTTGGATTATGAAATCATTGTTTTGCCAAAAAATACAATGTCAGGGCTCCCACAATGCTGTTTCGTGTGGATAAAAATACAAAGTTTACCAGATTTACCTAGACTCATTTTCGTGTGGTTGCTTAGCCCTCCTTCATGAGGGCTGCAAACAGGATGAATAATGACTGAATATTCAAAGAACCGCCTACTATAAGAAGTGAATTCTGCTGCTCAAAAAACCTGCTCATCCAGCAGGTCGAAGAGACAGACACAATTCTAGTTGCTGCTCTCCAATGAGCTGTCTTTGTATCTTTGTGTCTTTACCCTCTCAGTCAGGTCTGATAGTATTGCCTGACTAATCCTGTTTTGTTTGTTCACGAAAACTAAAATTTGTAGAACTAAGGTAAAAGTAAAAACAGCAACTTTGTTTATCCTCTGTACAGTTTCAACAGGACTTGGCTCGGCTTTTGCTTTTCAATTGATTCCGCTGATCAGTTAAAAAGACTAAATAATCATGAAGAGATACGTTAATCTCCAACATAGCAAGGACATGTCTGAAATCTCAATATTTAACAGAGAAGTCTGGTGTATTTAGCTACAGCACTGCGACTGTGTGAGACAAAGTGCTGCAGGTTCATCCATCCGTGCTATGACGACCCCGCCCACGTTCAGGAGATACTATGGAAAACAACGTGCCTGATACCAATCCGATCATTTCAGTAGATCGATTCTGTGGTGTGCCCCCTTATGGAATACTCCAGTAACACACATGTCTTACACTTGTTTGGAAGTGTGTTAATGTGGTTGTCCATTTATATGTCTGATGTTACTAACTGACCATGTCTTGGCTAGGCCTCACATATAAAAGATCTTTTAATCTTAATGTGACTTCCTACTAAAAATGAAGTTTAAATAACTGTGCACAGCAAGGAACAACATATCATTGACCTTTGTTTGAATATAATTCCTTTATTTAAGCTCTATAAGCAAAACTGGTGAGAATGCTAAATAAAATCCAGAATAAAAGCAGTGGTTCAGCTCCCTTGATTGTCGTTTGTTTAACTTTTGTTACAGAGTGGCATGAAATAGACACTTTGAAAGAATGACCACATTATTGCCTTGGCCTGTGCGGGACATTCTTTCAGAGGCTGCAACCCTCAGGTCAAGTCTGGAAAAATGAGAAAGACATTGAGCGAGCAAAAGAAGGAAACATGAGATATTTTCAAGGCAGCGAGAGACAGCCAGTGGAATAAGAAAGGGAGTGATGGAAGTGAGGGAGAACAAGAGAGAGATGACATAAACAGACAGAGGAAAACAGAGATTAAAAGTGGTTGAAGGTGAACTGCAGCACTGCTCTGGCTCCGGGCCTTGACTCTGTTTTGGAGTCTCTCTCTCTCTCTCTCTCTCTCTCTCTCTCTCTCTCTCTCTCTCTCTCTCTCTCTCTCTCTCCACATCCACAGTGACATGTGGTTTCACGGCCATTACCGCACCACATTATAGTGCTATGTGCCATAATGTTGGGCGTCCATATGTACTCCACTCTCTGCTGGCTCCATAAAACACAGGCCCCAAATGTTTTCGCTGGTGTCAATGTGTGCTACCGAAACCTTTTGGTCCTCATTTCATCAAGTGTGCTTGTGAGTCAAACATTACATTCAAAGTTAGACAAAGACAGCGTACAAAACGGCCAGATGTCACCACTAAGTGTACAAAATGAATTGCAACAGTTTTCTGGTATTTTTTTGACACTTGTGTGCACTGTAAAAAGAAAATGTTTGGAATAACTGATGGCTCATAACACCTTTTGTGTCCAATAATGATATCACAACCTTGATTATCCACCAGTATCAGTCCAATACAGTCTTTTCTTCACCTCTTTTGAACAAAACTGGCACCGGCATCATCTACTTCTTTACTGACCATTTGCCATTCTCCATTTTGATTTCTACAAACTGCAACTTGTGTTGCAGAGCTATGGATGTCCACACACAGAAATTATATTTGTCTCTTCCATTTTGAGTCTGGCCACCGGCAAGTGTATGTGATGCCATCCGGAGAATCTCAGCGCTTTATTTCCATGACATGTTTATTTACAGCCATCAATTTAATACATATTCCACGTGTAGCTCCAGCCTCCTCAGAGAGCCTAATTTCCGAACCTCTCAATCCCAATTTAGTGATCTCTTCTGAGGATCCAAACTCTGGAAGTCTACAACAGATAAAAAAAGAAGCTCAAAATCATTTATTCTGTCGGCTCAATACTTTCCATATGGTTTTCCACTATAAACTGCAGGCCCTGTCAATGTTTTTTTTGGGATACTGCTTCTTTTCCTTTTGTGTAATAATTTTTTGGTTTGTTTGTTTAATCTGGTTTTACATCTTTTATCGTTTTTGGACACGACATGAAAGTATTTTTCCAAATTCCAAACAATTTGTTTTGTACACATGTTTAACCCTGTTGTTGTTGCCATGATTCATTTAAACAATAGGTTCCTCTTCTGATATGGTGACATAACTGATATTTAAATAATGCTGCCTGGAGAATGACACTTTAAGGCCTCTATATTTCTATAGCTACATGAAAATAATTAAATCAAATGTATGATGTATGGCAGACCTGCAGTCCTCACTCATGTCCTTGGCTAAAGATGGTGTGTTTCTAATTGAAGTAATTCTATTAACATCCTGAACTTATGAAGCATTTTTGTGATTTTCAGGTTTTTAAGATCTGAGGACCTAGGCTGGTGACCAGAGGGAGGTTGGGTCAAATCCCAGGTCAGGTCAAGGACTGAGATGCCCCCAAGCACAGAAACTTACCCTCATTCATCCACAGGCGCTGATGTGTGCTGCTCCTGCATCCAGTTTGATTAATCATTACTATTGCGTACGAATCATTTAAAGCTATATCAGTTATTGCTGAGTTTGTAAAAATAAGAGATTCTGATTCTATTTTCTTCCTTTTCCATTGTCCAGTTGTCACTTTCACCAGTATTGGTCAGATTGTGAGCATCAAATCCTCATATTATGCAGCGTGCAATAAATGTCACATTCTAAGCCCATCATAAAACAACAAGCATAAATGCTTGTAATTGTCTGAGAAGGTCACTCACAATAAAACCCTTTCGATTCTCTGTTGTTGTTTTGTTCCTCTTTGTGACTGTGTCTCTCTCTTTCTGAGTCTGTGTGTGTGTGTGTGTGTGCGCGCGCGCTCATGTCCTGCGTTGAGGAACAGAAGGTCTCTGCAGGGCTTGCCTGTGTGGGTGGACTCTGGGATTCACCGTGAAAACAAGTGAAAAGCCAAGGACATTTCCTAAATAGGCACTTGCAGCATACAGCGAGAGGTCGGGTCATGTGGTCGATGCTGTATTTGCCTATTTGCTCAGTATTTGTTCACTGTGTGTGTGCATGTGATTAGTTTTTAACAAGAAAACGTGTCTGTCGCATATATTCATTTTATTTTATTTCCATAGGATTTGGTATTTTTGCTATTTTTCTACTAATCTGTTGCAGCTCTGATGATTATTTTGCCCGCACAGTCTTTGACAGTACGCCTTCACACAGGGAGGCAGATTGTGTCCATAGGTCTCGATGGTTAGACAGTAGCTGTTGAAACACTCTGTTCTGCAGCCGGAGCTGCAGCCAAGATAAGTGGAAGACAAAGACACTATTATACTGTAACATGTGGCTCAGAGACATTACAGCTCCACACAATGCCTTTCTGCTGCAGCCTGCTGTGCTGACGGAGTTTGGATAAGGCCTATATTTACAGATCTGTGTGTGTACAGTAAGTCCGTTTAACTCCAGATTATGTCTCACTGACATGAGAGTGTGATTTATGAGGATGGTTTTAGAGTCGTGAACGTATGCTTCCAAGTTTTGGGGATGTTATTGTCAACACTGGATGTACACACTCTGATAATAATAAAAATGTCCTTGGTCCCTTCGGCTTCACTTAAAAACTCAATTTACTGTACTTAAGGGACACAATGACTGTATCTGATAAATCGTCAGTCTTGTTCAGGCAAGGAGTTTAAAAATTATCAGTCAGAAAAAAGTAAAAATAGCTCAATCAAATCTGCAGTTGAGCTGTGGAGTCGCGAGGAGTTTGAGACATGTCTTCCTCTACTATATAAACTTTACATACTCTTTGCTATACTTACTCAAATTATTAAAACTGTTTTTACAGACCTAATTTTAGACATTTCTTTTAAGAGATAGTATTTTATGCATGTAATCAATTAATAACTAATCTTCAGTTGAAAGCTGGAATAGGCAAATTTATTCGGTGACTGAAAATATCTCTTCTGTAAATCATCTGTGGGTGCCAACACATGAGAATGACTGATATATCCAAATGAATAAAGCAAAAACTCACATTTAAAAGTCTGACTATCAAAATGTTTGATATTTGGGTGCAAGCTCTTTCACACCTCTCAAATGGCGCTGTTTAGAACATTTTAAATTGTTGACTGTAGATTATACATTTTACTCACTAACTGTATAGCATTCACTGTAAACATCTTAAAAAATCTATGGAAACCTGTGATTTTTTTCCTCATCTTGGATAAGTTACAACCAGGAGATCACTCTATGTCTCGATATAAGAAACGCATGATGACAAAAGTTGAAGTCATATCTTCGACATGAAGGGTGAAAGATGTCTGACTGATGTCACCGCCCCAGAATAGACCAATATGAGATGATTCAGACGTAAATGTATTTCTGCCTCATCCTGGATATGAGCTGAATATGAGCACAGGGGAAATAGAGGGATAATGCTGGTGGTGATCAGGACCCGGTAAAATGGCCCATGATGGAGCGGGCTATAAATAGCTTCACTTGGACACTCATCTTGGCTCCTGCCCCATCATCCTGCACCACCCTCTGCTCTGCTGTCCCACACCTCCATCCTCCCTCCCTGTCCCTAGTTCCAACCCCCTCCCCGCATGTCTCCATTCCTCCCTTGCTTCCATATAGCACCTGCTCCAACACCTCCTTTGCCAACTGGCTGATGTCATGGTTGGGTACTGGACAGACGTCCTAATGCCTAATTCTATCTTACTAAATGGCAGCTAGTGACCAGAGAATCTAAACTCTAATTCAGAGCCGTTTTATATCGTGATTGTGTACTTCAGCGTGAGAAATCGGAGGTGTGGCGTGAGAGCGTGAGCATCAAATGTGTGAGTCTCACAGCCAATGCGTGAGCCAAGAGTTGGCAGCTATGTAACACTGAAGTTAGTAGTTACGCATGTAACTACAACAAGGGTTTGCTTTAGTCAAGTTTTAATCACGGTACCAATGGTTGAGGTTACGCAGAGAATGGCAGGCAGTTCTGTTAGCAGCAGCAGCAGAGATGCTATGTTAGCTACGGCTTTGCTAAAGCAGTAAAACATGCTTGTGTACTGTGTGTTTGTAAGTGTGTGTGAGAGAGAGCATGAGCGCGCACGTGTGTAAATGTGCAGGTGTTGTCATTAGATGTGGTTGGAATCTGAGTGGGGGACCGAGTCATTGTCTGACCAACCCCCAGCAGCAAGCCAATAAGGACCTCGACGCCCGGGGCTCCCAGCGGCCGCACAGGGCCCCCCAGGATAGCCACGCATCTTCCTCATAGAAGACCAGCCGGAGAGGAAAGCCAGCCCACACCCAGGCAGGTTGAAGAGGCCCAGGCCTCCCGCACCCAGAGCCCCACCAAACATCCAGGAGTGCCGATGCCCAGCACTGGGTAAGCAGTCAGCCACCCATCACCACACCTTCAGGGAGGTGCGCCGTGATGGACATCAGCAATGCCCCCCAGTCCAACCCCAGCCAAGCGAAGGCGACTCGATCCCCCCACATCCAGCAAAGCCACCGTAGCCGCCCCCACCCAAACAGCCAGCCCCCAATTCGGCCGATGAGTGAGCAGGGGTCGGGTAACCGGGAGAGTACTCATGCCAACCCCCCAGCCCCCGCCCACAAGGGGATGACATTGTGAGTCATCCCCTGGTGCTAGCATTTTTTTGACTCCCAGATGTTCTAGTGCAAAGTTAATAAACAAAACATGACTGTCAAGTGAGTATAATGCACATAATCTCTTCCTGGTTTTCAACAAGCCAGCCTGACTATCCGGTAAGCTGTCAGAGATGTTTTATAGTCAGTGTCTGCAGTGTAGCACACTTTTTCATTTTAGGCCATGTTGATTCCTCAGGGCTGATTACAACTACTAAAGAACAATGTAGATATTTCAGCAGAAGTTGTAAGTGAGGAACTGGTATCAATGTATTACCTGTGTATTGGTATTAAATGGATACCATGGCGAGATATGACTGGGCATGCATTTCAGGTAATGATTGTTTTTTTTCTTATTTATTTAATCAATCATTAAGTCTGTTAAACATGAAACTGTGAAAAATAACCATTACAATTTCATCAGCATTGTTTTTTTTGTGCAATCAACAAATAAAAGAACAAATGACTTTAAGTTAAAGAGGGGAGGGACTAGTAAGAAGAACTGTCTGCCGCTCTCAATCACTCCTGGAGGATGTGATTCGTTCGCTCTGTCACTCACTGACTCACTCATGATACGCAAGCGTACTGACACACAGAACTGTCACGGAGTAGGACGTGAATCGCGTTCACTCATCATGATTCGCGAACACAGAACTGATCACAAATTCACGTCTACAGCGAAACAGTTGCGGCGGCGCGCTGCTGTGTGTCTATCGTACAAAACTTTTACAGTAACGGGTGACAATTTGGCGTCCTTTTCTCCAACTAATGTTTAGTCAAGCTAAGCCACCTGAAAACAAACACACAAACACACACACACACACATTCGCCCCATTAACAGACTTAGGTACACATAAAGTAATGAGAGGAAAGGAGACACAGAAGAGAGACTCACCTGCTGCAAGATTTAAAATAATAACAAATGTATATGTGTATATTAGTATTATCCTCTATGTGCCTCTATAATAAAACAAATACTACTACTACTTATAATAATACATTTATACTTTTACTTTTTATTTAAGTATTATTATTTTGTATTATCATCATCATTATTATCATTATTATAATGATGTTTTGCAATTAAGAGAGAGAAGGAGTGTGTCAGGTCAGGCGAGTGTAGTCACTCACTCACTGACCCGCGAGCGTACTGACACACAGAGAACTGGAGAACTGTGGCTGAGGATGTGAATCTCGTTTGCGAACGTACAGACACACACGAGAACTATCGCTGAGGAGGTGAATGTCGTCCGCGCTGTCACTCACTCACTGACCCTCGAACGTACTGACACAAACTGAACTGTGGCACTCAGGGAGGACGTGAGTCACGTAGCAGGGCACTGGGCTCCTGCTAAGCACTGAATGATTTGGTGAATGAATCTTTTGAACAAATCATTTTAATGAACAGATTCTAGGGATTCAGTACACTCAAATGAACTGCCGATCTCATCACTTAACATTACATTTAGTCATTTGGTAGAGTAGCTTTTATCCAAAGTAACAAGTGATATACACAGCCAGTACAGCCATCAGCAGGAGGATAAAGTAGTGTATACATTGAGTTGTGTGTAATAGGAATGGGGTAGGTAAGATATCCATCCATCCATCTATCTATCTATCTATCTATCTATCTATCTATCTATCTATCTATCTATCTATCTATCTATCTATCTATCTGGAGTAGCAGAACAGGGTATCAAATACATGACTTTTGCATTGTTTCAATAACAATACTGAAATATTACGTTCAAGTAGTACATTGCAATAAACTTTAGTTTAACCTTCTGTACACTGTTGAAAAGGCCACAAAATGTGTGTCAATGTGCATCAGCCACTAAGTAGCTTGATGGCAAACATCCTGTGTGACCTCTCATTAGTCATGGCACTGACCCATGACTCTGTTATTGCCACACAGGGGGTCTGTCTCCTTTAAACACACTTTGCACACCCGCCGTCTGTGTGCATTTCCTCTCTAGATCGTCTCTGCATCCTGCGCTCTTAAACTCTGAAGAACCTCTTTACTCCACATGCACTTCACTCTCTCTCAGGGGCTAAAGTGGAGAAGATAAGACTCTGTTCTAGTCGTCTTTCTCCCTGGAAATGAGCTCAGAAAAACACACGTACATACACACAGAAGCAGCAGAAACATATAGTGCCTTCTTAAAAGTGTCCACTCTTACCCAGTCCATCAAACTCTGGCACTCCATTTCCACACTCCCCATTGTCACATCTACTTTTTTAAACATGTTTTTTGATTTGCTTACAGGAGAGGCAGCACTCTTGATTTACAGCAACAGCGAAACATCTTGCTCGAAAAGTGAGGGAAGCAGTTGTAATCTTTTTCTCTTTCTGACAATATCCCCTCTGTTCGTCAGTCATCAATCCTCAGTGTTCCTCACCTCCTCCTCTCCCCGTCACCCATCTCACTGTCTGCACTCATCTGTCACACTCACCGTTACCGCTCTGACATTTCATACATCTGTGTGCGACTCCAGCCTTGTTCTGTTAATATTTACTCATGTACGCTCAGCTGCACAAGAACCGACCCCCTCCTCTAAGCCGCCCTGAGTCCCACCTCACTGACTTTTAGTTTGAGAATGTTTTAAAAACGGATTTGCCCAATTTGTTTGAAAATGTTTCTCTTTCTTTCTTCTTTCTCTGAGGCTGTTCCTTCCATTTTTCAGGAGAGAAGCAATATATATCTGTTCCTACATTTTCCAGCTGTGAGGTCATGGAGGACAGACCATTATCCATCCTGATGTAATTAAAGTATTTATAAGGCAACAGAGAAGGAGCTGAGGGAATGACAGTAAGTGAGCAGCAGACTAAGCCGAGGCCCTCAAGGCTATGGAGCCACTGAGGCGTCCATACCTGGAGCCTGATAGTAAAACATGTTGACCCTCTCATTAGGTCTCATTTAAAGGAACAGGAGTCCCTAAAACAACTTGCCTACATTTCTTCACATGGCTTTTATCTGCACCAGTGAAATCACAGCTTGAAACCAGGTCTGTCTGGTTGAATCTGGAGCCGACTGCCACTTCCATCCTCTGTCATCCTCACACGGTCATGACAAGAGCTTGCAACATCAACTGTGGCCGCGGCTTTTTAGGAGGAGGAACCGTGAATCACAGCAGACATCTCTCTCTCTCTGTCCTTCTCCCTCACTCTTTCTCTCACTCTTTCTCTCTCTCTCCGTTATCTCTTTCTCTCTCTCTCTTGCAGAGACATCCATACATGCACATTCGCATGAAATCTGCGGCTAGGAACAGTTCGAACGAATTCCGATGAAAACCGCAGTCGTCATCATTCACCCATCCCTCCCTAATAACCTCTCACACTGCCTTGTGCATACACGCTTGCAAAGCCACATTATAAAGAGCTTGTTTATTTGAGGGAACTGAAAATAAGGCCTTCCTCATCTATTCTGCCGCTCTTCCTCGCAGTTGTACGACACATAAATGCATGTGAATGTGTGCGCACATCTAATAACGAAAGGAACTGTCACGAAACCTTTTTTGTTGAGGCGCAAAATAACTTCTACAGAGGAGTGTGACAAATGAACATTATTCATTTGACTCATCCCAAATTTTTTACCTCGTTCTGTCTCTTGGACCCCTTAATATATCACTCACATCATAATTAAATAATCTATTGCAAAAATGGTAATGGCAGTGAGACCTGCTATGATGTATGCTTAGAGACAGGAGGTGGAGCTGGCAGAGCTGAAGATGCTAAGATTTGTGTTGGATGATGGGACGAGCATATTCAAGAGGCAGCTCAGGTTGAACGGGTTTGGAGATGCTGAAATGGTTTTGTCTTGTGCAGAAGAGGGATAATTACTGACAAAAGGATATTAAAGATGGAGCTGCTGGGCAGGAAGAGAAGGAGGAAGACCACAGGGAAGGTTCATGGATTGTTGTGAAGGAGGAAATGAGGACAGTTGGTGTAACAGAAGAGGACACAAGGGTTAGGGAAAGACTGAGGCAGATGATCCACTGTTGCTCACCTTTTAGATGCAAAAGAGTGCAATGCAAAATAATGGAAAACAACGTGCCTGATACCCAACTAAGTACTCAGACTAAACATGGAGGCTGAAGTTGTGGCAGCAACAGCGGTGTAAGGCAGCATTGGTGTAGCAAGAATTGTGTGAGGGAGGACTATTATTCAATCTGACAGCCTTTCAGTAAAAGAGTCTGGGATTGGAGTGTGACTAAAAGATTGTCAGCTGTCTGTCAGCTGATTACAGCCATGGTGTATGACTACTGTGTCTCACATGAACAAATGCAAGGCTTCATTTGTACTGTACATTGGTGTTATTTTTATTTATTTGTGTTAAGACATCTTAAAGCAGGGGTGCCCAATACATCGACCGGTCTATGACAAAGTTAGCCAGTATGAAGTGTGACAGTCTCTCGCTGCGGCTCTCCAAAATAGACAGCAACACGGCACAAACACTTCCTGTTTCTGTTTGTTTGACGTCCCACGCACGCACACACATAGTTGGTTAGCTTATCTTAGTCGGTAACAGTATCTGGTGAGCACGTGAAAGGATCTCGTGAGCACGGGTAAGTATCTTGTGAGCAAGCAAAACTAACTCTTGCGCACACCCCCTCCCTTTAGGGCAGGGGTGTCAAAGTCAAATGACCTGGGGGCCAATGAACGTCTAGTGTGGTCAATAGGGGGCCAGCCTAGAGACCAAAAAGTGGGGGAAAAAACAACTTTCAACATTTTCCCGATGTATCTAGCTCATTATACGTAGGGTGCAAATAGCCAACATGAATGCCAAAATTCAAAATTAGCCAACTTCCTGTTGAGTTGAGGCCATGGTCTTCCCGCCAAGTTTCAGGAAATTTGGTGGAACTCAATTTATGCCGAAGTTATAGGGCACTTCATGTATTGGGGCGAATGGGTTGCCATGGTCACACCGTTTTGAATCCGCAAAACATTTGGACAACTTTGCTAACATGGCTAACAAACATATATATTATTGTGTCACCATGTGTGGACCATGTTTTCATTATAACATAATATTAAGTGGGGGGCTGCATGTAAGCGATTGGCGGGCCGCATATGGCCCCCAAGACGGCAGTTTGACACCTGTGCTTTAGGGGCTCCGTACGAATACATACAGCATTTAGAAAAGAAAAGCCATCATTTTCAACACACACAGAATCAACATTGCGTTTATAGCAATTTAACAAGAAGGTTTATATTGTAAAATTATGAATTAAACATTTTACTGTGTAAATGTGTAATTGATACATACTCACAAATTCAAAATAATAATAATAATAATGCAAAGTTTTATTGAGACAATACTTAAATTTTACAATCCCATTATTGTTTTCCACTGCTAATCTTGAATTCCATCTAATAATTTGCAACAATTACACACTTCATGTGTCCACAAATAGATGTCATACTATTGTCCATATGCAAAGTCAAAAACAGTGCAGACATATGTTCACTGCTGTTAACCTAAGGTCTTAAAGAACTGGTTGAGTCCAGATTGGACCAATTTGTACTCTTCCTGCTGTTTATTTATAACATTGTCACTCGAATGACCTCTCCTCCAGCTTTCTTTTCCTCTTCTTTCCTTCACTCATCGAGCTTTTAAATGCTTGGTCATTTTTTCCATTTGTTCGCACACTTTTTTTTTTTAGCCCCTGTTCTGTGACAATGTGACTGCCGGAACCCTCCTGTCCTGTGAGAACCTGCTGTTGCAGAAGTGCTGAATTAATTTCTCCATTTTTTTTTTCCACTGAAACTATGATGTGAGGATATTTAGTTTCGATGTTGTAAGATGTGTTAACTGTCCCCCAATCGCAGAGTGAGTCAGGGTCAGAATGAGGAAGAGGTTAGCAGGAGAGATGAAAAGGAAGATCGACAGCACCACACATGTCCTCCCTCCTTTCACTTCCAATAAATGGTAACTTGGTGTTTGTCACGTTGCTGGTTGCAGGTTAACAGTTCCTTTGATATGCAACAGAACACAGGGTATATATTGGAAGGTGGCATAGGACGAATACACACGAATACATACAAATTATCCTTACAAAGACAAGCTACAGTCACAGCAGAGATGACGCTATACCACTTCTGCAAGGCTGATATGAGTGACATTTCTGAGAATCTTCATATCAGTATCGGTCTCTTTTTTTTCATTTTACCCATCATGTTCTGGTCACATGATGGGTGTAACACATTCTCTCGGACCTGGGAGCCACTGAGTATCTAGTCTAGACAGTAGGGGGCCCGCTAAGTGAAAAAAGTATTTTTGAGAAAAAAACAATTGTTCAGTATCAGGGTGGGCGATAAGACCTTAAAATTAGATCAAAATATTCCGCAACAACAACAATGTGATGATGTTTCAATGAAACATTTCAAAATAAAAGCATTTTGATGTGGAACGGAATATAGTTCACATTAAAAAATATATATGTAATGCAACATTAATCTGTACATTAAACAAAACAAAAAAAAAATAAATACTCATACCTTGATTTTAAGTGGGCCATGCATTACAGTCCTATGTGCATTTACAGTAATATTACATCACTGTGCACAGGCGTTGCTGATCCTCCTCCATAAGTGAGTTTGAATGTGTTATTTTGCAACTTCAGTGCCAAAAGGTGTCGCCGCGCTAGGGCACACACCTCTGAATATTTCTAATGTTGTCGTCTGTGGCACGCATCAACTCTTCATTATCAATGGACTCATTTGTATGACTCTCTCGGTCCGAGACAGTCAAATGGCCTTAAATTCATGGAAGGAGATTGCTACCACGTTACAAAAAGACAATGTGTTTTTGCCATAGGACGTGAAAAAAAATTGGGATTGCTTTGTAAAGGACAAAAGACGAGCCCATAGGTAGAGCGGCGACCCAGGGGAAAAGCCCTCCCGGTGATTCTGGTGGAGCTAGGATGTTTGTCCCAATACGTGAAACACCGAGAGATGGACAGTAATTTTGAGACCTATGTAAGCGATATGTGGAAAGTTTTTGTGTGCTACTGTTGCTAGGCAGTGGACGTCTACGTGGCAGCACAAGTTGAATATTTTGGTTGTACGCCCCCTGCTATTGCAGCGAATGCTGCAACGAACAACACACATGAAAGCCTCCATGCATGCTTGTAGGTCACACGCCAGCATAAACAAGGCTGAATGATCCTCTGTAACAATGAATAAAAGAGAATGTGCTCACATCTATATGATGACACACATGTTTGATTCCGTTCAATCTGAGTGGACGAAGGATTAAATTTGTGTACATGGCACAACGCGTACAACCACAGGTGAAAGTGGCAGTGTGTGCCGTGCATTCGCGTATGTGTGATGATATCAACTCTCAACACCAGTGCATGGGACAGGAAATCACAGTGTGGTAAATCATTACCTCATGAGTTATCTTATCACTTACAGTTACAACTGCCAAGATTATACTTGGACTATCAGAGTGACTGACTCACCCAGAGGTTTCTGTTCCTTTAACTGCACCATATGTTTTTCTGCAGAAACCTCCAGCAACTTAGCCATTTCAGAGATTTGACTAAAATTTAGTCAAATTTGACTACTAAATTTTTTACATTTTTATAAACTGTCAGGAAACACCACAATCACTGAGGAAACAGTGTGGTTGGATACAAGTAGTTAAAATTTAAAAAGATAACAATAAGATATTAAAAATAAAACGTTGAATGAAAAATAGTAGTAAAACAAAAGACACAATGATAATTAAATTGAACATTGGCTTTTACTGCTAATTCCCATTAAAAACATTGTAATTATTTCAGGAAAAAACTCAGTTTTTGTGACAGAACTGACCAAAACAGGACCTGATCATTTTCTGCAATGAAGTGAACGAGTATTAAATTCAGTTGTGGCTCCTGTGACCATGTTCTGCTGACGAGGTAAAAACCACTGACACTGTGTGCACCATGAAATCCATCTTAATGTTAAATCCATCTTAATGGTGGAAAAAGGCCAACTATTGACAGCTTTTCTTTATTAAAACAACTTGACTTTGTTTGGCTGCACTGTAAAGCAGATACACCAGATGCTCCACTGTTGTTTCTCTGATGTTGCTTTAACACTTGGCGTTGGTCTTGTCGGACACCTGGTGCAAGAAGAGGCATTCAAATATCACTAGAGCAGTTTAATCAGACTTTGATTTTCTATCACTTTTCATACAAAGTGATCTGACTCAAATAATTTGATTCAATTTTATTTGTATAGCTCCAAATCACAACATGCATTATCTCAAGGCACTGTGCATAACTGTCAGAACTAGTGGTGCAGCATTTTGAATTAACTTAAGGTTTCAAACAGACTTGTTGGAACATCCTGAAAATAAGGCATTACAGTAATCTAGTCTAGATGTGACAAAGGCATGAGCTAGTTTTTCAGCGTCCTTTAAGGACAAGATGTTTCTACACACTAAGAAATCAAAGTACGAGACTGTACCTTTTGCTGTCGCTCCAGTTGTAACCTATCAGGGTACAAGTACTGTACCTTTCTCAGTGTGTACAGGTACATTTATGTCACTAGGGGTGCAGAAATGTTTCTTTAGAGGTACAAACAAGCAGGTACAAATTTTAAAGGTACAGTGCTTGCACCCTGATAAGGTACAACTGGAGCGACAAAGCATTTGTACATTTTTAGGTACAGTCTCGTACTTTGATTTCTTAGTGTGTAATTTATCCCCTCCAACTTGAATTTTCAGAATATGAAATAAATATTTATTATTGATTTGTGTTTGCTCAGTAATCCATACTGATATTTCCATTAATATTTGGCTTGTGTATATGGCTGTGAATTTGGAATTAAATTTCATTGTAAATGATTGGTCTTTAAAAATGGTTAAATTTCACATTTAAAACCCTGCAAAAAGACCCCACAGGTAAAAATGTTAGTATTATTTACCATTTCTATAGTTTAAAACTGTACAGACAATGAGAGCAGTGAATATAGTGTATCCTAAATGACTAAAATAATAAGAATGCATCTACAAAATATTAATACATTGACCATGTTGTAGCCTATATATTCGTTTACTTAGTCGTGATCTCAGAAAGTGCACATGCACAGTGGCTTTTCCACTGTGTCATGCTTTCATTGTGCTGAATCAATTCAATGTTAGCGAGTTGCATTGCATTTTCAGCAATTCCTCTTTTTTTTATATTGTTATTTAGAGCTGAGCTGAACTGAACTGAACCAGTTCAGAGTCACATTGTTGTTTTTGGAAAGTGCATCAACAGGATGCAGCCGATGCAGAAGTCAAGATGGAGCCGTGTTTCACAACCCTTCAGATTTTTTGGAGCTTCTGGCCAACTTCCCATTTGAATGCAAGACAGCTGGAGAAGATACTTTTTTTTTTTTTAAAGAGGATACATATGAGTCAATTATCTTCTAAAAGAACAAAAACTTTTCTTTTTTTTATGCAGTTGTATTGAGATCTATTTTGCACTCCTCCTTTTCAATAAATCTGCCCTGTCTTTTCTTGCCCTCTCTCTCTCTCTCTCTCTCTCTCTCTCTCTCTCTCTCTCTCTGAGAGTAAAATACAGCAGAGGGTGGATAATTACTTTGTGCTCCAACCTTAAAATAACACGACTGGCCCAATTACAGTCTGGGCCTCATTACACAGCCTCACCGAACAGAAGGAGAAACACGAGACCAATCAAAACAAAGCGTGGAAAGCGGAGATGTGAGGGACGACCACATTTTGATGGCATGTGTTGATTGAACATGTCTGTGAAGGGGATCGAACCGTGTTCTGTCCTGTCCTGGCAATGTTATGCTTTCAAACTTCCCTGCCCCAACCCTTCTTTCTGTTTTGTTACCCGACTTTGATCCAATGTATAAAAAGGTAATGACTTTGGCCGACGCTCATCTGATCACACATTCAAATATTATTCCATGACCTCTAGTGTGGTCAGTATTGGGTAAGGTTGGGTCCGGGCCAGAGAATCCTGTTTACGCAAGAGTCTTCAAAGAGAGCCAGTGAAAGAGCACACTGTACAAGAGAAGGGAAGTGTAAATACCAGGCGGCTGTTGACATAAAACATGCTTGCGCCATACATCGGTTACATATGGGTCGCTCCAAATCCTACAAATAATCACGCATATCTTAACATACAGATAAAGACCTTTCATGTTTTAAAATGTGACTAAAATGTGCAAATGAAGCCATGCTCACGTTCAGTCTCACAAACCCAGTTGTGAACCCTTAAATTCCTAGAAACCCAGAATGTTCTGGTGTAGATGTGATGTTGTTTGACTTGCTGTTATGGTTGGGCACTGTATCCCAAATTAGACTTACTCTCCTTTTTTTTTCTCCCCAGTGACCACGGCTTGACAGGAAAAGCCTGCCAGTGCTTTCTCTGTATTTCTTTCTTTTTTGTGTGTGTCTGTCGGCCACTGAGTGCGTGCTGGTTTATATGTGAACATGCATGGGTGTATTTATAGACACACGTCCAAGTGTAAACTTTATAGCTGGGTGCCAGGTTAATGTTCTTTTTTTTTTTTTCATATTTTAAAGCCGCAGTATGTCATTTTTTTGTTGTTACAATTGTTTGTGAACAGTATAATGTATCACTATTTTTATGCTGTGTATTTAATCGCAAACCAGACTCTGTCATGCAATATTACCAGACACTAACCCTGACTGAGGGAGCTGTAAAAAATGTAATGGTGGTTTTGAATATAATTCTGAACATCTCAGCCACTCAGTTTTTCAAAGTGTCGTCTGCGCCCATCGCAGTGTGACTTGAATGACAACAATGGCGTAGATCTGGAGTGACTTAAGTTAATCAGAAGAAAGTTCTGATTATGCTCCACATAACCATTTAGGTCAGAAACAGCCAGAGATTTCTTTCATCCATTTTCCTTATTTTGTAGTGGTTAGCACTCTTGCCTTTGCAGGAAGAAGACCCAGGTTCACGGCCCAGTCTGAACTAGGGCCTTTCTGAATGGAGTTTGCATGTTCTCCCCATGTGTGCTTGGGTTTTCTCTGGGTTCTCCCACAGTCCAAAAACATGCAATATGGGGGTTAGGTAAATTGGAGGTTGTGTCTCTTTGTGGCCCTGTGAATGATTGGCGAACTGCAAAGGGTGAAATCCGCCTATCGCCCAATATCAGCTGAGATTGGCACAGCACCCCCTGCGACCCTCATGTGAAGGATAAAGCTGTAGAAGATGGATAGATTTTGCTTATTATGTTTTGAATTCTTCTAACTATAGAAATTCATGTGGTCAGCATGTGAATGGGTATACTTTGTTTTGTGTGATAGACAATGTACTGCACATAGATGGTGTGAATGGAAAACATTGAAGTGTAAAGCGGCATTGAGTGGTTATCAAGGCTACAAAACCACCATATATATATAGATATATATAGATATATATATATATCTGTATATGTACATGTACATGTATGTATATATATATATATATATATATATATATAAAAGTAATTTCATGTGTGTCGTATGAAATAAAGCTGGGCAACATGAGATCAAATGTTGCATTCCAATTGTAATCAAAACTCATAAAATTGGATTTCCAACTCTGAAACTCAGAAAAGCTACGATTATTGCTTTACCGTTAATAGCACTTCTGTTATATTTCTTTCACGGTAAATCAGTTACATACATCGGTTGTGTGACGTCATGATGACTTGTGTAGACTAATTGTACAGTGGTTTGAATGTAAAAGACTATTGCTTTAAAAGTCGCACACTACAGCTTTAATATGCTTGCCGCCATTTTGTGGAAGCACACAGTGTCATGTGGCGCTAACAGAGGAGGTTTGACAGCAACACTGACGACTAGACAAGACAGAACACGGTCCTCACTCTTACTCACACTCTCTCTCACACACACACCTGAGTGTGATCTGGCTGAGGCCCAAAGGTAATTTCTGGGGGAACTTTTAAAACCCATCATAACAACATTTTACAGGCTTTTTTTCGATCGACCTGTTAACCCCACTTTTGGGTGAATTTGAGATGAAAGCAGGACGGGAACAGGTCATGTACTTATAGGTGATATAAGATGTAAAACGTGTGCAAGAGGGAAGAGGGAAAACAGAGCAAAGGGGTGTTGTCTGAAGAAGTAGGATAGCAGAGAAGGAGGTGGTGGTTGGAAGAAGGGAGGGGGGTGGTGGGCACTGTGTGTTCAGTTTCAGTGCCTGGCACAGCTTGGCCTGGTTAGGCTCCAGGCCTCTCTGGGGGAGCCAAGTCTTCTCCCCAGGCGCTGCCAACTCCCTGTGGTGGTGTAGCTACATGTTCAATTATGCTCTGGAGCCTGCCTGTCTTTACCTATGCCTGGTAGGAAAACACTGTGAGCCATTGTGTGTGCATATGTGTGTGTGTGTGTGTGTGTGTGTGTGTGTGTGTGTGTGTGTGTGTGTGTGTGTGTGTGTGTGTGTGTCAATGTGGACAGTTTGTGTACAGACAGGAGACATCATGTGAGTTCAAATCAAATCAAAATGATCCTTGATTGCAGTCACTTTTGTTTCAGGACAATTTCTGCTCCTATGGAGTGGATGACATTGTACATGGTTAATGTTGATGTTGTCTTGGGATACAGCATGATGTTATAAGAAAAAAGTTGCCTGGAGGCAGTCATAGTTTCCAGTAAATGAAAAAATTAAAATCAACATGTTTTTTATATAACGTGGCAGTGCAGTATGTACAGTATGCTGATGTGTGAGTACAGAACCAAGACCACAGCATCAGTGGGCTATTTCATAATCTGGAGCAGTATTCATTATGGATTAATCCGTCAGTGATTGTCTCAATAATTGAGTGGTTAGTGTCCATAAATGATCAGAAATGGGTAAACAAAAAGTTAATGTATTTTTCTTAAACCTCAAAATGATGACTTCCTCAAATAATTTGTTTTTGTTTTGTCCACAAATCAAAAATATTAATTATGTATTATTGCTTTATTTTTGTATAGAGGACTAAAATATCCCAGAAAATAGTATTCAGTATGAGGACTACTGGTCCTGATTTAGTATTAATTTGGAATTATTAAAATTAAATAAAAAATAAATAAATAAATAAATAAAAACTCAAATGGGACATATGCATCCTTACCTATATGTGCTAAATTATCCGAAGACATTCTTTTTTCTTGAATAATGAGAATGCTCTAACTTTTAAGGCCTGGATCATGACATTGGCCGATACTCTCCATGTGGAGAGGATTTGCTGCATCTTTAATGACAGACTGGCAGGAGGAAGTTGACTGGATTTGGAGACTGACGATATCACATATGGAATGGATGGAAGATTGAAACTCACTACACAAGCCTTTATGGTAAGTGGCACTGCCCATGGATGGGAACTCAACAGTCTGTACCACAATTTATGAAGAATTTAAAACAAAAAATCTCCCAATCTCCACAGATGGCCATGTGGAAATTCATGTGTAAGTGCACACATGCATACACCGGCAGTAGTGTCGGTGCATTCCTGTGGGCACATTAAGTGTGTGCATGTGTGCGCCGACCTGCTTGCTGGCGTATCTGGAAGCATCCTTCAAGGGGAGAGGGGAGCAATTATCAGTGCCAATAAAACAACAACAAACAAACAATCATTGTTCTGGGCCTCACCTTGTTGTACCACACCCCTCCATAAACCTTATTTCACCAGGACAACTGACACGGAGAATGTGCTGTGCTGTGCTGCCTAAGCACTCTGCCTAAATGGCGTTTATGTAGTCGACATGCTGCTCACACGTGTACCTGTGGGTGTGCTCGTGTCAATTATGAACATGCAGCGGCATCCGTAGTAAAAGCACATGTATGTAATGCACACACACACACACACACATATTGCCCCTGTGGCTGTGATTTCAATAAACACCACCGGGGGAAGTTTGCCATAAATCCACCTCTTCCTCTGGTCTCAGCACAAAAAGGCACAGTTTGCATTAAGTATTGATTAGGGGAAAGTGTGCAACTCTGAATGTGTGTGAAGTTCCAGGTATTACTCAGGTTCTGGGGCCTAAATAATGGAGTCTTGTCTTCCTTATGGGGACAAAAGGCAAGTCTCCATGACATAAATTATTACATTATTAGGTGAAAACATGTTATATGGATAGGTTAATGTTATTAAGTTAAGGGTAAAGATTTAAACTGTGGTTAGGTTAAGATCATAGAGTTAGGCATGGACCATGACCATAATCCAAATAACTCTTGGTTAAGGCTGTTCAATGCAATGTATGTCTTTAAAAAGGATATCTGTGCGACCCTATGTGTACACTTGTATTTGTTACCTCCAAAGGACCTTGTCAGGACCAGTAGTTCTCATGGAGATGGTAGTTCAGTGGTAGAGCGAGTCGTCTTTTAACTGGAAAGTTGTGGGTTTTATTTTCCTGCTCTGCTAGTCTACATGCCAATGTGTCCTTGAGTAAAAGTTGCTTCTGATGATTCTGTGCTGGCAGCATGTATGAGTGAAATTAGTTAATGGGTGACTGGTCATCAAGACTAGAAAAGTACTTTATAAATACAGACCATTTACCAAAACCTGGTCCTAATGAGGCAAAACCTTATTTTTGTGGAACTGGTTATGTTCAGGACTAAGTTTGGATTGTGATTATAGAGTTAGGCATCATCTGGTTATGGTTAAGGTAAGGGATAACACTTTGTGTAGGCCATCCAAATGAATGGATGTCAATACAATCACCTTGCAAACCCGTGTGTGTATTTTTAATATAAGCAGGTCAGCCATTGCCCCCTGACGGAGCAGAAATTCACACATTTGTGTTTCATGTGTCTGAAATTTGGCCAAATTCACTTTGACGTGACATGTTAATCCATTTAGCCAGGTGGTAAACAGTGGGTTTAGTGTTTCATTAACCAGCTATATTCGTCTCTCATGGATGATTTACCCAGACATTGACTTTCAGTCCTCAGTCATAACTGATTCAAACTGTTTTGCTTTGTAAAATTGGTTTGACGTAGAGCCAACATACTTCTGAATATTAGCCTCTTAAAGGGATAGTTCAGGTAATTTTGAGGTGGGGGGGACAGGGAAAAATAAAAATATTTTTAGCAATGCAAAAGACCTAGCAAAGATGTTGACATTTTAACTGTACACTACTTTACTTTTGCACTGCACACTCCTACTGTATGTGCATAAGCCCAACAGTACCAACGTACTATAGTTTAAAAGCTGCAGGAGGCAGAAAAGCTGCTATAGTTGATTGCTAAGTCTTAACAATTGTTAAATAATTAGATTTTGGGGATACTCCGCTATGTCTTGACCTCCCATCAGGTGAGGAAAGACAGATGAATACAGTCTATACAGTGGTATGCAAAACTTTACAGGCACCCCTGTAAATGTTCATGTTCAAGCACTGTGATATTTGAGAAGTAAACTAAAGTTTATATGATTTACAGAAAGTGTGCAAGAATTATTTAAACAAAACAAAAGAAAAATGCATTCTCCTTTTGCAAAAATAACAGCCTCTAAACGCTTCCTATAGCTTCCAATTAGAGTCTGGATTCTGGCGGAAGGTATTTTGGACCATTCTTATTTACAAAACATCTCCAGTTCAGTCAGGTTTGATGGTTTCCGAGCATGGACAGTCCGCTATAAATCACAACACAAATTTTCAATAATATTCAGGTCTGGGGACTGAGATGGTCATTCCAGAACATTGTTTTTGTTCCTCTGCATGAATGCCTTAGTAGATTTTGAGCAGTGTTTAGGGTCGTTGTCTTGTTGAAAGATCCAGCCCCGGCACAACTTCAACTTTGTCACTGATTCCTGGACATTGTTCTCCAGGATCTGCTGATGTTGAGTGGAATCCATGTGACCCCAACTTCAACAAGATTCCCAGTCCCTGCAGTGGCCTCACAGCCTCACAGCATGATGGAACCACCCCAAATTTTACTGTAGGTAGAAAGAGTTTTTCTTGTAACTCTGTGTTCTTTTTTTAATGTTTTATTATTATTATTATTATTCATTACAGAGCGCTAGAGCGCTTTTCTAGACACCCAAATTTTTTTTACAAATTGGCTATTATTAATTAACACATTCTCACTGGTGGTGGTAAGCTACGTGTAGCCACAGCTGCTCTGGAGCAGACTGACGGAAGCGTTGCTGCCAATGTACGCCAAACAGCCCCTCCGACCACCACTATCATTCATACATACATTCATTGCATGAACTGTGGGAGGAAGTCGGAGAACCCGGAGAAAACCCACACACACGGGCCTTCTTGCTGCAAAGGCGAGAGTGCTAACCACTACACCAACCATGGGCCCAAATAACGTTTTGCCCAAATAACTCTATTTTAGTTTCATCAGTCCACAGCACCTTATTCCAAATGTGCTTTAGCATACGTCAAGTGACTCCGTTTGTGGCGGGTGCAGAGAAAAGGCTTTTCCTGGATGACGCTGATGTTGTAGGTCTTTGGAGCTGGTCTGTGGGTTGACTGTGACTGTTCTCACCATCCTTTGCCTCTGCTTAGCTGAGATTTTTCTTGGTCTGCAACTTCGGGCCTTAACTAGAACGGTGCCTGTGGTCTTCCAATTCCTCACAATGTTCCTCACAGTTGAAACTGAGAGCTTAAATCTCTGAGATAGCTTTCTGTATCCTTTACCTAAACCATGATGTTGAACAATCATTGTTTTCAGGTCATTTGAGAGTTGTTTTGAGGCTCCCATGTTGCCACTCTTCAGAGAAGATACAAAGAGGAGAAACACTTAAAATTGACCTCTTTAAATACCCTTTCTCATGATTGGATTCACCTGTGTATGGAGGTCAAGGGTCACTGAGGTTACCAAACCAATTTTGAGTTCCAATAATCAGTACTCAATTAAATGAGAGTTGTGCCTGATTTTCTTTAAATAATTCTTGCACACTTGCTGTAAATCATATAAACTTTATTTCACTTCTCAAATATCACTATCTTTGTATCCTATATGACATATTTAACTGAAATTTCTTATCCAAACAACCAATTTTATAAAGGAAAATTAGGGTGCCCAAACCACTGTATGTGTCAGATGACCTGATGCAATCTCTCCGTCTTTGAAAGACTCACAATGACTGGTGTTTCATTGCATTAATAGTCAATTTTTTTTTGTTTATTTTCCCACGTTCATAATTTGCTTTATGGGCCAAAAGTACATATACATGTCTTATTCTAAGGCTACAAAAAACAAAACTATTTGTTTTAAAGTAATTGTAAACTTGAACAAATATACTTATGAGTCATATATACACTTTTTGCCAGTGTTTTTTCCAAACACTGGACCTGTAATTCCAGGTTACAGCCTCTTGCTTCTCTGTCCTCTAACTCCACACTGTCTCCTCAATCTGTCTTGTAATTTTTCTTCTTCCATTTCTCCCAATATCTAATTTATTAAAACATCTCGGTGTGATCCCAGGAGAGTACCTGCGCTGAAGTTATGTTTCCGCTGCATCATCTACCTTTGCAGCCGAGTCTGGCTGCATGACTATAACTAACACGCAGCCTGCAAGCACTTAGCACCTGACATGCTATATGAATCCATGCATGGATTTTAGCATGTCTGGCTGGGTTTTCTGTGTAATATCTGGGACCACTGTTTTGTTTTTGTCTTATTACCCATGTGAGTGCAGCCACATGGGAGCTACATTTGTAAACATCACGCCCAAAGAGCCTGCATTATGTGTGTGTTTGTGTTTGTGTGTGTGCACACGTTTAAATAAGAAATCTCAAGAGGTTTTTTCAGTCAGTGGGGCTTTTCCTGCTTTCCCAGCAACATACACAAGTGATGCACATGCATGTGTTCGAGTGAGACTGTGTATTTTGAATGACCTCAGGCTAAATGTTTGCAGAATGTACAAATTTATTAAAAGATATGACATCACATCTGTTTTTTTTATGTGGCAAAATGAGAAAAAAAGCCCTTCTGGCAGTGTTGAGTAAAACATACTAAATGGGTCTTAAAAGACTTTCCTTCCAGTAATTTAAATAAACATTTGAACTTGTAAATTGACGGTAGACATAAATGGGAACATTTCTTTAGGACACAGCTCCCATAATTGTGCAGCTACTTTACAAATAAAATGTGTCTGTCTTTGCATGTTCAAAGTGTTGGGCTGTCGGTTTTGTCCAACCAGGCATGTGGTTATATGGACACAAACTGACATCAAAGACATGACCCTGCCACCATTCCAGTCCTGGCCTACTTATCTCCCTCTTTGTCTTTGTCTGTCGCTCTATCCCCTACCTCATAAAATGTGTTAAATTCACTGCAGTTTAAATTTATTTGAAAAAGTATAATCTAATGCACAATATAGGCTGTATATCTCTATGTCTATCTCACTGACTTACAATATGTTTATGTGGTACCAACATTCTCTACTGTATATTCTATGTGGATAATACTTGTTTGCCCTCACTTTATTAGCTATATCTATTCAACTGCTCATCAACACAAATGTCTGAGATCAGAGACTCTGCTTCCTCTCTATACAGAACACATGTTTGTGGAATAGTTGAGGAGATCCTCAAAGTACTTCCTTCCACTACTCGACTGGGGAAACAGGTCAACAGTTCCCCCAGCCCCACTGGAGACAGTGTGAACAGAAGCTTCCAATGAGTTGTCGAATGGTTTACCAGAATTTCTTCAAGGCCAAGTAAAAGTCTTCATCCATGGCCGAACTGAACCTCATGTCGTTTGGCTTGCTGTTAGCTGTCAGCTGCCTCTGGAGTCCCATAAGCCGGCCAAGCCCTTGACAGCACCCTTCACCTCCACCAGGAGATTCTGGGATTACCACTGTAATTAGTCCCTTACAACCACAGCTCCAAACAGCTGCTTCGACAATGGCGGTGCGGTGAGTTGCACGTATGCCACCACACTTGGAATATGGTAGAAGCATGTCATTCATATTATTGTTCATTCATTAATTCATTCATTCATTCATTGTCTATTGCTTTATCCACAAGTACATGGAGGGCAAAAGGCAGGGTACACCCTGGACAGGTGACCATTCCATAACAAGGCAAACACACAGAGATGAACAACATTCACACGTATAGTTCATTTAGAGTCTCCAATTAACCTCTGCATGTTTTTGGACAGTGGTAGAACACCAGAGAACCTGTAGAAAACCCACGAACACAGAACATGCAAACTCCACACAGAAAGGCCTTGTGTTGAAATGGGATTCAAACCAGTGACCGTCTTTCTGTGAGGCAAAAAGTATTATATAGTATTACTAGTAGGAGTAGTCTATTGTCAACAGCAGGGGTGTCAAACTCTAATGATCTGAAGGCCAAAGAGTGTCTAATCTGGTCAAGGAAAACAAAAGTAGGGAAGCACAATATTATTTCACAAAATTCCATCATGATGTCGCATTTCAATGTAAAAGTGCTCATTTTGAAATGGAACAATGTCTACTTCAGTATAATGATGCAATATAAATCCATGTGTGTGTGAATTAAGTCAATAATATCACGGACAGCTATTATGTAATTCATAATGTAATTTAATGTTGAAAGCAATACATTTAATACTGCGATTGTAACAATGAATTGTCTTATAATTATTATTATTACTATAAAAATAAATTTTATAATACTATATAATATAATACTTTATAAAAATAAATAGTGCTGGCAAACATATTTAGTATTAAATTGGGGCACATGTAATCAATGGGGGGGCCGCATATGGCCCACTGGCCGTCAGTTTGACACCAGTGGTCTACAGTAATCTGGAATTTACGACGAAAAAAATATCCTAGACTTGAAAGATAACAGTTTTTAGCTTGACTGCAATTCTGTGTTCACTAATATTTTTTCTACCAACTCAGCCATCATTTCAGAGTCTCATCGGATTTACTGGGAGTATCACAGTCCCAGTATAGGACATTAAAGCTACAGCCACGCTGTAACCATACTGTATGCTTTTCCACTGCAGGGATATCCACAGCAAACCATAACCCCAATGACCTGAGATATTATGACTCCGCTTGGGAGCGAGGCGAGATGACGATGGTCTCCGCCCATAACTTCACTGTGTCGCTGCACATAAAGGTGGGAAGAGTAGAGAGAAATGACCATCATATCAAAAGTATTAGAGAAGAAGCTGGTTGGATCGGCAGCAGAGTGGGTGAGAAACAGTATGAGCAAATTATCTGTCTCAACCTCTCAGCTCTCTTTCTCCCCCGTCTGTCTGTCTGTGTCTTTTAGCTCACAGAGGAGTCATGCAACTTGCAGACCGTGACTCCTCTGACCAGTCCTGGAGCAGAGGTGTGTGTAGGAGCACACACACACACACACACACACACACACACACACACACACACACACACACACACACACACACACACACACACACACACACACACACACACCCACTCCCACACCTCCTCGACCTTTCCCACAGCAGGGCAGACACCCGACTGTTTGTTTAACCATTAGTTAAGGGGGAGGGGGGCGCCTACAGAGCTGGAGGGGAGGAAGAGAGAAATGCACTGGTTTTATGAACCACATTGTGTATACATACAACGTAATCACACTTATACATATATCACACATGCATAGTGCTCCAAAAACACAGTATTTATGGAAAAAAAAAAATAAACATTGTAAATATATATGTATTATAATTATATTATTATAAAAATAAAGATTATAACAAGAAAATGACAGGACTGAAAATAATATTAAAATATGTTTTTGTTTGTGCTTAAACCTGCTTTAAGTGGTTTTTTGACACATTTGTGTATGACAGAAACACGTTGTAAAACTGTGTAGTGAATAGTTCCATGACTGATTAATTCATCTATTATTTTCTTGATTGACCAGTTATTTGTCTGGTCTGTAAAATGTCCCCAACTGGTCTGTATTTACAGTAAATAGAACTTTTCTCGTCTTGACGCTCAAAGCTGTTTTACACTACAGTTTTGCCATTCACCCATTCACACAGCACATTTTCTTTCACTCTTCAATCTTACATACACATTCACACACTGCTGGCACAGCCGTCAGGACACATCAGCATGTAGACTAGCAGAGCCAGGAATCAAACCCACAACCTTCAAGTTGAACGAAAGTTCGCTGTATACCACTGAGCGTCCCCAAAGAATTGTGGGGAAAATTGGTTGTTGATGCATTAAAGCTCACATAGAGTGGTCCTGTTGCACATATATGTTAGTTATGGAGGTTTACTTACATACATTAACATGTTTTTATGGTCAAAAACCTCCTAGTTGCTGATAGAAATCTGTCTTTTCTGACGCTTTCCTGATAGTTTGGACATAAATCACACCCAGAAGACAGAGTGTGTTGTGATTGGCCAGCCAGCATAGAGAACTTCCCAACTGTCTTGTGATTGGCCAATACCCGGAAGTGACATATTCAGCACACCCACTCTCAGAAGCGCAGCTCCCCCCTCTGGAACGGTGGCTGCACTGCTACTCATTATCAAAACATTCTTTTAACAATGTTTAAAAATAGCTTTGTCACACTCCCCGCCGCAGTAGTTTCCTGAACATGTAAGGTTAAATGTTGCATATTAGACATTTAACTTCCGCTCACACCTCCTCATGAGTGCCATCCACGAGTCTTGAACTAATGCTAGCTTGCTTTTTCATCAAAAATCTGTTTAGAGTGCCACATCTTTTAATCTACAATAGTAATGTTTGGCAGCATCATAGCGATAATCATATATATCTCAAGAGTCGGGACAATGATATTTCGGTATCAATATTTGGTCCCACTCCTATTCTGCTGTAGAATTTTTGTGTTTGTGCAAAAGCAAGAAACTTGGAAGAAGATGAGATGAGACCGGCCTTGTTTTTCCATGGGCTTTTTAGGAAAAGCACGAGAAGAGCTGAGAACGGTGGAGCAAAGTGTTTGGTGTATAATTACACAGACTGGATGACACTGACAAGCCCGGGGCCAACACTGACAAACACAGCTGCTCACTGACACAGTAAATCTACTGGATGACTCTCTGCCCTTGTCAGGCTGCCTTCAAACACACACTCACACAGGCACATACACACTCGTGTAACTGTGCATGTTTGAGGGTTTCAGTGCCACTGGGCTGTCTCAGGTTGGATAATAACTCTTGGCCTGTCAGAGCGGAGTGCGAGCTGTCCAAAAAGCTGTCAACATCCCACTTACCCCATAACCAGCGCCACTGTGGCCTGTGCTTACGGGATCTTTTCAGGCACTCTTCCCGACACACTTTAGCTGACACACACTGTTTAAGCTGCTCTATAGTCACATGCAGCCTCTTTTGTGTCAGTGAAAGTGCAAAACATGGCTTGCATGGTCGCTTGTGATGTTAAAAGTTCATCAGATCTGTGGAGCTTGTTCTCGGAGTGGGAGTGAGCAGAATTTCCTCCAGATGTTTCTCTTGGATTTTCAGTATGTGAAAATTTAGTGTGTTATCACTAAAGCTTGAGATAAGATGTGCCACTTGTCATAGCCCCATTTGACCGTATAGGAAGTATAAAACTAAAGGAGGAAAATTAAGTATTTTTCGTTTTATCAAATCTGAGCTTTAAAAACATTTTCTTTTTATTGTTAATGTTTTTTATGAAAACATGTAACCACTGTGAATCAATAGGAAAGCAATCTTTTATCTCTCTCAATTACTGTTCTCCTTCCCTCTCTTGTGTTCAATCCTGAGCTCAACTCCTCCACTCACTCTCATTATCTTGCTTTTACTATTTAAAACATCAGCAACAAATCGAACCTAACTGTGTTTTGTAACACTGTGTTGTCTTGGAGCATTTCTGGTAACATTTCTGTCGAACATTAATGTTCTTCTCCAGTTCAGTAAACAAACAACATATCAATAATAGTAATGGCATCTCTCTCTTTAAACGTGCAGATGATGTGGCCCACATCAAAGACCACATCTTCCTGTCTGCTTGACTACCAACAGGTAAACACCTGATTGTCATGGATCAACGAGAGCTTCTTGGAGCTCAACATTTCCAAAAACCGAGGAGCTGTGTTGTGAGGGAGAGGAGGTCTGCTGATTCTCCCCACCCTTCTGTTGAACCCCTAAGGATGGGTACACAGTATAGCAGGTAGAGCAGAGATCTCAAACTCAAATGTGCTGGGGGGCCACTGAGCATCAAGTCTGACCAGCAGGGGGCCAGTGAAGTGGGAAAAAAGTAGAGAAAAGCACAGTTGGTGTAGTGGTTAGTGTGGTGTTTGAAAGTACAGTGAGAAGAAGGTATTTTTGTGTAGTGTAGCCACTCATGTTCACAGGGTGTTGTAACCTGTTCATGCCTATAGGGGGCGCATACAGACCGCACAGTGTTCTTTGAGGTGTGGAGAAGAAGAATCTCGTTCTGGAGCAGACGGTGTGTTTTTACCTGCAGCCGTAATAAAGAAGCTAATGTTGCTAGCCTGGATTCTCTGTCGTTTTTCACCCAAGTAGCTTTACCTTACAGTCTGTGGACACAACAGATAAATGGCGACGAGGATGGGATTTTACTAACGGTGAAAAGAGTTTTGTCAAGTGAAAACTCCATCGAGACGAGAGAAAAATGGCGACGGCATTCAGCAAAAGTGAAGATCTCAACTTCGACGAAAACGAAGAAGGTTTTGAGGCCTATTTGGAAAGGTTGGAACCGTTCTTCGTAGCAAACGGCCTGACTTATGGGGATGATAAGTCCAAAGCGATGTTCCTGACAGTTGTGGGAAGAAAGAATCACACTTTACTGATGGACTTGTGTGCACCGTTAAAACCATCCGAGCTCAAGTTGGCGGAGCTTATTGAGTTATTGCGGACACATTTTGTGCCGAAGACAAACTTTATTGCTGAAAGATACAAGTTTAACTCCAGAAACCAGAGAGAAGAGGAGTCCATAAGTGAGTATATGGCTTGTTTAAGGAAGCTTGCGGCTACTTGCAAGTTTGGGACATTTCTCGATGATGCGCTCAGAGACAGATTTGTGTGCGGGGTTAAAAGTGCAGAGCTCCGCGACCGCATGTTGAATGCCGCCCATACTAAGGACTTGACACTGGCTGGAGCGTATGAGATGGGACTGGCACATGAAGTGACAAAACAGAATGCGCAACAGTGGTCACACAAGTCAGTCAGAGCTAATGCTATTTCCAAGACGCCAGCGCCAAAAAGAGAGGAGAACACAAAGCCGTGTTACAGATGCTCTGGCAGAGGACATGCGCCAGACGAATGCCGTTTTAAAGAGGCGGAATGCCGGGCATGTAAGAAGAAAGGACACATCGCCAAGGCTTGTCGACCGGGATAAAGTCCGGGATAAAGTCCGTGAAACGCCGGAGAGAGAGTCCTGCCCTCCTGACGGACGACATGAGGACGTCGCTACACTGCAGAAGGAACCTACCGTCCCACCTGAAAAGTCAGAGCAACACAAAGCCGGGAAGGAAAAGGCTAAACCAGCACCGGGGTTTGTTACTCAGTACCGGGCAGGTACTGTTTTCAATAGGAACAGAAGGTGAGGATACTGCCTCTGAAACTGACACAGCTATTGAAGAACCTTATTATGTGTACGTGAGAGTAAATGAAATAAGGTTGAAAATGGAAGTAGACACAGGAGCCGCCGTGTCTGTAATATCAGAAAAACTGTACAAACGCAGGTTTAGGAAAGTGAAACTAATGCCTACAAATTGTGTGCTGAGAACCTACAGTAAACATACACTTGAAGTGAGAGTGCACATGTCTGTGAAAGTGAAATGTAATGAAAACACTCACACACTTGACCTACTGGTGGTCAAAGGTAATGGTCCAGCCTTGTTGGGAAGAGACTGGATCAGGAAGTTAAAACTAGACTGGTCTTTTGTACACAGAGTAGCACCTTAAAGTGTTGGGGAATTATGTGACAGATACAGAGAGGTAGTTCAGCCCAGTCTAGGAAAGGTAACAGGAATAAAAGCTAAACTCCATGTTATGGCGGGAGCTGTTCCTAAGTTTTGCAAATCACACTCTGTGCCTTATGCACTTAGGGAGGCAGTTGAAGCCCAACTAAATAAAATGGAGTCTGATGGAGTTATTACACCTGTTAGTTACGCAGAATGGGCTTCACCAACTGTAAACATTCCAAAAATGGATCAGTCAGTAAGGATCTGTGGGGACTATAAAGTGTCTATCAATCCCTGGCTGGAGGTAGATCAGTACCCCATACCAAAACCACAGGACTTGTTCACCAAATTAGCAGGAGGTGATAAATTCACCAAGCTTGACTTGTCGCAAGCTTATCAACAAGTAGAACTAGAAGAGAGTTCTAAACAGTACTTGACCATCAACACACACAAAGGATTGTACCGAGTAAACCGGCTTCCTTATGGTGTAGCTAGTGCGCCTGCAATATTTCAAAAATTGATGGATCAAGTCCTGCAGGGCCTAGAGGGTGTAATCTGTTATTTAGATGATATATTGATCACTGGACAAGACATGGAAACACACATGAAAAACTTGGAGGAAGTGTTGACAAGGCTGAAACATCACAACCTCAGAGTTAACAAAGCAAAATGTGCTTTTTTTCAGCACAGTGTTTCATATTTGGGACATGTCATTGATAAAGAGGGCATTCACCCGTTACAGGTGAAATGTGAGGCTATCGCTGAGGCTGCGGTTCCCACAAATACCACTGAACTTAACTCTTTCCTGTCGTTATTGAGTTATTATGGAAAGTTCATACCATACCTTTCCACCATAATAGCCCCTATGACAGGGTTACTGCAAAAGGATGTTAAGTGGGAGTGGTCAGCATTATGCCAGAAGGCCTTTGATGAAGCTAAAGAACAGCTACTTTCTAACAGAGTCCTCGTACATTACAACCCAGATCTACCGATTATACTAGCTTGTGATGCTTCGCCAGTAGGAGTAGGCGCAGTGATCTCGCATACGATGCCAGACAGAAGTGAAAAACCTGTAGCTTTTGCTTCACGTATGCTTACTAAAGCCGAAAAAAACTATTCTCAGATCGAAAAGGAAGCGTTACCCTGGATTTCCACTGGACGCGGAACGGCCGCAGAACGGCCGCGGCGCGGTCACCGTTGCAAATCGCTTCCATTCTTATCAATGAGAGCATTCCCACCTGCCGCTCTGCGGCGCGTCTCAGCAGTGGCCCAGAAGCGGCTCGCCGCGCCGCTGCGCTATCGACAGGAATCAGTTCTATTTTTTCCGTTGCCACTGCTGAACCTCATAAATTTCAACGAAGCAGATCGCACAAGACAGGAAGTCCGACACAGAATCAAAGTAAAACATTTCCGCCCCCCTTTCAAAATAAAACACAATACGCAGGTCATATAGCCTATCACAACTTCACATCAACATTACGTCGTGACCGGTGCTGCCAGGTAAACAGTCAATTAATCAGAGCGTCTCTGAGAGTCATAATGTACGACGAGAGAATGATTGTTGAAGTGGAGAAACATAAAATCATTTATGACACCAGATCAACAGTTCTTCCACGTCGGAGAATGAAAAGAAGCTGTGTTGTTGTTGTTTCCTTTATACACACAGTCTATCGCTGGATCTCGCGAACTCGCGTCCGTTCGAGATTATTGCGCGATCTTCCGTGAATACCGCTGGCTCCCAAGGCTCCGCGCCGCTGCCGTAACGCGCCCGGTGGGGATTGCCGCCGGGCAGAGGACGAAGCAGAACCGCGCCGCTGCCGTTCCGCGTCCAGTGGAAATCCGGGGTGAGGCCTGGTTTTTGGAGTGATGAAATTTCATGAGTATTTGTTTGGTCGTAAGTTCACACTGGTAACCGACCACAAACCATTACTGAAGATCTTGGGTCCAAAAACAGGGGTACCTCCTTTAGCTGCTGCTAGAATGCAGAGGTGGTCCCTAATTTTAGCAGCATATACCTATGAGATCCAATACAAACCACCTGTGCAGCATGGGAATGCTGATGCGTTATCTAGACTTCCAATACCAGATAACAGTTTTCCCAAACCAAATCCAGTGTTCAGAGTATCGTTCTTAGACAGTTTACCGTTAACTGCTAAAGATATTGCAGAAGAAACAGATTCAGACCCTGTACTTGCTAAGGTGAAGCGCCATGTTTTGTCAGGATGGCCAAATTATGTTCCAGAGGAGGTTTTACAACCATACGTGAAACGAAAGTTTGACCTCACAGTAGAGGATGGTTGTGTGCTCTGGGGTTTCAGGGTGGTCATTCCAGAAAGATTACAAAGCAGGTTACTCTCAGAGTTACATGACAGCCACTGGGGCATGGTAAAGATGAAATCTCTTTCCAGAAGCTTGTTTTGGTGGCCTTCCCTTGATGAAGAGATTGAAAGTGAGGTGAATCTGTGTGACATTTTTAAACAGCAGTGTAGCATGCCTTCCACAGCACCTGTGCATACATGGAAACCTGCCGTAGTTCCATGGGAAAGAATACACCTTGATTTTGCAGAGAACAATACACAAATGTTTTTAGTGGTTATGGATGCATTTGCTCGCTGGCCTGAAATCATCCACATGCAGACCACGACATCCAGCAAAACTATTGAAGTCTTGAGAAACCTGTTTGCGGCATATGGTTTGCCAAAAGAGGTGGTAACTGATAATGGACCTCAATTTACTTCTGGTGAATTTGAGACGTTCCTTAAGCAGAATGCAGTTACACACATTAAAACTCCTGCTTATCATCCTGCTTCAAACAGATTGGCTGAAAGATTGGTGCAGAACTTTAAAAAGTCCTTAGCCAAGAACAGAGCAGTTGGTGGCATGTCATTGCAGCATTGTATTGCTAACTTTCTGTTTAGCTACAGAAATATGCCACATACAGTTACTAGGCAAACGCCAGCAGAGCTTTTTTTGAACAGACCTGTCCGCACTACTGTCTTTAGTCAAGCCAGAAGTGTCCCGGGCCGTCCAAACAGATAGTTTTCCAGACCAGTCAAAGAGTAAGAGAAAACTCAGATCCTTCGTAGTAGGTCAGGCAGTGCTTGTAAGAAACTACAGGGGAGGGGAGAAGTGGTTGGATGGTGTAATAACTGATGTTTTGGGTTCGGTAACATACTTGGTGTCTGTAAATGGAACAAGAGTAAAAAGACATGTTAATCAAATGTTGGATGCAAAGAGAATGAATGTGACTCCAGAACAAACTGTAACTAACACTGAAGGAGTCTGGGATTACCCCATTGATCCTGGAGATGAAAAAAGGACAGTGAGACTATCACTGTGGTTTGTGAGCAGACATCTGAGGATCACCACAGCTCAGTGGAGACTGATTGAGCTCTGAATGAGTCCTCAAGCTCAGGAGGCAGGGAGCGGCCGAAAAGAAATGTGCGTCCTCCTCAACGTTTGTATTTGTAATGGATTTACAGAAACTGAGTCAAAGTCTCATACTATGGACATGAATCCTATTTCGCACAAGGTGTTTAAGTTGGTGACTGTGTAAGTATTTGACATTGTATTGTGGTTTTACCTTGTTTTGTAAACATTGTTTAAAAGAAATAACAAACAAGTGGTTTAAGTAGGGCTGTCAAAAGATTAAACTTTTTAATCAGATCAGATATGCCAGAAAAATTCTAATTTTCTCTTTATATTGTTGTAGGAACGGAGAGATAAAGTATGTGTAAATATAAATGTAAAGAACAAAAAAATACTGTAAATAACCTGTAAAAACCTATACAAACTTACAAAAAATATACAAAAAAAATAAACATTACATTGTAAAGAACCCACATTATAAGACAATATAAATAAATAGAAAAAAGAAAATACTGTAAATAACTTTGAAAAAACTTTTTTAAATACTACACATTGCAGTGTAAATAACTCACATTATAAACAAAATATAAAGCATAGGAGTTAAATAGTTTTCTTGGGGGAACTAAACCCACAGCAAGAGAAGCACAGTTAGCGTCTTCATCCTCTTTTTTTCTTCCTCTTCTAACTTCCTGATTGATAACTCCTCTTCATTTTCCTTCAGCTTCACACAGGTTAACGTGAGGAGACGTGGGGCCCCGTTAGGGAGGTTTCCTACTGAGATGTCATTGCAAATCAACCCTTGTTGTTTAAGGGAGACGGGGATGCGGCTGCTCACTGATGCATTAAGGTCCGAGTGTCGGGAGCCCCCCTATAGTTGCCCGCCGCCTTGCCTGTTCATAAACTGCACGTCTACTCGTAGCGCGATGAAAGTGAGAAAGTGCGTTAAAAAAATTAACGTGTTAATTACACAAATTAATCATCCTGCGTTAACGCGTTAATTTTGACAGCCCTAGTTTTAAGTTTAAGCTACAGGGGAGGAACTGTGGTGTTTGAAAGTACAGTGAGAAGAAGGTATTTTTGTATAGTGTAGCCACTCATGTTCACTGGGTGTTGTAACCTGGTCATGCCTATAGGGGGCGCATACAGACCGCACAGTGTTCTTTGAGGTGTGGAGAAGAAGAATCTCGTTCCGGAGCAGACGGTGTGTTTTTACCTGCAGCCCTAATAAAGAAGCTAATGTTGCTAGCCTGGATTCTCTGTCGTTTTTCACCCAAGTAGCTTTATCTTACAGTCTGTGGACACAACAATTAGCACTCTTGCCTTTCCAGCAAGAAGTCCCAGGTTCAAGGCCCTGGAACAAGGGCCTTTCTGCATGGAGTTTGCATGTTATCCGCGTGTGTGCGTGGGTTTTCTCCGGGTTCTCCAATAACATGCAATATGGGGATTAGGTCAATTGGACACGCTAAATTGACTGTAGGTGTGCGTGAGAGTGAGTGAATGGTTATGTGTCTCTATAGGTGGCCCTGTGATGGACTGGCGAACTGTCCAGGGTGTACCCTATCGGCCTATGTCAGCTGAGATTGGCAGAGCACCCCCCGCAACCCTCCTGTGGAGGATAACGTGGTAGAAGATGGATGGGTGGATGGATAACGCAGTAGCAATATTTGGGATGTTTCACAGAATTTCTAAATTTCCAATACATTTGTGTTGCTTTTATAGTTCACAATGTATTCAAGCAACCAGTGTAGTCCTAGTAGTGCCAGTCCTAAGCCAGGACAAATGAGAGGGTTGAGTCAGGAAGGTCATATAATGTGACGTTATCCCTTCATACAAACACTGTGTTTAAGAAGGGCACAGCAATGTCTGCACCTGCTGAGGAAACCTATGGCTTTTCCATTTACAGTTGTAGCAATACTTGACTTGGTTTGGTATCAGGCTTGTTGTTTTCTATTACTTCACTGGGCAGTGTTGCCATAGCACGGCTGCGCTAAACTGCCGTGACGTTTTATTTGTGACATCCAGCTCTCTCTGTGTGTAGTTGGCTGTTTGGTAATTTTAACCGACCTTTTAATGCCACCAGCATTGGAATTACATTTTTCTCTTTCTAATATTCAATCTAGTGATTTTGACACATATTAGACTGGCTCATCCTATGTCACAGACCGCAAACTCATCATTCAAGTATGCTCACAAACTAAGCCAACCAATCAGAGACCAGGACGGGGACCAACAGGGCTGCTACAATAAATGTTCAGAGGTCAACTTGTAGACATGAAACTAAGCTAAATTTATCCTAGTTTCACGCATCATTTCACCTCTCACTGTATGTGTTCATGTCGTAGTCAGGACTATTTCTGGTGAAAAATTAAAAGCAAAATCTTTTGACCAGAAGACACCACATTGTTTAGTGTGGGATAAGTGTGAACTTTGGCTTTAATTGTTTCAATTTAATTGTTCAGCAGTTCCCAAAATCTGGGTCGGGACCCACTAATGGGTAAGATTTTTTATTTTTTTGCAGAATGTTCCAAACCTTTTATTTAAGATGTATGTGTATGCTCAAAATAGCATGCTTGAAAAGAGGTTTCAAATGATTTTGGTAATGATTTAATCAATTTATCAATTCACAATGTTATCAGGTGTTTAATTGGTGCTGTATGAACACATTTACTCTTGTCACAATAGTTGCCCTACACTGGCTTAGACATCATTTTTCTAAGCCGGTGGTTCCCGAAGTCTGGGTCAGGATCCACAGTTGGGTCAGGGGAGATTATTTTCGGTACCTAGACAAATATGGAGAATTTTCCTAACCTTATACTAAGATTTACGATTTATTTTAAATAACATTCATAAAGTTTTACTTAGTTTTGGAAATTATTATTAAATTAATGAAACAATTCAAACTGAAATCAGGAGTTACAGATATGGCTGCAAATAAGTGGCTACTTTATGAACAAATATGCTCCTGTCATGACAGTTTTTCTTTAAAACCTCGGTCCCCATATAGAAACTTGAGAAACACCGATCTACGCGTAGTTATGATCAGTGATCTAGCAATGAAAAGGTAAAATTGCCACTGCTGCATCACCGAGAATGTAGGTGTTTGCTTAGAACTCATAACTTTATTACTTAAATAATGCTTCTTTTTTTTTTTTGTTTTGCCTAATGGTTTTAAGAACTCATAATCTCCTGTACTTATGTGTTTGTTCACCCATGATTGAATGTCATTAAAGGATGTAACAAAATTATGCCTTTGTTTTCCTCCCCTCGCCGTCCTCCCTGCTGGCCACAATCAGGCCCAGATGACAATATGAACTCAGACAGAGGAGTTTAATGCGCCACACAAACGTCGAGCGTAGGCTGTAATTCGGAGCAGCCCCGCTTTGTGGGAGGCGACGTGTCCTCATCTCGAAAATTAATACAAGTTGTCCACTTATGAGGGATGAGATTAAAATGTAGTTGGCTCTTATTAAACCCGGGAATGAACAATCTCCGGGTGCCAGGGTTAGAGTGTGTGTGCGTGTGTGTGCAGGGCGGGGGCTTGAGATTCCTTATTGGAGATGATTACTCTCATAAAACCTCTGCTCTCTAAATTGCCCACCCGCCAACCCCCACCCTCCTGCTCCTTCCATCTGCAATCTAAACACACTTAATCAAGCACAGGTGTGTCCTGATGCATTTACAGACGCCTCACTGACTGAAAATCTGCTGCAGCAAAATGAGAGGAGGCAGGAGACGTCAGGCCATATCCTTTACTCTGTTGTCCTTTATCTGCTGACGTCAAACGTCTCTTCTCTTGTCCTGCTGTAACTCTATTACATTCACGTGAGCCAAATTGTGGAACAATGTCAATAATGAACTTCAATCATGTTCATTGTTAAAGAGCTTCAAAGATGATGATGGAACAGGATCCTGTCACTCTGAATCTTTTTTTTATATTTATTCCCTGATTTGTTTGAATGATTTATGTAAATAGGGTAACTGAAAGAGGAATTCTATCAAAATTTAATTATGAAGATAATATATATGTTCAGATTTTGTTCCAACTCCTTTTCAGACACAAAACCACGTTCTTACACCTGCCAAGGAAATGTTTTTGACGGTGTGGGTTTATCTGTAACTCCCATCAACGGTTTTTGAGAATCATTCAGATTTCTTTGTGATAGGTAGCTGATCACCCAAGTGTGCTACCATTAAATGTTGGTAAGTATTTACCCACTGATGACATCACAAAGAACAATCACATAATCCCACTCCACCAACCAATCATATCTCCGTCAACACTCATTTGGTATGTGTATGCAAGATCGTGCTCTCTATCACCTGTTAGGAACTTCTCATCAACAGTTTTTGAGAGTCTTTTTGTCATGGACAGAGGATCAGCCAAGTATGCTTCCACTGAAGTTTGGTAAGTAGCTACAGTAAATACTAGTGATGTCACAAATAATGATAAACAAATAGTGCGTATGCAGGATCAGACATCATCAGACGAGGTTTCATCTAGATCCATATCCAGATTATGGATCTTCTTCTCTTCTATTCTCTCAGGCCTGTGTCTTAATTCGCAGCAGGATCAGCCACTGCTGTGTATCTGTGGGTTAATATGGTTACCAGGATAACAATCTCCCTGCATCGCTCCATGATAGATGAGCACCGTGTGTGTATGTGTTGAGTGATTGAGCAAGTGGGTGAGTGAGTGAGAGATAAAGTAAGCGGTGTGTGTGTGTGTGTGTGTGCGTGCGTGCGTGCGTGCGTGCGTGCGTGTGTGTGTGCGGTCCACCAGTAAGAGTGTGGAAGCGGAGGGGGCAGTGGTGTCTGTCAGAGGAGAACAATGGCTTTTAAATGAATCTGCGAGCTCGTAAATCACACAAAGAGAGAGCACCAAATGCTGCACTGATTGCCTGGATGTCAGAGTCAGTGGACGACAGGAGGGAGCGAGTGAATGAGAGAATGAACGAGAGCCCCAGCGAGACACCTTGTTAACGCCGGAACAAAACGCCTCCATTAGGAACCAATGGCCTACTTATGTAAATGAGTCCACATATACAACACTTTCTCCGCTCAAAGTTCCGTCCTTGGGAGGCACGTGCAGTCAGTCAGTTCGGACAAATGTAAATAAATCAGAGGACAAACACTTTACCATTACATATTTGATGGTCTGTGTTAAAGGGACAGTCTAGTTTTTTTGATGTGTGGTTGTTAGACAGCACTGACTTTCTGCTGTCAGTGAGGACACAAGGTAAAACTGATTTAGACATTTTGTGACAGGAAACTGAGTTTGTGTTGCTTTAAAAAAAGAACAATGTCCCTAGATAAAATCTTTGATTGTACATTGTGATTGCCTCCGTTAGTGAGTTTCTGTTATTTGGTGAGTTCTTTGTTTGAAATCCTTCATTCAGATTTATCTGAGCTGCGCCCTTGAAAAGGTTGATTTTCTCAATGGACTTTAGTGCATGGGAGTGAGGGATTTACCAATCTCTGTCTTTCAAAAGAGGCTGTCAATTCAACTTGAGCATTTAGATTTAGTATTATTTAAACTTTTCTTAAGTTTCAAGGTAACTTTATTGTCATTGTGAACATCTTGACACATGAAGCGAACAAAATTGGTACTCACGTCCAGACATAATACAATTTATGATTGATTATTTATTGTGTCATGCATAAAGAAAATGCTCTGCACAAATAGGCGTACAAGACACCATTATTTAAACATGTTTAAATATAAGCCAGAGTAGAACACAAATTACAGACAATTCTAAACAAGTACATTGGCATTTTTTACATCATATAGACTAGCAAACCCACAACCTGCCAGTTGAAATATGATTCTTACTGAGCTGAGGCTCTTCTGACCAGAAAAAACATACATTTCAGTATCATCTGCATAGCAATTGATTATAATAGAAAGTCAATTTACTGTACAAAATGTGTAACTTTTTGGCACAAGGGGAACACAATTGGTTCAGTGTACAATAAGTGCTGTTGAATCAGTTTTTGCAGTTGAATAATTTTTTGTTTTGTCTTTTAGCTTCTCCCTCACTAGGTGTCACAATAGATCACCAGCTTTCTCAGTGACCTGCTTATTTGATTTGACAGATATTTTTTGTGTCTTCCTGATGCAACAGTCACATTAATATCTGGGCTTGGGACTGGCACTAGGAGTACATTGGATGTGGCCCCCTGACACTGGGGTCAATTTAGAGTGTCAAATTAACCCAATCAATGGGGAGCAATGGGGTATTGGGTACCTTGCTCAGCGGTACCCCAGCCCTTGATGTATAGGGATTTGAAACAGCAACCCTCTGTTTACAAGCCAAATGCCCTTTTTCTCAAGGCTACTGGCAACTATGTTTTCATTGAGAGTGCCAGCAGGGTGCAGGGGTCATGCAAGGCAAAGTCAGTGCTCACTTAGTCTGTGTCATAACCTCATACAACCACTCCTCCAAAAAACCCGAACTACCACTTTAAAGCTTACACAGAATAGACCTCTGCTCTTGTGCCTGTACTGGCACAACACTGTTATCAAACTGTTTAATTTTAAGTGCCTAACAAAGATATTGCCTAACTCACCATTCATTGAATACGGTTTTCTTAATCTCGTGTAATTGTGGATAGTCGTGATGAATGTATAATTCCAATATCGTTGGCGGTGTTGGTAGCAGTTACTGTAAGTGTTAATGCTAAGCAGTTGTAAATTGTTCGAGCCAGGCTTCATTATGGTTAGCTTGAGTGTTGCCTCAGAGAGGGAGATGAGTGGTAGCCTGGATGTAATTACAGGTATGTGGGGAGAAAACATGTAATTAGAGATGTAGAGGAGGCATTTTCTACACTTCTTAGTTGGTGTGGTGGGGAGGCTTGTTTCGTCTCCTCTCCCCAGTGGTGAAATGTATGGTGGTACAATTATTTAGGTTGTATATGAATTAAACATTTTCTGGCTTATGTGGCTACAAGTGTCTTGTTCACATGTGTTTGCTGTTCAAGTTTAAACAAATAAAAGTCTCAGTTAACAGTTGTATTCACAATTATCACAACATTTTTATTTGTCTATATATATATAGATATTATAGTATATTTATAGTGTGGAAATGGTCTATCCAGTCTTTGTGGGAGCTAGAGCATGTCCTCGTCAATAACTGCATGTTGATGCCTGAACAAAACATAAAAAAATCCAGTGTTTAGGAGGGACTCGTTTTCTGCTTAATCCCTCACATCAGCCAATCCCAGTTTACACAGGATGAGAGGGGGATACACCCTGTACAGGTTGCCAGTCCATCTCAGGGTCAACATTCGGAAATTGACAACCATGCACACCAATGGTCAACTTAATGTCCAATTAATGCAATCTGCATGTTTTCAGACTGATGGAGGAAGACGGTGTATACCTGGAAGTCATAAACAAAAGTGGTGAATATGCAAACTTCACACAGAAAGGCCCTTTGTTGAATCGGGATTCAAATTAGTCACCTTCTTGCTGTGAGCCAGTAAGCCCTTCAGAAATAAAATACACTATACCAATAATTGTGTTTGTATATGTACATAATTGCTATAAGATAAAAAAATGGTCCTGTTGCACATAATATGTTAGTTATGGAGGTCTACTTACATACATGAGCCAATAGAAATCTCTCCTTACTGATGCTCTCCTCAGCTGTGGTGTTTCAGACATAAATCTCACCCTCAGAAGACAGAGTGTGTTGTGATTGGCCAGCCAGCGTAGAGCCTTCTCAACTGTCTTGTGATTGGCCAATACCCGGGAGTGACATAATTAGCAGACCAGCTCTCAGAAGCGCAGCTCCCCCCTCTGGAACGGTGGATGCACTGCTCCTCATTATCAAAACATTGTTTTAACAATGTTTAAAAATAGCTTCTTCACGTATCCCCGCCACAGTCCCCTTTATGACTTTGACCCGGAGACTGACCCAGAGTCAGAAGACACTGCCGCTCGTGAAACACCTCCACAACAGACGTTATTCTTCTTCTGCTGTACAATGTACGCAACGGGATGTGCCTGGAGGAGGATCCGCTGTTCAGGAGAAATGCTGGTTACGTAACCAGAAAGGTTTTTTCAGAGATCTCGCTGAGCCCGAGATTACAATACATCAAAGTGTTTTTAGCAGTGGCTGAACTGTTTGATTCGAACCGTCAGGGCTACATAAACGAGGTAATGTCGAAGATACACACCAAAAAACAGCATTAATTGGAACTTCCAGTCTAGGTCCCCTTTAAAACTAGCTACAGCTGCAGCTCAGTGGTAGAGCGAGAAGGCTGCTGTGAAATTCTACTTCAAAGTTGTGGGCTCATTTCTTGCCTACTTACATGCCGATGTGTCATTGGGCAAGACATGTAACCCACGTTGCTCCAATTCAATATCGTATACAGTTATCATTTTGAATACCAAACTTTTTATGACACAAATGTTTATAGCTTTCCTTCAGTAAAGGCTTGTATTTACCTCTTCCTCTGCTTCCAATCTCCTCTTTTTTGTCACAATGTTCTGTGGTAGGCAAATAACTAGGGGTGTGACGATGCACTCAGCTCACGAGACGAGACACGATATTGGGTTCACGAGAACGAGACGAGACGAGATTTTGAGAAAATTACAATGACAATATATATGACTGGACCAACAGATTTATTTAAACAAGTTGCACATGCATTTTGAAATGTATAACTCTTTACATGCATGATGTAAGCAGGGTTTCTCCCAGAAAACCGGCTAAGCCCGGTGGTATCTCTCGGGCCCACTGGCGGCCGACGGCGTTTTTTTGTAAAAAAAAAATAAAAAGTTCACTGGAAATGTTTAATAATGACTATTATGTGTTATTGTAAGACATTTATTAACAATACTTAAACACCAACTATAGAGTCTTGCAAAAAGACACTCTTGAAATTAAATAAATAATATACATTTTTTTCACTTAAGTTAAATATTAATTAAGTAATCGGCCAGTGAATCTTAAAACAAGCCATGCAATGGTTACATTTAAAAGTAAAATAAAGCAACATAAACGTCAAAGTGGTAGTGCCCCCTCATCTGCCTCATCTGGTGCAGACAAACGGCCCTTTTATTTCTGCGCACCGCCCCTGTGCTGTTCCCTTCTCCCTCTCCTGCGCCGTTCGTCGCTCTGCGCTCCTGCGTCTCCAAGCGGTCTCTTCCAAAGCAGCCTGGATAATTTCTCTATGTGTTTTATCCCCACATAAGAATAATGATCTTTATGACGAGGATGGAGTACAGTCACAATGAAGTGCAGGTGATCTGAGTGAAACGTGGTGACAGACTCTGAAGAGCAGAGCGCACTTTTCATCATTTTCACTCCGTGGTCTTAATCTTTGTGAAAGAAGACGCTTTAACGCTGTAAGTAGGGGAATAACAGATGCATCAGATGAGCTGATGTCTTTAGTTAAATGTTTAAAGAGAGAGAATGTTCTCTCCTGTGAAGTGAATGTCGCAGGGAGTTCATAATCTGTTTCGCTTTTACGCAGAGACTTTCCAGCGTTTATCAGGTGCTGTTCCACCGTGTTGTAGCTGTGTTTCGACTGCCAAATTATCGGTGCATCCCTGAATATAACATCTTTATTGACAAGAATGATGTAACCGTAATAATGACGGACTTGATAGTGTGACTTGGGTTTCAATCGGCACCTGGACAAGCGTTCGCTGCGCGGATTATTTGGGGGCGCATGCGCTCTTGTTCCCCTGTATAGAAAAAGCCGTGGTGTATAAAAAAAATCTATTTTAAATAAATAAACAAGCAACGCTGGCGACCCGCCAGGCTTATAATACACTGGGGGAAACCCTGATGTAAGGATGAACTTTTAATAAACTTCTTCTTCCACAAGTTGAAACAAAAATTCTTCTTTTCCTTCTCCTTCTTTAGGTCACAAATCTCGCGGGACAGTTTTTTACCGCGAGGAGAAATATCGTCAAGTTTAATCTCGCGAGATCTCGTCACACCCCTACGAATAACAACTGTTAGGGTTGAGGTCAGGTCAACTCACTTGGCCACCCGGCGCAACCCAGCTGAGGATCCAAAGTCAGAGATGGGAGGTCAAGGGTCGGCGCATTCCGGTTGGTTCCTTGACGCTCACTTGTCTGTTCAGAGGGGAAAGGGAACAACAGAAATAGAGGAGAGCGTAATTGAGTGTGAGAAAGTGACGACACAAAAGTCAACAGGTGTCTTTTTTCTTTTTCTGCTGTGTGATATGACAAGTGAATCAAAATGAAACAAAAAAGGTGCAGTCCCTTCCTTTTTTGTCTTGATTTTTTTTTTCTCTCACTCTCTCTCTCTCTCTCTCTCTCTCTCTCTCTCTCTCTCTCTCCCTGCCTCTTGTTGTAACCATAATAGTGTGTAATGTGCTGGCTGATTAGGACTTTGACGGCGGGCTTCAGACCAGCCATCCAGACACTGAGGTTAGTTTGTCTGGCTTTTGTGGCCAGACTGTTTTGCTGGGAATACCCTTATGTTACTTAAAGCTAACTTAGCCGCAAGTCCCATTCCCACACATGCCTGCTGTATTGACACACACACACACACACACACACACACACACACACACACACACACAGGTTAGTGTGGCTATCCTTTTAAGGACTCTACATTGACTTCCATTTATTTGCACAACCTAAACAAAGTTTTATCCTGAACCTAACCACAATTCAAATCTTTCAAACATGACCAGTTCTGAATGACCAGAAATGAGGTCCTGCCTCATTAGGACCAGGTTTTGGTCTCCATTACGACGACTAGCCCTGTTTGTGCCAGAAAAGTCCTAAAGTGGTAACAAAACCAAAAAAGTATATGCACACACCTGCCCCATAAAACCACACAACAAGGTTTCACTCCAAACATGGTGATCTGGTTTACTAAAGAGTGGGAGGTCTTACAGGACAAACAGAACATATGTCAGAAAACCAAATGACTGGCTCATTGATGGCAAAAGAAACAGACATATGTGACAGCTGGTATCATTATACCAGGACTGAAGAGAAAGAAAAGCAGCAAGGGTCAATGTTGGCAGCCATGGGTCAAAGGTAGAAAGGTGTCTTCAGTATCTATGGTAGCTGTGCCAGCAGTATGTAAATAAGTATGAAAGCTCTGTGATGGGAAAGGTGCTATGGCGCTGTGAGTAAATTGTGAATGGGTAATGGTAAAAGTTTATTATAATCAAGTCACAAAAAACACATTTGAAGTAGTGATGGGAACGGCAGTTCATTTGAGTGTACTGAATCCCTAGAATTCGTTCATTAAAATGATTTGTTCACCGAATCGTTCAGTGCTTAGCAGGAGCCCAGTGCCCTGTCACATGACTCACGTCCTCCCTGAGTGCAGTTCGTCCGTGGGTCAGTGAGTGAGTGACAGCACAAACAAGATTCACGTCCTCAGCCACAGTTCTCCTGTCAGTACGTTCGCTAATGTACAGCATTATAATAATGATAATAATGATGATGATAATACAAAAACATCCATCCATCCATTCATCCATTATCTACCGCTTTATCCTCCACCAGAGGGTCGCGGGGGGTGCTGTGCCTATCTCAGCAGACATTGGGCGATAGGCGGGGTACACCTTTGACAGTTCGCCAGTCCATCACAGGGCCACATAATATGTGACAAACAACCATTCACTCACGCACTCACACCTATGGTCAACATGCAAACTCCTTGCAGAAAGGCCCTTTTTTTCCGAAGATGTTCCAAACGGGGCTCGAACCCAGGAACCCGGGTCTTCTTGCTGCAAAGGTGACCTTGGGCCCAATACAAAAACAATCATACTTAATATTATGAATATTAATATATTAATATTAATTAAGTAATATATATTAATATTTACGGGCCCACGGTTGGTGTAGTGGTTAGCACTCTTGCCTTTGCAGCAAGAAGACCCGGGTTCCTGGGTTCGAGCCCCGTTTGGGACAACTTCAGAACAAGGGCCTTTCTGCAAGGAGTTTGCATGTTCTCCCCGTGTGTGCGTGGGTTTTCTCCGGGTTCTCCGGCTTCCTCCCACAGTCCAAAAACATGCGATATGGGGATTAGGTGAATTGGTCACTCTAAATTGACCGTAGGTGTGAGTGTGTGAGTGAATGGTTGTTTGTCTCTATGTGGCCCTGCGATGGACTGGCGAACTGTCCAGGGCGTACCCCGCCTATCGCCCAATGTCTGCTGAGATAGGCACAGCACCCCCCGTGACCCTCTGGTGGAGGAAAAAGCGGTAGATAATGGATGGATGGATATTAATATTTACACTTTTAAAAATGAAACGTATAAATGTGTTATTATTATTTTTAGTATAGTCACAGTACGTTCGCGAATCATGAGTGATCTCCCCGCTCGGTGCACATTGGCTGGCACATTTGCCGAAGATTCACGGGTGAGTGACAGCGTCTGCAAACGACTTAACGAGTGATTCACAGAAAGCGGCAGTTCCACTCCCGGGCCGATACGCTCGCTGCTAAGCTCAATTGAACTAAAAAAGGAACGAATCAGTTCATGAAGTGATCCCATTCAGTTCTTTCACACAAAAGATCAGTTATTTCGAATGAATCGTTCGTGACCGACACAACACTTATTTGACGATGGTTTGAGGACAGATGTGGCTTCATTTCTGATGCCTGAATACAATTTGTCCTCAGAAGACTACCTCCTCACTTGAAAATGGTAAATGCTCTGCATTTATATCGCACCTTTCTAGTGTTGATGACCTCTCAAGGATGCTTTACATTGTCAAACATTCATACAGTACCATTGACCAAGATGCATACGCATTTACATGTCAGGTGTGAATAGTCGTACTTATTTTTGATTCACTGAGGACGGATGTTAATACCAGGTCTGAATGGGGCCAAAGTCACTAAAAAGCACTACTGTATATAGATACAGACCATTTATTACTTATAAAAGTAGGTCAATAAATATCAAAAGGTGTTTTGTCATATACAAATGCTCAGGAAACAACTCTGTTTGTCTCAAAAGTGATATACTGTAATGTCGTGTGCAGCAGCTGCATTTCAGTGGTAACGTGGTTTGTCTTGCAACCAAAGGGGTCAGGGTTTGATCCTGAGCTCTGCTGGTCTACGTGCTGATGTGTCCCTGTGCAAGACATTTAACCCCAAATTGCTATTCACATGCTGCCTGCATGTAGATGCATATAGATGTGGTGTGTGAATGGGTGGTTAGCAAGTGCTCACCAAGACTAGAAAAGCAGTTGAGAATACGGACCATTTAGTATTAGTTCACAAGTGAAAATTCTGGACGCCTGGATATGAAAGGTTTGTGACAAAATGAGTAACAGCAACATGTTTACCATTCAGCAGACCACAATTTGAGTTGAGGTCACAGCCAATCATTGCACCTGTCACTGTGTGGGTTAGGTTCAGTATGTCCATAGTTCTCCAATGAGCTTATTACATAGAGTTAGTTAGTAGCTAGTTAGATGTACACCTACAACCACAAGGTGGCAAAAGTCATTAGACATTACTAGATAGTCATTGCTCCTAGAAATCTACAAGAAACATGTTTGCTGGCATGATTTCCAATTGCATCTGTTGGTCACGCCTCTTGGAATTGGGAGGTGACTACACCATTTCCAGACCCATACTCAAAGTACACCAGACACCAGACTTATGTGTTTGCAGAAATGGGGAAATTTATGAGGTTTCTTGAATGCATTTGTAAGCTGCTTCTATAAGCTCAACATACCTGTATTACTCACAGTATCTCTCATGTGCTAATATGTGTTTTCGTTTCTGCTTGTGTTTTGGGATTTGTGTGTTTTCAGTGTTGGGGAGTAACGAATTACATGTAGCGACGTTACGTAATTTAATTACAAAATGTACGTAATTGTAATCAGTTACAATACTGGGAGAAAATATGTAATTAAATTACAGTTGCTTTTGGATATTTCAATGATTACAACTTAAGTTACATTTGAAAAAAAAAATCGCCACAAAAGCTCAGATTTATAAATTTTTTCTTCCCCATGGATTCATGTTTGTTTTTAGTTTTTTTCAAATCAACATCCTCCTTCCAAAATTGACGCTTGTGATTGGCTCTCTCTGGTCATGTGCCATTCGACTCAACCGACAAACCGTACGGCTGCAGTCAGACTCAGCATCAATAATGTCGGCAGCGCACAAGATGTTCCTGGGCTGGAAATACACCTGAACCTGGTCCCGTCCAGTTTAATCATAACATCGGCTATAAAAGCGCCGCTGTTTCACTATTTAACTCATTTACAGCTGGCGTCACCAAAGTCCAGTGGAGCTGGATCAGAATGGAGCATTTGTACGGAGGGAGAAATCGCGCTGATCCGCTGCTGTTTACTTTCTCTGTGAGCGTGTCCGCCTACAGATGTTCAGCTGCTCAGCGTCAGGAGGTCATTTATTAGGCTATAGACTATTTACCTTTATATACAGTCACCACTGAAAGAAGTTGTGCGCTTGCAGCAGGACAGACAATTTATCTTAATGTGGCCATGAATAAATTAATTGTTTTGCCTGTTATGTGTTGCCCAAACACAAATCTTGAGTAGGTCTACTCTGTTTTCTCACATTTAAAAAGGTCTTTGTACAGAGACAACATGAGATTTGCTTGTATCTACAGCACCAAAAAAAACGACCGTAACCTATTTTCATACGCACACCCAGCCTCGCTTTCAATAAAACGCACACTGGCATTTTATAATTGTGATCAGTGAAATATATGAAAACAATATAAAACACAGTTTAAAACAACAGTTGTTGTTGCTCTAAAGGTTCATATTTAAAAGCAGCTCAATGTAGAGCTGTCAGAAATTAAAATCAGCCTCTTGTCATATTTGCAGCAACACTGTTGCTTCAGGCTTTTTTGTATCGCTCATACTCTCTCCATTAAAACAACCTGCTCCTCTTGGCTGAAATCAGCCCATTGTCGCTCCATTTAGTGAGGAAGTGAGCCTCCTTCACAGTACAGGCCTAATGTTAATGTCAGACTCATAATATATGGTTAAAAAAGAGTCTTTTATTATGTTGTTTTTATGTAGTCTTAAGTACTGCTGAAAGTTAAGAGATTTCATTCAAAATTAAGAAAAGTAATCAAAATGTAATCAAATGTAATTAGTTACTTTACTTTGAGAAAGTAATTGAAATAGTTACACTACTATTACATTTTCAACAGGGTAACTTGTAATTGTAACCAACTACATTTCCAAAGTAATCTTCCCAACACTGTGTGTTTTCTGTCCTGCGTGTTTTCGGTTTTGCGTCATTTTGTTATTGCAGCGTGTTTCTGTTGATGCATGTGTTTTTGTATTTGTTTGTGTAGATTTAAACAGTTTTGGTTGTTAATCATCTCAGAGAAAATAAAAATCACAGAAAGGAATCAAAAATAATTAACTTTAATGCAGCATTACCAGGTTAATTTTAACAGCAAATAGTGATGTAATTATTGATTTAAAATATGTTCTACATACAAAGCAACTGAGAATGCAGTTAAGTTGTCTGGAAGCTAGAGGAGAACATTAAGGGCTCTTTTCTTTTCTCCTCTGACGCACATAGACAACTCTTTTGCAGATAGACACGCAAACATACAAACACAGAGACAATATTTACAATACTTAGAGTATTTGGTGATGGGTTAGAGAAGGTGTGACTGACCTCCTCAGTCATAATTAAGAGGCTTGACAAGCAGAGCCTTTAGGCCTTTAGTCCAGCCAGGGGCCCAGCCCAGACACACTCCTTCAGACTGCACTGTTTATGTTTCATTACAGCACAATTATACGTCGCATCCCTCCCTCTCACTCTCTCTGACTTTCCCTGATCCGGTCATGAGCGGTTTGTGCTCTGCTCCACTGAGCAACAGTTTGTCTCCACCGAATCCTTATCATAGGTCACACAAGCTGCTGAGAGGCCCTTCACTTCGCTACACATATAGAGACTAAATACAGTGGGAAGGCGAAGAAGGAAAGAGTGTAGATTAGGGGAAAAAATGGGGAAAAGGGAAAATATTATGGAAGAGCTTTAGATGAGATAATGTGGTGGGTTCTAGTGGAAATGGCTGCACAGTTTGATTGGAAGAAAGGACGAGAAGGAGTGCGGTAAAACGTGGAGAGCTCAAAGGAAACTCGAGGTAAATAGGGGAGTGTGTGAGAGAGGAAGAGGGAAAGGAGAGGTCTTACTAAGGTATCTTTTCTGCCCACAACCAATAACCTCCTGGTTGGGTCCAGCATTGTGAACCTACTTATTCTGTTAGTGTAGTGCGAACTACAGTCAAAATTACAGCACAATACTGCCCATAAACCAAAATTATAATGTATACAAATGCTTTTATAAATTGGCATTTGTGGTGAAAGGGTGTGCTATGGTTTCTTTTTTTTAAACAATGTATTTTTTACAAGTAACCCAAAAGTGGTTGCAAATCACAGGAGCCCACAGATGTTTTAATCCGGATAAAGTAGCGACTACAAGATCCAGTCAAGATGCAGGACCACACATTTAATCAAACGATTTCAGGGAGGAGATTCCAGGAATTTGGGATCTCACAGACATTCATGTGATTCAGTGTGACTTCAGAATATAACCAGACATGGAGGAGGACTGTCAGCATCATCGATTAGTAGCTGATGTGTGTGTGTGTGCAATGTTTTGTCCTTAGAAATGCAAAAAACTGTGAATGAAGTCATGACTGAGAAGACAGAATCAACTTGGCTTGTACGGTTCTAAATAAAAGTGTGCAAAATCTGTTTCCCAGTCAGCTCACTCTCATTGGCTATCGTGGGGTTCTGCTCACGGCCCAATCACTATGCACTCGTAAATATCAAATAACTGCTGTCAACTTCTCTTAACTTCTGTTCTTGTTAAACTCAGTCCTCACCAGCAAAGGTGTAATGAAGAAGTAATGCTGAATAATTGCATTGTGGGGAAAATCTGTTTTGTCATTGATTTGTTGTTATACAACTTTGAATATATAATGTTTGTTTATGAGGTGACGTAACAGGTTTGGGAGCTCCCCATACCTTGGTTTTGGTGTGAGGAGCAACACATTTGTACATTTTCATCAACCTCATGTTGTGGTTTTTCATTGTGAAAGGAGGAAGATAGACAAATCACACACAACCACATGTGAACAAGTGAGTGCAGCACTTCAGACACTCTCGTTGCTTTCCAGCGTGGCCATTTGGAACACCTATTATATATTAGCACTTTTCATTTCCAATGTGGTCAGACAACAAATTGGTTCCATTTGAGCATAAGCCTCTTTTCCACTGGTCAAAAAACCCACTAACACTAACTCACTTACCCATTGCATTCCCTCCAGGGTTAAATGATGCAGCATTACAGACACAGGTTTTTACTAACTTGGATTGGTGTGTTATATTCAACAGCGAGCGAGTGATCTTTCCAGAAGGTTGTGGGTTCGATTCCCGGGTAGACATAAAACCCCTAGTTGCTTCTGATGGCTGTGCTGTCAGTGTGTGAATGGGTATGAAAGATAAGTCAAAATGTGCTGTATAAAAGTGTGAGTGAATGGGTGAATGGTAAAACTGTAGTGAAAAGCAGCTTTGAATGGTTAAGATTAGAAAAGCGCAATATAAATACAGACCATTTACCATTATTTGTGGACTATAGAGCTAGAGACGTCATGTGAACAAAAATGAATGGCACTGGTGCCAGATTTAACCTGTCAGACTTCACTGGGCACTTTACATTCATGGAGATCAACCAGTAAATTGCAAAACTTGACAGATATTATTTTATTATATTATTCCAGACCTGCAGTATCCTGACATCTTCAAATCTTCATCTTAGCGATTAACTTCATCTCACTCCCGAGAGCCTGGAGGGAAATACATAGACGCAATCTAGTTGTCACTGGAAGGGTAAGTGTTGCGTTAGTATAATGTAGCACAATGTTTGCATTAGCATTTGTCAGTGTAATGCAAATGTTTGCTCTGTTAACATTGCTATGCAGACTAGCTCTTGGTAAATCTAGTCTGAGTCCATGATTTACCAAGAGCTGACCATGAAATATGTTGCATGTGGGTTCCCATCGCTCTGCTTTTGCTTGCTGTGAGCATGTTCAATAGCAACGATTTACATCTACTGTCTCTCTGGATCTGTCGGGATCGATTAAAATGCTCTCGTTAGCCTTTCTCTGAATATTTTGGCACAACATCTATCCACCATCTTCACTTTTATGATGAAAACAGCCAGCAAAGAGAAATTTTTTCTGGAATATTGTCTGATGTATGTGTTGTTTATGACGTTAACTTGGTTGTGTGATGTCAGCTACTCAAGCTCTATGGGCATCATTAAGCACTTAAATGTCTTCAGTAAACTGGAGACTTGTCATAAACTATCATAACAAACATAATCTTCTACACGTGGGAATAATGGTGGTATCTACAAGAAGAGTAAAACACGTTTTAGTTTAGTTTGAGTTTTAGTTTCGAGTAGCACAACTAATGTTAGCTTCATGATGTAACATGAGTCTCTTTGGATTTTATTAAAGCGGCCCTAGACTGGAAGTTCCAATTAACGCTGTTTTTAGTGTGAATCTGCGTCATCACCTTGTTTACGAAGCCCTGAAGGTTCAAAACAAACAGTTCAGCCATTGCTGAGAACGCTGTGTTTTATTGTAATCTTGGGCTCAGCAAGATCTCTGAAAAAACCCGGTCCGGTTATGTGAACAGCAGTTCTCCTGAACAGCAGATCTTCCTGCTCCGGGCACAAGTGCGGGTCCGGTTGCGTACATTGAACCGCAGAAGAAGAATAACGTCCGTTGTGGAGGTGTTTCACGAGACTCCGGGTCAAAGTCCTAAAAGGCACTGCGGCGGGGAGGCGTGACAAAACTATTTTGAAACATTGTTAAAACAATGTTTTGATAATGAGTAGAAGATTATGCTGATTATGTCACTTCAGGGCATTGGCCAATCACAAGACAGTTGGGCAGGCTCTACGCTGGCTGGCCGATCACAACACACTCTGTCTTCTGGGGGTGAGATTTATGTCTGAAATATCGCGGCTCAGCACAGCGTCAGAAAAGACAGATTTATATCAGCTCGTTTACAGCAACTAGGAGGTTTTTGACCATAAAAACAAGTTAATGTATGTAAGCAGACCTCCATAACTAACATATATGTGCAACAGGACCACTCTGTGAGCTTTGACAGGCAAATCTCCAATTCACCCTACCAACCTACCTAAAGAAGAATCAGGACACTCTACGCTATCTGTGAATTTGTAAACTGGAGGAATAGGGCTAAGCTGCCGGGGCTATAGGTGACATGGAATTGAATGTGATTTTGTGCTAATTGATTTGATTTATTTGGTGTAACTCATCCGATAACAAGAAGTGAGCTTCTTACAGATGCTAAACAGAATACGTTACCAGAGGACACAGAGGAGTTATTAGCAGCTTTGACTCAATATTTAAGTGATTCATGGTTGTTTACGTCCCTCCACCTCCTCTACCTCATCATCAAACACATACATTTCAGTCACTGGGTCTAGACAGCTCGCTGCGGCAGACGTTTACACCATTAACCCCACGTGTGACCTGAGGCCACAAGCTACACACACCACAGACCCAGCTGACATTAAAATGCTGTCAGCACAACATGGAAATGCAAGGATACTGTCAGGTGTGTCTTTAGGTGTGTTTTGCCACTCACCCATTCACATGGACATTTATAAGTGGTGATTTCTTCATTACAAATCACATTCAAACTGTTGGCACTGATGACAGAAGTAATTAGCAGTTCAGTGACTAAGGACACTTCAGCGTGGGTTAGGGATAGGGATCAAGCTTCCCCACCATCTGCATTTGGTTGATAACCTACTCTGTCTCCTGAGTCTCAGCTGCTACACATCAGGTGAACTGAACTGAACTGAATCACTTAGTGAAACAATTAATTAATCTCACAGTTGAGTTTAACTAAGCCCTGTTGTGACTCGAGTGAGGCAGCAGCCATCGAAGACTACTGCGAATGAACGCGAGTCACTCGCTGCACAAGTCACTCACTGAATCAGCGGATTCCCGTGTGTCCCCCTCAGGTCCTCTAACTGCAAGGGAGCGATATGTGTACTGTCCATGTCAGTGTAGTGATTAATTCCCTGAATGTACTGTGAATTAATTAGTGAACGTAGCCTACAAGTACTGAACGTGTGCCCTAAGTGATATTTAGCAGCTCCAAGAACAATGCCGAACTGTAGATCAGTTAAAAAGACTTGAGAATGTGTGTTAATATCCACCATTTAGCAAGGAAACCTCTAAAATATCTTTTAATTAACTAATTCTAATGATTCAGTCAACCAAAATGACAGCTTTTCCTGTCACTACCACACACAGCTTAAGTCAACAATTTACATATTTTCAAATCCCTGTGTGATTTGATTTACACAAATATATATGGTGGGAAACAGATTTCCGATGAGGAGATTGTGGTCAACAAGTACAGTTGGCAAAACCCAAATACATAATAACACCAGGCAGGTTTGCATAACAGTCTAATCTGCGTGTGTGTGTGGGGTGTGTGTGTGTGTGTGTGTGTGTGTGTGTGTGTGTGTGTGTGTGTGTGTGTGTGTGTGTGTGCCTGAGCTTGCTCTCTTGTGGCTTATCTCAACAGCGGCACAGATGTTTATGTAACATGGTGTAAGTGGTGCTGTGTTACTAGGTGACACTGTTATATTCGGAGGATTTAATATTTAAGTTTATTTTTGCACTTTTTTTTCTCACTGCCCGTAGAATTGACGTGCGTTACGCCGGAGACGCAGTGTTGCGTTCAGTGTACGATGTCTATTCTACAGGCATGTATCGGTGAATGTTGCTCCTATAAATGATATTGTATTTTGTGTAAAATGTTATTTAAAGGCACTGTGGGAGTTATGTTGCATTCGCCGTGTTGTTGGAGTGTGAGGCGGGAGGATATAATTTGTATTGCGTTGTCCCGAGCAACTTTTGTGCCCTTTGTTATTGTTTATGGTTGCTAATTGTGTTAGCTCCCGGGCGCTAGCTGCTGTGAATGTGCGCCGTGTACTCTGCAGCTGATGTGTTGCGTTCAATGTACGCTGTCTATCCTACAGTGCCTGCTGGTGAGAACACTGAGTTTGTGCTGAGGAGAATAAATGGTCTCATCACCATCAAATATAAACTCTTCTGCCTCCCGTGGTTCTTTCGCGGGACATGCTTCCCCCCGCCGTTAACATTAACTCTTAAACACAACACAGAGTAGAGGCGGGCGGAGTGGCTGCGGGAGAGTGTGGGTTACATTTACATGAGCATCTATGACCTCTTTTCTACTGTCTGTCTGTCTCTTTTCCCCTCACTCCCCTGCTTTGATTCTCATATGACTTGATTTTATTCTCATCTCATTTATTTCCATCTTGCTGTGCCTGCCTTTCCCCTTCTTTTGTCATTTCCTGTGTGAAGAGGAAAACCCCTTCAGACAACCAGCCCTGGTCTAACCATCCATACGCTCACTCTCTCTCACTCTCGTCTTGGTTCAACGGGCTATGTAAACACTTTGGGTGGACTACAGCTGGTGAAGAAGGAGCGCAGAGGGACATAGTGTGTGTCTGTGTGTGCGTAGGTGTACACATATTTATGTAAGTGCATGCAGACATTTGTAATAGAAAGAGGAGTCATGAGACAGACTGATCAAAGTTAAAATGTGTGTATATGTATGTTCTTTGTTAGGACCCCTTAATCCATCCAGGATTCAAAGGACCTTAAACCTTCCAGAACAATATTGTTTAGTGGTAAATTGTAATTTAAGAGGTTTGTTTGTATTTGGGAATCAAAGTATGGAACAAGCTTAGAGAAGCCTTAAAAGGTAAAATAATGGAAGGATTATCATTTGAATTAAGAAAATGTCAATTAAGGATTATTGATTACTGAACACACAGTGGTAACAAATCAAACACTTATATTTTCAAACAACACTTTTCACCATTCAAACAACACTTTTCACCATTAAAGCAGGACTTTTTTTACGAAGCAAGCAACACTTTTTCAGAAGCAAAAAAAATATTGATTTAGCAGCACAGCGAGTAGACTAGAGGAGCCAGGGATCACAAGTGACCTTAAGTTGTCTAAAACCGAGTTACCACCACACATCCTGATACATTCTAGCTATTACTTTTTAAACAACTGTTTTATTGACAGAATTGAATTTAAATTAAGGGTATGGTAAGAGTTGGGATTAGGCATTTAATTGTATGGATACAATTAGGTTAAATGCTGGCATATGCCATTGAGTCCTCACTCGAAGTACAAGTTTGTGCGGGTGTACTTGAATTTGTGTCTTTGTGAAGACTATTTTGGATGAGGAGCCCTGTGAAGTAAGGACACATGGGGAAGTAAGGACATTCTGTTTTCTGTCACACCTTCAAAAGGCTGTTTGTGGTTTCAGACTTGCTGTAGGGGTTAGTTAAGGAAACACTACATTTCCAACACTTTTAAAGAGGTGCAAAATACAAATGTGAGTGCCAACTTGTCAGACCAAAACAAACATAAACGTGTGGGTCGTTGCAATACAAGAAAAGAAGGCCATGTGAAAACAGACATGTAGCAGTCACCTTCAGCTCAACACTACTGCTACTCTCCTTACTTGAAGGGTCTATGCTGAATTCATGTGGAACCCATGAACTAATGAGGATATGTGAAGCCAAATACAGTAAATCCTGAACTTGGGGGTTCCAACTGTGAAACAAATCCAGTAGAACTAACATAATACAGGGTCCAACAGTTCTGATGGTTTGTAGATACAGCATTACAGTTGTACCTGAGAATGAGGCTTAAAAAAGGCAAACAAAGTGTGTTACGATGGTGTTTGGGTTAGGGACGAGTATTAGGGCCATACTGAAAAAAGCAGCTTGTAAAGTTACACTTTGGTTTGGTTCTTTACAAATAAAGAAATACTCATCAGCACCACATACTGATCACGACTTTGAAAACATTGTGTAAGAGTTTCTTCCGAAGATAGGATCACACAGACTTGAGTTCTTGAGCCTGCTCCCGCGCTTGGCCGCTGCCCCCCACTTGGAACCTCTACCCCAGTGTGATTGTGGTGACCACAGCCTGGCTGCCCTCTACCTGCTGACTGGGGGGGTTCAGTGTCTCTTATGGAGCGCCCAGCCAGTTCCCAGTTGTCTTCATACCACACAACCTGAAAAGTGTTGGGCTGGTTTTGAGTCTCCTAATTTTCCTTGGCTTTGGTCTGATTGCCTTCAGCTTGGTCTCTACGCTGGTACACAAATTCCAAGTCAACCCTGCACCCTGCAATTCTTTGAAAACCTCCCAAGGAAGCCTCCATTCTTATTTTTGACAAGAGGCAGAGAAAAGGCACAACGTAAACAAAAAAGTTTGATCTGTTCATATCACAGACATGTCGATTCACACAGGAGTAATATCATCACAGGACTCCGATGTTTGACAAAATATGGTAGTTAATTTGCTCTGGAATTTTTACTTCACAAATTACAGACATGGACAATTCACACAGGTTCAAGGCTTTTTGTTCAGTATGGCCCTATTATATTTGTATTCTATATTTTTTTATGTACAAGGTTGTATATATTTTATCATGTCTTATTCATTCCACTATACTTGAATTCTTTATTATATTCTATTTGCAAAACATAGATACAGAGCAACATCCTCCCTGCATCCTCTATATCTACTATATATTTGCAGATAAAACATTTGTTTCCTGACATATTGTAAGGCTAAACGTTGTATGTTATGTTGCCTGTACCTTTGAGTTGACTTTAGGGAAAGAATTAGATTAATATATTTAGTTCTGGTGGTTAAAGTTAGGATAAGAAGATAAGGAACGTGTTATTATGTCATTTGGTGTCTTCAATAAGAATGGCTTTACAAAGTTGTGTGTACGTGTGTGTGTGTGTGTCTGACTGAGTGTATGTGTATGTGGGTGTGTTAAAGGAATGAGATACCGAGGGACTTGGACGCTGGTGAGGAATCTCACAGTGTGGAGCTTGTGGGAGTATTGAATTGCTCATTAAATGTTTGTGTGTGTGTGTGTGTGTGTGTGCGTGTGTTACCTCTTCGGGACCTTTTCTGGCATAAACACTGACCCTGTCAGGACCAGTAGTAGTCCTCATGGAGACCAAAACCTGGTTCTAATGAGGCAGAACCTAATGTCTGTGGAACTGGTTAAGTTTAGGGCCAAGATTTAAATTGTGGTTAGGTTAAGGTTAGGGATTGACATGAAGTAAGTAGTTTTGATTAATGAGGTTAGTCAATGAAAGAGATAGAGGGAGAGAGAGAGAGAGTAAGTGTTTGTAAATCAGAAGTTGGCCTGAGACCTACCCAGTCAAAGAATGTGTTAAATCAAAGCTGCACTGTCGCCCCCACGGCTGTGTATTTTATGTACCGTACGTGTGTGAGCAGCGACATGCCTCCACGACACACAGATGTTGTGTTTGCAAACGGAAATACCTTGACAGGTTTTTGGAACACCCGCTTGGATCTCTCCTCTACCACCCTCCTCCCACTCGTTTTCTCCATCCCTCTCTTCCCTTTGGTGTAGCTTTTTTTTTTGGTGTTATTTTACACTCGCACACCCTTCCTCTGGCTTAGAGCGGCACAGCCCCTCCCTCTCTCCATCCCTAAAGTTGTGTTAACAACCACTGGATGATTGAAAAAACGTAATATTTTAAAACAAAAATTAAAAAAGACATTCATTTATCATATGAAAACGCTGTTTGACTTTGCCTTTTTATTCTTAAATGTGACCACACAAGCTGCCTACACCCCCCACACCTCCCGTTCTTCCTCTTTTTCACACAATCAGCGTTGACAGATTAACAGCACAGAGAAAAAGGCTGTAGCATTTTTCTGCAGCAGATGTGTCAATGTCCCGTAATGATGAAAAGGTGACATTCCACAGCAGTCACAGAGACAGGAAGGCCAGAGGAAACAGGAAGCAGCCGAGGATGAGCCGTTCATGTCACTTACGATTACTGATGAGGAAAGTTAGGAAGTTGTCAGAATGCAAAGTGTTAGGAGATGAGGGGAAATGCAGAAATGAGAGGGAGAGGAAAACACAATACAGATTGGGATTGTGTTGCTAGATCACAGCCAGGTGTGTGTGTGTGTGTGTGTGTGTGTGTGTGTGTGTGTGTGTGTGTGTGTGTGTGTGTGTGTGTGTGTGTGTGTGTGTGTGCGTGCGTGCGTGCGTGCGTGCGTGTGTGTGTGTGTGTGTGTGTGTTGACAAGCAGCATAACAGACAAGGAGAGTGAGAGGGTGGAGCTGAGAGAGAGTCTGTAACTTGTTTTGTGTTGAAAGGTCAAAGTCAGGCCTTGGATTTGAAATTAAAATGAAGTGTTGGTTTGGCATCATTCCCAAAGCAGGACTCTATAGAAAGAAAGTGTGTATGTCTATGTGTGTGTGTGTGTTCGTTCAAACAACCCCCACCACCACCTGTATACACACTTACCCCTGTTTCTTGTAGTTTGATTCTGCAAATTCTGCAAATTGATTAATGAAAAAAGTAAGAACTGCAATCTTGTTGCCTCCCTGCATACATGTACAGTCAGGTCCATAAATATTTGGACATCGACACAATTCTATTTTTTTTTGGCTCAATACACCACTACAATGGATTTGAAATGAAACAAACAAGTTGTGAGATCAGGTGAACAGTGTAGGAATTACAACACTTTCTATATGTGCCTCATACTTTTTAGGTGACCAAAAGTAATGGGACAAACTAAACAATCATGAATAAAACTTTCATTGTTTAATACTTGGTTGCAAATCCTTTGCAGTCAATAACAGCCTGAAGTCTGGAAGGCATAGACATCACCAGATGCTGGGTTTCATCCCTGGTGATGCTCTGTCAGGCCTCTACTGCAACGGTCTTCAGTTCCTGCTTGTTCTTGGGGCATTTTCCCTTCAGTTTGGTCTTCAACAAGTGAAATGCATGCTCAATCAGATTCAGGTCAGGTGATTGACTTGGCCATTGCATGACATTCCACTTATTTGTCTTAAATAAGTCTTTGGTTGCTTTTGCAGTATGCTTTGGGTCATTGTCAGTGCAGATGGACAATGACCCAAAGCATTGCTGAAGTGCAATGAGTGCAATGAGTGCAATGAGTTCTGAAGCATTTGCCTGAATATGAGCAGATAATATTGCTCGACATTCATCCTGCTGCTTTTGTCAGCAGTTACATCATCAATAAATACAAGGGAAACAGTTCCATTGGCAGCCATAGAGGATGTTCTTCCAGAACTATATTTTTTAGGTGTTGTTTGGCAAATTCTAATCTTGTCTTCCTGTTTTTGAGGCTCACCAATGGTTTCCATCTTGTGGTGAACCCTCTGTATTCACTTAGGTGATGTCTTCTTTTGATTGTTGACTTTTAAACACACACACCTACCTCCTGGAGAGTGTTTTTGATCTGGCCAACTGTTGTCAAGGGCTTTTTCTTCACCAGGGAAAGAATTCTTCTATCGTCGACCACAGTAGTTTTCTGTGGTCTTCCAGGTCTGTTGGTGTTGCAGAGCATTCTTTCTTTTCAAGAATGTTCCAAACAGTTGATTTGGCCACACCTAATGTTTTTGTTATTTCTCTGATGGGTTTGTTTTGGTTTTTCAGCCTAATGATGGTTTGCTTCAGTGACAGTGACAGCTCCTTGGATCTCATATTGAGAGTTAACAGCAACAGATTCCAAATGTAAATGTCATTCATGGAATCAACTCCCGAACTTTTACCTGCTTAATTGAAGATGATATAATGAAGGAATAGCCCACACCTGTCCATGAAATAGCTTTTCAGTCAATTGTCCCATTACTTTTGATCCCCTAAAAAGTGGGAGGCACATATAGAATGTGTCTTTATTCCTACACCGTTCACCTGATTTGGATGTAAATACCCTCAAATTAAATGTGTTTCTTTTCAAATCCATTGTAGTAGTGTATAGAGCCAAAAAAAAGAGAATTGTGTTGATGTCCCAATACATATGAACATGACTGTATATATATATGTATGTTTCGATATATATATATCACCAACTACTTTAATAGTCTACTCAGTTTGAGTGTGTTTTTTTTGTGAGATTTCAGCTGTGAATACCTCCGGGTTTCTTTGCTCCATATAAGAAAAAACAAAACATTGAATAATTGTGTTTGTGGACAAAATATTTTAGAATATTTGAGAACATGATTAATTTCAGGGTTTGAGAAACGCTTATCAACATTTTTTGACATTTTGAGAACCAAACAAATGCTTGATTAATTGAGAAAAAAAATCAAGACAGATTAATCGAGAATTAACATAATCGTTACTTACAGATATCCCCTTGCAACAGCCCTTCTCATCCCAACTTCTGCAAATGAATTAGTTTATTTTGAAATCACACTAGTGTTATCTGCCACCATTTTATTCCACCACTGTCATTTGAAGAAGAAGAAACTAAATATGTTGATAAAAAATAGAAAAGAAATAAATGTGTTTTTTGTTTTTTTTACAGTTAACACACACATGCACACACATGTATGTGATGGATAGCACAGGGACAAAGAGGGAAGTGAAAGGAATGGCTGCCTGCCAGAGCCAGGTGCAGAACGTAGCGTGGCGAAGTGTCCTTCCTCCGCTCCCCCCCCCCCCCCGTGGAGGGCACCAGCCATACTGAACATCCACTGTCCCAGTGCCCTTTACTGCTGTGAGGCCACTTTTCGTCCTCTCTCACCTCAGCTGTTTCTCCAGTCTTGCCCTCAATTGCTCCTTGTCCCAGCAGAACAACAACAATCCTGTGCCAAACAGAAGAAGGAGACTGTGTCAATTAAATGGTATGTGCTGCAAGCCGCAAATCACACCCACATGTTCGCTGCTCACAAGCTAAACCCTCTCTCACTCTTTCACTCTCTGTCTCGCTGTATGTTGGACAGAGACGCGGGCGCTTTATGGCCCCGTCATGTGCGGTGGCTGTGACAGTGTGAAAGGCACAGGAAGGAAAAGGCCACACTTCCTCTGATCCTCCCGCTGCTGTGGACCAGAGGAGATAAGAACGCTTGCACATGCATGGATGCACACATGGCTGTGAACAAACAATCACAACACAGATCCATGCTGCCTGTTATGCTCACACTCCCTCCCTCTGCACCTTCCCTGCAGATCAGTTTCCACGTGGTTTGGCCTTAATCAACCCCTCCTCCCTTCGCTCTCACCTCCAACTCACACATTTTCACGTTGTCCTTATCTTCACAGTGTCCACCAACTCCAGGTCTTAAAATTTTACAGAGCCAGAAGAAAAGTGAAGGCTGTTAGCTTGGCAAATAGTCAGGGCTTAAATTAACACTGAAATATTTTGGTTAATAATGCAAAGCAAGCCTCCTGCTTTGCTCTGCAGCACCAGTCGTAACAATAGTTTTTCTCTATCCTTCCATTGCTTAACTGAAATGCATGTAAAAAAGACATCAAATATGGAGTGGAAAAACTTCCTTGAAAGTGGATAATGCTGTGCCATCCACCGCGCACGTGTGTGTGTGTGAGTGTGTGTGTGTGCTGACGTAAGCGCCTCCATCTGATGATGCCCTTCTAATCCCCACAGTGATGTGTCATGAATATGGAGTTTAAGACTCAAATCCCCAGGGATACACTGGCTATAGATAGCCTGCTCCATCCACACACACATAGTATACAGTACAAAGACACACACACAAATAGACACAAGACACACACCTTTAGCAGCACACTCCCACGGGCACACACTAACACACTCCGCTATTGACCCTCGTGACAATGAAAGGGAAGGACGGCAAGAAACCACAAAAAGGTGATTAAGATGAAAGTGACAGAGTCAGAAGTATTTCACTGGATAGTGAATAGAGACTTTGCTTGTGGAGTTACTGATTGGCTGTTACTTTTAAAGGTCGAGTGTGTAACATTTAAGAGCGTTTATTAGCAAAAACTGAGAAAGGCTCAGCATAACATCGGATTTCCTCCGGGCACTGATCGGCATGTTTTGCACCATCTTCCATCGGGCCCGCAACGGCAGCGCAGTGGTGCCTTGGGAGCAACGGTATTCACGAAAAGACACGAGTTCGCGAGATCTTGCGATAGACTGTGTATAAAGGAAACAACAAAACAGCTTTATCCTTTCTGCCATTGTCCTTATAAAAAGGATCTGTGGTGTCATAAATGATTTTATGTTTCTCCACTTCAACAATCAGTCTCTCGCCGTCCATCGTGACTCTCCGAGACCCTCTGATCAATTGACTTTTGACCTGGTAGCACCGTTTACAACGTGATGTTGATGTGAAGTTGTGATAGGCTATATGACCTGCATATTGTGTTTTATTTTGAAAAGGGGGCAGAAGTGTTTTACTTCTTTTGTACTTCTGTGTCGGACTTGCTGTCTGCTGCGATCTGCTCTGTTGAGCTTAAAGCGATTTAGCAGCGGCAACGGCAAAAATAGAACTGCTACCTATTGATAGCGCTGTGGCGTGGCGAGCCGCTTCTGGGACACCGCTGAAACTCACATTGATTAGAATGGAAGTGATCAGCAACAGCCACCACACCACTGACGTTCCGCTGCCATAACGCGCCCAGTGAAAATCCGGGGTAAGTGGACTGGGCTTGTAACCAGAAGGTTGCTGCTTCAAATCCCCACCAGGTCAGGTCAACTGGAATACCTGGAATTATGTTTTTTTTCTTCTAAAAATTTGCTTATTTGAGGCATTCCATTTAGGAAGTCGACCATTTTGAATTTGGTGTCCAACTTGTGATGTGATGTGAGTGATGTGTGTGTTTTGTAACCCGTCTGAGCTTAATCATACTGACATAAAAAAGGCAATTTGTACTAAACACATTAAAGGTGAAAAGTTTTTAAAAGGGCCTGCACATTCAAAAGGGCGTGGCCACGGACACCATTGGATTCTTGCTGAATTTCGAGTTTCAAACAGGAAGTGCCCTGTAAATCTGCCATACATTGACCAATCGGCTGGAAACTTCATAAGTGACACAAATCCAAGTCAAGGTCACAGCGCCACCATGACGGCTGCGAGGGCCCACACAATGCTACTTGCAGCTTTAATGCATTTATGTTGTTGTTGTTTTTTAAGAAGAAAAAGAAAACTAATGCAATTCTAAATTAAAAAGATGGCTACAACAAGAACAGGAAATATATCTGCCAATCGAGTTGTTTCATTGACACAAGCATGCAGCTGAGGTTCATGACAGGTTCCACTGATTTACGACCCATTGTTGGACTTTGAAAAAACATCAAAGAGAGTGATATCAAGCTAATAGACAGGATGACAATAAATCTATTTGTTGAAGATCTCCAGTGGGAGGAGCCAAAGCTGATAAAATAGGCTAGAGTTTTCATGTGTCTGGATCTGATCTTTTTTAGTTTCTTTAATTAGTTGTGACATGATTCCATGATGGACCACATGGTTGGTGCAGTGGTTAGCACTCTTGCCTTTGCAGCAAGAAGACCCAGGTTTGAGCCCTGGTTGGAACAAGGGCCCTTCTGCATGGAGTTTGCATGTTGTAGACATTGCTAAATCAGCAATGACACAAACCATCAAGTTAATGTTAATACCAAAATATCCTATGTGAAAAACAATGGTAGAGAGAGAGAGAGAGACGTATACAGGCGCTTTGGTGAGTTCCATCGTTAATGGGGGGAGCGGAACAATAAACTGCAGCAGACAAGCGTTCTGAGCCCCTCCCATCAAACCCTCCTCTTTATGCCAAAAGACAGTGTCACTGGAAAAAGGAGGACATGAAGAAGAAATCTGAAGACTGACATTGTAAAACACATTGAATTTATTTATTTATTTTTAAATATCCAAATGAAATTGACTTCCTGTTTTATTTTTCAATGTAAAATTGTTCGTATCACAGAAAACACTTTCTAACGCCAGGCTTAAAAAAGGGGGCACAATCACAGTCACTGACTCATTCACACTATAGCCATGCTCTAAACATACCCTACGTTTTCATCAGTTTGACTCTTGATTGACCATCATTTACAAAAGAGACATCCTGCAAAGTATAAATCGAATTTCTCTTAAAATCACATACAAGACTGATTTCCCCGCCTGGTGTTCATTTGACTGAATACAGATTTTAGACGTCTCCACATTAGCTTCACTTCCTGGGTCTGGAGATTGTATTCATTATTCGAAAACTGTGTCTTTTTAATGTCCTCCTCTCCTCGTTGTTTAGTTGTTGTTGCTGAACTGTGAATTTATCTTTATTTAACATTTAAAATTTCTGATTTAACATTTTAGCATTTTAACACAATCAACCATGAAAAGAGATCCAGGCTGCAATAAACCTAATATCTTTTAATATCAACAGCATGAACAACACACATTGCATGCTACAATACCAGCATGTGATTACAATTAAGTCACAATTAAACCTTTTATGTCACACACATAGCTGAAATTAACAGCATGTGTAAGTGTGTGTGTGTGTGTGTGTGTGTGTGTGTGTGTGTGTGTGTGTGTGTGTGTGTGTGTGTGTGTGTGTGTGTGTGTGTGTGCGAGTGTTGGTATGGGAGCTAACGGGAACTGGAAGCTCCTTACGTTTTATTGGTAGCACTAACCTGAAAAGTGTGGTTCCCCAGGTTATTGTGGCCTGGAACACTCAGATACTGTATGTACTGTAGGTGATAAAAGACATAATGTATAAGCGAGCACACTCTGTCTTATCCACACACACACACACACACACACACACACACACAAATGTATTCCACCACACCCCAAAAGCTTGCCAACCCATATGGCTTGGGGATAATAAACTGAACAGCCAGCAACACGTCTCCTGCGCTCCCGAGCCCGGCGAGCCAGAGGAATGCACAGTTCACTCCCTCTCTTTATCTGTCTCACTTCGCTTTTCTTTTTCTCTGTCTGTTTGTCATCCTCCGTTTTCCTGCTCAACTGTGAGACATTGAGTGAAGGACCCTCTGTTAAACTTAAGAGGTATGTGCCTCAGTGTGCATTGGCACCCGAGTGCATGTTTGTGTGCTTGAGGTGAGCCAAAGAAACCAGTCAGACAAGTCTACGAAGAGCTTGCCCTTGGGATGGAGGGAAGAGGGGAAGGGAAGAGAGGAGAAGTGGGATGGAAAAAGGGCGGGAGTGTGAGGATGAAGTGAAAAGGGAAAATAAACAGTGGTGAAGGAGAAAAAGAGAATTGGAAAGGAGCGGGTGCAGGATTTAGGCTCAAACCCATTTCACCCCTTTGGCCTTATGTCTTAACCCGAGACATCCATGTTGCGCATTCACATGTAGGCATAAGGGTGTCCTGATTCTTGTTGTTGTGGAGTAACTAGCTCTTCAAATGAAGATTTGAAGATTTTTGGGGGCATACTTAGTAAATACATTTTTCCCAGATAAATCAAATTCAAGGAAACTACCCTCCTACCCTTACCCTCAGAAATACTGTGTGGCTATCTTAACCAAACAAAACTTGTTTGCAGGTAGGAGACATTTTCGGACATGTTTCTGTGTTGCTGCAAGACAAAGATGGATATAGCCTTCCAGTTTGAAAAGTAAAGCCCAGGAAGTATGATGGAGGTTGCAGTTATCCACTAGGGGGCGACACCACTGGTTGCAAAAAAATAACTATGTTTTGGGGTTTGCAATTTAAAGGAAAATTGATGATAAAGTGAGTGGACACCAATGTCATTGACAGCTGGTATTGTCCAATAGAAGCCTGGTTGTACGTGAAATTCCATAAGTAAAATCTGTAATAGTGTCAGTCAAATCACAAGTCTTTAAGCTTCAAAATGGGAGTTTGTCCATTTCCATACATGGTCTATAATGCATTAAAACAACTACAAAAAATTATCCCATAAGAGGGTATTGGTATCAGCAGCTGATATGAAGGCTGCTGATCACCATAAAAACATGTCATGTCTGCTTATGTGATGACAAATCATGTTCTGGAAGGGGTGTCCCATTTCGCAGTACTGGATTTTAACAACTACCCTTTGTAAATGAGTTCCATGGTACAAGGGGCTGGGGCAAAAAATGAGAAATGGAATTGGGTCTTTGGGAAACTTCCACTTGGTGGAGGCTGAATCGTCTACCTCCCAATCTTTTGGCGTTTGTGAACATGACAAAACACACCTACCTTGTTTCTTCTGGTGTCGTTGCCCCTTTGCTCTCGTCTTCCCAAGCTTCCCACCTACTTCGCTCTCTCTCTCTCTCTCTCTCTCTCTCACTCTCTCTCTCTCTCTCTGGTGCAGTGGGACAGCCGGCGAGGCCCGTGGCAGGAGTGCCGTGCCCAGGCTTGGATTTGGAGCACGGCTGCTCTTGGTTGAGCGGGATCCAGGCCCCCTGAGGGCCGAGAGGTGGGAGTGAAGGGTTGAAGGGGTAGGAGAGCGACGGAGGGAGGGAGGTATAGGGAGGAGAGCAGAGGCAGTGAGCGGTGCAGTTCTGGATCACCTTCAAAGAGCTCCAATCCCAATGGAGAGACTGGATTCCTCTGTGGAGAGAGAGAGGGAGAGAAAAGGGGGAGGAGGGTATAGAGAGAGGAAAAGACATGGGATGCAGGAGACAGGGGGAAAAGTGTGAAAAAAGAAAGGAAAGAAGCAGTTTGTGTTGTAACTCCTTTCCCACTTTTTTCACCCTGCTGTCTCTCTCTTTCTGTGGCATGCATGCACTTGCCCTTCATACAGCAGGCTGCACTGAGATGATCTATCTGTGTGCTGGAGCAGGGAGACATGGGAAATCTGGCCCGCACAAAGGCAGCGTTGTGCCTCCCTGGAGCTTCCTTTAGAGGCCAGCATGTGTGTATGTATGCCTGTGTTTGTGTCTGACAAGGATGAGTAGGTGTTTACCTTCTCGGGCCCCCACCTTCCAGGAGCTTCTCTTATAACACAGCGTACATTTCCAAATGTACTGTACCTCCAAAAAAACAACAAATTAATCCAAGGACGTTGCAGAGTGCCACCCAGGTGTCTCCTTCTTGTGTACGAGGTCAATGTCTTTCAAGCTCCGCACCGTCACACCTGCAAAAGAAAGTATGTGGGAACCTATAGATGTGTTTACCTTTGGTGACTTTATTGCTAAAAACCTACATTTTACAGTTTGTGTGTGTCACTGTGTGTGTGCATCAGTGACAGACCTTCATCCCGAGTCTGGGTCAGCAGTTTGTTTAGCATCAATTAGAGGCTCTGTGTTCCTCAACACAAGCGTGAAGGGAGAATTAACGTGCAGTGGCACATTCCCGCCAGTGTGTCGTTACACATAGCACCTCAGCTGGAACAGCCCTATGGCAGTTGTATGGCTATATCTTAGTGCATGTTTAGGTGTGTGTGTGCATGTTCATGTTATATAGGTAAATTATTCAGATTCATAAAGTCTTTAACTTTTCTCCCTCTGTCTTCTCCTCCTTTCTGTGCTCTCTTCTCTTCTTTCAAGGACTTTGGTCTGACCACAGCCATTTCCCTTTTGCCCTGCTTTGCCTAGCAACACACACAGCGCATAGTTTCCATAGACAATGCATTTAATGGGAGGGAAGATATATAGATACTACATGGGGAAAGTTTCTTGTAAAGGCAACCGGTTCGAAAGATTTCCTGCTCCACTCTCACACAAAGTCTGAAAAACACGTTCTCTGATTTCCTCTTAAAGGCGGTGGATTGAAGACTACACACGCAATGGAGGCTAAAATTGGGCTAATGCCATCTTGACAACGACATTAAATGCAGGCTATGGTTATAATAAATACTTAGTGGCGGTGAGTTGTGCTTTTATTATCATAGTTTTGGTCCAGTCTTTTTTTTTTTTAAAGTGATCAAGAGTGATGATAATTTGATTTCTTCCTCTTTTGTGGCTCGTAAAACTGTTTATTTCCGACACAGCATTGGCATGAATTCAGGTCAGAGCCTGGGCCATCGACTAAAAAACACTTCAGTCCAAAACGTTTTTTGTTGTGTTTTTCATTTCCATAATATTTTTCCTCACCTACAGTAATTCATTATTCTCAGTCATCTGACTAGAAGAGTCAGACTTTGCACGTTGTAACCTGTTTAACTTTCCTGTCACCTTATTCATTTTTTTTTTGTTTTTGTTTAAAGAGACAGGTGAGGTTTTTTAGGTGTAAAACATAGGTGTCTGCAAGGACATAATGTACGTCAGACTTAACAAAACAATGCAAGCAAGTCTACAATAATTAAGAATATCTTTGCAGCTTTATGTCACTATTAGACGGCCCTTTTATGACTGGACGCTGAAGTTTGTTCTCTATGCACCAAAGTCCATAGAGAAAAATCTGCATTTTTAGTTCACTGAGTCTAAAAAGGAGCTGCTGGTTCATGATCACCTTATTTGAAAAGTTTGTGTCACTTGTAAATGTGACTTAATCATTTCGAAAATAGAAGTCACAAAATACCACATTTGAACTTACTGATGGAGGAAGCAGCGGATCAACAACTCCTATGTGCCGTGAAGTAAACAAAAAAAACAAAAAAAACACTGGTTTTCTCTGTGGACTTTGGTGTGGGGAGTGAGCAGTTTTCAAAGCAACAACAAAATCACATCAGAAAAGGTGAGATAATGTAACACAAGCAGATCAATAAGACAAAATGTTCATCTCCCTGCTGGAAGACCATGTGCCTCCATGGTTTCAGGCCTCATACAACCACACTTTAAAAATCATGACTATTCCTAAAATATTGAAACTTTTTTTTTTTTTTTTGCTGAGCGGGTATAATTATATTATTTGAAATGTAATTATATTAAAAGTCTGCTCAGACTCCCTCAGGTTCTTTTGGCTCTGGGTGAGACATACGACCTAAAATTCCTCCATGTACTGTGTGTTTAGATAAGATCATATGGTGGTATTACAGCATTATATTAATAACAACTGTCTCCGTCATGCTTGTCAAATCATTTGTGAAGTATCAGCAACATCCAGACATGTTAATAAAGTTGTTATTTTCTCTGCATCTTTCACAATTATTGCGTTGGAAGTGATTAGAACATGCCAAACCCTCTTACGGATTATTGGATTGAATCCATGCCAGGAAATGTACCACACACTGGCATGACATTGCCAGAATCCTTCAGTTTGACAGCATTCATGTTGCTTTTTTCCTTACTTGGGTTACCTACTTTGCATTAATATGGAATATAGTTTTCCCATGTTCTTTGATAGGGGCTGGGATATCAGTGATCCTGTGCCAGGAGTAAAGCATCCTGGCTTTGCCAAGGTATGCCCTCCTCCCTGTCTCTCATGTGGAGCGAGGCTGTGCTTGCATGTAAATAGTGAGATAAGTGTGGTTTACCCGTAGCTGGGGTGTAAGGTGCACTCAGCAACGCCCTGACATGTCTGTGCCAAAGCCCAACAGGGGTGTAATTATCTGAGACTGGGTCAGCAATTTATCTGTGGTAAAAATACCTGCCTACTTATAGAAGGGGACTAGCTAGGGCAACACCGTGGAAACGGGGAAGCCTGTCCTCACACATTCAGCCAGCACTCCCTCCATGCTGAGTAATTCTCTGATAGTTTCTCAACCACTGCTCTAGTCATTTACCCCATATCCACACTGGTCAAAAAATTGTTTAATCCTGTGTAGTGAGAGGGAATTTATTTAATGGCCATTCTTGACGCTGCAATGCATTTTTTTTGGCTTTAACTCGCGGTTTTTGATTTCTCTCTGCAGACATGTCGAGCAACGACACCGTTTTGGACAATTACATAATCTCCATCGCAAACGCACTGCAAACCCCAAAACACCAGCAAATAAGAAAACGGCGGCAAGTTACAAAACGCCAGCAAATAAGAAAACACCAGCAAATAAGAAAACACCGGCAAATAAGAAAACACCAGCAAATAACAAAACACCAGCAAATAAAAAAACACCAGCAAATGACAAAACACCAGCAAATAACAAAACACCAGCAAATAACAAAAGACCAGCAAATAACAAAATGCCAGCAAATAACAAAACGCCAGCAAATAACAAAAGACCAGCAAATAACAAAACACCAGCAAATGAGAAAACACCAGCAAATAAGAAAACACCGGCAAATAAGAAAACACCGGCAAATAAGAAAACACCGGCAAATAAGAAAACACCAGCAAATAACAAAACACCAGCAAAGAACAAAATGCCAGCAAATAACAAAACGCCAGCAAATAACAAAACGCCAGCAAATAACAAAAACCCGGCAAATAACAAAACACCAGAAAATAACAAAACACCAGCAAATAACAAAACACCTGGCACTCGAGGTGGGCTAAATGCGATGACTATAGAGAAGCGGCCACCGAAGAGCAGCTATATTCCGATAGCTTTCATTTTAAGCGACTTGCTCCGTGAGGCAAAAGTCATTAGATGCCAAGATATAGCCATTGCCCTCAAAAAAACTACAACAAGCACATGTGTAGACATTACTCTCACTCAGCATACGTCATCCAGATCATTGGTCTGATTGGTTGTAGGTCTGTCCAATTGTGTACATAGGCATTTTCATATATGTCCATTGGTCATGTCTCTTGAGAGTGGGAGGTGGCTACACACACTCCAGACTCGTACGCAATCTCAAATTTGCAACAATGCAAATTCCTGCATCATTTCTAACACATTAGTCTTCCTGCTGTTACCATCGTGAACCATAGTTCCTATTACTTCGGATAATGTTCTTGTTTCATCATACGTCAAGGCCTTAAAATCATTCACTGGCCTTTGAGTTTGAAGGGACTAAAATAAAAGTAATTTAATAGTTAAAAAAATCTTCCTACAGTTAAATCGAGCTACAACTATGGCTATGGTTATCCTATGCGCAGTCAATCAATTTGAATGAAGTATGTACGACACTCCTATGCTAACTGGTGATACGCCTTCTTTCATTGGTATTAGGCATTTTCTGGTTGACCTATTGGGTCACAAACGACAACAACTTAAGCCAGTGGCATATTTGACCATCCATTAACTTTAGAATGTACAGTATCAGCTGGACATGACCTGAAGCTTGTTTTGTTGCCAGTTCATTGGGATGGGGGACACGTGAAAAAACAGCATAGGTCAGAACAACCAATGGGATGTGGAATGTATTAATCAACTTTTTTCGGGTTTACACAGGTTAAAGAATCCCACTAATTTTACTGTGAAAGAGTCATGCGATTTTATTTCTCCTCCTGGTTAACCCACAAAATACTTTTACACACGTCCAATATTCCACACTCTACCTTTTAAGGTGCTGGGGCAGAGAGTCAGCTCCGGTGCGTTACTTTCCTCACTCTCTGTGTTCCCCTCTCTATGCCTCCTTTCACAACACATCTGTCTCTCTGACCTCTGAGTCAAGGACAGGGAAAGCCGACAAGACATGCAGACGACAGCTCCGCACCAATCAGGGCACGGAGGAGAAGCGTGTGTCAATTAAATGGTATGTGCCTATGCCGCAAATCACAGACACATGTTCTCTCCTCTCCCCTCCCAATCTTTTCTCCACCACCACCTACTGCAGCGTAATCGTCCTCATTACTTAATGAGACCCTACTGTACAACCCCCCCCCCTCCACCACCACCACCACCACCACACTTACACATAAAGAGGAGCCACATGCTAACACAAAGCGCTGCAGGGAGTGCAAAACACAATCTGAATCTGTGTCTACCTCACTATCAACTGACTAGCTGTTACTGCCACAACACTGTAAAGCCCCTAATGCCACAGTAATACTATTGTAGAGTGTATTATCAACAGGACAGTGAGCGCTGAATTAGGCAAGCAGCTGGGGAGGGGAGAAACCCCTCATTAGCTCCCTCCAATGTATCTACTTCCCCTTAATCTCTTACAATAACATAATCTCTTTAAAAGTGCTGCAGCTTAAATCCAATCTGCCTAAAACCTGACACGTGGTCGAGGTTAATCCCCGGTAAATCCCCCAAACTGTGGGGTCTCAAGAACACACCTCATTTTTAATCAACATTTTTAACATTTAATTCATAAATAAGGAACATAGACACAAGTATTTATGCACACATAGTTATATGTGTACACATACATACTGTATATGTGTGTGTTTATGTTCCCATATGTTTAATTCACACCATTCAAGACTTCCGGCTTACATCTTGTACCTGAAAACCCTCGGCTGCCGGCCTAGTTGATGGGGAAAAAACACCTGTAACACCTGCTTAATGTAGTCAGGGGTTTATGTTTGCTTCAATATGAGAGAGAAATTAATCAATGCAGAAGCAGTATAAGAACAAATCTTTCAGCAAATCTACAGTGAACCCAAGATGCTACCATGACGCCCGGTGCCATTTTTGCACCGCACTCAGGTGGTGATTTGTTTCCTGTGAAGACTGCAACAGTGGCATGGCGCTAGTAAAGCAAGATGGCTGCAAACAGGTTAGATTATGACTACAAATACAAAAAGGTGTCCTTGAAAGGTTCCAGAAGGGAATTCTACTACTCAAGAATACCAAAAATGACCTGCTGCAGCTTTTAAGGTCCATCGTGAAAGAATCATCCAATGGTGAGACTGAAGACTAACAAACAGAGGACTCCTCATGCTCACCACTCCCTTTCCCAAGGGTGTCAGGGCACTAGGGTGGCCTTCACATACCAGAAACCATATTGGTCTTCTTTGTTGTTTTTTTTAATAGTAAGCGTATACTTCCCATTCGGATTCGCACACTGGTTTGTCTGTCCATGGCAGCACAAGATGGCAGCCTCCACAAGGCCCTTGTCTAGGTTACTAATTATAAAAAGCTTAACTAAGGCAATGAAAACCAAACTGTTTTATTTTATTTTATTTTGTATTTCAACATACAACATACATACAGTATACTCAGGGGTAGTTTGTACTTTTGCATGCCCCAGTCTTTCTTCAAATGTGATTTCATACACAAGATCTTCACATTTGTGTTGATTTAAGTTGTTGTTGGTTTTTACACCAAATTGAATTAAATGTAACATTTTTGAACAATTTCATGTGATTTGTTTAATTATTACCTTCCCCAAAATTAGGCAAATGCTCTAACCAGAGTACACTTAAGTACAGCCTGTGCAGGTGCTTATGTTTTTGCACTGTGCAGAACGTTACATAAGAGCTGCACTGTCTGTGATTTCTCCCCCTGATTCAGACTCTTATCTCCCACTGCCACCAACCTCACACTTACAGTCAGTCAGAGTGCGGCCTTTCCTTTCCTTTTCACAACCTCTCTTCCATCTAACTGTGTATAGTGGAGTGCCGCTCTGCTTCTTTTTTTTGATGTTTTTCTGTAATGTCTCTTGCCTCCAAACCACTTACAGATGTTGGCAGCGGGGAGCACTGTGGCAACTCCAAACGAGGAAATCTAAATAGAGATCAGGCTGTAAAATGTGGAAAAAAAAAAGCCTGGAGAAAGAGAAAACAAGAGGGAAAAGCAAGGGAGCAAATACAAGAACAGAGTGTACAAACACATATATATACAAAATAAAAAATAATAATGATACCTTCCCTCACCGCGACCAGCTGTGGTTCAGTGGTCGTCTCAAAAGCAGCTCCGCTAGTGACCCTGGACAAGACAGACTGTGGGTCCACACTTGGTGGAATCATTTTTGTGCAATTTGCATATATTGCATGTGACGCAAACATGTGTGAGATACACTGCATTCCATGTATAGATGGAACTGAAAATTGGAATGGGGATGCCCCCCCCCCCCAAACTCGGATTTCTATACATACTATACTATACAAACTCTGCTACGTTTACTGTTAATACCACTTCTGGTGTATTTGGTTCACAGTAAAATCACATAGCAGTGTTTCATTTTTAACCGGAAACATGTTGCTATTATGTAGAATGTTGTTATCCACTGGTACTGCGAACAATGGCTAGCCATAGATATGTTTACATTTCTAACTCCTCAGCTGTAATGCAGGGAAAATCCGCACATATGGCCAACGCAGGTTTGATGTTTCATACCTGCTGCAACGTATAGGAATAACATTCACTGAGAAACCGCTTGTCTGCGTCAAAGTTGGGTAAATGTTACCTCCCTCCAACCTGTTTCACAGGAAGTAGCCTTGTCCCAGTGGATGGGAGAGGAAATGTGTAGAAGCGCCACTTCCTGCTCCGTGCTCAGAGTCAGAGTTCAGTGCAGCTTAACACCGTATTATGTCCAGACACCTCAGAGAAAAGAAAAGCAGCACAGACACTCACAGAGAGAGAGAGAAGTGTGTTGACGTATGTGTGTGATTGTAAAGATGACTGACCTGCTGGCTCATCCCCTCTCTGCCCCCGCCCCCCCCTTTACTTTATTTATTAATGGATTCATTCAATTATTTACTTCACATCTTAGGGCGACAACACGAGCAGAGCGCTGCACAGCACTATGGCTGGAGATGATATAGTACACAAACCACACAATCACTGCTCATGGAAGATACTCACTGGAGTCAACTGACTGTATACTGGTACTGTATATTATGCTGGTTAATAAAAGATAATCCTCATAGACATTTTAATTACAGTATATGACTTAATTTGGTATGGTAATTTATTTTTATTTTTTTTTAAAGAATACATCCCGACAGGTAAAGGACTGGGGTACTGCTGCATGAGCAAGGTACCCAATCTCCAGTGATTGGGTTAATTGGACTCTAAACCAGTGGTCACCAACGTGGTGATTTCACTTCACCTCACTTACATGTATCCATATGATCACTGAGTTTATAAAAACTGCGATAATCTTTATGACTAAGCACTGGAATTAATGTGTATGCAATTGAATGCATGAGGTTCATCATTAAAATGGTAAATTGCATAAAATATTAATATGGTGGCCCTCCATATTATTCTCTACCCTTCAGGTAGCTCTCAGTCCCAAAAAGGTTGATGACCCCTGCTCTAAATTGACCCCAGCCATGGAGGCAGGTTACATTCTAGTGCCAGTCCCAAGCCTGTGTAAGTGAGTGAGTTGCATCACGAAAGGCAACCTGATGTAAAACCTCTGGCTAATTAAATATGAGGGTGATCTGCAAGAAAACATATAATAATAATAACATTAGAAACTGAATTTAGTGAAGAGAAATATTCACTTTTCAAGAACTCTGGAACATGAAAAGTTGAAGAAAACACTTCAGCGATGATGCATTTTTTGAATGCTCAGTGCTCACTATAGAACTGACTTACTTTCTGTAATATTTCACTTAAACACTTGGTGTCCCTAATAAGGTGGCACTGAGTGTAGTCATTACAGCATGTTAGAAATGATGCTGTAGTGAGCAGCAGATACGATAGCACAGCAATCTAAATGTAGCCAATAGGAACTGATACATGTGGCTATTACACCTGAGGATTTTGGGTAATGTATTTATTCCTGATATTGAGAGTAAGACACCTTTTCTTCTACAGGAACATACAGCATTGTTTCATTGTTACAATATTATGGCTGATTTTTGTTTGTTTGTTTGTTTGTTTATCTTTTACTTTGGGAACCAGACTGCCTATTGATTTTTTTTACTTTTTTACTTTATAAACAGTATATCAAGTCACTATGTACAGTATATCACTCACAATGAAGTGCTAATTTAATTTACTTTAACTTGACATACACTGAAAAAAAAATATCTTCAAGGAATTATAAATCCTCCATAAACTGTATTTAAAGTTTATATTGTTTTTTCCCCATGTCCTGATGAAATACAGTGTGTACACCTTTAACAGTCACTGTAGCATCCTGTTTGCAGCAGAGGTTGACGGTTTAAACGTATCATTGACCGTTTGGTGTCTGCTCTTATCTCTCCCCCCTGGCCTTATCCCCGCAGTGGCCAGACATGGATCAATCCAACCCGGAATTGGGTTTCATATCCCGGAAGCAGGGATGTACACATGGGTCACTTTCATCGACTGGCTGTGGCCATGGCCATAGGTATCCATCATATGGACCATTGACTGGTTGTGACCATGACGGTACAAATTCATCACAAAGAAAAGGCTTGAGGCGGATGAGGTCAGTGGAAAAGAGCGGCCACTTCTCGTCTGCAGCCATGAGGAATTGGAGCTGTTTTAGATATTATTATACCCTATAGATACAGAATAGCAATAGTATACAGGTATACAAATGTATACATTTACTGCCAAGCATTTTATATGTAAAATTATATTTTCTTATATTTTATATATATATGCAGTACATACATGCATGTGTGTGTAGCTGCATATAAAGGACACACATACTGTAAGACATTACCTCCATATTGTATTTGGCTGAAGAGGCTAAAGATACAGAAAATGATAGCCCAATCACAGGTTTAAACTGTTTTTTGACCAGTGGAAATGTGTTAAATCAGCATTCACTCCTGAGTTAAATGCCTGCGGCAGCAGCAAGCAATTCTAGCTAAACAGTGAGACACGTATGCATCTTCCTGACCCTTAGCATGTAGACTTCAAACACACAGTCCATTTTCTTTGGTCTCTTGTTATTGTGCTGTTGTCCACAACACAAATGTGTTAAGAAGGAAAATTAATTTAAACACTTTTAATAGATATTACTCTTCTTTTCCTTCTTCTCCTTTGGGCTTCTCATCACAGCAGTTCATCTAGTGTTGTGTCGGTCATGAGTGATTCGTTCGAAAGTACGAATCATTTGAGTGAACGAACTGACTGAGATCACTTCATGAACTGATTCATTCCTTTCTTAGTTCAGTTCAGCTCAGCAGCGATCGTGGCGGCCGGGAGTGGAACTGCTGCGTTCTGTGAATCACTCGTGAAGTCGTTTGCCGACGCCGTCACTCACTCGTGAATCTTCGGCAAGCGACGCCAGCCATCGTGCGCCAAGCAGGGAGGGAGTGACTAGTAAGAAGAACTGTGTCTGCCGTGCTGCTGTGATTCGTTCGTGCCGTCAGTCACTGACTCAGTCATGATTCGCGAACGAACTGACACACAGAGAGCTGGTGAACTGTCGCTGAGGACATGAATCTCGTCTGTGCTGTCACTCACTCTATGACCCGCGGCGAGAACGTACTGCACTCAGGAAGGAGGTGAGTCATGCAGCAGGGCACTGGGCTTCTGCTTAGCACTGAACGATTCAGTTAATGAATCTTTTGAACGAATAATTTTAATGAACTTATTCAAGTGATTCAGTATACTCAAATGAACTGCCGATCCCATCACTAAGATCATCTGCCTGACAGATGTGTATTCTTATTGGTTAACAAGTAAAAACAAATAAAAATAAATAATCTCTAGGCAAGGCAAGTTTTGTTGTATAGCACCTTTCAACAACAAGGTAATTCAAAGTGCTTTACATAAAACATTAAAAAGCATAGAAAAGAGACATTTATAAAATAACATTCAGATTACATACAGTTACAGATTTAAGGGGGCCATATTATGCAAAATCAACTTTTTAATTATTTAAATCCTTATATTTGGGACTCTGGAGGCCCTATCAGTCAGCAAAGTGTGAAAAAAGATGACTCACTCATGTTTTTGTGGTCCTCCTCAGTCTAAGTGCAGGAGATAAAACATGCATTCAACGCCGCTATGGTAACATATTTTGTTGCTTTTCATGATCCGAGTCAGTGGGAGATGTTAAACAGAAGAGGCCCCAGAAGGGAGCCTTGGGGAACTCCACATGTATTGTTTGCATGCTCAGATGTGTAATTACCTATAGACACAAAGAAGGCCCTGTCCTTCAAGTAGGATTCAAATCATTTTAATGCTGTGCCAGAAAGTCCTAAAGTTTTACTCTAGACACTATAGTAACTAAATTACAGTAACAAGTATCTCACAAGAATGGGTGAATGTCATGTAGTGCACCCATGCATGCAGAGAAATTAATATTCCGGGCTGAGTACCAGCATCTTGTGAGAAGAACTCAAAATAGCAAAAGTAATGTAAAAGTAAGTGCTGGTGCCGGACAATGCTGGCCCACTTAAAGTACTGCACACCTGTTATGCAACAACATAACCATGGTCAAGTGGAAGGGGACTTGGCTTAAATCTGGAGGGTTGCTGGATCGAGTCCCTGCAATCTCAAAGATACAAACATTTATTAAAACAACACACTTATTTCATTGTATTTGTAGTGGTGATTGGTAGACAATAACATATACATATTCAGAGAAACCCTCTCCACTGGTCAGTATGTGTGTGTGTCTCTTTGGAAAAGTCTACTTCAATTCCCAGTGAAGTCATTGCAATTTAGAGAAGCAGGGAAGTCACTTCTAATAAAAGTCAATGGTGGCAGTGGACTGGACTGCTCACACATGTGTGATAGAGTTAAGTGGTTAAGCTTTATCTGAAGGTTATTAAATCAACAGAAGAACATTTGCTCAGATTCCTCAGTCTTACAATGAAGCAAGGTGTAAATGAGCATTCCATGTTTGAAAGTATAGCACAGGCTTAGAAATAACCCCAGAGCGTGGCTCAGACTAATACTTGGAGAGTTTAAAAGCTGCTTTCCTGCTGTCACTGACTTGAGCTTTTGAGGTTCCAGGTGATGAGGAGAGGAGGAAAGCCAGGCTTTGAGGTTGTTGTCACTGCTGCTGCTGCTGCTGCTGCTGGAGGCTGCATGGCAGAGCAGGCTGAATGCAGATAGGATCTCTGTGGGGGGGCATGAATGTGTGATCGGAGACTAAAATCATTACATTACAGTATACTGCCTGGTCACTGTGTCCTTGGCTCTTCCGCTGAGCTGAGGCTGATGCTTTTCTCTGCTTTCCCCCCGTCATGCATCTACAATTTTTTCTGCCTCACTCGTTCCGTTCCTTCTACCTTTACAGTTCTCCACTATACGTTTCTCTGTGAGCTGGCTTCACTTCATTGACTGTCAAGAAAAATAGACTCTTTCTTCAACATTTCAGGCAGTTTCTGCAAGTTAAAATACATCAGAAGTATTTCAAACAGGGCTGTCAATATTTATATATTCTGTAATTCATAATTCACACATGTCCAGCAGGGGACACTGTGAGCACAACTTGTCAGATCCACTTTTTCACTATGGTCCCGACTCGCCTCGCCTGGCACAGTTTAGGTTGTGTTTCCACTACAAAATTGTACAGACTCAACATGGGCAGAGTCATCACTGCACGGCTGCATGAAACTGCGGTGACTTTGTTTTGCACACGACACACACACGAGTGACTAGTGACTTGTAAAGCAGTTGTTTTAAGTGTAACTGAATCAATAGAATCAGTTAATTAAAACTATTTGTTCAGTACGTCCTCCATGACCGGAGCACAGACTGTCTAACACAGTCACTGGACTGAAATACAGCGGCAGGGTTTGTGATGCCGCTCACTGCTCGCGATCAGCAGTGCTGTCACTAAATGCACCAGACTCCTCTGTGTATTTCTATTGAGATATTAAGACATTTCCCTGGTAATTGTTGGAGATTAATCCACATTTTTAGGATTGCGAAGTCTTTTTAACTGATCTACACTTGAGCTTGATTATTGTGTCGTCTCTTCCTGTGAGGGCATGCCCAATCAGTGGCCAGCAGTCTGGTGATGTCAGGTACATAAAAAAGTACCTGGTACCAGGTACTATGCTAGTGTAAACGCAACTTGCCTCTGCATTTGAATCCATCAGAAAAATACCAGTTGAGAATTCAGAAAATGCAAAGTATCTCGGGTTAGCAATACGAGTCAATAACAACGGTTTATGCGGTATTTGATGCACACAAACAGGATTTTACTGTGAAACGAATACAACAGAATGCAACAGCAAAAGTAGCAGTGTTTGTTGGGTGGCAGCTAGTGATGGGACCGGCAGTTCATTTGAGTATACTGAATCACTTGAATCAGTTCATTAAAATTATTCGTTCAAAAGATTAGTTCACCGAATCGTTCAGTGCTAAGCAGGAGCCCAGTGCCCTGCTACGTGACTCACCTCTTCCCTGAGTGCAGTACGTTCTCGCCGCGGGTCATAGAGTGAGTGACAGCACGGACGAGATTCATTTCCTCAGCCACAGTTCACCAGCTCTCTGTGGGTCAGTTAGTTGCGAATCATGACTGAGTCAGTGACTGACAGCACAAACAAATCACAGCAGCACGGCAGACACAGTTCTTCTTACTAGTCACTCCCTCCCCACTCGGCGCACGTTGGCTGGCGTCGTTTGCCGAAGATTCATGTGTGATTGACGGCGTCGGCAAACGACTTCACGAGTGATTCACAGAACGAGGCGGTTCCACTCCCGTCCGCCACGATCGCTGCTGAGCTGAACTGAACTAAGAAAGGAACAAATCAGTTCATGAAGTGATCCCAGTCAGTTCGTTCACTCAAATGATTCGTACTTTCGAACGAATCACTCCTGACCGACACAACACTAGTGGCAGCTACCTGGAACCCAAAGGAGGGGTGCGTTAGGGTGCTCCAAGTTTTCAAAGTTGGCAATACGAGTTCAGGGGCCCATGATCTCAAGCTGTTAATGGAATGCACTAATGGAAGTTTTGTGTCTTTCAAATGGAAGGTGTGGGTCCAATTCCCAGCTCTGCTTGTCTACACGTCGATGTGCCCCTTGGGCCAGAACACTCATCTCCACGTTGACCCATGATGGCAGTGTGTGAATGGGTATTTAAGGTGTGAATGGATGTCTGAGTGAATGAGTATGAATGAGTGAATGTCAGAGCATTACAGAGCATTTACCACCAGAATAACTCACAAATCAGTCAAATGAGATCACCTTTATAAAGGACATATGAAGATATATCGACATGTTTATGAGTATGTTATGTATTATATTGTTAACACTTTATAAATGATTGAATAACATAAAGGAAAACATTCATTTAGACTTTACTCCATTTTGCTATTCATGAATACACTGCCCAACCAAAAATAGACAAGTAAATAAAACAAAACTTTAGTAGCTACTGTACAACATCTGTGGGGGTCAGGGTTATGATCTGGGGTGACTTCAGTTGGTCGGGTTTGCGTTCACAGCAATGTTTTCTGCTCATAAAAATGAGGTCAGCTGACCACCTAAATTTACTGAATGACCATGTTCCACGTTCAGCCTTATTCCAAAGATGACGCTGACGCTGCCAGGATTGTGAAAAGAACGGTTCAGTGAGCATGAGTCATCATTTTCACAACAGAGTCCAGACCATAATAACGTTGAGAACTTTTTGTCATGCATGGGCTGGAGACGACTTAACACTGGCTCATCGATGTAACATAATGGGAGTGTGGATTTAAATTCATGTGTTGTGATACTGGATAAGTAGTATTGACTTATTAGGTCAATAGGTGATGAATTGCCAAGTATTGAGAATGAACCAATATTTTTTGAGTACCTAATTATAAATAATTTACTTATCACACCTGCAGTGTATTCTCTTGTTGTATTTTTGTTGTTGTTGTTGTTGTTGTTGTTGTTGTTGTTGTTGTTATGGTATTGATGATGCCTTGAACCTATAATTTTCATATAATGTACTCTGAATATTATAGTCACCTTTTTATTCCTCTTTATTTTTCTTCATAACAATTAAATGATTTCAGTTATTTCACACTGTAGTGTTAACCTTATTTGCAGCATTTTTGAGGTCATGACATGCAGCGTGATTTAATGATGATTTAAAATAAAATTGTCAGCAACTTCAATACATATGAAATGCAAAAAGGCTGGAAAACACCATTTGGTTTTAAGACATTGTTTTAGGTTGTTGTTATTATTATTATGATAACTGTAAATACTCTTATTCATGCTGGTTCACCCCAGCTGCACTCATGCCCTCGTGCTGCAGTGGCTGTCCAGAGAGAGAGAGAGAGAGAGAGAGAGAGAGAGAGAGAGAATGTAAACTAGACTCGCCTTCCTCGGGTCTCATTGGTTGATTCCCTGCCTAGCGGTTTTGTCCTTGAGAATGTGCAGACACGGAGCAGATAATGTTCTGACACCAGAAACTCTAGACCAGGACCAGATCAACACTTTACTCCCTTTTCTTCTTCTTCTTCTTCTTCTTCTCTGAGTCAGATAACAACTGCGTCTCTTGATATTATGTTGTGCGTAATTGTTTAAATCCTTTACGCACCAAAGCAAATCCCTCCAAATAAATAAATAAAATGATACGTTGTGCACACATTTGCGTGCAGCGATGATAAGAGTAGTTACAGAGTGTGTGTTGACACATCACAGATATCCCCCATATATCACGTGCAGGGCAGGCTCGCACGCTCACTTTTTATTAATTTTAAGATTTAAATTTCATAGCAAGCAGTCGAACGAGTGCCTTTAAGTGCATATAATAACACATTTTACCACTGATGTTTTGATCCTCGATTATCCCTTTGTTGCCAAGGTCAAAGATCTCTATTTACCGTGACAGACAGACAGAAAGCGGGAGTTTGTGCACGAGTCAGCAGAGGCCAAGCAGCAGCAGCATGTGCGCATGGGAGGAATCTCCCTGCTCACATGCAGCAGCTCATAAAGGGACGCATCCTGTGATCGAATCACAGTGAGGTCCAAGAGTCTCCACGTCACTCTGAAGTCTGGAAAATGAAAATAAACGCCAAAGTATGACAGAGGAAAATGATTTTTAAATAAAAATGATGCTCAAAAGCTGCACATGAGCGAACGATTTGATTTTGGTGTGAGTTGGTTTCGCACGTGTGATGCACATATTGCTATGAGATGAATAAAACCACATTATGTTAAATGTAGATGAGCCTGTGCAATCTAATAATATCGTGCTCTAAACCTTTGCACCCAGTTCTTCCCCACATCCATATTACGCATAATATAGTGTCATAAAATGTCTTCCTGGAGGTAAATCAGCAGAAAAAAATCAAAATGAAAAGTTCTCAAATCACCTAAAGGTACACACACACACGCACGCACGCACGCACGCACGCACACACACACACACACACACACACACACACACACACACACACACACACACACACACACATACGTTGTTGTTTGTGGTCTAATTTAATTATTTTTTTATTTGTTTAAATAAGAAGTCTGAGAGGTAGTTATTGCCATTTCAATGACTTTAATAAGCAAAATAGGAAACAATTTCTTCCAAAAACAACCGAAAAAATAAGACAAAACAGAAACCAGCCTGAATGGAACAGTTCAAATTTAAGTGTTTTAACTATTACTCATAATATATATAAACAGGATTGAAAATTGATCCCCAGCATCATCAATCGCAAAGTACATCATCATCATCATCATCATTATTATCATGGAATCGGCGAAAAAAGGAGAACACAGAACAAACCCGCTGCTGCAGTTTCAGTTTGATTTCAACACAGTTGAATCAGTAACGAACCCCCCCTCCCAAAAACAATAAAAAAAAGATTGTTAAATGCGTGACTTTTCAACAATATTCTTCTTTTTTTTTTTTTTTCAAATGCAAGCACCATGCTTATGATATGATCTGACAGTTTTTCTGTTAATTTAAATCATTAAAATAAAAACTTTGTCTTGTTTTGTTTTGTATTTTTTTAAACTATGCATCTGGCCAGCAGAACCAGAATCATAAAATAATAATAATAACAATAATAATAACAATAATAATAATAAAAAAAACACACACAAAAAAAAACACACACATATATATAACGTACATGTTGTTTTCATTTTGAGAATTTGCACAACCTGTGTCCCCTTTTTTTTACTGACCTGCAGGAAAAAAATCAAATCAGGAAAACATAGAGAGCAATAAGAGTCAAACTTTGTATTCAAACGCTCGCGTTATCTAAATATGAACTCTACATAAAAGCCCTGACTTTTTTTGGATTATTATTATACTAAAACATTGTTTAAAAAATATAAATCCTTATTAATATTATAGGTCCAGTGGAAATGTGCTACAGGTGGTGGCCAAATTCAAATGAGAGGAGTGGTTCACGTTGATGGAGAAGGCAAAAATAACATTTTTGAAACAATTACAGGAAGAAAAGAAAAACATTGTGTCTTATTATGTCACGTGTGTCCAAATATTTGCTCTTAAAATGTTGCACCCATGAGCATGTCCCACTTATTTATATTACAATATAGCATCATAGTACGTATTCCTGGAGGGAGGTTGACAAAAGTCAAAATGAAAACTTTAAAAAATCGTCCAAAAAAGTGCACTTGACACACAAAGTTTGCTGAATTTAAATGAGAGAAAAAAATAATGCAACTCCTCTCCTCTCAACTGTTTTTTCTTGAAAAAAAATCATCAAAACGAATGGAAAAACACACACACAACACAAAGAATGAAAGAAGTTCAAACCAGCCTCCTCTATCTTGTTGTGCAGTTTTTTGCGGTTGCATAATATTTACAAGAAAAAAAACCCTACACCATAATATGACACTGCACCGTCAGTCCTGCTGTTCCGTCCCCTGTTCTGCAAAAAACATCATCTCTTTAAAAAGAAGAAGAGAAAACTCTAGAGAAGCGCAGATCAACAACATGCTCTTAATATACACGAGAAAGATGGAAGGTACAAAATAGAAATTATTACCGTACATGTCCAGCATGCAGGATTAATATTTAATGCAGGTGTTTTTTGTTATTTTTAATCCCCCTTTTTTCGTTTAATATATATATTCGAATATAACCAAGCAGGCAATTTAAAATCAATGAGATGTTGCATAAAATGTCCCCAAAACCACCTCCCTCGCTCCCTCCCGCCCTCCCTTACCCTCCCAGTGCAGTGACGGGTTTAGAAGTTCAAAATTTTGCATAAAGTGTGGTGGAGTCTAAGATTTGGGGGAGGGGTTGTTTGTAGCTACTTGTTGTTCCATAAGAATGTCATCATTTTTCAGATTAACACAATTACATTGACAACTATAAACCTGGACGCCATCCCACACTATACTTACAGGAATGATTATTTAAAGGAGATAGAGAAAGAAAAAAAGAAACAAAAAATGAACAAGTTCATCAGCCAACATCCTCTTCTTTGAAGAAGGAAATGAAAAATGTAAAAAAAAAAAGTCTCTTCACTACAAGCAACTATACTACAAAGATGCTGCGACTCATCATCATCATCATCACACTCTACAGTTGCTCTTTGTATATCAGTTGTCACGTGGATGGAGAGATGGTTATACGAGAGAGTACTAGTTGGTGGATTATTTCTTTTTCTAATATGAATATAATTGTTACTCGTATAATCATAAACAGGGCAGAAGGGGGGGGGGGGGGTGGATTATTATTGTTTTTCTATGCTCATCATAGTCAAGTCAGTCCTTCGTGGACTGGAGGAGAAGGTGGTGGTGGTGAGGATGAGGGTTAAGGAAGAAGTTTTTTTGTTTTTGTTTGATAAACTCACATGAAGAACTCTGGCGATGACGGGTTGTCACTGGTGGAACCGGCCTCGCGGAAGCCGTTATTGGCCCCTGACCCGGTCAGTTTCTCGCACTTGAGTTTGTAGGCGTCCCTCTCCCTCGCCAGGCGGCCGATCTCCGCCTTCAGCTGCTCCACCTGGTTGATCAGCTGCGTCTTCTCGTTCTCCAGTACGTGCTTCTGCTGCACGCGCTTGAACCGGCAGGACTGCGCGTAGCCCCGGTTCTTCAGGGTCCGCCTCTTCTGTTTCAGGCGGATCACCTCGTCCTTGCTGAAGCCGCGCAGGTGTCTGTTCAGCTCCCGCACCGACATGGACACGAGCTGGTCGTCGGAGAAGCGGTCCTCCACATTGAGGCCGCCGCCGCCGTGGTGCGCCGCGGACTGGCTGAGGTGGCCGTGGTGGTGGTGGTGGCGATGGTGGTGGTGCAGCGGCTGGTGGGCGTCCGGAGACACCGGGGACGGGCTATCGGGGTCCTGGCTGTGGTGGTGGTGGTGCTGGCTGTGTGGGTGACTGTGCGCGCCCGGGTGTCCAGACATTTCCTCGCCGTGGTGCGGGAGCCCCCCCGCGTATGCGTGATGGTGCTGCTGGTTGTGGCCGTGGTGGCTGTGGTGGTGGTGCGGGTTCCTGTAGCCATCGAAGGCGCCCTGCTGCTGCAGCTGCTGCTGGACATGCGGAGGCGGAGGGTGGCCGTGCGCCGTGGACCCAATCAGGGCCTCCACCGCGTCCTCCGGGGTCAGACTGAGTGTCTGCGGGTCTATCTGCTGATGGTAGCCGCTGCTGGGCATCCAGTACAGCTCCTCCAGATGATTCTTCTGCTCCGTGGGGCTGAAGCTGGGTGATGAGGGCACCGAGCTGCAGGGTGTGCTGATGGGAGTGGAGGACACTGAACCCTGCGGTTGGAGGCGGTTGCACTGGCGCACACCACCGCGCTCCAGCCCGGCCAGGCCTTCCTTCTTCACGTCAAACTTCATCAGGTCAAAATCGTTGACATATTCCAGAGCCAGAGGGCTGCTGGGTAGCTCCGGACCCATACTCAGATCCGCGCTCATGTTGCCTTCGCGGCTCTTTCTCGTAAAAACGGACTTATTAATCAGCGTCTCTTCTCTCCTCTCTTGTTTCATGCAATAGTTCTTGAGGCTCATCCAGCGCTGCGCACTGACTTGCTGTAGCATGAAACACCCAGTGGGAGTTTGAGTGGCGGCGAGGAGAAAAAATAAAAAAATGAAAAACCGAAAAAAGTAGTGGAGGAAAAGTTTCAGACTAATGCTCTGCACATAAGATTTGCGTCATGTAGCCTACTTCTGCTGGCAAAGAGTAGGCAGGAGGTAAAGCAATGCGTCTCAGTGCACAAAAAAATAAAAAAAAGTCCCTTCAGTAGAAGTGTAGTCACACAAAAAACAACCAACATAAATAAAAAATAAACAAAGAAAATACCAGGTTCGTTGGCTGAAACGGGCACCAGTCCTCGTTGCAACTTTCTTGCTTGTAAGTCCCTTGTTTTGTTTTTTTTCTCCAGGAAAAAGAATCGCTTGTAAAATACAGGGCGTCTGATTTTCTTTCTTTTTTTTTCGCTGAGAAGCAGCTTTTCCAGCTCTGCACCGCAGAGGTTTCAAGGCTCTCCTCTCCTCCTCCTCCACCTTCTCTCTCTATGGCTCTCTGGTTTCCAGCAGACTGCGCTTGGAGTGAGCCAGCGCTTCATCCTTATAGCGCATTCGTGACGTCGATCCCGGAGCGCGCAGTTCTCCAATGGGAGAGGCGCTGAAACAGAGGAGGAGGAGGGAGGAAGAGGCGGGAGGAGAGAGGAGGGCGCACAGTGGAGTCCTGACAGCTTCAGACAGTCAGCTGACCGACTTCCCTAAAAGCAGAGGGAGGGAGAAGTGGAGGAGAAAGAGAAATGCCTTCCCTTCACGGACACTTTATAAGCGGCTCCTTTTCTTTGTCTTCGTCCACATCTTAATGTGTGCGTGCGTGCGTGACTTCAATCAACATTCAATATTCAAACTTTCAACACTAAGACCTCAATATATTGTAACTTATTTCGGAATTCCATGTGATAACATCTGATATTTTTTTAATTCACGCAGTTGAAGTTAAAGGTGCAGTGTGTAAAACTGCGAAGTCGTCCCTTCCAAGTGCGGAGAACCTATTATGCAGCCTTCAGTTAGCATCAAAACAAAACTGAGGGTTAGTTTGTCAACTTTAACAAAAAAAAGTGGGCCTCCAAGTTGACCCTTCTGATGCAATGAAAAGCAACAATTCATACTTTCAAAAATCCCTGGATTGAGGATATTGGAACAAAAATCCAATAAACTAATAGAATTAACGTGTTTTATAGTGTATATTGTCCTTTTTTATAGATAAAAAGTAAAACAACTTATTTTTAATGTTACTGTTGCATAATCAATACAGCATGTATCTTTGGCTCAGTGTTTAATGATGTTATTCCCATTACAGCTCAAGTCTAATTGTTTGTGATGAAAGTATAGTTGATTTGCTTCGGGATTATTAATCCCACATTCTCACACTTTGGCTCACCTTGACTCAGGGACACAGTGTTTTACAGCGTCACACTGGGTTCTCAGCAGAAAACAGGCTCAAGGCTGCCGCCGTGTGGACATCACACGCACAGCTCAGTGCAGCAGCTGCAGAGACGCGTCTGCTTTCGATGTTCTGTTTTTTTTCTGTTTGTTTTTTCTGTTTTTTTTTTTGTTTTTTTTATCTCCACGCTTGTTGCTTGTATTTCAAATGTCACATCCTGCGATAATGACTGACAGCTATTAGGACTCTCATCACGAGTGCCACTTGTTTAATCACCTGTCTAACAGGTCGTTTTATTATTAATATTCTTAGTATTGGCCATGTGGCATCACATCCCGCAGGATGTGACTGTGTCATTGATTTGATTGTGTATTTTTAATTGTCCAAGGAGACAAAAAAGAATGAAACTCTCTGTAAATGAGTCAATTTGCGGAATCGATTGGATTATCATTGCGTTTCCACCTCATATCCACGCTTGAGTTCAGGCAGCAGCCGCGTGAACCACGAGTCTGTGTATCGATCAGAGGCAAAGGATGAGATCCGGATCGCGATTATTGAACGAGGGCGTATTTGTTTATTTGAGTTCTAAATTATTTTAAGTTGTGCAGCAGTGACTCAGTACGTGAGTTCATGTCATAAATAATTACCATAAAAGCCTTAAAAGCGCCATTTTTTACAATTTAAAAAAAAATTACCAAATAAAAAAATGATATACAACTGTAAAATAAACTTGAAATTTTACAAAGAATAACAATTGTTTTTGAGGTATAATTCAACCAAACAACCTCACATATGAAACAATTAAAATACTTACTTGTTATGTTATTATCAGCAATAAAAACAGCAAATTAATATGAGATCATTTCTAATAAAATACAACTTACAGATGTGCAGCCTTTATAATAATAAAACACTGATTTAATTGTATAGCATACAGGTGCAAGTTACAATCTTTCTTTTTTTTTGCCATAATCCTTCAAATAAGTTCTCGCTCCTTTGCTCCAACTTCCCAAAAAACAAAAGCGCCCTGAGCGAGTCTTGCCTTGCCGACCCGCGCTGCTCCAAAATAAATAATAAAAAAAAAAACCTCCTCCATCCTCTTCCTCACAGCGAAGCCGACCCGGCGGCACGCAGCCCCATTAGGTCGTAATGCTCTCTCTAATATAGCCCCGAGTCCAGCGCCTTAATAGATCCAGGCAAGCAGGCCCCGCCGCCGGCTCTCCCCCTCCGGTAATAACGCGGCAGTAATGGAGACGCGAGATGTTAAAAAAGCGTCCATGTCAGCAGCATATCGGTGGTTAATGATCTATTAAGTGATCCGTGTGCTTATGGACATCGAGGGGGAGAGAAGAAGAAGAAGAGGGGGAAAAAAGTGTTGATGCTTGCTTATTCTCCCCCCACACACACTATCGAAGAGTCCCATCCTACGGATTTTTTAGGAATGAATAACAAGAAATAAAATCAGCGTTTTAAATGTGACATTTAACAGTTGGCGCGTGGAGGAGGCAGCAGCAGCAGCAGTAGCAGCAGCATCTTACACCTGCAATAGGCCCGCTGCTTCTGGAGGCCCGCGTTGTGTTATGGAGGAGAGAAAAGAAGAGGGGAGAAGGATTTCTCCTCTTCTCCATCATCCATGCGTGCGCACCGGTTCTTCCAACTGCCAAGATTCCCCTTCCTCCCGCCTCTTTTTGGATCTGTGTGGAGGATACAGTGACTATTAAGGAATAATGTTTTGTTGTTTTGTTTTTTTAATTCTTCTTTTTTAGAGTCAGAGTGAGGGTTTTGTCTCACTCCTGAGTCACATAGTGGGTTTTTATTCGCTGCACTTTTGTTGTGCGTAAAACCTCTAACGGCCCCCCTCCCGGTGATTCCTGGACAGGCTGCAGAAACATGAAGCCGAGCTGCAAACAGGGCCAGAGTGAGGGATGGAGATACGCTGCTGCTGCTGCTGCTCTGATGGACTGCAGGTGACGCAAAGAGGAGTGGGGGAAAAAAGATTCCACCGATCTCCCTAAAAAAGTTGGATAAACTTTAAATTTGGATAACTATGTCTGCAGTGTGTATGTGTGACGTGTGGTTTATGAATTATTGCTGCATTTTAAAGCTTTTATGTAGAAGAATGTGTGGATAATGATGTGTAACAGGATAATATCGGCCATGTCACATCCAAAACACACAGAAATGCCTCTCAATAAATACCATCAGACCTGAAATGCAGCTGTGTAAAAAAAAAGTTAGTTTATTCCTAAACGTGTTGGCCTCTCGTTTCTGTTAATTAATTTAACATTTTCAGTTCCTTGTTTACTCCAGACTGATCCATTGTCTGTTTGTGTAAACATGTTTTATTAAGACGTGTGTGTGTGTGTGTGTGTGTGTGTGTGTGTGTGTGTGTGTGTGTGTGTGTGTGTGTGTGTGTGTGTGTGTGTGGTGAAGATTGTCTTGATTAAATGAGGGTTATTTCGGGGTTAGCAGGAGGATGAGGATGTGGCGAGATCAGTGCAAACATAAATATTAACATTTAGAAAATAATATATACTATTAATATAACTAAATCCTACCACTCTGCACGCGTGATTTCTCCCACACGCATGTTTTTCCCCAAAGTCATAACTCCTCAACACAGGAGCAAAGTGCTTTAGCTGCCGTGTGGATGCAGTGTGAGGGGAAATTAGGGCTTATTTCTAGTGACAGGGCGCCTCTGGTGGCGCATTTACTCACTTCCAATGCTTGGATTATAACATCAGTGACATGCAGTCCTTTATACTTATTCAGTCTTGGCACTTACCACCAACTCTTGTTCAGCCTATTTTTAAAATAAAAATATGACACATGAAACGTATATATATATATATATATATATGTGTGGGATTAGATGTCCCTGATTGACGTGCACTAAATATAACAACAAATAAATGTCAACTGGCTTCATCCCAGAAGAAAAAAAGAGAGAATAAAAAAGCACAGTAAATCTGCCATTTGGTCATTTCATTAATGTAAAGTGTGATGCTGTGTTTAACAATAGTTTGGCTTCCCTCCAGCTGGCAACACTGTTTTTGTTGTTTTTTTAAATCATAAACTGTGGCTGCGTGACCACACGAGAACATACAGTGCACTGTATATAGGCAACACCACAAGAAGTGGATCACAGTGCAGGCGTAACGCAATTAAAGCCTGGTCATAACCACAGTTTACATCTGTATTATCACTACTGTAACTCTATAATAAAACACAAGGAGCTCAAGCCTTATAATATATAATTATAATTTTCTACCCATAAGTGGCACCTGCTTTTTTTATTCTATTTTCTATTTAATACACTTTAAACACTTCATATTCTCCATCAGGCTGCCTTATAATTTTTATAAATAGTCATAACTGACATGTCAGAGTGAGGGAGCGTCCTTTGTTGTCCATGTTGGCCTCTAATTGCCTGCATGTGGAGCTGTCAGAGCGTTTTTCTCTGGCTTATGTTAAAATCTCCACTTCATATAATATTCTGGAAAATGCACCGTGTACGTCATCTTCATTAGGCGCGTCCACATGCAGAGAGGTTGGTGGTTTGATGCTAAGAGCAAAGAAAAGGTTTTTAATAACGCTGAAATGGCTCTGTGTAATATCTCAGCAGACTTTTATTTTCCTGTGGAGGGAGTAAAGTGTAAAGAGCAGAGTTTGTTGCTGCATACCACTTCTTTTGTGACTGATAGTATGACAAACTTTAGTATCGATAGATACAGATATCAGTCTCTCTTTGTTTTTTACCTATTTTAAACAACTAAGCTGTCAATAATACAAATACCAGCCATTTTAGAAATATCATTCCCAGCATGGCAGGACCTCACTTATACTCTGGGCTGCTCAACATGTTGGATGCACTGAAAAAAAAGAAAATGGTTGACAAACTTCATTCATTTGGTGCTGCAAAGTTGTTTTTATCATAATAATACTTCCAATTGCCAAAGATCATAGAATTGTGAGGTAAGCATCAGCAAGACCAACAACAAAGCTACCTTTAGTTTGAATGAACTTATTTTCTTTGAAAGTTTGTCCACCATTTTCTTTTTTTTATTGGAGACATTTTCATCGTCTTAATATTTAGGGTTAACAAATAATATCAGAATGTATTGATTTTGTCTTTTCCACTGATCTGATTCAGTGATTTTCAAACACCAGCATTTGCCCCAGTATTTGTACAAGTGAACTTTATTATAGAGTGACTGATCTCTCATGTTTCTTCTCCTCTCCTCTCCTCTCCTCTCCTCTCCTCTCCTCTCCTCTCCTCTCCTCTCCTCTCCTCCCCTCCCCTCCCCTCTCCTCTCCTCTCCTCTCCTCTCCTCTCCTCTCCTCTCCTCTCTCTCAGCATGTCAATCACCAACCGTGGATCTGAAGATGATGCTTTTATTAAACACTTTCTCTCCCCACTCCTCTCCACATCCCTCCCTTTTCTTCCTCTCCCCTCATCCTCCCTTGCTGAGTGACCTCCCTGCCTCTGTGGCTCTCTCACCCTCTCCTCTAAGCCCTGGCCATGGCCCTGCCCACCCTGGGTCATTTATCATGGAGCAGGAGGGGAGCCCCCGGGCCTGCAGGCCCCTGTCAGCCCCTGCAATCGCCTCTTTGTGGCTCCCAGCAAACAAGTGTCGGATCAGCAAAAGTCTATTAAAGCCTGGTGGGCCTTTCTCAGCCTATTGGGCTCGGGTCAGTGAGCTGCTCTCCTCGCTGCTCCTAGAGCTCTTTGTGTCGCTGCCGTTCGCTGACACAGATCCCCACAAGATTAATGATTTTTAGCAGCCATTTGAGTCTCACTCGCAGGGTCCCTCTCTCTTTCTCCTTTTTTTTAATCCTTTCTCTATCTCACTCCTTTAACCTATTTCTCCTACCACTCGTCCCGTACATGGTGATTTCTCGCTTTCTGCTCCATGCGTTTTGCTTGTCTCCTCCTCTCTGTCACTGCTAATCCAATAGATATTGACCATTTGTGTAAGGTCATAATCCACACACGTGTGATTGCCTTTAATGGCAGCCCATATTCATCAAACAATCATCTCTTTGTGGCAGATTCCATGATGTAAAGGGACATAAACTACAGCTGGAAAACATGTTGTCTGAGTGACGGACTCCTGTCTGGTCGTGGATTTCCCACAGTCTGCCTCCAGAGGCTCAGAGTAATTTGAAATCTTCGAGGCACTTCCATGACTTCCATGTTGCCATGTTGCTCAGTGTTGTTTCCAGTAATTACTGCAGGTTAAGTGCACGTCCCGGAGCCCGGTGGAGGCAGCTCTATCCCTCACATGGGACATGACTCAGCACAGTTCAGGTCATCCGGCCATTTCCCTGACCACTGGACCACACCCCGACCTACTCTAAACCCACAGGACAAGCACTATTTACGGTGGACTCGTGTTCACTTACATCACCTAATGTAATGGCTGCTTTATTTCCCAGTCGATGCTCTCTCTGCTTTTTTGCAGAACTTCAGGCTGACGCAATTGTTCAACTCCAAAAATTTATTTTTCTTGTTATTGCATGTTATCACATTTTTTAAAATTACAATTTTTTCTCATTTTGTATTTGTCAATATTGACAAATTGTTTGTTGGAAAGATACCAACAGGGTAAAATAAATATTCCCTGAAAACTGAAAGCATGACTCAGCTAAGCTGCTGCTAGGCAAAATCAAAATTACACTCAGTTTTTTTGTCTTTTTCTTCTTTTAGTTTAAAACAAGTCAACTCGTGTCATTACTACAGGATGTGCAGGAACTTTTTTTTCTTTCTAATATGTGATCCAGTTATTTTGACCACCAGTATCTGCAGTTTCATATTTAGTCTAAAAACAGCCCTGTAATAAATATGCCAACTATTCTATAATTGTTTTAAAATGTTTTGTCTGAAATAAATAAATCTGCCATTTATGTAGGAAAATATTGCTTGGTTAGAATTCTTAACACTAGCTCGTGAAGCTAACTTCTTTCAGATAGTAATGTCTCTTAAAAAGAGGAAAAACACAGACCAAAAATGAGACGAAACTTAATTAAAGCTTAACATAAACTGGAATATCTTACTGGGTTCTAACCCATCCCAGAAATTGGGTTTATTTTACTTTCTTGTAAATCAATTTTGCAGTGCAAAAATCTAAATATACCTCATGTCTATCTCACGGTTATAGAGAAGATTCTGTGTTCTAAGCATCATGTGACTGTGTCACTTACAATATGTCCTTAAAAAGGTGTATCCTAGTTTCATGCTGATTAAGACAGGTACACTTTTAAATATGTGTCTGTGGCAACTTTCAGAGGCTGCACACAAGCAGCAATCAACCAGCAAATTCACTGTGACACTCCAAAAAAAAGGAATTATTATAGTCTACAAAATAAAGCACTTGAACGAGGAAAAAGCCATTATGGTCTGTCTGTTTTTTTCCTTGCAGGACAGCATTAAGAAAAAAAAGACAAGAGACCGAGGGCAGACATAGATTTGTCTTTACTGCTCCTGCACAGGTTGGCATTGTTCAAATATTCGTTGTGGGCTATGTAAACTATTACACTTACAGTAAACCTAAATAATAAATTATTGTGTCTTCCAGGAGTAAAAGGAAAGCTGTACTCTGCAGGTCTAACAACTCAATTCAGCTTCAGTTAAACTTACAATTAGTTTGTAATAGAACTTTGGTTTGGGCCATAAACCGGCAGATGTTTTTCCCAACTGGAATCATGTTGACATTGCTTCAATTCAATGCAATCACTTTGCCCAATCAGGAGACATAATAACTCATCTGCTTGTGAGGTTATGAAGAGTTCCATTTACATCAGATGTGACATTATTTACAGTCAGTACTCAACTGCTGTGGCAAAGACGACCGTCTACACGCATAGCAAAGTAGTGAAGTCATGAACATGTTTTCCAACGTAACGACAGTTACACACACAGACACTATACAGTATATATTAAACCAAATATGTGGATTTACTTTCTATTATTAGGAAAGTAGAGAGGACAAAAGGGAAAGCGATCAGATAAGCGCTTTAATGTCACCGTGGTGCTGCATGTCACAGCAATGCCTGCTGAAAACAATACATCATAGAATTAAGATAAAAGTATTGCTCTCACTTTATCTTACTCCATAACTAAAAATATGTATTACACATTGACAAAAAATAAATGTTTTTATACAGTGTAGCAACACGTATGTGTCTGACTTAATTTGTAAATGATAAGAATTGCAAAAAAATGCAATTAAAAGTTGCAGAGGGTTTTTACCATAGTGATGTGAGTGGCAGCCATCTTGGAGTCGTACCATGTCAGGGTCGGTGATGTCTGACAGAAATCTGACTTTCAACTTTGGACTACAACTGAAATGTGTCATTGGGCTGTCATAAAAAAAAAAAAAAAAGTGGCCATGACAGACACTCTGGCACCAGGTGTCAAAATTAAATTAAAATGATGCATACAACTTTAGTTTATTATTTGCACATTATGCAAAATAAAAATACAAATCAATATTGATAAGGTATTCGGCAGGGGAGGTTAGAAGCCAAAAAGGCTAAGAAATACACTCCAAACAACAGTCACAATAGTCAGCATGTGTGCATAGTTTGTTGATCAGTGATATCCTCAACTTTTAGAGAGAATAAACTCTGATATCTCTGACAAAATGGAAGATTTTAGAGTGTCGAAGTCATGGATATTGATGGATGAGCGAGTACTCAGTTGTGTTTTGATACGTTCATACTTATTGACAACATAAATATTCATTCAGTGTCCAATATTTACTAATTTTCAGTTTCGTCTTCTGTCATTGGTATTGAAGGTTTTCCTAATGACTCGTAAGGTGTTAGATAAAAATCCACTGCTTTAAGGGACCCCTGTAGAGAGAAACATTGAGACTGCATCTATATTCAACAGATAGTCACTGTGTGTGTATGCACTTTTTGCTATGAACACAATATCTGCCATCAGTTGCTACCTGCTGTGGCTAAAAATGACTCAGTATGCAGCGACGGTGAACTGAAATTGGGTATTTCAACAAATAGGAGCGCGCTTGTCACTACAGTATAACTGATCCCTTGTGATACATTATCAGAAAAAGCATAATCCATACAGTAGATATTTCATTATCTATTCTGCCCTTAATGCTACAGTTACTTATTTCCAGCATCTCTTTTCTTCCTCTGTGATGAAACGTGCAGCAGTACTGAGACAATCTGAGTGTGTGAAAGAGAGAGAGTGTGTCAAAGTGAAAGTATAACTGTCCACCTCGGTGTCAGTGAAGCCACCGGTGGGTCAGTGTCTGTTCTCACCTGAAACTCTCTCCCTGTGTGTTTACAGCACCTCTGTTTTAGGACAGAATGGATGAACCCAGTCTTCTGCTCCTGACGTGTCCATCCACCTACCCTGCTTCTTGTCTGATTAATCTTCTCACACTGTGTGTGTGTGTGTGTTTGTATGTGAGTGTATTTGTTTGTATGTGTGGCTGTGTGTAAATGGTTATAGATGGGGCGACACCACCACACTGGCAGTCTGAATCATTACTCACACAGATAGGGAGAGACCCAGTGCCGTGGAACCCCCTAACATCCTCCTTCCCGCATGTACTGTACACACACACACACACGAACGCACGCACACACACACACACACACACACACACACACACACACACACACACACACACACACACACGCTCATATCCCCAGGTTATTCATTTCTAAACAGAGTGCCTGGCATTTCACCACATCCACCCTCCTGTTTATTAAGAGTCTTGTGCAGAGGGGGAGTCGTGGATGGGATTGGATTTGTATTCTTTGTTTGCATCTATTCTCTTTGCCTCTTCTCTCGTCATTCCTCTTCATCTTTCATTTCCGAAGAAGGTAGGATGAGAAATGACACCTTTCCTCACCGTGCATGCACTTTATGCCTTGTCTACCGTGCAAAAAGTGCATTCATGCCTATGAAGACCTCTGCGATCTCCTACGTGTTTCCAAACGCACATCCATTCTGTTTTGCTGCAGCATTAGCATTATCAAAAAAGAATATATAAAGTGGATTTTCAGACAACCGCATGAACATGAAAGGAAGCATAAAAACAAGTGAGCGATACTTGAAACTGTGTAAGTGTATCATTAATTATACATCCTAATTCCAGAAAAGTAAGGGTGTTTTCTCTTACTGCAAACATTTATGTAGCAGATAAATGTTGTGTTAGAAATAGAAAAATAGAAAAATAGAAAAATACAATTTGGTGATGCAATGCAAACAAGTTGGGAAACTTTGCAAATGGTTATAAAAGTAATGCTGGTCTTGAATAACTAACAAGACCAGCATTCTTTAATACCTCATGATGACCTCAAAAGATGAACAAATTAAGCCGCACTTTTAGTTTTCTCAGTCAAAAATTACCATCTTTATTAATAAATGGGTAAGAATAAATATCAGTGTTTGGTCATTTAATTCAATAAAAAAAAGAAATCACCCACGACCCATCTGTGTGTCCTGACCCAGTGGTTGGCAATCACTGCCGTATATATAAAGGTTTCTTTGTCCCTTGCTGTTACACGTGTTACCATTAAATACATGTACACAGTTTCATCAGTACATTAATAAGGTTGTAATCGATATAAACTATGTACTTTACTTTACAATGTACCTCTGATGTGCCAATACAGGTTCATTTAATTAGGTACCAGTGGAGGCCTGTCCATAGAGGGCACTAGGGGGCCGACCACCAGGCTCACATGAAGAAGATAGGAATCACCTAAAATAATTTATAAAAACATGGAAAATGTAAATAAATGCGCTACACATCATACAGTCTGTGACTACCACGTGTAATCTGCATTCAAGTGTAGTTTTAAAAGCGTTCTCTCACTCGTTTACAGCGAGTGAATGGTCATGTGATGTATATCCCTGTTCCTTTTGGGCGCACAAATCTTTACGATAGACTTTCGCTATAGCGGATTGGGGGCTGAGCTGCATTGGTTTCCGATTGAGTCGTGTAGTCCAAAGGAGTTAAGTATACAACGTATAGAGATGTCAATTAAAAGCAATTATTTAACCTCAATATCAAGGCTATTGCATTCAATAAGAGTTTATAGAGAAGGCTAACTGTTCAGAGGAGTAGCTGAGTTAATGAATACACAATTCAGCAATAGATGTGAAGTTAGTGCCACAGTGTCCTTGGCACATTTATCATAATCATTTGGCATTTATGAAAAAAAAAAAAGAAAAAAAAAGAAAAAAAGAAATCATACCCACTCGCACATTAATTCGGTTTCCTTTTTTCATTTCTATCCAGGCTAAGGACGAGTCCTTGTTTCTGTAGAATGTATGAGAGCAATTACATTCCCATCATGAAGACACTGTGGACCTGAACACAATGGGAAAAAATGGCAATATCATTTAATATCCTCATTGGAAAATCATACAAGTGCAATGCAGCGGCAGAAAAAACAAGTCTGTGTAGTATTTGTGTCGTGTGTGTGTTCAAACATGTGATTTCTGAGTGTTTGTGGTCCTCAGTGCCCAAACACGTCGGCTGTTTATAGCAAATATATGCATGAGTGTGTGTCGTGGCAGTATGTATATGCGTGTGCTGGAAGCAAGGCGTGTGTAGAGGGGAAGAGAGACTGTAAATAAATCTGTTTGGGGATTGGGGGTGCGGGGATGAAATATGGCCCCCGCGATGTGGAGCAATGTGAAAAACTCGGCAACGCCAGGGAATAACAAATCTCCCGATGTCGCCTGGCCGCAAAATAAATACACTCCCCCGTACAAGTCATCCATCTGGACTATGAGTCGCAAGAAAGACGCCCCCAATACATCCCCAACACACACACACACACACCAAACATGCACCCAACACCCATCCCACACAGGAGCCATATTTATTTGCACATTTATTTATATGATTTTGTTTGTAGGATTAAATGGAAACTGGTGGTTGAATTTATTGGTGGTTTTTCATGTGAATGAAACATGACCCCCCTCCTTTATAATGCTGTCTGTGTCTTAATGGGTTGGGGTGGCGGGCGATGAAGGGCCACTGGGGTGTTCTGTGGTGTATGCGCGTGTGTGTGTGTATGTGAATTGGGCGTTTTAACTAATGATCACTCATGAGGGATTGAATAATTAAATTTCAGCCGTGACAATTTAAAAGTCTCCCCACACAAAGTCGAACGAATTAGGGCGAAGATGAAGGATTGTGAACCCCAGTGAGACGGATTCAGCATTTATTCAACTAAACATGAAAGCCAACCACTTTTGTTCTTCTTCTCTCTTCTTATCACAGCCACTTTTCTCAGATACTCCATCATTACAACCACTGCAGCACTGAAAAAACACACACACACACGGGGGTGTTACACACAGGGTTGCCAGGTCTGTATTGGGGACCTTCGGCTTCTCTAGGGGTCGCCACAGCAGATGATCAACCCTCCCATTGGGACCATGCTCGATACAGGCACTAGAAGTACAGATTAGATGACCCCTTGTGGTTGGGGGTCAATTCAGAGTGTTCAATTAACAATGAGTGATGGGTACCTTGCTCAGGGGTACACTAGCTCTTCACTCGGCTGGGATTCGAACCAGCAACAGTACAGTAACACGCTCAGTTCCAGAGATATTTTGCCGATATCGGACACTACATTTTAAAAGCCAATATTGTTTGATACCTATATTGTGCCGATAATATTGTGCATCCCAAGTTTTAAATCTCAACAATTTGTTCCTAAAATGGGCTTTTATATTCATTCAGATTGTAGATATTACTACATTATAATATAGTTCTGTGAATGTGCTGCTCAATAAGAGTTGATTGTTTAAATGTTGCTTTTTAGTCCTTGTTGTGCACGAAGAGCATGTCAAAAGTTGTCAAACTTTGCAGTAAAAAAAAAAAAAACAGCCCTGGCAAACGTGATTATGTATCTGAATGTTATCGTTGTTCATTTAAACAAAACAATAACAGCAGCAGCAACATTGAGGCATTTAACTTTTACAATAAGCAATTTTGTTGTTTTTGTCTATTTTCCAATTAGGATCTATTCTCTGGCCTTAATTAGGTCCTGATGAGGTGTTTGTTGTTTGTTGTTTGTGTGTGTGTGTGTGCGTGTGTGTGCGTGTGTGTATGCGCGCGCACGAGTGTGCATGTGAGAGAGAGGGTCACGCTGTCCCTTCTAGGGATAAATATTAGCCCTTGTTGTTTGCAAATAGGTGATGTATGGTGGCCATATCTCTCAGTGATGAATGTTTTTTTTTCCAGAAATTTCCTTTCCTTTATCAATTGACTAACAAACCCATGTATCACTGCCACTCTCCACTCCCCATATAAATTAAATAACCAGTTCTCCCCCCCCCCCTCTCTCTCTATGCCTCTCTTCTCACTTTCTCTCTCAAACGTGTTTCCATGCTCCCCAGTTCCCTCTCTTATTATTCCTTTTTAGCTTTATTCATTTCCCCACATTTTGCTCGTTTTACCTCGTTTCACACCCACACATACACGCACGCACGCACGCATGCACGCACGCACGCACACACACACACACACACACACACACACACACACACACACACACACACACACACACACACACACACACACACACTCACAGATGTCAGCAGGGATGTTATGGGAGTTCTTACATACACAATATCTCTGTCGCAAATTTCCCTGTAATGTGATGGAGACAATAAAGGTGCTTTCCGCTGATTACCTCTTTGCCTCTGTCTTATTTTTTGATAGACTCATCATCTGGCGGTGTTTGACGGACTTAAAGAGACATGATCATAAGAGAAAGTATGTTTACTAGTTATTTTTTATCACCACAATGCTCCGTGTGCGGTTAGAGTCGGGCAGGTTCCTCTCCATCACAGAATGACGACGGGAGGGCGATTATGCCGTGGCACCATATTGTAAACTACTCGTCATTATCTGGCCCATCCCTGCTAACGACTGCACTGGAAATAAACAGGGGGGCGATGTGGAGCGCCATCTTAATCTGGAGGGCCGTTGAAGAGTGAAGTGCTGTCATTAAGCACAGCTGGATCACACCAGGAAATGGGTGATGCTGAGCTGTAAAGTTGCAGTGAAGCCGGCTCACATCCAGGCCCGGAGCTTCGCGGGGGTTCACTGTTGTTATCATTGCCACGTGTAAAGCTGCAATTGGCAGAATGGCTTGTAAAATAGTGGATTGTCGTGTTTCAAGTTGTGGAAATAGTATTTTAGGGATCTCAGGTCTCTGTCCTGAACTGCTCTTATCAGATGAGCACAGACAGACAAACAGATTAACCGAGGCAATATCGCCATCTCCAAAGTTGTTTTTCATACTGGATGTGTCTGTGGCTCGCATCTATTTTGCACACACATTTCACAGCATCTCACAGCCAAAATTCACGGTGAAAATGATCTTTCTTCTCACTTTCAGGGTCTGTCACAAATGTTACAAACGTGTCCTGTTCCTGTTTCAAAGGATAAAGTGCTTCAGTTCCCTGAGCCCTGAATCTTTTCTTTTTCCAGCAATGTTTTATTGTGAAATATCGACTGATGGAAAGATAAGTCACACTTATGTCTTTAAACGTTTTTTTGTATGATTTTCAATGTAAAACGCTACGTAAAATATTGCAGAAGCTGCACAATATCCCTATGGCAGATGAGCAGGAGTCATGCTTCCCACGTAAACTATACAGATCAGTCCTGCTGCTGTCACGCCAGTGTGAAACCCGGAGCCTGTCCTTCAACACAGCAATGGCAGCAGATACAAGCCATAGTTCAATTTTCAAAATAGGCGCCCCTAGTAGTCGCATAAATAATCTTTTTTTTTCTTTTTTTAAACCCTAATCTCACTGACACAGTAATTGAGTTCAAAAATACCAGGGTCATACCTCTCCTACGGTAAATTAGGAAAACACTCCTATGTATTGCATTTGGTCGTTTGTATTGGAGGAAAGGTTGGAAACCAAAAACCAAATATTTCCAACTTGAAAAACTCACCAATCTCATTAAACCCTGATATGGGATTCCAAGGCAGCTGCTACTTTTACCATTAATAGCACTTCTGTCATGTTTGTTTCAGAGTAAATCAGTCGTACACTTGGTACTGTTTGATTTTTACCCGTAGACATGTTGCTAGACTGTATGTGTGTAAGAAAACAACAAGAAAACAAAACAAAACAAAACATGTAGAGCCTTGTTTCCAGCTGGTCTTGCTCACAATAGCTTGCCTAAGAAACGTTTGGATTTCTGACTTTGGTCCCACTTTCAAAGTCAAAGAGTGGAGATGTTAATAAAATAACATGGAATAAAATAATGAATATATATAAAAAAAAATATGTATTGAACACTGATGTAAGTTGCACAAGTTGTAAAGAGTCAGAACAATCAGAGGATAAATGCATTGAGCCAGAAATTACTTCATCTGCATGAAGACAAAAATTATCTGTCCAGCTGTGTCTCATCCACAAATGCCACCTTCCACAGACAAAAAAGGCTCTGTCTCTAGCCCTGGAACAGTACAGATCAGTTATTTTGGCACTTATAACTTTTGACAATGCAAAATGCAAGTATTTGTGCAATGTACTGACCAAAAACCAAACTGTATGTTGTTGGAAGCTAATTCACTTCAATTGCATTATGCTGAAAGGCTATTATTGCTAAAATATCTTGCTTACTGTACCTTTATACCAGGAATACTGTAGAAAGAAACATGCAGCAGATTCATTATCAGCCACCACTGTGGAACTTAGTTGTTCTCAAAGACAAACATCAGTGACGTTGAAACAATTTGTCTTTTTAGTGTGTGTCACTCTTTCTGGCTCCTCACTCTGTTTACACACTGCACTCCCTTCTCTCCTCTCTCCTCCCCTCTTTTTCTAAAATCATCAGTGGCTTAAAAGTGAAAACAAAGATATCCAACCCTGAGAATGACACTCCCCTGAAACTTAAAGGAGGATGTGCTTGTCTTACTGAGTTAACACACTTTCTTTGTGACCAGTTCTCAGAGTGAGAGGCCACTGCAGGGTGGTGGTGGTGGTGATGGTGGAGGGTGTATAATATATATGGGAGGAAACTAAGTTGAATGACCATGAGTTATCTAAAGAAAATAAATAAAACAAGAGTTTCAGGGGGCAAGGACTGAACTTTGTTTCTTTTTTTTATGAGCTGCTTCCCTCATTGTTATTGTCTGTCAGTGTTTCTTCTGCACACATTTTGTTAAGTCACTGCAGTCAGTCAGAGTCAGACATTATAACCAATTTGGCATTTATGTATAAAAATGGGCCAACAAATATTTGATTGATGATTGACTATTGAAATAGTTACATTAGAATAAGTTTAATTAATTAAATTGAATTTCAGTCACCTGTGGAACAGTCAGGCCTGTAAAAACACCATCCAATCATATTGAACAGCCAGCACGCATTAATTGGATTGTAATGCATCAATCAAACTGCCATCTGCCCCCTCCCCCTCACAAGACAACAGCAGAGCTTATGCTAGCTTGCTAAAAGTTGCAGCAACGTTACTCGCAGAAAAGGTGCCAACAACAGGTGCTGGTTACAAATGAAAGTTAAATAAATGTTTTTTGGAAAAAAGCTATTGCTAAGAAAAAGGCTGATGCAGAGAACTATCCAAGACCAGAGAGAACATTGGTTCTGCATTTGAACAGTGGCGACAGATGAAAAGCCCCAAAAGGCCTGTAAAGTGACGCCATGGTGGCTCTGTTTCTACTCGACTGGTAGGTTCAATGTGCGACGAGCGCGGGGGGTTGACTAGTAAGAAGAACTGTGTCTGCCGCACTGCTGTGATTCGTTCGTGCTGTCAGTACACTGACTCAGTCATGATTTGCGAACGAACGAACTGAGAGAGAGAACTGAACTGTGGCTGTGGACATGAATCTCGCGAACGAACTGACACGCAGAGAACTGAACTGTGGCTGTGGACACTCACTCAATGACCAGCGGCGAGAACGTACTGCACTCAGGGAGGACGTGAGTCACGTAGCAGGGTATTGGGCTCCTGCTAAGATTCGGTGAAAGAATCTTTTGAACAAATCATTTTGATGAACTGATTCAAGTGATTCAGTACACTCAAATGAACTGCCGATCCCATCACTAGTAGGTTCACTTGAGGTCTTTTTTTAGGTCAACTAATTGATTGATAACAATAAGCAGTTGATTATTTGATTGTGAAACTAGGTAACTTGAGAAGAAAGAACTTTAAAACTGCTTTTTCTTCTCAAGTTACCCAGCCCCTGTATTTATTGTTCATGTTTACTCTATTCATTTTGTTTTTTCCTTCAAGTTAGTGCGTTATTGTGTCATCGTCAGCCAATTGAGTGCAAACTAATCGTTTTATATTCACATATGTGAGACGCAGGAACCAGGAAACATGCATCTTATTCTCTGATTCATTGTCCCACCCAAGGTCCCACACATGTCAGCATGAAGACTAGCGGAGCTGGGAATCAAACCCACAACCTTCCAGTGGAAAGATGAGTTGATAAGTTGAGAATATGTTGATTTTTTTATGCATTTTGCTTGATAAAGGACAAACAATAAGAGCAAGTTTCCATTAATCTCCTCTCAATTAACTTATACATTGGTTTTCTTCAAACTATATCTTAAAACTATGTCATCAACTACATAGTTTTCTACTACCTTCTCCTGTATCCCCTCTCTGTGTTATTGTCATTCAGAATATCTGATGTCTCTCTTGCAGTGACTTGCAGTGACCCTCTGTCACGTCCCTCAGATGGACAGAACTGAGTTGTCTGGACAGGCCGTAGCTCTCCCCACAAACGCTTGAACAATTGGAGGTAAATACGTTGGAGACAGCCCATTTGTTTTGGGCCGGCGGTGATGCATGCTTTTGCAGCGAGCAGCACATTTTTACCGCGCAGCCCAAAGCAGCCGTGAGTAATGGACTGCTCCGGCCTGTCCACTCATACTGCTATTTTTATTATTGTATCCCTTATAGTTTTCATTTTTCATATCAGGGAAAGAAAGGGGGAATAAAGAGAGAGAGAGTGTGTGTGTACAGCTTTCCCTTGAAGTACGTTCTTTCCCTAAAAGAGGCGGGAAGCAGGGGGCCCCATGCACATCCCCTCCTTCCACTCGCTTTATCATACTCCATCAAGGATGGAGGATTGCTTGGAGATTCTGTTGGGAGAGAAAAAAATAAGGGATTATCAACAGACAGAACAATAATTCAGGCCTGGACAGCTACATAATAATTTTTAATCAATCCATCATCCATGTGCTTTTGTCTTGTGTTTGTCTGTTTCAGCCTCTGGAGATTCTGGGGATCATGGGAGACCTGTGAAGCAGCAACACACTGTAAAAAAAATAAAAAAAATAAAATGTTCCTTACTTTTGAGGCTGTAGCCACGGAGCAGAGAGAGCTGAAGATGATTCACTAAGTAGCTAAAATTATCTGCCGCCGCCGGCCCCTCATGGGACAGGGCTGGTATTTTGCATTGAGGCACTTGTATGGGCACCTATAATGGGTGCCTCTTAATTCCGCTGACAGCTTTACAGGACCTGAGTTATGGAGCCACAGCTACGCTGCTCGTTAGGCCCTCGCTGTGGATTCACGCTGGGGTTACACTAATACACCTCCTCCCCCAGTTTCCCTGCCCTTTTCCCCCCACCAAGCACACATGGGCATAAAATCATACACACACATTATGACAGCTAGGACACATGCACGGGAAAACAACTGGCCCACACAATCCCTCCACACACCTTTCTCATGTAATGGAGGTTATTTGTTCAAGTTGTTCAGCAGATGCGAGCATCAGATTTATTTCCCTACTTCTGCCCTTCATCTTGTGCTCCTCCTCCTCCGCTTCCCTCGTAGTGCCCACCAGGCCAACACCTTCTCTCCACCCTCTCCCCCCCTGCCTGACAATGGCAGGGTCCTGCCGCGTGATCCATCTTTGTCAGTGGGCTAAAATGATAACGCCAATTAAAGCCTCCCATTCCTCTCAACCCCAGGCAGACCCTCAACAGGAGCCTCAGCCCCAAATATGAATGAGGCCCGGGCCCCTGGAGGCTACCGCCCCCCTCAGGGGTGAGTGTGTGAAGACAGGTATGGAGGAGGGGGAGGTGGATCAGAGGGCAGAGTGGGGGAGGAGGGGTGATTTGTAACTTTTAACCTCCACTGATCACCGATGGCCTTGACAAGGGAGGAGCAGTGAGGAGAGGAAGAGATATCACACACACACACACACTTACAATCACACACTTACGATCACACACACACACACACTCACACACACACACACATACTTTCAAGGTCGCTGTCAAAGGACTTATGGCCGTTGCCACCACACGCACACACACACACACACACACACACACACACACACACACACACACACACCGAGACTCTCAGTGTTAGGAGCCTAATAACAAGTGAAAGGAAGGACATGGCAGTGGACTGTGACACCACTGATCAGAGGTGACACAGCTGCACTCGTAGGTCAGCCAGGCAGCCATTATCACCACAGTCCCCACCACAAATTCACTTTTAGGGTTATTGTCTCTCTGGAAACATCACAACGCACAAGATCTTCTCTGTCCTTTGTCTTCTCTGATTTATGGCTAGCCTTGCTGCCTCACAGCATGAAGGTTGTCAGTTTGGATCGTGGTTCTTTTGGTGTTTCAGTCTGCATGGTCTCCAAAAGAGTCCAAAAACATGCGGAGGTCTGGGTATGGGTATGAATGTGAGAGTGAATGGTTGCTTATTTCTATATGTTGACCCTGTGATGGACTGGTGACCTGTCCATGGTGTACCCCACCTTTTGCCCTATACCAGCTGGGATTGGCTGCAGCCCTCCCTGCAACCCTAATGTAGAGGAGAAAGCTGTAGAAATTGAAAGAGAAAAGTCGTAAAATCTAAATTTTTAGCAGTATTTAGTAGTCATTTTTATAGTAGTGATGAAGGACAGTCCTTGGTTAAAACAACTACAATGTAGAACTGTTCTCATTAACCCAGAATTTTGGAAAACATCAATGCGTTTCAACCGAAATTACCTGCTGAAAAACTTTCCCTCAACCCGAAAAAAGAACCTACTCGCAACTAAGGACTGTTCAGATTAGCAGGAACTCTAGAGGGGCAGGGATGTGTGCTGAAAAATGCTGATTGGTGGAACACATTTTGTAGTTATGTTGACTTTGTATGTTGCTATATTCAGACCTGCCCTAGTGACTCTATTTCAAAAAACACATCTAGCAACAAATCGAGCAATAATTTCTGGTGTTATTAGAGAGAGATTATAAAGAGACGAATAATTAGGATGCAAATGATGATGCACCCCCCCATACCCATCCAACGCGCTGCAAGGAAACGTATAAATTACGAGGTCAAGGGGAAAAATTGCATTGCACGGTCTGTCTGCAACTGTCTGAGCAGGCTTTACACACACATACAAACTCAGCTGTTTCTGTCTCTGGCTTCTGCAGCTGAGAGCGAACGTCAGAGGAAACTATTTTGAAGCTTGATTACAGCTTCATTACAACCCCCCCTCCACACGTCATGTTAAATATTTGGACTGTACCTCATCAACAACACTTGTGATTGCGTGCCGTTAAAAAAAAAAAAAAAAAAAAAAAAAAAAAAGAAGCAAGAACTGCGTTGCAGTGGAAATGTAAACCACACAGATTACCAGGAATTATTTTCCTATTTTGCATGAAGTGTCTCCAGGTTCTCCAGGTACTGCAACTTATTCAGTCCAAACACATCCCGAGAGCATCGTGTACTGCCAATATGTCCCACAGTGTCACCTTACACAGAGTTCCGATTTGTAGGGGGGGATGGGGGGGATTTCCACATCATATTTGATTTGAACACATCATAGACTGAAAACAATACATTTTGACACCCCCTCTTGATACTAAATATGAAACGTGCTCAGAGTAGCATGTCCTGTTTTACAGAACACCTGAGAGTGATAGCACAAGAAATGATGTTGCGGATGTTAGCGCTCATGTAGGCCTACATGGTGGGCCTACTTAGGAAAGTTACAATAAAATGTTGAATGAATAAAAAAATGAATAAACCCCCCCCCCCCCCCCCCACCATTTTTTTTTTTTTTATTAACAAATCGCACCCTGGCCTTACAAACACAGAAGGTGAAAGAGACACACCATTTGAGGTTAGGGATCAGGATAGGACTGAGGATAAGTAAATATCCAGGTTATGTAGTGGATATCTATACTGTTGGCTCTCATTCTGACTTTTATTTTATTTATATTATCAACATGTCCATGGCCAGTAATAAATCATAAATAATTCTAAATCGTAAAGAATTGAGTGAACACTTATGATCAAAGTAATAACGGTCAAAAGTGACGTCCTGTCACAGAAACTTGACAAGCACAGGCCTTCTGCCTCAACATTTCCATCAAGCAGGCCGCCATGACAGCCCATGCATCACAGCATGCTTATGGCATTGTTCAGCATGTGTGTGTGTTTGAGTATGTTATTACTTCTAAGTTCCAGGAGTGTGTGGGTGCAAGGCTGGACGTTGAATGAACTGCGTAGGCGGCTGTTAACACAGACTCTGACACCCATCATGACTGGGCGGTGACCTGTGGCACCGAGCAGCGGCGGAACGGCGACCACAAGGTCCAGGGACGGAAATCCATCCACTGATCTTTTTCCAGGCTGGGAACTGCCAATATATTCCCCGCACTGTTTCATGTGTTCCATCTGTGGCTTCTAAACACATTCAGGACAGATGAGAGACACACGTGTGTTGTAGGCGTTGAGTGGTGGGAGACGCCGCCGTCGCCGCAGCCCCAAACATCAGGAGAGCAGCTGACGAGCTCCACTACAGAGAGCCCCATCACAAGAGTGATGATCACCAGAGCCTCAGCGTGACAATAATCTCCGCTAACTTGATTAACACAATTTACACCAGCAGGCTGCCAAATGCTTCCAGTATTTTCTGTATTATTATTGTCCGCTCAGCTAAAATCACAGTTACTGTAACGACAGTAAAACAGGGAGGCTCACATCGTTTCACGCCGCACTCTCGCCAAGCGCGGTGCTTTAGCACCACATCAGGGGCTCCATGCTAACATTGACTTATTACGTGGGAGCGTGCCGCCAAATCCATAATTAGACTCCTTTTGTTGCCCCCGTTGTTGTTGAAAATGTAATTATGAAAGATGAAACACAGCCTTCAATGAGATGGCTGTAAAATAGCATAATTAATATGGGCTTTTGCGAGAACAATCCCCGCTTTACAGGAGCCCCGTGTTGGCCGTGAAATTAATTAAGTGCGCCAGGATTTATGGCCTGTGCTCAGAAATGAAGAGAATTAATCGCGGGCCGAAGATGGATGGTTGCAGGAAAACGATGATGCCCGGGACCATGTGTGGGGGGCGTCTGTGGCGGCAGCATCTAACTGCTTTAGGGGGGCGCTCTTGGAGGGGAATAGAAGGGTTTGACACAATTACACACCCCTCCACAGCAGCTGGGCCAGTGGTGGGATGGGGTACTTTTTTTGGGCCAGATTGGTGTTATGAGATTTTTTTTTTTTTTTTTTACACCTTCAACCCACCTGCACGTTTTCCCTGCACACCACACACACAGCTCTGAGGCGGAATTAAGCTCTGGCAAAGTGCAGGTATCTTGGAGTGCAGAGTTGAATTAATAGTATACTCAACAAAAATATAAATGCACAAACTTGAATTTAGTATAAATGGTGAACAAAAATAGAACGTCATGACATTAGCTCAGATACTTGATGTATTTGTTAATAGAATGATTTGTTTTGTTCAAACCCAGTAGTCCAGTGTCACTTGGCCACTCCTATTGACTACATTCTCAGATTGAGTATTTCAACTCGAGAGTCATGGAGCATGGCAGAGTGGTGGTCAATTAGTGATGGGAACGGCAGTTCATTTTGTACTGTACTTAATCACTAGAATCAGTTCATTAAACTCATTTGTTCATAAGAATCGTCAGCGCTTAGAAGAAGCCCTGTCACGTCACTCACATCCTCCCTGAGTGCATGTTTTTTTTATTATTATTATTAGTATTAATAATAATAAACAAATTGCAAAGTGGAGTAGGTCCGCGCCGCGGGTGAGTGACAGCACCAACGAGATTTACCTCCTCTGCCACAGTTCATAGTGTCACCACGTCTGTGAGAGTCACCTCCTCAGTCTCACAGTTCAGTGTGTCAGTACGTTCGCGGGTGAGTGACTGCACAAACTCTCATGCCCTGACAGACTCCACCTCCCTCCCTGTCCGCATGGTGGCAGCGTCATTTACCGAAGATTCATGACGTCATTCGCCGAAGATTCCAGAGTGAGTCACAGAACGCGGCAGTTCCACTCCCAGCCACCATGCTCGCTACTGAGCTCAATTGATCGATGAAAGGAACGAAATCAGTTCATGAAATGATCCCAGTCCGTTCGTTCACTCAAAAGCTCAGTTCTTTCGAACGAATCGTTCGTGACTGACACAACACTATGGTCAATATGTGTGACCAGTACACAGACACTCCTAACGGTCTGGTCAATAAAATGGCACACCAAAATGTGGACTTTGTCACTTGTCAATATGCCACAGATGTCACATATCATGACGGAGCATGCCATTGGCACGGGGTGTGAAACCAGGTGTTGGTAATAAATAACATGATAAAAGGTGGACCAAAGGGTTTTAATTTGGATGATACCGAGTTCTGAATATCTAATAGGTGGTGTGCGATTATTATTGATTGTGGGAATTTCTACAATTGATATGCACAATATCATTTTAATCACCTCACAACCTCAGAGCAGACAGACCTCTTTTGTTTTTGAAAGGGAAAAAAAGAAGAAAAATGAAGATCACATGTTTTTGTTAAATAGAAATCATACGTGTTAACACTGACCTGCTATAGTGTCCTTATACCCAAAACAAGTCCTTCAACACAACCTGCTGTCCCTGCCAGGTGTGTGTGTGTGTGTGTGTGTGTGTGTGTGTGTGTGTGTGTGTGTGTGTGTGTGTGTGTGTGTGTTTGTTGTAATACTGCAAGGCTAATTACCCAACTCCCATGTCCCTGGACAGCGCCACAATGTCTGGTTTAGGGTCTGTGTGTGGGATGGTTCATGGTGGTAATTAGCTTGACACACACACACACACACAAACACACTCACGGACACACACAGACAAGATAAATGAAGGCTGGGTGGGTGTGTGTTGTTGGACAGTTGATTGGGCAGGTACTAGGGGAGTGTCTGGGGTCTCCAGAGCATGTCCGCTCTGATAATGATGTATTTGTGCGTGCATGTGTGCGTGCGTGCGTGCGTGCGTGTGTGTGTGCGTGCGTGCGTGTATCTCTGCGCTGAGAATAAGCTCTCAGCCCAAATTGCTGTCTCTTGTCTCATTGTCAGAGTGATTATGAAATATTGTTTAATTTACTGGGTGGTGGAGTCCTGTGTGATTTTGATGAATCGGACCTTTTATTTCTTCATTCCCTTTATTGTCTGGTGGTTAGGTGTCGTACGCGTGTGCAATACAGTGTGTTCAGTCAGTGCCCATGTGGATATAAGTAAAACGTACAGTGCTGCAAAGTTACACTGATAGAAGTATAGAAATGTGTGTGTGTGTGTGTGTGTGTGTGTGTGTGTGTGTGTGTGTGTGTGTGTGTGTGTGTGTGTGTGTGTGTGTGTGTGTGTGCATGCGTGCGTGTGCGTGTTCTTGTACTTGAGGCATACTGAGGACCAGTGAGGGGTTTTACCCAACAAAGTGAGGTCATTTTTACGAAGTGGGGACATTTCGGCCGGTACTCGCTTTGTTTACATTGAAATCACTTCCTTAGGTTGTAAACATGCTAAAATCAGTTTTTAAGAGAGGTCCTCAATTTAGTACAAAAACCCAGCCCTGGTGTTTCACACACCTTTTGCTCTATGGCTCCACCTGCAGACAGTTTATGGTACTGCACCCAGTAGTTCTTTATAGATGTCATTCATGGAGTCGATATTTGTAATTGTGTTGGTTTTTAAAGTGGAAATGATGGTCCTCACTTTGTCAGCAGCCCGGTCCTCAGTATGCAGCAAGTACAAGAATGTATGTTTGTTCTGAGGATATGGCTGCTTTTTCAGGTTTAAGACATTGGTTTTATTGTAAGGGTTAGAATTGGGTTTAGGTTATAGTTAGGGTTAGGTTTAGACATTTAGTTGTGATGGTTCAGGTTTAAGACTTGCTTTCATGATTAGAATTGGGTTTAGTTAAGGTAACAGTAAGGGTTATTGCTCAGGCATTTAGTTGTGTTTTTTTTGTGTGTGTGTTTACAAATAAAAATTAATTGAATTGAAATTGTGTAGAATCAGCATAAAATAGCATAGCATAAGACACAAATGGTGTTGAGTTAATGTTGCTGTGCAGACTAGCTCTTGGTAAATGGAGTCCATTATTTACCGAGACCTAACCAGCAAATCTATTGCTTGTGGGTTCCCATCAGTTCTCCTTCTTTTGCTCACTGTGAGCACGTTCCACAGCTGCGATTCACCTCTGGACCTGTTGAGATCCAAGTAAAACGCACTCCCGTCTCCAATTGTTTCAACCATGTTCACATTGATGATGAAAACAGCCAGCGAAGCTACAACTTTGTCATATTGCCTAATGTATGTGAGCAGTGGTTCTCAAACTTTTTATACCAAGTACCACCTGAGAAAATATTGAGCTCTCGAAGGTAAGTATTTTAACATTGGCGATGCAAATAGTGGTGGCCTAAATAGGCCAAGCAAATAATTAATTGTTAAGTAACAATTACATTTTGTGTAGTCAAGTGTAGACTATCGCTAGATATTGCTAACTTTCCCAGTCACTAGCTTTAATGTACCATCAACAAGCCGACGCATGTGTTGCTGTGTGTGTGTGTGTGTGTGTGTGTGTGTTAAGTGAGTATAAGTCACAGGACAGGACAGGAATAGACAGCGCAGAGTTTTTTATAAACTGAGCTTTATAGTAAGTCTGTGCGTCAGAGAGAGATATGGAGAGAGCGAGAGAGAGAGAGAGTGAGGCCCACTCTAACTGATTATACAGCTATCGACAGGGACCCAGAAAAACAGGCACTCACTTTCCTCTTGATTGAATTAAACACCTTTTATGGGGCAAATCAATGGGAGGGGTGGCAGATGACGGGGATAAAGGGAGAGGGGAGACAAGTGTTATGATATGTGGAGGCGAGATCTGTCCTACTCTCACACACACACACACACACACACGGCTTCCCACAGACAGGTGAGAGGTCCGATGCCCTGTTGTAATTCAGGCAAATCAATGCTTTTAAAGCATTTAGTCCCGCCTGGTGATGAAGTACAGTCAGAATAGGCCGGCCAAGCAATATGTGCCCCAAACGCAAATCAATCATTACATAGCCAGGGATGGTGCAGTGACCGGACAGAGGGATGACAGGACTCCACTCCTTCATTCATTCCTTTTATAGTTTGATCAAAGATGAATAGTAAAAAAAAAAAGGATTGTGTATGAGCCATGCCTCAGCAGACAAAGTCGACTTGTGAACAGCATGAGACGTCGTTGACAAGCTGTAATGATGCTCAAGGACACATGACAAGTTATTGAGACATTGACATATTTTGTTGACATACCCACCATTGTTGTTGGCTTTTTGATTCTATCAATTATTTGAGATGAGGAAACCAACATTGCATGCGTCTACTTAAATGCCCTACTTTCATGATATAATATCACTGTAGAGTGAACTTTTTATGTTTTCCATACATTTCACCCAAAAGCTGAATATCCCTAACTTTTTGTGAGTAGTGTATATACTGATGGATTGCTGACGAAGAATACAAATACATCCCTCAACGAGCGTCCTTTAAAAATCCAGCAATTTGAAATAAGATAGTTGAACTGAAAATATATGTTAATAAAACATGCAGCAGTGTGTTCCAGAACCACATACTGCTGTTTTTGTTATCATCATCTCACGTCTTTGCTCCCAACAGTTTCACTCAATCTGACAACATTTCCAGTCAAATACATGTATGTTGTGATAATAATGGATCATACACATGCAGCTGACTGGGGGCTCGGGCTGGAATCACGTTAGTACAGGAGACTACAATTACACCATGGATAAACACTCTCTGATTATGTACAATTCCACTAGCTTGACCCCATGGGGCCACAGAATTTTCTTGAAACACCTCTGTGCAAGTGTGGATTACTGGGTTGAGTTGGATCTTATAACTGGAAGGTTGGTGTTTTGATCCCCAGCTCCTCTCTTGTACATGCTGATGTATGCCCTTGCCAAGACACTTAAATCCAAATTGCTCGTAGAAGCTCTGCTGGCAGTGTGTGAATGGGTGTAAATGTGTGTGAATGGGCGAATGGCAAAAGTGTAGTGTTAAGAATTTTGAGTGGTCATCAAGACTACAAAACACTATATAAATACAGATAATTTTAATTAATTTAATTAATTTTAATTGCACACTCAGATTTTTCCATTTTCTTTTCAACACAGATGAAAGCAACGTTCTGCTCTCTGCAGACCCAAAAGTAAATTACCAATTATGTCTCTATACATTCTACATTCATACATACAGGTCTGCTGAAAGTTTGGATGTGTGGATGCGTGCAAAAAGCTCACTTTGCCTAACGCAGTTTTTCCAGAATATTTTAGAAGTGGATCCACTTTTATTTTAAAATTACTAAACATTTTTACTCAGTTCTGAATATAAATTATGAGAAGAGCAAATTTCTGACTGAAGTGCCATTAAAAACCTTTTAATCTTTAAATAAAAAAATATGTGTTACACAATGCTGATCCACACTCTAAGCTTCATGTGACCCTCTCTCTGTGTTTCTCAGTATATCAGTGTCTATATTGCATTCCTGCGCTACACACAGGAGGTGATTTTATTTTGTGTCAAGACAGACAGAGGCGACAGCAACATTGTGCTCGCAAAGTAGCTGAAAAACACAGAAGCGTCCACGGAAGTAAATTCTGCTGCTTATCAAAAACACGAACATTCTGCAGTTTAACAGGAAGCACTTCTTGTCACCGCTCTCTGCTGCACAGCTGCTGTATACACACAAACGCTTCCTCAGCCAGGTCTGATAGTATTGCTTGACAGGGCCTGTTTTCAGTTGGAGGACACAACACATCTACTATGACCAAACAGAGGGAGATTAATAACATAATCAGCAGCAAAAGTTACACACTGCTGCTTTAACTAAGAGGCTGTAAAGCATTCTGTAGATTTATTTGGAAACCCAAATAGACTCTTAGCAAACATGATTGGGTGAGGACATTTATTTCAAAAGGACTACACTGTACCAAGGCAAATGCAGAAACTATGAATTTGTCTTCAGATATTGTGAAATGGGGGCTTTCCCATTTGAATTTTGACCAATAACAGTTTGTGGTGATGTCAGAAATCATCTCTCCGATCACCAATATCAGCCATGACAACCGAGCCAAAGAAAGTGATATCATTGCAGCAAAATCGGTATAATCAATACAAAAAAGGACACTGATCATTTAACTGATTTTTATTAAGGAATATTTAGGAACTAGAGAGTATGACCTCATGGTGCCACAGGGAGACCCTTCACCTGCTGCCCGTCCTATAATCAGCTCCTGCACTGTCCACTATACAACCACATTAGTCACGAGCGGTACACGCTGCCACTGACCCCCCTCCACAAACCACTGCACTAACGCCACACTCCAGCTTGGCCAATCCACGATGCTGTCAACATCGGGCAAACCAATTAAAGTGTCTAATGAGCGTCTTGTATAACACTGACATGGCCATTAAAGAGCATTTAAAGAGAGCACAGAGGTATCAGGTGGAGGGCTGTGGGTTATGGTGTCATGGCTTATTAGTATTCAAGCAGCGTTGGGTTTCCATTAAGGTGGCATTCATGGGATCGCCGTGTGATGATTCTTGCGTCCCGGGACTTTATAAACGGCTTTTACACCGATGAGTATGATCACAGAAGTATGCAAGGAAATAAATAAATGAATAAATAAATAAAGTGCATGTGTAGTGCATTTGAGGAAAAGAAAAAACAGTGACTTGACAATATAACACAGGCACTCCGTTTAATACCCGGCCATAATATTGCTGAGGGAACATGCCCAAGGCGCTACTCTCTTTTATTAGTCATTCAATGGGATTATAGACACATTGCTTCCATTACCTAAGAGAGAGGAGCAGAAGCCTTGTCCCTCTGGGGAGGGACAAAAAAATCTCTCTCTCTTTCATTCTCAAATACACACACACATTAACATACACTCTGTGGCCTAAACAGAGCTCAGTGTCAATGTGCAGAGGAACACACAAACACACTCAATCATTAAGATGAACTCAAGACTCTACGAACCCTCCCTTTACCCAGCACGATAATAGAATCAATACTGCGTGTAAATAAAAGGCAACTAAATAGATCCATAATAAAGTTGCTGAAAGACATTACATCACAATGACTCAGTGTGGAGCTTTTCTCTCTCTCTCTCTCTCGCTCTGTCTCTCTGCTTTTGTTTTGTCTGTTTGTTACACCATCGGGAGTTATCCACGCTCACGTTGCTCTCTGTTTCCATCAAGATGCATTATCTGTGCTCTGCGCAGAGATGAGTGGAGGTAACACAGGATGCGGCCAACAGTGGTCTTTCTATAATTATGAGGACACTCACTGACATAATGAAATCCCTAACCCCCTTAGGGTTAAGCTACAGCCATACTACTCTGTTTTCATTTAAAAGCTCATAAATTCTCCCCCCAGATCTGCCTGCTGTCCACACTACACTGAGCCTGGTAAAAATGTTTTGAAAACACTGCTGGCTCATTTAGAAACTGTGGCTACACTTCTGTAGTCTGGACAGGGGAAAACTACCACCCGAAAATGTTGCATGTACAACACTTGGTGTCACTTCTTTTACCATTTTAACTTCATCTCTAGCTATCCATCCATCCATCGCCTGGATGGGTGCTCACACAGAGCGAAAGGTGGGGTACACTCCAGACAGGATGCCAGTCCATCTGGGACAAACGACCATTCATTCTCACATTCACACTTACACACAATTTGGAGAGTCCACTTAACCTCTGCATGGAGAACCTGGAGGAAACCCATGCACACACAGTGAGAACATGCAAACACACATAGAAAGGCCTAGACAGGAACCAGCAACCTTCTCTCCGCAGAAAATCTATGACATCACACACGTCTAGGATCACACAGTGGATAGCACAGTTGCCTAACAGCAAGAAGGTCAGTGGTTTGAATCCAAACCATGCATGTTCTCCCCCATGTGTGCAACGGTTCTCTCAGGATACTCTAGTTTACTCCCACAGACCAAAAAAAATCAGATGAGGTCAATTACAACAGTGGCTCAATGGTAGAGCTAGAAAGTTGTTGGTTCAGCACCCGGCTCCACCAGTCTACATGTCAATGTGTCGTTGGGCAAGAAATTTGATGTTGCTCCTGATGGCTGTGTTGGCAGCATGTGAATGGGTGAAGTAAAAATAAAACTATATGTATGTCAAAACATAAGTAGATATACATTTTCTTCATTGTGCAAAACAAATAAACATACAAGAGTAATTGTTGGGCATGGCACACGTTTAGAAGTCAAGCAACTTACTCATATCCGGGGATCTTGGCACGTTTGCTGATATCCAATGATACATTTTAAGGCCAAGATTGGCCGATACCAATAATATTGTTTATCCCTATCCGAAAGGTTATTATGGAATTGCCTACCCGTGGCTACATGGTTGGTTCGAGTCCCTTTCTGCATGGAGTTTACGTGGGTTTCTCTGGGTTCTCTGGCTTCCACTCACAGTCCAAAATCAAGCAATATGGGTATGGGCACCCCCCGCGACGAAGAAACGGTAGAAAATGGATGTTGCCTACCCAAGCTACCTCATCACAAATACATACATGAAGTCTAAATCTTAAAAAAAAGTTGTTTTCCTCATCTTTCAAATTGTGAGGTAGAGCCAAACTGTCCTTATAATAAGGCTTAGTGAACCAAACTTTATCCTCACAACCATAGTAATACATGTGAACACACGCAAACACACACGCAAACACACACACACACACACACACACAGTGTCAGTAGCAATGCCTTGGGCCTGATGGATGGCAACAGACAGAGAAGAGATGGACAGATGAATTTGATTTGTCTTAATGCAGGGAAAAAAATGTTAGATGCTGGGCCCCTACATCACTGCATTACTACTCCAACTGTCAGTGCATGTATCAAGGTAAATCGATTACCAATCAATAACATACTTCAATTTGCATAAGTCAGACTGTTTTGAGCAACCCCACACACACAGAGAGAGACACACATTTTTTTTTTCTGTGAGAATGCTCTTCACCTTCATATGTTCAGTCCATCATCCATCCATCTCACCACACAGGCTCCTCCCCATCTTTGATATGACATTGCTTACAAAAATGATAATATGTCCCACTGTTTTCCACACTTATTTACAGTGCAAATTAAATCAATTATTATATTTTCAAAATCAAGAAATACATAAAACAATATTTGCATTTTATGTGGATCCAAAGATGGATAGGGCTCATCCTCATCATGGACACATGCACTATGAATCAGCTATGAATTTTTACACAAAATCTGACAAAGAAGAGGAAAAAGTTTGCATACTTCTTTTTTAAAAGCAGAACAAAGTAAGATTAGAGAGTTTTGACCACAGCACGGATCTGGATGGCTTTAAATAGCCATAAACTGCTATGTTTGTCTCTTAAGACAAGTATTTTCACATGCAGTTCCGAGGGCAGTACTAAGTTAGCTATCACTTTTAAGGCTTTTAATGCTCAAGTCAAGTCACTTTCATTATATAATGAAGCGCATCACAAACCCAATTTGGCTTTAAAGGGCTTTAAAGTGAAGAAAGAGTGACACCCTCTATTCTTAGACCCTCAAGTCCAGGGGGAATAACTGGGAGAGCCACAGAGGAGGAATCCCTCTTCCAGGATGGACATACGTGCAGTGTGTTACATGTACAGAAAAAAGTTTGGCAGATTACAAAAACATCACATTAGGGATAGAAAATTATTCATGATCGTGAGGCTGTGGGTGGTCCAAGGTGAAGGCCTACTTTGAGACATTTAGGGGGAGCTCTGAAATTGGAAATTGTTGATTTTTGTGTCACAGGTAACATACTTGTATTTTATGTACACTTAGGGTTCCTGAAATAAATAACCTAAGAGTAAAATAATATATCAATATGTGTTTATTCGCTCATTACGTACCAATTTTCAAATATTTGTTAATAGCTCTTTTGATGTTAGTTGTCTAATTCGAGGCTTCACTTTCCACTATCTCATTTTCCTCCTCTTTTGTGTCTTTTCGTGACATTTGGGTCTGTTCGTTGTCCTTTTTTGGGATGTCGTTGTCTTTTTCCAGCAGTAACAAGAAAAGTAAAAAGTAAACAAAAAAAACATCACATATGGACCAGACACTTGATTGCACCAAACCAAACCAATCCAGATGAAGATCAGCGTATACCAGGTAGGTCGCGTTGATGGACAAACAGGTGCCTGCTCACTTGTCATGGTTACGGAAATGACAGGAGAGTAAAGTGATGTGTGTGCGTGCGTGCGTGCATGCGTGCTTGCGTGCATGCTGATGCTTACGTGCGTGTGTGTTTTTACATGGTACACTGCAAATAACCGCACTTCCACGTGCGCGTGCATGTGCCTTGTTTAGTAGCAGTAACCAAATGTCACATTGTAATCTGAACACTGTCCACCATCCCAGATCATTTCTTCAACTCTTCACATAAACATGCAAAATCAAAACAGAAAAAAACTCCTAACTCACCAACGGGAAAAGGGTACTTTTGGTAAATTAAATCATGAGCGGAAATTCATGTTCGAACTTGTCATTTAATAGGGTCAGAATGAATGGACGAGAAAACATGGGTGGGCAGAAAGTCGCTAGTCAGAGAATTAATGTGTCGCAACAAATCTTGTTGTTTTATTTCCGTCCTGTGCCTCCATTATGCGCTTTAGTGTTAAAGTGCACCCACAGTGTGTTGCTCATCATGACCCGCTCCACACGTGCCTGTACGCACACACATATATTAATATTTAGTCTTAAACACACAAACACGTACAGGCAAGCACCCACTCTCCCGAATCTTGACGTGGGCATAAATTTCTCCAGCTGTGACTTAAAAGACAAATAGCCAATAAAAGTGCCAAGGGGTGTTCACACATGCGTTTCTGGCACAATCAAATCAATTTCCTCTAAGTAGCCATAAACATGTTCTCTTTTAAAAGGTGTGAGAGGGGTCCCATTATCCCCAGGCCCCCCGGCCTGCTCTTCCACCCCAGAGGTCTCTCCACGGGGGTCAGCATCAAGACCTAATCTGTCTCAGTCCACTACACCCATGTGTAGCTCCCTCAGACACAGAGAGCGCAGGACCTCAACCACATCTGAGCCTTCTGATCACAAGACTACGTCCATTAATCAGTAGCAGGCAGCGCAGTGACAAAGAGCTTGCCCGGCAGGGGGTTAGAGTCCAGGGAGTTGCCCCAGTCTTGCTGGAGGGTTCTGGCTGTTCCTTAGGCCTGTGAAGATCTGCACAAGGGAGTGGACAAGAGAGTCTGTTGTGGTCAGAGTTATTAATCATCAGATGTTGTGACTGAGCTGTGATTCTTAGAGATTTATCAGAAGTCGAAAATTGCTTAGATCTATGACCCCATGCACACTGGATCTGTCCGTAACATCTCTCCTCAGTGATCCGGTCATGTCCCAGCCAGTATGTCCATTAAGGTTAAATTTGGGCTGACAATATGGATCACTAAAGGGTTTGTGTGTGTGCTTGCCATGATTTTTGGCCACTTAGTACTCTATCCCAAATACCTGTGTAATAGTGGGTAGTATTTGGGCATGGTCTTGAAGTGGGACAATTATACAGGTCCCATATGGTGTCTGTAAGATGGGTCCAATATGGGAAGGAAACACAGGTTAGGCAACCATGGAAACCACGAACAAACCCTGATGGGGCCATATTGTCGGCCCAGAGTGGATCTTCTCAGCTGACATCACTCGTATTCGGCAATATCAAAACTTATTGCAATTATTTCATAGTACAACAGCACAAGTAGAGCCTTTATCTGAATTGTGGTGACAATATATGCATCCAGGATCCTTTTTAATGTCAGTTGAGAATCAATCAATCAATCTTTATTTCGTTTAACCACAAGTCCTTTACATAAAAACATCCCCATACAGTCACACACATAGCCACATATAGATCCATATACACACCTTAAAAGACACAAGGAGCTGAGGAAATATTTGCTAAACGAGAACAGTCGTACTTAACCTGTGTCTGCGTTTGATCTGATCACTGAGAACGAATGTAAATACCAGGTCTGAACAGTGTCCTCATCTGTCTTGCATCAGTGTTTGCCCCATTGTAATGCAGTTACTGCAGCAGCTTCCAGGGGGGTACTGAGACTACAATTACCCCTGTTGTCCTTCCCATGGTGAATTATTGTAATTGTAATTGACTATAACCACTTTTTGCATATAAACCTCATGTAAAACACTCCACCCCCACCTTGCAATGACTTCCCCCCCAATGCCCCCCCCCCTCTCTTGCATCTTCACTGTCTGTTAAACCTTGGGCCTCCAGCTTACACTCATGGGAGTTGACACTGAGTTCCTACAAATCCAGTTAATATTCAATGGCTCATTAAAGATTGATTGCCTGCTGTAAAGGGGGAAATCACACACACATAAACTATATAGGAACACAAAATCCTGCCTTTAGCTTGTAATTATATTTTGAAGGAGGTCAAACTGATTCCTCAGTCCTTGTTAGTGAAGGTTTAGGCCTGAATGGTGTGGACCATGGCCTGGTGCAGGTCGACCTGCGCGTACCCAAGCTATCAACGTCAGGCCAGGGCAATCAGGTGCAAGATTGCCCCCCTGAGAGAGCAGTTCATTTCTACTGCTGAAATATTTAGGAGTCTGACCGTTTCCTCTGAGACTTAGAAGCAGCAAATCTTAGACTCAGCCCCGCGTGTGCTGGCAGGAGTAATCCCTGCATGTCCTGGCCCAGGTGAGCTTTGCTGATGCTCCAGCAAATTACAACTAGCACCATGGTTTTGCACCAGGAATATTGTCACATATCTAAATAAAGAGTGTTATTATTGTTATTCCAACATCCAACCAGGTTTGTCCAGTGTTTTGAGACATTCCCAATAATTAAACTCATTAAGTTGTATTTGTATCGCGGCAAATCGCAACATACATCACCTCAAGGCACTGTATATAGGCAACATTATAATAAGATGTACTAGTGCAGGTTATTTTGGTACGGTGGAGCAGTAAAGCTCATGTTTCCACCATGGTACCATGTACCATATACCACCATGCCTATAGCCTGTTGTCACATTATTTCAGTAGCTGACGCAGCTCCACCCAAGAATCCTGAATTTGTCCCATTACATTCATGTTGTCTCCCAGAAGTGATTGGTTAGGCAGCGTGTAGGTCCAGCAAAAATGCTTACCTCACAAAATCTAAGCCTAAATAAGTCTGCAAAATAATAATAAGACCTTTATCTCACCTTTAGACAGCTTTTGGTGACCATAAACTCAAGTTTGTGTCATTATGTAAAACGCTCACACAACTGCACCAAAGATTGTAGACACCGTGTCACACAGAAGTGAATCCACTGCTGCCTCCATTAGTACATCTAAATGTCTTGATTGATTGAACTTCAGTGTTTCAAATCCTTCATCTGAAGTAACACAAATGAAGTAGCAGCTGACCAGCAGCTCCCTCCTCTGTCAGTGTGAACTAAAATTGCAGATTTTCTCTACAGATCTTGGTAAAAAGTAAAGAGTTTGCAAATGTCAGTTTCCAGTTCCAGGAAAACACTATGAGTCAGATAAAGCTGCACAAACATTCCAAAGGTATACAGCTGTTGTGACTGAGACTTGTGACAGGGCTGCCAACTCTCATGCAATCGGCGGGGGTGAGAGGCCGGATCCAAGTCGGTGCCGGATCCGTGCCCGTAACACGATTGGATATTTACAACAGTGTTAAGTGTTAAGACGTGTTCTGCACATGCCTAGAATGGATCTAGTTTCTGGTACGGGTTGGGTAGTGACACCAACCAGGATGTTCCAACCAGGTTCCAACCACCAACTGGCATTACTACAGCTTACTGCGTCTTTTATTCTCTTAAAAATACATACAGCATATTGTATAAAGCATTAATGAGTGTTTACAACTAATTATAGTGTTATAAGTATATTATAATGCATTATAAGCTCGGGATGCATAAAATATTACTATAAATACATATTGGGTAACCTCAACTGGGCCAGCCATACATTTGCCCCTCACGCCACGAAGTCTCACTCCAAGGTTTCGTCCAAGTTTGCAGCCCTGGACTTCAACAGGTGTAGATTGTGTTAGGTGAGTCTTTTGTTGGTTTTCCTTGTATGGCCAGCATTACATTCCTTGTTCAACCACAGTTTAAAAACTGTGAGGTATCACAGTCTATTGTTTATTCTGTCCTAATTTGTTTTGCTCATGCTCTCTCTCTCTCTCTCTCTCTCTCTCTCTTTTCATCTCCATTATTCCTTTCTTCCTTCCTCCCAGACCCCTGTGACCCAGCGAGTTTCCCCAAGAGTCCCTGGCCTATAGGCAGCGCCACAAACACAATTTTCCCCATAATGTCATTTGCAGCATGGATGAAGGAGAGAAAGTCCTGGCTGTCAAAACCAACTCAACATTGCAGTGACAAAAACACGACCTGACACTTGACAGATTCTTAGGTTTGTACAAATGGACAGCCAACCATCCCCTCCTTCTCCCTCTAAAAACTCTCATCCACCCCAGCAGCACATGATTCCTCTCCTCCTCCCCAGCCCAACATCTTCCTTGCCCCTCACAATTTCTGGTTAGAGTGTCACTCCCTCGCGCTCCTGGTGTCAAATGGGAAGAAATTACTGCATTATTAAGTGTGTGTGTGTGGAGGCCAGAGTCAGCTCGTCATATCTAATTAAATCAGGCTGTCACATGATTTCCACTGGCATGGACATGACGGGCAAATATGGAGTCTTAAATGACCGGGAATTAGGTTAACCTTTTTTTCTGTCACCTTGTAAAAGAACAATAAACTGTTAATGTGCACTGTGGTGGATTACACTGTAAGATATTTAACTACATAACTAACAGTGTGTAGATTATACATTCATGTGTCCCAGATACTCTATTTTCACATTATTTCACAATATAATTTCTATGTAAATTAGAAATTATTGCTTAACCCTCTTTAGGCCATATATTACTGTGATTTAGCAGTATTTTCCTGTATAAAGACTGCATTTTAATTCCCAGTGTATAGCTTTGGTTTGGCAGTATTTTTTTCTTTATAAATTTCTACTGTAATTCAAACATTTTTTTTTTTTTTTTTTTACCCTGATTTAAAACATTGAGACTATCACTGTTACTATTATATTTTATATCACTTCTATCCTATTGCTTTCACATTAATCACACATAATACTGTTAAATAAAAAAGAGCCTTGTTCTTATTGCAAATAATGACTACCCAGGGATGGAACGCAATGAACTCGGGGGGGCAACATCACTTTTTTGTACTGTAATTTCACATCAATTGCATATATTAAATATATATATTAAACATATATTATTACAGTATATTAAATACCGTATTAGCTGTGTTTCCTTGTAAAATACAGTATTTACATGCAAACGTGACACTTAAAAAATCAGTATATTGGTGACCTGTAGCAATTTCACAATAATGCGCATGGGTTATTACATTGTGAATTATCACAGTTAAATCCTGTGAAATCATAGAAACATTTTACAGTGTATGTGTGAAATAATCCACATTGCTAAGTGTTCTTTTTCTGTATTTGCCATTTTCCTTTATCGTTCATCCTCATTCCCTCTCTTTGGCTTTCGTCTTCTCCTCCTTCTGCTACTGCTGCTGCTGCTGGCATCATAAAGAAAGGTAGGAGCCTCTCAATCATTGCTGCAATCAATGAAGATGATTGGACCAGTGAACAGGAACACATTGGGTTAACACCTCCAACCTGCTCCGCACCTGATGTGACCCACAGCCACCCAGAGTGTGTTCACATCCCATTTGTCACCACAGTTTTTCCCTGCGACAGAGGGGGATAAGATTGAATGGGGCGCCATGGAAATATGATTTCCAGTACGCATTGTTAACTCACCGGGGAGAGGCTTTTGCCAAATTCTATCAAAGTGTGCAACTGTGTATTAAATGACTATCAAAAGGCCAGCCATCATTTTTCATGCTGTAACCATGGCGCTCCCCAGCAGTAACCCCTCTACAATCACAAAGACGAGTGTTGCTATTGCTGCACTGTGAAAATGTGTTGACAGCGAATGTGTCAGTGCATCAGTCATGAACGTGCAGACATGGTTAGCGGTATATCAGAAGGCTGTATGGCACGTGTGGAGGGCTGTGTTCATACAGCTCCACTTGCTCCATGTGCAGATGGAGATGAGACCTCAGAGTCTGTTTCTTCCCACGCTATGGCCAAAAAGTTTGTCGCTTTGCTTTAGTGATCCATATGGAAGCAGGTGGTCACAGAGCCCTGAGTGGGCGGCCAGTGGGCGACGGGTCATGGATCCGAGTTTGATGAAACATCAGAATCTCCCACAGCAAGAGAATGGTGGCTGAATGTGGTCTTCAGTGTGTAGGAAGAGAGCTGGTTAAAGTTTAACCAGCCCCATCCTGTTCTCCGTGGCCCCTCTATCAGGCAGCCAGAGCCGGAGCCCTGGCCCCACAGCCTCCACCCCCGACCCCCACCCTGTTAGGGACAAGAAGTGATGGATCGCTGCTGTCATTGTGCTCTGTGAGGGCTGAAACCACTGCAAAGAGGGACCCACACTCCTTGTTAATCTGACCCTTAGAGCCAGAGTGGACAACACAACATATTATGACAACCCCACCCCATCCAAATAAAAGCAAAAAAAAAGAGAACACATGGCACATGAGATATGAGTAACAGCACTCACCTTTTTTTCTTATTTTACTGGAATGCCTTAGATTCAGGGTGCCTGGTGCAGACTAAAAAAAGAAGAAGAGAAAGAACGTTGGGCGAAGAGGAGAAAAATGAGCCGTGGAGAAAAGAGAGACAGCAAGCAGCTGTGTAGAGTGACAGGAGAGTGCAGATGACTAATGGCGCTGGATGAACTCGGGATATTGACGAGTGATCAGTCATACGCTGATGCCATCGCTGCCCCAAACCCTGTGTGTTCAAAGCTCAGAGTGATGCAGTGTTGCTGCTGAAAAAAGAGCAGAGGAAGGAGGGCAGCTGTGGATCAGAGGCATTTTTCTCAAAACAGAAAATCGTCTTGTTTCCTCGAGCTAATATATCCAGCCACTGAGGGTCAATTAATAATGATTGTTTCTTTCATTTTCACAGGGACTGATGTTGCTTTCAATGCAGTAAAGATCTTGACATAATAGTATTTTTATTTATTTCAACTTCTCCAAAATACAAATTAAAGTTACAATAAAAGTGAATTGGATACATTTTTCAGGACCATAATAATGACTCAGTGGTTCCCAGGAAGGAACTTTACTTACCACATTATTCATAAGTCAGCTTTATTTATATAGCACATTTCATACAAACATAAATTCATTGTAAGCAAGCACAAAGACATAAACAGCATCACCTCTTTTTTAAATCATAAAAATTAGTTACAATCAGAAATGATTAAATTACTACATTTTTCACCGCATTTTGGATTTGATTCTGGGATTAATTTTTTGGGACACAAGTCTGATGATCTGAAGACTATTAAATAAATAAATAAACAAGAATGACTTTATTAGCAAAAAGGCTGAAAGGGCCAATTAAAGACGGCTCAGAGGATGACAAAAGAAGAAATAATCATGCTAATTTGTAATGGTCCTCCCCTCGATTATCGCACACGTCCCTTGGGGATGAGCTGGCAAAGTTCATTTTAGCGGTCTGTTAAAGGAACAGGATCTGTAAATGTGATGACATGAAGCGCATGGGTCAGGTTTACCATTTGTGGGGAAGAAAAAAAACAAAACAAATCCTGAATCTGTTTTCCTTCCTTTCGTGAAGTTGAGGTCAGAGCTCCACCCATCTGGGTCTTAACTGGAGACACCGGGTGTCAGTGGGTGACAAAGAGTGGCAGTATACTGCCCCAATCTGGGGACTTGATCACAGATGAACATGTGTGTGTGTGGGTGGAGGGGTGGACCCACACACACACATGCTCACCCACTGCACCTCTCTACCTCTCAGCTGACTCTGAGAATATGTTTGCGTGGGACAAGTCCACCAAGACCCATCCATCAACTGGGTCCAAATACGCCGTGCGCCACTGTTGACACGGGGTTAACAACTTGACACTGACAGAGGTGGGCGAGGCCCGTGGCGGCGCCCGAGAATGAGACAGACAGAGAGATGGATTGGATTGTGATCGACATTCAATTTGAATTATTGCAAACATTTCCATTTAGTAGAAAATTGAGTACATTATGAAGTGTACACAAGCGGCACGAGACACACGTGAGAGCGACTTTCACAGGGAATCAGACACTGTTCAGCGCAGCAAAAAGTGAAAAAGAAGCAGTGAAGAATCTCCTCATGACCTTGTCCTTAGGTAGAACTGTAGCATCAGGACTAAGTAAAAGAGCCTGACATTTCATAAGAACTATTTCAATACTGTATGTACAGTACTTCATGAAAAACATTTTCAATCAAATTGAAAATAATTAGCTGTCGTTAAGAATAAAATCTTATAAACGTTTACCCAAATACTTGGAGGAATATCATTTAAAGTGCATTGTAGTACACTCGGAAGTAATGCATTCTGTTGTAATTGTTTACTGACTTTTGAAATGTTCCTTTACCTCCTTCATTTAACCCCCTGTTTTTATTATTTATTTATGTTTGTCTCCGGTGTTTTCGTCTTTGGCTGTTTGCAAGTTAGCATTTCCTCACATCCTTTCCTCACTTCTTTCAGCTGAGGTGAATGTGTTGGCTGGTGAGTTGGTTTCCTTTATTATGTTTTAATAATAGTTTGAATGAAGTTTGACATGATTAAGATTACTTTAAGAATATTAAATATAGGATTAGATATTTACACACACTTCAATTTGTTTCTTGAGACAAAGTTAGATTTTTAAAGATTATTTAGGTAACAAAATATGAACAATTTCCAAGAAATTAAGCTTTTTTTTGTTTGGATGTTTACCATTTTGAGAATCAAAGACATTATTGTTGCAGTTTTGCATATGGAATATTTGCCCATTCTTGCTGTGAACAAGAATTGAGCTGCACAATAGTCAGTGGTCACTACTCTTCTTCATGAAGTGCTATGCATTTCCAGAAGGATCTGGACTGCAGACTGGCCAGATATGGAGTGTGTGTCATGGAGACGCGCACTATTTGTCTGCAAAGCCACACTGCTGTGACTTGTGATGAATGAGGCCTGGCATTGTCCTGCTGAAATAAATATACATGGAGTCCCTGGGAAAAGACGTTATCTTGACAGGAATATATGTCTCGAAAAAAAATGTCAGTATAGAGCTCCAGAAACTGACATCACATAACCAAAGCAAAACTATTGTGGCAACAAAGCTGTTCATGTCCATAGACATAACCGGCAGCATGTATACCTGAAAAAATGCCAGGCAACTTGTCACCACACTGAATGTTTTCATAAAAAGTGAAGATGCTGGATAGATGTTGTTTGTTCACCAGCCAGGGATCACCAAAGATCAAAGAAGGCAGAGGTGAATCATGGCTATAAAACACACTCAGTGAGCGTAGACGATGGAGTGATGGGAACCCACAGGCGATGGATTCCACTTGTGGTGCTCCATTATACAGTTCTAGCATGACTCGGCTCTACTCGGTTTGGTATCAGGTACGTTGTTTTAGTACCGCCATCAAAGCTGCGGAAAAAACTGCTATGATGTTGTTTTATATCGGACACACTACTGATGGCAGTGCTTTTTCAAATGAAGGGAATCATTTGTGAATCAGCTCATTGAAAAGATTTGTTCACAGAATCTTTCAGTACTTCCTGCATGACTGGAGAGCGAGGGTTAATACAAGGGTTAACTGAAATACGGCTGAACGGATCGTGATTTGACTCATGATCACTGGCTTTCAGCAGCACTGTCGCTATCTACAGTTCAGCATTGTTTCTGGATTCTTGTGTCGGCCGTCACGCTCATGACTCTTCCAGTGATGACACGCAAGTTCAAATGACAACGTGAAGAACAAATACGTATCATCAAAACATCACAAGGACATAAAGTTAACCTACCAGTCCTGTAGAAAAAGCGCGCCACCATGTCATCAGTAGTTGCCATTGTTCAAACGCAGCACAGATTTTCACGATCCAATTAATTTGTTCAGTATGATTAAATGGTGTTTTTACAGACCTGCCCGTTCCACAGGTGACTGACATTTTTAATTTTTGTGCCAATGCTTTAATTAACTGGTTCTAATCGGGGTGTGAAGAGGATTTTAAGCAATACAGTAAAAAGAAATGGTCTCCCACCCTAGCTTTAAGAATTAGTTTCTAGGAACCATAGTGACGGATGTACTGACAGTGGACAGAGGACACAGGAGGGGGGGATGCATAGGGCTGGCCCTGATAATAATTTTTATTTTTACAATACTTTGAGTTTCACAAAGTGCTTAAAAAATAGACGGACTTGCACAATAATAATCACAAGATATAATTACAAATTCATAATTACAACTATCTGTTATTGGTCGACGCTGCAGTTCTTGTTACAAGGAAACAAAATTTCCTTGTAATTTTACTGGCCATGTGAATTCTTGACATCCTCATATGATACTGATATCCTGGTAGAAGCAGTCAGACACATGACAGTGACTTTTATAGAAATGCTTTGATCAAATCTGTTTCCCACAAAGTGAAAAAACAAGCAGCCATGCATCTCCTCGTGACCTTGTCCTTACTTGATACGTTTGCGTCTGGACTAAATAGAAGAGCTTGTCAACCTGGCGGCCAGAGATGAGTTATGCTGGAATTGTTTGTGAAGACATTAAAACTTCCTTCCTCTCAGTAATCACCATGCATTATTACACATTAAACATGCACTAATGTACAAGTGATCAATTTTGTGGTAAGGCAACAACCAGAAAGTGATTAAAAACTTTTAGTGGGCATTGATTTAAAAACTACTTTGCGGGCTGTGTGGAAAAAAAAGAACACACACACACAAGCTGTGTAGATAAAGTAAATCGTTGTCTATGAACAGGTCATGATGCCGGGAACGTTCCCGTTCCCGAGGCCTGGGATGTAAAGTAAACCTCTGAGTGGCCGTGGTGAGGACGAGGACGGATGCAGGTGGAGAGAAAACGCCAGGGAAATGTAGCTCAGTAATCTCAGCCCCGGCCGCGTTTATCGGCTGGGCTTTTTAACACAGGGGCCAATTTAATTGCACTTAAAGCAGAATGGCAGAACATCAATCTTGATGAGTGGATCTGCATCACAGTTCTCCCAGGCCAATCTATCACTATCTGTGCACACCCCTCCCCCCAAACACAAACACACTCATACATGCATCCACTCCCTGCTGTCCCGTCTGCACATTCCAATGTTTTATTGTTTTTCACAGAATAACAGAATATATATATTTTTTATTAATTTATATTATCTAAATTGAATTGTACAATGACCGGTCCGTCAGTCGTTCTCTGATTATATAAATATAAATATTTGTCTTATTAGTAATCCTTATTAGTAGTTTTCATATTTTTATTATTATAAATCGCATACACAAACTGTCTTAACCCATTTGGGTATGCAATATATGTTTATTCCATCTATGGATCACAGCATAATATACTGTGTTAATATTCATCCATCCATTATCTACCGCTTTATCCTCCAGAGGAGGGTCACGGGGGGTGCTATGCCAATCTCAGCTGACATAGGGCGTGGGGTACCATCATAGGGACACATATAGATACAAACAACCATTCAACATTCACTCTCACATCTACGGTCAATTTAGAGTGTCCAATTTTCATAATCCCCATAGTGCATGTTGTTGGAACCCAGAGAAAACCCATGCAGACTTGGGGAGAACATGCAAACTACATGCAGAAAGGCCCTTGTTCCTTTGCAAGAGTGCTAACCAGTACACCAATCTATCTATCTATCTATCTATCTATCTAAGTCAAAATTCCTCAGCTCCACTTCGATCACATACCCTGACCTAGTAAAACAGTATTTCTGATGTACCACTGGTGGTACACGTACCACAGTTTGAAAACCATGGCTTTAGACTATATAGATTTACCTGTATGTAACCCAATATGATTAATAACTCATAAGTCATGATGAATCCAATATACCTTCTGGAATGCATTCATTTATGTCGTGTGCCATCATTGAGTCAGGCATGAAATACCATTAAAGCATGTGGATTACTGATAGTTCATCAGGTAATTCATGGATTAATTCATGATAAATTCATGCACCCCTGCCATAAAGTGTTACCAAACAATTCTGAGGAGAACAAACTGGCTTGACAGAATGACACGTGCCTTAACGTGAGCTCGGAAGTCATTTCCAATATGAATGATATTTATTGTTTTGCTCCTTTTGCTATTTTTCTTTGACAGAGTTACTCAAAAACTTCCAAACCCTATTATTCCTGGATTTGTATCCAAAACAAACAGTTTCATTCTGATAATAAGAATAAGAATAATTTTATCTAAAAAAAAATCCTGATTACAAACTGCCTCTCAGAAAGCAATAAACACCATAAATGACAGGATGGTCAGAGTTTAAAATTCAGATTGGAACAGAACCAGGAAGTGCGGTCCTCATATTTACCAGTGCAGTAAATGTAAGTGTGGGGGGGGGAGTAGTTAGAGACATTAGGGCTTAAGTCAGTCGTGGTGTGGTTAGAGAAGTGTAACTACCTCCTGTGCCATATAAGCATCTTGAACTCTTAGTGGCAATGGAACACTTAAGTACAGAGAGCGGCAGCAGCTTCATCGAGGCCATAAAGCGGAAAGAGGACTTGAAAGCTACAGGGACAGAGGAGTAATGATGCCTTAATGTGGTGGCCTCTCTCTCTCTCTCTCTCTCTCTCTCTCTCTCTCTCTCTCTCTCTCTCTCTCTCTTTCAACTTCTCACACTCTTTCTCCTCCTCGTCCTCCTGCATTAGCAGGGATAATAAATGAGGCTCCCGTCATCACAAGCATCAACTTTTTATGACCCCACCTAACCAGCCTTATCAAATGTGGATGTGATTCCACTGCCAGGTGACACTACAGCAGCGAGATGGATGGATGGACAGAGTGCAGAGGAGGAGGGAACGCATGCAGGTGGTGCTTTTCCGGGGGCAAAAACAAATCATTATTTCATAACGCGTTAGTGGAGAAGAAGTAGGAAGTGAGGAAGTGTGTGGGGGGGGGGGGGTCGAGGAGTGGGAGGATGGGAGGGGCCGCTGTGTTGTTCTGAATGGAACGGTAAAGATGGAGTGGACAAGCTCTTTGGGCTGAGTGAAAGGGAGCTTTTCCTCCTCTACAAGATAACTTTGATCCCTCCTGTTTCCACACACCAGTCAGCAATATTGTTAGGCAGAAGTTAGTTAATGCTTTAACCAAGTCCTGGTATAGGAAGATGGGGAGAGGGAGGAGGAGGAGGCCCACAATATCTCAACTCACCATGCTTTGAACAGTGGTTTGACAGGAAATCAGCAATCTTCATCTCTGACAACAAAACAGTTGCAACCCCCACCATAATTATTAAAAACATTAAATATTGAGATATTATACACCAGTCATTCCCAGATATTAGGTCAGGACCCAGAGATTGTTATGCAGCCATATAGATTTACACATAACACATGAATAAAAAGTGGTGATTCACTTTTTAACAGATTTTATAATGATTTAACTTTTAAAAATTATAAGGATAAACAAAGGAGATCATGATATTTGACTTAATAAAAATAATACCATATACATATATATTACTGTATTTGAATATTGAATTGTATTTCTTTATTATTTTATTTCAGTATTGTTGGGTACAAAGCTTAGTTTTTTTCCTCTTGCAGTAAAACAGAAGTGAAAACAGGAAGCATTTCACAACATAACAAGTCTTAATATTTAGGAGATGTTTAGTGTGTGTCCATTCATTTATTCTGGCACATATGGATTCATTCAGAGTCAGAGAAAATGTATCGCTGTTGCTGGAAAACAATTTACTCCTTACTTATTTAAGTTTTTTAAGGTACATGAGAAATACTGTTTTACTAGGTCAGGGTATGTGATCGAAGTGGAAGTGGTTTTTTTAATTATTGCTGTAATCACTCCTTGAAGTTGGCCAGCACAGTACTCCATTATTTTGAGTACTTATCTGTCCAATACATCATTATGGCCCAGAATAATCATTTCCCATGCCGCACTGTCTAGTATTTGTTCATAGTGTCTAGGGCTTCTTTTTTTTTACATATATATATCAGGCGAGAAATCTACCGAGATCAGATACATGAGGCATAAAAACACAAAACTTAAGATTCCTCTCCCATAAATTATCCAATCCTTTCCATTTTAAAAATGTAACAAAACAGGAACATCTGAGCAGAGAATGTCACACTTCCATAATTAGCGATTGGGATTTACTCTCAACATCATCCCCTCAGTAGTGTAATGATATATATTTAAAGTGATATAATAAGGTCCTTAAAGTAAATCGGATCCATTTTGCCCACCATCTATATCGCAAGTTTCTCCATAATATACTGTCAATCAATCAATCATCACCACCTCCTCATTAGTCTCTAAATGTCTGCTGGACTTTTTCCTTATTTTAACCATAAAAGGGCCAGAAAATGCCCGTTATTTACAATTTACTTCATGTTAATCGAGTGTATTAACAATAGATATTTTGAACAGTATAAAACATATTTACAATCATATTTTTTGCGTCTTAGGCTCAATGTGTAAAAACAGGCCAAAAAATGCAAACTATCCACAGACATTATTTCCAACTTAGACTTACTGTAGACTTAGACTTAGACATAGGCATGTGTTGTGGTGATTTTCACCCAACGTCAGTGATAGAGGGTTATGTTTTTTTAGGGTGAATTTTACCTGAGGTTAGGTTGTGCCTTCACCAGACAAGGCTCACATGTCCCAAGAATGAGGAAACAAATAACAAGTTCCCAGCTCCATAATTTTTTTGGCGGGGGTATTTTTCGTTTTCACAAATTTTAGAGGCTTTGTATAGGGTCCTCCAATAATTTACTACACCTTAATATATTACTTACTTTATACTTTACTATACTTTAATATATTCTGATAAAAAGTCATTTTAACCTGAAGTTAGTGATGGTGTTACAAAAATGAATGCTAGTGTTGGGTTAATATGTTTTCACGAATGTGTAGTTATATTCACTGACTTCTTGCCACATTTGTGTCCTGGAGGACAGAATAACAACAGTTTTGAGTTATTTCAATATAGATGTTAATGTGAATATCAATAGCTTCTTCTGTTATCTTATATTTACTGAACATTTTCATAAATTAGTTGTTTAATGATTTAGTAATACACGCCGCATATGGATAAGGGGGAGGACTGGCACTTATTGTTTCCCACTTCACACACACCGACTGCAGCTATACCTCGCCATGTTAGTCGTATGACTGATGGCACAGCTGCATGCTAAACACGTGTGACACGTCGTTTTTGTTCTGCCTCATTAACGAACCTGCGTATGAAGAGATCAGATTAAAGGTAATTAAAATGACAAAAACACATCGTCCTTCCTAATTCAGCAGTAATGATGGCCTTAGTGTGGCTGAATTCCAGCCCTCCTCCTCCTCCATCTCAGCTCAGCTCTGGCTACAGAATCATTAACCTGGTTCGGTGACTAGGATGTGCTGACAGAACACTCTGCTATTGTGCTTCCTGTCATCTTCAGGAAACCGAAGCTTCCCCCTGCTGTCGAGGTAAAGCACCACCGAATGATGAGCGATGCCAGTCCTTCTCTTCATCCCTCCTTTCATTTTGTTCTTTTTGTCCCTCCTCAAAAACTGCTTACACTGAAGAAACTTTGTCCAGAAGAATCACACATTCAGTGTTGTTTCATTTATATGGTTAATTCTTATTTCATCATCTTACAGCTCCTAAGAAACATGAAAATAAATTATTTACATGAATTCCTTTTCTATAAAAAATATATCCAGAAGGTGCACAAAGTTAGAAACGTATACACTGGTTAAAAACTAGCGGCCCGGGGACGAAAAGTGGGCCACCTGCATTAATGTTTGCATTAAAATTATTTCAAAACTTTCGTGGTGCCCTACACTTGCTGTCAACTTTCCTCTTGTAGCAAGAAAAACTGTTGTTTTTTTTAAGATTTAAAGAAAACATTTTAGTAGGGAAAAAATGCCACACAATAAAATACAGTAAGCTTGTGTTCCTAAGAGTGTTCCTATTATTTTGGTTGCCCACTCCCCCCCCTTCGTGTGTGCACGTGTGTCTGCGTGAAGTGATGGAGTGGCTCTGCCGCGTCACGAGCAGCAGCAGAGTTGACGTTTCCTTTACATGGCAGCTGCGAGGCTGCAGTGATGTATCAGAGTCAGCAGAAGCATTGATCAGAACCAGGGTTAATCATTGCTCCGGGAATCCAGAGAAGATAGTGGCTGCCTGGGGAGAAGCAAGCCAAGAGAGTGGGCGGCTGCACCGCAGGGGGCCTGCAGCTCTAGAGTACAGGAATGCTGGCAGGGAGACTAAAGCATTGTTCATACTTGCGAGCGTGATGTGGCGTGCCCTACGCGCACGCACGGAGGCGTTCATACTCACTCTTTTTTTTCCACAAAAAAAAAAAAACATCGTCTTTTTGTATCGTGGTAACAATCTCGCTCTCAAAGTTACAAAAATTCAGAGGTGACACAGGATATGACGTCACTTTTGTCGCGCGCCCGGCACACTACGGCGAGTATGAACATGCCATGTTTCCACTGCACGTTCACAGCTCGACTCGATTCTACACAGTTTGCTTGTGTTTCCATTACAACAGTACCTCCTCAACATGGGCGGAGTCTTCACTGCACGGCTGCCTAAAACTGTCGTGACTTCGTTTTTTACGCACGACACACAAACTAGTGACTTGTAAAGCAGTTGTTTTCAGTGTAACTGAATCATTAGAATCAGCCAAATCATCCATTTCCATCATCCAAATCATCCATTTGGGTTTATCCTCCACAGTAGGGTTGTGGGGGGCGCTTTGCCAATCTTAGCTGACATAGGGTGACAGGTTGGGTCACACCCTGGACTGTTCCCCAGAGTGTGTGAGTGTACATGAGGCAGGAGCATACTGTATGTTGCAATTACTTACATAAATGTACGGTGGCCCTGAGGTGCAAAACACAATCGCAAATCACAAAACGTAAAGGCAAATCAAAAAACACACAAATTTGTGTTATTGTTTTTGTGTATATAGCTCACAATTACAAAACACAGTTTGTCTCACAGGGTTGGTCACATCCTCTGTCCTTAGACCCTCGGCTCGGGCAAGGAAAAACTCTAGGTCTATAGTAGCATAACTAAGAGATGGTCAGGGTTTCCCTGAGCCAGCTCTAACTATAAGCTTTATCAAAAAGGAAAGTTATATGGAGTTATATGGTCTCTCTTTCCAGTTCCTGTCAGAACTAGTGGTGCAGCATTTTGAATTAACTGAAGGTTTCGAACAGACTTGTTGGAACATCCTGAAAATACGGCATTACAGTAATCTAGTCTAGATGTGACAAAGGCATGAACTAGTTTGTCCTTTAAGGACAGGATGTTTCTAATTTTCATAAAGTTCTATAGGTGGAAGTGTTAAATAAATAAAAGCTCAAATGAAGCAATAAAAACAAATACAAATAAAACTGCTGAAGAACCTGAAAAAGAGGGAACTGCAGATTAGAATCCAGAAGGATCAAGGAATGGGGAAAGAATGAGTATGAGAATGAAAGGCATCTTTGATCTGTATACTTCAAACTATGATTTCCAACTTTAAAATGTAATTAGGAACTTCGGAGTGTGGAGGGCAGTATAGCACCTATTAGTGTACAGCCTGCCGGGAACTTATTGGAAGAAGAAGAAGGTTGAAGGACTGTGCTGAAAACCCTGATGGGGGCCTTTGAGCTGTGTTGAAAAAGCTGTGAAAACTGTGATTGTGAACTGTGGATTAACAACTTCTGTGAGTGTAGCCTGTCAGAAATTATTATTAGAATAAGAAATAAAAAAATAAAAAATACAGAAAACATGGGTAAAAATGATAATGATAAATTATTACATGTTGAGGTTTTGCAACCAGAAATTAGATACCTACACCTACAGCAAGGCTCCTGTTGGATAATACCAGCTGTCAATCACACTGCACTCAAATGTGCCCTACTTGATCATCTATTTTCCTCTAAATGGGAACATAATTCACAAATCTACGTTGGAATATGTTTTCAACAGCAATAAAACACACCAGGATGTCGAAGATGATGATGACCGGTCTTAAACCAGGATGCAAGTAAAGTAAAGCAAAATTTGCAACATTTTGCTGGGATACCAGTGCTGGTATGATTTCACTGGACAGAATGTGGACGACAACATGATGCTGGATCAGTGCTGTGTCTACTCAGCACTACCTATTCATGGGGAGTTAATAATTCAAAAGGGAGTCGGGGAGACAGGGCACAGGCCTGAGTGACAAGAGTGAGAGTGAGATCTAGAGACCAGTGGAAGTCACACAGCACAAGTATGTAAGAAGAGAGAGGATAAGAAGTATTACAAAGGTTTTTGGATACTGTTGACACTCAATAGTGGTGACCAGGCATTCTTAGCACTTTTGAAACTCACAGGTTTTCACTGTGAATCAGAATTCACCAAATGTTAGATTGTTTTCCTATAATCTTATGCTGTGGTCACACCAATTTTTCATCTCTGTTCACACTCGGAGCTCGAAGTACGACACGCAAGGGTTTTATCTACGGGGAGCATTTAAAAAAGAAAACGTTTTAAGAAAAGGCAGTGGGAAAGCCGGTCTTGAATGCACACAATAGCACAGTGACATTGTAGCATTAACCTTTAGAGATGAACAGCGTAAACAACATTTTGAATCATTTGGAGGTTTAATGGCATCAATTCAATCAATTCAAGGCATCCTGAGTATTCACATTAAGCAAATAACTTACATTTAATAAAAGACAAGAGAGAAAATCACTCCACAGGAATAAATAAATCACTTTACTAGTGTTGGGAAATTTTTCAAAGTTTTAGAGACCAGTGAAGAAGGCCCTGGAGTCTATGATGAGTCTAGTCGAAGGAATTTATTTGAAAAGTGCCTGTTGGCATATTATCTTACCGTTTTATGAGTTGGTCGACACTCACCATGAAAGCAACGGACTCACATTGCAGTTCGGCAATACTTGATGCAGCACCATTCAGAGTGAATGAGAAGTATTTTGTGAGTCAGCTGTAACATTGCTCACATTAGTAGAGGCTTTTCTCTCTTTTCAGCTCTTCCCCTCTCACTACCCATCCCTCTGGGATGAACACTTTCCTCGTGACCCTCCATCACCACCATCATCACCATTGCCCGACATCAAAGTCCAGGATGTTCTCTCGAAGAAACGTACATTTGCACACACAACACATGAAACCTAAACACATACACACTCACTTTGCACAGATACTTGAAGGAATGTCAGTAATGCCAGGAAGGATGGGAGGGCAACAAGGATACAAAGAGGTCCAGCTCCTCAGAGGCGAGGGAAAAACAGGGCAATAAAACCGTCATGTCGAGTCAGGAATCTGCTGATGGCACACATACATATAGGCAAGTTCACAGACAAAAGAGAATCTGTCAAGCAGATAAAGACATCACTGCTCTTTTTTTTAACCCTTCTTCATCCCTGGTTTTGTCCAGAACACCAACCCCACCCCCCACCTCCTCGCTCCACTCACCTCCCTTCTTCCACGCCAACACTTGTCAGGCAAGAGAGTCATTAATGTTTAGCAGGGCAGTGATGGCAACGCTGACAGCGCTCATCTGTCTCAGAAGACAAGACGAGAGAGGGACAGGCCATCAAAGGATGCCACTTAGAGAGGGAGAGAGAGAGAGATGAGGGGAGGGAGGAGAGCTGGACACTGAGGAGAGGGACTTTTTTCTCAAATATAAAGGTTACGTCACAGAGGTGGATTATCAAATGATGCCATTGTCATCTCCATCCTCCTACTTCTTTTCTGTCTATCCACCTACACAAATCCCCCCTGTCTCCCCCACCCTCCACACTCCCCCCCCCCTCCCCCTCCACATGCTTGTCAGCAGTTTGATTCAGTACCTGCAGGTTAGTTACTCATTGAGCTGAGCCTGTGGAGGTGTATGGACGCCTGTCTATGACCAATCACCGGCGGTCAGGGAGCTGTTGTTGTTTTGACTGACAGATCTGCCTGCGTCGTCCATTCCCCTCCTATACAGACGCGAGACACAAAGCACAGGAAGTGGAAGGAGGTAAATAGCTGTGAATATGAATGGTACACTACAGGGCTGGTTAATAATTGGGAAGTGTTGGACTATTAATCTGTTGGGGGCACAGTGACACTTTACTGTACAGCACTCTCTCTTGGATACATAACTCTGTGTGAGAGGTACCCCTTTTTTTCTCCATCAAAAGCCCACATATATATACGTATATATATATATACGTATATATGAATTATTTGACTACATAGTTAAGTTAGTTGTCATTAGTCCATCTATCTATCTATCCATCTATCCATCTATCTATCTATCTATCATGCTGCTGCTGCAACTAATATTGTTACTAATTATTATTATTATTTTTATTGTTGTTATAATCATAATGTTGTATACTATGCAATGAAGTCTGACTGAGGTCAAACTTTTCCAGGTTATCCTTTCGAGTAACACTTTACATTACAGCAACATTAAAGTATTAGCCAGGCAATCATTTTGTAGGGTAACTAATGTTTTATATAATATACAATAATGTCTTATTTGTACAGTAACCACATAGCAATAGCAATGGAAAATGCGTGTGGGATTAATTATTCTCAAACATTTTCATGTGCAGATAAGACAGTGATGGTAGATTATAGTAATTCTCTTCAGCAAGGGATATTACTTTGGAAATAACGCGGCATTACTATAATAGTGTCTCTGTTATTACCAAGGTGGAAACTGCATTAAAAATAAGATCAATTTATGTTTTTTAAGGGAAATTCTAATTTTCTGCATGGGGAGGGGGAAAATATGTTTTTTACGTATATGATTAATGTGTTGACATATATTTGTGCTTGAGCGCAGCACAGTAAACGAGTGTTTCCCTCCATCTCTCCATCTACGTCAGAAGTTAATAGAGAAGGTGCTTTTGACGGCCGTGACAAGTTAAGTAGAGGGAAGCGGGACCATTGTCTTCCAAATCAGCTGTCAGTGTGTTTCTGCTGTCAGCACTTTGACTCACTATACCTGCCTGGTTAATCATCAAGCTGCACTCCACAGCCGTGAGCTGCTGGAGGTGTACGGCCCACCATCACAGAAACCCCTCCACCCTCCCAAGCCCACCCGCCCCACCACCACCACTACTGCCACAACAGGACAACATGTGATTGACAGATTAGCAAGCACTGGCGCTTTTTCAAAGAAAGACATGGTGAAAAACAGTGTTGGAGGGAATTGTAGATTTGAAAAGGAAGCATGAGGGTTGGGGAGGTGTGTGTCTGTGTGGGCAGACAAGGTGGAGGAATGAAGGGTAACAGGTCCTTTCTATTGTATGTGTGCTAAGTAATATTGAGGCGTGAGGCCTGGCCCACATGTAGGTGGGAAATTTTGAAAACTAAAGTTTCCTCTAGTTTTAAATAAAGAAAATAATACTCTTATACAGTAGTTCAAGAGCAACTGTGTACAGTGGGGAGAACAAGTATTTGATACACTTTGCAGGTTTGATCCCTCACCTTCCTCATGATCATTGATGCCCCACAAGGTGAGATCTTGCATGGAGCCCCAGACCGAGGGAGATTGACCGTCAACTTGAACTTCTTCCATTTTCTAATAGTTGTGCCAACAGTTTTTGCCTTCTCACCGAGCTGCTTGCCTATTCTCCTGTAGCCCATCCCAGGCTTGTGCAGGTCTACAATTTTGTCCCTGATGTCCTTACACAGCTCTCTGGTCTTGGCCATTGTGAAGAGGTTGGAGTCTGTTTGATTGAGTGTGTGGACAGGTGTCTTTTATACAGGTAACAAATTCAAACAGATGCAGTTAATACAGGTATTGAGTGGAGAACAGGAGGGCTAAAAAACTAACAGGTCTGCGAGAGCTGGCATTCATACTGGTTGGTAGGTGATCAAATACTTATGTCATGCAATAAAATGCAAAAATGCAAATTAATTATTTAAAAATCATACAATGTGATTTTCTGGATGTCTCTGTACCTTTAATAAAAATGAAAGACCTCTACATGCTTTGAAAGTGGGAAAACCTGCAACAGTGTATCAAATACTTGTTCTGCCCATTGTATGCATGTGTTAGCATGATTAAAGTCCAGTTAGCAATGCTAACATTAGCACAAGAAATCAGAATTTCCAGCACAGAAACTCTCAGCAACCCAACGTACCCTGAGCTAACGCCCATTTAAACTTTTATTGGTATTTGTTAAAGGTCACATGGTTGGTGCCGTAGTTAGCGCTCGTTCCTTTGCAGCAAGAAGACCTGGTTTCGAGCTCCGGTTGGAACAAGGGTCTTTCTGCATGGAGTTTACATGTTCTCCCAGTGTGGCGTGGGTTTTCTCAAGGTTGTCCGGCTTCCTCTCACAGTCCAAAAACATGCAATATGGGGATTAGGTAAATTGGTCACTCTAAATTGACCGTAGGTGTGAGCGTGAATGGTTGAATGGTTGTTTGTCTCTACATGTGGTCCTGTACAAACTGTCCAGGGTGTACCCCGCCTATCACCCTCAACTGCAATTGGCACAGCACCCTCCTGCGACCCTCCTGTGGAGGATAAAGCGGTAGAAAATGGGTGGATGTTAAAGGCATATAGAAACACAGCGGATGCGTCAACAGTAATAACAAAATGCGAAGAATTAAAAAGAAGAGAAAGACAAAAAAGTAAGAAAAGGGCACTTATATATCAATTGTATACTTGAGGTGGGTTTAAAGAAGAAAATAGATAAATAAAAAGATAAATAATGGTTGCAGAAAAAAGGGGAAAAAATGACAGGGTCAGAAGCAGGCGGTATCTGTTGCGCATATATTCAAATGAGATGAGGTGAGGGAGTTATAGGAGCTTATCATTGCTATAGTATATGAGTGGCTGCTCAGGGGATGAGGATACTTCCACTGGAGAAGAATCAACCTTCTAGCCAACAGAGTGACAACTTTTGTTATTCAAAGTTTTGTACCGACGAGATTCTCATTGACAATCCTTGCCACCCCAAAGATATAGCAATTAAAGGATCTAGCTTAATTGTCAATTGGAAGACGTCTGCTAGAGTTTTGAATTAGGTATCTGAAAAGTCAAAATGCACAGAAAAAAGTGATGTTTTCAAAAAAAAAAAGCCCACCTGGGTCTAAGAATTCTAAGGAGGTTTTTGTAGTTGGAAGTGCAACAGAACTTTACAGAGCTTGATTTGTGAGTGCATCTGTGTGCCAGATATAGCACTTAACAGGAAGATAAAAATCATTCTTATCTAACCAGTCAAAGCAGAAAATGTTTGCATCAGTCTCCAACCTCTTATTCTTATTTTTTTTATTATTTTTATTTTTTAAAAGAACAGAGTATTTTATCATGCATTCTCCTGGTGGACAGGAATGCGATAAGTGGGGAGACACTGTAACATATTCAAGGATTCCTTTATAAAGTGAAACTGCCTCCCCTATTGGATATTAATGCCGCTACAACCAACATTTATCCCCCTCCCTGATAGGTTATGCCCACTGTAGTCCTCCCCCACCCCCACCTCCTCTGATTCCCCTCATGCATGCCCACTGAGGTTTGATTTCAAATGGAAAAATTAATGGGAGAATAATAGCCTTGGGCCTTGCTCTTATCCACACACACACCACACTTTAGTTGGTCTAAGGGGGAAAGAGAGAGGAGTGGGGGGGGGGGCTAATATTTAGATCCATTCGCCTCCCTTGGCCCTTTATCCCACTGTGACCCACACACACACACGCCCACTAGAGACCTTAACCCCTGTCTCGTTTACACCTTAGAGGGCTTAACTTTCAAATATTAGTACAGTGCAGATTTCAGATTTCAAATAAATAAATAAATGAGGAACGCCGTGATTAGCAATTCTCCTGACAATTATCAACGTTGTTACATATTCATTTTCACTTCCAGGAGAATATTTCTGCCAAAACAGGGATTCTGAGTACTCTCCTAAAGGCTAAAACTGGTATGAACGAGTTTCATGTCGACTTCAACGTGAGGTCAATCACGAGGAAGTGGCTTGGAAGGTCAACCATCAACCAATCTTTAAACATGACATGATACCAATTTTGGTTTGATTTTTTTCAATCTGATCAATATAACAGTTAAATAACAGCAAATGATGCACAACATAAAATGAACACTCTGCATTTTGTGTCTACATTTCAGGGCACTTATATATTTACAATAAAACTTAAATAAAACTCACCCAGCAGAATAAAGGTAGATGTTCAAATCTTCGGCTCTCTCTCCTTAATTCAGGACTAACTTTAAGTTAAAGGGTTACATTAGTCATTCTTATTCAAGGTTGTCTCCACAGAAATCAGAACTCACCACCATCAGACTTTAGATACTAGAGGTGCCGAGTTAAGCTCATTCTTGAGAGAGTTGCTTGTCAGAATCTGAGGTAGTGTTTGGCTGCTCATGTCTGATGTTGCCTTATGTTCTCAGAGACTTCTTCTCTCGTTACCAAAGTCCTGGTAACCGACCATGATGGCTAAATGATTTGATTATCAGCAGTGACTCACATACATGTCACCAGTAGGAACTTAAAGACATTTGCGTGAAGTTATGATCAAATAATGATTATTTTGCATTATAGTGTGGATAAATTTTTCTTGGACATCGATATATGATGTGAACAGTGTCATTTCCTGGCAGACGGCTCAGCTACTGGAGCTCTATACTGGCAGAAGTAAGGTTTTAAACATGCCTATGCAGTAGGTATTCTTGTTGGGACTCAGCCAAAGCCTTAGCCCTAACTTTGTCCATGATCATTTAATACACAAAACCCAAACAAAAAGTCACATCTCACCTTCTGCCTCATTAGGACCAGGTTTGGGTCTTCATGAGGACTACTGGTCCTGACAAGGTCAGTGTTTATGCCAGAAAAGGTCCTAAAAGATGTAATAGATACAAGTACACACACACACTCACACACACACAAGATATGCAAGAATAATTTCAGCTGATTCAGGGTTGGTTGCAGGCATTGTAAAAATCAAAGTTAAGACATTGTTGCTCTTAGCACAAGACATGCACATGTGTGTGTATGTGTGTTTTTGTGCGCGCGTGTGCACATAGTGGATGTAGGGTTTGGTAGTGAAGAGTTTAAAAACGGAAGAGGAGTTGGTGTAGAACCAGTATTGATGTGAGGGAAGCCCACCAGCGTTTTCTGTTCAAACATTTGAGAGGCCTGGCCTGCTGAGCCGCAGCGCCCAGGTGGCAGGATTCCCGCTCTTCCTGTTTCTCCTTACTTTGAGGAATTTTCACGGCAAACAAACTCCCAGTGCTCTCTCCGCACATGCCCCACACCTCACCACCACAGATATACCTGCCTCAGCAAAACTGATGCTCAGCCAAAAGAGGGAGAATTTTCCAGGCATTTCAGGAGTTCATATCTTTCTGTTATTTTTGGGTGACTTGCTGTGGAATTTTACGGTGTGAGCCAGAAAGGAAATGTCTGCAGACTGCAGCCAAAAGTAAGCAGAGAGACAAAGAAAAGTTCATGTTTCTAAACCAAAATGATGTTACTTATTTTGATTTTGATTTAAATCAACATGACATGAGAAATTGAAGATACAACGCATTGTAGGGTTGACACAATGGGTTACCTTCATAACAGTGTGTGAAAAATCATTGTGTAAAATCATTAATTATAAAGAAAGATAAAAGAAGATTATTTAATTAAATACTTTGTATTAAAATAACTTTAAACTGGACTTAACTTGTATTAGATTAACCCTAACATTTCCAACAACTCCAACACCATTTTATTTGGTGTCCTATTATTATACAATAAATATTGTTCTTGTTTAACGATAAAAAATAAAAAACTCTAGACACTAGACTAGTGAGAATGGTCTCGTCCCACGTAGTGCACCCTGGGAAATGATTATTCTGGGCCACAGTAATTAATGAGACAGATTTAGACCTTAACAGAGTATGCCACTTCTCAAAAATAGTAAAATAAAGAAGTGCTGGTACTACACACTGCCTCATAACATGGTAAACTCCTTATGTTAAGATCACAAAAATTCACAAAACAAGCCAAATGTGATATTCAAAAAAATTTTTACCCCTACTATTACAAATTACAACATTTATCGCCATAAAAATAGTTACTCTACTGTCACAGTAGATGACAATTCACAGTGAGTTACTGTATTATTTTTGGTATAATGTTACTGTAACTTCAAGGCCCTCGGTCAAACCTGGATTCTAACCAGCAACCTTCTCGATGTGAGGCAACAGTGCTCACCAATATTCCCCTGTGTGTCCCTGCCATATTTCACTGTGTATTACATTATAAATGATTAGTGTAAAAGGTGAATTATTGCCAAATTATTGCAGTAAAAGTCTGGAAAATCCTAGAAATAATAATAAAAAAGGTTCTGAAAGAGTGTAAGCAGTCTAGGAATGTTGAAATTTTACAATTTCAACATTATAACAAAAACAAATATTGACTCAACTTTCAGTAACTCTGTGATCAGTTTTGACGTCTACACAGAGGCAAAGTACTCTGTGTATTTCAATGGCTCAGTGCCTCCACCACTGGAGACTTGGGTTCAGGTGGGTGAGGAGGTGTCTGGCGCGACACTCCTCCAAACCCAGCCACCACCATCCTCACGCCTCTCTCACACAGCGCCTTCAGGCACATGTCTCTTTAATTGCTGCCTCCACAGAGCCTGCAGACTGCACGTATTATCTACCGCTCGGATCAAAGAAACCACATTCTCAACTTTATGAAATTTTTATTCAGTGTGTTCACTTGTCTTCCCATTTTCCCCTCTTTCTTCCTATTCATATCCCCCCCACCTTGTTCCCCCCTCCTTCTTCCCCTTTTATTTTTTTTTTTAGCTCTGCCACCAAACAGACAAGAAAGACTTCTCTCTACCTTATTTTTCAGCTCGACTTCCTTCCTGCCCAGAAGCACTCGCAAGTATCTCGTTAGTTCTCTCACAGCTAACATCTCTCCACGACATGCCAGAAGCAAAAACCTGAATTGGGGGGGGATATAAAGTGCAGACGGGGGGAGGGAACGACATCAAGAAGTTTGGTGGGTGAGATTCTCCGCCGTAGAGCTAGGTGAGAAAGTGTAATATCATTTAGCTGCAGTAATTACACGTACGAGGAACACACAAAGGAAAGAACAGAGATGAGAGGGTTTTTCTCTCCCTATGGACAATGTACACCGAAGGGCCTTAGTTTCATCATGAATTCACACACAGATTCCAAACACACTGTAATTTGACAGTTGGTGTGACATTGCACTGTCCTGATTTCTAACACATTAAGTTAAGTTTATAGAAAGGTTGCTGTGAGGTACTGACACATAATCACACCCTGTGGCATGAACCAACCTGAGACACGGACTTTCAGTCCAACTGAACCCTGAACTCATATTTTCAACTCGAAAACTCGAAACTGCTACTGTTTCTCTGTCTTATTTGCTTTTGCAGTAAATCAGTCAAAGTACTGTTAAATATTGAACCATAGACATGCTGCTTCACCATGTGTGTGTGCAATATTCCATGTCACATTGTACGATGGATGAGCCTGAGATACATTTGCTCTTCTGACGTCTCAACTGGAACACAGCGAACTCGAACTCCGACTTCCATTGTAAAAGGAATGCAGGATGAAAACGTGGCTGCCACCGGGGACACAAGGAAAATAGCCTTATCTTGTATTCACACCAGTACTTCTTATTCAAATCCTAGTTTGTGTTTGAGGTGTGAATGCGCAACCAAACTCTGATCTGCATCAAAAGGCGAACTCTGGTCCAGCAAAAAATAGGTCTTGGTACGCTTCAAGCGAACGAAATACAGGATTGTGGGTACAAAGTAGGGTGTTTAGGGTAAACATAACACAACAAAAAATGGTTTGGTGGTTTACAAAGTCACAATTTTCAGTTTGCAGTCAGAATATGACTTCTAATAGACAGACAACAAAATGTTCTTACTGCATGTCATCACAGATATAAGCAGGCTACAATTTTCAGTGGCTAAAATCAAGATTTTCTTTGGGTCCCCACTGACAACCACGTTAGAAGTGAAAGTAAGACTCGCATTTACAGTCGGAACTCAGATTTCCCTACCCGAAAAAACCTCATCAACCACCAACATGGGATTCCATGGTTGCCATACCATGGAATCGTGTTGACTGGAATTTGAACTCGGGATGGGTGACTACATTCCCAGTTCCAAGATCCAATGTAAATGAAAGGCAGCATAAGCATTGTTTCTTCCACTTAATCTTCCACCTCGCGGGAGGTGCTGTGCCAGTCTCAGCTGATATAGGGTGATAGGCAGGGTCACACCCTGGACAGCTTGCCACTCCATCACAGAGCCACATTGAGACAAACAACCATTCACTCTCACATTCACACCTATGGTCAATTTAGAGTGTCCAACTGTGTGGCCCTAGCAGGAAGTCAGTGAGATTTTACTTTATATTCATATTGTGGTTACATTAGAATAGATGAAAGCTTATTCAGGTGCACGGCAAATATTGTGTGTCACTAGAAGAGTCAATTTCACACCAGTTTAAATTAGCACCAAATAATCAGGAAACATGAAAGCATTGGCCTTTTTTAAATTTTCTCATTTGGGTTTTGTTTTCACACATCACACCCCTAATAAGCAGCATTATAGTAGCAAAAGATGTGATCTGATAGATTTAAAATCTCAAGTGTCTCAAACGGATTGTTTGAGACTTCTTCTCATTGTTACTCTTACGCCATAAAACCGCTTCTCTGAAATTCCAGAACAAACCAGAACAAAAATTTAGATCGTCTCACTGGGCTTGTAGAGCCAAATCTGCCTGGGGGCTGTACTCACAGGGGCACAACCAAGCACCAGGCAAGATGCAGTAAATGTCCAGTAAGCTTCAGGTTTCAAGAGCTGTCAGTAACTCATACAACCATACATTTAAAAAAAAAAAAAAAAAAAACTATCCCTTTAATGTACTCCACAATCAATTTGAATTTTTTCACTAACATATACATTTTCCCTTTTGATGATGACAGTTTCAACTGAGGCACATTACCTTCCCGTAACACACACACACTCACACTCACACAGAGCGGTCATCCATCAAAGCAGCGAGTGCTGTTCCCCCCCACCCCACAAGTCTCATACACACAGGTATAAATCACTGTGCCTGATTTCTGGGGCCAGGGTTTAAATAATTAAAGAGGTTTAATTTATCAGGATTTAGCACCTCCTGACAGTAGGGCTGACAACGGAGAATGGGAGATATATTAAGAGAAATAATGAAAAAAAAAAACTTTCATACATGAGAAAGACATACCAAAAAATTATATTATTACACATTTTACTGGAGAGAATAATGTACATTTTGGCCTAAGTGGCTACACAGAGTGGTGGTGGTTGGGGGGGGGGGCTTTCTGCTGTGGAGCTACTTGATCTGCTTGTGTGCAGCTTTATTATTTACCTGTTGGTTGAAGACAAACACGATGCATCAGTGGGTGAAGTCTTTTTGTGAAGTGACAATTACAGGGAAAACAACACTAACGTAGAAAATAAGAGACACAATTTACATTTTTAAGAATTGAAAATAAAAAATAAAAAACATCAAACAAAAACAAAAACAAATAATTCCTTTCCATCAGAAGCATAGAAATAATGAATTGAGATCATTTCTTTTGAGATAAGGAAAATGAAACGAACAGCAGCAGGTTTAATTAAAGGTCATAGAACTGCTAAGAGTTAGGGCTGGGCAATAATTTAATAACAGATGATCGCAATTTAATTTAATTCAATAGCAAAAAAATAAATGTTTGATATTTTCATAACACAGTTATGACTGTTTTATCTCAGATGTAGAAGTTAGAAATGATTAATTGTAAGATTGACATTTTCCTGTGACTGCAATAGAACAAAAGAAAAAAAGAAGAACAACACACAGAGTAAAGCACATTTAAAGTTCGATGTTCTATCAGAACCAGGAGGCTGGTGAAGGGTAATGGCGAACCAGAACGATGGAGCTCTACTGCCCTCCTGTGGCCATAAAACATACTATTAGACATTCAACATATTAAAAAAAATAAAAATAACAGAAAACAGAGCAATTGTAACACAATCCTGCATGCACATGTGGGATGAATGACGTTATATTAGCCCTATGGGGTTTTCTGTTTTTTTTTTTTTGGAAGTCAGAAACAAGATCTACCAGCAGGCACAAAGACAAAAGGGAGAAACATCTCAATAAAGCGAACAGCCACCTGTGGCTTTGTTTGACCCTTGCATTATTTATTCTTTCCAGTAGATCTCTGAGAACGATGAACACGCGCACACACACAGACACTTTCTCTCTCTCTCACACACACACACACACAATTCATAATTCATAAAAAAGTCTGCCAACAATCAAAAAAAAAAAAAAATTCTGTTTTCTTTTCACATTAAAACATGCATCACCACTCATTCTAGATTATTATATATTATCGTTAACATCACTTGACCGATGACTTCTCTGAGTGAAGTTGTTTTGCTGGCAATATTTAGCCACCTAGTGGTCATACCCTTTCATAACATCAAGTATTGACAATGGGGGAACTTCTTTTTAATAACAATTTAGGAAGTTTTATGACAGTATGTCATCAATGAACAGCTCAATAAACATCGTTTAATAGATATTCAACAATCTATCATTTCTACACGCTCGACGGGGAGGGGGGAAGATTAGAGATTATAACACCAGAAACACGGCATCACTCCTAAATCAGACGGCACAATATGCTTTTTTAAGCCATATTGCTTGATTTATTATCTGAATAATTATCCTATAGAGAGTCATAGTTACAATACCAATTCCCTGTGAAACCGATTACCCATAGTAATACAGTACCACCATCCTCATGGCAGATGAATGGTGATTAAGTGTCTTCTCAAGACTTCACTATATCTTATCTCCTTCGCTTCGTTTCAATTCTCCTCGTGCTTCAGTTGTCCAGAAGGGAGCGCTGTAGAGCCTCTTGGATCATTGTGTGCTCATCTGTGGAGTAGTCCTGTAAACACATGAATACAAGAGGGTAAATAAAATAAACTAATTTGGGCCTCTATTCAGGCCTGGTATTAAGCTGCTAATCAGTGAAATAGTTTATATAGTATAGAATAGATAGACGGTTCCGATTTGAGACTTTTAGGAGGTTTTTTTGTTTTGTTTTTTTCACAGAATAGCCTACCAATAAATGAGTTTGGATAAGTGTATAATGGCTTTAAAATTAAAATAATACATTTTTATATCATAACCTAAGAATAAGTCTTTTATCAAATATTAAGCGAGAGCTTTGCTTTAAAGTGGCGCCGTCTTGTGTTTACCATCGTAGTAGCAAAGCAATGCTGTTTAAACTATTTTTTGATCTGCAATCTCACCATTAGGTCACTAATTCTTACACACTGCACCTTTAAGGCTGCTTGAGTGATGTGCAACAAATAAACTTGAGGTTGCAAGTGAGTGCTTTCTGTGAAGAATCCACCTATGTATCAAAATGTGTTACACATTATGCTTTTATTAATTAAACGTCGACATAATGGACAACGATATGCAGGGGCGGGTCAAAAGATTTGGTGAAAGATCGCCCTCCTTCCTCGTGCAATATAATAATCGATACGCACATATGCACTTTGTTCACCATGTTGTGAGTAAATAAATAAGAAAAATCAAGCACCTCTCCCCACCCCAAACATTTTGCTTTCTTCAGTTAGACTGATATCATGATTCATCACTATGATATTGATTATCACAAAATTGTTGTATTGTGATATTACTGGTATCCTGGACCATGTATTGTGAGGTACCCCACACTGCTAAGATGCACAGAGCGTCAACAAACAACTTCTGCCTAAATATAAACCAGCTCCTTAACTTCCAGTTAGTTGTCTTTAATGGAAAAAAAATTAATGACGTAGAGTGAAAAACGTTAGCATCGTCATTTAGTAGCTATCCCTGAGGGGTTTAAAATGGTTCCGCATTGTGAGGAGATAACAGAGCACTGGGGATGGACGGAGGCTCAGTCAACAGTATTGTCGGACTATTATTCATAGTTGTTTGACACAGCTCACACTTAACCTTGCTTTGCTTGGTTAGCTACTACCACAAAACCCACTTTGCAAAGACTCCAGAATCCTGATCATCTCTGTGATCCAGTCATCTACTTATAAGACAAAAAACTACTCTGCCACTCATCGCTCAGAGGTATAATGTATATGGAGAGGAGGTGCACAACAAAGTTCCCCAAAACAACTTCCAGAGCCCTTCTGACCAATATGTAGGTGTGAGGGAGTCCTTTCTGGATGGCAGTGCAGCAAATATAAACCAGGCTTCACTCAGGTAAAGGGTGTGTTAAATCTTTTACAAAAATAAAGATGGACTAACCATGAAGACCATATCAGTATTTGTAAACATTAGGGCTGTAATCAACCCAGAAACTCTTGGTCGACTAAAGCCCTGAAATTTCGACTAAAAATCGACTAATTGGGGGGCTGTGCGACTCTCTTTGCATTGTGTGCATCTGCGCAATACCATAGCCTGTGATATCGGAAAATAATGTAATATGTTAACTAGTTATATCAGCACAATAACTACTGAGGAATATTTACATTATTTGGCTCCCTGCATGTCTGCGCACAGAGCGAGACTAAACATAGGAGCTCAGCTTCGTGGTTTAGACACAAATAGACCGTGGGACGCTGCCGCTGTTGCGGGCAGGTGCGTCTGCAGTTATAAAACGAATCAACAATTATTTGACTAAAACATTGCAATATGCCAATTCTGATATGTTGATTTAATCAAAACGGCCAGAGTAACTTTAGCTTACAGTTTTGAAATGATATGTCATGTTTGTAGTAGAGCTGTGAACAGCAAACTGTTGCTTGCAAAGTTTGCATTGCACTTTTTTACCGTCATCTACTTTTGAAAAATTCTGCCACACTGCTGATGTCTTTGACATGGATGTGACAGGAGGACTGACTGTAGCCTCAAATGAAAGGCTCAAAATTCACATCTAATTAATGGCAACACTAATCTGTCTGTCTCTCATTAGCAGAGGAGAGACAACAACCCACTGGGCTGGACTAAACCAAAATAGTGGAAAATAAGGGGGGTGTTCTCTGAAGATACACTGGTAGCTGTGAAACACGGGTGCTCTAAATCACCCCCATTAGCTCTTGGTACTTCACCATGGAAATTCACCAATAAATATATATATAATTTTTTTTTTTAAATTGAGTCGACCAATCACAATTTTGGTCGAACCAGAACGCGTCGACCAATTAATCGACCAGTCGACTTGGACTTTACTGCCCTAGTAAACATCCTGCTACTCATCATGAATCTAGTCACAGCGCTGTGAAGAACCACTGTTGTGGGGAAATCATGGTGTGATCTATGCAGACATTTTTTTATGCACAGTCTTCCGCGAGAAATTCCTCCTCCTCCTGACTCAACTGCACAATACCACATATTTGAAAGCAAATAAAAATGTAAACCCTTAAAGTTATGCCATGTGAGATAGAATCATCAATCTCTTCATAATGCATCTTTTCATTATACTCACAAATAGTCATATCAACTGATCAACTTCAGTATATATCATCTACCATATTATCAGAAATTCATGCCCATCCCTGGTCTGAACAGGACCTTATGTTGCAGCTGAGCAGCGAGTTTACGTGCACATTTCACATTGGTTAGTCAGGCAGCACGTTTTAGTGTCATTCTCTCAGGTTGACAAATATCAATATTTAGCGAAAACTCCACCTTGTGCAAATGACACGCAAAACTATCAGCAGCGTTATCAGACTAATGTCATCTCCCCGTGTTCACATCAGGAGCTCTACAACACTAGAAGTTGCATCTACAGATAACAGTTAAAAAGCGCTTGGAATAAAGTAAGCGAGGTCACTACCAGGTCGATGCAAATGCACACAACAGAGTTTAAAGCCTTAACTTACAACAAAGGTATCATAAGAGAAGGTGTGTCTGATCTTCAGGTGCTGGAGAAAGTCTGCGCTCCTGTAATTAGGGTCGCCCCAGGGCATTGAGGCACAGATGGGGCACACCTAAACAAACACAGAGTAAGTATAATTTAATTTGAATAAGTAATCAAATGACACATGAACGAGAAACTGTGTGGAAAATGAGAACAGCTGATGAAATCACAATGTAAAGAGGAGTTCTTACAACTTGGCGTGTATCTCTGGAGTGCTGGGAAGTGCAATGTTCAACCAGGCCGTCTTGGTCAAGGTTCTGGCAGCTGCAGTACGGGCAGGTGAAGGTGTAGCGATTTGGCGATGGACTGTTGGAAAGACACCAATGGAGACCGACTGAATTATTAAGTAGTTAGTAGTTAAGGTGTCATCTATGTACACTGCCTTGAGATAATGTATGCTGTGATTCAGTGCTATACAAAAAAATTTAATTGTAAGTATAGATTGTAAGTGTTTTTTTTTTGTTTTTTTAAACAGAAAATAAGAACTTTGTGTGTGATGCTATGAACCTTGAATGTAAAATATCTCCAAGTATTGTCCAATTTTATTTAATCATCCACCCGTTCCCCCTTAAAGGAAAAGGTTGTTTTTCACAGTAGTAAACATTGTTAGAGGAAAACTCTGTACTGGAAAAATGTCAATATGGGTACAGACGAGGACATAGCACTGAGTCTGTGCTATTTAAAGGTGCAGAAGGACATTGACCTATCTGTATATACTGGGAATGCTGCTGTGTTGGTACTGTTGGACATCACAGCAGCTTTTTGACACATGGAGTCCTTAAGTTCCGTTTTCTCTTTTGTCTCCATCTTTTAATATTTTCTTAAAAACCCTGCTTGGAACAGGTTTTACCAGTTACCCTCTGTTGAATTAAATGTTTTTTTTTCTGTCACAGCATTATAATCGTATAGCACCTGACCACTTAAGCTGAGGACAGATTGTTATCCAATCTGCCCAACCACTTACAGGTGGTCAAATATGCATTGTGACCACATCGAACACAAGTGTAAATGCAACAAGTCTCCGCTCCGCTCCACCCTCAACAACCATGCGAGCGGGAACAGGTCAGTGGCTCTGAGCACAGCTAATGGTCAAGGTGGCAACAAAACTGAGGGAATCTCCTCTGCTCGTGTCAGTTTTCTGCTTATCGAACACGACTTCTTCCCCTGCTTCGAAAAGCAAAGAGGAGTCCGTACAATAGCGTGACTTCAGATGTGGCTAATTTTGTTGCAGATAGAAGAAGAGAGGGGAGATGACACAAGCGGGGGATGTAGCAGACGCATGTTAATGCCGTGTGTAAAAGCACTATCTGATCCTAGAAAATGCATTCAAATGCCAGGTGTGAAGGGGGCCAATGGTACTTGCATCAAAAAGCTTATTTTCCTTCTCTTTTTACCATTGCGTTTTACACTAAATATCAGACATGTGGTTTCTTCACAATAAAGACACAACAGCAATAGAAAGTTATAAAGACACAGTCACAGCAAGATACAGGTGCTTTTCCTAAGAGCTGTTGTTGGGTCATAATCATTCTTGCATGAAAAATTCCCCCCAAAAATGTGTGTAACTTTTTTGTGGGGTATACTGTATAGTGTAACATTCATTGTAACATACATTGGCTGTCATGTTTTACAACACCTGATGATGGCAGGCTGGCTCTGGGCAGTGGTCCTCACTCCCTCCTCAATGTAGTCCTGGTATTTTGAACAAGCAGCTGTGTGGCTTCTCATCTGAGAAAGGCCAATCTGAAAGTGTGATAAAACAAATCAGCATCAGTGTCTACCACTACCAACTGTAGTCATGTTTTCAAGTTGAATTCTCGACACAAATATAATGACAAAAAAACAAAAATAAATATGGGTGTGACGTCAGCAGATGTTCTGTTAATTCAAACCCAACTAATGTACGAGCACAGGGCATACAGAAGTCTCATTTTTGCAAGGTCATACCTGCGCGCCACATCCCTTACAGGTCGCTACGGATGATTGGATGAGTGCCTCAAGATCAGCAGCTTTTGTCCAGTGGCCCAGTGTGGCCCGACACACAGCACACACGGGCTTCTGTGGTCGCAAACACTCCTGCAGACAACTCTGGCAAAACCTGAAAACAGGAGAGAGAAATTTAGATGATGATAATGAACAAGATATGAACAAGATATTTGAAGCAAGTCTCCAAGTTTGTTGCAAGACGTCGCTTCTCTGTCATCACTGCATTAAGCCCACTTCTAGCACACCAGAGGAAAAAAAACCTTTTGTGATTGGTTCCTTATTTAGGAGATTCTGTAGTTGGCCAAAATGTGCCAGACGTGTCTGCAGAGCAAAATCAAATCACTGGCAGACTCAGTTGGGTTCAGCCAGATTCATTTAATGCAGTACTTTTGTAGCTGCCTTTTTAGTAGCTAAGTCTAGGAGTGGATCACAATATTGATATGGTGCTATATCGTCAACCTTCCACACGCAATACGATAATCAATATTCATAATTAATAAATGAACGTGCTCTAAAGTAAATAATCCCTTCCAGTTTCACTTTCAACTTGATGTCTCCTCACAGTGGCACTGCTCACACGAATGAGGGAATGTTGGGAGGAAGTTGCCAGGCCGAAGAGGGAGTTTGCATTGGAATACTGGCAGAGAAAGATTCATTAAAGGGATGCCCCATCTATGTTCAATACATGACTTTATGCACTTTGTTCCCCATGTTGTGGATAAATAGACAAATCCTGCACTATTCACGTACATTTTGCTTTCTTCAGTCAGACGGATATTGGTATCCATCGCTATCTGATTGTCTTGCAATATACTGATTATGACAGAATCGTATTGTGGACCTTGCATCGCATGTCACATGGTGAGGTACCCTGTGATTCCCACCCCTACCTTAGTCCAACAGTGTCCAACGAACAGGTATTAGTATTGGACCCCTCCAAGGGGTCAGAATACACTGCGATAATGACAGTTTCAAACAACTTCCCTCCAAAAGTTAAGGACATATCATGCTAAATCAACTTTTTATCATTTTAATACTTATATTTGGGACTCTGGAGGCCCTATGAGTAGGCAAAGCGTGAAAAAAAGATGACTCACTCATGCTTTTCTGTTCCACCTTAGTCTAAGTACCTAAGAACTAGGTTAACTTGTAGAAATAGGGTATATTCTCCTTTAAGAGCAGCATTTGTTTTACATCTGTCCTCAGTGATGCAGTTTGAGGACACGTGTCCACATTCCTGAGAGCATGGACGGATTGCAATCAGAAAGCACCTGACCACTTGTATATACAGCTGTAAATACACCCACTCCACCAACAACAACGGAGTGGAGCAGAGGCATTTGGTGGCTCTGAGCACAACTAACGTGAAACTAACGTGAAACTAACAACTGCACATTCTCGTCGGCTTTTGCTGGGTTTCCACTCGTCTAAGGCTTCTTCTTCTTCCCCTGCTTTGAAAAGCAAAGAGTCCATACAAAAGCACGACAACACGTGCGGCAAACATTGTTGTTGTTGATGTGGCAGGGTGGAGGTGATGCCTGTGATCGGATCTTGAGGTGGACACAGGAGACGCATGTTGAAATCAGGTTTAAAGGTCCCATATTATACCCTATTAACCCAAGTTAAACTAGGTACTGGTGCCCTAATGAACATGTCTGTGTCATGCTTTAGTCAAAATATCATAAGGATGAAGCACAATAGCAGTTCAATAAAGCCCAATTTATACTCCTGTGTAAAGTGCTCTGCGTAGGCTACGCAGAGTCCTCAGCGTCGACGCAGAACCTGTCGAAGAGCCTCTGCGTCGTCTCCGGGTGCACGGAATATTTTTTAAGTGTCCGTCACTCCATCAAGGGACAACGGAGACGGCAAGAGCTGCGATTGGTCCTCAGGACAGGCCGAGCGAAGCTGCTCTGTGCCGGCTCACAGTGAGCAGCGAGCGTCCACAGAGGGCGGAGCTAAACACCGCCGACTTCGTCGCTGCCGAACTATAAATACATCATATCTTAACACACACAGCACATGTTTAGACTCTAAATGGCCAATTTCTCGCCTCAAACTATCTTAAAACTGCGTTTCAGGACACAGAAAAGTGACAAACGGCCACTGTTTCAACAACAACAGTCGTTCTCCCTCGGACGCCATTGCTCACTGTAGCCAAAAGCACAACAACCTTGCGCAGCGACCCCTACTGACCGGGCAGGAAATTGCAGCACCTATCCGTCACCACGATGCAGAAGTATAAAGGCTCGAGAGGTCTACGTGGTGACGCAGACGGATAATGCATTACGCAGTCGGAGAAGTGTAATGTGGCCTTAACTCTGCCAAAACAGCCTTTTTCAGAACGCTCGGTTTTGTGCCTGATCATTTACATGTGAATGAGACCCAGGTAAACACACATCCACTGCTTCCAGGAGAGTGTCGATCTAACTGTCGGCACTTATCACCTATTGTCATGCAGTGTCGTCACCCGCTTCATATACCCCATAGTAATGTCCGTTTACCTGTTGTTACTGCGTTTCACCGTAATGCATAGAGTGACCACAATGTTGGCTTCTCGCGATCATAAAAAAAAAATTGAAGAAAAACGGCTAATGCGCCGCGTGTATGTAAATTCCCATGCTAGAAAAAGACCCTGAACGCACCAGTGTAACTGCGGCTCCAACTGGTGTGTGGATCAACAACACGAGGAGAGAACTGGAAACACGACAGAAAGGCAGCCTTTGGTTGAGAAGAAATGTAGGACAACATCTACATCTTTCTGCAGTGCTTTCAAAGGCGTGCTCCTCATATCACCGATCCACACACGCCACTAGCTAACCGCAGGCACGTAACTGGTGCGTTGAAGGTGTACCTCCAGCATAGGAATTTACATACACGATCAACAACAAAGGGCTTGTGAAGCTTGTGAACATTTTTTTCATAAATAAAATATATCCACTGGACACAAAAATCTTCTGAGGCTGGAAGTTTGTGTAAAACACTGTGATCCACTGTGCAGCCACTCTTCCTACCTCGCCTGCAGTCTCGTATTTCACAGGGACAAGGGGGAGCTACGGTGGAGGTGTGAAGTACTCTGTGAAGTACTCTGCCTGGCGGGGTGCCAACATTCACGGTGAAATGTCCGCACTGTCGTCATTTGGTCGGGTAAACATCGCGTGTTTTATCGCCTATACTTACACAAAGTGGAACCACTAAAACATGACTGAGTCTTGTTTTTTCACATTTTGGGGACTGGTATGGCCCCCTGAGTCCCAAATATAAGTACTAAAAGATTAAAAAGTTGATTTTGCACAATAGGGGACCTTTAAATAGATGTGGTGAATCATTATCTGATCACAGAAAACAGATTTCAATGCCAGGTGTAAATCTGTCCTCAGGACAAATTACAGACTGCCTCTTCAACTCTTCTTTTCCCTTTCGCTTTCTCTGTGTGAACAGCTAATCTTGCCGTGATCAGATCACTGAAGACTGATGTAATACCAGGTACATACAAAATATGGTGCCGTATCAGAGAAGTGTTCCATAATCAAGTGTTAGTAATACTGAGAAGAATAAAACAACAAAATACCAAAGTATTAGTTGTGGTTTAAAAACAAAATGTTGCTGAACAGATCATTAAAGAAGTGCCTTTTTTTTTCTTTTTTTTTAAACCCACAATCAATGGCATTTCAGACAAATGTCAACAGACCCCAACTCAAAACCTCCCAACAGATGTGAAGGAACTTCTATTAAAGAAATTATTTCAAACAAAGTTATTTGCATCCCAACTTTGTGTTTCAGTTTTGTCACTGCAGGGCATAATAAAGCATTCATCTATCTTTCCTATCTCAATATCCACAAATCCTGCTTCACATAACATAATGGCTTATGGAATCCTTGAATAGAAGAAGAGTACACGACCAATTGGACTGGAGGTGGATTATGCCATTAACGTCATGTAGACTATAGCAGACCTCTACAATATTGTGGAAAGTATTAGTATAGTATAGTGAGCCAGCCTTAGGCAAGGCTAAATAAATATGCTCCAAAACTACACAACTGAATACAAGAAAACTAATCTGATCACTGTAGGTAATAGACAAATAAAGCCCATGAATATGAATAGTCCGGATGTAAACAAGTGATTATGAGTAATGGGAGTGAAGCAAAAAGGCAGCGATGACGAGATGCTCAAAAGACAAAACAAGTTGAGTTGGGACATGAGTTGAACTTGCAGCATTTGCCAATTACATGCTAACAACAGCTAGTTAGTCATTAAACGTATTAATTTTTTTACGATTAGTAATGGCAAATATCAAAAGGCAACTGCTTGGTTACCACAGACAAGGTCAGCATTCTGTGGGGTGGAAACAGCTCTGTTGAATCCTACCAAAGTGCTCAAGCTAGGTTTCCAGGGTTCACATAACTCAACCAGGGATTTAACCAGGTTCCTGAATCACAAATGAAATGCTATAATAAGGACTATGTAACCAGGACATTAAAGCATGTAAATCACCTTTAATTTGATCCAATCTTATCTAAATCTAAACTGTCTGAAATTAGAAACTGACACAGCTAAGAGATTCCCAAGAAAGCTCCCGACAGGAGGTTCCTATAAATCAGATGGAAAGTCCCACCTCGAGAGGGCGCTGGGACTTGCAGTCCTTCTGCGCCGTTAATCTGTTTTAACAGCGTAGCTGAGAACTACAACTCCCAGTACAGGCCTCCTCTTTGGTGTAAACAAAACTGAAACTGATTTTACAAGCTGCCACTGTTTTCTCGACCAAAAACAAGTGAGTTTAATAGAAAACCAAATCATAACAAAAGCAGAAACCAGGGCCGCGAGTGTTTACAGACCTGTTTGCAAACACAGCGCAGTTCCTTGTTATTCCCTCACCCCCGTACAGCTACACCGCTTCTTGTAGACGTGGGTTCAACACAGGATGACAAACGGAAATAAATAAGCAGGCATACTCACGTATGTCCGCATTGTGTTTTGACGGGACAGTCGAAGATTTCCAGACACACCGGACACACGAACTCAGACACGTCGCTGCTCCCGTCCGAGACGTTTTTCTTGTGCTGTGCAGCGCTGAAACCTCCGAGCATCGCCATTTCTTTTTCTTCACTGACTGAAACACAGTCGCCCACCGACGTCACCAGGTCCTGGTTCCGTTCTTTTAAAACGCGGGGGGGCGGTCCTTAATTCAACACTCAACAAGGAAATAAACAAAGTGCTTAGATGTTCCACATGGAAAACAATAATAATCTCAGGATCAAGACAAAAAGGTTTTCTTGATTTAAGTAACACATTCAAGATTACATGTATTAAAGAAAGTATCACAGCCCCAAATTCTATTTAGTTCCTTATTCCAATGTTTTCAGGAAATAATAAAAGAAAACTGAGTTGTGGGGTCTGGTGTCTTGATGTGTTCTATCTATTAGCATAACCACCCATGGCTAACCTGTGCAGCAGTGAGGATGCTAGCAAGAGTTCATGTGAAAGTAATTTAAGAACCCAATGTTAATTTGCACATCTTTAAAGCAACAATTACGATATTACCTCAGACGATAAATCTTGCCTACCTCTATAAAATCTATACTGCCCTTAAAAAAATTGTCAAGAATTGTCAATATGATATCAAGAGGCTCTCCTGGCTTGGAGATTATACCACTAATTTCCTTGAAATTTGGTTGATACAGAAATTCAGATGCCTAGGGCACGTAACACTAACTTACATGCATTTCCTTCTTATCTAATTGTTTTCCTGGAACAACAAGTCAGACAGGGTAAAAAAAAAGCAGGGTAGGTGCTGGGGAGATGAGACAACGGTTGTTAGGTTAGAGGACTTCAGAATGTGACGGAGAGCTTTGAACTGTGTTTGAGACCTTTGAAGTGTGATGAAAGAGACTGAGGATGACAGGAACTGTGATGAAGATCTTCAAACTGTGGGGGGCAGCATACACCTCAGTGTACAGCCAGCCAGAAATGATTCAAAGATAAAGGAAAAAGAAGAAGCTTTGAGCTGAATTGTCTGAAAGAACATTGTACTGTGGCAGCATTGCGCCTCTCGGTATACAGCCTATTCATATAGTAGTGTAATATATATAATACATATCTATTAATAAAACGTTGGCATGTGTACCTACAAATTATTAACAAATGTTCATTTTATGAAAACTATTGTCAAACCTCTTTATCCTCCATATGTGAACCTTTTCCACTACATGGTCCCGCCACGCCTCACCTCGGTACGACATGGCACGGCACAGCTCGACTCTCCACAGTTTGGTTGGTTTTCCGCAGTTGGCTGCGTGAAACTGCTGTGACTTCGTTTTAAATGCGACACACCACACACAAACTAGTGACTAATGACTTGTAAAGCTAGGTTTATACTCGCTGTTCAAGTCACTACTAATAAGGATGAGAAACAGGGGTAATGATAAAGAAGGTTTAAACATGAAAAGTGAGAGTAACATGGGCTGATGTGTGCATAAATAAATGCTTCATGAAATAGAGACTGTGTGAACTGTAAGGAGAACTCTATGTGAATTGTATTTAGTGTGACAAATGCAAATAATCTAGAATCTTAGGTACGAGTAGAGAATTGTCAAGACAGCCCCATTATTACCAAGACCTTTAATGTTTTCATAACAAGTGTATAAGTGTGTATCAGATATGGACAGAAGAGGAACATTTATAACCATGCTTCAGATGAAAGAGACATAATTCTCTAATTAAAGAAACAGTAAGGCCTCAAATGAAAGAAACAAAAGGAGAAGACCAGTAAGTACACATTGACCGCCGGTGCAATGCACGGCCTCATGCAGCGCAAACGTGATAAGAGCACACGATAGCCTCCTGCGCGCCTTCGCATAACGACAGGCATCGCGTGATCCCCTCTCGGTACATGGATGCACGTACGCATGATGACTTCATGCACCTGGAAAAACCTCAAGATACCTGAGAAAGAGACGGCCCAAGCAACCAATCAGACACAATTAAAACATATAATCTAAAGCAAATGGTCGAAAGGCTAATTATGGACATGGTAAAAGAAGGGGTCAACAATACCTTTTTTGACCTGAAGGCAACGGACTCAACACTTTATCATTTGTCAAATGTGACTACTTGATTTTTCATCAAGCTGATTTGAAAAAGGTCTTCCACGACAAGACCCACTGTGTACAGACAGTAACAACAGCGCACTAACACATATGATTGTCATCTTTGTTGTCATGTGCCTTAGTGTAACATTAATGATTAAAATAAAATTAATACAAAATGATGTACTTCCTTATTTTCAAAGCTAAATCCGGAGCATATCTTCACAAGATGCTCCACGACTTCATTCTCGTGATATTGTGACTTTTTTTCTCATCATAGAATAAAGTCACATTATTACAAGAAACAATGGCACAATATTACGAGAAACGTCCTCTTTTATTCACTGAGCCTGTTTCCTTTGCACTCATTCATATTTACCAGTGATTCATCAAATCTGATACCTCCCTTACGCGTAAACATTAAAAAAAAAAATTAAAGGAAATAATTCAAGACCTTTCCAAGTTTCCATGCAGGTGTTTTATATGCAAATGCAAAATGCACATTAACACAGCCTGATGGAAACACATCTTGTGTGGCCAGTTCTTTTGGAGGACTATTACAATGGTCACATGATTTAATCAGATCTACAACACCTTATATTCCGTCGCCTTACACTGAAGCCTGCACCATGTTGTATTTCACTTTAATTTGTTGTCTGCTGCTGGAGGTAAAATATAAATACCCCTAAAATAATGATTGGAAGACACACTTGGGTTCAAGTCTCTTTACATCTATAAATCTACATATTAGTGAAACCTGTAAACAAGACTTGGAAGTATGCAAATATAAACTGGTTATGGTAAGGTCCTAAGGTGGGGCCCTTTTCTCTATAACTGGTTCAAAAAGTCAGGTATCCTTCAGAGTGCACCTTGGGTTTAAATGCCAACGATTTTCAATGTATTCTGACCCAATAGGGACAAAAAGTAATGCCAGTATAAACACACTGCTTTATTGTGAAGGAACTGCTCATTTGTGTTATGGAAGTCAATGTAAAAGAGCAGCAAATGGAAAAATTCATGAATAGTTATAAAAGCATGAGCATGAGGTGTCAGGGTATAATAAATTAATAATGTATTCAAAATGAGACAGTACACTTCACCAAAGTGACTAATGACTTGTAAAGCTAGGTTTATACTCGCCGTTCAAGGTCACTACTAATAAGGATGAGAAACAGGGGTAATGATAAAGAAGGTTTAAACATGAAAAGTGAAAGTAACATGGGCTGATGTGTGCATAAATAAATGCTCCATGAAATAGAGACTGTGTGAACTATAAGGAGAACTCTATGTGAATTGTGTTTAGTGTGACAAATGCAAATAATCTTGAATCTTAGGTACGAGTGGAGAATTCTCAAGACCAAGACCTTTAATGTTTTCATAACAAGTGTATAAGTGTGTATCAGGTACGGACAGAAGAGTAACATTTATAACCATGCTTCAGATGACAGAGACAGTGAGGCCTCTAATTAAACAAACAGTAAGGCCTCAAATGAAAGAAACAAAAGGAGAAGACCAGTAAGTACAAATTGACCGCAGGTGCAATGCACGGCCTCATGCAGCGCGATGATGACTTCATAGACCAGGAAAAAACCCAAGATACCTGAGAAAGAGACGGCCCAAGCAACCAATCAGACACAATTAAAACATATAATCTAAAGCAAATGGTCGAAAGGCTAATGATGGACATGGTAAAAGAAGGGGTCAGGGGATACCTGATGAGGTGTCATGGTATAATAAATTAATAATGTATTCAAAATGAGACAGTACACTTCACTAAAGTAACAGACAGACAGTGTAACGGAACTTTGGACTGTTGTGAAAAAATCTGGACTGCAGATTAAGAACTTTGAACTGACAATAGAAAAAGAAGAAGTTTGAAGCCTGTCAAGCAAACCATTGGAAAGTTTTGCGACTAACCTACTCATTTTACATGGCACATTGATTTTCATATATTTTTCAGTTTATTGGCATAACTGTCTATGCTGGTTGTTTCACAAATTTGTGACAATTCTTTTTTCTCTTCTGTTCTTCACACTGATCACACTGTTTTGTGGCAGTGAGGAATCAGTAATGTTTAATTTCTACTTTTTCAGTAATGCAAAACACTACTATCTTTTATTTGTTCAAAGTTATCAAAGGACTATTGGCTACACCTGTCAAGTGGACAGAAAGAAAACCAGACAGATAAGAGGGATTCATTAGGGAAGTCACCTTTGAAATTTTAATTCCCTCTCTCTCTCTCTCTCTCTCTCTCTCTCTCTCTCTCTCTCTCTCTCTCTCTCTCTCTCTCTCTCTCTCTCTCTCTCTCTCTCTCTCTCTCTCTCTCTCTCTCATCTTTACATTCACCACAAACACACAGATCACACACACACACACACACACACACACACACACACACACACACATTATCCTATCAAAATAATTATACCTACAGAATACATCTCAAGTATTGCTGTTTGGCTGCATTTTCCAACTGAAAAATATAAGGTATTACAGAAATGACATTAAAATATTCAGAAACAATACATTAAAATAGCTCTTTGTTACGATTTATCTTGAGAATTTGGGTCGTGTATGAAAAGTTTGGGAAACACTGATCTAGAACACAGGAGAAGATGTGGTTTGTGAGACTGCATCTCTGCATCCTCAGCACGTGGTGCCACTGATGCTAATGAACTGTCAGAATCGTGCGTACGCGCATTGGGCTGATGTGAATTTTTCCAACAGTTGAGGAGGCGTAGTTAGCCGCGGCTAGCACTTGATGAAGGTAAGATGTGCGAGTGGCGGCGGTGTCGCTCTCGCGGCTGGAGCAGAATTAGACACGGCTGCTCAAGAGCCACGCAGTATATGTTAAGATAATTTACTATTAATTACTAAAAACCGACAAATGTCTCTATGTAGCGATAGATCTCCCCTGCTAGCTGAAGCAAGTGTTAGCTGCACAGCTGCGCTGAAATGGGCGTTCACTGCTTAGCTTGTTCTCAGCTGGGGCCCCTTCAGTCACAGCAGCGTCAGGGTTTTGCCCTGTTTCACTATTGTTATGTGTTAACGAACACTGTAACTAACATTATTTATTTAGTTGTTAACGTACGGCGTGACGGTCTGGTTCTGTCGATGCGCAGTAGTAGGACACGCTTATGCTGTTAGCTAAATATGCTAACGTACTAAACGGGTGCCAGTTAAGGTTGATGTGTGTGAGGTAACAGGAATAGTCGGGGCCAGCTCGCGGTGGGAAGATTGAATTGAATCCCTCCTCTGCTGTTGTTAACACTCTCGTGTGAGATGTTTAGGCTTACCGGCACCCACATAATTAAATTTTCCGTTAGTAGTGTAAGCTAACAAATGCTAAGAGCAGGTTATCATGGGTAATGTGTCTGTTAACCTGACGGCTCTCATAGTCGCTGGCGCAAAACAATAGGGTTACAGTTGCCATGTGTGCGTTTTCTACTAGTTGTCTGTCTCCCATCGACCCTCTCAGAATTTCAAATTAAGGTTACCGAGCTGTTATTAAGTCGTAATGTGTTTACTACTTTCTCAACCAATTAGTTGTTTTGTCCATAAAATGCTTGAAACAAAACTAACAATGTGTTTTCCAAAAGCTAAATATTGTCACTTGAGATGCTGAAATCAGAGAACATACTCATATTAAATATACAGATTTATATATATATTCATTTTCAGATATATATAACAACTCATACGATGCCCCCTTTCTTCCATCACCCCTGTCCCAAAGCAGGCTAGGAAACATTTATATTCTGAATTCTATAACACGGATTTCTGTTCCTTCTGCAAATATAATCATAGAGGAATAAATATTCCAACACAAGCAAGACATTGAGGTGTCATGGGGGTCCCCTCTGCACTGTGATGTGATCAAGAAATGGTTGCCATATCTGGTGGAATCTCTTTGATTTCCCTAATACCTCAATTTGAATTTTTGCCATATAGTATTTGAGAACTTGGAGGTATATTTAGAGCTGAAATGATTAATCGATTATTAATCGACTACTAAATTAATCGCCAACTATTTTGATAAACGATAATAGGTTTGAAGCTATTTTTCATTATTAAAACAAGATTTCTGAATGTTTTAGTTTCTTAAATGTGAATATTTTCTTGATGTCTTTGCTCCACATAACAAAGAAATCTGAAAAAAAAACCTGAATAATTTTGGTTCGTGAACAAAATAAGACATTCGAGAACATCATAATTTCCAGGTTTGACAAACACTGATCAACGGTTTTTAAAATTTTATGGACCAAACGATTAATTGATTAATCGAGAAAATAATCGAGAGATGAATCGATTACGAAAATAATCGTTAGTTGCAGCTCTAGGTATATTTTTGTTCCAGACTTAAAGAATTATTTTTTTTTAGCAATGACCATTCCATACTGGATTGGCAGAACCTTCTAGTGGCTTGCCTCAATATTTTATGGATTCTTAACTAATACATTTTGTTTTTTTGTCACAAAATGGGATATTTGGGAACATCTTCATTTGGTTGGGAAACACCGATCAACATTTTCTGATATTTTATGAACCAAATGATTATTGGATTAATTGTTAGTTGCAGTCCTAACTTTGAAGAAGAATCACATTTTTCCTTCCTGTCATGTGTGCGTCTGACTGTAACATTTCCTTTTTTTTTTAATACCCTCCTGTGTCATTACAGTTTGGGGTTAGAAGAATCACAGGAACCTCTTTGGGTCTTCACAATGAGTGACCTTACACTCTGCAAATGCTTGAAACAAGGGAATGAATAGACTTGACCCCTAAATGCAAACATCGGCTTTTCGACTGGAAACCAGTCGGGCTACGAGCCAGTACCAGCAATGCCTGTAAGAAGGCATCCCGACAGGCTGCAGCCTAGCTACGCCAACTGAAATCACCAACCACTATATGCATCTCTTTACCAGAAGATGTGCTGCTGATTGGACACATCTCACCCCCCTCCAAAACGTGATTAACGTTGAGTGTGAGCCAGCGTGCAGAGTGAATAATGGTGACAAAAAATGGTGCTTGAATTTAGCATCCTGGTGCAGTGTGTGCCAAAAGGGGCGAGGTTTCCGAAAAGTCTAAGAGCCGACTGATAGTCTGCTGCCGAAAAATGGATGCCAAGTTAAAAGAAGACCTGTTCCGGAGGTACGTGACGGCACTAGAGAGGCGCCTGGAGGAGGAAGGGGAATACTCGGGGATTGGAAATGCACCAGAGTGGGACAAAAGCAGACACAAGGACAGTGAGGCTCTGCTCTCCACAGCCACGGCATTGCTCGGAGCCTACCAGCCAGATCCAGCACAGCGTTTCCACATGGTGCGTTTCTACGAATTGGTGGAGAACTCGCTCCGCTGCCAGAGAGGGAGCAACCTCAGGAGCCTGGAAAGAGCCTTCCGTACCCTGGAAACCATCTGCACCAACCTCCTACTCTTCCCTTGGAAAAAGGAGTTCAGATGTATAAAGGTGAGTGAGTTCATAGAAATGTTGTCCTTTCAAAAAGCTCACATGCCAATCTTGTTGATTAAAACACCATCAGCATTCCCAGTATTGTGTAATGATGTTTACATTTTAAACTAGCCTTTATTATAAGTTACGGTAGCAACTATTAAATGATTACTCCATCACTAAATTATTCCTCAGTGTGAGGACACTGCAATTCTGATGTTTAGTACAAACACAGATGGACATATTCTTTTATTTCTTTTATTGTAAAGAACACATTAATTAATTATTATTATATTATTAATTGATTGCAAAATTAACCTTCTACTATTTTGCTACTCAATTCAATTGGTCTGAATGTTTTTTTTTTATATAATTAAACAATCCCTCTGACTTTCCAGATTCAGTGTGAATGTTTTTTGGTTTCTTTGCTCCATGTAACAAAGAAATCATGACAACTGATTCATCTTGGTTCATGGACAAAATAAGACAGAGGGTCTGGGAAACAACAATGAACATTTACTGGATCAAACAAATATTGGATTCATTAAGAAAAGAATCGACAGATTAATTGATTAATTTGTGACAGTCCTAAAAACAATAGAGTAGAATAGATTATTACAATAATAGATGTGACCTCTGTATGAATAACTTAATAAAAAGCCACCAAAACAATCTCCTGAAAAAATAAGAAAAATTACTTTGTAACCTAATGAAATATTTATTATTCGGTTATAATTTCAAATCATAGTATCAGCTCCTTGTCTTCAAAGTTAATTGACTACCTCATAACCTCTGTGTTTATGAACACTCTTAACAATTACCTATACATCCTATAATATAATTAACATCCACAAATATTTTTTGTAGGTCTGATTTAATTAAAATTTTTAGATTTTGTTTTGTTGTTATTTTTTGATACATCATATATTGTGGTAAATATAAATACAATGGTTATATCATCGATGATATCAAAACTAATTTCTACTGCTGTCAGAATTCAACCTTTACAGAATGAGAGGACTAACACGTGATGTCTATATCATTTAGGGTTATCATGTCCAGTACTGACCCATTTTGATGAACTAATTTTTCTTTTAGACCTTCACTGGCCCATACGTGTACCATCTGCAGTCAGCCATTGCCGAAGCTGAACTCCGCTCCCTAATGCGCACCATTGGCTACACATGTGACCATGATTTGCAGTTCCATTTGCAGGAACACCCAGGAGGAGCAAATCATCTCCGCCAGTTGGCGTTTGAGCTCTTCCTGGCCCAGGCAGAGTGTCGCCTTCTGGGAGAGGTAGTGGCTCTGGCCCGTGGCTCAGCCTCTGAGCTGGAGGCCCTGGAGCTCCGCAGAGGATGCAGGGATGATGCAGCTGGCTGTGCAGAGGCACTCCGCAGACGTGACAGCCTTGGGGCAGATATGGTCCGGCTGTCTGTACGGCCGCTGGATATAGAGAGGCCTCACGCTCACCACCTGAGGCGAGGAAGCCGACCGTCGAAGTCTGTGGATGTTACAGATGGAGCTGGTCACTGGCACGCAGCAGTTAGCAAGCCTGTCTTAAAGGCCTCTTTGAGCTTGAGGAAAGAGCCTCTGTTTGTGGACGCAGAGGAGGATATGAAGGATGAGATCCTCAGGCCCAGCAACTCAGCATCTCTCTGCTCTGTGGTTGCTCCACCTTCCTTTAGCCCGGTTGCAGATTTCTTTCCAATTCAGTCACCTCCTCCGGCTGATGTATACACGTCCTACCACTTGTCGTCTTTGGATGAGATTGACTTGTACACTGAGCGTGGAGGCGCCGGGACAGGAGGACGACAGACTCCCTCCCGACCTCCGTCCAGAGAGCCTCGGGATGCAAGGGACGGCTGGCTGCTCAAAGCCCATGGCAGCGTGAAGTGTCAGGGTTGCGGTCTTGGCTGCTCGTCTATGGCATCCTGTCAGAGGTGTGACATGATCCTTTGTGCCGCCTGTCACGATGTGGACCCCTCCCCTTGCTGTGGCCTCCAGGACTACCACCCCAAATCTCCACGCCCTCTGGACGGATATATCCCTGTCAAGGACAAGCTCTCCGTCTACTCCAACACCCACTCGCACTCTCATCTCCACCCGCACCCACTCACACTGACTCACTCGCACTCTCACCCCCACCCTCAACCCCAGATGGTGGAGAAGCCCCTCTTGTCCACGAAGCTGTTCCAAAGCAAGTCCGTCGCCTTGACAACACCGAAGGGAGGTAGCAGCGAGCGAATGAGCATGGGGGGATCGCGCTGTGGGTTTTGCAACAAGCCAGGTGCATCACACACCTGTGTGAACTGCTCCAAGGTGTCATGTGATTCGTGCATGGGCCTGTATGCGAAGGATATCTGCACACGAAAGAATCCCCAGCACAGCTTCGTGCCCAACCATCAGCTCAACTTCAAATCTGGCACTATATCTCACCTGGTGTACCGATGAATCAGGCAGACAGATTTATTTTCTTTCTCCCTTAAACCCATGGTGTATTGTAGTACACTTACAATTTTGCTTTCAGCTCCATCACTATAACTCATTCACCATCTTGCCCTTTATCTGATGGTCTTTTTTTTTTTTTTTTTTTTTTTTTGCTCTCTCATAACATTCTCTTGAACTTTGTACATTTTCTCTTACTATCAGTAGGACTCTGGTATGCACATGCCACAGAGAGCCATATCGTGCCCATCTCTCTGCCTTGTACAAGTTCAGGCCTTTTATATCTATTTCTTCTTCCTTCTCCTTTCCCTTGCTACCTGCTCTTGAGTAGTCATGTGATGTTGTAGCGCTTCCCAAATCCTTCACATTTTTGTCAGTTTTAAAAGGGAAACAAGGGGGAAAAAAAAGTTTTTATGCCGTCTCATTTTGAATTAATTCCGTCCAAATGAACATATTTACTTTGCCTAACTTCTCAGCTAAAGATTCATCTAATGTATAAATAAGTAAATATAAATATATATATACAAAAATATTTACGCACACATTATGTGTGTGTGTGAGAGTGAGTGAAAATGTGTGTGTGTGAGAGAGCTTGCATTATGACAAAGCAGATCTTTTTAAACTTGAAAATGGTAAGGAAAAACAGATAAAACATACACTGGAAGTCAGTAAAGTGGATAGTATATATTTTTTAATCTATTCTCTAGAACAATGTGAGACTGTTAAATGGGCATGAGGTCTGACATAAGTGTTTTTGAGGTATGAACTTGTGTTTTTTGGGGTTTGGGGTGGGCAGTATCTCAACGAGACATGTTGAGATAACGGTCAGACACCATATATTCTATTTAAATGATCATGCCTTTGTAAATCAACCCCTCGATAGTTTGTGGTTGTATGACTGAAAAAAAAAAATAACGCTGCTGTTGACCTGGGATATTGAAGAATTGCGGTGTGTTGACTTTGTTCTGATAAATAGATTGTTGAGTTGTGTCGTTTCCAAGCCCCCCCCCCACTTTCATCACACTATTCCAGCCTCCGTGGACCGTGATGTTGCAGCGCCCCCTTATTCCAGGTTGGTCAGTCAGTCTCAGGTGGTGTCATAGGAAGTCTCGCACTGGGCAACGAATCAAGCAATTGCAATTCTTGAATAGTGTGCGAGTTGGTTTTAGACAGTATGAGAGTGTGGTCTCAGACACGGTTTCTGTCTACCTCAAATGGCTTTAGCATGTAATGCAGTTTTAGCCCCAAAAGCCTATGAAACACTATTATCACATTCTTCTCTGATATGCCATTTGTTTGGAAAATGTATTTTCCAATCGACTGGAAAAATCGACTGATTTAGCTACTGAAAGGTGAGCAGAGGTTATTTATTTTATGATGAGACCCTGGGCTGTAGGTGGTTGTAGTTTGATTTGGTGAACACAAGAGCACCTGGAGTTTGTCTTGCATAACCAAGTACAATAGAGCGATAATAAGCTACGACTGCATCTGTAGATTATTTTCATTGTGTATTGAGTTTATTAAGTAGTTGTTTGGTCCATTAACATTTTTTAATTTTTCACCATTAAGCTGAACTCTGAGAACTTGTTCTTCTTGGAAAAACACAGATAATCTTTTATCAAAATGGCTGTCAATTTATTTTGTAGTCAATTATTAATTGATCGATTGTTGCAGCCGTACAATAAACACTATCTTTGTAGTTGTTGGTTGATCACATAGTATTATAACATATATAAAATGTCACCTTTGGCATCTTAGAAATAGACATTAAACATTTTGGCTTCACAACAAAAGTACATATGACAGTTATTGTGCTGCATTTCACAGATATTTCTTTTTGTTGTGCCCACCTGATAATTTTCAAGAATTTACAGCATACGTTTGTGTGGTTTGAAGACACTGACCATTTTCGCTTTGAGACCTTTTAAGTAATTTGAGGCTGAAACTAGTTTTCTCAAGCCAGTCATTTGCTGCGGTAATTTCATTTTTCTGATTAGTTGGTTTATTGCAAAGGGTTTGGGGTCTTCGCAGGTAAACAACTGCAATTTAAAACTAATTGAGAGACTCATTAGTCTTTGATTTCCACGGTAAGAGGATACGTATTTAGCAGTTGATTGGCATTAAGGGCTGACTTAAGGTCACATTTGTCTAAATTATCCTTTGAGTCATGTTGGTTTTGACCGACTGTTCTGTCGCTTCTGTGTTCTGTCAGGAAGAATCTCGTAATGCCTTAAACTCGTTTCCCCATCATGTATTTATTTTTGTGATCATGTTACCAGCCTGTAGATTGCGCATTAACATGATTTTTGACTGGCTTCGCAAACAAATATTGTATGTAGCCTGTTCTTTGACAGCTAAGGAAATAATTCTAGTTCAAAGAATTTCTAAGATGACGCATATTGAACCAGGTGTATTATCAGAATTATGCAGCTACAACTACTACACATCATAGATAGACCAGCAAATATACACACTTTAAGCTTTAGGGATGACTCAATGTCACTTTTTTTGTGTCCAATACTGATGCTGATATTAAGCCCAAAACAGTCTTTAACCACCTTTAAACAACGCATCTGACATGCCATGACCTATACCGGGATTTCTCACTCCTGGTCCTGGGGAGCCACTGTCAAATGGTCAGCTTGTCAGTAAGCTCTGCTGAAGCTTGATAACGACCCATTTATTTGAATCAGGTGTGTTGGAGCCGGGAAACACCTAAAACATGCTCCTCAGTACCCGGAGTAAGAATTTGATACTGGTCAAAATCACTGGATAAGATATCTAAGATATATAAGATTAGAATATTTACTTCATAGTTGGAGAAGTGTGTCTTTGAAATAGATTCATAGTTGAAAAGGTCTGAAATGACTGGTATCGGTAGACACTCAAATTTGTGATATCGTGCCGTACCTTGGCTACAGTGCTTCAACTGTGTGGTTGATATTCGCAGGCCCTCATGTTCTGGTCACATGACATCTTTCTTTACAGCATGTTATCTGTCATATTTACAGTTTACATAGCGTATCAGACTTAACTTTCTATTTAACAGCATCAGATCCGGTGATATTTGTCCTGTGTGCGTTGGACGATACCAATACTGAATCTTGTTTTGACCCATTCCTAATTATAGGGATATAATGCCTGTAATAATACAATATACATAAGCTTATTTAATTCTGCATCTTCATTTTTAAACAACATACAGTAAATAAGGGATGCTTTAATGCTTACCATTTGGATGCAGACATGGGTCATGTGAACGATCTTGAGGGACCTCAGGGGAGGTCTATTCTCATCCAGCAAAGCCTTTTCTGAATTGTTTTTGTAATATCTATCGCAGATGTACACTGTATTAGTTTGCCCGACTGTTCATTGCAAATCATACCAGCAACAAAGACGACCTCCATAATGTTCATTGAGCCATGTCGCAAGAGTTGATCGTATTGCCAAATGAAGAACAAATACCTTATGGGAGTAGAAACCAGTATCTTGGTTAAACTGGATGATGTACAGTATGTAAATATAATGAAGATGTGTGGTTTTGCTGAAGTTCCAAGAAGCCAGGAAAGAATGTCAGACGAACAAAATGGACATTTGTACAGGTCACTACAAAGGGCTAAGCAGTGTTCAGGGCTGCTGCTAAGTTTGTGGGCACTGTTTTAATCTTGTGGTGAATAACTCGTTACTCGTAAATATCTAACGTAAGCTCGTTTGACGTTCATCTGTGGTGATGAATTTGGGAAGAAACGGAAGAGACATAGGTTTTTTTTTTGTTTGTTTTTTAGTTTTTATTTTATTTTGTGTCCTGAAATTTATACATTGAGCCATTTGAACACGACCGGTTAAAACCCAGACACAGAAAACACTCCAAGTCATTGTGGAAGTCAAAACTCCCTTTACCTCTGTGCAGTTACTGATATTGATAGTGATGGTGTCGTTAGGCAGCCCCCCTTTACCATCCCATTTCCCCCTCCTGTTTCTTGGCATGCTCTGTCTGTACAAGGCCCAAAACTCCTCAACCCTACACGAACATCATCTCACCCATCGCCTCTCTCTCTGTCCCGCTCCTTCCCTCCTTCTAACCTTGGCACTGAGGATCATTGCACAATGTCTATGTGAAGAGGTATGAAACATACTATGAATATGTGGGCATACGTGGGGTTGGAAAGGGAAAATAGCCAAAATTGTTAATTGGTGAAATATATGAGATTTTATAAAATAATTTAAAGAATAAAATTCTAGAAAAAACTACTGTTTTTCTGTCGTGTATGATTGAAACCACTTAAATGGACACATCCAGGAAACATGTATGCAATTTTAAATGAACTTTTTGTTTGCTTGTTTATAAACATAGTGCAAAATGTAAGGCAATGTGTGTTTGGTCAATTATTTCTTTGTTGTAACGGTGCTTCTTGACAATAAGTCTTATACCCTTGGAAAGCCTGTTTATTTCCGTTTTAAATGGTGCTACATTTGTAAGAAAAATTCATTTGTTGGCTGAGCAGCAGAGTGGAATATGTGATGTGACTATATGATGATTGCAGAAACAAGACATTGGTAATGTCAAGATGAGATTCTGCAAACCAGTGGCAATCCTGTATCTCCACAGTCTGGGACTGAACTTTATCCTCAAAGATGACAACACGCCCCCAATTTTGGAGTGGAGAGGATGGAATGGCCTGCCTGTCTACACTTGGGAACACACTGATACCAGCATGAGGAGGAGGTGCCAGGCTGTTGGTTCTTACACTGAGACCCCCCGTTTGTTAAATTGCCAATATCTGTGAAATTTCTTCAGTCTTCAATCACCCAATCCTATAAATATAATATAATACAACACCAAACTAGTCAATAACTGAATAACCTCTTTGGCATTGGCAGAGAAGATTTGGCAATCTTTTCATGGGCACAACCCACAACATACTCTGCTGCTCGACCCACAAATGCATTTTCCTTACAAATGTGGCACAATTTAAAAGAGAAATAAACAGGTTTTCCAAGATTTATTGCCAAGAAGCATTGTTACAACAAAGACGTAATTGACCAAACACACATTTTCTTACTGTCTGTGCCATAATCAAACGTGTTTTATGCACTTTTATTACTGAACAGTTCATTTGTCTCACAGCTGAACTTTCTTCACTTGACCACAGGTCATTTGAATTTGAGACACATGCGTTTAAGTATTAAGTACACATGTAATAACTCATTGACAACTTGCCACTATACGGTGTAAAACCAACTTTTAGTCGCATCATTCCAATCCAAAAGCTGGTGGTGCCATGTGATATTTGCACAGGACTGTTGTGGTTTTAACAGTTGAATTCAGTGAATATAGGATATTAACTTTGTTAGTTAATTTCTCAGTTGACCGTTCCAATGAGGTGGCCTGTCAGAAAGGCAAAGATGAGAGGTTTGCATATACAGAACCACTGTATTCTCCACCAAAGGGAAAAGTGTCTCATTTCAATTTCATAAAACTGTATTTGTATTTCAAGGTGCATAGAGCAGTTGTCAACAAACAGAACAAGTAAACTTAATTATAAATAAGAGTCTGAAGTAAAATTATGATCAATAATAACAGTATTTATATTGTGCAAATGAATTGAGTTATAATTTCAGGGATATAAATGATCAAACACTCATGTCCTAGCACTGCATTTTCACCTTCGAGTCTGCTGTATAATCTGCATGGATTTGCTCTACCCTACATGACCAGTAGGTGGCGATACATACCCACACATATAGTGACTGAAGCTGCAAAACATCCTGCTAAGAGAAAACTGAATCTATTATGCACAAAGTGACACTTAATCTTCAGTAACAGGTCCATCTATTTGAATTACTATTAAAATTACATTACTATGAATTTAGTCCAATATTACACAATATGTTTGCCATAATTTCCTCATTATAGATTAAAACTCTTATCTGCCCTTAAAGTGTATGGAGTTAAAAAGTTTAAACCTATTTACAGAAATATCAATCATGCAGTTAGAGAGACTTGGTAGTAATGTTGCATTTAATCTTATTAATCGATAAATAATATAGACACCATGATAAGAGACAATAAAATACACAATTGGACAAAACAGTGTCAATAGGTAATCCAGTCCTGTACAAGTTTAACATTTGTCTAAAAAGAATCCTGAATCCTAATCCAGATCATTCTTCAGCTGAATCAAATAATTTCTCTCTTGCGTCATAATCTGCATCACCAGATAATTAAATATTAAATTCATGGATGCGCACAGATAAAAATGAAATCATTGGCTCTGTTTCTCTCAGGCCCAGCACCTTCCACCTTCCTTCCAAGGAACATTAGTTAAGGGGGAAACTGCAGATGGAGAGTAGTGACGATGTGTCAGTCCCTGCCTCCGCCATGGTCCTCTCCTCAGGGAAATGTCAGAGCTGTGCTGCTGACTAACAGCTTTTAGCTGCCCTCAGGGAACAGAATAGACGCTGATGGAGGAAGATTGCAGTTCAGCACAAGAGAAAAAAAATTATAACTGATGGCAAACTGCTTAGACTTTGGATCAAAATCACCATCACTTGTAGTAGTAGTATGCAGTTGACTGTATATCTTTGTGTTTTTTCCACACTTCTAAATTTATTCATCAGTTAAAAATAATATGCAGGGTTTTCAGTATTCTGTAAGTCTACACTCTCTCTCGTTACACTCTTCATGGACAAAATTTGTGTTTCAACCTCACAGGAACTCAGGATCTGTTGGTCTGCTACTGCCTTGCCTGATAAATATGTCTGTATTAGGTAAACCTGAACAGAAATAATAATTATTATAATAATAATAATAATAACTTAGATTTATAAAGACTTTTCACGAAACCCAAGATCGCTGTACAAGTGAAAAAACGACAGATCAAAACACTAACAAGCAAACAATCAGGGGCCCGTTGCACAAAAGTAGGATAGATATCCAGGATAAATGTCTGAGCTTGGTTCAACGAATTCAAAACAAGGGCGTCCAGGCTCAATCGGTTGCACAAAGACCAAGCCAGGATGAGCAGGCGCAGATTCATCAAACCAGGTGAAACCAATCCTCAATCAGTGCGCGCACATGGCTTCCTCAGCTGTCGATCACAGATTCTCAGATTCACCATGACAACTGTGGCCTTCTTTTCCCTCTCGGGGGAAGCATACATTTTACCTACAAACACATTATCTGTACTGTCGTTCACAATGTGGCCTGCCTGAGGAAAGAGGGCTGCCAGAGTGCCATCACACATCCTGACAATCCTGCCATCTTCCCTGACTACCACAGTGGTTGGCTGGTCAGGGACCAATATGTGTTAAATTGTTTCAGTTAATATGCAATATTCATTAATATTTGGCCTCTTATGATATTTGTGTTGCATACTGTATGCGTACAAGCTGCTGGGAGGCATCCATTCATTTGTCTTTTCATTTGTGTATGGATTTGTCCTGCATTCATTTCAATGTGCAGACATGTGGGGTGTATTATATACAGACCTTTGAATGTGCACAAACCCCCAATTTACTCGGTTTACTGCCATTTCTGAAACACCTAATTCGCACCATAGATATTTTGGGCCTGAGATTATGTTTAATAAATGAACGACAACTGTATTTTATGCATGTTAATTCAAACATTTGCACATAAATCTTAATGAAAAGGTTGGGAGAGCCCAGTCTCTTGGACTGACTGCTGTAAGTCATACATTTGAACTTCCTCATTTATTTTCCTCATTTATTCAACAGTCTCCATAGCAACATTACTGTTGCAGAAAAGGCCTTTTCCAAGAAATGTTAATTTTGCGATTCTAGTGGCAGAAACTTCAGCACGGAGCAGCTCATAAAATAACCCAGGAAGGTGGGCATATAGTTTGTAATGGACTATGTTTAGAATCTGAAATGATGTCACTCCTTATTAGCTATAATATATATAATGGCAGTCTTACCAGACACAGCACCTATAAGGTGTATTCTCGGAATGATTTCCACGCCAACGCATATACACCTGCACATGTGAAGGATGAGGAGATCAAAACGTGTTAGATTTTCCTCACTGGTTTAATTACATGTCAGAGGATGAGGAATATGTCCTTCATGTCTCCTTATGTGTCAGCTCAAAGGATTCTCTTTCACTCCCTCCTCCTTTTTTTCCCTACCTCGATAGTTGAGTTATGCATGAATGAGATGCAAATGTTTCACTTTTCATAATAGGGCCGCAATTAACAATTATTTCTATTATCATTGAATGTTTGGTTCATAAATGATCAGAATGCTGGTGGAACGTGTTGATCGTGTTGATTAACTGATTCATTGATCAGTTATCAGAAAAGTTTCAAACCATGGTTCTCAAACTGTGGTACACAAGCTTCCTCTTGGTGTGTCAATGTAGTCTAGGCATATTGTTATATATAGTTATAGCTGAGTGAGATTTTGAAGTTAGGTGGAGTCTTCAAAATATTCTTTTTGAATTTCCGCCTTTCCTTTGCTTCTGATATTTGTGTAATTTATTTTGCAAAATAAGTCAAATCCAATTCTGCCAAGGCAGAGGGTGGATGACCATCTGATACCAACAACATGGTAAGAATGAAGTCATGGAACATGGATACAACCAGAGCTCAAAAAGCTCTGCCAAACACACCAGACACTAACAAATTGGATTTTCTGGAAGAGATGAAGAAACAGTGGCTGGACACTGAAGACCAGATCCATTTACTTCCAAGATTGTTGCTTTTCCATCAGCAGAGATGTCAAGTTGGCTTAGTTAACTATCATGAGTCATGATAGCAAAAAGTGTGTCTGACGATCAGGGGCCTCGTGTATAAAGAGATGACGTGCGCTTGTTTTCATGCATATGCCTCAATGTATTAACCCTGTAAGACCCACGATTGTATAATTACGTTACCTTTAGTCATCCCAAAAAACAATCTGTTATATTTTATCTGTTTTTTTTTACCACATGTACATAGTCATTGGGTCTTACTGTTCAGTCTAACATTGTTTGTGGATTTGTTTATCCACTTTAAGTCCCACTTTATGGCCATGAACGCACACAACCTCTCAAGATTTCCTCTGAACAAAATCTCTTTGTTTCATTGGACTGAATTCATCAGATTCAAGTAAGTGAAATGTATTTTTTGTGTTTTATGTGTAGAGCATGTACATATTAGTTATTATTGAATAGATGCATCAAATTTCATTTAGAGCTTGTTACATATTTGTTGTAATTTTACAACACTGGGTCTTGGTGGTAGCAAAAATAGCAGGCTTGTTGTAGTGGACACAGACAGGTTGTATTCCCTCCTCAACATCACTGCCTGAAACAGAGGATTTTCTTTATACATGAACCGTATACATTACATACATTATACCCTTGTGTTGTGTTCTGGTCAAATTTGACTGATTTAAAATTTTTATTTCTAAAAAAAATATAGCTAATTTGATCAGACTGAGCTAAAATCCCATGCATGTCTTTGTCCACAAAGAGGATATCAACAGACAATTCAGTTCTGGGAAAGGTGTAAATGTTCCTGAATGTGGGGTGTGGATGTAAGTGGGGCTATGCATGTTTTTCTTTTAATATGATAAGTAGTGAGCATAGGCTAAGACAATTACATTTACATTTAGGGCATTTAGCAGATGCTTTAGTCCAAAGCGACTTACAATCAGCAGACAGTATCGTCTGCCTTGAAAACATTTCTACCCAGAGCACTTGGTCCACCACCCTATCTATTCCTTCAGGTTATGTACTACAATATAAAAAGCATATTCATACATGTTAATTCATTGCTTTTTTTCCAGAATGCCACCAGCAAGAACCGCGATACAGTGTGCAGGATGTGATTGATATCATCCAAACTGGAGAGAGTGAAGTTGAGATGGAACTCAATGACACTGATGAGAGTGATGAAGACTCAGATGAAGATGTCTGTCAACAAGTGGACAAAGAAAACCAACCCCCCATGGACTGTCCAGCTGATCATTAGACATCGAGCAAAAAACACACCATGCACCATGACAGGTGTCGCTGGCCTGAAAAAATATTTCTTCAGTCGCAACATACATTTTTCTGGTCTGGATATCATCTTCAGGCAAAGAGAGCCCAGCAACACAGACAGTGACATCATGAAGCTCTCTGAATGCTCAGAAGAGACCATCCAAGAGATGTGCACACCTGCCATTGGATGTACACAAGGACATGAAGACAGGGAGAGGATGCTGCAATAAAGGATTCTCCAACACACAATGCAGCAAGTGTAATGTTCACCTTTGCTTTTCAGAGGACAATAACTGTTTTTAGGACTTTCACTAACAATGAAAGTTTGTCATGAAAATAAAAAAAGGAATGAAAAGCTAAAGTTTTATCCTGTTTATTTATTTATTTTTAATAAATGCGTTCATAAAAATATGATTAATGTGTGATTATTTTTAAATGTTATATACATTTATGGAGCTAAGTAAGCAATCAACCCAAATGAACCCTTAGTTGTTCTGAATTGTTGTTCAGACAAAGTGAGTACAAATACACAAATTCTGCTACCACCAAAGCCCAACGTTGCAAAACTACATTTTCTCGAAAAACGTACATAAATATTTTTTTTCCAAAAACTATTTGATTTCTGCATCAAAGGCCTCCTACAACAACATCTGAAAGGTCAAAACTATTTTTTTTTTTAGGTTTTTCTTAATTTGGGTCTTACAGATTTAAAATGTACTTGCTGTGAAACACAGAGAGCAAACTCTCGAGCTGTGAGGAACTACAAAGCACAGGCTTTGCGTGATTTCTCGCACCAAGCCTGTGCCGTTGCAAGTCCTTACAGCACTTGTGTTCCTTGCAATGGCCTGGCTCCACTCATGACTCTTCCATCCCGTGTAACAGCAGTGTTGGCCGCAGAATTCAGGCTGATGATGTGTCCAGTGCTTTAAAGCTATACTTACCTTTGAAAAATTTGAACATGAACACCTCTGCCTCCCTCAAAGTCCCACCCTCCAGGGCAGAATGGCAGCGGCTATGCGCATGCGCGATTCATTTGCAGCCTGGACACAGAGTGCTCAGGTTGTCTGTCTCTACGCTGACTGTAGACTGGGACTGTGGAGGTTTCCGTGCTTTGGGAGGTGATCCCGGCAACACACGCTGCTTGTTGAACACAGTAACTGCAGAGTGATACATGCTTTCACGGCAGAGTCTCCAAACACCACAAAAAGTCGTCAGATTTAGCGACAAAGTCGCCATGTTGGCAACACTGCTCTGTCAGAGTTGTGCGCGACTCGCAAGCCGTGACATCGATCGGTGAGGTGCGCGACAGACAGAAGACAGACAGGTAGCTCGGCCAATTATTTTATTTGGCCCAAATTTTTTAAAGCTCACATAGAGTGGTCCTGTTGCACATATATGTTAGTTATGGCTACTTACATACATTAACTTGTTTGTATGGTCAAAAACCTCCTAGTTGCTGTAAACGAGCCGATAGAAATCCTTTTTTTCTGACGCTGTGCTCAGCCGCAATATTTCAGACTCAACTCTCACCCCAGCTCCCAACTGTCTTGTGATTGGCCAATACCCGGAAGTGACATATTCAGCACACCCGCTCTCAGAAGCGCAGTTCCCCCCTCTGGAACGGTGGATGCACTGCTACTCATTATCAAAACATTGTTTTAACAATGTTTAAAAATAGTTTCGTCACTCACGACTCCCCGCCGCAGTCCCTTTTATGACTTTGACCCGGAGTCAGACCCAGAGTCAGAAGACACTATCGCTCGTGAAACACCTCCACAACAGACGTTATTCTTCTTCTGCGGTTCAATGTATGCAACCGGATGTGCCCGGACTAGTGCCTGGACCAGGACGATCTGCTGTTCAGGAGAACCGGTGTTTATGTAACCGGACCGGATTTTTTCAGAGATTTCGCTGAGCCCGAGATTACAATAAAACACAGCGTTCTCAGCAGTGGCTGAACTGTTTGTTTAGAACCTTCAGGGCTTCTTAAACAAGGTTATGACGCAGATACACACTAAAACACAGCGTTAATTGGAACTTCCAGTCTAGGTCCGCTTTAATTGGTCATACTTTTATCATAATAATATGAGAATTAAATGATGATGAGTTTCAAAACCTGGTGGGTTTATCTTATGTTTTAGAGTGCCATACGCTTATTAGGAGCAATTTAAGATTACAAAAGAAAAGTGTACAAATGGAAGAAAGGTAAGTATAGCTTTAAGTGGAAAAAAATAAGTGCCGGTACTCCCCTTATACAACCGTTGCCAGGTTAATTAGGCAGTGGGCAGTCGGTTTCAGCAGATCATTAAGTGATATATTCAAATACTAGAAAATTATGCTGATTTTTAAAAAAAGAATCGTTTTTATTGAACTCTCAACTTTCAGACAAATTGCACAAGGTAACGTGATGTCCTTTCTGGCACACTCAACTCGCAAGGCCTCCTCTCGCAATCAGGAGTGCCTACCAGTGCACACTGGGTAATGTAATATAGCCATAGGAGTATGAGTATCACAAATCGTAAAGAGAGACATAGAACAGGACAGGGTAATGCTCATGAGAAGTCCCGCTGCGCCAGAGGCTACAATTGAGAAGTGCCGGTGTGGTGTACCGGTGCGTAGCAGCCCACTTAAAGCACTGGATGTGTCGGATGGCTGGCTTTTAGGTAATGTATATGCTTAATTTACGCTCATAAACTTTGTTCACATGTCTCTGGGGCCTTGTTGTTCAGCAACCCCCCGGCTGCCCCATGCTCGGACTCGCTCTGTGGTGGAAAGGGTCATCGTGCAGCTGAAAGGACGTTGGTGCTGTTTGGAAAGAACTGCAGTGTTTTTCTGTATACACGTGGACTGCCTGTGGCCCAGGAGCTGAGGCTAGAGGAGACTGAACCCGATCCACCAAACATTCCTCCACAACACAGCAACGTTTGGGTGTAATACACGGATATGAAACAAGGTAAACAGACAACTTCTATATTTTTTATTATTATTCATTTAATGTACAACAATTAGCTTACTGTCATGGCTGGAACCCGTCTAGCGCCACCCTGAATGTACAGTGCCATATTATCTTTGGTACTATTCTTAATGGAAATGCAACAAATATGTACGGCTTAAGTGGGCGTGGGCTGGAAGTGGGCAAAATATGCACATGCCATGTGGTTTCTGCAACATGGAAATCACAGACAAACCCACCTGGGACCCATATAGTCAGCCTGAATATAACCTTTAATATGGGGTCCACACAGACATGCTGGCTTAAACCAGGATGCAGTGACATGTAAACTGCTCTGAAAAAAATAGTAGTGAGTCAAACGTTTAAAAAGAAAATGGGATCATTATCTAAGAGCTTTTTTTTTTTTATGTTCCAGAGGAAACTGGAACATACTTACATCAAAAAGGTTCAAAATACGGACACTGATGCATATGCTTATGTAAATGCTCTCACATGGGAACACTTGTTTTGTAGTCTGTGCTAATTGCATACATTCTGTATTTGAAGTGTGTTTCTGTGATTTTTCATATTAGTTTTGTTTTTTGTGTTTTTATTTGCATTTTCAGTGCTAAAAGTACACCACTAATTATAAATCACAATAAACTATACCATATATCAAATTGTTGTCATTTAAGTACACTTTAGAAGTGTTACACATCTGCCACTATGTTAGTTGTGTTTTGTTTGGGGGGGGGGGGTCACATTTTTGTAATTTCCTGTTTTAATTTTATTGAGGGTTTGTTTTCTCTCATACAAACTTGTGATTTTGAGTTTCATTACATTTTTTTCATTAACATTTTGCTTAACATTGAAATTGCATTGCCAAGCTAGTATATGCCATGCTTTATGTATTCCTGCCATGAGTGCTCCATCTGAGAAAGGTGCAGGTTTTAGAGGCAGAACAACACCAGGTTTTTGGTTTAGACAGGACATTTCTGAACCAGTGATGACATTTATTTATAGAACTACAATGTCATTTATACAGGCAGCAGCAGAGATTGTTGATTAAAAAAACAAAACAATATCAACTTTAATTATACCATAATAATTATGTGATAGTGATAAGATCTGGATCCTGCAAGATGAGGACACACTTTCCATTGCCTCACAATTGTGTGATTCTTGACATCAGTCTCTAATAAATTCATTCAAACCTTTGTTAAATACTTCTGGAAACTGGAGTGACGTTTGACTGTTGGCCTCCCAGCCTCCCACTTCTCATCTCTTTCATTGCATCAAAAATGATAATAACACAGCCTTGGCTTCTTGTTGCAGGGACATTTTTTGCCCAATGCCTATAATAAAGAGAACTGAATAATTCACATGCCTTCTGAAGGACAAAAAACACAACACATCTTTACAGCTTTTATAGATTTTTAATGTAAATCATGAGTGATGGTGATTCACTGGTGCATAAATGGGTTGTCGTGTGGAATGCAATTCCCATAACAAAACGCACAAGTGCACTTTTTCAGGAATGCATTTCCCTTTACTCTTCTTTATTCAAATTATACAGACACTTCAACGTTTTATTATTATAAGCACTCACAGTAGCTCTGTGAATGAATGTGTCTGTAGGAAAAAAACACAGCATCAGTGTGTATCTTCCCCTGATTCAGGAGTTCCATCTGAATGATGGAAGTCGAGAGTTTATTTCAGAGTGAACAAAGACCGGTTGTTTGAACCAAGTGGGAAAACATGCTGAATGTGCTCTCAGCATTCCAAAAACAGTTAGCTTTCTTCATCTCCATGCAACACAGACACCCCTGGAATAGGAAATAAATGAGACTTAAGAGGCCTCCTCAAGGTCAAACAGTACCTTTTTATATCCATCCATCCATCCATCTACCGCTTCATCCTCCACAGGTGACATAGGGCAATAAGACGGGGTACACCCTGGACAGTTCTACATTTTTATACAATATTATATAAATATATTTTAAATTACATCTCTATAGCTTTTTTAAATTGAAATTATGAGTTTTCAACTGGATCATTTGGCGGCAGAGGAGAGGCCATTTCTTTCTGTCTCAGTCTCAGTATTGATTCGCTTTTGCATCTGATTTTCATGTTAACCAATTGGGAATTACATTACATTTAACATTTACATTGCATTCAAGCATTTAGCAGATAGTTTTATCCAAAGTGACTTACAAGAGAGAATAAGCTGCATAAAAGAACTCCACGCGATAGGAACAGTGGACTGATAAAAGGTGAGCGTGCCGAGGTGGATGCAAGTGCAGGAGACCAAGAGCTCATATCTAGCTCTTGGTAAATCTAGTCTGACTCAATGATTTACCAAGAGTTAAAGTTAATTGGGGGAAGGGTTTTCTTACTCAGCCATTGGTCATCATTTGTAAGTATTAAAAACAAAATATCTTATCTGTAACGTGTAACCTTTATTCACATATGTAGTGCAGCACAATAATGACTGAATGGACTGGAACAATCAGCAAAAAGGATCTGAACATTTAGTTTAATTTGACATATTAACAAGGACACACAATGATCTTTTAAATGATTAAAAACAAGTGAGCGCAGTAGTGACACTGCAGCAAAGCATTGTTTTCACTGGAAGGGTAAGTGTCGTATTAGCATAACGGAGCCTGATGTTAGCATTGGCAATGTGCAAGTGTAATGTAAATAATTGTTAACCATGAAATCTGTTGCTTGTGGGTTCCCATCATTCCATCTTCTTCTGCTCACTTTGAGCATGTTTCATAGCATTGAGTCACCTCCACTGTCTCTGGATTTGTGGGGATGTGATAAAAATGCTCTCCTGTTAGCATGTCTCCTACTGTTGAGGCACATCCATCCACCATCTTCACTTTAATGATGTAAACAGCCGGTGAAGAGATTAGTTGCATGAAATATTGCCTGATTTATGTTTTCTATACGTCTACAGAGGTGGAACAGTTTCCTTTCCTGCCAGGGTTGATGGGATTCAAACTATCACACCCAAAATTTGACTTATTTATTATACAGTGCTGCTCAGTTTTTAATTTAGTTTGACAATGCCTACTCCTAAATGGATTGAAAATCATTTAGAGAGGGGAGATTACAGTGTGGCAGAAAACTATAAAACATAAAACTGTGGCTATAAAACATGTTTAAAACATGCGTTTCACATTTGTGTCATTGCTTTTCAAATAGACCTAACATTTTGTGATAAAAATGTATTATAATAATGTTTTTTCATCAGTCATAATCAGTGTTTATTTTTTTGAGTCTGCCAAAGTGGTAAGCAATTTTTGAGAATATTCAAAACTAGCCTGTAAATCTCAACAAGTCTTACAAGTCACTAGTCACTCGTTTGTGTGTGTCACGTATAAAGCGAAATCAAACAAACAAATAAAGCTTCTAAAAAGGTATTTTTAACAAAGTATTATTAAATATAGATGTAATGCATATTTTTGAGTCCAGAACAATGTGTTTGAACAGGTCTAATATATTGAATAACTCTTCTAACTAATTTTTAACAGTATTTTTAACTTCACAATGAAAAAACTGGGTCAGGTGGCACAACCAAATATTTATAAAAAAAATATATAGATTCCTAATATTTATTTTAAAATTAATTATTTGGCAACCATCCCTTAATGTGTCTACATTAGATAAATATTATTATTTTTACCTATGTGTATTTGTTTTTTGTTTTTTTTTACAATAATTTAAGATTTTTGCTCATTTAAAGCTATACTTAACTTTCTTGCATGTCTCTCAGCACTTAGTAAAATTTGAACAACTCCCTCAAAGTCCCACCCTCCAGGGCGTAACAGTGGCGGGCATGCACGATTCATTAGCAGCCTGGAGCCGGAGTGCTAATGTTATCCTCTGTAGGCTGGAGTTTACCATGCTCTGGTAAGGGGATCCCGGCAACACATGCTGCTTGTGGAGCACAGTAACTGCAGAGGGATACGTGCTTTTACATGACAGTCTCCAAACACCACAAAAAGTCAGCAGACAAGTCTCCACATTGGCAACACTGCTCTGTCAGAGATGCGTGACTCGCAAACTGTGACAGCGGTCGGTGAGGTCCACGACAGATGACAGAGTCAAAGCGCGCGACAGAAGACAGACAGCAAGCTTGGACAATTATTTTATTTGGTCTGAATATTTTAATTGGACATACTTTTATCATAATAATATGATAATTAAATATTGGCTATTGGGGCGAACTGTTGGCTTACACTCCATCTGTTACTGGGACATTTTAAGGATTTTCAGGACACATAAGGTCACCGTACAAAGTATAAAAACAGCACAGAAACAACATAAAAACATAAAAACACATAACTGTTCATGCATTGCCGTAGTGCTACCATGGAATGAGAGTTGCGCTTCACAGAGTTTGAATTTAACGTGTTTCGCTGGTTTATTTTCAGTTAAATGTTCCCAAACTTTGGGTCGGAGTTTTCCAGACTCTTCGTCTGTTTCCGCCGTAAATTTGTGCGTTCTTCTTCTCTGCTTCCTTGCAGGATGTACATAGCAAACAATACTGTGCCCAGCAATTCCTGTAGCTAGTTCTGCATAGCATGAGTGTGTGTTTGTTTACACTGCAGTTACAGCTGAGCTTGACGCGGCCGGTGTGTGATTTACAACAATAACACGACCCGTCGGCGCTTAAAGCCAGTAAGGAGAGATTTCTATCGGCTCGTTCACCGCAACTAGGAGGTTTTTGACCATGAAAACAAGTTAATGTATTTAAGTAGACCTCCATAACTATATGTGCAACAGGACCGATATATGTGAGTTTTAAATTTTAGCGTTTACAAATTTTTGTAGTCCATATAATCGATTACGTTTACTAATCATTGCAGCCCTACAGAGCATAATGATTAGTATGCGTGTTTGTGTATATTATACACAAACACGCATACTAATCCATTCAATATAACACAGTCGCACAGAGGAGGAAATCCATTTTGATCATATGAAAATTATAATAGAGGAAAACAGACAAACTGTTTCATAACTGGTTACATAAGGTGTGTGTTATGCAAGTGCTCCGGGAGAACATGCATGTTGGCGCCCCCTGAGAGGAGACATCAGAGTGAAAAAAACCAGCAAGTGTTATAGATCACTAGTGTGTGTGAACAGTTTGAAATCTGCAGGGAGTGTTTGGTTTTGGTTGACGGCTGCATGGGCAGCCTGTTGGAAGACACACACTGTTAAAATTGAACAAATGATGAGGCAAATGAAGTGCAACGATGTAACCGAGAGAGGAAATATGCAGCAAAAGAGATAGAGTGGAACAGGGACGAGATGGAGATCAATTAGGCGGCATAGAAGTTGAAAGACAAGAATGATCCACAGGAGTGGATCTATGTCGACACACGTCCAGGCGGGGAGTTTACAGTCAGGAGAGCAGAGTCAGAGATTGAAAGCAGGGAAATGAGGAGGAGGAAGGACAGAGGTGAGGTAGACAGTGATGACTGTGACTCCTGTCAGACCTGTAGCCAGGGCTTCAAGCATGAAAAGAAAGACAAAACATTGTCTGGATCTTTCCTTACTCCATTAAAACACAAGTGGACATACAGTGTTCAGAGAATGATAGCTGTAAAATAACACCAAACTGTAACAAATGAAAAGTTCAACTTTTTACAGCATTGTTTACAGGGACAGTGAACATAAGGGTTGCAACTAACGATTTTTTAAATAATCGATTAATCGGTCGATTATTTTTTTGATTAATTGATGAATCGGTAAAAAAAAGTAACATTTGTAATTGCCACATCTTTATTCAAAAAAACGGAACATTTCAAATTCACAGTGCAGACTAAAGTGTATAAACAACAGGTTATTGCTCCAACGTCACTGAGCTATCAAAAGTAATATTAAATGATTAAAAAAATCAAAACATAACTGGAATAACACAAAAAAAACATACAAGGTATGATATACATATATTTACAGACGAGACACATTTTTATAATACTAATTAATTTATTTATTTACACTCACACAGGTTTAAGTAAACATGTACTTATTTATACTCATTTAAGTAGATTTAGTATGTTGATTTTGACCCTGTCTAACGACAAAATGTTCTACCTCACTTGAATCTTGCTTGCTTACTACAGAAAATGTACACTTGAAACTCACTTATTACATTATTACATCATTGTAGTATGTGAACTCATTTTTAATATAAAAAAAAGGGGGGAAAAGTGAAACACAGCTTAAGCCAGTGCCGTGGCACACTAGTGTGCCGTGGGAAATTATCCAATTTCACCTAATTGGTCTAAAAACATTTTTTGAAAACAAATACTTAATTATCTGCAAATAATATGGATATACATATTCAAGACACTTTGATAAGAATGACTCAATTGTTAATATAGGCTGCAGAATTTTTTTAACATTTTTGTTTGGTGGTGTGCCTCGTGAAAGTCACACACACACACACACACACACACACACACACACACACACACACACACATTAACCAGTTAATGCTTACATTAGTTTAATAAACTGTTCATGTTTGTAAAGCTGAATAATGAATACTAGGGGTGGGAATCTCTTGGCACCTCACGATTCGATTACGATTCAGAGGTCAACGATTCGATTCTAAACCGATTATCGATGCATCTCGATGCAACAATTTTTTACTTTAATACTTTGCTTCTCATTTAAAAGTAAGATAAAGCAACATAAATATAAAAGTGGTAGTGCCCCCTCATCTGCCTCATCTGGTGCAGACAGCCCTTTTATTTCTGCGCACCGCCCCTGTGCTGTTCTCTTCTCCCTCTCCTGCGCCGTTCGTCGCTCTGCGCTCCTGCGTCTCCAAGCGCTCATTTGATTTTGATTTGATCTAAAGCAGACTGGATCATTTCTCTACGTGTTTTATCCCCACATAAAAATAATGATCTTTATGACGGGGATGGAGTACAGTCGCGATGAAGTGCAGTAAATCTGAGTGAAACATGGTGACACTGAAGACCAGAGCGCACTTTTCATCGTTTTCACTCCGTGGTCTTAATCTTTGTGAAAGAAGACGCTTTAACGCTGCAATTACGGGAATAACAGATGCATCAGATGAGCTGATGTCTTTAGTTAACTGCTCAAAGAGAGAGAATGTTCTCTGGTGTGAAGTCAATGTCGCGGGGAGTTCATAATCTGTGCCGCACGCAGGCTAGTTTCACTTTTGCGCAGAGACTTTCCAGCGTTTAACAGGTGCTGTTCCACAGTGAACTCGCTCTGTTTGGACTGCCGAATTATCGTTGACAAGAACGATGTAACCGTAATTTTGACGCACTTGATAGTGTGACTTGGGTTTCAATCAGCACCTGGACAAGAGTGCGCTGCGCGGATTACATGGGGGAACGTGCGCTCCTATAAAACAATGTATTTTAAATAAATAAACAAGCAACGCAAAGCCTGGCGACCCGCTAGGCTTATAATACACTGGGGGAAACCCTGGCTCTGCAGCGAGCGAAGCAAACAGAATGTTGCAGCAGGCGAAGTAAATTTTTTATTATTTTTTTAATTCCGATTATTAACTTATCCGCATTGATTCGGAATCGTTCTAGAGATAATCGCGATGCATCGAAGAATCGATTATTTTTCCCACCCCTAATGAATACATTAACCCACTAAAAGAGAAACAGGAGAGACTAATGTCCTTACTTACTTACTCCCTTCCTTGTCACGGAGGACTCCGACATGGTTTCTTTTTAGGTGCTGGTTAATCACCGTGGTACTCCCGTGCCACGCCATTTTGCTCTTGCAAAGATTGCAGCTAACACACCTTTTAGGTTCATGAATGGTAAAGTGTTCCCACATTTTAGAAGATTTCGGCCGAACGGTTTTCTCTGCCTCTGCCATGTTTCAAGTCTAAAATATAAGTTGTCGCTCACTCTAAAACTTTCCCGCACCACTTAGTCGCTCCACTATTCACGGTGCACGCAAGGCTCGCTATGGGCATGCATGACCCGACATGAAACAGTCGGCATCTGTAAACAGTTCCGCGCCTAGGAGTGACGTATTAATCGTGCGACTCAACGAATCGATAATTAAATTAGTTGCCAACGCTTTAAGTAATAGATTTTTCGTTTCGTTGTATATAGATAGATTCGTTGTTGCAGCCAATATGTCCCTCCATGTACAGCTTTACAATGCTCATGTCTTACAAGCTGCAAAAATAATTATATTAAAAATAAAGTATTGTGAAGCGCAAAGACATAATGACAGTTTATCTGTTATATTTATTCAAGGATCTGAGGCCTCTCTGATGACCAGTTTCAAATAAAACCCTGTGAACAATCAACTTCTCTTTTCATAGCAATACATGCTGCTACTACTTTCCCACTCACAGTTTTCAGGAAGGACGGAGAGACAGTGTGGTGAGTAAATGTTTCGTTTATTGTCAGCCAAACAATCAAACAAAGGCCGACAGCACGCTCTCTCACTGTGTCTCTCTCCGTGTTTCTCTCCATGTGTGTGTGGACTCAGCCTACTGTAAGAGATCAGAACCAGGTTACAAACATGCTTATATAGCTGACTGATTACCTGATTCTGTCCAGCTGTCTGATCACCGGCTGAGCCACTCCTCCCTTTCCTCCATAGTGTTGTGTCGGTCATGAATGATTCGTTCGAAAGAACTGACTGGGATCACTTCATGAACTGATTTGTTCCTTTCTTAGTTCAGTTGAGCTCAGCAGTGATCGTGGTGGCCGGGAGTGGAACTGCCGCGTTCTGTGAATCACTCGTGAAGTCTTTCGCCGGCGCCGTCACTCACTCGTGAATCTTCGGCAAACGACGCCAGCCAACGTGCGCCGAGCGGGGAGGGAGTGACTTGTAAGAAGAACTGAGTCTGCCGTGCTGCTGTGATTCGCACTGGGCTCCTGCTAAGCACTGAACGATTCAGATACATTGGAGCGAGGCATGGTCCGACCAGAGGGTGAATGAGCGCCCCAGGAGATAATAGCAGCTTGCTGGGCTTGCTTTACCCTCTCAACGCCAGCTGACACAGCTCCGTCCACTGGACCGGATCTGAGGCACCTTTTCGGGTCAGGTCGGTTAGGGGGAGAAGGCCGGTATAAACCTCCTATAGTAACCGGACAGCCCCAGAAACCTCCTGACCTCTTTTTTGGTCTTGGGTCTTGGGCAGGCTGCAACTGCTGCGGTCTTTTGTATCTGTGGCCACACCTGCCCGCCCCCCAAGTGGTACCCCAAATACTGTACCTCCCTCTGTCCAACCACACACTTCCCTGGATTGGCCGTGAGCCCCGCCTTCCCCAGCACCGCTCCCACCTGCTGCATATGCTGCTCCCTTGTCTCACTATGAATGCTGAGTTTTTTTTTACTTCCTATTCTTTGTCATTGTGTATTGTATGTTTTGGGTAACATCGACTGCACGTCTGTCCGTCCAGGGAGTGGATCCCTCACCTGTGGTTCTCCCTAAGGTTTCTACCCTGTTTCCCTGTTATAAGGGTTTTTTCCCTGGTAATTTTTCCTTATCCTGGTCCAAGGTCTAAGGACAGAGGATGTTACCAACCCTGTGAAGTCCAGTGAGACAAACTATGTGTGGCAGGATGGTCTTTTCCTTCCCTTACTTTCCCCCCTCCTCCTTGCTTCATCCACATCAGGTGTGGATTTGCGCGCTGATTGATGGGCTGCGCTGCATACATTTCTTATGGTCTTATGGTCTACTGGTCTGGTCACACCTGAGGCCGCCCTTTCTTTCCGGTTCTGCTCGTCCCCCGTGGTGGCTGTGGCCTGGTGTGGCAGAGCCAGTGCAGGTGCTGGAGCCTCTGTGGTGTGTCTGGAGTGTGGTGAAGTCCTGTTTGGCGTGGTGGATCATCTTGGCACACGTTTCCTCTTGTAAAACAGGTATGCGCACCGCCGTCCTTCCTCCTACTTAGCGTGCCACAGGGCGCATTGGTGACACAGTTTTCCTTTCGGTCACAACAGCGCAGCAGGTTGCTGTTGCCGTGGGGCCGCGTTGTCCCTCTGGAAGCCGCCCGTTTGTGGTGTGTCTGGAGTGTGGTGAAGCCCTGTTTGGCATGGTGGATCATCTTGGCGCACGTTTCCTCTTGTAAAATCAACAGGTATGCGCATCGCTGTCGTTCCTCCCATTTAGCGTGCCGCAGGGCGCATTGGTGACACGGTTCTCCTTTCTGTCGCTGTAGCGCGGCAGGTTGCTGTTGTCGTGGGTCCGAGTTTCCCCCGCTGGAGGCCGTCCGTGTGTGGTTGTGGCTCCTCGTGGTAAGTCGGCGTTGTCCCTCCTCCTCTTTTCCTTCTACCTGCTGCTCATCCCTCCCAGCTAATTGTTACTATTTTGCGCCACAGTTTGAATCAGGCAGAAGCCGTGCAGTAACTCTGCTACCTGGTCTGCTGTGACGCTCTGCGGGTGGTGTCCATATATGTCCATTATTGTCACGGTTCCCGGGACGACGTTTTTGTTTTGTTTTGTTTTGTTCCGTTTAGTTGTTTTTTTTATTATTTAGTCTTGGCTCACTGTGTTCTGTGGCTCTTCGGCTCTCCAGAGCCATGATGGAGCAGTGACTACGACAGGCTCGCCACAGAGCTGGTGTCAGGGCTTGTTACAGCCTCAGGAATTTGTTTGATTTATTAATTATTTGTGCTACAAAAAAAGGGATTTAATTTGTATTTTGTTTAATATTGATTTATTGTTGTTTTGATTCGTTTTCTTATTTCGAAAAATATATTGTTTGTTGTGTGTGTGTGTTTTCTTGATATTAAAGTGTTCTGTTTAGGTGTGAGGCCATATATTTACCTTTTTTTCTTTGTGAACAGGTGCTGTGGGCCAAAGCGGCGACCCAATCCCTGGTGGTGGTGTTTTCCTCACGAACCCCCTTTGTGCGTGGGTGTGTGTGTGTATGCGGTGCCACGGGTGTTTTGGTAAGTAATCCCTCCTTTGATTTGATTTAGGTCTGCCCTGATGAGCCCCAGCCCTGTTCACCCCCACATCTCAGCCCCAGCTTGAGTATTTGAATATGCAGCCTATGTTGATTTGATGCATTATATGTAAAATAAAATATTTTTATACTTTTCTAAAATAACGTCTCTGCCCAGTGGTGTTTTGAACCTGTAGCAATCTCTGTAATGGTAAAGGTACCTAATTATTCCTTTTTAAATATTTAACTATCTCCTGGGGCAAAACTCCCCAGGTGGCGTTGTTGGTACAACATACCCCTCCGCCTTCATCTCGTCACATATGTTTTGTAAACTGTGGGCTATACAAATAAAGATTGATTGATTGATTGATCCAAGCAGGCCGCATCATATGCAGAGTGAGGCTGCAGCACCCGGTCCATAAGGCGCTGGAACGTAGCTGGGGCCCTGAACAATCCGAACGGAAGTGTGACAAATTGGTACAAACCATATAGAGTGGAGAAGGCCATTTTTTCCCTGGACTCTAGCGACAAGGGAATCTGCCAATAGCCCTTGGTCAAATCCAGTGCATCGAATGTGGACACCTCCTTGACTCTACGATAGTCCACACAGAACCGTATTGACCCATTGGACATGCAAACTAGTACAATGGGGAAACACCAGTCACTGTTGGACTCCTATCTCTAACATGGCCTGAAGTTCTGCCTGAACAGTTTTCCTCTTGTGTTGTGGCAGCTGATAGGGTCGTGAACGCACTGTCACTCCCGGGGGAGTTTCTATGTGGTGGTGTATGAGGCTTGTGCACCCTGGCAGGGGAGAGAACGCGTGGGCAAACTGCCGCTGCAACGAGGACACGTCTGCTCTCTGGCCCAGCGAGAGATGGTTGTCCACGGGGACCGGCGCTGATCGGTTTGATTTAGTCACCTACCAACTCATCTCTCTCGATCACCCTGGTGCCCAGAGAAACAGACCTCACCTCCCCCCAGGCTTTGAGGAGGTTGAGGTGGTAAATCTGTGTTGCTCCGCCCCTGTCAGAACGCGCAACCTCATAGTCAACATCCCCCACTCGCCGTATGACCACAAAGGGCCCTTGCTACTTGGCGAGTAATTTGGAGCTAGAAGATGGTAGTAATAGAAGCACTTTATCTCCCGGTGAAAACTGTCTAATGGCGCTTTTCCACCGGCTAGACTATCAACGGCACGGCGCGACACTACACTGTTTAGCGAGTGTTTCCACTAGTGTAGAACCTGGAACCAGGGACTATTTTTAGTACCTGCTCTGGCGAGGTTCCAAGTCAGCGGCGCAGGTACTATGCGCTGATTGGTCAAAACTGCCGGCCACTGATTGGCCAGAAGTGTCATCACCGGGGGGCGTCATTAGTGCGACACAAAACACAGGATGCAGGAGTCTATTCCACCATTTTTTAAAAACATTTATAGTGAGCCATGGCATCATCACGCAAAGTTGTTCCCTGGACAAATGAGGAGGTCCAGACTTTTTTGAGTTTGGTAGCGGACGAAAAAATACAGAGTGAGCTGGACGGGGCCACTCGAAACGAGAATATCTACCAGGAGCTCGCCGTGTCGATGTCCGCTCACGGCTTCCAAGCGAACACTGCAGCAGTGTCGGGACAAACTTCAAAAACTAAAACGCGACTACCAGACCATTAAGGACCACAATAGTCGCAGTGGGGTGAACCGCAGGAGCTGGAAGTGGTTCGATGAGATGGATGGCATCTACGGGGAGAGAGGGTGGCCTCGACTCGGCCACATCGTTGTTGGAGGCGATGGTGGATGATGGTGAATTTTCTTCAGCATGAGAGTATTAGATGTAGGCCATGTTTACATTATATTTTTTAAAGCAGAATTAATTTATTTGGCTTAGAATTAAAACTCTCATGTAAGACACTGCCATAGTCACATCTCAACCTTTGCCTGATGGACTCATATGATGATTGTTGTTTCGTTGTCTAAATGCTGACACATTTCCTTCTTGTCCTGTTTTGTTGCAAAATCCCAGTCTAGTCTTGATTAATATTGATTATCACTGTTGGAAAGACAGTAGAATGATGTAATGTTCATTGTATAAATGTCTGTGTAAATCTAACTATTGTTGTTGTTCTGACTGAGCTCATGCAGGAGCAACGTCAGAGCAGACCAGTGCTGAATACCATTGCCTGTTATAGGTAGAATAAAGCTTATTGTTTAACTGTTCTTCATAGTTTAAGGCTGAATCCCAATTCCACCCCTTAGCCCTCCCCCTTCCCCCTACCCCTTGTTTTTGCGCGTTCATGTGAGGGGTAGGGCTGTCTCATTTCTCATAAGGGTTAAGGGGTAGGGCCAAGCCGAAGGGCTACGTAGCCCTCGAAACGAAGCTTCCTCAGGACCACACTTGAAATGGAGGGCTTTGAGGAATTTCGCAGCTTCCGCCATGTCACCTGTCAGCGAAGTTTGAAAGCTGGCCGTTAAAGACTTGCACAAATGTATTTTCAGTATTTTAATCACGACAGTCATGTGTAATGACACACACATTTAGCCGGCAAGCTAGCTAGTCTGCTACCTTTGTGTGTCTGCCGCCACGAGGCAACGTTATTGACTAGCTAGTTAGCAATGCTAGTACGTGCTCAGCCTACAACAACACATTACGTAAACGTGTAAAGCAACCCAGATTTGTACACAGCACGAATTAGACTTACTACATTGTAATAACATTATGTTTTTACGTGTTGCCAGATCTAGTGTTGTTTACACGAGGCAACATAGCTGGCTAGCTAGTTTGCAATATCCAATTGTGCGTGCTCAGCCTACAACAACACATTACGTAAACGTGTAAAGCAACCCAGATTTGTACACAGCACGAATAACCCTAACCCCCTAACCTAACTACATTGTAATAACATGTTTTAACGTGTTGCCTGATGTAGTGTTGTGCGTGTAATCAAAGCCTATATGTACACTTCTTTTGTTCAAGAATCCCAATACGTATACACGGAAGGTTCACCATCCACCAGCAGCGACTCACCTGGTGAGCCATCAGCGTCTTCCTCACCGGTGCCACCATCTTCATCTTCCTTGCCAGAGCCACCGCCAGAGCCACAGGTGGCGAAATGCAGGCCACAGCTGAGTGGAACTGGTAAGAAATAATAAACATGATCCACAACATTTTCCCTTGTGTATTTCTTTAACGGTTTGATAACCTACTTCCACCTATATTTTTATCTAGCAAAGAGGAAAAGAGGGTCACAGTCGACCTCCTTGCTCTCCTGGGTGAACAACACAGTGCAGAGATGGAGAAGCAGGACCTGATCCTGGCACAGCGGAACCTGATCCTGGCACAGTGGGACCAACACGTGCATATGTTACTCACTGATGCCCGAGATGCTCGCACGCAGGACACTATGAGGAGGGAGGAGCACCAATCGCTAATTGGTGTGCTTGGGCAGCTGGTCCAGGCAATAGGTCGCAGGGATCTGTGACCTATATGTGGGTGGGGGGGACCTCCCGGGTACCTGTGTCCTGCCCACCTCCCGGCTGGGCTGGGGTCAGTGGTTTGGGCTGGTGGGCGGTTGTGGAGCTCCGGGGCGCTGGCGGCTGCGACAGGTAGTTGGGTCGGCTGTCGGGGGGAGCCCCGGGGGACCTGTCCGTGGCTTTCCATGACTCCTGGGAAGGGTGATGGTGGGCGGCGAGCTGGTCGCTCGGCGGGGGCTGACTTTGGGCGCCCTGCCCTGGGTGGACGGTGGGTCCCTGTGCCGGGTGGGCGTGGGGTCCGCTGTGACAGGTCTTACGGCCTCTGACCCATACCTATGTGAGGGGGCTTGCCCGGGGCGGATCCGGAACCCTGCTGCCTCCTGTTCCTTGGGGACCCCCGGCTGGGATCCCTACATGAGCCTCTGCCGGCTCCCCTCTGGGGGGGAAGTCGTGTGGTTGGCTCCGGGGTAGGCGTCGGGGATAGCTGTGGCGGGCTCCGGCCTGCCTCCTGGGGGGGCGGTCTGGGGGAGGCTCTACTGTCCCTGGTGGTGGGCTGGGCTGCCCTGGGGGCCTGGGTGGGTCCCGGGTGTGGGGACCTGGGGCCTCAGGACCTGCCTCGGCGTGTGGTGGGCTGGTCTGTGCTCGTGGTGCCGTCGTCTCCTGCCCCCTCGGGGCGTGCTCTGCGCGTGGGGGGCGCCGGCTCTGCGGCGCCCTGCCCTGGTCCTGTGCGGGGTGCACTCGACACGCGGCGACACGGTTTCACCACGGATTCCCGACCACACCAAGTGACAACCTCCGCACATACATATATATGGATGCGCGAATACACAGACATACAGATACACACACAGACAAACTCTGGTTCATGATAGAACCAATATAAACTGATACAACCGTTATAAACAAGATCACCTTATCTATGTGGTTGTTAACAAATTCTAATGGTACTGTAATACAAATGCATATCAGTGTTATTAATGTTGTAATGTTGTCATTACTGCCTTAGTGTGTTATGCTACTAATTTCTATCTAGTGTCTCTCTTTCCCTCTCTCTCTCGCTCCCCCTCTCTCCCTCCCTCCCCCCCCCTCTCTTTTCTCTCCCTCTTTCTCCCCATCTCTCTCACACCTCCTTTGTGTGTCTACCCACCCTCACCCCCACCCCCCCTGTCCGGCCCGGTCCTCCCACACAACCTAATAAATAAAATCAATAAAAATAAATACATAAATAGCAGGACAGGCATTACAGCGCTGTAATCACTCGCCCTGCAAACAGCAAAATCTGTTCAACACCAACAGACATGTAGTCAACCATAATGCATGCCCAAGGTACTGGACAGGACAGGTAAAAAAAAAAAAAAGAATTGCACTGAAACAATGGTTGAAAACTAGCCAGACATGTGATTTATGTATTCTTTTGTACCTGTTGAATGTCTACTGTACTAACCTGCCAACAGATGAAAATGAGCTATTGTGCTAACTCTGGCATACTTAATTGTTGCTCTATGCTAACATGTTGATGTATACAGACATTTCTGTGTAGAAAGTACAAACTTTTATTGAGTGTTCAGTGAAAAACAATTAGAAAATTAACAATGTCACAACAAGTGACGCATGAGACCCTCGCAAACATCTCTACCCTCTTCCACACCCTGTGCCATTGCAACCACAGGTTCGCCCACTGTTCCTGTCGTGTGTGCATCCCAGTCTGTGTCATAGCTCTCACCATGATTTTCACACAGCTTATGTAGAGCACAGGAGGTCACCACCATGGATTTTACCAGCTCAACATAGCAATCATTCCTTTTCAGGAGGCAACGCCACCTGCCCTTCAGTCTGCCGAAAGTGTTTTCGACCACCACCCGTGCTCTGCTGATTTTTTTGTTGAACGTCTGCTGTTCAGGTGTAAGACGTCCGGTGTCATGGAATGGTTTCAGGAGCCAGTTCTGCAAAGGATAAGCGGAGTCACCAAGGATGTAATAGCCAGTAGTCACTCCGCCAATGTTCCTGTTGTGAGATGTGAAGTGAGTTCCCTGGCTGTCCAGGAAACACATTCCAGAAAAGACCCTTTCCATCAACATCACCTTGTTGGATGATGGAGTGCCAGCCTTTACGCTTGAAGTAGTCACAGAGGTATTCCCGGGGTGCTATGATCGGTATGTGGGACCCATCGACAGCACCGACACAGTGTGGGAGCCCCCACCTGTTCTCAATGTTTTCTGTATGCCTCTTGTATCCTTTTCTGGCAATCTGCTCTTCTACGGATGATCAATAGCCACAGACTGAGCAGCAAGTACATAACAACGTCTACGTTCACGTCCTCCATTGCTGTGTGTTTGTTGTGTGCGTCTCGCTTATAAGACGTCACAGCGGTTCGTGCATGCGTGTTGTAGCCGTGTCGTGATGTCCCCGCCCACGCTGCGGAGGTACTTTCTTTGTAGTGGAAACACAACTGAACTGTGCCATGTCGTGGTGTGTAGCGTAGTGCCGTTGACAGTCGCGCAGATGGAAAAGCGCCATAAGTCTAGCCCCTCTGTTGTACAGCCGCTGTTGACGACTTCAGCAAATTCTCCCGTGATAACTGACCCAGTGAATGGAGTTTTGCTCGCAGGTCCAGGACGTGCTGCACCTCGTTTTTACTAGTGCTTCGACCCGCTTCCAAGTTTTCCTTAATCAGGTCCAAGAGACCCCAAGGTTTTCTGCCGAAGAGGAGTTCAAAGGGCGAAAACCCCTTGGAGGTCTGGGGAACCTCCTGCACTGCAAACAACAGGGTCCATCCATCTATCCTAATTACGGCTATCCTCGTGCACGAACTTACGAATCATGTTTTTTGGTGTTTTGTTAAACCTCTCCACCAGGCCGTCGGTCTGAGGATGGTATACACTAGTCCCAATTGAGCGGATGCCCAGTAATTCGTATAGCTTGCGTAGTGTACGTGACATAAATGATGTGCCCTGCTCAGTGAGGATCTCTTTCGGGAGATGATTTGAAACAGTGTCTCTGCAACACTCTTCGCCGAGAGAGTCCACAAGGACTACCACAAAGCTATATCCCTGTGCACTCTGGTCTAATGACCCAATGAGGTCCATGGCAATTCTATCAAACGGGACCTCAATTAATGGTAAGGGGCGCAACAGCGCTTTTGGGGTGGCCGGAGGATTGACTCAGGCCCACTTTACATTACGCTTTTCGGGACAGCGGGACTGGCGGCGGCAGGAACCCTGTGTAAAGAGAATTCCAGCTGTCGTATTTCGCTGTCTTCAAATGTACTCCCGACAACTGCGAAATGGTCGCCGGACAACTCAGCGGGAGTCCCCGACAACTTCAAAGTGCATATAAAGAGAACGCGTCTGGCTCGTGACAGCAGGAGGTCAGGGCCGTGGGTGTCCTGTCCTGCCAGATTTCCGGGCGGTGTGTCTCAAGACGTCGCGTCCTGACAGTGGGAAATACTCTATCACAAACACTATCATACTCGTACTCTCTTACAAACACTATCATACTCTCACAAACACTATCATACTTCTCACAAACACTATTATACTCTCTCACAAACACTATCATACTCTCTCACAAATACTATCATAGTCACATACATTTATTATCATACTCTCTCACAAACACTATCATAGTCACACACATTTATTATCATACTCTCTCACAAACACTATCATACTCTCTTACACGCTAGTACGTGACTATAGCAGTGTTTGTGAGAGATTATGATAGTAAGTGTGGGCAACTATACTAGTGTTTGTGAGACAGTATGATAGTGTTTGTGAGAGAGTATGATAATAAATGTAGTTCTGACTGAATTATTTTTCATACGACCTCTCATAGCGCGGTTAAATTGCATTTCCACTAGCATAGTACCTTGTACCAGGTATTTTTTTAGTGCCTGCTCTGGTGAGGTTCTAAGCGCGCTGAGAAGAGCTAAGAAGTCCCTCCAAATGTTTTCTTATATCAAAATTAGTTTTTGTATTTCATTGAACAATCTGCTCTTTTTACAGAGAGTTAGCAAATGTATAACTGAAATGTGGGAGCACACAGCAGAAGCAGAACATATCTAATAAATCTGACAGGGCTGTCTGATTTGTTACCGGCAGAAAAAAGCAATAACAAACTGTCTGCGCCTGACATACAATCATTCAAATAGCAAAACGCCACAAGCTCACATTAATGTGTTTTATGGCCTAATCTATACACACACATACACACACACATATATATATATATACATATACACATATTATAATAACAGTTTTATCACTCTCTTAATATGTAAAGTTAATTTCAGTTGACTCACAATTCAGTTCCTCTGCAAACCTGCACCATAACCTGAGTTGAAGAGAGAAACAAACAGTGTGAAGGCATGAAATGTGCTCTCTTTTCAATGCACCTGCCTGGAATTTGATTCATTCACACTCGTTTCATAAAGTTCACTGCACTTTGATGCAGATGCAGATCAATGCTCCTCTGAAGAGCATTGCGTTGCTGAAATGAGTGAAGAGTGATTGGGGCTCATCACACGGCCGCCAAAGAGACAGAAAGATCAATGTGCAAGAATGATGAAGAAGAGGAGGATGAGAGGAGATGGTTTCTTTTCTAGCTGTATCAAAAGAGTGGGGTCTTTTAATTTTAGGGCATGGTTTCTTTCTGTTGGTAGTGTGGTGGTTAATAGTGATGACTCACAGCAGCAAGATTCTCGGTTTGGATCCCACTATTATTAGTATTATAGTTCACTCTCTCATTCCAAAATGTTGTAATATCAGAATATGAACATTTTCTAATCTCGTAATTTGAATATTTTCTAATCTCGTAATGTGAATATTTTCTAATCTCGAAATGTGAATATTTTCTAATATTGGAATCTTAAGGCTAAATGTTACATATTGGACCTCTAATCATCTTCATGATTGTTTCAGAGCACAGGTTTGTATCTATCTATCTATCTATACATTCCAGGAACATCTGTCTCGCTTGGGCGTTATGAAATATCTCTCCATACACCTGACCTGGTGGAAGTAGACCGCAGAGAGCACATATTCAACCAGTCATCTTCTGAAATAACAAGTTATATATATCAGTAAAGATATCAATTATGTTGGTATCACTTTGGTTGCTAGCTTTTTTTACAATGTTTATAATGTCACACTGCTCAGATCAACACTTTCTCCCTTCTGACTTGCCGCCACGGACCAAGCGGGAACAAGTCGGCAAAGCGCAAAACGAGAAAAAACAGGAAAAAGTTTTTTTTTTTCAAAATTAGGGAAACATGGCGTCTCGCTGCTAACAGTGGCTATGCAACCGCGGTCCGCGGTCATGTTATTTAACATGACTTTTTGAAACACTACGAAAATGAAACAAAAACTATTATACAGCGACTAGACAATGCAGGAGCACATAATATGTATAAAAAAGTGGATTTTGGGTTATATAAACCCATAAATACTACATATTGTACCTTTAATGTTATTTTTAATGTTTAATTTTAACAAAATATATTTTAATGTTATTACTTGAATGCAAATTTCACCAAAGGGAGTGGCACTCAAATTTCGTTGTACACAATACAATGACAATAGAAACAATTTTATCTCATTGTTAAGATATGCCCGGAAGTACCTAAAAAAAAAAAATTATCTAAACCATATCAATCAAAAGCTATCAAACTGTCCCTTTGATGAAACTGAACAATAGGAAGTAATGCCAATTCTGTACCAGTGCTTAAACTTCTCATCAACCATTGCCTGTTTGAAATCTGGGTCAAAAGCAACCCATATAAGCAGTCTTGTCTGCCTTTCAAGTAGTGATGATTTATATTCCTTGAACCAAATTCTAAGAGGAACGCCTGTCCAGTGATTTAGGTTATTTAAATGCAGATTATACAAATGTTTTCTGCCCAACTTAGATTGTAATGAGATATCTAGCTGTGAGCAGTGATGGGAATAACGTTAGTAACGCCGTTACTTTTTTCAGTAACGAGTAATCTAATTAAATACTCTTCTCATTATTATAACGGCGTTACTGTTACTGCCAAAAAAATGTGTCGTGACAGAGAAATGTCTTGCTCCTCTTTGTCCTTGGTGAGGGTGGGGGCACGAGACAATCGCAGGTGATGACTATAGGCTGAGGTTGAGTAAAATTCTATGCTAAGCCAAGCAGAGGTCAAGTTGGGCAGGTGATTAGTCTGCTTACTCACGCTGTGCGCAGCAAAGTTGCGCAGTAGAAACAGGAATGGCGAGCACTGCGGCTAATCTATAGATACTTACGGGCTAACGGCTTCCACGGGGCACTCTAGCAGGAAGTGCAAGAGCGAGGCAGACAGACCGAAGAAGACACTAGTGCGAAGAGCAACTTTTGCTCAAGTCTGCCAGTGGATCCCGACAGCGTGGGGCAGTGTGAAAAAATCCACGATCACCAGCGGTTTTGGAAAGGCTGGACTGCTGCGCAATGTAGAGAACAGCACACGCACAAACGACAGTTAGAGCGACAACGAAAAAGTCATTCTGAGAGAAGTAAGAGAACTAGTACTCTAACTAGTAACTTGGCCAACACTGGCTGTGAGCTTTTCCAAGTCTTTCCACCTTGCAGTATACTCTGGGTAACAACAAAGTGCTAGCGATTTAATTATGCCGCCTTGTAGTAATCTATCAAGCATGATAATGATCTACCTCCATTTTCTTTAGACAGTTGCAATGTTTTAAACTGGATTATTGGCCTTTTACCAACCCATATACATCTTGAAATCCATTTGTCCCATTCATTAAAGTGTTTTGGTGGTACTTCTACTGGCAAGGATTGGAAGAAATACAGAAGCCGCGGGAGTGTATTCATTTTTACTGTTTCTATCTTATTATGCATGTCTAGGGGCAGTTGAGACCTATCAACAATCTATCAATATCTGACATATTAGCCTTGCATATGGAACCATAATTACTGTCAATTTAGAAATAATTATATTTTCTCCAGATACCTAATTTCTGAAGCCTTCCACTTAAATTAAAATCTATTCACCATATCTTTCTCTGGAATATAGTTATAAGTTGGAATCTATGTTTTTCGTACATTTAATTGATATTTTCGGGAAAATGTTCCAAACTCTTTTAGTGAAGCCATCAGTGAAGGAATGCCAGCTTCAGGTGCTGTAGTAAACAGTAACACATTGTCCATGTTTAAGCAAATTTTCTGCTCCAAGCCTCGAACAATTATTCCTTTTGTCACCTGAACTTACCTAATTGACTGCGTTAGAGGCTCAATAAATAAGGCAAAAAGGGCAGGGCTGAGAGGACAGCCTTGTCTGCAACCTCTCTTCAGGTTAATTGTCTAAGAGAGCTAGCCATTGGTTTTTATTCTAGCATTTGGTGAGGAGCACAATGTTTTAATGCCTCTAATAGATTCTTCTATTAGAAGAACTAATAGAAGATGCCATGTGCGCACATTAGCCAACAGACAAAAACAGTTTTTGCACAGGCACTGCACTAGTTATTCTAATATTGCTAACAACGTTTGTCTAATGAATGACAAGGGGTGCTATTTCTATTATAAAAAAAATGCTAATTACGCCATCCAACATTATGCAGATTCCACTACATCACCTTGTGCTCCATGGGTTTCTGTTATCCATGCCCTTTATTTGTCTCTTTCCTTCCTGAGTGAGTGAGAAGCTCTAAGATGAATCCAAGGATGGAAGTGTCCCGTGAGAAGTGAGGAAATGTCAAGATAAGCTGTGGATAGATGAGTGAGTATAGAGAGATTATCGCCTCAACATGAGGCGGAATATATATAGAAATCTTTGGCAGAAACCCTATATGGGGAGATAAGCTACAGTCTGTCCAACAGCTGGAAGCCTCATCAGTCCACTCTTGCATAATAATGTGTGATAGTTCCTCAAGACTGTAAGATGGCATGTGTGGTGTTTTCAAGAAACATCTGTCTTTGAAAAACAGCATGTTTGCATCACCTAATGAGGCACTGGTGTGTTTGATGAAAATTAAATCTGCACTTGTATGTGAAGATAAATAGAGGAGATGGTGATGAATGGAGATGATGATAACGCGAAACACAAAGGCACACACAGCAAACATGCAGCATTGTGAGCTGCTTTTGTCTGGGTTATTCTAGTTGCCGTTTGTGGGTATGAAAGATGTACATTAAGAAAAAAAATGTGCACTGCATATGGATGTGCTGTATGAATGTGTGAGTGAATGGGAAAATGGCAAAACTGTAGTATAAAGAAGCCTTGAGTGGTCATCAAGATGAGAAAAATACTGTGCACTTTCATATCACTGGAACATGTAAGAAACATAACTAAAGAAGTCTCTTTCAAGTTGCTCCATAGGTTTTACCTCTCAAAAGCTCTTTTGCACAAGTTTAAGTTTGACATTGATTTGTTATGCTCCTTTCGTCTTACAACTGTCTCACATTTGTTTTGGTATTGTGAATTAAGACTTGAGCTTTTGCAATACATTTTGGCAGATCATTATATTTGGCTATTATGATCACAGGATAGTATATAAATGTTATTTTTCCAACAAGAAACCACATTTCCTGGCACTCCAGGTAGAAATGGAGCGGTACATTTCAACCATCTGTATAGAACAAAAAAGCAACCACAACTTTTAATATATGTAGAATGTTTAATGCCGTTATGTGGTTTTATGTTTGCTGTTTAATTTGATCTGAGTGCACTATTGTTTAAATAAAGTTTGTAGTCTGATTATATCTGTGATTTTAATTATTTTTACAATGTAATATTGCTTTGCTAGTCTGAGTAGTTTTATATTGAGATACCGTGACCCAAAAACCGTGATGCATACCGAACCGTGGGAAAACTGTACCGTTGCATCCCTTATACATATATATACTGTATATACACATATTTATCTGTGAAATTTTGCAATGAAAATAAGGTGAAAGAGCTTAAAAAAAGCTAGCAAGTATATGCCTTCTCCTTATCTACTCTATATGCCTTTTACAGACCTTATTTTTCAATGTGTAAATAACTAATGCTGCCTTTCCGTACTCGGCTCGACTCTACTCAGTTGCGTATCAGGGCTGTGGTTCCCGGAGTCTGTAAGAGCAGAATGGAAGGCAGAGCCTTCAGTTACCAGGTTCCTCTCCTGTGGAACCACCTCCCAATGACAATTCGGGAGGCGGACACTCTGTCTATATTTAAGTTAGACTTAAAACTTTTTGATAAAGCTTATAGCTGGCTCAGGCAAACCCAGACCATCACTTAGTTGGGGTTATCACCATTATTATTATGCTATAATAAAGTCCATATCAGTGCTGCTTATATAAATGACATCATTGTTCTATAAACATGTCATCACTGACTCTAACTGTCCTTTATAAACTTATAACTTCATACAGTTGTTTCTGTTCCTGGTCTCCTACTTCTGTCTCTACCTCATCTCCCTCTTGTCCCCCACCTCTCCTCTGTCCCCCATTTTTCCTTTCACCTCAACTGGCAGAGGCAGATGGCTGCACATCTTTGAGTCTGGTTCTGTCAGAGATTTCTTCTTCTGTTGAAAGTGACCACGGTGTATTTTTGCGGACAGCAGCCATGTACGCTCGCTGTCGCCCTCTTGCCAGTTTTTTAAAATGCCAGGTTCGACTCTAGTGTTGGAAGCTGTGCTCATAACCAGGCTCATGACCAGGGGCCTCATGTACAAAGATTTGCGTGGATTTCCTACTGAAACTTGGCCTACGCCAAAACCCCGAAACTGTTGTACGCACAAATAAATTCAGATGAATCAAAGTGTACATACGCATGGATCCAAGCACGCTTCTTTTGTACATCCCAAATCAACGTGGAATTGAGCGCACATGCAGAGGTGCCAAACTCCTCCCTGTCCACGCCCACATTTAAATATGCAAATCAATTTAAATAGGCTCTGAGATTCAACTCTTTGATCAAATAACAATGAACAAAGGAAATAAAAGCAATTTCACGGAGTCTGAGCTAGAGATTCTAGTAAATGAAGTGGAGACCGCAGTGAGATTTTGTTTGGTACACTGTCAACAGGGATTAATATGACAAAAAAAACATGAGGGAGCATGTGTGTGAGGCTGTAAATGCCTTGGGATCAGAGCAGCGCACACAAACAGAGTCCTCACCCGAGCTGTGCTTGAATCACATGAGGCAATAGTGAGAGCCATCGGTGGCATCAATGATCGTCTGGATCAACTTATTAATGTTCTCAGTGATATGAGCAAATCAATAAATGCACTTGTGAACAAGTAAATTCTGTCCTTGCCGCTTTACTAGGGGTGGGAATCTCTTGGCACCTCACGATTTGATTCGATTACGATTTCAGAGGTCAACGATTCGATTCTAAACCAATTATCGATGCATCTCGATGCAACAATTTTTTACTTTAATACTTTGCTAATTTAAAAGTAAGATAAAGCAACATAAATATAAAAGTGGTAGTGCCCCCTCATCTGGTGCAGACAGCCCTTTTATTTCTGTGCACCGCCCCTGCGCTGTTCTCTTCTCCCTCTCCTGCTCCGTTCGTCGCTCCTGCGTCTCCAAGCGCTCATTTGATTTTGATTTGATCTAAAGCAGACTGGATAATTTCTCTACGTGTTTTATCCCCACATAAAAATAATGATCTTTATGACGAGGATGGAGTACGGTCGCAATGAAGTGCAGGTGATCTGAGTGAAACATGGTGACAGACTCTGAAGAGCAGAGCGCACAGAGTTTCACTCCTTAATCTTTGTGAAAGAAGACACTTTAACGCTGTAATTAAGGGAATAACAGATGCATCAGATGAGCTGATGCCTTTAGTTAACTGCTAAAAGAGAGAGAATGTTCTCTGCTGTGAAGTCAATGTCGTGGGTCGCGGGGAGTTCATAATCTGTGCCGCACTGTGCCAAGTTTCACTTTTGCGCAAAGACTTTCCAGCGTTTAACAGGTGATGTTCCAGCGTTTAACAGGTGATGTTCCACCATGAACTTGCTCTGTTTCGAACGCCGAATTATCGGTGCATCCCTAAATATAACATCTTGACAAGAACGATGTAACCGTAATAATGACGCACTTGATAGTGTGACTTGGGTCTATAGAAAAAGCCGAGCTGTATAAAAAAATCTATTTTAAATAAATAAACAAGCAACGCAAAGCCTGGCGGCCCACTAGGCTTATAATACACTGGGGGAAACCCTGGCTCTGCAGCGAGCGAAGTGAACAGAATGTTGCAGCAGGCGAAGTAATTATTTTTATTTTTTTTTAATTCCGATTATTAACTTATCCGCATCGATTCGGAATCGTTCTAGAGAGAATCGCGATGCATCGAAGAATCAATTATTTTTCCCACCCCTACTCAGTCCCTTCAGCAGGCCGATTGCCCTCTCCACGACTGCTCGAGTGCGGGAATGGAGGTCATGAAACCTCCTCTCTTAGTTGTTGGGCTCCGTAAGAGGGGTCTTCAGCCACGTTCTTAGGGGGTTGCCACTGTCCCCTGGGGTCAGATGAAGTCAGAATACAATACACCACTTAAATTAACCAAGCCAAGGCTGACATTTCCAACTTTATGCCCACTTTTACTGACATCATTACTGAACACAGGGAGACAATCAGGGGCTTGTTAGAAAGCTCTGTAGCTATAGTTTCACCAGCAGAAAATTTAAAGAAAACAAAAACATGATATTTGCGCACATGCCCAACTGTGCATTGGGGATATACGGGACAATTAAAAGAATAAACCATTTACTCACCCAGAAGCCACCTATCGTGCACTGTGCCAGCCCCCAGCCTGTTCCCAACCATGCTGTTAGTCATAATGAATAAGTCATGCATTGAACCAGGCCACCTTGCCATGATGCAAATGATGCATGCAACAATGAAAATGTTTCCGATTACATTAGGGAAACCGGCTATCGCTGCAAATTGCGCTTTAATGTTGGCCTGTTCAACAGCATTGTATGGGAATTTGATGTACCTGGATGACATTCAGATGATTCCGTCCCACACAGCTGGCATGGCTCGGCTCAGGGTTGACTGGCACACTCCTGACCGGTCGGCCAGCTCCCTCTGGAATGCCCCTGTAGCCAGGAACCCCAGCGTGGTCAGCACTTGTGTGGACACAGACAACCCCTGGCTCCTTGCCGTGTTGCACTCTAGGGCTGGCCGCAGCTCTGCTTACAACTCCATTAACACTGGCCTTGGTAACCGAAATCGGCTCATGAGCCAATTATCATCATTTGCAAGTAAATCCTTGCATTCCTTAAATACTCACTCATGTCGGATTGAACCATTTGCAAGGTCCTCTAACGCTGCCAATGTTAATACCATTTTCTTCATCACATTGAGCATGCTTTTATATCCACTTATATTGCAAACATATGGGTGTGTTAATTGTTCATAAGTGTGGATTCTGATTCTCTATCTTCTATGTCACTTCTCTATATACCACAAATCCTTAGTAGGATTAGACACATCAATTCCTGAATAGCCTGCTTTCAATAAAGATGTTTTCACACAACCTAGCATGGGCGAACGGTGTATAGGGGCAGTTTTGGGCAACGCACTCAACTAGGAGAAAGATAATAAAACATTTCCTAACCAATTTCAAAGATCCTTAGAGTAATATTCCTTTCAACCGTCTCTGCCAGCAAAAGTAGTTATTATCAGTGTTCTATACATATTATCTCGATGTCATTGTCCAGTCAGAATCGTCAGATTCAAGTCATTTTTTAATGGTCCCGCCTCTCCGGGTGATTTCATTGACGTGAAGTATTGCCAGAGCATACTCCCATTGACTTCTCTATATACCACAAATCCTTGTATGTGTTAAATTGCATTTGGCAATAAAAGCTTTTCTGATTCTGATGTGCACAACACTCTGATGATTACTTGTTTTCACATTATTAACAGTTTCCCAGCATCACCACTAAGTTTCGCCAAAGGAACAATAGCTGTGGAAACATACGTACGCTCTGAACGTGAGTGTGGAAAAGGACGTACGCCAAGTTTTTGTACATGAGGCCCCAGGGCTGGACTGGGAACAAAAAATTGCCAATTCCCATCTTGAAGTGGAAGTGGTTGTCAAAGAAACACTGCTTGAGATGTATTTTCAGTGTTTAATGAAATATACTGTAGAGTCAGTTTTTTTTTTGCTACCCTGTTGCTGACCCTGTCAACAAAAACTTGTATGCCAACCCGAGTAGGGGGTATGCGTGAGACAGAATGTTAAATCCGAGAGGGATTTTGTAGCAGCACAGGGGGCACTCTTTGCAAGAGACGCAGGTTTTGCTTTTTATGTGCATCTCTTCTAGATCATCTGAATCCTCTTCAACTGCTCTAGTTGCGTAGTCATCCAAGGGCAATTGTACCAGCCTGTCCGATTGGTGTGCCAAGTTTCTCAGTTCAATTTGAAGATTGGTAACAGTCGCCCTGCTGTCATACACAACTAGGCACTTGCTGAGTTCTTCAAGTGCAGATTGAGAGCACTGGTCTGGTTAAGGGGGAGGTTTTGGGATGCAGGAGGGATAAATTTGCATACAGTCTCTGTGTACAGAATCTTTGATGCACGGCCTCAATAGCTGTATCAAGAATCTGGTGGTGAACTGACCTCATAGGCCTTGTCAGAATCGCTGAGGCTTTCTTCCTCTTCACCATTTTCTGAGTCAGTGCAGCCTCCACTTCCAAATCTAATTCATCCTGCTCCTCAAGCTTTTCATTTGCCCAATGTACAAAACAGTCAGCTCCACCTTTCACGGCGGGGAAACCTCTTGCTATCTTTTTCAGTGCATCTTGTGTTGTGGTGACTATTCTATGTTCTCTCTGAGAGATATTGTTCTGTAGATATTTTGAAAGTGGTGAGGTGAACACAAAATATCTGGAGGAATAACTGGGCTGTTAGCACAGTTGTATTGGAGTAAGCCATCTCTGTATCATCTGCCTCTGATGCAAGTGTCTTCAGCTTCATTATGACAGAGTGCATTGACACCACTTCAACAAAAAGGCCGCCGTGTGGTCTGCCATAGTTTCTGAAAACTTTCCTCAGGGCATTATGTTTGGCCCACCACTGGTGAAATGCGTTTGTCCTTATTGTCCTTGCTCTCGGTCTCCCACACATTCACTCTTATATATGATTCCCTGATGAAAACAGCAATGTCATTCAGCAGATCAAATAGTGATCCACTTTCAATGACACTATGGATGGTATCGGACATGAGTTTAAGGACGTGCATAGCACCACACATGTTGATGGGTGGAGTATTCAAACGCATATGTCCAATTTCAGATGCTCAAGGACTTCAGTTAACAGAGTTAACAGAGCAAAGACTGCCCTGTAGTTGTGCTGCATTGTACGACTGCCATACCTCAAAATCACAGAACACTGATCTTTCCCTGTAGTAAGGGAGGGGAGGGCTGAGAGCTTTCATTGGACTAGCCCAATGTCTTTCAAGAAATTCAACCAATGGGTCCCGTTTCGTGTCGCGTTTCGTGTCTCAAATACCGATTCTTTTTTTTATTAAATTATGACAGCCCCGGGCTGGCCCAAAAATGTGCGTTGGCCCACTTGGCATTGTCCGGTATGCCCTGCCTGGTATGCCCGATGGCCAGCCCATGCCTGCTCATGACCCTTACATGGATGACACGCTGACCAATCAGTGACCATCAGTCTGTTGATGTCACATTTTAGTATCGGCTCAGCTCACTTGGAATCTCGTCAGAGCAGGTACCAAAAAACACCAGGTACCAGGTACTATCACTGATGGAAAAGCAAAAAAGAGTAGAGTCGAGCCGAGGAGCGCTCAAACTATATATCGGAAAAGCGCCATGAGATTGCAGGCGACGTATCTGAACTTGTGTTTTTTTATGTGGCTTAAACTGATGAATGGAGAATGATATAATGCAGCAGTATTCAAGGATCTATATAGCAAATAAGGTCTATTCTAACCTAGTCAGAAAACTCAGTAAGTACAGAGGTCATGGAGGTTGGCGGTGATGTTAAGAATTCAAGGAAACTGATCACAGACCTGTATAATGTGGTGTACCCATATACAAATAAACGTGACAAACAACCAGTTTAGGTAATGTTCCTTGTTCTGGAAACATCATATTCTTAATATGGATAATGTACAGTAGATGACATGATTCAAAAGTAGGACACTAGGTTGCAGTGGCAGCTCCTGAAGAACATTTCAGTGGGAGAAATTTTTTTATGATAATGATTAAGGTGACACTTTCAATAGGTGCAAGACAGTATCAATTTGTTGTTCGATAATTAACAGAGATTAACTGATGATTCTGACTGGACAATGACAACGAGATAATATGTCTAGAACACTGATAATAACTACTTTTGCTGGCAGAGACGGTTGAAAGGAATATTACTGTAAGGATCTTTGGAATTGGTTAGGAAATTTTTTTTTTATTTCTCCTAGTTGATAGGAGAAAACCGTCCCTATACACCGTCCGCCCATGCTAGGTTGTGTGAAAACATCTTTATTGAAAGCAGGTTATTCAGGAATTAACGTGTCTAATCCTACTAAGGATTTGTGGTATATAGAGAAGTGACATAGAAGATAGAGAAGTGACATATGGTGCTGCCACACCAAGAGACAAGACATAACGTGGAATCAACGCGTGATCAGCAATGAACATACATACACACAGGCTCGCACTTACTTGTGTGTAATGTTGATGCATTTAGTGGGATTAGCTCACATACAGGAACACAATGTTTGTTGTCTTGTGCTTCATTTACATCACACCATCTTAGACGATGTATATAGATGAAAGGAAGAAAGGGAGATTATATTCATAATGCATATATTTATCAGAATATAATATAATATAATATGTAATAAAAAAAAATAGGGCAGGTGAAGCACATCTCACGTCATATTTTGTCCTTAGGAGGCTGCAATTGCAACTGCAATGTGTGTGTGTTGATTTTTGAGTTTGAAAGCCTCTGGTCTACAGAAGGGTTTCTCTATCTTGGTGCAAAGTATCCCCTTACACACACACACACAAAAACAAAAAAACAGGACATCATTAAAGTAATAATTTCATTCATATGTGTTCATCACAAGCCTCAGACTTCAATTCTTGTAATGTTGCTTCTATCACAGACCCACAGAATGTGGTATCTGTCTGTTTATAGACAGCTAATAAGGGGCATAAGGGAAAAACAAATAGGACAGTAAAAAAATGAGCCAAAGCAATTGCAGCCTGTTGTAATTTGATTAAATTATAAACTTATGAAATACTCTGAAGCTTTTACATTTTAATGGCCAAACTGTGACAATGTAATATTTTATTTTTAGTGTACCTTAAGACATTCAGAGGAGAGAGTTCCACAGTTGAGGAGCTGTTTGGCTAAAAGCTCTGACTCTGATGTGATGGACTGCCGTCCGTTTAGAGTGTCCAATTTGCCTAATCCCCAAATCTGCATGCTTTTGGACTGTGGGAGGAAACAGGAGAACTCGGCGAAAACCCATATACACACACGGAGAACATGCGGAGAACATACAAACTCCATACAGAAAGGCCCTTGTCGTGAACCCGGGTCTTCTTACTTACTTCTTAGAGCTGCTCGATCAGTTGATGATGGTAATGGTCTGTATTTATATCTTTGATGACCACTCAAAGCTGTGCTACACTACAGTTTTGCCATTCACCCATTCACACACTGCCACCATACCCATCAGGAGTGTGGGGTTAAGTGTCTTGCGAAAGGACCGACATGCTGACCACAAACTTACAGTTCAAATACAGTTTTGCACAACCACTGAGCTGATGTGCGTACATTTTTTTTTTTATAAAAGGCTACATGTTCTGCGTGATAGCACTTTGTCTGCCACTGTGGAGGGAGAAGTCACCAGGAGGCAGGATGCATCAAAGCCACTTTTAGTCCTTCAAATGAAATATTCCTGTTGATACTGATCCTGTGAAAATGTTTTTTTAAAGAGCTTCTGAGCTGTAAGAAGCTGTTGGTGATGAAATAACCCATTTGCTACTATTATGTTTGTGAAAAACATCCTCAACAGCAAACTGTTTGATGTAAAGACGATTTTCCTGGTGGCAGCATTAATGCAAACTGATCATCAAGGAAGAAAACTGGCTGAGCCCCAGGGAGATGTCACTGTTTCATTGTGATAAAGCGTTATCTTGTACTCTGCTCACATTATTGCACATTAATGATAGCACAAAAAGCAACAGCTCAGTGACTGACTGCTTCAGATTTTTCTGATAGCATGGAACGTAAGTAAAAAACAATGTACCACCTATACACAATATAGAAGAAGTGGACGTAGTGTGCCAGTTTGAGAGTTTCCTGAGGTTTGAATGTAGTGAATAGCCAGGACTGATTTATAATATCAATAAACATTTTCTTGAAGTGTTAATGGTCTCAATCACTCATTTCAGTTTTTTTTCAATAGAAAAAAAGTTTTGTAAATTTTGTTTCCATTTAGAGAACAATGAACAATAGTAATAACTAGAATATTCCTGGGCAAAATTTTGATCGGGCCTGCATCTTTGGTCAGTGGTATTTTTGTGGAATAAACATTTGAAAGAGACTGACTCATAAGTCCCTCCCTGATTCCCCCCACCCCCTATGAAGGTATATTTGGTAACGGCGTTGACCCGGCACCGTCGGAGTAGTAATGCTATAACATACCATGCGAACACGACGAGGGAGAAAACACACAAACGCTTGAACAAGGGCCCGATCCCGCCCGGCCCAAGGATAGTGGCGGGAAATATTGGCTTGGGCAGAGAATGTCCATGAGTGTCCATGTTTCCTCAACTAAGTCACCATCCCTGGTTTTAATCGTGATGGGAGCAGTCTGATTGTATGCCATGAGCTTGGTTTTCTTTGCGTTTAGATGTAGTCCTATTTTTGCAGATTCATTCTCCATCCGCAAGAGCAGTTCTTGTGCTTGTTTGATCTTTTCTGCTAGTAAAGCAATATCATCTGCGAAGTCTAGGTCATTGACTACAACAGGGGAGTGGCGAGTACTTTTCCTACTCTCAAGTTCAAAGCCAAATTCAGTCTCCCTGTCCCCAAGTGTTTGACGCATGATGTAATCGAGAACTATTACAAAAAGGTAAGGTGCAAGGGTATCTCCCTGAAGAACTCCCGCTGTAATGTTGAACAGATCAGTTTATCCATCTGGAGACAGAACTTTTGCTCGGATGTTCTCATATAGTTTGTTAATGACTTCCACCACCTTCACGGAGATTCCATAGGCCTTAAGGATGTTCATCATTTTCACCCTATGTATGCTATCGAAGGCCTTATTGTAATCGATGAATATAATGATTGCCTGGAGGTTTTACTCTGTACACCTTCGATCAGCCTCCGGAGTGCAAGGATTTTGTAGGTCATTGAACGGCCTGGGGGCGAAAGCCATTTTGGTTGGGCCTGAGAAGCTTATCAATTTCTGGCTGTATACTGTTCAGTGTCATTTTGTTGGTAATCTTTGCCGCAACTGAGGTAAGCATAATGCCCCTGTAGTTTGTGTATTTACTTAAGTCTCCAGATTTTGGAACAGGGACAAGGTTTCCAGTTGCCCAATGTTCAGGTCTATCGCCTTCAAACAGTTTGTTGGAGAAGGACAGGATAATGTCATCAAGGTCACATAACTTTATGGCTTCTGGGGAAATGCCGTCGGACCCTGCAGACTTCCAAAGTTTTAGCCTGCTCTTAGCAGCAATGTATTCATCCAATGTGAATGGATTGTCTCGAATATTAAGATTCTGAAATATTTGAGGGATTGCTTCATCGGGCAAGCCATCAACATCTGGTTCAAAACCAAGAAGTTGACTAAAGTGTTGTTGCCATTTCTTTAGCCTGTCTTCTTTACCAGTTCCCTTAAGAACACTCTTTTTGACACTTTTCCTTCCTTTGATGTTATTTATTAGTTTCCAACTTACACTGTGTCTACATGCTGCTTCAGCTTCCTCGACTTGTTGTATCATTTCTGTTAGTTCCTCCTCATCAGCATCTTTATTTGCTTTTTCGAGGTTGACTTTTTTGTAGATTTCCAGATGTTCTATTGTTTGGAAGTCTCTGGTATTTGTCTTACATGCACTGGACTTTTTTCCTGGCGCTCATCACCCTGGCGACTTCAGAAGAGCGCTTCTTCTTCAACCTCTTTTTTCGAGTTTACAAAGCAAACATAAATCTGCTTCTTTACAATGCAAACTGAAAAATGCTCTTCAGTTTAAAACAATGTTTAAGAGGATCCTCACTAACCAATCCAGTGTCACTTATATGTCCCCCAAAATTAGCCATACAATTTCCTAATATTATCATACAATTTTAATACCTTGTTGTGATCTAAAGTGTTAGTGACCCATTTCAGTTTTGCAACGTACAAGCCCCACAAGGTGGCAGTAGTTACATTTAAAGTGCCTATGGGGCCCTCGCAAGTCAACGAGTATTCCACGATGAAGTCCGTGCAAATGTTTCACAATAAAAGCCTATTGAGCTATTTATGCTAGAGGACTTTTTATATGAGACAGACACAGTAAGTGTTGAGTTTGTATTAACAATGTAATTTTAACAGGGCAAACGAGAGTGAAACAAAACAAGCCTTTGCACTACAGCAGGGGTCACCAACGTGGTGCCCGCGGGCACCTGGTAGCCCGCAGGCAGCCAATACGGTGCCCGCGGGCTAACTTCACTTCACCTCACTTGCATGTATCCATATGATCACTCAGTAAAATATCTTTGATATTGTTTATAAAAACTGGTAATCGTTAGGAGTAAGCACTGGTATGAATGTGTATGCAGTTGAATGCATAATATTAATCATTTAAATGGTAAACAAACAAAAAAATATTATATGGTAGCCCTCCATATTATTTTTTACCCTTAAGGTAGCTCTCTGTCTCAAAAAGGTTGGTGACCCCTGCACTACAGCATGTTAAATCACATCAGAAACAAAAATGTATTCACATTTGAACGTCATGCTCAAACTTCCAAACTACCAAAAAACACGTAGCATCCCGGTCACAATAACAATGACAGCCCGAGCCTGGTAAACAGGCTAACTAATGTTAACTTTAGCTAACAGAATTTCTGTGAAGCTAGCTAACGTTCGCAGTTTCGTTTACCGTTAAATGTTCCTTTAAATGCGATGTGGAGTCCTTGGACGATTACAGTGTGTGCACACCCTGCTGAAAAAACCAGCTTAGATTAACCAGGCTGGTCAGGCTGGTCTGCCAGCCTGAGCAGCCTAAGCTGGTTTAGAGGGGTTTTGGACACTAGCTGGTTAAGCTCGTCACAGTGGTCCAGCAAACCATCCCAGCTTAAGCTGGTCTGCCAGCCTGACCAGCCTAAGCTGGGATGGTTTGCTGGTTTAGAGGGGTTTTGGACACTTTAGCTGGTTAAGCTGGTCACAATGGTCCAACTTAGTCAGGCAGACCAGCCTGACCAGCCTAAGCTGGGATGGTTTTCTGGACCACTGTGACCAGCTTAACCAGCTAAAGTGTCCAAAACCCCTCTAAACCAGCAAACCATCCCAGCTTAGGCTGGTCTGCCAGCCTGACCAGCATAAACTGGGATGTTTGCTGGTTTAGAGGGGTTTTGGACACTTTAGCTGGTTAAGCTGGTCACAGTGGTCTAGCTGGACACCATACCTGGTTAAGCTGGTCACAGTGGTCTAGCTGGTCACCATTGCTGGTTAAGCTGGTCACAGTGGTATAGCTATACATATACATATACATATACATATATATACATATATATATATATATATATATATGTATATACATATACATATATATATACATATACATATACATATACATATATATACATATATATATATATATATGTATATATATATATATATATATATATATATCAGGATGTATTATTTATACATATCATGACAATTATGAGCCATGCTTGCCCAGTCCAGCCTGGTCAGTCTAAGAGGCTGGCCATCCAACCAGCTTGCCCAGCTTACCATCCGGGTTTTGCTGGTCTGTCCAGCTGACAAGCTAGACAGACCAGCTGACTCCAGCCTACCAGCCGGGTTTTGCTGGTCAGGCAGGTTGAGACCAGCTTAGCCTGACTTGGTGACCAGCCATACCAGCTGGCCAGCGACTGACACACCAGCCTGGCCAGCTTGGTAAACCAACTAAACCAGCCTAAGACCAGCTAAGACCAGCTAAGACCAGCTAAAACCAGCTAAAACCATCAACCATCCTAAGCTGGTCTAAGCTGGTTTTTTCAGCAGGGCAGCTGGGAGGCATAGCTTGCACTGTACAGTGATGTTGTTCCCCCTTACTTCTTTAGAAATAAAGTAATGGGGAAATTTCCACACAGTGAAAGCATTTTTTTCTAGCGCTAAAGGTCATAATGAGCTGTCTGGCTTCACTTGAGAGCAGAGTGTCGTTGTGACTGACTTGTCGTGAACTGTAGTAATGTGTGCACGCTTGCATACGGCATTGCTGCATTGGCAAGTGTTAGATTCATTCATTAATTCACATTCATTCATCATTCATCATCATATTTTTAATTGTAATCTAACTAATAATCCCATTTTTTTCCCAGATGTATCTGTAATCTGATTACGTCTTTTTTTTCTGTAACTGTAACGGAATACAGTTACTGTTTTTTTTGTATCCTAATTACGTAACGCCGTTACATGTAGTCCGTTACTCCCCAAGCCTGTATATATGTATGATTTGTTGACTTTCGTTTGTGTGACTATCCCTTTGCTGCTGTAACACTGGGAATTTCTCCATTGTGGGACTATAAAGGTATCATATCGTATTGTATCTGCTCCTGGTCTCTTGCCTAGTGTTTGCTCATTGTGTGAATTGTTTCTCTTCTCTCTATAATATTGTAAAAGTTTCTTCTTCACTATGTACAGTGCCTTGAGATAATGTATGTTGTGATTTGGCACAATTCAAATCATATTGAATTGAATATCATATCTTATCTATATTAGAATGGAAATATTAATAATAGACTATAGCAATCACCAAGTGTATGATTCATAATCATATGGTAATTATTTAGTATTAAATTGAGTACACTCATAAAAAGCTATCACATGAATATTACTTATGGAAAATAACATAGTTTTGATGTATATATTTTACAACTTTGCTGTTTGTTTTTCTGTGATGTCAGGACTCTCTGACTTCAGCTCGATTAAACTGTGCACATAAACATACTGTGAACTGTGGGGTAGCCCTGAGCAAGGTACCCAACCCCCATTGCTCCCTGGGCTTTGAAGGTTCCAAGAAAAGAATGGGTTAAATGCAGAGAGGAATTTTCCTACGGGGATGAATAAAGTACACACACGGGAAGAAAGTAGATGTTGTTCTTCAGTCAGCAGTTATTAAAAACTACACTCATGTCAGCACTGTAACAGGAGCACAAGGATGGTCCTGTTGTTCGGCTGCCTGCATCGTCAGCATGTTTGATTGGTTAATCATGTCCACACTGAAAATGTTCGCACTGATGAAAGCAGATAACGGCTGACCTTGCTGCGATAACACAACGCTGTATATTTACATTTGATGAACACCAATTTCCTTGTGTACACACCCAGTTCCTGTACAGTTGCAGGGATTCTTGGCATTGCTATGACTCAAATAATGAGGAAATACTGTTTTTATGAATATGTTTTGTCCATGCTTGTTTATTATTTTTTTCCCACTTTCATTGATTTTTCTTCACCTTCTTCCCGCACTTGATATTATATTTATATCTAATGTGTGATTATGATGTCTTCTCCGTTCTGTTTTCCCCTTCCCCTGGTGCTATGTTCGCTTCTAATAGAGAAAATGTGTTTGTCAGACCCAGGTATTCTTAGCCCAGAGACAGATTACCTGCAAACAAATAATTCATTCAATATAACTGTCCCTGTCTTCATTCCTACAATGTATACACATCATATGTTATGCTATATGGTACATGCATTGCACTGCATTGCTAATATAAATTCCGTCATTTCATCTATGAATATTAACATACAATCTCATCGTGTATGGATGTGTCATCTACTGACACAATATCAGCCGAATTCCATTCTCTGTCTGGCAGAGTATTCAATTAGATTACACAGAATTCAAAATGCTGTGAAATTTTATCATCACAACACAGTGATTGCTTCCACACACACAAGTAAAATATTCACTGTTCAAGCTGCTGTAGCAAAGCATGACCAATATTCAAGCCACATTAATATCAAATTGGCCTTTGATGTTAAAATTTCATTAATGCTTTAAAACATGAATCACATGTATACTATGAAGGTAACTGTGTTTCAGCACATTTTCTACCTTGAGTGCTGAATAACTCTCAGAGCTCAGTCAAGGAGAGTTTTGAAGAGTTTTTCTTCTACCACAGATTTTTGTTTTTCTTCTTCCTTACTAGCCTCAGCATTCAGCTGCAATGGTTAATTTGTTCAGTGTTGCTGATTGTGGACAGCCAAAGATGATATATTTTTCTTATTTTTATAGCACATCTCACCATCCTAGGGCAACGGTGGACCAGTGATAGAGCAAGTTGTCATTCAACTTGAAGTCTGTGGTCCACTTTCACTAGTCCTTGGGTATCCATACAGTCCTCAGCTATGCAGCATACGACAATCAAAACGTTCTCAGATGTTGTCACGACTTTGGCCAGCTGCTCATCTTTTCGAAGTGTATGTTCAAAGAAAGAGAGGATCGGTCCACATCTCCCATCTGACATTCCAACATACCCCTCATAGGTAACTGGTTCATTGCTAGAAATGTCAAAACACCCACAATGGATGATATGTAATATAGATTCCCTCCAAGTTGTTCAGCTTTAGCACAAAGTGGAAATCTTGGTGTCAGTAGCATTAGTTTCTCTCGCTCCCTCCAATTAATCTTACATTCAATATGCTCTTTGCACGTTTACATGTAAACTTGTTTATGGAAACATTGTGGTAAATGTTGAACATTAACAGTGGCATTAATGGTAGGCGCCATTTCCTACATGGAAAACAGAAAGCTGAATCTTCCTTGACAGAGGAACCACTCCAACCACTGTCTTTGTGATGCCAGTTACTCACAAATGAAAGGTTTTTTTTTCCCATTAAAAAAACAGCTTGGACACTATTGTCTGCCCAAATTTGTATTTGGGTAGACATTTCCCCAGTGCGCCACTGGTACTGGCACTTTTGTTTGCATACCAGCACTTCCCAAGAAATGGCAGTACTCTGTTTATGTTATCTGTCCAATTCATTATTATTTTATTTATTTGACCCATGACCAAGTGGAAAGGCTTGTCAGTTCCCTGCAGGTCATGGGCCAAGGTCCTCCTGCAAGTGACCAAACCATCTCAACCTTTACTCTCTGACTTTATCTCTAAACCATTCAAAATGAGCTGTCTCTCGAATAATTAATGGTCTCTGCAGTCAAGTCAAATTTAAGACTTTTTAAGACTTTTTTAAGACCATAATGAATACAATTTAAGACCCATTTCAAATCCGTACTGGCAAAAAAGACATGAAGGAAAATTGGAGCCACAAATTGTTGAACTTGCAATTTTGGCTTAGCTGTGGGCTTTCATTAAGTTTTCTCCGCTGCTATGCTAAGCTGTAACGCACCGCGGCGCGCACACAGCACACTAGCTAGTGTTGCTCGATAAATTGTCACCGGGCAGCACAGGTGGCCTACTTTATTTCCGTGTTGTAGTTATGTTATCGCATACTCAAAAATACAAACATTTCAAAGCGAAACTGAAGTTAATGCATGTTTTAAAGGGGAAATAAGTAGTTTATAGTGCCATCTAGAGGAGAGGCTGAAATTTACAACAAAGACCTGCTGCTCTGCTCACACCCTCCCTTCCCTGAGCGCTACGGTATCCGCAGCTGGTCAAATGTCGTCCTCGTTGTCTTTCTCCGTGTCAGCAGATGAGGTTCGTGAGGCGAGGCAGAGGGCGAGCTACCGCGGCCGTAGCAGACGAAGCGGAGAGAGTGGAGGCGGGACTTCCGCTACAAGTAATGAGACGCTTGTTTTGTTCTCTCGCGTTTGTCCTTACAGGCTCCGGTAGAAACATGGCATCTTGCTGCTAACAGTGGCTATGCAACCGCGGTCCACGTCCATGTTATTTTACATGACTTTTTGAAACACTACGAAAATGAAACAAAAACTATTATACAGCGACTAGACAATGCAGGAGCACATAATATGTATAAAAAAGTGGATTTTGGGTTATATAAACCCATAAATACTACATATTGTACCTTTAAATAAAAGTAACGTTTTTTAAGACCTTTCAAAAATTTATTTAAGACCTTTTATGAGATTTTAGGAGAATTTAAGACATTTTAAGGCCTTAAATTCAAATGATTGGATTTAAGACTTTTTTAGACCCCGCAGATACCCTGTCTATCAATGTGATTGGTAAATAATTTCTGGCAGCTCTGGTGCAATTAAATGAATAAATAAATAAATATTTGGTGCATCATTCTTAAATGGAGGAGTCGTGGGGTTCTACTGCTGTGAAACAGATATTCATCAAGCTGCCTCACAATATGCCTCACAACAAAAAGGTTGCAGGTGTGGAGTTTGGATGTTCTCGTCTTCCACAGTCCAAAAACATGCAGAGCTTCCTCGTCCATGCTCCTGCAGGTATCAATCTCTCCTTTCTATTCGTCTTTTCACAAACCTCTCCTTCAGTAGCCCTCTTCCCTTCGCCCTCCTTTCTCCTCCATGTAAATTCAACTTTAAAAAAAAACATAAATGTAGCAATAATCTACGGAGCCCCCGAAGTGCCATGAGAAAAAAAAAAAAAATTGAAATCTCGAGTTTCAAAGTCGAGATCTCGAGTTTCCAAATTTTTTTTTTTTTTCACACTTTTTTGGAAACTCGAAATCTCGACTTTGAAACGACTTTGAAATTTTATTTTGACTTGCAGCCGCTCAAACATTTTCAATTGCACCATGTTCATGGCTTCTTTGTTTCAGCACCGTGCACAGTGGTGACAGCGAGAGAGAGAGAGAGAGAGCTGCTCCTCATTAGCAAGAAGCAGTTTGCTTTTGCAAAGAAATTAATCTTTTATGTTTAAACACAAAATAATTTTGGGAACTGAAAAGGAATGACAATGCTGCTTGCTTGCGTATGTGCAGGGGTCCTCCTTTATGATAGCGGCGTGGAGAGCCAGCAGCTGGATTTACAGCCGAGGTCAGTGTTAGTGTGTGTATAGGCAAACAAACAACAACCACAACGACCATTACTCATTGCATTATCACAAAATTACAATATTGAAAGTTGAAAGCGTGTTTCGTTTGTAGTAGGCAGTGGCTATTACGTTTCTTGAAAATGTTTATTATAAAAATCTGAAAAAAAAGAATATATATATATAATTTTTTTTTTTTTTCAGATTTTTTGGGGAAACTCGAGATCTCGACTTTGAAACTTGAGATTTCAATTTTTTTTTTTTTTTCTCATGTCACTTCGGGGGCTCCGTAATAATCTCATTCAGGGAATCCTGAATTATATTTATTTATATTTCAAATTTCCCCAAAACAAATGGTATGCCCTTGAATAGAAGTGTAACATTTTTTACACAGTCCTCAATATTTATATATATATAAAAACCACAGTGCATATGCGAACAACAACAATTAATCATTTCAATAAGTATAATATAATAATATTTTAGACCTATATATATAAAGATGGACAGACTTATTTCCCCATATTTATGTAAATATAAAGAGATTCACATCACATTACATTCAGCTTTATTTGTGTCTTAGAAACTCGGAGTGTGTATTTGTGTACTTTACAATGCAGTCTCAATTTGCAAATCTCTTGAGGAGAAAGTATTTGCTTCTCAAAACAACAAGGAAAGGAATTTTCTATCAGCAGTCAGAAGTTTTCCGCTGCATCCTCCTGCTCGCATTTTCCCTGTTTACCGTTTACAGCGGATGAGCACAGATGCATAATAAATCATTATAAATACTGCATAAAGAATTTGTCCTGATTCAGTTTTGTTTCTCCAAAATCGTTGCCATGTTTCCACTGCTGCAAGCTTGACAAGTAAGAGTCACAAAGTAAGGACAGTTTACAGACGTGCTGAGTACATGGTGACTTGCATTGAACGGAGGATTTATTCATACAAAGGACAAATGATAATTGTATCCAGCTTGAAAGGTTTCATGCAGAGTCCTGACATGGAGATAGCTTCCAGAAAGTGCTAATTAAAGCAGCTGTAATCACAACAAACACAAAAATCCCTTTGTGTTAATGGTGCTTTTTCCGATTGTTGTCGTAACTCGGAATTTCCAAGGTCATGAACTGGGATTTCCAACTCAGAGAAACCTCAATAACTCTGATTTGGGATTCCAAGATGGCTGCCACCATACATACACTGCTACTTTTACTGTTAATAGCACTTTTGTGATATTTGTTTCACAGTAAAACAGTTGTTCACTTACTACTGTTGCATTTTTAACCGTAGACATGTTGCTCCGCTGTTTGTATGCACACAATATCACGTAGAGTGTTGCTATCGAATGGTACTGCTAACAATGGCTAGCCTGAGGTATACGTTTGTTATCGTCGTGTGTTACTTCTCACCTGGAAACGCTGCATCAATGCTGGTAATATAGCTCCAATTCAAAGTAAGCAACAAGAAGTGCCAAAACACATTCCATAATTAACTGAGAGGTAGAAAAGGTTATCTTCATAGAAGCTGCATAATACAATAACCCCCCCCCCCCCCCCCCCCGGACACTGCAGTAAATGGAGGTCAAGGAACATCAACAGCCAACAACAGTGGCTGTGTTATATTACTGCTCATAGTCCGGCTGTACATCTACGCTTGGAAACATGGAAAGACTTTGCTATGCCACCAGTCAGAAGCTAAAATAACAAAAATAAAATCCCCATTTGAAGACACTACTTAAGACTTAGCCTATTCATACATAGAAGCTGATATTCATGATTATATGATTTAAGTTAGGCCTCTGTACACCCACACAGTATCTATTTACATGCAGAACAACATCTATGAAATCCCTGACATCTGACATAGAGCATAATGTATATGCACATTTATACAGTATATATTTTAAAGTTTGAATGAAGAGGAAACCCAGATGGGAATGGCTAGTGATACAGAATAATCACCCAGGTATTTTGAGGTTTTTTTTTCCTTGAGTAGTACAGAATAGAAAAAAAGACATCAGAGTTCTTTGTTCACAGTTGTGTTTCCTGGTTTGTCATCTGTCTTTGTCCAGGAATGAAGGTTCATTATGCAAGTTCTCTTCAGTAAAAAATTTAAAAGCTTTTTGGCTTTGACAGTGAGAGTAAAGGTGACGGGGTCCTTTGGTTCCTGCATGATGAAAAGAAAGAAAATCCTCTTGCTTAATCTTGTACACCCCGTTTCTCCTTTATATGAGAGTCAACATGAAGTCAGTATCATACAAAACACTGCACAGGTTTTCTTTTTTTTTTTTTTTCAGAAAAAAAACATACAATATACTGGTATTTCCCATCTAGAGAGCAGGTTATGAGCTTTTACCCTGTACATCCATGTGGTTGTATATAACAGCTGTGATTTAAATAAATGAAACCAGGATGAAGTTGCAATCCTGCTTGGATCACTAAGCTGGTTTCCATCCAACATTTTTGCACTTTTAAAGGTACATTATTGTCATAATATCACTATGATGTCATCACAGATTATAACAATTATGACAAAACAGCATGCTAACTGTCTATGTTTCGGTTTCGTGTTTGGTCTGTTGCGCTTTGATACCTGTGTTGTAATAATACTCAATAATTACTCAAATACAACAAGCTAAAACGCCTCATAATCCATGTCAAAAATGTTTCAACCAGTTGAGAAAAAGAGTGGGGGTCTGCAGTGGAGATGTGGAGGAATTTGAAGAGGCCAGTGTGGTTTTTCCTAGATTGAGGGATATTTCATTGTTAATAGACACTTTTGAGGCAATTTTGCTTTGAGAGCTTTGATGGAGAAGTTATAGAGAAGGACAGAAGAGTAGGGCAGTCTCTTTGTGAAAGTAGAAAAAACTTATGATTGGGTGCCAAGAAAGGAACAATGGTATTTTAAGAGGAAGCCAGGAGTGGCAAAAAAGTATATGTGAGGGTGGTGCAGGACATGTGCGACAGTGATGAGTTGTGCAGTTCAACTGACGCATGGGTTCAAGGGATGAGTGTCAGGGGTGATGTGCGACAGAAGGATTGCAGCAAAAATGAAAGGGAAGCATCACAAGACAGTAGTAATACCTGCTGTGCTGTATGGCTTGGAGGTAGTGGCAGGTAGAGCAGCAGGTGGAGTAGCTCAGTGGTTAAGACTGCTACTCCTGTGCGCAGAGACATTATGGTCACATGCTCAACTCCACCCCTGGCTGGTTGTACTCAATTGTAAGTCACTTTGGATAAAGCATCTGCTAAATGACATGTAATGTAATGTAATAAGGAGGTGGCAGAGCTGAAGATACTGAGATTTGTGTTGGGAGTGACCAGGATGGACAGGATTACAAATTGGAATATTATGATTTAGGTTAAGATAGCTTGGTATAGGGATAGTGATTATATTGGACAAAAGATGTTGAAGATGGAGCTGCCGGGCAGGAGGAAATAGGAAGACCACAGAGAAGGTTCATGGATGTCATGATGGAAGACATGAGGACAGTTGGTGAAACAGAAGAGGAAGGGATAGGGCAAGATGGAGGCAGATGATATGCTTTGGCGACCCCCTCAGATGATGATGAAGAAGAAGAGAGTCCAGTGAGCCACACACTTTAAGCCACTGACCTCAGCTTTAAACACACTTTTTTATATTATTACATATCATTCAACAGATGCTTTTATCCAAAGCGACTTACAATTGAGTACAACCAGCCAGGGGTGGAGTTGAACTTGTGACCTCCTCCACATGGGAGTCTTAATCACTGAGCTACTCCACTTTGTCCAAAATTACTAATCAGTTATTCCATATCTGCCAAGTGTTGGGAACACTTTTACTGACTCTTGGCATTTGAAGGTAACTCTGGCCAAAATGCCTTGTTTGGTCAATAAATATTGCTTTTATTCAGTTGTTTTATTGTCTGTCTCAGTGTTGGCAGGTAAACAGTGGATACAGTATGCCCCCCTTCATGTTAAAAGGAATGTGTTGCACATACAGTGGGGTTACAAAAGTCCAGAATGGGAAAGTGAACTCTCTGATAATGGCATCGCATAAATGAACGTGAGGTGAGTGGTTTCCCTTTCATGCAGGACTAATATTGTTCTAAAAATTACCAAATCCCATACCATACACATCAGTAAGAACTAAAGTACTTCTTGGGGGTCTTACCCCAAGGCAAGAAATTAGTGTGTGGAGTATGTATTCGTTCAGGTGGCAACAGTGATTCTGCATTAATTTCTTCAAGAACCAAGAAGAAAAAAAGGAAATGGTTGAGAAACTTTATAAGGATACTACAAGAATTAGAATTTTATATTTTTATACAAACACCAATTAGCCATTGTGAATTTGACCTCTTCACCTCTCCTGTAGTGAGTGTCACAGTGTGGTGGGTCAGTGGTCAAGTGACTCACGTTTCAACTGGAAGGTTGTGGTTTCAATGTTCAGCTCCACTGGTCTATGTGCCAATGTGTCCATGGGCAAGACACTGTGACAAAACTGTGCAAAGGGCTTCAAGTGCACTAATGCAGCTAAGAAGCATGTGAGAGACATGATACTGTTGTTTTTGACAAAAATACAATGAGAGCAAATTTTATGGCAAAGTATTTTTCTAAGATGAAAAAAACTCCTTTCACCTTATTAGAAAAAAGAAATCATGCTATGGCATGAAAGTCATGCTATATGACCACACCATGCACTCAAGCAGATCTAATTAATATTCTCTGAGAAAGGTCTTTTTGTACTACAGGTTAATTTGATGTCCTGCACTGCAAGGGGATAAAGTACAAAACCGCTTGTTGGACAAATCCAGTTTTCAAGTTCAAGCTCTGCTCGCTGGGCTCTTTTCTTTGTTGGTAGGTGCTGAAGCAAAGCCCTGTCTCTCATGTTACAAATCTGATTAGTGAAAAACAAGCTGTCTCTTATCAAAGAGGCGAGAGAAGCAAAGAAGTCAAGAGGGCCTTTTTCCATCCATAGACATAAAGTTAATCTCCCCAACATATTTTATATTGACATAATGGCCCAAGGAACATTTAATTTGATATGCTCAGTTTGGCGTGTGTGTCAAGCATAAAGAATTTGCTGATGTGCTGTTTCTCTCAGGGAATGAAGGAACTACACACGCACACACAATAAATAAACCACATGATTGCGTTCTATCATCTTAATGTTGAAAATAAGTTTCACGTAAGCTTTTCACCACACTGGTCTGGTCTGAATCTTAGGTCTGATTTTCATTTGGGCCACCAAACCACAATTAATATCTACACCTTTATCACCTGTAGGTGTTTCGACCAAAGGCCTATCTGTGTGGAGTTTGCTTGTTCTCCCCGTGAGAACAGATGTTTTCTCCCGGTACTCAAGTTGCCTCCCACAGTCCAAAGACAGATAGTAGTTTAACTGGAGGATTAGGTTAACTGGCCACTCTACACCCCATGGTTCTCAAGCTGTGGTACATGTACTACCAGTAGAACCTGGTGGTATTTGGAGGAAAATCAGAAATACTGTTCTACTGTATATACCAGGGAATGTGATCAGAGTCAAGCTGAGGAATTTTGACCAGAATGTGTAGAAAATTGAACAAAATATAACATTAAATAATAGTAATTATCTCTGTCACTCTAATTTCACGATATCAATGTCTGACGTATTTGTGAAGAAGATGAGGATGATGAGAGAGCTGGAAAAGTCCAGCTGGGATTGGCACCAGTGTTTCAAAGTGAATGAATACTGTTTTTTGTCTGGGAATATGGTAACATAGAGTGAAGGCAATAAGTAGAAAGATGCAGATATGACCTTTCAAACAAACCCCTCAAGACAGTCAAACTTATTTATAAGAGGAAATGGAGGCAAAATTTCTGGTATGCCCTCAACTGTCCTTTTGTAAATATCCGTCAGAGTTTAGAGACAGACCTTCTGGCAACGTCAACAGACTGAGAGCAGATGCTTAACTGATTGCATGCACATAAAGTGCGGTGATCTGGTGATCATCTGCCATGACAGAGTTAAATTGTGCACTTTGCAAAAAAGTAATGTGAAACTGCAAAATGTAATAACACCGCATTATGTAATAATGTAATACATTTTTACTTACTGTATGGAACTTGTCACTGTCTTATTCAAACTAAAAATAGTGTCAAGTATAAAAAACTGGCTTTTTAAACTTTAAAAATCTTAACTGTTCAACAAATATAATGGTTACAAATTAAGTGTGTATTTTTGTTGAGTATTACATAATTCACCATAGTATTAGTAATAATTATTATAACAACACCATCAGTGCAATATGTAATAAAAACATGAGGGACATTTTATTACATAATGAAGTGAAAATGTATTACGGTATTTCATAATGCGGCGTTATTACATAATGCTGTTCTAAAATGTATATAAAGTATATAAATCTGCTCATATTTAAAGGTACAGTAGGCGGGATATGTAATTATTAAACACAAACTTGTAAATGTAATTCTCTGATATGAGAGTACAACACTGCATCTCCTCTTCTTCTTTTTTCCCCCAGTATTAAAGCCTTTGCATGTAAAGGCACATTCCACCTAAGTACCACATACCACCTCTAAGTGAATGAGTGTATACTAAGTGAATACATTTAACATATAGGGAGGAAACATCACTTCACTGCAAAACATAATTTGACAAAAATTAATTAAAAGAAAAATTGTAGTACAGCCAGCATTGAAGAGGAGATGACACCAGAGCTTCAGGACAGACATTTGGATTTTTGTCAGACAGTTTGGAGAGTTGAGCAAGGATCTGTTTGTTTTTAATCAGCCCCAGCTGTGAGTGTCACATCATCATCAAGTGAAAACTTGACAAAAATCAAACTGTCCAGTACAAAAAAACAACTCCATTGTTTACACGGACACAAAATTAAATGATCCAATTGTGGTGTGTATCACGTGCATCAAGTGTTCAGTCAGAACAGACACTTTTGACAAATTCTCTGGAAGTAGAAGCAGAAGAAGAAGCTTCACTTCCCCTTGCTGTTCGCTCTCTGTCTCCTCATCCTGTCTATGACTTTTGTGTCTGTTCATCACTTTTTTGAAATTGAAATACACCGTGTTCTTCAAACAGATCATAAGAGCAATACGGACTGACCAGAATGATGCCTGGTTCGGAATGAAATTTGTTTTTGGAGTGACATGTTTACATGACATATTTTTATTCTGATCAGGGATTTATTCCGATTACTTGTGTCCATACACACAAACATGAGGCTTTTACCAATCACAGGGCAGTTCAGAGAGGGAGACCGGACAGAGGGCCATATTATTGGCTGTTCCACTACCAACAGCAGCAACAAGTGCATATCCTGCAAAGACACCTACAAAAAGAAATGAGTTTGATATTTGATATAATCAATATGAGTAGACAGTGATCTGTCACATATAAAATTAGTGTGTCTGTTTGTGCTCATCTAATCAGAGGAGTTAAGGTCAGAGAGCCGCAATCTTCTAGGACTTTAAACTTAACAATCGTTTTTTTTAAATGAGTTTCTGACTGGAACTTTGAATTATTCGCCTCAAAGTTGTTGTTTTTTTGATTGCTTATGTTTGTTCATTAAAAATGTGGTCTCCACTTTCGGAAAACTGTGTGTTTTGATGCTTTTCCTGAGAAGAGAGAAATTAACTTACTGAGGTTTTGTTTAAAAAATAATTATTTTGCCCTGGACACAGTTGATGAGGCGTAATTGATGCTGGCAGCTCCTCCCTACAGAGGAATCAATATAAAACTACCCGAGGTAAAAAAAATTAACACGTGCAACAAAGGAATCACTAAGCTTTACAAATCTTTACCACAGTGTTTGTTCTTCACCACATATAGGGTTACGTTATGAAGATGAATGTAGATTAGGGCTGCAACGATTAATCAATTACTAAATTAATTGTCTACTATTTTGTTGTTTAAATGCAAATATGTTCTTGTTTATTTACTGCATATAACAAAGAAATCATTATAGCTGAATAATTTTGGTTTGTTTTTATTGTTTTAATTGGTTTTTAACAATTAATAGTGGAAATAATCGTTAGTTGCAGCCCTAATGTAGACGCTGACACATTCCAGATAAAGTAATGGGGCTTAATTTGAATCTGTTCATCATCGATCTCCAGCAACAAGGGAACATAAATTATTTTCTATTAAACAACAATAGCAACCCTGTAATTCCTCAATGTGAGGCATGCATGAATAAATACTGATAACATTAAATACAGCATCTTGTAATAAATACGTACATAAAATGTAATTTAGAGAATAATAAGTCTCGGCTTATATCCAGTTTGGATTGATTTGTGGAGTCTTGTTTGATTAATGCTGATCAGTGAAAATGATCAGGTTGGTGTGACTTGATGAAATATAGATGTATACGTCTGTTGTTCCATGTTGGATGTTTGGCTCACTCATCCTTCCGTAGTGGCTTTTTGAGGCATGAATCAAGTTCTTTTTTAAAACTTTGGCCAACCATTTCCCCCTCCAGTCAATCTTGACCTTTTACGTTTTCTATTAAATTTCCATTTCCCTCTCCATTATTGTCTTTCTTTTTCTCCCCTTGTTTCTTTTTACCCTCTTCCTGTCTGACACTGTTTGTTTCTCTAGAGAAAATCACTCTGCATCTCATTGGAGAGCTGACTGACAGCCACTTCATTGAGCATTGATCCTTTCATTATCCTGGCAGTCTGCTGCGGGTTGGAGCCTGTTAGGTTTCCTCTGCTATCCTGGACTGTTTCAGGGCAGGTGCAGTGTTTGCAGATTCTGTGGTTCTCCGGTAGCCCATTAGACAAGCCTGTAGTGTTGCATTCTTCTTTGTTGTGGGACTGCCTGCAAGTTCCCTTCTGTGGGGAGCTGTGCCGACAAAGACACCCACAGAGTGTATTCCTGCATTGGGCCACATCGCGACACAGGAACTTGCGGAAGTTCGGCTTGAAAACCAGGTAGATGATCGGGTTGTAAAGAGTGGAGGACTTGGCACATATTGCTGCCAGAGCAAAAGCCATCGGCGGTACAGTTGCTGGGTTACCAAACCCTGCCCACATGGACACAACAGCATATGGACTCCAGGCTGTCAGGAAACCAATGCACACGGCCACAGAAAGCTGAAAAAAGAAGTAAAAAATAAAAGATCCATTGCATAAACACACATTAAGACATAGAATATATACAGATAGACAAAAGTATTGAGCCACACTGTTTATCATTGAGGAAGGAAGAGGAAGGTATTGGGGTTGTTTTTCTAGTGTTGGTGATTGGTAGTTGGTAACAAAATCAAAAAATCTAAATTGTAGATGAAGGCAAGTAAAAGGTACTTCAGATGAGTGAATGTGTCTTCAACTAAATTAAAAATTCCAGTTGCCTAAATCTACACTCTTGAAGATGAAAGACTGAAAGTCTTGACAGAAGTGAAATCATAATGCTTCATTTTACAAATTTGATGATTTTTTGACAATCATATTCATCCAACTTTGTGAATACAGTTTTTGTTCCCTTATGATTACGCTCCAGTGCACATGCAAAACAAGGTCCACTAAGACATGGTTGGGTGAGTTTGGGGTGGAAAAACTTAGCTGAACTGCAGAGAACCTTGACCCCAACCCCGTCAACATCATCAGTGTCTGAACTCACAAATGGTCCTATAGGTGTATGGGTAACAATTTCCATAGAGACTCCACAAGCTTATAGCTGTAGAGGGGGACTGAATCAATGTTAGATTAGATTATTTCATTCATAGGAAAAAATAAAATAATTGAAAATATAATGAATACTATTTTCTGAAGGAAGTGGAGCAGAAAGAAGAACAAATCTTATAGCATCTGCCAGGTGTTAAAATCCCTGCTCCAGTCAGCAGGGGCACTGCTGAGTATGGGCTTTAACACTCACACACTTGCAAGTCCCCACTTTTGCTTAATATCAAGCAGCGCCTGGAAATTCTCTTTGCGCTAAAGCAAAACTTGGCTGCATACGGCGCAGATTATGAACTCCCCGTGACATTCACTTCACACCAGAGAACATTCTCTCTTTTTGAGCAGTTAACTAAAGAGATCAGCTCATCTGATGCATCTTAATTGACTTTGACACAAAGGTTGAGACCACGGAGTGAAAACAATGAAAAGTGCTCAGGAGCGGTGAACGGCGCAGAAGAGACAGAAGAGAACAGTGCAGGTGCGAAAAAAGGGTCTGCACCAGATAAGGCAGATGAGGGGGCACTACCACTTTTTCATTGATGTTGATTTATTTTACTTTTAAATGTGACTATTGGGTGGCTTGTTTTAAGATTCACTGGCCAATTACTTAACTAGTATTACATTTAAGTGAAAAATGAAATATATATTTATTTTAATTTCAAAAGTGTGTCTTTTTGTAACACTCTATGGTTGGTGTTTAAATATTGTTAATAAATGTCTTACAATAACATATAATAGTCAACACATAATAGTGGCAGCGAAATTGGAGAAATCCCAGATTTTGACACAGTCTTCCAGTGGAAGGCCATTGTATTGGATAAAGTATCATTATAATGCATGTTTTACTTTATGGAGTAGAGCTATTGATTTAGATATTTTATGTGATTTGTCTATTATGACAGCCAATAACTTTTGTCTTTCAATTCTATACTTTATAGTAATCTTGGAAGCCTACCTTAACAATAAGTCCATGTGCATTGGTGATCTTGTTCTGCGGGGACATGTGCTGCTGCACAGCCTGGCGAGAGCCCCTCACAGTTAGCAAGATGAATATGTAGGAGAGGAAGATGATGGTGCACGGAACAATGTAACAGAAGAAGAAGAGGCAGATTATGTAGCTCATGGCTGCAGAGTTTTGGCTTGGTGCGTGCCAATCGATACAGCAAGCCGTGCCATATGGCTCCGGGCCGTACTGCCCCCATCCCGACAGGGGACCAACAGCAAAGACAGCAGCGTAGCACCAGACCCCTGCGACTAGGAGGCAGGCGTGGCAGTATGAAAACTTGTTACCTGAGGAATTTTAAGAGGGAGGAAGAGTTGGAGAAAGTGATTACTGACAGATAATTGATACCAGTAACAATCAATGTTTGCCTTTAACCATGGTAAATACACAGACAACATCATCGAGAGCAGAGCAACCCAACAGTTCACACAATGAGCAAACAATAGGCATCAGTTGGAGGGAAAAAAACTATTTTAACAGAAGAAGAAATCTCTGACAGAACCAGACTCAATTATGTGCAGCCATCTGCCTACCACTTGGGGTAAAAGGAAATGATGGGGGACAGTAGAGGTAGGGGACAGAAAGGACAAGAGGGGAGATGAGGTAGAGACAGAAGAAAGAGACCAGGAGCACATACAGTCAGGTCCATAAATATTGGGACATGGACACAATTGTCTTATTTTTGGCTCTACACACCACAATGGATTTGAAATGAAATGAATAAGATGTGCTTTAACTGTGCACGTTCAGCTTTAATTTGAGGGTATTTACATCCAAATCAGGTGAACAGTGTAGTAATTACAATACTTTATATATGTGTCCAGCCATGGCAAAAGCGTTCACAAGTCTACTTTGGGACATTTGGAGTTATTTACAGATTCCGAAAGCGTGATTTCTAAGCTTTCCAGCAATGTCAAACACATGTCCATCTGATCATTTTTGAAGAAGTGGCCATTTGAATGTAGGCACTCCTCAAACTCACTGGAATGTGAGATCGCCACACCCAAACTAGGAGTGATTCACAGCGATAAAACAACCTTAATTCAAACACAAAGTTTATGGTTTTAAGAACCACAATACTGTGATTTGAAGCATGTAGTGGCTTCTTCAAAACTTCAACTTGTGTAATTTTGAAAAAAACGGAAATCCCTAATTTTGAAAAAAAAAACATTTTCCTGTTTTTCTCGTTTTGTGCTCGGCCGACTTGTTCCCGCTTGGTCCGTGGCGGGTCACATATGTGCCTCACACTTTTAGGGGACCAAAAGTAATGGGACAGACTTAAAAAACTCATCAATAAAACCTTCAATGTTTAATACTTAGTTATAAATCCTTTGCAGTCAATTACAGCCTGAAGTCTGGAAGGCATAGACATCACCAAACGCTGGGTTTCATCCCTGGTGATGCTCTGTCAGACCTCTACTGCAACGATCTTCAGTTCCTGCTTGTTCTTGGGGCATTTTCCCTTCAGTTTGGTCTTCAGCAAGTGAAATGCATGCTCAATCAGATTCAGGTCAGCTGATTGACTTGGGTTAGGGCTTCGAGCTCGAGACCGGAAGGTAGCCGGTTCAATCCCCGACCAGTCCGCAGCTGAAGTGCTGTTGAGCAAGGCACCTAACCCCCTCACTGCTCCCCGAGCGCCGCTCACTGGCATGGCAGCTCACTGCGCTGGGTTACATGTTCTACACCTCACTGTGTGCTGTGTGTGTTCACTAACTCACTGCAAAATTGAATTTCCCCTTGCGGGACTTAAAGGGTTCTTAATCTTAATCTTAATTTGCCTTAAAAAACTCTTTGGTTGCTTTTGAAGTATGCTTTGGGTCATTGTCAATCTGCACTGTGAAGCGCCGTCCAATGAGTTCTGAAGCATTTGGCTGAATATGAGCAGATAATTTAGCTCGAAAACACTTCAGAATTCATCCTGCTGCTTTTGTCAGCAGTTACATCATTAATAAATACAATCGAACCAGTGTCATTGGCAACCCTACATGCCCACGCCATGACACTACCACCACCATGCTTCACTGATGAGGTGGTATGTTTTGGATCATGAGCAGTTCCTTTCCTTCTCCACACTCTTCTCTTCCCATCACTGTGGTACACGTTGATCTTGGTCTCATCTGTCCATAGGATGTTGTTCCAGAAGTGTAACAGCTTTTTTAGGTGTTGTTTGGCAAATTTGAATCTTCCTGTTCCTGTCTTCCTGTTTTTGAGGCTCACCAATGGTTTCCATCTTGTGGGGAGCCCTCTATATTCACTCTGGTGAAGTCTTCTTTTGATTGTTGACTTTGAAACACATACACCTACCTCCTGGAGAGTGTTTTTGATCTGGTCTTCCAGGTCTTTTGGTGTTGCTGAGCTCACCAGTGCATTCTTTCTTTTTAAGAATGTTCCGAACAGTTGATTTGGCCACACCTAATGTTTTGCTATTTCTCTGATGGGTTTGTTTTGATTTTTCAGCCTAATGATGGCTTGATCAGTGACAGTGACATCTCCTTGGATCTCCTATTGAGAATTTACAGCAACAGATTCCAAATGCAAATGTCACTCCTGGAATCAACTCCTGAACTTTTACCTGCTTAACTGAAGATGAAACTGGATCTGGATCTTGTAGCTTTTGTAGTTTTAATTCTAACTTTATTAATTTAATTAACTGGAGAGTTTTAACAGATTTGTTAGAACATTCTCATAGTAAGGGATTACAGTAATCTAATCTAGAAGTAACAAAAGCATGAACTAACAGGACTGAGTGTTTCCTTCATCCTTTTGATATGATATGTATCCCAATATGGAGGCTACGATATGATAAGATATATATATATATATATATATATATATATATATATATATAACCATATCCTACACAGAATTTTCAACAACCACTCTGCAACTTAGGTGATTATTTTCATATCAGTCAATTAATATTTGACCTGACATTAACACACCTGTTCACTCACAGTGAAGTGAATTATCTGGGCTTTTTCCTGCTGTTTTCTCAAATTGAGTCACTTATCCAAATATTAAAATATGAAGAAGGGAGGGGAAGCCCTGAATAATTTTGATATTTGCAGTCACGCATCTGGAGAATTTCCAGACTTTGATGGATTAATGAAGACGTATTCTGTAATGAATGTTAAAGCACAATATATCACAGATTTGTTGTTTTTCTTTGTCTTGTCAAGCACATGCTTTGACACAGCCTATATAACAGGATAACAGGTCACGTTATCAAGTTGGTAATCTTCATAATACCAGGGACTCAAATGTCAACATTATTCTGTGTGTAACAGCATGGCATGTTGACTAAAAGGTTAAAGGTATGTGAGGAAAAGATGTGAGATCTTTTCTGTACTCTCCACAATATGAGCATCAGGACCGAGTCTAGGCTCAGACAAAAATCTGCCTCTTTGCCTGTATGTCACCATTTGTCTAATGGACTATGTCTGCTGTCTGTGTCATATATTTAGTGTCCTGTAACAAAGTGCCTTGTGATTGCAATTGCACTGCAAACCCAACTGCCCCACAGGGATAATAACATTAGCTACTGCTACCATAAATGATTGTTGGGCTTGACTCGGGTTTGAACACATGGTAGTTTAAAGTTATTTTTCTGAAACATAAGAGTAACAGCATGAATGTTACTCCATTAAAAATTGTGTTTTTGAATTCCTTTATTTAAAATTAGAAAGAAATAATCCACATATAAGTGATAATAAGCAGTCTGGTCTATGGTATAAAGTGGGGTTGTTATACCTTCTATAACTAATCATTCTACAGTTGTATTCCTTAATTATACATTTGCATTAGCACATATTGAGTGTGGGTGTGTTTATGAGGTATGTCTGTTCATAGTAAAATAATTATTCTCATGTGCCAGAATGGGAGTAAGGGTCATCAACCACTAACAGTCTACTCTAGTTAATTTAGACAAGAGTGTCTTCAGTGTGGAGTCCGTAGGGACACAGGGAGCTTTATCTGAGGAAACACACAGCCTATTGAGCTAAATGTCATCCTCTATTACAGTTCATGGTTAGAGTATTAGTAGTGATAAAGGCTTGAGGAAGTCGCTGAACTGTGTGTTGTATGGTAAGGTGTGGTTATTACAGATAACGGATGTGAAGCATTCCGTCACCGATTGAACTTTCCAGCAATCTGAGCACCAGATTGGGCTCTTTTCCCTACATGGAGAACTGCAATTTCTGGGGGGGAAGCCCTCTGCAATGACTCATGACATTTTCCTCCAATGCTGCTAAGGATAGCTGAAAATCAACTGGGTCGATGCTCATCAGGAACATGTCAGTTGACTCTGGTGGCCACAGGCAAAAGGAACTGAGATGTGATCTGATAGCAGCAAACAGTTATCAGATTTACTTTGAAAAAGAAAAAGTTAAATACCCCCATATTTGCTCAGCACCAAACAGAAGAATTGGTGAAACAAATGAATCCCTTAATCCAGTATTTCCAGAACTTTCTTAATGGGAATCCACTTTTTAAAGATGGCAATTAAAAATATTGAAACACATACAGTATACACAAATCTGAACTACAAATATATTTGCTGACCCAAAAATCTCCTGCAACCAATTTGTGGGTCCTGGCCCAGAGTTTTGGAATCCATTCATCAAGTGGATTTCAGCAGGTCACAAGATCAGCATGCAGGATCAATTTCTATATTAAGCTTTGGTTCAATATCTATTAACAGTAAATGTGATGGAGCATTATCACATAATCCAATCGTTCTACTGTATGCTAATGTGGAATTGGCACATGCAGTTTTGTCCTAATTCACTCACATTCACACCCATGATCAAAGTAGAGTTAATCAAGATAACCAAATTCCAATTTACATTGGACTGAGGTTAGGGTTAACCTATGCACACACAAGAAGAAAATGTCCAGTCTACCAGGGATTTGAACCAGTGGAATATTGTGCCGTTAAAGTTGTGTTCCATTTGCAGTCAGAACTCAGAATTTCCTGAAAAGGGAACATAGATACTCGGGCTATCTGAGCTATATTACTATAATACATTTGTTTTTTGTCTCAGTGATTCTCCTGTGTCTATCTACTCTGACTTCCTGGATTTCTGACTCAACGTTGTTCTGGTTCAGGTCGCCACGTCTTCTGCCTCATGAGAGCTATGGACTTCTCTTCTTCACCCAAAAGCTACGGATTGCTACCGCTTCACTCAGCTCCCTGTCCTGTCCTTTCTACAAGCAGTGAGTTTGCTCCATTCTGGATCTCCTCCCGAACACTGACTCTTGTCCTGAGCTCTAGCCCTTCCTGGTTCAGCTGCATCGGCGTCCTCTCTGAGCCCCAATTCCAGCTACCCACTTATCATTATATATATTTCTGTTAAACGTTAATAAATATTGTTTATAAATCTGCTCTGCCTCCTCTGCATTTTTGGGTCCAAACTATTAGTAAAACGCTCTTTTAACAGAGAGCGTAACAATGTTGACTGTAAAAATTACAACCACTACCATATATTATGGGAGACTGACTGTCAGTGAAATCTGTTTAAGCTCAGTAGCTCCTCAAAGGCCTCAATTTTAACAGCCAATACCACTTAACATCAGGACAGATGGCCAACATTGATCCTGAACTGCAAGACAATTTTCTTTCACTGTGAGGCCATTCTGCAGCTCCCCTCTCCATTCCGTGTTATTGATGTTCCGCCTTCTTCTACTTTAGCTAAGCACAGAGCAATATTCATGTGAGGTGGAAAGAGGAAGAGGCACTCTTGTCTGTTCAGTGCATGTTAAACTTTTTATCTTCTACACTTACATCTGTTCCTGCAACAATCAGGAATCTGTAGATTTTAAGTTTCTGTATGTGTTGTTTGGCTTTTATTTTGCAGTATAAATATTCAGACTTTTTACAAAGTTTGCACACAACAATTGGTGATAGTGAATCTGACCGTCCCGAGTTCAGTTGAAGATGTTTCACCGCTTAGTCAAGAGGCTTCTTTAATTCTGATAAACTGGTGGTAAAAACCATTTGGCAATACACCTCACCACATCAAAAATTCCCAGGACTTTGCAATCAAAGCACATTGCATTCCCACCACAGAAGCAGTGAAGATGACAAGGAAATGGCTCATTGAAGACACCTCCCTCTCTGAAAGGACCAACCTCACTCCAGACCAGACCTGCTCCTTGCTTGACCTCTGCCTGGCCACCACCTTGTTCCAAAACAACAAAGTTTTTTTTTAAGCAGAAAAATGGGTTCTGACTAACGTGGGCCTTCATCAAATCCTCCAAAAAGAAAACTGATGAAGAAAAAATACAGAAATAAACCGAACAAAACTGTTATTCCATATATTGCTGGAGTCTCATAGAAACGTTTCGGCTACTCACGTAATCCCGTTTCTCTGATAACCAAGTGAGGGCCAGCTCACAACTCTTACAAGCGCCCTATAGCCGCCATTCTCAAGCGTATTTCTTTCACCCCACCTAAGCAAGTAGGCCAGTGTTATGAGATACCTCACTCAGTTATCAGAGGTGGCCATACCCCTGGTGGAGTGGGCCCGAAGCCTCTCCGGGGACTGAAACCCACAAACCCACTAAATTAGTGATAGCTACTGTTCCCTCACTCTGAACAGAGTCGGAGTGATGAGACTAAGCGGGGGAAACACATACAGCAGCACGTTTGGTCATGGGTGCACAGTGGTGAGTTCCGGTCTTAACGGTCTGTCATATGACAGACGTGTTGTAATTGCAGCTTCCATGATCGGTTACGCCAGATTACGTTTCCCATAGTGAGATACCGAGGGAGGTTTAAAAGAGAACTCAGGAGGGATCTCAAGGTTCTCAACAATCCCTGTACATTTGAAACCCCCACAACAGCTTAAGACACAAACTGGTTCATCCTAAGGACAAAATCCCCAGAGCAATGTGGTTTATGCAGTGTAATGTATTGAGGAATGTCCTGACCTCTACATTGCAGAAACCAAACAGCCACCGCATAAAGGCATGTCACAGCACATCTGGACAGGATTCAGTTGTCCACCTTCATCTGAAGTATAAGGGACAATCTTTTGAGGATTGGAACCAGAGTAGGGATGGGAATCTTCATCATAAGAGCGATGCGATACACATCTCGATACACTGCTAACAATTCGATACATTAATGATTCTTGAAATTACCAGCGATACGATACGATACTCCCACCTATTGCGATACAGTACGATTTAATTTTAACACAATGCGATGCAGTGTGATATGATGTGATACGATGTGATGCAGAAGAAAATTACGGAATACATAGTAATTCTCAAGTTATGACACAGCTAAGACACTTAAAGCATTAAAGCTGGCTGTGAATTTTACTTTGAAACATGGGAAATACAACAGAGATCAGAGAGAGCTTAATTTTGCTGAGACACACTGCTTTGAAGCGATGGATTGTTCACAGGTATCTCTGGAAATGATACAAGTATAACCTTTAACAAAAATCTGAAGAGATAACAGTTATGTATGAGCCGAAATGTGTACCCTTTGCGACCAGTAGATGGCATTAAGCAACTAATGCATACGTTGTTGGGTTCTTGTTTACAATAAAAGAAGCACTGAAGAAGTGAATGAATGTGTCTGCGTAGCTCTGTGTGTTGTGTTAAAGTGTTTACATCTCGACGGGGATTAGGAAACATTCAAGTCATGTCGCCGCTTCAGGTGAGGAGTTAAGTTTGTTGTGCTACCGGTGTATTTAACAGCAACACGGCACAATTTACATATCGCATTTGATTAATCCAGCTCTCCACCACGCTTGTAAAAGCCGAAACTTTTCCACATACTTGACTTGACGCCAACCAGCGAGTTTATCACGTCAGATTGTTCCTCCATGTCTCTACCAGCTCTGACCTGACTCGCCACCTCGGGCTGCGGAGAGAACTCAAACCATAAATATACCAATTTTTATAGTTTATATTCGTTTATAATAAGAGATATTATTCGGTTTATATCGATGCAGATGTTTTAGATACGATACATCTCGAGTTCATTGAGATTTTGATTTCGATGCAGACGTTTGCCATCGATGCAACCGCATCGTATATGTTCATATATCGATTTACTGATGCAAATCGGTGAATCTTCCCAACCCTAAACAAGAGCCTCCCTGCATGGAGTTTGCATGTTCTCCTCGTGTGTGGGTTTTCTCCAGGTTCTCCGGCTTCCTCCCAAAGTCCAAAAACATGCAAAATGGGGATTAAAGGGACACTGTGTAGTATTTTTGGGTTTATATTACCCAAAATCCACTTTTTTATACATATTATGTGCTCCTGCATTGTCTAGTCGCTGTATAATAGTTTTTGTTTCATTTTCGTAGTGTTTCAAAAAGTAATGTAAAATAACATGGTCGCGGTTGCATTGCCACTGTTAGCAGCGAGACGCCATGTTTCTACTGGAGCCTGTATAGACAAATGCGAAAGAACAAATCAAGCGTCGCTTTACTTGTAGCGGAAGTCCCGCCTCCACTCTCTCCGCTTCGTCTGCTACGGCCGCGGTAGCTCGCCCTCTCCCTCGCCTCACGAACCTCATCTGCTGACACGGAGAAAGACGTCGAGGTCGACATTTGACCGGCTGAGGATACCGTAGCGCTCAGGGAAGGGAGGGGGTAAGCAGAGCAGCAGTTCTTTGTTGTAAATTTCAACAAAGAACAACAAGAACAAATTTCCTCTAGATGGCACTATAAACTACTTACTTCACCTTTAAGTAAATTCGGCGCTCTAAATTGACCATAGATTGACTGTGATTACACCCTGCGATGCACTGGTAAACTGTCCAGAGTGTGACCCCGCCTAGAAAATGGATAGATGGATGGAAACACGTCTCCTTGAGCAGTGTCCACTCATGTTTCTGGATGGGTGTTTTTATTTCCAGCTATAACCCTGTATTGAAACAAACTAACAAATATTTTATTAAGGCCTTAAACATTTGTTGCATATGATATAAATAATGAGATTGTAATAAATGATAACAATACATAAAGACCCAATAAAATATCTTAAAATTTGCAGCTGTAGCGTGATGCAACACAAAAGCCGTCCTGTTTGCCAGAGCTCAGTATCTACTCCATTACTGTGTCTTTACACCATTTAATATGTTGTGATATATTATTATGTAATGTTTCTGATGGAGTTTCTGTGGAGGTTATGCCTCTTCAAAACCTGTGGGGAGTCTTACTTATATATGGGCAAGATGCTTATAAAAGGGCGCACTCTGGGATTCTGCAGTGCAGCGTGTATTTCATTGGAGTGAGGAATATTCATTATTGCAAAGGTCAACTGTGCGTTGATTAATTGAAGTGCTGCCATTTTTGAAAATGTGCAGATATAGAGGGTGTTTAAATTAATTACGACGCATGAGTTATCGCTGATTGGTGCTCTGAATAACACAATTTTCTGAGAAAGTCAAGATGATTAAAATCGAATGAGGGTTTAACAAGGCCCTTGAAAACTGAAATGAACATATCACCGATAAAACAAAAAGAGCTCATCAAATCAATATGGACCATAACTCAACATAGATCTGGATTATAGACCCAGTCTTGCAAATAAATCTTCAGTGGATTAATTGGCAAAAACATTAATTATGCTCATTAGTAATTTGCTGCATGAGCAGTTTGCATTCACGACAAAGTGAAGCAGCATCAAAGCAGCAGAGCGATAACGTTGCTGCAGTGAGCAAAGTACATTACAGTATAGTGCCAACTCACACATAGTACAGGTGAACATAAATGTTAACTTTCAGGCTGTATTTTTGAGCTTTGCAGTAAGTGCAGTATTTCAGGGCGGACATTTTACAGAGGTAAAATCAGTATAGGGAAGTGAGGGAGTGAGACGTCTAGCACTATAATATACTGTATCACTAATTAGCTGACCCCATTCATCCCTTTGAACAACATCAGAATTAATCTGTATGACGATGCTGAAATCTTCACCATTTGGCAGCAAATCAAGTCCACAGGAACATTTGCATAAATACAGTGTGCGTGGAATTCATGTTTCAGTTTGAGGCTGAAACACCACGAATAAGAAACTATTTGTATTAGACATTCTTTAAGAATAGTGAGTAACTTTTACATTGATTGTCAAATGAGCTCACACAATGTTGACTGTGTCTGGTCTGTCCATGTTTCTCAGTATAATGGTGACATAGTGAGTGTTTCCTGGTTCCATGCTGCACACAGGAAATTATTAATTTTAGGTCAAGACAGATGGAGGAAACAACACAATTGTGCTGGGCTGATGTGACTGCAAACAGGTTAGAGCATGACTGGGTGTGATGTGCAAAACAAGAATCAAACCGAACAATTCCAAACTGTAGATCAGTTAAATGGACTAAGCATGTGAAGACCGATATTGTGTGACTTATATTTATGACTTTTGACATAATGTGACGCCGTAGATATATTTTTCTTGTTCTATTACGCATACATCATGATATATCATGAATTAAATAGTCTTGTAGTGAAAAGAGTATCTCTTCATGAACACAATTTATAACTACTTTTTGGTGCTACAGAAATGGCCACCCGAGCCATGTCGGTCTGATATCTTTCAGAAGAACACAAAATTATTCAGTGTTGAATTTGAAACTAAAAAATTTTGCTTTTATTTATTTATTCAGCACCTCTATGTGCCGTCTCCCACTGTTCACTGCATGTGCGACTCCCAGCAGAGTAAGGTAGAAAGCGAGATGCCCCACTCCATATAGAATTAAAATGAATGAGTAATTTTTACACCCACAACAACATAGTGATAATGAATGTGTCCTCTGAATTTAACCCATTCTTATTACACACCAGTACTGGGCAACACTTGTCTGCGCTCGGGGAGCAAAGGGAGATTGGGTGCCTTGCTCTGAGGCACAGCCACCCTTGGCCTGTCCCGGGATTGAACCATCGAGCTTCAGGTTCAGGTCCATAGTGTACAAAAAGCTGTGTGATGACGTAACCAACATTTCAGTCCTGTCTGTGGATTTAAAGTGCGCAGTGAACTCTTAAAGCTTAAAACTGGCACTGTGAACAAAGTCAAGTGATGTCCAGAGCTCCATATACTGATTAGAAGAGTCCCTAAATCTCAATATCAATATAACAATAACAATTACCATATTACCAGCAATACAACTGAAGTTTATGAATCATACTGAGATGAAAAATTACATTACATACATTTAATTGTGTGTTATACCTCATTTTTGTGAAATCAATCTTAAATATCTGAAAATTGTTGCTTTATTTATTGAAATGGATCATGGATTTAAATCACTTCTTTTAGATAACCAGTGTTAAAACATGCCAGAGTGTCACAAACGAAAATGATGTTGCCCAATCCAGGTTATTAACTGTTGACTGCAAACATTTTGAATGTATTCATATACTGAAAATGGCAAAAAAGCAGTAACGCAGTAAAATGACAACAACCAGACTGACATATCCTTGACATATTGTGTATTTATCCTTCTGTTTTCCTTCTACTCAGCTCTGATGACAGATGGCTATAATGAACACAGCTCACCTTAAACTCCTCTGGATTATAAAACATTACTCCTTCTCCTCGACGTTACCGATAATGAATAGCAGCTATATAATACTTTGGGGAACAAAAAAGACTCAGGCAAGCGTAATTATGATCCAAGCACTGTTATGACTGTGCTAATAATGCTGTGTTAGTCTTCATAGAGTGTTTACTCCTGGTAAATTCCATCAGAATGTTTCATTAGCAATAAACCTGTATCCTCAAACTTTAACCCAATGGGCTGGTTGCAAGGAAGATGCTGAGATGATGATGAATTTTACTCCCAGAACAGAAAAGGCCATATCATGAATTGCAACCACAATAACACAGGACACATCATGTCCACTCATCCATCTTCTGAACCGATGCTATTATTATTCGGGTTCAAGCACTGAGGTGTGTGTTATAACTTTGCAAATCCTGTTCCGATCTAAACAAAACTTCCTTGGAATGATGATACTCCAGCCCTGAAGACGTCTATTTGAAAATATTAAATATCAAAAACAGTGCCCCCTGGTGATGGCATACACTGTGACATTTGGTATTTGAATTTTGTCCTAGACTTTTCGTGCGATCACCTTTAAATTTGGTGAGGTCGCTGTGGACCAGTTGAGGATCTAAAGTTATTGAAATATATATATATATTTTTAAATGTCACATGGCGCATGAGAAAGGAGAGAAAGGGGGTGACGAAGTTTGGTGACGATACAGATTGTTCACATCAGACAACTAAACTCTTATAACTTCGCAATGGAAAGTCCGATCCAAGGCAAACTTGCTATGGTTGAGGATGGGTAGTTAGACGACTATGAAAAAACAGTCAAGATTGAAATAACTTTGCGAATCCTGTTCCGATCTGAACCAGACTTCCATAGAATGATGAGAGTCCAGCCCTGAAGACGTCTATATGAAAATATTAAATTTCAAATACAGCGCCCCTGGTTGCTCGAGATAACATTACGTTTCACAGTTTTCCATGCTGCTCTAACAGGGATTGTTGTATCCACCCAAAACTGCATATGTGAAACCACAGACCCACACTGAACATGTGTGCAAATGATGACCTCCCAAGAGGAAGTGGAATGCACTAAACCGGAAGTAAAACATTACTGTGCCTCCACAGCCCAACATGCACAGGGACAGCACTGATAACTACTAGTACCGCACACAGTGAATGAACGAGAGACGAGCTCAAGGCTCCGTGTGCCCACGACGACACGTGCGGGCCCCCATGCTCGAACCCGTTCAGAACCACTTGCTGTACTAGCTATTGTTATCATTATTATTATTATTATTATTATTATTATTATTATTATTATTATTATTATTAATAATAATAATATTATCATTATTAATAGTAGTAGTATTAACCTCTCTGTACTTGCTCTCTGGGTCCAGATCCAGTTGCAAGGCTACTATTATTGGTAATAGTACATTACATTATGATTGAAATTGATATCAGGTTACAGCAGCAATAAACAGCACACTTTTTAGTTCACAGCGTTAACAGTAACAGTATGAATGTAGCCAGAAAAATGACTTTCTGGTCTGTGGGGTTTTTAAATGTAATAGCATATGGGGAATAAATTACACAAGGCCTTGAAAAGATCTCCTCATTTGCATTTTCTGTTCTTTAACGAGGTTAAATTTAACCATGGATGTTATCTTTACTGAGGCATTGTAAAAGGCCATTTATGTGTTGACCTTGAGGCTTTAATATGTATCGTTTCAGAACCAAGGTTTTTAGCTTAGAGGGCAAGAAATAGAATTCTCAACAGTGAGATGACCAATACCGCTGGTTAAGCAGCTCCCTAGTAATTCAGCAGTAATTAATTAATTAATATTGGTGCGATTTTCAATGAATTCTCCTCATTAAAATTATTTGTAGTAGCACTGTGCTGATGGTAGTTTCACATGCAGTACTGAATATATCTTACCATAGTTTGGGCAGCAAACCTTGAGCCAGCAGACACAGGAGAGCACAGTGAGATTGGTCAGACTGCACAGGCCAAACAGGACACCACAGAATGCATAGAAAATACAGGCGGTCTCATTTAACACCCACCTGAACAGAGGGAGAGAAAGAAGAGAGTGCATTTTGTTATTCACTTGTTTTCCTCATATTATTTAGTAGTCATACCCATACCCATTCTTCCTCTGAATGATGTTCCTTCCTCTTAAACATGGGTAACATTTCACATTAAAATTAGTGGGTTTACCTAAGATTTGAACATTGACAACATTATTGGTCTTGATTTGGGCCAATAAGCTAACCATAGCCACCCCATGGTGCCAGAACTTCCAACTTGATGATTCTACCATACTGGAAAATGGTTGAAGCTGTCATTCAAACCAGGCTGACACGTGCAATCGCAGTTCCAATCACTTCAGTGGCGAAAGGCTTGTTTGGAAAGAGAAATGGGTCTGGTGGTTACTTGTTTCGAGATGAAATGTTACCAGGGTGGCGGTGAGAACCACAGCTTCCACAGAAATGGGTTCACATGACCTCTAATCATCAATTCTTGGAAATGTGGTTCCAAGTTGTTGACGGTCAGCCTCCTCCTCTGGGGATAACTCTGCTGGCAAAGCTGTGTTCTGATGATCAATGCTGGCCTCCTTGTTAGCCCCTGTCAAGAAAGGCTTAAGATGCAATCACGTTTTTTGCACCCGCTTTGTATTTTCCTTTAAATTTCACGAGATCAACAAACAAACAAACAAACAAACATAGTCACAAGGCTTTTGGCTGAACTTTGGTGTAACTATATCACTCAGCAAATCTCCAATCATTCCCTTATGGTGTTAACTTTGTTTGTCTTTATGTTCAAAACACATATATTCATTTTTGTGGCCCCCCCACACTCTAACCCCGGATTTCCACTGGACGCGTTACAGCCGCGGAAAGTCAGCGGCGCGGTTCTGCTTCGTCCTCTGCCCAGCATCAATCCCCACCGGACGCGTTACGGCAGCGGCGCGGTACCTTGGGAGCCAGCGGTATTCACGGAAGATCGCGTGATAATCTTGAACTGACGCGAGTTCGCGAGATCCAGCGATTGACTGTGTATAAAGGAAACAACAACAACACAGCTTCTTTTCATTCTCCGACGTGGAAGAACTGTTGATCTGGTGTCATAAATTATTTTTGTTTCTCCACTTCAACAAACAGTCTCTCGTCGTACATTATGACTCTCCGAGACGTTCTGATTAATTGACTGTTGACCTGGCAGCACCGGTCACGACGTAATGTTGATGTGAAGTTGTGACAGGCTGTATGACCTGCCTATTGTGTTTTATTTTGAAAGGGGGGCGGAAATGTTTTACTTTGAGTCTGTGTCGCTTTTCCTGTCTGGTGTGAACTGCTCTGTTGGAATTTACGAGGTTCAGCAGCGGCAACGGCAAAAATAGAACTGCTACCTATCGATATCGCTGCGGCGCGGCGAGCCGCTGACGTTCCGCGGCTGTAACGCGTCCAGTGGAAATCCAGGGTTAGAAATAAAAGTGCTTAGTAGAACCATATACAGTTCTTCGGCTTGTCCTCATAGGAGAAACCTTTTTATAAAGGTTCCACCTGGAACCCTTATGGAGGGTTCCACCAGGAACCCTTTAAAAAAAAACCTTTATTCAGGAAAGGGGTTTTAAAGGGTTCTCTGGATCAAAATGATTCTTACTGGAACCAATAGTGTTACTAAGAACCCTTGAAATACCCTTTCTTTGGGAAAGAGTTTATTAGAAGCAAATAGTTCCAGGTAGAACAGCCCTTGTAGAAGTACACTTTTCGAAACCTTATTCTAAGAGTGTATGATGGGAAATTCATATCACATTTAATCATGTATGGGGCCCTAAGGTGGGGCACGAGGTGTCTGATCTGCTTATATCCCCCATTCAAACTCAATATCACATGAGCAAATTTAATAAAATTGAATACAAAGTCAGATTAAATTAAAAAAAAAAAATATTGAGCACTGTTTCAATTTATAGAAAGAGAGGTTCACAAAACAAATATATGTCTTATAGCTATGCTAATAAGATAAGATAAGAAGTCCTTTATTCGTCCCGCAGTGGGGAAATTTACAGTGTTACAGCAGCAAGACAGTAAGGATAAGGATAATAAATAATAAACATGCATTACCAAAAAGAAATAGAATATATAAAGTACAATATATAAAGATATTAACACTGACTATAAAAATAGGTTTAAAAGTAGAATGTACATTACAACCGGTCTGCAGAATATACACAGTATGCACATGGTATTTATAGTGTAAGGAAACAAGGCTGAGCTATTAAATAAGGATAATAAATAAGGATAAGGATATTGCACTGATGAGAAAACTACAGTATAAAAAATTTGACAGTATGAAAAATGACAATATATTGCACTTCAAAAAAAATTTACATTATGAAAAAATATATACAGTATATTACACCAATGAGAGTTAACAGTATATTGCACATGGAGAGTGGAGTGTGTGTGTGTGTGTGTGTGTGTGTGTGTGTGTGGGGTCTACTTAGAGCAGTACTTGTTGTACAGTCTAACAGCTGCAGGGAGGAACGACCTGCGATAACGCTCCTTCAGACATTTTGGATGTTTTAGTCTGTGACTGAAGGAGCTGCCCAGTGCTACGATGGTGTTCTGCAGGGGGTGGGAGAGGTTGTCCATCAGAGATGATAGCTTGGTAGCCATTCTCCTCTCTCCCACCACCTCCACTGGTTCCAGGGGACATCCAAGGACAGAGCTGGCTTTCTTAATCAGCCTGTCCAGCCTCTTCCTGTCTGCGGCTGTGATGCCACTGCCCCAGCAGACCACTGCGTAAAAAATGGCTGATGCCACTACTGAGTCGTAGAAGGTCTTCAGGAGTTCTCCCTGAACTCCAAAAGACCTTAGTTTCCTCAACAGGTAGAGTCTGCTCTGACCCTTCCTGTAGAGCGCAGCAGCATGATCAGACCAGTCCAGTTTATTGTTAAGGTGAACACCCAGGTATTTGTAAGATGTCACCATCTCTATGTCCTTTTCCTGGATGCACACCGGCGATGGAGGAGAGTGTCGTCTTCTGCGGAAATCCACCACCAGCTCCTTAGTTTTCCCCGCGTTGAGCTGGAGGCGGTTCCGCAGGGACCAGTCCACAAAATCCTGAACAAGTTCTCTGTACTCTCTGTCGTCATCGTCTGTGATGAGGCCGACAATGGCAGAGTCGTCAGAGAACTTCTGCAGGTGACAGGAGGGGGAGCTGTAGGAGAAGTCTGCAGTGTACAGGGTGAAGAGGAACGGAGCCAGAACTGTTCCCTGTGGGGCCCCTGTACTGCAGACAGCCATGTCCGACACACAATCCCGAGTCCTCACATACTGGGGTCGATCAGTCAAATAATCCACAATCCAGGATGTGAGGTGAGGATCAACTCCTGCATGCTCCAGCTTGTCCTTCAGAAATGCTGGCTGGATGGTGTTGAAAGCACTGGAGAAATCAAAAAACATGATCCTCACAGTGCTCCCCGACTTCTCCAGGTGAGAAAGAGCTCTGTCCTGCAGGTAGATGACAGCGTCATCCACCCCGATGCTGGGCTGGTAGGCGAACTGCAGTGGGTCCATCGCTGGTCTCACCACAGGGCGCAGATGAGACAGCACCAGACGCTCCAGGATCTTCATCAGGTGGGATGTTAGTGCCACCGGCCTGTAACTGTTAAAGTCTTTGGGGTGCGGTGTTTTTGGCACTGGTACCACACAGGACGTCTTCCATAAGTGTGGTACTCTCCCCAGTTTCAGGCTCATGTTGAAGATGGTCCCCATTATCCCACACAGCTGAACTGCACAGGATTTGAGGAGCCTGGAGCTGATGCCATCAGGACCTGCAGCCTTCTTCGCCTTGATCTTTTTGAGCTCTTTTCTCACCTGGTTAGGTGTGAAGGACAGATTGGAGCAGGGGGGTTGTGTGATGTTGAACGAGCTTGGAGATGAAGGGAGGGGGGTGGAGGTCGGGCAGTTTACTGGTGATCCAGATGAAAGAGGTTCCAGCAGGGCTGTCGGGGGAGAAGTGGGGGCCTGATCAAACCTATTGAAGAATAAGTTCAAGTCGTTAGCCCACCTCTGGTCCCCTACAGTCTGGGAGTCCAGCTTGTTGTGGCCGGAGATGGTTTTCAGGCCTCTCCAGACTCCACTGACATCTCTCTGCTGCAGCTGCTCCTCCATCTTCTTCCTGTAGCTGTCCTTCCCCTCCCTGATCTTTCTCCTCAGCTCCCTCTGAACAGTCTTCAGCTCCTCCTTGTTTCCTGACCTAAAAACTCTCTTTTTCTCCTTAAGGAGAGCCTTTATGTCAGGGTTAATCCAGGGTTTGTTGTTAGAGAAACATCGTACTGTCCTGGTGGGTACAGTGCTCTCAACACAGAAGTTAATGTAGTCCGTAATTGTGTTTGTGAGACTGTCGATGTCCTCCCCATGTCCCTCACAAAGTTCGTCCCACACAGTAGACTCAAAACAGTCCATCAGAGCCTCATCGGTCTCCTCAGACCATACTTTCACTGTGCGGGTCACAGCTGGCTGCCTGTGTACCAGAGGTTTGTACACAGGAAGGAGATGAACCAGGTTGTGATCAGATCTTCCGAGGGGGGGGAGAGGGGTTGATTTATATGCCTCCTTGGTGTTGGCATAGAAAAGGTCCAGTATTTTATTGTCTCTGGTGTGGCAGGTGACATACTGAGTGAGTGTGGGCAGAGAGGTGGAAGGAGAGGCATGATTAAAATCCCCAGAGATCAGGAGGAGAGCCTGTGGATGCTGTGTCTGCAGCCTGCTCACCACTGAGTGCAGGACGTCACAGGCTGCATTAGCGTTAGCAGAGGGGGGAACGTACGCAGCTATCGCGATAACATGCGAGAATTCCCGCGGCAGATAGTTCGGTCTCATGCTAACGGCTAACAGTTCCAAGTCCTTGCAGCAGTGTTGCTCTTTAATAGTGATGTGCCCAGAGTTACACCATCTATCATTCACAAACACTGCCAGTCCTCCTCCTTTCCTCTTTCCACTCTCTTTCGTCCTGTCCGCGCGAATCAGCTGGAATCCGTCCAGCGCGGTGTCCGTGTCCGGGGCAGCAGCGGTGAGCCACGTCTCGGTGAACAGCATGATGCTGCAGTGCCGGTAATCCCTCTCGTGCCGGGTCAGCGCCGCTAACTCGTCCATTTTATTAGGGAGAGATCTTACATTTCCCATAATAATGGACGGGAGAACAGGTCTGTAACGTCTCCTTCCAGCACGACGTTGGACTCCAGCGCGACACCCCCGTTTTCTCCTCCTGAGCCCACGGGGAATATCGGGTCGCTCCTCCGGCAGCACAGCTGTGCAGCGCAGCGCTAACAGCTGATCCCTACTGTAAACAATGGAGCCGTGACTCCACACGGGATCCCCCGACACGGTTGAAAAGTGTAAAAAACTCACCAACAGGGCCACAACAAGCATGGTGTACTTGGTGCCCATGGTGACAGTGCTTAAACAAAAAGACACACTTAAAAGAAGTTGGAAAAAGTAGGAAAAAACATAGTTTGAAGAGAAAAAGGCTAGAAAATAGCGAGAGCTGCTGCAACAGGCGACCACACGGGAGGCGCCATCTTGGAAATGGCCAGAAGATAAATGAATATCTTTGCATTGGATCATAAATAATGCAGAGATTCAGAGAGAAAGGGAACACATCTTGTCTTTATTGTTTCTATAATCTCAATAAGTGGGACATTTAACAGCTGCCTTGTCATCATACTTCAATCTGTACTACAATCTGACAGAGACAACTAGAAGGGACCACCCTGTAGGACAGGTGAGACTATCATTTATGCACTTCCTTTTCAATCACCGACACAATAGTAATTGATTTGACAGATTTTATTTTCAATCTCTGACTTGCTTTCACATGGTCTTGAAGACAATATACACTCTGACCCAGAGGTGAGAGGTTCACCACCCCTGCAGTAGATGAAACAGGAGATTCATTCCCATGGCTTCTCTTGTGTTCATTGCTCACTCCAGTGAGCAGTGATGCATTCTGAAGCAATCATGGCACATGACAGCATATGCTACAGGGATTAGAGGAGCCAGCACGGAAAGTCAGTGGTTGAAATGGAAAAAAATATTATTGCGATGTTTTTAATGCTACATTTTTGCCTGCATTACTGTTTACATGCACTTATCTGCACCCAGGGACCAATGGGCGATGGTACCTTGCTCAGGGGCAACCCAGCCATTTACTTGTCCTGGGATTTGAACTTGTGACCCTCTGGTTACAAGCCCAAATCCCTTCCACTTCATCATGGACTGCCCATATTAATGTCACCTGAATGTCCACTCAGCTTCTTTAACATTTATACTGAGTTTATGCCCCCAAATATTACTGTTTTGGTTTATGGCATCATTTTTGACCAATGCATAAAACATTGATTGTTACAGAACCATTGTTTCCCAAACCCTATTAATTGCCGACTTTTGCATGATTGTAACTGTTCGAAGTCTCTCCATGTCCCTCTATTCTTTAAAACACGCCAAATCAATGACAAATCAAGGTCACTCAGAAGGCACAGACCTGTGCCAAGGATGCAAACACTTGCACCTGAAAGTTTTGCATTTGGTCCACTGGATCCAGAAAACTTTATGCTTACCTGCTTATAGTTATTGTCAAATTCTGCCTGATCTGTTAACATGTTGATCAGGTATACAGTGCATATCTGAACTTGTCAAATGGGAGTTACAATTCTTTATTGTATTTGTATTTTTATTTCTTTTTACAGTTTTGCCAATTAAAAGAGAAAATCTACCCATGTGTCATCATCAGTCGGTATATTCTTACGAGATTTTATGGGAACATGCTTGGGTGATCACCACAAAAAAATCAGACAGAGCTCTTAAAAAACTGTACACAGGAAGACAAACTAACAAACTTACAGGTAAACCCACCCAATGAAAACATAACCTCCTTAGAGAAGGTAAAAATGAGGATGGTGGGAACTTGAATGGTCACTCACATGTGAGCGAAGGCTGAAGGAATAGCCACTGGGAACAGGCTAACGGTCATGCCCAGGTCACTGATGGCGAGATTAACCACAAAGAACTCTGCTGGCTTCAGGGAGGATTTCTTTCTATAGGCCACAAACAGCAGGATCCCATTTCCTAGCACTGACAGGACACCTGGAGTGAAAGAAGAGTGACAGGATATTCTGTATATAAGTATGGGAGTGCACATCTGACCTGCTTTAAAATTGTCTTGAAGACAATATACAGTCTGACCCAGAGGTCAGAGGTTCCTTTCAGTTAAAAGGTAAAAAGAAAATACTTACCAAAGATTGTGTAGAGAGTTCCCATGAGAAAGTCATTGTCTTTGGATATGTTGGATACCATCAGAAACGTTTCTGAGGCATTTCCCATCTAATACAGAAATAGAAAAAGAGACAAGGGGAAAGAAAAGGTTACAAAAATGTTTTATTTATGTTTTTGACTCCAGGCAATAAAAAAAATAATAAGAAGAAGATCCAAAAACAAGTTATACGTTTACATCCTGGCAACTAAGAACAACTTCACAGAATAACTAAAGTTCACCAATGGATACAAAGCCCTGAAATTATAGGTAATAATCAACACAATTTAGCTTTATTTTCTCAGCAACATCAACACTGTTTTGATGTTGACCATTGAACCAGATGCCTCTTAAGTCTCCACTAAACCTAGCACGTTTAAATGAAGACAGATGTATGTGGTCTGGCCTCTCATAAACCCTCCCGATGTATTGCCAAGTTTCTCTTCTCAAACACTATCTCAAATTAAAAAGATGTAGTACATAGTATGATCTAGAAATTTGATAAAAAAGGTACACCGAAAAGGTAGGTATACTCTTAAAAGTAATAACAGTGTGTTCTGCCTTCAGCCCTTCAGGTAATAAGAAAAATAAGCCTCAGAATGGGTCTTTGTTGTGACCTTTGGAACCAATAAAAGGCAACTTTCAGAAAAACCTGAGGTTTCCTGGAAGCTAATAGGTTAAAAGTAAATCAGATTCTGAAGCACCTCTGGAGCCATAGGGACTTCAGTATGGGTGTTATGTGTGTTCTCTTATGTATGTTCTCCCTCATCGAAATATATGCAAACGGCATTTGGTAAGACAAGAAAGAAACAAAATCAAAACACAATCAGCAAGTATTCACATGGAACAAACCATAACAATTTTTTTATTTATCATTTTGAAAAAGTTTTCCCAAAACACAGCATTGTTTCAGGAAATGTCTTCATCCACAGGATAAAACAGTGACTATTATTTGGCTGGAAATGAAAGGAAACTTCATGAAGACGGTAACTTGCAACACATACATTTGCGTTATGTCAGGCACATGTGAACCCATAGTTGTACATATTTTAAAGTTGACATAGAATGTTCCTGTGTCACATATAACTCACATATTATGTGAGTTACGGAGGTTTACTTACAAACATTAACTTGTTTTTATGGTCAAAAACCTACTAGTTGCTGCAAACGAGTCAATCAAAATCTCTCCTCACAGAGACGTGAGCCGTGCTGTTTCAGACTGAGTTTGATGCTGAAGATGTTTAGCACCGTATGAAGTGTCTAGTGCTGGTTTCTTCAGCAGTAACAGAATGAGGAGTTGACGCAGCTCCTCCTCCTGCTCTGGAGCTGCTGTTCAGAGGAGTGGTGACACCTGCTATAGTGACGTCACTAGCAAGCACTTTTCAGATCTGCTTCGGAGAGCTCAGAAAAACAATAAAACCCTGCATTCTCAGCAGTGGCTGAACTGTTTGTTATGAAACTTTAGGGCTTCATAAACGAGGTAATGACGCAGATACACACTCAAAAGCAGCGGTAGCCTCTTCTTCCCTGACCCTCTTTTTAGAGTCCCTGCTCTAAAATGACATGCCCAAACTAAATAGAGTAAATCTCTGCAGTTACAAGCTCTATATGGACTATCTAAATACATAAAGATAACACTTGTGAGATTCCACCAGAGGTGTAAGTTTCACTGTAGATTCCACTGTCAGAGTAAATGCACATGGAACACACCATAAATTAAGGATTTTTTTCTCTCGCCAAAAAATATATTGCATTTTAAAGCAAATATCACCTTTTAAATATGCAGTAGGAGCTTAAAAACACATGGAGGTCATGTAACAACGTGGACATGAGTTGTGCAAAGTCTGATGATGCTGAAGTGAAGCAGAGTAAAATGACAGAGGTTTTAGTAAAGCGATGTCTAGGCGTTCTCTCTTTTGGCACAGATTGGCACCATCTGTGCCATTTGAGATTTCTTAGGTACCAAATTATTAAAACCCATTTCATTTTATTTACATGTCACTATTGGTCTAAAAAGAACATGTTTAAAAAAAAAAATGCAGCGCCATATCTCTGACTTTCCTTGGTCAATTTGGGTGATTGACAGCTCGTTTTAAACCTCTAAACTGGTAGAATCAGACCTCCAAATGCATGTAAATCACTTTATTAGCGACTCAAAAGGACATAGATACATATGATTCCCATTTGCCCTTCTCTAATCAGAACAATCTAATGTCGCTCTGTAATGATCAGTCAGACCGGGAATAGTCCCAAAAGCATGCTGGAAAGTGTTGTTCTTGTAGTTCATCATTAGAAGTGGTTTTGTTCCGATGGAAATAAGTTGTTTTGATAAACAGCAAAGGTAAGACAATGCTTGTATTTCTTGAAAGTTAGTTGTTGTTTTGCTCTTATTTTGGGGCTGGATCCGTGAATCATGATCGTAGAGTGATAAAAATGGTAACGCTGGAATCTGTGGATTCTCCACTGTCCAGTCGACACGTGATTTTTTTGTTTACATAATCATGCTGACACTCCGGTGCCGCTTTTCAATGTGTGCGCTGTTTTTTTTCCACTCCTGCTGGTTTGATCCATCTGTGTTTTAACTGTGTTTCGTGAAAATATTATATGAGCTTTTAGCTGAGTTTCCGACCTTTCTGTGGGTATGCAGCATAGCCTTGCCCCCCTTACTTTTGTGTTTTAAAAACTTTACTTGTAAAAACATCCGCAACTATGTCCACAAGCTTTTCAAAGTAGTGAAACAAACAATAAATTGACCAAAAGTCAATAAGTGTAAATATAATCTTTGGCCCCGACTCACTTAGCTACGGCCCTGCATCAAACGTGCAGTACGCTGTTCACAGTCTGGCTCAAACACAGCGAGTCTGCAGCGATGTCCCAATTTAACTTAAAGTTACATTTATAATGAATGTAATCTCAGGTTATATATAACAGCGCGGCCATTAATTAAATGTGAAAGATTAAGATTCCCTTAAAGTGGGGAAATTCCAATTACTGCAACCGTGAATAAGTGAACACACACACAGCACACAGTGAGGTGAAGTACAAACTAACCCGGAGCAGTGAGCTGCCTGCATTCAGCAACGCTCGGGGAGCAGTGAGGGTGTTAGGTGCCTTGCTCAGGGGCACTTCAGCCGCGGACTGGTCGGGGATCGAACCGGCTACCTTGCTAAGCCCTAACCACTAGGCCACAGCTGCCCCTAAAATCACTTGCTCGTGATTTTTAAGAGCTTTTTGCTCTTTGATCAGTTTTGATTTTACACAACAGCTTCATAACGTTTACACAGGGTCGCCGTTTCGCAGGCGCTACGTCACAACACACTACACAGTTGTAGCTAGATCATATTGATTTGATTAGCGAAGCAGTAGACCTGCTATAAAACCACTTAAGGCTACATTATACTTCTCCGACTGCGTATGCGTTATCCGACTGCGTCACCACGGAGACGACTCGAGCCTTTATACTTCTGCGTCGTAGTGACGGATACGCGCTGCAATTTCCCGCCCGATCAGTAGGGGTCGCTGCGCAAGGTTGTTAGGCTTCTGGCTACAGTGAGCAATGGTGTCCGAGAGAGAAAGAGAGAGAAAGACTGTTGTTGTTGAAACAGTGGCCGTTTCTCACTTTTCTGTGTCACGGAACGCAGTTTTTTGGGGAGAAATTGGCCATTTAGAGTCTAAACATGTGCTGTGTGTTAAGATATGATGTAATTATAATTTGGCAGCGGCGTTATCGGCGGGGATCAGCCCCGCGTCTGTGGACGCTCGGTGCCACTGTGAGCCGGCACAGAGCAGCTTAGCTCGGCCTGTCCTGAGGACCAATCGCAATTCTTGCCGTCTCCGTTGTCCCTTGACGGAGTGACGGACACTTAAAAAATATTTCGTGCAGTCGGAGACGACGCAGAGGCTCTTCGACAGGCTCTGCGTCGACGCAGAGTCTCTGCGTAACCTACGCAGAGCACTTTACGCAGGAGTATAAATTGGGCTTTACTGTCACCTATCACAGCAATGAGTTAAACCAGGTGACATCCTTTACTTTTCTAACTGGGAAAATAACAAATACAATAGCATTAAGTAGTCTAGACATAACTGTTCTGTGTAATAAATATCTTATGATTTTAGATTTGTTATACGTATTAGCTACAGTCCCTACAGTGTAGTGATACAAGGATAACCAGAGCTTCTCACAATGAAAAGGAGAGCAACAAGTGGGGATATTGAAAGGGTTTTGAGTAAGAAAGGTGCACAGCAGAGGAGAAGGAGGGAAATGAAGGAGAAGGTAGTGAACTGGAGAGACCAGGAGGCTCAAAGCAGAAGAAGACCACAGAAGGAGATGAACAAATAAGTGAAGGAGAAGAGGATATGACGGATGAAGAGGAGGAGGCTGCTGCAGATTCAGAGTGAGACAGAGGCAGGGAGTGACAGAGAGGAAGAGGGTCCTCAGCCTTTTAAGTTTTTTTATTATTTTTGATTATTGCACTTTTTATTTTAGATTTTAATTTTGCTATTAATACTTTTACTTTTTAAGAGATTCACTGAGCATTTTCCTGTTGTTCATGATAAAACAGTAGTTAGTTTTAAAGTATTTTTATGTTTGTTATTATTAAATCCATTTATTCAATTTGGGTATTCTTGCACCATCCCAGGCCACCCTGCCAAGACCTCTTGCCCCCACTTTGCCACACCATGTAGAATGTTTTTAGATCTGCCACTGATGCAACATGTCTGTGTTTGTTAAAGTTAGATATGGTTTTATGACACTTTTGTCACTGCCTGTGACGTGAAGAAGAGGTTGATGAGAGCTTCCGGTCTATGTCTCCTTTAAGTGTGGTTTTCATGAGTAGACAACAGTTTTTAGAAAGTATTCTGCCCTCATGTCACACATTTATGTATGTATGTATATATTCCTTTATTTTAATTTTTTTTTAAAAAGGAGATGTAACCATAGATGAAGGGGGTGGGACTTTTACCTAACAAAGCTGGTTTTAGGGTTAGAATTAGGTTTAAGTAAGGCACTTATTTGTGATGGTAAGGGGTTAGGGTAAGGGTCCTGTGTGACCCCAGATTTCCACTGGACGTTACAGCCTGTCAGCGACGCGGTTCTGCTTCGTCCTCTGTCCAGCGTCAATCCCCACCGGGCTCGTTACAGCAGCGGCGCGGTGCCTTGGGAGCCAGCGGAATTCACGGAAGATCGTGTGATAATCTTGAACGGACGCGAGATCCCGCGATAGACTGTGTGTATAAAGGAAACAACAACAACACAGCTTCTTTCATTCTCCAATGTGGAAGAACTGTTGATCTGTTGTCATAAATGATTTTATGTTTCTCCACTTCAACAATCAGTCTCTTGTCGTACATTATGACTCTCCAAGATGCTCTGATTAATTGAATGTTGACCTGTTAGCACCGATTATGATGTAATGTTGATGTGAAGTTGTGACAGGCTATATGACCTGCGTATTGTGTTTTATTTTGAAAGGGGGGCGGAAATGTTTTACTTTGAGTCTGTGTCGCACTTCCTGTCTGGTGTGATCTGTTCTGTTCTGCAAAAATAGAACTGCTACCTATCGAAAGCTCTTCGGCGCGGCGAGCCGCTTCTGGGACGCTGCTGAGATGTTCCGCAGTGCACCCAGTGGAAATGCTCTCATTGATTAGAATGGAAGCTATTTGCAACGGCAACCGCGCCACTGACGTGCCGTGGCTGTAACGCGTCCAGTGGAAATCCAGGGAGAGAAACTGAAGTAAAGGTTCTTTTAGATGGAGAGTGAATGCACATACTTTTGTATATACATTATACATTGTTAAGTACATTCTGTGTGTATTCTCCTCAGTGATTAGGTGTGTACCACCAGAGGAAGCTCGCGTACGACTGGTAGTACATACCACAGTTTGAGAACCAAGGACTGAGAGGAAGACCTCTCATAAACAAGTGTGCCTGACTGATTACATTATTGCCCAGTTCCATATCTACAGTCTTCTTGTCTTTCAGGGGCCAGATTGGAATGTCTGAGAGGAAGAAGTGAAGGCACTTAAAAATGAGAAAGGCCAAAGATGGAGACAGAGGAACCCTTGTTTATCCTTAGCGGAGAGCGTTAAGAGTATGCAAAAGTCATAAAATGCCAGCCAGGAGATGAATTCTGGAATTGGGCATAATAATTGTAGAAGACGCCTGCGACAACTGAACCTTTGCTGTCAATTAGTCAATGCACAGATGTAGTACACACACACACACACACACACACACACACACACACAGACAAGAATTGTCCAGAAGTGCAGCACGTGTGTGGAGGCAGTTAGGCAAGGATTCGATGACAACCAAGGACCAAGTGCAGGGCGGAGGGAATCCCATAACTTGAACTGTCAGAAGTCAAGGCTTGAAAGTTGAATGATGGTGATCAGCCATAAAACAAACGGGGGCATGGGCCAATTCCAAAATTCTAATTTAGAACACAAATCACACCCCCAGGAAATGCAAAGTGATGAAAGGTACAGGAATCAAGACTTGGTTCCAAAGTACATCATTTGCTTTTATTGATATTGACATGTTTTCTGTCAATCATATGAAGAAAATTCACAATTACTAGTTAGAATTAGGGGCGTAACAAAAGAAAAGAAAATGGATTCAGATCTGTAATCTGTTATACAGAAAAATATAAAAATATATTGTTATACAAATGCTGTATCAATGTATAGGAACTATGCAAACAAATAAGGTGCTAAACTGTTACTTTCTCACTGCACATCATCAAACCTGTCTTGCATTCCAAGCATGGATGTATTATAAGGACGAGAAAGAGCACTGCCCCTGTATGGAGTTAGATTTGTGTCTTTATTATTCAATCAAAAAAAAGTTTGCTTCAATCAAAAAAAACATTTTCAATCAGAAAAACCTTCACTTCAATAAAAAAAACCTTTTCAATCAAAGAAAAAAATGTTTGGATGCAAAAATATATTTGAGACTCAAAAAAATGCATTTGAACACTGTTTTTCTTTGATTGAAAATGTTTTCTTTGATCGAAGTGAAGGTTTTTTTGGTTTGAAGCAAGTTTTTGATTGAAGTAATGCTGTTTTGTGTTTGGGCCATATTATGGGTAGGACATTTGTGTCTATAACTTAATCAAAGAAGAAGTTGCTTCAAACAAAAAAAAAATATTTTCAATTAAAAAAAATCCCTTCAATCAAAAAATAATTTTCAATCAAAAAAAAAGTGTTTGATTGCAAAAAATATTTGAGACTCAAAACATTTCATTTGAACACTTTTTTTCTTTGATTGAAAGTGTTTTTTTTGATTGAAGTGAAAAAAGTTTTGAAGTCTTTTTTTTTTTTATTGAATCATTTTGACACAAATGTTCCGCAGTGGGCGGGTGCTTCCCCATTGGTCAGACATGTTTGAGTGACAAGTGTCTACACCAACTGTTGCCCGCAGCCCTGCCTGTAAGGTAGGGTCCAGTGTGCGGAGAGAGCTCCCTCGCGGGGTCTTCTTCGCCCCCAGCTGTCGGCTGGCCCCCGCCAGGCGCATTTTCTCCGCCGGTGGTACGCCGCGACCGGCTCTAGGTCGGCTTGGAAAGGCTCAGGGCGAAGGTGGCAGGCGGCTCCGACCGTCTGCTTTCCAGCGCCCCCCGCCCGGACCTCGCCGCTTCCCTGGGCCGCGGACATGTGTACTCGCTGCACCGTCTCTCGCTCCCGCTGGCCGCCTCCTCCTCACCGGGGGGGGGGGAGGAGGTTCGTTGTTCCCGTACGGAACAGCATATGTATGTTCGCTCTCAAAATAAAAGCACCTGCCTCTATGTCTGTGAGCGTTTGATGGTGGGGAGACCACTACCCGTGAACGCGCGCACGCGCGAGAGAGAGAGAGAGATAGTCAAACAGCTGTACTGTGGGCTGTGTGAGAACACAGGCTCTGCATTACCTGTTGCTGCTAAACAGGCAGGGCTGCGGGCAACAGTTGGCCTGTGGACTGTTGTTTGACCACTAATTACGTTACTTATTATAACATAACATAGCACTAGCACATAGCAAGCCTCTGTACTTAAGTAAAATAAACAATTCATTCAGTGTGCAGAGCCATGGGCTAACGTTATCAGCTAGCCGTTAGTGCACTATGACGGCGTGAGATATCTAACATGTTGTTTAATCGAAATATCAAACAGAGTGGGATAATAACACGACACAAATCATTTTAATACTGTTTTGCCACTGCACTGCACAAAACAGCATTACTTCAATCAAAAACTTGCTTCAAACCAAAAAAACCTTCACTTCGATCAAAGAAAACGTTTTCAATCAAAGAAAAACAGTCTTCAAATGCATTTTTTTGAGTCTCAAATATATTTTTTGCATTCAAACTATTTTTTTCTTTGATTAAAAAGGTTTTTTTTGATTAAAGTGAATGTTTTTTTGATTGAAAATTTTTTTTTTGATTGAAGCAAACTTTTTTTTGATTGAATAATAAAGACACAAATCTAACTCCATACCCCTGTGGTTCCGTTCATTCCTAGCTGCTCATTCAGCGCAGTTAAAACATTAGTGTTTAAAGGTGCATTCTGTAATAAATCTAAAGCAACTGGCCATAAAATCCTCCTTATATGTCACAGAGACTCAGGAATAATGTTCATATAACAAACTGAACTCACCAACAACAACAGTACAGCCATAATATTTGCACATTAAAAAAAATATTTTGCAGACTGCAAATCATATTTATGTTTTGAAATCATGTTTTGGTATGTGGCGCCACCTACCACCGTCTACCAATCATTGCAGTCAGTGGAGTCTCAGCTGCCGAGCAACCACGGGTTGCCAGTTACGTCAGAAAACGAAACCCAAAAGACCTCGGTATTTACGATGTGCACTTAAGTGGAAACCAGGACTTTAAGCTAAAATCAACACACCCAGGAATTTCTGAAAAGCTCATGGGCCTCATGTACAAAGACTTGCGTGGATTTCCTACTAAATCTTGGCGTACGACAAAATCCAGAAACTGTCGTACGCACAAATAAATTCAGATGTATCAAAGTGTGCGTATGCATGGATCCAAGCACGTTTCTTTTGTACATCCCAAATCAACGTGGAATTGAGCGCACGTGCAGAGGTGCCAAACTCCTTCCTGAAAACGCGCAGGGAGATTTTGTTTGGTACTCTGTCAACAGGGATAAATATGGCAAAAAAAGGGGTGAGATTACACACAGAGATTAAAAACAAATGGTCAGATCTCAAGGTGGAGGTGAAGCGGAGGTTTCTGCCCACCACGGAAGCAAAGTGACTGCAACAGGTAATACAATTAGCTGCTCACAAAACACATCGCTCGTGCGTAAAGATGCCAGGATATTAAACACTTTGACAATTTTAATTTTTTATTTCTCACAATTAATGAATGCAGAAGTGTGACATTTCCAACTTTACGCCCGTTTTTACTGACATGAATACTGAACACAGGGAGACAATCAGGGGCTTGTTAGAAAACTGTAGCTCTAAAGAAAACCAAAAAACATGATATTTGATGTTGGTTTACATACAGGACAATTAAAATAAACTATTATAAACTATTTACTTACCCAGAAGCCACCCATCACAGTGCCAGCCTCCAGCCTCTTCCCGACCATGCCGTTAGTCATAATGAATGAGTCGTGCGTTGAACCAGGCCACCTTGTCACGATGTTAGTTAGCTGCATTTGCGCATCACATATGATTTGAACATTGATGGAATGAGAATGTTTCCTATTAACGTAAACAAATTCATCCTGTGATGGCGCTTTTATAGCAATGTGTGTGCAGTCAATAGCTCCGATTACATTAGGGAAACTGGCTCTCGCTGAAAATTGTGTGAAAGTGTGTCTCTGATGACTACTTGTTTTCACATTATTAACAGTTTCCCAGCATCACCACTAAGTGTAGCCAAAGGAACAATAGCTGGAGAAATGGGTGTACGCCAGACATGAAGTTGGCGTGGGGCACCGCACATTTCCACGGTCATTTCACGTTTCATACAACGTGAGCATGGAAAAGCCCCAGATGAGTGTGAATTATGACCTGACCGTCACTGCTTCTGACGTCTACATGAGTAATCCACGTTCTGTAACTCACCAAGACTATCAGGGGGCTATGGCAAGCCGTTTTAACATTCAATCAAACCACACTCCTATATCTGTTAAATTTTAGACAGCCATAATAGCAATTTTTCCTGGTCAAAAATGTATTCTCACTAGTCAGATTGGTAATTAATGATATCCGCAATAACATTCTTACTAGTAGAAATGTTATTTCAAGATATCTACAACTTTGATTGTACTAGTCAAAACTACATTTAAGATATCTAAAAATCCTTAAAAATAGTAAGTGGCCGTTTTAACAATCGCTAGACTGGATATGTCTTACAGATTTCTGTAATTCAATTCTTCCTTGTCAAGTATAACATTTCAGATATCCACAATGACATTATTCCTATCCACAATTGTCATTTCAGATATACACAACATTATTCTTCCTAGGACAAATGACGTCACTTTTGCCATTCATCTGTATTGGGCTTGATGACGTTGTGGATATCTGAAATCGAAAGCCCAATACACATGAATGGCAAAAGTGACGTCATTTGTCCTAGGAAGAATGACGTTGTGGATATCTGAAATGTTCTTTTTGACGAGGAAGAATTGAATTACAGATATCTGTGATACATATCCAGCCTATCGATTAAATGTTAAAACGGCTTGCCATAGGAGGCGACAGGTTTGTCATTTTCATGAATACTAATGTAGAAAAATCACATCTTGCCTTGGAGAACAGGTTGAAAATTACAAGACAAAATGGGTCTTGAATCATTGATGACTTGAGCAGTGTGTCACTGACGGGGATCGACATGTAGGTGTGTGGTACATGAAAGCCTTCAGGGGTTTGAAAGGCTGCTTTAAAGGTTTAATTACTTATGTTTCTTTAAGTTGGTAGAATGAGAAAATGCTTCCCACAGAATGACAATGAGTAGCAACACTTTCTAGCTCCTTCAAAGGGATCCCAAGGTGTCCCGAGGCCAGATTGGATAAGTAATCCCTCCAGAATGTTCTAGGTAACTCCAGAGGTCTCCTACCAGATGGACCTGCCCAGAAAACTTCCTAAACACCCATGAGTCATCCTGATCAAATGCAAAATTCAATTAGCTCCTTTCAACACAAAAGGAGCAGCAGCTCGAAGCCAAACTCCCTCAGGATGTTTGAACTCCCTATCACCCTCTGAATGCCTGTTCAGAGTGTGTCAACACACTTTTACATAGAGGTTGTCTTCGTAATTGAACATAAAACATATTTACAGTAGTATAAATGGTCTCTGTACTCACATGGGTCAGTCATTCAAATACGTCACAATAAAGCTTTCAAACCTTTGAAAAGCTATATTCTCTATTGTGCTGTAAAACACAATGTGCTCCCATCAATGGCCCTTTTCCACAATGGGCCCAGCTCGCCTCGGCACGGCATGGCATGACACAGTTCATCCGTCTCACACTGTCACTGGACTGAAATACAGCGCCAGGGTTTGTGATGCCGGTAAATACACCAGAATCCTCTGTTAAATATTGAGATTTTAAACATTTCCCTGGTAGAGAGAGCAGAGCAGCCTTGCTTGCATCTCGAGCAGTGAGCTCTCTCACGCGAGCCAGAGGCTTCCGCAGGATTACTTTTCTCAACACCCAGAGAAACGTCGGCACTTTGGAAATATTTTTCTTTCCACTTCCTTATCTTCACCTTCTTATATACCTGTCCACACTGACGGACACTTTTCATCGCCAGCGAGTAGGATTTTTTGTGCGAACGGGGCCTGTTTTGTTTTAGAGCCGCCATGAACAGAGCAGTGTGACAAGGCTGTTGGGGCTGCACTTTTCTGCCAACACAGCATTCGTTGGAAAAAAAAAAAATGGCACATCCTCACAGGAAGACGTGCATCCAGGGACTGCTCAAACTGGCTTGATGATGAATAGATAGAGATAGATATAGATGTGACAGGATAGGGCACGTGACCCGTAACAGTGGGCAGTGCAGCCGACTGCTATTCTGTCTCCCTCTCGTTTTTTTATTATTCAAACTCAAGAGTGTTACCACTACTAATACCACCGCTATTATTATAATAGATATGTTTATGTGATAATTTGAATTATGGTAATTGTTTTTGTTTGCTAGTGTGTTTTATTTTGTTTGTGTGTTGTGTGTGAATTTTGAACCAATACATGTTTTTGTTTGATTATTTTGTTTTGTTCTTTGCTTTATCAAAATATTGAGATTGTGTTGTGCATGTTGTTTTGTTTCTTTGTAAACCTTCTTTGTAATGGTATGTTACTTTTGACTTATTGTATTCTATTTACTGGTAGGCGTGTGTGTGGTCTTGAGCCAATCTTCAGTCGACTAAACAGACAATGGCCGCGTTTCCCAGGTTCGTTAAGAAGCTCTTAGCGCTAAGATCTTCTTTGGAGCACTCTTAAGAACGCTGTGAAAGAAGAACATGTTTTCCAGAGTCGCTCTTAGCTTAAGAAGATCTTTCACTAAGAAGGACACGTAAGATCGAGCTGACCCACTCTTAACAGCCTTCTTAGCGATCAAATGTTCAGTGATCATAGCCTGCCGCTAGGGGCGTCTAGATTTCTAGGTTACAGTGATCAAGCCGCATCAGGGAAATTTATATTCTCCACTTTTTGAAATAATAAAACAATGTTCAATGTTGAAATGCGCACATAGCTGTGGACCACTGGCGCAAGAAACATAGACTAATAGTAGAGAAGAAAAAACTCTTATTGAATTTCACGTTTATGAGTTTATAGTACTATAAAATATAAAAAAAAATATCAACAACCCTGTGGCATTTCACAGATATCAAGGAAACAGATGTAATTGAGCACAGCTGAACCTAATCCAGAGAGGCTTCAACTGCTACTCTATATAAAGTCCGCATGTGTGAGAAACCATGGCTGCAATACAGCACATTCTCACATTCTCGACACCGGGCCCTGCTGGTTGGCGCACGGAGACAGGGCATGGCTGTGTGGGGTCGTCCTCTCCTGTGGGCGTGCATGTCCCTGCTCCGCTCCCGGATGACTCCTCTTCCTCACTTTCTGAGAGGTCCTCGTCCCCCTCAACATCAATGCCCCCTGCGATGCCTTCAGAGGCCGTCTTCCCGATTATGGACAGGACTTTCTCTTCATCGGGAGTGAGGGTCGTCCCACCCGGTGCTCCACCACATGGCTTCCCTCCTCACCTGGGCACTCTTCTTCTTGGTATGGCTTTGGAATTCCTGCCACTTTTTTCGGACAGCACCCCAGTCACGCAGGCCACATGGGCTGGAGGGGGACATCTTCTCGGCAATAGCCTGCCATACACGGTTCTTTACCGTGATGTTTTTGTTACCTTTCGTTCCACCAAATAAAACTTCACGGTGCTGCCACACCTCGTCCACCAACACGCTCATCTCCTCCGTGGTAAACGACGGTGCCCGCTTGGTTCTCTTGCTGCCGATTTCTTCCATTGTCACATGTGTGTGCCATTATTCACGGGCTTATATATGCGCTAATGGGCTTGATTACTACTTGGATACAACTGATGGCACACACACACATTTTCAAAATGAACTTAATGCTATATCCACGTGCAAACACTTTGTTTGAGCGGGGGAGACAGGCGTGCGTACTATAGCATTAATTCCTGCAGGCGCCCCTGAGCCTAATTGCACCTGTGTGGGGGGACCACGGGGCGCGGTGTGTGACTTATGCGCTGATAAAGCGGTGGGTGATCGATTTGCCTGGCATTGATTGATTCAGTTTCAGCACCACCGTGGTGAACAGCTCTCGTTAAGAGCTTCTTAAGAAGCTTCTTTGGCTTGATCTTACGGTTCTCCTAAGAAGGCAGTTAAGAACGTGTCTGGGAAACACCCGTATCTTAGCACTCCTTCTTAGCCATTCCTTCTTAAGAGCCTTCTTAAGTCCTTGAGAAAGATCGAATCTGGGAAACGCGGCCAAGTTCTGTGTCTTTTTGCAGGGCAGAGCTGTGAGGCAGATCACGGCTCGTCACTGTTTCACCTGCAGAGGCCCTCCAACAAGCCCCGCACTTAGGGCCTGATTTACTAAGATTCCAAAAAGTGAGCGCCAAATTGCTTGCGCGAGCAGAAAGACTGTGCCCTATACTGGGTTACGTTTTGCGGGTGTACTACTAAGGTTGCGGCCGCAATTGACTACAGGCGCAGAAGTGGTTAAGACCGCCCTACATAAATGAGGATTTTGCGCGAGTCAAGAGTTGTCCACATGGAGAAAGAGCAGACTCAACGGAAGGGCTGAATTAAATTTGAAGCCACTGAACAGAAAGTGACGTTCTGCGATGAGCAGATAACTGGGATCGAGGCATATATGACATATTGTTCCCCGGGTCCATAGGACCTTTTTATATTATTATTATTATTATTATTATAATCCTGCGTCGGTATTTTGGACAGCTCCATCATTACCTGACATATCAAACAAAGAAAACTATGGACTATGGATGTTGCCGTAAAAAAAAAAAGAAGGTACTGCGCTCTCCTCCTGACTCACCTGCAGCTCACTGACAGCTGCCAGGGAGCGAGTTCTGCTGTTTCTATGGATCTAATGGATGAGTGACTTTCTTGTCAAGAAGTAAATAAATAAATAAAGCGGATCATCACAACGGCTTTTTAGTCCCAGTCTGTCCCTGGTTTCATCTGTGTTCATTCAGTCAGGCTGAGTTTCCATTACGCGTGCCAACAGCCTTTGATCTGACGTCAGAGGCGACGGGACAATCGATATAGATGATATATCTATAGCTCATTCAGATAGTTACATTAAATAGTGATTGTTGTGATTATTTATTGCATTTAAATGTGCCTGGAACTGGAAGGGTTAGGGTTAGGGTAACCTGCCTGTGAGGTTTTGGTGACGTGTGCTCACTGTGCCACCTGCGGTTCGCCGTGTAGACCAGGTTAGAGCTGGACCCGTTAAGGTAAAGCGGGGTTCCCCGTTCCTCCGGTCTTAACCGGGTAACATAGGTACGACCCCTCCTTGAACCACAAACTGCAGACCAAAGTAAGCCCATACCAGTACAAACACGCAATTCTCCTCTGGATATCTATGTTTAATTTATTCAGATATACCAAATAAGAAATGAATGTGCGTCATCTGTGAACGCGTAGTTGAACATGCTCTGGAAAAGCGTAATTTCCTGATTTACAATTATATATAACTATAAATAACCGCAGCCATGTGCGCGCCGCGCACCGCTGAGCCAGTTAAGACCTGCCTTTCAAACGTGCTACATATAGACGCAAAAATAAACACCGCAATCAGTTTCAGGTTTGATAAATCACTTTGCGCGTGCTAAAATAACATATTTACATTTTCTCCTCCCATCACACGCAAAATAGCGTGTAAACGCCCCATATTGCATATGCATTAAGGCAAGAACGCTAAATGGGTTGCGAGTGCTATTTTGCCCGTCTGAGGGATGCGCTCCTCATTGCGCCCTGTTAGTAGATCAGCATCAACGCTAATCTGTGTGTGCAATCCAGTTTGCACACGTTTTTGCACGCGCAAAGCTTTAGTAAATCAGGCCCTTAGACTCAGGGGTGCCTGTGATGCAGTCTCTAATATCAGAATAGCCAAGCCATTCCTCTTCAGGTATCCACTCCATGCAGGAGGCAGACTCAATCCTGAAATATGTTTTGTTGTTTTTGCGAAGACGGATCCCGCCGACTCCAGAAGATAGGCTACAGATCCCAAGACCAGCTTTGGCCTGGTTGTGCCAATGGGATTGCCTGGTTGAACACGATGGTGTCTTAAACCATCGGGTCTTCCGCTCAGAAGGGGGGTAGAAAAAGTTTGGCTTGTTTTACCATCAGTCTTTAAATTAGAGACTTTGAGACAGCTGCACCAGGAACATGGCCATCAGGGTATTGACCGGACCAGTGAACTGGTGCGACAGCGCTGTTACTGGCCGAGAATGTCTGCAGACATTAAGCAATGGGCCCAAGAGTGTGTACGTTGGCAGCTTGCAAAGAACTCTGGGTCAGTGTGACAGAGCTTCATGGGTCCCTTATTGGCCTCTAGGCCAAATTAAATTGTGGAAATTGATTACACCCTGTTAGAGGCCTCTCAGAGTGGACCAGAGATGACAGATGTTTTTAGCAAGTACACTGTGGCTGTCCCAACAGGGGATCAGCGAGCTTCCACTTTGGCACAGGTATTGTCCACGGAGTGGTTTTTCAGGTTCGGTGTTCCCAGTCGCATTCACTCAGACCAGGGTAGGAGCTTTGAGAGTTCTTTGATCAAAGTAGCAAAGTCTCGTACTATCCCCTATCACCCGGCTGGCAACAGACAGTGCGAGAGGTTCAATCGCTCCACAATCTTCTGCGCACACTGCCAACTTCCAGGAAACAGGACTGCGCTTCCTGTCTGCCACAGGTACTGTTCTGTTACAATAACAACCCTCACCAGGGTACTGGTGAGTCCCACTTTTCGTTAATGTTTGGTCAAGAGCCGAGGCTCCCTGTAGATTTTCTTGTGGGTCGTGTTACCCTGGATTTCCACCTGACGCGGAACGGCAGCGGCGCGGTCGCCGTTGCAAATCGCTTCCATTCTAATCAATGAGAGCATTTCCACCAGACGCCCAGAAGCGGCTCGCCACGCCGCAGCAATATCGATAGGAATCTGTTCTATTTTTTCCGTTGCCGCTGCTGAACCTCGTAAATTTCAACGAAGCAGTTCGCACCAGACAGGAAAAGCGACACAGAATCAAAGTAAAACATTTCCGCCCCCCTTTCAAAATAAAACACAATACGCAGGTCATATACCCTATCACAACTTCACGTCAACATTACGTCGTGACCGGTGCTGCCAGGTTAACAGTCAATTAATCAGAGCGTCTCTGAGAGTCATAATGTACGACAAGAGACTGATTGTTGAAGTGGAGAAACATAAAATCATTTATGACACCAGATCAACAGTTCTTCCACATCAGAGAATGAAAAGAAGCTGTGTTGTTGTTGTTTCATTTATACACACAGTCTATCGCTGGATCTCGCGAACTCGCGTCCGTTCGAGATTATTGCGCGATCTTCCGTGAATACCGCTGGCTCCCAAGGCTCTGCGCTGCTCCCGTAATGCGCCCGGTAGGGATTGACGCCGGGCAGAGGACGAAGCAGAACCGCGCCGCCGCCGTTCCGCGTCCAGTGGAAATCCATGGTAAGAATAACAAGAATTGACTTATTTGTTTGCGAGGTACAGCGATTAGGTTGATCTACCCACATGTCAACATGAAGGCCACATGAGGAAAGCAGCAGAAATGACAGCATTAGGAAGAAAGGAGAAGAGACGGCATGTGGTTTCATGTTTGATGTTACAGAAGACAAAAGTCTTTGTGAACAATGCAGAAGCTGACTCCACCAAGAACCTGAAGTGAGTAATCCAGATATCCATGCAAAGGTTCGGTATAGCGAACACATGAACACTATTGCTTGGGCTGTTGTTATGCCTTGTCAAAACTTAATAATAACATTAATAGATAGAGTGGAAGCATTTAAATAATACAAACAAACTCATTAGATTGAGTTAACTAAAACTGAAACATTTCAGATGACTACAACTAAATGGTATTTTAGTCATAAGTGTGGTGTTAATGTATGTATTTATAATACTGATTGAGTGGAATGTTTTACACTGGCGGGAGGTCTAGCATGGTGGGACACACGGGGGGCGCTAGAGGCCACCTGGGACAAGTTTAAGGAGACGACTGAGAACCAGGAGTTTAATAAAGTTTTTCCTGATTCAGACATCGTTGGTCTCACGCGTGTGTTTATATCAAGAAACACGACATGGTGTCAGAAGTGGTGCGATACTGAATCAAAACGGAAAAGGTCCGCCTGCAAAGGAAGAGAGAGAGGCCGGTGAGCGAGGAAAATGACTGACGGTAACGGCGAACGGAGTGGAGTTAGCACAGCGGCTAACAAACCTAGCGCTACGTTCAGCATTCAGCCACCGGAGCCCTTTGAGTTTTCCAAGCCGCACGAGTGGACAAAGTGGATTCGGCGATTTGAGCGATTCCGCCAAGCAAGCAACTTATCTGCCAGCTCCGATGATAATCAGGTGAATACGCTGATTTATTGTATGGGAGACGAAGCTGATGATGTTTTGAGAGGCTTGAAACTTAACGATGCAGATCAACGCCAATATAGTAAAGTCACAGATGCCTTCCAGTCGTTCTTTGTAGTGAAGAAGAACATTGTTTACGAACGCGCACGATTTAATATGCGCAAGCAGGAAGCAAACGAGACTGTTGATGCATTCGTTACTGCTTTGTTTACACTAGCAGAGCATTGTAACTATGGGATGTTACATGATGAGCTGATCCGGGACAGGATAGTGGTTGGTCTGGCTGACACACGGCTCTCAGAACGCATGCAAATGGAGAAGGATTTAGACCTGGACAAAGCTATAAATATGGCAAGACAATCTGAGGAAGTAAAAAAACAGCAAACTATGCTAAGAAATAATGCTAGTGGAGCACTGCAGGTAGATGGAAACTCCATGGACAGGATGTTCAAAGGCAAACGTCAAAAGGAAAAGCCTAAATTCACCAAGCCTAAAACCTACAGTGAAAAGCCACACAACAAGTTCGAAAGTGATAAAATTTCCCAGTGCTACAAATGTGGTGGAACACCTCACTCTAGGCACGAATGTCCAGCAAATGAAGCTAAGTGCCATTCATGTGGAAAAAAAGGTCACTACCAGCGTGTGTGCCGTGCAGGCAAAGCTGTACAGAGCATAGAGGAAGAGGAGGAATCTTTCTTTCTTGGTACTGTGATATCTGATGATGACAAATGGACTGCTGTGATTGATGTGATGGACAAAAACATCACTTTTAAACTCGACACTGGAGCGGATGTTACTGCTGTGTCACAGACAGAGTTCAAAAGCATATTTCCAAAAACCAAGAAGCCAGTTCTCCAAAACGCTGACAGACCCTTATTTGGGCCAGGCCGGATTCCTCTGGATGTGTTTGGGTTTGCCAGATTGGAGTTAAAAAGAGGGGCCAAGAAGACCATAGAGAATGTTTATGTGGTCAAGAACCTGAGCACACCTTTGCTTGGGTTGCCAGCCATCAAAGCCCTTGGGTTACTCATTCGTGTCGACAGCATTGACATGGGGACCCTCAAGTCAAGCTATCCAAAGCTGTGCAGCGGGCTAGGTATGTTACAACAACCATACACCATTAAGCTCAAACCAGATGCTGTGCCATTTTCTGTTAATACCCCCAGAAGGATTCCACTGCCGCTTGTGGGCCCAGTCAAGGGAGAGCTCCAACGCATGGAAGCACTGGGCGTCATTAGCAGGGTGGAGGAGCCAACTGACTGGTGCGCTGGAATGGTTGTCGTACCCAAGAAGGACAAGAAACAGGTGCGGCTGTGTGTGGATCTGACCGGCCTGAATGTATATGTGCGCCGTGAAAAGTACATTCTTCCATCAGTAGAACAGAGCCTGGGAACTCTCACTGGAGCAAAACTGTTCAGCAAGCTGGATGTCAACATGGGCTTTTGGCAGATCCCACTTACAAAGGAATCAGCCAAGTACACTACGTTTATCACACCGTTTGGGCGGTTTCACTTCAATCGCCTACCTTTTGGAATCGCCTCAGCACCTGAACATTTCCAGTGCAGGATGGCGGAGATCATAGAGGGGCTCGAAGGTGTGATATGCCACATCGATGACCTGTTGGTGTGGGGCAGGACCAGGCAGAGCACGACACTCGACTCCATGCTGTGCTGCAAAGACTGGAAAGAGCAGGCATAACACTAAATGTGGACAAGTGTGAACTCTCAAAAACAGAGGTTGCCTTCCTGGGCCACATAATCACAACTGCAGGTATTCACCCCGATCCCCGAAAGACTGAGGCTATCTCAAAGATGAAGGAGCCAACAAATGTGAGTGAGTTGAGGAGTTTTCTTGGGATGGTCAACCAGCTGGGAAAGTTCATTCCCCAGCTGGCAGAGAAAGATAAGCCACTTCGCGATCTTCTCTCAAAGAAAAACTGCTGGGTTTGGGACGTGGACCAGGTTACATCGTTTAAAACACTGAAAAAAGCACTGTCTTCTCCTCCTGTGCTGGCCATGTATGACCCAAACACAGACACCAAAGTGTCAGCTGATGCGTCATCTTATGGCTTGGGTGGTGTTCTTCTCCAGAGACACGAGGAAGAATGGAAGCCTGTGGCGTATGCATCTCGGTCACTCACTCCTACAGAACAACGGTACGCACAGGTAGAAAAGGAGGCCCTGGGCCTCACATGGGCCTGTGAAAGGTTCCGGGATTTCCTCATAGGGACACATTTCTGCCTGGAGACAGATCATAAACCCCTTCTCAGCCTGCTAGGAGCTCAAGCATTGGATCTTTTGCCGCCTAGGATCCAGCGTTTCAGGATGAGGCTGATGCGCTACTCTTACCACATTGTGTATGCGCCAGGAAAGTCTCTTTGGACAGCTGACACTTTGTCACGCTCACCTGTCACTTTTAGCATGCTTGCAGGAGACAAAGAGCTGATGGAGAGCACCAATATTTATGTGGACTGTGTCATTGAAAACCTGCCAGTCAGCCCTGTATACATACAGAACCTGAAGGAGCAGCTTAAAGCTGACAGTGTGTGCTCACGTGTCGCGGCGTTGTGCACGGAAGGATGGCCTGCACAAATAAAGCACGAGCCGGTGCTGAAGAACTACTGGCCTGAGCGAGCCACACTCTCAGTGAAGGAGGGCTTACTGCTGAAAGATGCACGGCTTGTGATACCATCAACAATGCGAAATGATGTGCTAGCCAGGATACACGAAGGACACCTAGGTGTGGTGAAGTGCAAGGCTCGTGCTCGTCAGAGTGTGTGGTGGCCAGGGCTCAGCCAGCAGCTGACTGACATGGTGCTAAACTGCAGGACATGCATACAGGAGCGACATAACCACAAAGAGCCACTGATGCCATCAGCATGCCCCGAAAGGCCATGGCAAAAGCTAGGAGCAGACCTGTTCATCCTGGGGAATAAAACCTACCTTCTTGTTGTGGATTACTTCTCCAGGTATGTTGAGGTGGCACAATTATCGCACACCAGGTCCACTGATGTAATTGTGCACTTCAAGTCCATTTTTGCCCGTCATGGCATCCCAGAGGTCCTGATAACGGACAATGGGCCACAGTTTTCTGGGCAAGCGTTCACCACCTTTGCAGCTTCCTATGGCTTCAGGCACATAACCAGCAGCCCGAGATTTCCACAGAGCAATGGTGAAGCTGAACGGGCGGTCCAGACGGTGAAAAACCTCCTGAAAAAGGCAGAGGATCCTTATCGGTCTTTACTCGCTTACAGGGCCACACCTCTCCAAAGTGGCTACAGCCCGGCGCAGCTCCTCATGGGGCGACGTCTTCGCACCATGGTACCAACTTTTTCTTCCCAGCTTGAGCCTTCTTTGCCTGACACCACTATTTTTGCTCAGAAGGAAAGGATGAGAGGACTGTCAGATGCTGAAAGCTATAACAAGCGACACCGTGCCCGAGCTCTCAGTTACCTGCCACCAGGAGAGCGGGTGTGGGTGACGGATGCAAGAGCATCAGGAAGAGTGCTCCAGAAACACTCTGCTCCAAGGTCTTACTTGGTGGAGTTACCTCAGGGTGTTGTGAGACGCAACCGCCAGTTCCTTATACCTCTACACACGCCTGCTCGAGACAATGGTTCTTTATTACAGCAACCACCACCAGAGCCATTGCCTACACAGGCATCCATGCTACCTCCCCAAGTTTCGCCTACAGAGACTCCTGCTATAACGACTAGATCTGGGAGAGCCATCGTAAAACCTAATAGGCTTAATCTGTAAATTAGAAAATGGGACTCTGAGAACTGATGCTTCTATTAAAACAGTAGAGAATAATCAAGCAAAGAAATCAGAATATGTGAGTTATGATGTTGTATTATGTTGAATAAGGTTATATTAACACGATGTGGGTTTAGATACAGTAATTACCTGATTACTGTATATTGAATGTTCACTAAAGTGCTTATGGTTACACTGTTCTGTCAAGTGTTAATTAGGAACAGACCTTCCAACAAAAGAGGCAGAATAATCCTCTAAGGTCTGATGAGACAAAGGCAGTCTACCCTTTGTTCTCTAGAAAAGGGAGATGTGGTGTTAATGTATGTATTTATAATACTGATTGAGTGGAATGTTTTACACTGGCGGGAGGTCTAGCATGGTGGGACACACGGGGGGCGCTAGAGGCCACCTGGGACAAGTTTAAGGAGACGACTGAGAACCAGGAGTTTAATAAAGTTTTTCCTGATTCAGACATCGTTGGTCTCACGCGTGTGTTTATATCAAGAAACACGACAATAAGACTATAACTACTGTCAAAATTAGAACTGCACTGGGATAAATAGTTGAGTGAAAAAGCTAATTTGCAAATTTGATTTTTTTGGATCCAACTTTGAGATCATCATGTGAATATAGACAGATGCAGTTAATTTATATGTAACAGATGACCTGAAATCCTCTGCAGATGTCGATATATGTTTAAATCAAAAAATGTAAATGAAAAACCATCGCACTCTGATGCGAGTCTGTGTGAGTTCCCTCCTGTAGAATTCAATTGGGTTACGGATATATGAGCGACTATATCTCCCCCCTCGTGATTTACAGGAACATCCTATCTTTTTTGTTTATTCTCATTAGCATAAATCTAATTTGCATTTTTAAAATAAATGTAACCATTAATTCTCACATAAAGCGACATAATAATTCTTATAACTCTTGGATTGATGATGATGATGATGAATGTTCGATGTTTCTATGACTATTATATTGTTTATGTTTGTAAATGTATATTTTTGGATAGATGGTTTAGTGTTAAAAATGATGTTGAGTGAATCTGAGGAAGCCTTGGGAGAAATGCTTTGCTCATTTGTTCACTCATGAATAAGTCAAAGTAAAGTCGTATCACAGTTTTTATTTTTATTTTGTGTCTTTTTACTTTTACTTTTACGTCACGTGTTCATTTTTTTAATTATTTAAAAAAAAATAAAACTTGCATCCACCAATACCTGTGGAGCTCCGTAATGGAACCGACACGTTAACCCATCATTGTGTTTAATGTGATACTGCACCTGCCTATAACCAATTCCATATGTGGTTTGAATCCGCTTTGGAAAAATTTAATCTCATGTGTTTTTTTAGCTGTCCAGACTGCCAAAACAAAAAGCTAGATATGCTTGCAAAATCTGATTTGAGCTGAAGTCTACAAGGCCTAAACCTTTAGCCACAAATTTGGGTCAAACACTAGAAACTAAAAAACAAAAATCAAAAAACAACAAAAACAGCTGGAACTCTCAATGATGAAACAAATGAGACACACTGGCACTGACTTAATAAGACACACACACAGCTTAAATAAATATACAAAGGTTGGGTTAACAGGACAGGTGTGGAAAATTAGGATGGGGCAGACTATCAGCAAACACAGAGAGGCAGTCAGGAAGTATATATCTCATCATATTCTATAGATTGAAGGAAAACATTTTTGTTTCTCACAGATCTGCACATATATCACACAGTTATTCAAATAATAATTATAATAGTAATAGTGTGGAAAAAAAAGACCATTCCCTTCCCCTCAATGGGAACATAATTTCAGTCAAAATGATCAGAATTAGATATTTATATAAAATTGTTGAGCCATACCGAAAATCCTCTCATACAATGTTTTACTACTTCTTTCACGACTAACTGTGAACATGTTTCAACGGTTTGAATGAAACGATTTCAGTAGACAATGAAAGAAATAGTTACACACTGTCCATCCATCCATAAATGGCAGTTAAAGTGAAAGACAGAGAGTAAAGGCTGTAGCAAACTGCTCCTTTCTGGAATAAAGGGGCCCTTGTAACTGGCTGTCAGCCATTTCTTGATGTATCTTCTGGCATCAGATCAGCTCTGCCTTTATTGCAGCCGAAAGAACATAGAAAGAAAGGAAAATGGCAAGAACATAGAGAAACATGTTCACAGAGCTGTATGCAAAATCACCCCAATCACTTGGGGGTTAGGGAATACAATTTGGCAGCTCATGTGAAAACTCATGTGTATGAAGATATTAGTGATTTTAGTGACCTCCAATGTAAACAGGATGAGTCCCAACCTAAGTGGAAAGCTCAAATTATGTCAGTTCATACCTGGCATTAGAATGCATGGCCACAAAAGCGACCACTTCCCTGCTCAAAATGGCAAATATGTACCCACAAACCCGAATATTATGTATTACAAAATTAGGACCCAAATGCAGGTTGAAAAAACTGCACTAAACAGTCAAAAACTACCCAAAGGAAGAGGGAGAGGAAAAACAAAAATACCTTGAGACACAGTGAGCAGGTGAAAATAATACGACAAAGGTGAAACAGATTAGGGCAGGGGAGACAATCTAGAGGCAAATCAATAGGGAGTAAAACCTCACAGAGTATAAATACACACAAGCAAAAATATTACAAACTGAAACAGAGCAGAAAACCAGACACAAGGAACTCAGAATCCCAGGTTAAAGAAAACACAACAGTTTGTCCGTTCCGACTGGCATGTGTGGTCAATACAAGATGGAATCCTACAACAACCCTGATATTCTCAAGGGTTTTGTAGATCTCTCTGTCACGACCACTAACACTGCCAATGGTACCTCATAGATAGTTAACACAAAATGAACCGACTGTTTTTAAAATGCAGATAAAACAAATGCAAATATTTTCCTCTTCACACGTTACAAAATAGTGGCTGAGTAGTAGCGTAAAATTATTATCACGCAAGGGCAGAATTTTGAGATTTTCACACCCTGGAACCTATTTTTCAAAAAAAGGGTTAGGGTTTTTTTAAATGAATGGCTTGAGGCATAGAATAAACTCCCTTGGCTTTGATTTCCGAGATGCCTTTGTCTCACAAATATGTCTCCCCTGGATCCAAAAACACGCAAAAAAAGGAGCTTGGGCACTTCATTTAAAATTCCAAAAGATGAGCAAAGAAGAAGAGCAGACCCACACTGTGAGGCTGCAGGTACCAGCATTATCTGTACCTATAAAATATTCACACTATCTTGGTTACAAGCAGATGAAACAACTGACATTTTCACCCACTGGCAGTTGTGTTAGGCTACACTGACTCTCGTAATGATGTCAAAGTGGAGGTTTTTCATGTTTGTCCCTCTACAGAATGTAACTGCTGACAAGCTCGGCGCTGCTCCATGGGAGAAAAAAAACAATCCTTCCTAAGAGACAAGAGGGCAATCATTCAGGCCTATGACTATGAAAAAAAACAAGAAGGATGGACTCCCATTCTTCCTTAAATTAGATAACGTTTGTCAATCTATGGAAACTGCAGTGGGTCAAAGGACGTCAGCTGGAATGATGCACATTTATGTTCACAGACTCGGGTCATAAGCTTCCTAGTTGTGTCTCGAGTAAATGATTACTTGTGCACAGAGCTGTGATCAGATCGCCACATGAGAACAGAAGGAGACGACGAGGAAAGAGGATGAGGTTAACATTGTTTGACTGTGCTCCTGCTTATAACATCATTACTGGTGGTGCAGCAGTCAGGAGCTTTATTCTTTTAACTGGCCTCCTGACAACATGCCTTCATTGACCAATGCATTTTACACATTTAACTGTAGAGTATGTCAACTTAAATTGGCGGCAGATGTGGTTCAGTGGAAGAGAGGGTCATCATGAGTTCAATCCTTAGCTCCTGTACTGTAGTCCATCGTCCGGTTAAAAAAACATAATCCAAACCACATCAGCAATCTCTGCTGCTGCTTATATAAATGACATAAACATGTCGTCACTGTCCTGTAAACTTATAACTTGATAGAATTGTTGTATATCTGCCCCCAACCTCTCTTCTGTCCCCCATTTTTTCTTTCACCACAACCATCTTTGAGTCTGGTTGTGTCAGAGATTTCTTCTTCTGTTAAAAGGGAGTTGCTTTTTCTCTCCACTGATGTCTAGTGTTTGCTCATTGTGTGAATCGCTGGGTTTATTATGGAATTAGATTTGTGTCAATATCGATTTAATCATTCAAAAATATTGTATTTTATTGTTTATAATTCACATATCCTTAGCCCTCTCTCACTTGTTCTTTGCACTCCTGAAAATATTGACACAAATCTAATTCCAGTTTCTCTGCTCTCGATGATGTTGTACAGTACCTTGAGATAATGTATGTTATGATTTAGCGCTGTACAAATGCAATTTAATTTACACTCGGCAACAGTGGAGAGAGAAAAAAACTCCAGACAGAACCAGACTTAAATATGTGCAGCATCTGCCTTGGCTACTTGGGGTGAAAGGAAAATAGGGGACAGAAAGGAGGGGAGAAAAGGAGAGAGAGAGCGGAGCAGTAGCAAGGAGAGCTGAGAGACAGAGACAATAAATCAACAATCAAACAAAGCAACAAAAGCCAACAAGAGAAAGGGGAACATGAACCAACAGCAGAATAACACTATTTGTAAAACACAAACAAGAAAAAACAAAATTACAATTACAATACAACAGCAATAAAATGGGCAATTAGAACACACTAAGCCTCCACAGAAACCACAAAGGTAAAAGTTGGTTGGGGAGAGAAGAGAGGACAGACAGACACCAGTGTTCAGCTGTGTATAATGTTTGTCCATTGGCTTCTATTTGGAAAATGTGAAAATTCATGTAAAGAACAGCTTGTTACTAATCAAAAGCATGTCTCATCAGTAATCAGTTATGTGTTTATGACTCCTTGTTAATTGCAAAGATCCCGCTGTGTCTGGATTTTTTTTTCTTGCTCATCATGTGGAATTTTTTTTAACTGCTCACTATGTCCTTTTCTTTTCACATCGCATATTGAGAGCGACGTCCTCATCAGAGTGGAATTAACAGCTTGTTTTTCGAATAACAAAGCTCTAGCTCAAGACCATAACAAAACCCCAGCTGAGTCCTTTCCACAGTCATCCACAGGGTATACTATTCCCATAAGGCAACTGTGAAGCTTGCAGGTAGTGAAAAATAATGATTCAGAGTAAGGGGTCCCACACTCTCCATCAAATACTAATACAGAGAGCGACAGAAGGATATTGATCAATTTAACACAGAGTGAGAGTAAAATGTCACTGATGCTGCTGCAGAACTGACTGCTCAGGGGATTGTCAGCTTTTTATTTCTGCAAATTAGTTTCACAGATTAGCTCTGCACTGTCATTTCAGTTCAGATTGCAATCAATCTGTCAGCACGGGTTACTTTAGTAACAATGTAGGTATCAGAAGGAGGCGCTACTTTTACTGCGTTTGGCATGATTGCTTGAGCGTTGTCTTAAAGACGGCTCAAATTTAATTTGAGACGGAAAAGCATGTCGACTGAGAGAAGAATCTGTGAAGATCAGAATGTTTTTCTGGCTGGACTTTGGATCCATCTCATTAATCTATGCATACATACATCCATCTGGACCCTGGGCCTTGGTTTACAGGGGCTTAGTCACCTCAGCTGTACTTCTTGCCCTCTCTGTTTAAGCTTCATGCATGTGAAGAGATAGCTTCCAATTAGATCTAGATTCTGGCGGAAGGTATTTTGGACCATTCTTCTTTATAAAAAAAATTTTTTCCAGTTCAGTCAGGTTTGATGGTTTCCGAGCATGGACAGTCCGCTTTAAATCACACCACAAATTTTTAATAATATTCAGGTCTTGGGACGAAGATGGCCATTCCAGAACGTTGTATTTGTTCCTCTGCATGAATGCCTTAGTAGATTTTGAGCAGTGTTTAGGGTCGTTGTCTTGTTCAAAGATCCAGCCCCGGTACAAATTCACCTTTGTCACTGATTCCTGGACATTGTTCTCCAGAATCTGCTGATATTGAGTGGAATGCATGCGACCCTCAACTTTAACAAGATTTCCAGTCCCTGCAGTGGCCACAGCCCCAAAGCATGATGGAACTGCCACCAAATTTTACTGGTAGTAAGTGTTTTTCTTACGAATGCTGTGTTTTTTTTTCGCCATGCATAACGCCCCATGTTTTGCCCAAATAACTATATTTTAGCGTCATCAGTCCACAGCACCTTATTCCAAAATGAAGCTGGCAAATGTGCTTTAGAACACCTCAAGTGACTCTGTTTGTGGCGGGTACAGAGAAAAGGCTTTTACTCTTCCATACAGCATCTTGTCTTTACAACTTGTGTAAAGTTTGCTGAATAGTTGAACGATGCACAGTGACACCATCTGCAGCAAGATTATGTTGTAGGTCTTTGGAGCTGGTCTGTGGGTTGACTGTGACTGTTATCACCATCCTTCGCCTCTGCTTATCCAAGATTTTTCTTGGTCTGCCACTTCGGGCCTTAACTAGAACTGTGTCTGTGGTCTTCCAATTCCTCACAATGTTCCTCACAGTTGAAACTGAAAGCTTAAATCTCTGAGATAGCTTTCTGTATCCTTCTCATAAACCATGATGTTGAACAATCCATGTTTTCAGGTCATTTGAGAGTTGTTTTGAGGCTCCCATGTGCCACTCTTCAGAGAAGATGCACTGTCATTGCAAACTCTCCATAGTTGGTCAGTCCTCTGGGCCACCTTCTGGCCTGGGGCCCCAAGCATTTGCCTGCTCTGCATGTCAATGGCACCATCTACCCACTTAGCCACTCCATCTAGCCCTCCATCCACCCCACTTATCAGAGGGAGCTTGGGTCAATATCAGATGAGATAGTGTGAAAGGCAGAGAAATCCCTGGTCATTTAAGCAGACTACAAACAACCATTTTCATTCAAATCCTCATCTACAGTCAATTTAGAGTATCCAGTTACCTAATCCCAGCCTACATGTCATTGAAGTGTGGGAGGAAGCTGGAATATGTGGAGAAAAGCCAATGAAAAGACATCTCATAGTGTGGTCACATATGACTCTTATTTTTTACACAAAAATAAGTGTCAGTGAAGTTCAGTTCAGAGGATAATGTGGTGGTAATTCATTATTTTTGCATTATTATTTGCTATTTGTTATTTACATTTAGCAGATGCTTTTATCCAAAGAGACTAACAAAAGAGGAATAAGCTACATAGAAGTAGTCTTGGAAAGAACTCCACTAGATAGGAACAGTGGACTGATAGAGGGTGAGAGTGCTGCGGTGGATGCAAGTAAAGAAGGAGATGCAGGGGAGGGGTTAGGGTAAGTGCTACGAGAAGATGCTCTTGGAAGATTTGTGTTTTCAATCTATGTTGGAAGTAGCCAGAGATAGGGAGTCAATATGAATGAAGATGTTATGATGTATTGTTGGCTTGGCTGGGAAGACCAGCAGTTCACCATCTGTGAAGATCAGAATGTTTTTCTGCCTGGACTTTGGATCCATCTGATTAATCTATCCATACATCCATCCATCTGGACCTGGGGCCATGAGGGTGGTTGGGGGCTTAGTTACCCCAGTTTTTTTACTTTTAGCCCCCTCTTTTCAAGCTTCATGCATGTGTAATGAAATATTTTGAAATGTTGACATGCATTTCATTAAAAATATATGTACAGTACATGCAGGAGTAATCGGACAATGAATCACATTATCCAGGTATGTTAGTCCGAAGTAGTATCTTATTCCAACCAAAATCTGACTTTTAATATTCATGTTACTGTACTGACTGTCATGCTGAAACGTAGCAGAGAAGATCAAGACATACAAAACAGTGTTCTGCCGCAACAACAGAGTAAAGATAAAGTCACTATAGAGTAACTATATTTATTTAAGATGTTTTATGACATTTACTATCTTATTTTTTTTCTTTTTCACATTTTATTTTTGTAGCATTAGCTTGACAGTATCAATTTACATGGCAGGCTGACCTTGGCCCTTTAACTGACACTGACTCTCTACTTTTAATTTTAGAAAGTGGTCATAACAATATCGGAGCACATAAACAACACACACACACACACACACACACACACACACCCACACACACACACACACACACACACATCTTGATTACCCAGGCAGTAAACCTGTATATGAGTTGGCGAGAGCAAAGATGAAACAGCAGTCATATATATTGAGGTGGAACATGAGACTTAAATGTCATTCAAAAAAATTGCCTGCTTCACTGGGGACGTGTTTGTCTTTTCAATCTCTCTCAAGACTTGGTTGACCTTCAAAACCACAATGAAACAATGATCAGGATGTCACTGCTGTCATCCTGACACAACAGCATTTCATCTGTGTAAAACATACAAAGATCAATCATTCTTAAATCCACCGTGTGTGCAATATGCACACGCGTTTAATACTTATATTTGGGACTCTGGAGGCCCTATGAGTAGGTGTGAAAAAAGATTTGCAGCTCATTGCTACATCACAATGAGACATTCCTGGAATTGTTGTCTTGTGGAGCTCCACTTTGTCCCTAAAAAACGTGAGAGTGCAGACGAGGGCAATAGTATCCGGAAGAGCAGAAGTCAGCAAAGTGTTCTATTATTGTCTGCACAGTGCAGCACAGAGTTCTACACAAACTCCCAGCCTCAGACAATTTATGTGTCCAGTGGATACATTGTATGTATGACTAGAGATTATATATATGCTATAGTCAGTAAATGATCACTTTTCTCACTGCTGTTAGTTGCCGGAGCCTCAGTGACACTAATTTCGTAGTTTCCAGTGTCCAGTGTTCCATTTGCATTTAAAGAGACAGGCACTCAAAACCGAGCATTCTGAACAAGGCTGTTTTGGCAGGGTGATTTAACTGCTATGGTGCTTCATCCTTATGGTATGACCAAAGCATACCACAGACATGTTCATTAGGACACCAGGGAACTAGGCTAACTTGTAGAAATAGGGTAAACTATGTCTACTTTAAGGATACACATAGAAGCAATTACTGCATACATACACTCAGGTCCATAAATATTGGGACATATTCAACACAATTCTCTTCTTTTTGGCTCTATACACCACTACAATGGATCTGAAATGTAATGAACAAGATGGTCTTTAACTGCACACTCTCAGCTTTAATTTGAGGGTATTTACATCCAAATCAGTTGAACAGTGTAGGAATTATAACACTTTCTGTATGTGCCTGCTACTTTTTAGGGGCCCAAGTAATGGGACAAACTAAAGAATCATAAATCAAACTTTCATTGTTTAATACTTGGTTACAAACCCTTGGTTATAAAAGTCAATTACAGCCTGAAGTCTTGAAGGCATAGACATCATCAGACGCTGGGTTTCATCCCTGGTGATGCTCTGTCAGGCCTCTACTGTAACGGTCTTCAGTTCCTTCTTGTTCTTGGGGCATCTTTCCTTCAGTTTGGTCTCCTGCATGCTCAATTAGACTCAGGTCAGGTGATTGACTTGGCCATTGAATAACATTCCACTTATTTTCCTTAAAATCTGTTTGGGTGCTTTTGCAGTATGCTTTGGGTCATTGTCCATCTGCACTCTGAAGCGCCGTCCAATGAATTCTGAAGCTTTTGGCTGAATATGATAATATTTCTCGAAACACAGAATTTATCCTGCTGCTTTTGTCAGCAGTAACATCATCAATCAATACAAATACAAGGGAACTTCCAGAATTGTAACAGCTTTTTTAGGTGTTATTTTGCAAATCTTCCTGTTTTTGAGGCTCACCAATGGTTTGCATCTTGTGGTGAACCCTCTGTATTCACTCTGGTGAAGTCTTCTTTTCATTGTTGACTTTTAAACACAAACACCTACCAACTGTTGTGAAGGGGTTTTTCTTCACTAGGGAAATAATTATTCTGTCGTCCACCACAGTAGTTTTCTGTGGTCTTCCAGGTCTTTTGGTGTTGCAGAGCATTCTTTCTTTTTAAGAATGTTCCAAATTTGGCCACACCTAATGTTTTTGCTATTTCTCTGATCGGTTTGTTTTGATTTGTCAGCCTAATGATGGCTTGCTTCAGTGACAGTGACAGCTCCTTGGATCTCATATTGAGAGTGTGGCAGTGGGGCTTGGTTAGAGCGACGGCTGCTGGAGGGAAGGGAGGAGTGGCTCAGCCGGTGATCAGACAGCTGGACAGAATCAGGTAATCAGTCAGCTATATAAGCACGTTTGTAACCTGGTTCTGGTCTCTTGCAGTAGGCTGGGTCCACACACGGACAGAGAGAGAGAGAGAGAGAGAGAGAGAGAGAGAGAGAGAGAGAGAGAGACGGAGAGAGACGGAGAGAGGAACAGTGGAACAGTGGAACATTTGCGGAGAAAGCGCAGCAGAGCGCGGACACAGCAGCTCTGTCTACCTTTGTTTGTTTCGGTTATTTCTGTTGCAATAAACTGGTCTATTTACTCACTCTCAGCCAGCTCGCCGTCCTTCCGGAACCCCAGTGAGTGGGAAAGCTCACAGAGAGTTAACAGCAACAGATTCCAAATGCAAATGTCACTCCTGGAATCAACTGCAGAACTTTTACCTGATTAATTGAAAATGAAATAATGAGGGAATAGCCCACAACTGTCCATGAAATAGCTTTTCAGTCAATTGTCCCATTACTTTTGGTCCCCTAAAAAGTGGGAGGCACATTAGTTAGTTATTTAGTTATGTAATTCCTACACCGTTCACTTGATTTGGATGTAAATACCCTCAAATTAAAGTGTGTGGTTAACGCACATCTTGTTTCATTTCAAGATGGTGTATAGTTGTATAGAGCCAAAAAGAAGAGAATTGTGTGAATGTCCCAATATTTGTGGACCTGACCATTTAAACATGCCACTTAATGGCACGGTGGTTAGTAGTGGTTAGCACTGTTGCCTCACAGCAAGAAGTACATATAATAATTACATTCTAAGATAAAGATATGTATGCTTGTATGCTTAGGATGAGGTAAGAGTTAGGGTTAACTGAGTAGTAGTTATGGTTATGGTTAGAGTAAGTCGACAGAAAGGTAATGGCCTCTGTAGGCAAGGAAACCAGACTGTGTGTAGGGGTTGTGAATGAATGTTTGGGAATCACAGTCAACGTCTCCCACTGACAGGCCTTTCAGGACACACACACGTAAGCACACACACACACACACACACACACACACACACACACACACACACACACACACACACACATAGTGTCCAGCAGCAGTCAGTGTGCATTTGAATAAAAGGCTGATCTAATCTGGTCTGTGGTCACAGGAGACACAACCAGGACGCAGTAGTCACACTTTAATGCTTCCCTCACTGGGGGGAGGTTGTTAATACAAAGTCTGAATGATGCCTTAGATTCAAGAGTACATAGAATATAAAAAAAATATCTCCAGCAGTGAAGCCAGTGGCCCTGCCACCCTTCCACACCAAGCTCAGCTCTTCATTTGCTGGGCCACTGAGATGATGCTGTGCCACAGGGGGAGCTCCCAGCTCCAGCAGTCATGTCAGCTTTCATTTATGGAGGCTTTTTTGTACATTACTGTGTACACATACACATTTTCACTGTCTTTCAAGTACATGCCTCAATTGGCACTTAAATATCCTAGATATGTTGCACTGCCTGCAGTCTGGTCTATCAAGAGAGTATGATAGTGTCTGTGAGAGTGTATGATAGTGTTTGTGAGAGAGTATGATAGTGTTTGTAAGAGAGTATGATGTAACATGTGAGCGCAAGACTAAATTATTTCTCAAACGGCCTCTCATATAAAATGTCAATTATTTGCACATAGCACCTGAAACAGGGAGGCGAAATGAGCTGCATATTCACAAACACTGCACATTCAAAAGCACACATTAAAACACAAACAAATACAACATGAGAAACGTGCTCTAATAGAAAAAAAATATCTGCATTAAGAAACAAAACACACATTAACAGAAACACGATCATCACCAGCTGTTACGATACTTGGGGACTACTTAATTCTTACTTTAGACAAGACCAGGTCATGTTGAACAAGAGGATAAAAGTTCTCCTGTAACCCTGCAGTTTTAATGATCAGTGTTTTCATTCGGCAGTAGTTCTCTCGGTGGTAAAGTGGCCATCACGTGACCACACTAGACCAATAAGATGCAGCTTTTTGTAAACGCAATCCAATCTTCCAGCTTCCCCTTTCCTACCCAGAGACTCCAGGTTGCCAGGTAGTTTAAGGAACCAAAAAGATGGATCTACAAGGAACTTCACTTATTCCTCTTTTCCAAAACATAAACAGTATTTGCAGAATAAATTAAAATTGTGAACGATTGTGAACGTTTGTGAACAGTTTCCTTAACCTCATTGTATGAGTTAATTTCTTTTAAATACAGGAGCTCCTTTGACACATCAGCCCAGTACTCCTTGGACAAGAATAGCATTTCATACACATGCAGTGCAATTAGGTGACCCGTGTGATAGATCTTGAGCTTATCTTCACACCGCTAAGAACTGTCAGTCACTCAAGTCACTGTTGCATTGTCTTGCATGACAGAGGATATGAGTCCCAGGAGTCTCTTGCACTGAGAGGAATATTTCTCACCTAGATTCTACTCTGACCCATTTACTCTCACTTAGCTCTTAAGGTTAATGTCTTCATATGCCATCATTGGTCATGGACTCTAACCCTAGAGGTGACCTAGCTTCACAGGGCAAATTATTAAAGACACCACTCAGAAGATGAGAATAGGAATTTACATAAAGTTATTGCACATATACTGCATCAGCAAAGATAGTTAAGATGCTAAATTAGCAGCATGATGGATTACCATATACCATAAAGTACTCAATGACTTGTTTCATGTCTTCATCAATCCAGTATGATGTCCATTTTTGTAAATTATGGTACCATTTAAGTCAAATAATGTTAGTGTGTTTTCTGTACACGGCTGATTTAAACACGCCACACGCCATGATGGTCTGTCATCAAGCACCGGTCGGACCAGTGTATGTGACACAGTCAAGTGGCTAATTCAGGATCTGTACCCCTCAATGAGAGCGAGCAAGGGATAGAGAGATAACAGTGATTTACAGGTTTTTAGCTGCTGCTAAACAAAAGACAAGAAGATGCTTTAAAATTATGACACAAGCAAACAACTCAAAGTCAGGAGGGAACAAAAGAAGGAGTTCATACGACTTATTACATAAGTTCCTCATTTAATTTGGACATTCATTACATTAATTGTGCGTGTCGACGCACCATTGCAAGTTATGCTCTTGTGTGGGATGGCCTGCTCTGCAAGGCTCATTGATTGGTATACTTTCATATGACAATACATTTGTACCTTAATTGCACAGTGAAGTGCTGATCCTTACGTGTTCTGTTCATAAGATAATTCTTTGCTTTCTCTTCCATGTGCCCATACTGAATTGAGTAAAAGGGCTTTTGTCCATTCTGTACCTTTTGCATGGAATGTGTCGCAGAAGGACTGGTAACTAACTGAGTTAATTTCATTTTGCGCTTTTAAATCCAAACTGAAGACAGTTCTTGAGGCTGACACCGCAACATGCACTTGTTATATGATCTGCTTCTCTTTATTTGTCCCTTGAAAAACAGCTTCTTAATCTCAATGGGATTTTCAAGGGAAATGTCTAAAGCCAGCCTGAAAACAATATGATGTTGTTGTCACATCATACACTAATGAAAGTGTAGACAATGAAATTGAAATATAAAATAAAAGGGCGACCCGCAGGCCGAGTCATTTCCCGCCACTATCCCCGGGTCGGGCCCTTGATCAAGCATTTGTGTTTTCATCATTTAAAAATCAAGAAGCGTCTCTATGTCTCTCTCAGAATGTTTATTCTGTTAATGTTACAGAGAACTTTAATAATTGTTGTAAAGATGTGTTCCTCTGCTGTGTCGACGTGATAAAGTCATCAAACAACTTTATTGACGGAAAAGTTCTTCTGAAAAAACTAAAAGTAAAGAGTAAAAAGTAATCAATGCCATATACTGCGCACAAGGATGTTCTCAAGAGTGCACTTTCACCATCAATACAAAAGCATTTCGCACAAAGTAACATAATAGTTACATATATACATGGGATTAACTGGCTCCTCAGCTTGAAGCAGGTAATATGAGAAAACTAAATCTAGTGGGAAAACCTTTATTTTGACCGCTGAGGTTTTTACGCAGCAAGAAATACATTGGTTTACTAGTGGTTTAGTAAATTTTAATTTTTAATGCAGTATCCTGAAATCAATCATAATGACTAACAAAATAATGAATTAGTTAACAAATGTATGCTACTGCTTTCTGTGATAATATTTATGATATAAGCATGCTTAAATAATAAATGTTATTTATATAAAATTATATACAATATCTATATAAATAAATCAGCCATTTACTGATGTGATCAAGGAATTGACAGTCCTCTTTCCAGGGCTTAAAATGTAATTCACTGGGAGAAAAGTGACTTTTGTCCTTGATGCTGGTCTCGCTGTAAAAGCCCCAAGTCTATGATAGTGTGTGTGTGTGTGTGTGTGTGTGTGTGTGTGGGTGGGGGGGGGGGGGGGGGTTAATGAGCAATTGAGCTGCATATGCTTACCCCTTTTCATTCACTTAAGAAGATGTACCATTTGTTCTGAGTGAGTTAATGAGCTCTGGTGCTCATTTTCTGGTTCAGAACACAAGCTAATTCATAACCATTTGAAGAGCTGAATTGTTTTCATCTCGGCTGATGCTTTAAATGAACGTCACAGCTTGCAGGGATGGACGTGTGGTGGAGGACTGTGTTTGCTAAGCTAAAACCAACCTAAACCGCATCATGACGAGGCGAGCCGGGACCATAGTGGAAAAGGGCCATAGGTCTCTAACCTTTGGTCTTCTCTTTTGCTAATGCTGATCTTTACATTATCTGGTTTAAGACCAAAACACATTTTTATGTTAGCTACTATAATTAAATCACATCCAGTTTATATTATATATTATTATACTGCAGTATTTGACCTTGTGCTCCTGAACCAATAAACTCCATTTAGTTTATTATCTGATTCAGACTGCTTTTGTTGGCAAATACTCTGACATAAAAACTACCTCACTGTAATTCTTCTTACTGTTTATATCTCATGAATGTTTCAGGAAAGGATTAACTCAAACACACTGTCAGGAAGTATTGATCATTTATACTCAATAAATATAAGTTTCCAGGGTCATTCAGTATGCATGCTGTGTTGGGTGAGTGATGCAGATTATTATTATGCCAGTGTGATGCCAGCACATGGAGTCTAGAATAAAATTAAATGTGACAGTAACATCATCCCAATGCTATAAAGTAAAACAGTTGTTTGTGATGTCATTTGGTTACTAAGTATTATCAGGGGGAATTTACACCGAAGAGAGTAAATCAAGTCTTGGTTAATCAGATGGATGTATTATAGCAAGAGACATGAAAGAGATTGATCTCCACAAGGGGCTACACCTCATTCATTTGCGATGTCTGATGGATAGTGATGGATTATGGGCTGAAAAATCACATGCATCCTAAAAGCCTCCAGAAGAGAACCCACAAAGTGCTGGCAAATGCCTGATCTCACTCATCCATAAAGCTTGCCAATTCATTTAATTTCATTCAATTTAATTTATTTTAAATGAAAGTGAAGGTCAAACAACTCTTAACCAAGTGTTTCAGAGATGTTTCATGCCTTCTTTTAGCCACTGGCAGATCTTCAGATTCCACTTGAGAAGAACAAATATGACATGAATTGATGTGACAGTGAAGATCTCAGGCAGAGAGAGGGTTACATGGTGGCTATAGCACTGTTGCCTAACAGCAAGAAGGTCCAGGTTCTGTGTGGTTCTACCCATGACGGGTTTTCCCCAGGTTCTTTGGTTTGTTCCCACAGTCCATAAACATGCAGAGGCTAATTGACCATAGTTGTGAATGTTTCTACCGGTTTAGGAGAATAAAGTGGTATGATTGACAACTATGGTCAATTAAAAATGGATGGATGGACTTTATTTAAAATATGAGAACATAAAGCAGAGAAGAACTAAAAGCTGAGCAGACAGAGTAACAGAGTACTGACAGAGAAAGAGGGAGAGGGGGAGAGAGAGAGTTACCATGACAGATAAGAGTGAAAAAGAGATTTTTCTGAACGAAAAAACACCTTCAACCACTTGTTTTCCATCAGACTGTATAGCAGCTCAAGTGATTGCTATTGACCTTTTGCGATATTGACTATCTGACAGAAGACATGCAAGTGTTTGAGTGTCAAGTGTAGGTGGTTGTAACAGATGGAGGCGTCATGGGAAGGAAACCATCATCTAATCTATATCATTCCAAGGGTGTTGGAAAAGCTCTTGTTTTCATGTTGCATGAAACATGTCATCAATCAGGTTCAATGCAAATAGTCAAAATATAAAGAGCAACGTGGTTTCAAGTGAATAATTGTTTTGTCATGGTTGTAAAGATGCAACATGGCTGTCAGATCACGTGGCTTCCCCCGTGTGAAAACTGCCACAGTCTGTTTGGTCATTTGAAAAATACACAAGGTAGCAGGTGATCACTTTCCATACAGGGACCACTTTTTTTTTTATAAAAATGGCAAAAAAAATTGTGACCCCAAATCACGCTATTAATCGTGACAAGAGCAAATTTGTGCGTAATGTAGCAAACTCATTATGTCTCATCTGTAACACTTAATTTTTTTTTTTTTTTTAATAGGTAAACTAATAATTTTGTTTGGTAAATGAATTATAACTCAATGTTTGTTATTTAAAATATATATCCACAAATAGTAACTAAAAGGTGGGAGACATTTTTTAGTGACACATTGGTGGATTCAAACCCAGTGTTTGGGAATCACTGCTCTATAGTGTTTGAATATGGAAATCTTCACCCCCGCGGTGGTAGAAAATGGATATTTCCAGTTGGGTGCAAAAAGGTTTTGTAATTATCCATGTAAAACTTCCACTGAAATAAAATCATCAATGAAAAATATAGGGCTAGATGATACAGCAGAAAATTCTACACAATAATTGGCAATATTGTAATAAGTATCAGATAAATAAAGACATATTTTTTTGTGTGGTGCAGCTCTGAGAGCTGCAAGGCAAATATAATTTTTCCGTGTCAGAATAAGTGATATTGTGACTTCTGATTGTTGGGTCCCTTCTAGTGATGGGATCGGCAGAATCTGTTCATTAAAATGATTCCTTCAAAAGATTTGTTCACCGAATGGTTCATTGCTTAGCAGGAGCCCAGTGCCCTGCTACGTGACTCACGTCCTCCCTGAGTGCAGTACGTTTGCGGGTCAGTGAGTGAGTTACGGCGCGAACGAGATTCACATCCTCCGCCTCAGTTCTCCAATTCTCCAGTTCTCTGTCTGTCAGTTCGCGAACTCTGCCCAAGATCGGATAAAATTGCTGGAGTTTGTTGTAAACTGTGCCCGCCATCGCAAGTGTTCAAACGTGGCAGTTCCACTCCCGGCCGGCTTGCTTGCTGCTGAGCTCAACTGAACTAAGAAAGGAACGAATCAGTTCTTGGACTGAATCATAGAAAACATTTCATTTAATTCCATTAGTGTGCAAATGGCAGCCAAATGTATAGATACATACTTTGTTCAAAAAGCCTGGATTGCACTACATTATATAAAGAAGAGTAAAGTGAGGTTGTTTGGCCTACAATACCTCCTCACTGGACCTAAGTTCCTTGACACCTCTTGTAGAAACGCGGGTGTTTAAATGGATACCATAAAATATTCGTATGCAAAGCAGCTTTTAAATATTAGCCATGCACAAGTTATGGTTAAATAACCTGTACATGGTGCGTGTGCAACATCAACACCTGCACTCTGGAAGTCACTGGGCAGTTGTGGCAGTAAAGGGATGCATATTGTCTGAAACAAGACTCTGTGGCCATAAACAACAAAAGTGATGGATATTAAATAACGTAGGTATAGGTCAAGAATGCATTTTGCACACCATGCAACATCAGCACCAGATTGGACAGGTGACACAGATTGTGTCCACAGATTCATGTTGTTGACTCTGTATTCTGACCTTAGCATCTGCATGTCCAAGCAGAAATCCATGTCCTCTGCTGCCTCATGTGTGTCTCTCATCATCTGAAGACCCATCTGCCATGACTTTTCTATTTATCACATTTCTAAGAAGTGGGTTCTCTGATGATTCTCCATTCCATTTCTGTCAGCTCAAACCACACTTCTAAACATTTTAATCCACAGAACCACAGCTTACTTTCTGAACTATTCTGCATAAAAATTCAATTCAGTCTTTAGTAAAGACTCACAAGACATTCTATAGTGGACTCAACTCAACCCAGCTTTCTGCCTCTATGATAACAATGATGCCACAGTCAAAGTCATATTTTCCTCATTCTGATGATGACATTAATTATGGCTGCTGACCTACATGATTTCATGCATTGCACTGCTGTCACATGATAGAACAAATACATGGACATGCAGACCAGTAAAAATAGACTCAAGTAAAGATAGCGGGGCGGGGGGGGGGTGATGTATGACAAATGCAGTACAGCTGTTGGTGTTGATGATGCAAGGCTGGACATGTTTGCGCGGAAGCAGAGGCCGTAAGAAGCCATCTCTCCTCCTTGTCAACCAGCTGTCTGGGGGTGGACCAAGAAAGGTGATCTGTGGTAGATATTGTGGACCAATATCCCCCCATTGCAGAAAGTTGGTAAGAACTGATCAAGTGAGGTTGCAAATTTGAATGTCATGGAAGTTGCAAACGCTATCGCTTAGGTCTTACTTGCACAGCACTGTGTAGCTGCAGATGTGAAGATTAAGCTCTGTTCCATACGTTAGTGAGAGCATGGTTTAGGTGATTATATATTCTAACACAACTGTTGAGAATGTTAAGGTTTATTTGCACTATAGATGTGAATGTGAAAAATGTACATTGATTCTGATGTTCGTTAGTTGTTAGTTATAACATTTTGTTTGTTGCATGCCATGCTGTACAAATGATATGTACAGTAGTAAGCAGAGGACTCAGCTCCTTATCACCAAATGAATTGACAGTTTGTGTACATTTGTAATAAACATTTTGCTGGAATAATGTTGTTTGTACATAATTTGTACAATATTTTAGAAAATATTCTGAGTAAATGGCAGCAAGAGATATAAAAAGGATTTCTGATTTATAAATTAGAAATTTTACCTAAATCACTGAAATTGGCCCAGGACAGCCAGCACAGCCGTCATTAGTAACATGGGGTTAAATGTCTTGCCTGAGGACACATCAGCATGCATCCTTGGGGAAGACATGCAGCATTACGGTGGGTAAAGAGGTAAAATCTGCTTTAAATATGTGTCAGACATGAGAGGAAAAGTGCTAGAAGGAGAGCAGCACATTGAAGGGAGGCTGTGATGTAATCGCTTCAATGGACAAAGGAAAGTTGTGAGACATGACAAGAGACTCTGCCAACTTCAAAGCAGAAGCCCCAGAGATGAGTTGTTTCAAAGTTAATGAGATCGGAGCATTTGTGTGCATAATCCATGCTGTGAGAGTTTGCGGTCTGTGTTGTTATTTTAAATGTGTATGAATGTCTCGATTGTGCATGTTCGATCTTGCAAAAGTGTTGTGGTTGCAGCTGGGGTTGTGTGGAGTGTGCTGATGTCATCAAGTAAGATTGTGGAAAGTCATAATTCAACATAATTGCATCATGATTTATATATTATTGGGCAAACACTACACGCAGCATATTCCCCCCCTTGTCAGTAGGGGATGCTGCAGCCCCCTCAGTAGCCCACCTCCCCTGGTGATGATGCTCATTTAAAGCTCACATAGAGTGGTCCTGTTGCACATATACAGTTGTATATTTGAAATGAAACGAACAAGATGTGCTTTAACTGCACACTTTCAGATTTAATTTGAGGGTATTTACATCCAAATCAAGTGAACGGTGTAGGAATTACAACACTTTCTATATGTGCCTCCCACTTTTTAGGGGACCAAATGTAATTGGACAAACTAAACAATCATAAATCAAACTTTCATTGTTTAATACTTGGTTGCAAATCCTTTGCAGTCAATTACAGCCTGAAGTCTTGAAGGCATAGACATCAACAGACACTGGGTTTCATCCCTGGTGATGCTCTGTGAGGCCTCTACTGACACACTCTTCAGTTCCTGCTTGTTCTTGGGGCATTTTCCCTTCAGTTTGGTCTCCAGCAAGTGAAATGCATGCTCAATCAGATTCAGGTCAGGTGATTGACTGATAACATTCTATATTTGCCTTAAAAAACTCTTTGGTTGCTTTTGCAGTATGCTTTGGGTCATTGTCCATATGCACTGTGAAGCGCCGTCCAATTTCTGAAACATTTGGCTGAATATGAGCAGATAATATTGTTGGAAACTCTTCAGAATTCATCCTGCTGCATTTGTCAGCAGTTACATCATCAATAAATACAAGGGAACCAGTTTCATTGACAGCCCTACATGCCCACACCATGACACTACCACCACCCTGCTTCACTGATGAGGTGGTATGTTGTGGATCATGAGCAGTTCCTTTCCTTCTCCACACTCTCCTCTTCCCATCACTGTGGTACAAGTTGATCTTGGTCTTGGTCACAGGTCTTTTACCTGTGTCATTGAGGATGAAATAATGAGGGAATAGCCCACAATTGTCCATGAAATAGCTTTTCAGTCAATTGTCCAATTACTTTTGGTCCCATAAAAAGTGGGAGGCACATATACAAAGTGTTATAATTCCTACACCGTTCACTTGATTTGGATGTACATGCTCAAATTAAAGCTGAAAGTGTGCAGTTAAAGCACATCTTGTTCGTTTCATTTCAAATCCATTGTAGTGGTGTATAGAGCCAAAATAAAGAGAACTGTGTCAATGTCCAAATATTTATGGACCTAACTGTATGTTAGTTATGGAGGTCTACTTACATACATTAACTTGTTTTTATGGTCAAAAACCTCCTAGTTGCTGTAAACGAGCCGATAGAAATCCTCTTTTCCAACGCTGTTCCCCAGCCACGATATTTCAGACTCCTCTCACACCCAGAAGACAGACTGTGTTGTGATTGGCCAGCCAGCGTAGAGGCTTCCCAACTGTCTTGTGATTGGCCAGTACCCGGAAGTGACATATTCAGCACACCCGCACTCAGAAGTGCAGCTCCCCCCTCTGGAACGGTGGATGCACTGCTACTCATTATCAAAGCATTGTTTTAACAGTGTTTAAAAATAGCTTCTTCACGACTCCCCGCCGCAGTCCCTTTTATGACTTTGACCCGGAGTCAGACCCAGAGTCAGATGACACTGTCGCTCGTGAAACACCTCCACAACGGACGTTATTCTTCTTCTGTGGTTCAATGTACGCAACCGGATGTGCCCAGACTAGTGCCCGGAGCAGGACGATCTGCTGTTCCGGAGAACTGCTGCTTACGTAACCGAACCGGGTTTTTTTCAGAGATCTCGCTGAGCCCGAGATTACAATAAAACACAGCGTTCTCAGCAGTGGCAGCGTTAATTCGAACTTCCAGTCTAGGTCCCCTTTAAATGTGCTAGGTTGCAAACTTTTGGGAACCCACCCTTGGATTTCATGTCCAGAAGCATTTAGCGTAATGCTAATGGTGAGCAACAATCACTCTACAACAAAATACGATAGCAGAAATAAGCGATCCCATTTGTAAAGCATTACTTAAACGCCTGGTCCAAATAAAAATGTATTAATGGAGTCAAAACTTGATTCAACTGATATCCTACTGCTTTTTACTCGCAAGTTAAAAATTATTCTGATATACTGTATCTGCATCATCATTGCAGTGCAATCTGCCATCCTGTTTGCCCACAGGGATACCATGATACATTGTAAAAGTGCGTTATGCCTTCTGATTTAATTTAGTTTCTTTGGTTTGTTTTTTAGACAACAGTAAGTTTTCCTTTACCCTTTTAACCAGTTTTGGTGTGTATATTCCACCTTCCTCAGAACTGTCACCTGATGTTAGGTGGTGATCAGCTGCGTGATCTTCCTGTTAGATTTGACAGATCAATCACTAAAAAACTGTCAATACCCACCTTGGGCAATCCAAAAAGAGGAAAACACAAAGGAAAACAACAAACAGAAATGGACAACCACAAGCAAAACATACTGCAAAACTGGTTAACATGCTAAAGGAAAACTTACGACTCTCTAAAAAACAATTGCACAATGGTACGGGGAAAAATGACAGAATTCTTTTTTTTTTACAACTTAAATTGCTGACCTAGACCCGCAGGAAAGCACTGAAAGACATATTTTATTACGGTTTAATAGTACAAGGGTGTGGTGCAATCTGTAGATAATATGGGTCAGTTTTGTGCCCAGGGCAAATAAACATCAATAAAGAGAAGACAGGGGTGGACTTCATCCACAGTATCACATTTTTGTTTTTAAATGCATCACATCTGCTAAAGTTTCCCCCAGTCTCTGTCCACACCCCGAATAAAACACAAATCACAAGCCTGACCCAGGGCTTTACCATTCCAAACTGTACCATACTGTACCAAACTGAACTGTACCATGAGTGAAACACATCAATACTTTTGTGGAGCCCAAAGTAGGGGAGCTTTGCTGTTTGTTTGTTTTAATGTAACATCTCTGGTATCAAACCAGTTTAATGTCATACTGCACACAAGCACAGAGCTGGGTTTTTTTTGGTCCTGCTCTCTGTCTCCCTCCTTCTCTATCAGTGGTACTGCAGCCTCACAGCAGGTGCTTCTTCTCAACTTCATTTCCTCATCTTTAGCAATTTAAAATAAAGAGACAAAGCTTCTCTGTGTGTGTGTGTGTTTTTTTTACATCCAGGAAAGACACATTTGTGAGACACAGACAAACATTCCAGCAAGCTGGCAAACCAAAGCAGGTACAATCACTCATGAGTGAATGGTAAACCGCTGCTAATATGGGCTGAGGATTTTTATATTGTCACAGTATTTGAGGAGGAGTTACGCTTACATTGGCTCCCACATTACCAGAGCCAAATTCAACTTTGTCACAAGCTACTTGTGGCTATGTGGTTTAACCATCCATTAACAAGCTGTTATGTGACACACCACACCTGTTTAGCAATGTTTTTAATTGCTCATGATAATGTGAAGTTACATACACAACAACATGTCATCGTAGGTTGTAGCCACACATGACATTTGGTACCCGTACACTTATCAGTGGAATTTACCGTTTGTGTGTGCGTGCGTGCGTGCATGTGTGTGTGTGTGTGCTCTCATGTTGTTCTTATACGGTCTCAGCTGGGAGTGACAGTCTCATACATAATGCATGGAGTACATGAGGATAAGGATAGCTGACACTTGGTTACTTGTCATTCAGGATACATCTACCCTTGGGGAACGGCCAGGACTTGCATGTAATCACATGTGGGTATTTATACACAGCCCTCACACGCAAACACACACACACACATACACACATACACACACACACACACCACACACACACACACACACACATTTTCAAAACTATTCTTGTTAAACCTCTGCATGACTTCATTCATTTGGAAAGCCTAACCCTACCACTTATGGTCATTTTTGTGCTATTCGTTGGTGTGTTATTGCCTATGCATCTACCAGGTAGACTGACAGCACCCTTTATTCCAAGCTTTTTCTTTTTTCAAACTGTCTGTCTAGAGTTTTTCCTCCATCGTGAACCAAAGTCTGGCTGGCCAACAGACATTTGACTTGACGTCATTTGATGTGTGATAGGTGGGGTACACCCTGGATAGGTTGCCAGTCCATCACAGGGTCACATAGAGCCAAACAACCATTCTCTCTCACAAGCACAACTATATGTCAATTTAGAGTGTCCATTTCATTTAATTAGACACTTGAAAACCCACAGGGAGAACATGCAAACTTCACGCAGAGGTCTTCTTGCTGCAAAGGCAAGAGTGCTAACCACTGGCCCAGTGTGAGATCAATAATGTCAAATAGGATATAATGTAATCCAACCAGTTCCTCAGAAATGAGGTTCTGCCTCATTGGGACCAGGTTTGATTACTGGTCCTAGCAAGCTTTATGCCAGAAGAAGTCCTAAAGAGGACAATGCAAGAACATTTGAAGTGACTGACTACCCTCACCCTAACCATCACAACTAAACCAATTCTAAGCCTAACCCTAAAACCATGTCTTATCCCCCCCAAAAAGCCCACTGAAAGGATTTTTGGTACTCACGATGCTACAAACACAAGAACACACACAAGTGTATTTCTCTACTGTAAATGACATATGTCCCTGTCAAAGTCAAAGGCTCCATTGAGCTTTGAGGCCAATAACTGTCCCATTATCTCACAATGGTTTGGCTTTCTACTCTTGGTCACCCCTGTCAATTTGCATGATTTTTCCTTAATAATAAATGATTGGTTGTTTGGATGAGAAATTTCAGTTAAAAATATCATATAGGAGACAAACACAATGATATTTGTGAAGTGAAATAAAGTTCACATGATTGACACAAAGTGTGCAAGAATTATTTAAACAAAATTAGGCATGTGCATACATTTAGGCACCCTTGTCATTTAATTGATTTCATTACCTTTAGCACTAAATTATTGGAACTCAAAATTGGTAAAATTTGGTAACCTCAGTGACCCTTGACCTCCACACACAGGTGAATCCAATCATGAGAAAGGGTATTTAAGGAGCCCAATTGTAAGTGTTTCTCCTCTTTGCATCTTCTCTGAAGAGTGGCAACATGGGAGCCTCAAAACAACTCTCAAATGACCTGAAAACAATGATTGTTTAACATCATGGTTTAGGGGAAGGATAGAGAAAGCTATCTCAGAGATTTAAGCTCTCAGTTTCAACCGTGAGGAACATTGTGAGGAATTGGAAGACCACAGGCACAGTTCTAGTTAAGGCCTGAAGTAGAAAAAATCTCGGATAAGCAGAGGCAAAGGATGGTCGGAACAGTCACAGTCAACCCACAAACCAGCTCCAAAGACCTAAAACATCATCTTGCTGCAGATTTTCAGCGACCTTTACACAAGGTGTAAACACAAGATGCTGTATGGAAGAGTAATGCAGAAAAAGCCTTTTCTCTACACCTGCCACAAACAGAGTTGCCGGAGGTATGCTAAAGCACATTTGGATGAGCCATCTTTATTTTGGATTAAGGTGCTGTGGACTGAGGACACCTTAAAGTTCCCATATTATACCCTACTAACCCAAGTTAAACTAGGTCCCGGTGCCCTAATGAACATGTCTGTGTCATGCTTTAGTCAAAATATATATAAATAAGGATGAGTTCAATAACCCTGCCAAAACAGCCCTTTTCAGAATGCTCGGTTTTGTGCCTGGTCATTTACATGTGAATGAGACCCAGGTAAACACACACCCACTGCTTCCAGGGGAGTGTCGATCTGACTTACTATCCACAGCCATGTGGATAGGATCAACAACAAAGGGCTTGTGAAGCTTGTGAAAAAAATTTTCATAAATAAAATATATCCACTGGACACAAAAATCCTCTGAGGCTGGAAGTTTGTGTAAAACACTGTGCTCCGCTGTGCAGCCACTCTTCCTCCCTCGCCTGCCCTCTCGTATTTCACAGGGACAAGGGGGAGCTATGGTGGAGCTGTGAAGTACTCTGCCTGGCGGGGTGCCAACATTCACGGTGAAATGTCCGCACTGTCGTCACTTGGTTGGGAGGTGTAACCATCGGGTGTTTTATCGCCTATACTTACACAAAGTGGAACCACTAAAACATGACTGAGTCTTGTTTTTTCACATTTTGGGGACTGGTATGGCCCACTGAGTCCCAAATATAAGTACTAAAAGATTAAAAAGTTGATTTTGCACAATAGGGGACCTTTAAAGCAGCATAGACCTATTTTAACACACATTTTTAAGACCAATTAAAGAGATATTTCACCTTTTAAAAGACAAATTTCTATTAAAACTGGGTCATCTATGTAGTAGAAATGTGAAATAATATTTGAAGAAAGTGCCTTCTTAGCTGAGAAAGACAGAAAAAATTATTTTTCGCTCATGTACACATAGAACTCCCAGAATGCATAACGCTCGTTGCCCCGTGAGACTGTGTCACTCCCAGAATGCACTGCGCTCGCTGCCCCCAGTGTAAAGCAGACTCCATGAGTTGTGTAAACACACAAATCCCTGTGAGGAATTAGTTGGCAAATACATTACGAACCTGCAAATTACACAGGTTTTTTTCTATGGTGCTAAATTGTACCGGAATGTCCAGTACAAACAAGAACAAGTAGTAAGTTCCCATTATTTGCCGGTCAGAGATTCAGAGTGGTGAAAACCTCAAGCCGGAAGGCTAAGCTATGCTAAGCTTGTTTGGGGTTTTGAGAGACACCAAAGACAAACCTGGAAACCTGGGTTCACGGTTTATTTCCAGCAGGAAGACATCACTGAGAGGTAAGCCTGACGCTAATACTCCACTCTATTTCTGCTCATAGTATACAATGTGATATAGTTGTCGGCAGTAAAGCGACAAACCCTTTATTCACAGAACTGCGGGGTGATACACAGCCTCTCTTATTATTGTGCGGCTCTTATAATAAGAGGAATAACTGAAAATATGCAGAATGACAGAGATATTCACCTGTGGCTCGCTAATATAAACACATGGAACACATTACTTCCTGCTTCACTGACGTCACATGTCGCGAACTTCTCGTACTTCCTACAGCGCACACACACATACACAGCTCCTCACACACACACAGTTACACACACCAGGTTTAGCCTGTAACATAGATTAGTTTGTCTGCCAGGGTGATTCAGTCTGTAGGTTAAGATGTGTAATAATAATTCATCTAAAATTAGATTTTGGCTTGGACATATATATTGTAAATATTGCATCTTGAATTTGCAGTAATCTGTATTGCAATTTAGATACAATTCGATTAATTGTTCAGCCCTACACTAAAGTATATGCTAAAATATGCAAATAACATTTACACAAAGCAAGCCAATCCACTTTTCTATGTTGATAAGAGTATTAAAATTAGGAAAAATAATGGTACAAAAAGAAATCAAGGGACATTTAGAATAGATAAAATGTGTGATTAATTGCGATTAATCACGAGTTAACTATGGCATTAATGCGTTTAATCGCGATTAAATATTTTAATCGTTTGATAGCCTACTATTTACCATTTACCATAGCCTACATAGACAACTTTAGAATGTTCACAGCTCACTCAGTTGACATATTTTGCTGAAAGGTTTGTTTTCCTGGAAAAAAGTAAAATCTTCGTTCATATTTTATGTGTAATTGTATTCCTTGTCCTTTACAGGAGAAGCATGGTTTAATCAAGTCTTGGAGAAACTCTTCACACCATCCAGCGTCTGCTGCTCTTCACCACTGTGACTCCTCCATCTGTGCATATTGTGTTAGACATGCTTTTAGATTTGGCTCCTTTAATTTGTACCCTTGAATATGATGCTAAAACATTTTCCTTTGTGAATAATAGTCTAAAAATGTTTATATTTGTTCACCCTGCATGCATGTGTACAACACAGTTCAACAGTAAAGACTTGTGGAAGGAGGCTGAAAAGTTACTGATTTTGTTGTTTCTATACTAAACAAGTTAGATTTACACAATAAAAACAATGCAGTTGTCATCAGTAAACAAAGTAGCTCTAATTCTGAAGTGTTTATCAACCATTTTCTCCACATTAAATAACTTTTCATTTAATAACACTCTAATGCAGCGGTCCTCAACCTTTTTTGCTCCGCGGACCGGTTTAATGTCAGGAAATATTTTCACGGACCGTCCCCCTAATGCTCTCTGGTCGCTATGGTAACGCTTAAATGTGCCTTCAAAATAAGATACACAAAACAGCTGTAAACGTTTCAATAATGTTGATATATTGGTTTCAATCGCTGAATGAAGCCTGTCATATTTGGAACAAGAGTCGGGACCTTAAATTGCTTGCACAAAACTATTGATCAGCACTCTGGGTTAGAAAATTGGCCACAATGGGTAGCATAGCTGCACCCATAGCTTCTTGCACACTTTCTGTAAATCTAATATAAACTTTATTTCACTTCTCAAATATCACTGTGCTTGTCTCCTCTATATTTAACTGAAATGTCTTATTCAACCAACCAATGAGTTATAAAGGAAAATCATGAACATTTACAGGGGTGCCCAAACTTTTACATACCACATATAACATATATACATGTATATATATATATATATATATATATATATATATATATATATATATATATATATATATTAGGGCTGTCAAAAGATTTTTGACAAATTTTTGACAAATTACACAGGGTAGCTGTGGATTAATCACGATTAATTACCATTCGTAAATATGCCAGAAAAATTCAAATTTTCTCTTTATATTGTTGTAGGAACGGAGAGATAAATAAAGTATGTGAAAATATAAATGTAAAGAACAATAAAATACTGTAAAAACCTTTTTAAAAACCTATACAAACTTAGTGAAAATTAAATATTACATTGTAAAGAACCCACATTATAAGACAATATAAATATATAGAAAAAAATTAAATACTGTAAATAACTTTAAAAAAAAACTTTAAACAAAATTATACATTGCACTGTAAATAACTCACATTATAAGCAAAATATAAAGAATAGAAGTTAAATAGTTTTCTTGGGGGTACTAAACCCACAGAAATTCCTCATCAGCACCTTTGAAGCACTGCTTCTACTAGTTAGCGTTAGCGTCAGCTAGCATTCTGACGCTAATGATAGCTGCTGTTCAAGTCTGTGTCCCCATCAGTTAGACAACTGTTCAGTAACAGCAGTCATTTACTGTTAATGTTATGTTATATATTATGTATATAAAAGACTATAACATGCAAATAAATTGTTACAGCACTTACAGTATCGACTCAAAAAATAAACATATATGGCTCTTTGTTTTCCTCTGTCACAAACAAGTTTACATAAGTTAATCCGAGAGAAGCCGCTTAAAGTAGTTTCGTCCGATCGATCAAATGCACAGCTGAGCTCCATGTGATGTTTACAGTTAAGTGTTCCCAGGCTCCTCCACTGTGTGATTATAGGGTTTTCCCCTCAGGTTACTGGAGGGTGAAGGGAGGGGTGGGAAGGAAGGGGTGGCCTATATATATATCAGGGGCGGACGGTGTATAGGGACGATTTAGGCGACGCCCTCCCAACTAGGAGGAGAAAGAGAATTTTTTTCTTCAGCAATTCCAAAGATCCTTAGTACTAATATTCCTTTCAGCCGTCTCTGCCAGCAAAGGTAGTTATTATCAGTGTTCTAGACATATCTGTCATTGTCCAATCATAATCGTCAGATTCAAGTCACATTTTATGGTTTTATGGGGCGATTTGACTGACGTGGAGAAAGGATTTATGTGCATGCAATAACGTGCTTGCGTCATATGTAAATTGAGCAAAGAGAGGAGGGGATAACTTCTCTTCACGTCTCTCGATAAGTTGTTTGTCTCTGCTCGCAGCGTTATGAGCGAAGCGAAGCTCACCGTTTTAAAAATACACGGAGGATTGTGCTCGTTTAATCGGTCCCAGCCTGAACAGATAAGTACACGTAGTTTGACCAGTGCCACGGAGTTCACGCTTTCATACGTGTTAGCTGTTTATGGCTCGTAGCAACGGACAGCAGTCATTTGAAGCTACGTTTGTTAGCTTGTTTGCTAACATTGTTGATGTTTGTATCGCTCAGGGTTTAACTGCAGGTTAAACTTCACGCAAATCAGACAATCGGACTGTTTTGTGTAAGAGAGTATTGTAAGATGCATTTAGCAACACATCTAAAGAATCTGCAATTTCCTTACACTTAATGAATAATTTGACTGCACTATCTTGTCATATGTTTGTTGTATGTATCTGGTAAAGGTTGTGAAAGCGCTTGGTCATTGGTCAGTTAATAAATACTTGACTTAATATGCTGCCCCTGACTTTATGTGATTGCTGGACACATCTTGTGTCCTGTTAAGCTATTTTACATCATACATTAGATTCATGTAAATAATATTTGTTTATCAAGTTGCCATCTAGTGGACACAAGGAGGACGGTTAATCATCTAACAAATTGATACTGTCTTGCTTTATGCACCTATTGAATGGGTCACCTTAATCATTATCAGAAAAGTGGCGGCTATTTTTTAGATAGCCGCCACTGCCGGTTCCATCTCCTCCCTGGCCTTGTTTTATGAAATACGTCACAGACTGCACATTGCGACATGCAATGTTAAAACAAATCTGCATATGATGCTGTGTTAAACGAGCAGTTCTAATCCTGAGAAAACTGGCCCAGTTTGACTGTAATCATGTGTCTTGACCTGAAACATGATTGGCTGAGTGTTGTTACGTATGGGTCTACATTTCTTGGAACTCAAGTGCTGTAAAGGCTGGAAAAGCTGCACTAGTTAAAATACAAAATGCTATGGCAGTTATCAACAATTTATAGAGATAGTTCCATCATGTCCGGACAGGATGGCATCTCTGTCCAAATCCAGATTGGGGTCCCCTATTATAAAGAAAATCAAAACCAGGTTGAAAACAATCTGATTGTTAAGTGTCATTGCCAGATCAAAAAGATCCTCTCTTTCCTCAGCCTCTACCACCAGAGCCACATATTTCATACACAACAGATTAATCAAGGCAATATTTCTTTCTTTGAAACAATCCAATTTATTGTGTTTATTGTCCGATTCTGTAGACAGTTGTTACCAACGGAATAGCAACTAAGGATGCAATATTGGTTGTTTTTCGGGGGGCCAATATCCTAAATCCATATCCTGTGGCTGCTCTCACCGGAGAACACCCCCACACACCGCCATCAGTAAATATCCAATCACTGTCAGTATGCAAATGATCAATGACAATGAGTCATATTTCACTCGTAGGAGGACGAGAAAACCCAGTTGTAACCAGAGGAATATATGGTCATTGCATTTTTTTTTTATATATATACAAAGCATTATTTTAGTCTTGATCATGTAGCACTGGACTACTGTTTATTTGGTTAGAAAGATGATAATCCTGTTTATACTGATCCAAACCTGATTAAATGTGCCAGGATTTAATGAACGTGAAAAAACAAAAACAAATGTGCAGTGTGTTATTCTAGTTTCGTATGTCCATGCAAAATTAAACACTCAGTCTAAAAACACCAAGCTGGTTTATCAACTGCATATTGCTCAAAAAATATTAGTTAATACAGCAGTGCTTCAATAACCAGGTTGCAATGCATGCTATAAAGTACAACTAAAGTTCATACATCTGTGACCATTTCTTCTCTGTCTTCTCTGTCTTCTTCTTATTCCACCGTTATTTGTCCATTAACTAGTTCCACATACTTTAACCAATGAAAATGTCTTAAAAATCTAAATCTTCTTCTTAACTTTTCCACATACTTAAACATTTGAAGTTCAAAACAATTAGGAAAGGATTCAGCTTCCGAAATATTCTACTTCTTTCAATCACAATGTCCCATTCAATTGAGTTGAAACGCACTTCAGACATACTAATGTTCTACTACTTATTCATTCCACATAATTCAATATAGTTAGATAATTATTCAGTCTATTCAGAGATATTTCATCCTTTGCAAAATACTCAACTTTAAAAAAAAAATCAATTTCACATTCAAATGTAATGAAATGAACCTCAGACACATAAATAATCTGGTCCCATATATGTAAATGTAGAAGCATCACTCAAACTTCAAAAAGGTTTGCAAAACATAGGACTTTCACCCTTTAGTTCAACTATGTCATGACTCCCACTCATTTTTCCCAGTTACGGTTGAAATTTCATGGAATGTTCAACCTTTTTCCAGAATTTTACTTTACTAACTCTCCAGTTCAAAAGTTCACTCTTCATACATGTCAATTTTCGACCAAAACTTCAGCTTGGCCTAAGCTCAGGAAACAATCCCACTTCAATGTACCCATAAACTTCTCTGTCTAGTATTGATACTGCATAATTTTACTTTCCTATCTCATGAGATATATGCATCAATACAGTGGCACCAAATACCAATGAATAATTTGAATATTTCCCTGCCATAAAGGCAGACAACAATGAAGTTTTGTTTTCATTATATCATTGTCTTACAATATATCTATTATTGCAAAATGTGTAGCATATTTCACCCCATTGACGAATGCCCTATCTCTCCTTCCAAGATAGCGGGAAACTTGGGTGTCATGATTGATGACCACTTGACCTTTTCAGATCGCGTTGCCTCTGTCACCCGATCATGTACCTTTGCACTATTCGATATTCAAAAAAACTGACTGAAAAGACTGTACCTGACTCAACAGGCTACCCAGCTCCTAGTGCAGGCTTTGGTCATCTCCCACCTTGACTACTGCAACGCCCTGCTAACAAGGCCTTCCAACCTGTGCTGTGAACAGATGGTCCAGAACATGGCGGCACACCTGGCTGCCCGCATCAAATTAAAATCAATGATGCCAGCCTACAAAGTGCTTCAAGAAAATGCTCTCCTAAAGGCTTATGCTACCCCTCAACCACTCCGTTCATCAAGGGATTGTCGTCTGTCAGTGCACCCCGCACAATACAATCCAGACTCTTTTCATGTGTCATTACACACTGGTGGAATGACCTACCAGAACAGGGATATCCCTGTCTATCTTCAAGAAGCTCTTGAAAACCCAGCTCTTCCAAGAGCATCTTCTGTCCTACCCCTACCCCCTCCCTCTGCACTCTCACCCTCTTTCAGTCCACTGTTCCTATCTAGTGGAGTTTTTTCCAAGACTACTTCTATGTAGCTTATTCCTCTCTTGTAAGTCGCTTTGGATAAAAGAGTACCCAATGAACTGCCAAATGACTGGAACATCTCACAGAAATGACTGGACACATTCATCAGAACACATGCCTCTGAATAAAATAGTTAATTTGTATTTGCTGTATTAATATGCAGAACTATGAGAGGATGAATATGATGTAACAGTTGTAATAATATGAATAAATATTTGTTTCCATTGTCTCCAGTGTACACTTATGCCAGTTTAAAATCCATATTTGACACATGGGGAAATAAAAAAACAGGCAATTTACTACTATACATTTATGTGCTAAAATGAAGGGACAATAAGGATCCCATTGAACAAAATCCCAAAGTTATATTGAGGCTATGTGGGGGCTTAACAGGTCAAAAGCTATAGACATAAAAAAATACATACATAAAACGTATAGAGTAACATATTTTGTGTTATGTGTAAGTACATCTGCTGTTGAGAGTTCTAGCATAACGTGTGCAATTAGGTCATACCATTTAGTTTATCTGTGTCTAAATACTCTCTGACTATAAACATTTTTTCTTCTGCTCTAAATTGTAGTAAACAAAGCAGAGCTGCAAAGTTTCAGACCATAGCATTTGCTGTGGTTGAAAATGTTGATCCAAGTTATGTTGAATATGAGTTTATTGCACTGTGCTGAGATGGTTAACACTGGCGCCTGACTAAAAAAGGTTCTCCTTTTGAATCCTGTTTGCCCCACAGTCCAAAGACATTCAGATTAGGTTTATGTTAACGAGACTTTGAAATGACTCTCCGTGTGAGTGTGAATGATTGTTTATCTTTGTCCTGTGATAGACTGGTGACAGGGTGTGTCCAGAGCTCCACCTTTAACACCATTTGACACATGAGATGCATTGTGAGAGCGTGACGGTAGCAGCACTGATCTGTTGTCTTGTGCATATCTGTAGTTCACACCAGGTGAGGAGCTTCTGCTGTGTTTCACCAAAACAGAAACAATCAGACTGAAGGCAATATTTAATATGATGAGCTGATGTATCAGTACCAATGCTGTTATGATAATCAGTATAGGCAAGTAAAACTGTGGGGGGGCATGGAGACTTTCCAACTGTGCAATGTTTCGAGCCAAAGTGAACAATGATTCACGACTACTAAAACCCAAGATGAGAAAATACCACAACGCATATCTCAGTGTTGGATTCAAGGTGAATGTGGTAGGAGATGAAGAAAGACCTCTCTGTGTGTTATGTCTCTAAAAACATTGACGGGGACAGCATGAAACCTAATAAATTGAAGAGACACTTGGAGACTATTTACCCGAGTTACTTCATTAAGCCACTGGAGTTTTTAGTTGCACAGGAAATTATTGAAAGAAAAGTTAAATGTTTGATCTAATTGTAGCAGCATGGATGAGTTCCATCGCATGCATTATAGTCAATTTAAATCCACGTGTAAATACGGCAGATCTCCCCGTCTCGCTCTTTGCACTCCTGTCCAACACGTCACTTCAGATCGGAGTGTTTGGCTCTTGGTGAGTAGGACCGTGTGCTGATTCACGTTTCTAATGCTCATCTACCTGTGCACTTATGGCATTTCTTTTGTTGTACTGCAGAGCGACTGGGCTTGCACGCCTCGCCCAAGGTGCGCTGTTTGTTCAGCTTGCGGTGGTAAGTGTCCTTTCACCACCAACAGACTCAAGAACTCTTTCGTCCCCCTGGCCATCAGACTGTACAAAAGCTCACAGTGATGGCAACAGGCACAATAGACAATGGACAAACATGTGCACTACTTCCTGGACATTCTACGATCTCTTTATACTTTTAATATAGTTCATTCTACGGTCACTTTATATTTTTAATATAGTTAATTATAGTTGTATAATATTTTTTTTCTAGTCTAATTCTAATTCTAGTCATTTTCTATTTTTATAGTTTTTGTATAGTTTTTTGTTATTTTGATAGGCATGTTCATTGTTCAATGCCTGTCACTGCCACTAGATACTTGAATTTTCTTCGGGATCAATAAAGTATCTATCTATCTATCTATCTATCTATCTATCTATCTATCTATCTATCTATCTATCTATCTATCTATCTATCTATCTATCAAGTTTACCACTGCGCTACCACTGTTATTCTCTTGTAATAGGTGTCAGAGGAAGATTTACCAATTAGATTTGATTAGAAAAAGAATAAAAGATGCAAAAGAAGATGTATGCTGTAATAATGTCGGTTGGTGGTTGGAAGTGGTTGGAGCGTCGGTGTGGTGCGTGTCATTACCCGACCTGTAACAGAAACTCGATCCGTTCTGTGCATGTGCTTTGCTGAATTCCGAGAACCATTGATGCTCGGACACCTCTCTTGCCTCTCAGTCCAGGATGATGCAACTGATCATAACTGAACTGTCTAGTTATCGCGGGTGCGAGCAGTCTCAAACGTTTCAGAGGATGGATGACATTTGCACCATATGCTTAGCGCGAGTTCAGCCCATGGATGTATTGGCTAAACCATTGACAGTTCTATATTGTACTCCTCACAATCTCTGCAAGCATAATTTATCGATCACGAGTGGCTTTTCTCAGGCTCAACAGATTAGATCACAGATAAACTCAGCTGTCAGATATATTCAGAACCTTTTTAATCTTGATGTGTGCTTCAGCGAGAGAAATCGGAAGTGTGGCCTGACAGTTGGCAGCTATGGAATACTCACCAAATACAGCGACTAAGTTGCTAGAGGAGACACTGAGTGGGGAGAACAACGAGATGCCGCTAAAAGAAATTAGAGACAATCACAGAGGCAAGAACAAAATAAAGCAGAAAACACAGAAATCGTCCATCATCATCATGCTTTATCCTCCACATGAGGGTTGTGTGGCTGCTTGAGGTGGGGTCACAACCTGGACAAGTTGCCAGTCAACTGCAAGGTCAACAAACAGGGCTAGGAAAGTGTTCCTCCTCCCATTTCTCGTCGACATTTCCTGAAAATGTAATTCAAATCAGTCCGTTCCTTTTCGAGTTATGTTGATAACAGACCTACAGACAAACTCGCTTGTGCCACATTGTCCACACAATTACATGAAAACATATGATAGAAACCAGCAAATCCAACCTTAGACACTTAGGATTACCATGACGTGGATGACAGGAACACAGACAGAGTGGCTCCAGGCACCCCCATACCTAAATGGATAATGACCGGATGCATGGAGTTGTTTGTTCTTAACAACCATGAAGAGTCATGCATGTGTCATGTTGCTTAATGAACTGGTGATCAATTTGCTGCAGACACTATGAAAGGGATCCAAAAAAAGTAGTATATGCGTGTACTCGAATGCAAAAAAATATTTCCACAATTCAGAATAAACCATCACATTCAATGAGGGATCATATTGAACTCTGGTTTTGTGAGGGATGGTAGTTTTCTCCTTAATTCAAATGTTCTCTCCCGCTCTCTCTCTCTCTTAAGAATAACAGTGTTTATCTCCAAAGTTAAAATAACTACACCTCAAAGTAATCAATTACAGCTATTACGACATAACTTTGGTTTACATGGAAACGCATCAATGCACTGCATTGTATTATCCTTGTATATGTTGTTCTCTCGTTAACTGGTCATTCCAATGACTCTATGTCAACAAGGGCAGATAGTTTCCACATCCTCCTGCTCAACAAGAAAGAGCAGTCATACATTGGTCGCACTGGCCACAAGGCTTTTCATGTCAGCTGCTCGAGTTAAAATATTTGAAATCATGTGAAAGCCAATGACCTTTGAGATTCTCCTGTCCCCAAATCAAGCATGATAGTGAAGGAGAGGGAGGGGAGTATGTAGCAGTCATGCAAGTAAACACTAATGTTCTGGCAACACAGCATAAGCTGTAGTTGATGGACATTTTTTATAATGCTGCTACTGCTGCCTAATTAGTGTACCAACTTCCAGGATCTTATCTGAACTACAGGAGCCCAGGGGGAGCGTCATCGGTGGAAGTTAAAGTGAAAAAAAAACCAAGATGTTCATTAAAAACAAATTCTCCTAAACTACACATGCCAATGAATCGGTTAGAATCGAATTCTCAACCAGCCCCAGTACATACACACAACAACAAATTCAGAGTGTGTGTGTATGATCTACAGAATATGTGTATAGTATAGTGTATATAAAGTATATATACATATATATGTACATACGTATGTATACATACGTATGTATAAGTATATGCATATATATGTGTATATATTAGTAATGGATTGTGGATTGCAAGGATTTGTTGACTGGTTTATTCTGGTTACATTCTTACATCATATTCATTCATAACTTTTGAACATTCATTGCTGTTGTTGATTTTGTTTGTTTAGCTACTTAAATTACATTGTTTTTTATTAATTCTTACGCCTTGTGTAGCTGTGGTGTATGCCCAAATATTTTGTATGATATTTATTTTTTTAATTCCAATACTTTCTACCTTCTTGTACCATGAAAACCATATTCTAAATTCTATTTTCATTTCAGGTCGTTTTTCCCTCTTAAAGCTCACATAGAGTGGTCCTGTTGCACATATATGTTAGTTATGGAGGTCTACTTGCATACATTAACTTGTTTTTATGTTCAAAAACCTCCTAGTTGCTGTAAACAAGCCGATTGAAATCGTCTTTTCTGACGCTGTTCGTCAGCCGCGATGTTTCAGGGTGAACTTTCAACCCCCAGAAGACCTCGAGTCTTGTGATTGGCCAATACTATTCAGCACACCCGCTCTCAGAAGCGCAGCTCCCCCCTCTGGAATGGTGGATGCACTGCTCATGATTATCAAAACATTGTTTTAACAGTGTTTAAAAATAACTTCTTCACGACTCCTAGCTTCTGACTCTGGGTCTGACTCCGGGTCAAAGTCATAAAAGGGACTGCCCTTTTATGACTTTGACCTGGAGTCAGATCCAGAGTCAGAACACACTGTCGCTCGTGAAACACCTCCACAACGGACGTTATTCTTTTTCTGTGGTTCAATGTACACAACTGGATGTGCCCGGACTAGTGCCGGGAGCAGGACGATCGCCTGTTCAGGAGAACCGCTGTTTATGTAACTATTACGGGATTTTCAGAGATCTCACTGAGCCCCGAGATTACAATAAACACAGCGTTCTCAGCAATGGCTGAACTGTTTGTTTCGAAACTTCAGGGCTTCATAAACAAGGTAATGACGCAGATACACACCATAAAACAGCGTTAATAGGAACTTCCGGGCTAGGTCCGCTTTAAGTTTAAAGGTGCCATATGTAAGAATGTGGCCAAAAACAGTTACTACATTCAAATTCAAAATACCGAGGTCTTTTAGGTTTCGTTTCCTGATGTAACTGGCAACCCGTGGTTGCGCAGCAGCTGAGACTCTACTGACTGCAAAGATTGGTAGACGGTGGTAGGTGGCGCCACATGCCAAGACATTATTTCAAAACATAAACATGATGATGCAGTCTGCAAAATATTTTTTTTTAATGCAAATATTTTGGCTGTACTGTTGTTGGTGGTGAGTTCAGTATGTTATATGAATATTATTCCTGAGTCTCTGTGACATATTAGGAGGATTTTATGGCTAGTTGAATAAAATCAAAATTAAATCAAAAAATGCCAAGAGGGTGAATACTTTTGCAAGGCACTGTATATGTATGTATGTATGTATATATATATATATGTATACATATGTATATGTATATATATATATATATATATATATATATATATATATATACACATATATATATATATATATATATATACATATATATATATATACATCAAAATGTATGTATATGTAACCTAATTATGACAGGGTGATAAATGTCTGACTACACTGATTACACTCTCATTGACTGAATGACGGTATCTGTGTGATGTTATGCAAGAGAAATTTGTCTATTGATGTAAAGTGTAAAGTGGCGATCTACCCACACAGAATCTATAATGACTCCTCAGACGCACGCCCACACTCTCACACAACATCAGGGACGTCTTCCATTCATGCTGGGACACAAAGGTAGGATATGCTCAGGGACTTCTCTTAACCACGATCAATGATGTAACTTAATGTTGATGTTACTTAACCACAACATGATTCACTCACTGTGTCACAACAACAATGCATTGTAATTCGCCTGTTTTGTTTTGTGACAAAGATTACGTGACATGATGTAAACCCCATCCCCCACCACACACACACACACAAACCATCATCACCTTCCATCACTCCAAAGCTGCATACAGATCTGCTTCATCATCCCATAAACTGGATTAATTGTGCACAGCCTTTCACCCCCAACTGACACTGGTAGCTGTAAAACAACCTCACCTCCCACACTTATGTGGAAACGCTCATAATAACACTGCCATGCTGTCACACAAGACTAACTGGGTAATGTCACCTCCACAGAGAAAGTAATAATGACACATAAAGGTAGACACGAACGCCGATGTGTTGATACATACATTACATTTCATGACAGATGCTCCAGTTTCTTCATATAATATAATATAAAAATAGAGCTTTAACATTGACATTTGATCACTTTGGTGATATCACAACCTCGACACTGATTCCAGTCTGGAACACAACACATGTGCTGCTGATGCATTTTTATTATTATAATTCATTACATTTCTAGAGCGCTTTTCTAGACACTCAAAGCGCTTTACAAATTGGCCATTATTAATTAACACATTCTCACTGGTGGTGGTAAGCTACGTGTAGCCACAGCTGCTCTGAAGCAGACTGACGGAAGCGTGGCTGCCAATGTGCGCCAAACGGCCCCTCCGACCACCACTATCATTCATACATACATTCATTGCATGTTTTTTCAAATTTACCATATGGCCAATTATCCAACGCCACACACTCCACAACATGACTCAGCAAAAATCTTGTTCCCTGTTTCCATGATTTTTGGATTGTATCCGATTTTGAATTTTCATCTTTCTGATAATCCAGTGTCCAGTGACTTTAACCAATATCGAACTGATACTCATACTTGGTATCAGGGCTCTAATATACAGTAATATACTCAGGGATAGCTTGATATCACATATGACCAGTACCAATAATAGTAAAATATAGATTATTCTAAGTATTTTGCTGCAGCAATGATCAAGAGAATGCCACTACATAAACGCTTACCTCTTGAGCAGGACTGTGTGTTCCGATGTTTTGCATGTGGGTGTGAATTTAGGTGTTTGTATTCTTGTCCAAATATCATCAAAAGTCTCTCACCAGAATAATGTCCTCTGGATTTAGAGGGCAATTCATTTAGATTTGAGCAACAAGAAATAGTCAACAGTCCATAGGTCACCACAGCACCAAGCACAGTCAATTAAATTAAAAGTCAAATACAGTAATCCAGAAAAGGCCACAAGTGAGCAAAGGAACTAAAGTGGATTTCAAAAATGCAATTATTCCCTCAGGGGACTGAATAATGAATCACTTTAAGTTGATAACAGCCATGAAAAAAGCAGGTCCTGTCAGAAGACACATGCTCTGCTCTGCACTCTGAAAGAGCGTTTGTATAGTTATGGCTCGTATTTCATAAAGGGACACGTGTATATTTAGGGTAAGCTACCGAGGGAGACATTTGAATATGTCGATTTGTATGTTGTGACAGGATCAGTTACAAACACAAAATTCACTGCAACTGGATTCCCCCCTCTCTCCCCCCGGGGAAACACCAGACACCAAGCAAGGAATAAGAATCACACTGTTGCCTGTTAATTATCCTTTGTTTAAAGTTTATAAACATTTTCTGTGATGATTATCTACCGTGTACCTTCACACTCTGTTATTCTGTACAAGCCAAAAGTACATTTACACTGTAAAATACTTCAAGGAATCCACAGGCTTTGACATGTATGATAAGTATTTGTGTCCTTTACTGTGAAATTACTATATGTGTGGCTATTACAGGGAAAATGTTATTTATTCAATGAAGTGCATTATTTAGAAATAAAAATGATGATAGATCACTGTAAAAATTACTTGATTGTTAAGTTGCAGTAAACTACAGTATTTATACAGGGAAATAATATTGAATCACAAATATATGCTATTGTGTTACAGACATTGTACAGTACTTATGCAGAGAAATACTGCTAAATCACTTGACCTGCTAGTAAAGTGCATTATTTAGTGCAGGAAATGCTGCTTAATCACAGCAATGCATGCATGACATTGCTTCTGTGAAGTTACAGAAAATAGGTGTCAATTAACATTGCTTTACTACAAAATGCAACTTAATGTGAACATGCACGATCCAGGACACATCATTTACTGTAAATATACACACAAAATGAATGCAACTTGTAGCAAGAGATTTAAGTCACATATCCTAAAGTGTAAAAGAGTATCACAAAAAGAGGAGCAATCCATTGACATTCATATTAACTTGTTTGATTAACTGGATTCAGCTAATTAACCAGCGCATGTTCTGCCTCGTAAAAAAAATCCTTTATTTTCGTTTAAAACAATCAACCAACCAGATATTTTCAACTGTAGTGTGGCAACGACAATCTGTCAGAACAGCGAAACATGAGCTACAGAGAAGGGACAATGTACAGTAGCAAAGCCGCAAAGTGTATAAGGATGTTTGCAGACACTAAACAGGTCAGACCAGGCACAATAAACAGATGAATTAAAGCCTGGGATGAACACAATGTGATGAACTGAACTGAAGAGTCACATTTTTCCACATTAAAGCACGCTCATAAATCTGAAACTAATGATTTCCCCACAAACAGCAGCTGATCATGCAATAGCAAAAAAGTCCCAGTAAAGATTAAACACACATTTTAAATCATACATTTTGCCCTCCTTACCTTCATGAGAAGGTGTGCCAGAATTGGCTGGGGATCATTGGTGTTGAGTCAAGTCCAGAGCAGCTTTACACAGACCTGTGCAGTTTAGTCACTGAGGGAAACTCTGCTGTGCAGGCGCTCCTTCACACAGTCACAGTGACAATGAGAGTGACAGTGAGAGGAGGCAGCGGCAGCAGCTGTAAGAAGCAACAAATAGAGACAGAATGCTGCTGGTCTCTCTCTCTCTCTCTCTGTGTGTGTCTGTGTCTCTATCGCTCTCTCCTCCTCCTCTCTGTCTCTATGAATCTGCACCACCAACAATCTCTCTCCCCAGCCCCCTGCTCTCTTGCTCTGTTCTCCCTCTAAATACCCTTCTTGGACACATGCATTCTCCACACTGCGACCCCCACTCCTCACTCTCTCTCTCTCATTCACACACACACACACACACACACACACACACACACACACACACACACACACACACACACACACACACACACACACACACACACACACACACACTACTCAGTCTCAGTGCTACAAGTGCTGCTACATTTCTGCTACCGAAATTCCCATGCATTTAATATCCTGACGTAACCCTCCCATTTTTTCGGGTTTTTGGACTGGTTCTCGGAGAACACTGGATGTGCCCCGTCTGTGGATGGTGTCAATTAAAAGTGTCCAATAAACGCAATCAATGGTGAGCAATGGGGATTGAATACCTTGCTCAAGGGTACCCCAACGATTGACCTCTCAGGATTTAAAGCGGTTTCCTTTCCACAAGGCCATAGTGCATTGGGTGGAATCAGCCAGGGTTGCGTTTGTGAAAAATGCCTGCTGTCCGAAAGTGTCGCTCCACATTTCCCTTCTTTGAAATAGGGATCGTAGATTTGCAGATCGGACAAACACACTTTGAATATGACATTGTGGAGAAAAAAGTCCTCCTCACATTCTGGATGGAAGTTGTGTGTTTTCTTCCCCCCCTTTTTTTTTATACCCTTTGTTTAGTAGAATTGTATAAATTGGAAGGCTAACTAGGTGATCAGCTCGTCTGTGATTTGCAGCTGGTGTGGTTGACCGTGCAAGCATGAGATCTAAGACTGGCTTACCTGTATGCCAATCAAAAGGTAAATGCCCTAGTGAGGATGGATGATAGGCTAACTTTTTTGTATTTATTTTATTTTTTCAATGCCATGTGATCTACCCACACTACTTTTGAGATCAACCGGTCGATCACGATCGATGTATTGGGCACCCCTGAGCTAGCATATACATAGGATGCTTTGCGAGAATTGTGGCTTCCTCTTTTTTCCTGCTCACTTCAATGAAAAATTGACTCACAGCAGACGTGCGTAAATGGAATAAATGAGAAGGAGATGGAAATGGGGTTTGGAGCAATGCGATGGCCAATTGGTATTCACATAATCCTGTTTAAGCTTGATCACACTTTGGTAGCCATATCAATAATTTTGCCTTTGGCCCATTCACACCAAATGTGAATATACAGTATTCATATCCAATCCAACCCTGCAATCAGCAGACAATCTGCTTTACCATCAGTAAAGCATATTTTTGCCAAGAATGAATACTGATCAAATTAAGGAAAAGAAAGCAGGCGAATAAACACTGATTTCAGCATATTGTGTATTGATAGAAAGAAATCGCACAATACCTTCAAATTTAAGAAAATCGGGCTTTTCTTGAGTGGATTGGAGCGCAGTCCTTGTTCAAAATCAAATGTTTAAAGTTGGAAAACACTGTCAGGACTGGAGGAAGTAACATGTCGTGAATGAAGAAAAAAAAAAGAGGAGAGAGAAAGAGATCTTAGAGCTATACAGTTGACAATTGATCATTTTATGGATACTGTATATGGTCACCATGGATACAAGCCACATCAATAACAAAGAACCAAAAGATAGGAAATTTATTTTTTTCAAATCTGTCTTTTTTTGGCCCTTTTCCACGATGGTCCCGGCTCTTTTCACTCCCGATCAGCTGCGCTGTCGCTGAATACACCGGATTCCTCTGTTAAATATTGAGACATTTCCCTGATAGTTGTTGGAAATTAGCCCATGTTTTTAAGACTGTTAAGTCTTTTTTACTGATCTACAGTTCGACATTGTTCGGCTTGATTCTTGTGACTTCACTGTGAACAATCAGTGGCCGGCAGTCTGGCGACATCACACATAGTACCTCCTCAGCGCGCTTGGAACCTCGCCAGAGCAGGTACTAAAAAAAGTACCTGGTACTAGGTACTATGCTAGTGGAAACACAACTTAACCGTGCCATGCCGAGGCGAATCAGTGGAAACATGCCATTTGACTTTATATACATATTGTTATTTTTCCTTGGTTCCTCCCATCAGTGCACTTCTCATCAATCAATCTATCAGACATAGTGGTTGTTGATAAGCAGCAGAAGAGGGCAGTAGTACTAATGTGTTTATATGACATTAAGAAAACTGAATTATTGTCTTAGTCCCCTTTCAATCAGGCTTTTAACATGCATGTAAGCATACTGACTCTTTGGCCTTGCGGTTAGATAACTGTTAGCGTGCTAGGCTCATACTATTAGCAGTGATTTTCAAAATTTAAAAGATGCACAGTAATTATTAATAGTATGAAAATGGATAATACAATTTGTGAGTATTTTTTGTTACATTCTATTCTTCACATCTCACACACATTGTCTCTTAAAAGAGTCATCTTAACAAGTTGGTGATTAAAGACAACATCTACATTATCACCAGTTGACTATCGTTAGCTCAAAGGTGAAGTAAGAAGTTTATAGTGCCATCTAGAGGAGAGGCTGAAATTTACAACAAAGATCTACTCCTCTGCTCACCCCCTCCCTTCCCTGAGCGCTACGATATCCGCAGCTGGTCAAATGTCGTCCTCGTTGTCTTTCTCCGTGTCAGCAGATGAGGTTCGTGAGGCGAGGGAGAGGGCGAGCTACCGCGGCCGTAGCAGACGAAGCGGAGAGAGTGGAGGCGGGACTTCCGCTACAAGTAAAGAGACGCTTGATTTGTTCTCTCGCGTTTGTCCTTACAGGCTCCGGTAGAAACATGGCGTCTCGCTGCTCACAGTGGCTATGCAACCGCGGCCCGCGACCATGTTATTTTACATGACTTTTTGAAACACTACAAAAATGAAACAAAAACTATTATACAGCGACTAGACAATGCAGGAGCACATAATATGTATAAAAAAAGTGGATTTTGGGTTATATAAACCCATAAATACTACACATTGTCCCTTTAAGCTCACATGAGAAGACACTAGTAACAATGGGTGACACATTTTAGTTACTTTTTAAACAAAACCTTGACGAAATATCTATACATATTTTTTGTACAAGATTGAATAGTTTTGATTAGAAAAAGAGTCTGATCTCATAGTCTGATCTCGGTATTACTTGCTGAGCCCTGGTTGACAGTCACTATATCACATATTGTGATAGGTGATAGGAGCAGAGAGAGAGAGGCAGACTCATGCTGAAAAGTCCATATCTCCACTCCCTTTCTGAGTGGCGTTGAATAGTATGCTGGCTCTGGGGATAAAGGACGTCTTCAGCCTGTGTGTTCAGCATGACAGAGACAGAAGTCTGCCATCGAACATGTTCCTTTGTTTGGTGAAAGTGTTCGTGGGTGGTGGCCATTGTCCATGATCGTCAGCATCTTTGCTCAGGGTCCTTTTCTCTGCAGCTACTGTAAATTGTTTGTGTCTCCAGCTCAGTACCAATTCTAAAGCTGGCTGTAGTTACCTGCCTGTCTCTTCTTAACGACAGAGGACACTAACAAGGACAGACTGGTAAAACATGCAGAGGAGCTTGCTACAGATGTTGAACAACCCCAATCTTCTCAGGAAGTACAGTCGCCCCCTCTGCCCCTTCCTGTAGAGTTAGGGTTGCCACCTGTCCCATAAAATATGGAATTGTCCTTTATTTGGCAATTAAATATTGCTTTACCTATTGAACCAATAAAATAAAAGACAGAGAGTACTAAGGCCAGCAAAATTGTCATGGCAGGATCTACGCAGGATCCCCCTCGCCCAGGCTCCAGTCCTCTGTGTGTCTGCGCATGTGTGTGGTGATGTCACGGTTGCCTAGCGAAAGACCGCACCTTTTAAAAATGTCCACTACACCACATCCTCAAAAGTGAAAACGCTTGCAAAAGTACAGACGTAAGTGGGAAAAGGCACAATTGCGAAATGTGTCGGCGAGGGTTTTCAGTTGTGCACCGTGGGCTGTCTGACATCAGACAGCATGCAACATTCTGATATGATTGATTTCCTATCTGTTTGTGCTGTTGCCAGAATATGTCAGTGCATTGGCCTATTTTAGTAAACTATTGTGGTTTGATTCATTGTTTAGGATGTTGAGTTTTTAAAGTCGAATGAACTATAATTTATTTAAAGCCCTTTGAAACCCAAATCCACAAAAGTCTTCCAACTATGTAATTTAGGGTCTTATGTATATAATATTTAACATGTAAAAATATTAGAAATCAGTTTTCATCCAAATTCATTTGAAAGAACAAATTAGTGCAGCCTCGTCACACCACTCTGTTATTGTTCATGGCGTCTTGAAAACAAAACAACGCAGGATTATTTTTCGCCACACCCAGAGAAATGTTGCTGCTTTGGAATTATTTTTCTTTCCACTGACTTATCTTCACCTCCTTATATACCTGTCCACACTGACGGACACTTTCCATCGCCAGCGCGAAGCCTCCGCTAGTTGACAATCAGAGCATTATCTGCCACGCCCACACTGTCCTGACCAGTGGTCTACACCAGTCTAAACAGCAGAATGAGCTGTATTCAAGCCAGGTTTTTTAATAGTTTTATCCCTTTATTTATTTTTTTATATACAGTGTTCAGTGATCATTACATAAATTCTATTATTAGCGTGGTTTAACAATTTTAGCTTAAAGGGAGACTGTGTAGTATTTATGGGTTTATATGACCCAAAATCCATTTTTTTATACATATTATGTGCTCCTGCATTGTCTAGTCGCTGTATAATAGTTTTAGTTTCGTTTTCGTAGTGTTTCAAAAAGTCATGTAAAATAACATGGTCGCGGGCCGCGGTTGCATTGCCACTGTTAGCAGCGAGACGCCATGTTTCTACCGGAGCCTGTAAGGACAAACGCGAGAGAACAAATCAAGCGTCTCTTTACTTGTAGCGGAAGTCCCGCCTCCACTCTCTACGCTTCGTCTGCTACGGCCGCGGTAGCTCGCCCTCTCCCTCACCTCACGAACCTCATCTGCTGACACGGAGAAAGACAACGAGAACGACATTTGACCGGCTGCGGACACCGTAGTGCTCAGGGAAGGGAGGGGGTGAGCAGAGGAGCAGTTCTTTGTTGTAAATTTCAGCCTCTCCTCTAGATGGCACTATAAACTACTTACTTCACCTTTAAAGGTCCCCTATTGTGCTAAATCAACTTTTTAATCTTTTAGTACTTATATTTGGGACTCAGGGGGCCATACATATCACAAGCTTCACAAGCCCTTTGTTGTTGATCGTGTATGTAAATTCCTATGCTGGAGGGACACCTTGAATGCACCAGTTACGTGCCTGCATTTAGCGTGTGTGGATGTTGTCCTACATTTCTTCTCAACCAAAGGCTCCCTTTCTGTCGTGTTTCCAGTTCTCCCCTCGTGTTGTTGATCCACACACCAGTTGGAGCCGCAGTTACACTGGTGCATTCAGGGTCTTTTTCTAGCATGGGAATTTACATACACGCCGCACGGCGCATTAATCGTTTTTCTTCGATTTTTTTATGATCGCGAGAAGCCAAAATTGTGGTCACTCTATGCATTACGGTGAAACGCAGTAACAACGGGTAAACGGACATTACTATGGGGTATATGGAGCGGGGGTTGTGACGACGCTGCATGACAATAGGTGATAAGTGGCGACACTCCCCTGGAAGCAGTGGATGTGTATTTACCTGGGTCCCATTCACATGTAAATGACCAGGCACAAAACCGAGCGTTCTGAAAAAGGCTGTTTTGGCAGAGTTATTGATCTGCTATTGTGCTTCATCCTTATGATTTTTTGACTAAAGCATGACACAGACATCTTCATTAGGGCACCAGGACCTAGTTTAACTTGGGTTAATAGGGTATAATATGGGACCTTTAACATTTGATCAAGTGACAGCATTTAGTGCAGGCAATACAAATGTGAATTACAGAATACACAACTCTGTCTTCACCAACTTGAAGAAGAAACAAAAAGATTGCTACAAGGAAACTGCCATGCCCACATGTGCACAACACATGCTCTTGAGCAGCTCACTGTAGTAGATGTGGACAATGTTGTGCTGAAGCTCTATGGCTTCTGCCAAATGAAGAGAATCAGTCAAAGAGTTTTGTAGGTTTTGTCATGTTGAGTTCCAGGAAACATCCAGGATGTCACAACCAGGTGGCTCTCCCTTAATCCAGCCATCACCCGACTAATGCAAACCCAGATTGCACTGAAATCTTACTTCATCAGCCTGGGTGAGGTGTGTCCCAAACAACTTTGAGCTTTGTTAAAGCTCAGTGAGGACTCAACTGAGGAAGATGGAGACACTGTGGAGGTTTACCTTCTCTTCTGCAAAAATATCCTCTCTCTCTTTGATGAAGAAGATGGAGAGTGATGAAACCACCTGTGTAACATATATTCCATAACTTCAAGCAAAAGCTCACACAGAGACGAGATGAACAATTCTATGGCTACTAAAGTGAAGCTGCAGCGTCTCCAGTGATGCAGGCAAGGCAAGGGCAGATTCTACTGCATTTCTCAACACAGCACACTCATATGTTGAGAAATGGTTCAACTTTTCAGAAGACAACTGTTCTCACTGCAATCTCTCACTCTCTATCTGCAGCATGTGCGGAATATGCTGTCTATCATTAGCCACATCCTGAGCATCCCAGCACTGGATAGTATGTGGAAAGTATCTTTTCCAGAATGACCAAGAACTGCGACTGTCTTTTCCTCTTTAAGTAAATTTGTTGAGAGTCCCTATAGTTATGCACTTAAAAAGTTACATTAAGTTCTCATTTTATTTAGTTTATATTTTAAATGTTCACTCCACACAAACAGATTCCATTCAAGATGTAATTAACTGTACTTTATAATAGAATATGTTATTGGTAATAAAGCATTTCAAGCTTTAAGTATGACCATTGCTTTCTTATTAAAAACACACAAAATAAAACATCAAACTAGTCCAGTTTATTGTCCATGTGTATCCCCAGGTATTTGTTTGTCTGGACCACCTCCACATTCTATGATTGTCATGTTTATTAGTTCAGTGCAAAAGTGGTACATCCCCCCACCCCCTCGAGTATTCATTTAATTCCTATCTTGCACGTTATGCGGCCGGTTTAGTACAGGGTGAAACAACCCGTAAAAGGCAGAAAATTTCCAAAGTGTGGGACCATTTCACGCTTAAACAAGGAGCCAACAAGGTGCAGTGTAACCACTGCAAAGGACAACTGGCGTACAACAGCCCATCCTCAATGATTCAGTATCTGAGCCGAAAGCTAATGCTAACGCTGCCGGCACATGCCACTGATTTAATGTAGTTTACCGGAACGTACGGTATTTATAGCCATGTCGTGACTCGTGATGTGATTTAACTAGAAATTATGTTAAGCTTTGACTTGTTCAAATAATAAACTTATTTGTGGTAAATTGCGAGAGTATTATTGCCTACACGCAAGAACACACACACACACATCATCTCATCTCTCTCACGCACGCATGCAAACACAAGCACACACGTTCCATATGCATTATTTGATTTGATAACACAAAGTTATTATAATTATTGAATTTTTTGAAGGAAAAAAATACAATTTTGTTATTTTTTTTATCCGATTTCTTGATTAATCGAGGAACAATTGGTAGAATGCTCGATTACAAAATATTATAATAATATAATATTTTATAATAATATAATATATAATATAGCAGAAAATCTGAGAAAATCCATGTATTTATATGATTGACTCATATTATGTGTGATGTTAAGCACAAAAACAAGTTGTTTAAGCTGCATTAATAGGAGACATATGGAGGCTCAGTCACTGACAGTTTTTGTCACCTCTTTGGATTTGAAATTGATTTTTTGCAGTAGGATATACGATTACTGAAGATTGAGCTGACTTTTCCCTTCAAGCTAGTAAAGTGAGACGGCAGCAATTTTTTAGTTAAGGAATTATCTCCAGTTCTTTGAACATGAATGAGGTGAAACATGTTGGTGGTTGAAATATAGACTCAGAGTCGTCTTTACAGAAAGCTCTCCAGGCTCATCTGAGGCGAGGGGTAAAAGTCGGGTGGGTGGGTGGGGGCCTGGGGGTTTGGAGGTGTTGTGCGGATGGCCTTAGTAACATAAGCACTGTTTTGTCAACAGAAAATCAATGGAGTTTTGAGTGGACAGTAAAATGGCTTGGAAAGAAGAATCCATTTGAGTGTTTATTTTTTTAATATATCATATACATTGCTGCCATTTACACTAGTGCTTTAATTGTAACTTGTAAATACTTTAATGAAGATATATCCTCTAAATCCATTACATTGAATCTAGAAGTTTATGTATTCATAGTTGGGCAATTATAATAATAATAATACATGAGGTGGTACACCTTTTTGATGCCTTTTCCCCATTGTATCAGACCCTCAATATTAGGTACATACAGCCTTATTCTAAATGAAAATCTTTGAATTATGTTTATGGCTTAACAAAAGAGCTGACTTCACTGTATGTGTCTTTTAGCACAGAAAAGGGGATTTCAGCCAATCTTATCTGATCTCCCTCTGGCCACAGCTGCTGCCTTGCGGCACAGTGTGACCACTTCAAAGACACCAGTGAGGCTTGCAGACCTAGTGCACAAATGATATCCCATGTAGACACACTCAGACTGACTTAGTATTCCCAAAGGCAAGCACAACATTATTGCCATTTTTTTTACTGTCAGGCCAAGCTATCTCATCAACCATCAGAACATCATGCCCTGAGCAAAAGAACTTAAACCGGTGATTCTTGAACTGCTCCCACCCAACCCGCTTCACATTACTCAAATACTGTAACTGTCACTCACAGATTCACAGATCATCAGATTAAGCTGATCCCACTTCCCACCACAAACATGGACAACATAAATGAAGAGATTAGAGATGGCGAAAGGAAGTTGACTAGAATCGGCTGAGGTTGCACTGGTGGTTTCAAATGTCAGTGACGAGGGCTAATACACAACATTCCGTTCCATTCATGTCATCTGTGTTTTCGTCACAACGAAAATGTTGTAGATGATGAACCCATGGTTGTGTCTGCTAATGAAAGTAAGGAATACAAGTAGTGTTGAAGAAGTGTTGACATGCATTTCTAAAGCTTACATAGATTCTGTAATTTGCATCTTGGTGAGTGAGCTAACGTATTATTGATAAGTGAGATTAAGCTTGTTGAAGGTGGTAAAATAGACAGAACAACAACTCTACAAACACTCATTATGTCAATAAACATCTTTGTGTTTTTCTTATCTGATGTGTTAGGACTAATATTGCTACTGCATTACTGTGTACATTACCTGTACTGCTGTAGAAGTGTTATTATTATTATTATTATTTAAGTATTTCATATAGCAATGGCTGATTTATTCAATAAAGCCATTGAAATGTAACTGTGAAAGGTTATATTTGAATTGTGGCTGAGCATTGATGAGAATGGAAATGTCTGTTTAATTGAACTGAATTGAATATTTGTACAGTGCCAAATCACAACATACAGTACATTATCTCAAGGCACTGTACAAAGACTGCATAATTGAGAGCAGAGAACCCCCCCCAAAAAATCACACAATTAGCAAGCACTAGGCATCAGTGCAGAGACAAAAGCTCCCTTTTAACAGTAGAACAAATCTCTGACAGAACCAGACTCAAAGATGTGCAGCCATCTGCCGAGACAGGTGGGGGTGAAAGGAAAAATGGGGGACAGAAGAGAGGTGGGGGAGAAAGGGGGGAAAGAAAGGACAAGAGGGAGGTGAGGTAGAGACAGAAGAAAGAGACCAGGAGCAGAACTGTGCAAAAGATGTTAATTGGTTCATTGTGAGTTTTGATATTCATCAATATAGTATATTTTTCACAACATCAAACGGCCAATGCTCTGTCTGCCACACTCTCTCCTTGTTTTGTCCTTGACCCATCGGTACACATAGCAAAAAAGAATGAATGCAGCCTTGACTATTGGGATACATCTACAGAGTGAAAACAGAGAGGAAGGAAGAGAGAGCCACGGAATTGGATAAAATTCCTTTTTACTGAAACTCAACAAGATGGAAAAATTGCAAACATGTTGGATGTGTGAGCCATGCAGCTACTTCCATAGAGTGGTGATGATATCAGAGTATAGTGTGTTAAATTATGGCTCACCTGTTAGAGCTGGGGCCCTCAAGGGTCTTTTGCAGCAGCCCATTTTTGATTCTGGCACACAGCCTTTTGCTGCATGTTTTTCCCCTCTCTCCCTCTTCATGTTTACACTCTCCCTCAATTTAAAGAGCTAAAAATCCATTGGCTATGTACATAATACACTGACCCTTATGGGAGCTAAATCTGTTGACGAATGGCACTACAAACTTTTGACAACGTTTAATCCCTTTGTTTAATATTTCATAAGTGACATGCGGTCAGGGTAGGCAGGGTAGGCAGTGCCTACCCTAGGCTGTCAGGGAAAATTTGAGGTTAAGTTCATGTAAGGTTTTATTATTTCTTTAAATTTTGTAGTTTTTTAATTTCAGATAACTTTGAATGTGTCCACATTTGGTGATTTTCATAGCCTAATAAAAGCGACCTAACGCTGTTTTCTGCAGCCGCTGTTTTCTGGTCAGGCAGCTGCTGCACAAGCCGTTCGCCATAGCGTTCTATGACAGAACAAAGGCACAGACCTCCTCTGCCTTTCTGTCTCATCGGAGTGAATGGGACTGTTTGTGCATGCGCACTCAGTTTCCCGTACAGTTAAAATGTATGTCAATTGATACTGTGTTTCAGTTCGAGATTCTGTTTCTGTTAACAGACAGCAGCACCTGGCAGAGCTGAGCAGGGATCTGGATTTAAGGGTCAGGAGTGCTGAGTAAACCTCCAAAGTCGTCAGCATATGACGACTTTGGAGGTTTACTCAAATTAATGGGCACAAAAATATGAACAGCTCACAACAGGTGTACAAATCCAGAGACTTGTAGCAGAAAAATAGGTAAGCAGATATAGCAAGGTAATAAGTTGTAGCAGAAAAGCAGCATATTGTAATGATTTAATGACAATGTAATGATAATGATGATAAAAAAAAAGCTGACTAAACCAAGATGATGCTTGGCTTTAAAGAACATTTTAAACGGTAACTGGTCTGTATTCATATAGTGCTGTTCTAGTCCAAGTCAAAGCTGCGTTAAACTTGAGATATTGTATATGTATAATATTGCACTTATGGAAAGTAAGTTATGTATATATATATTGCACTTGGGATGAGTAGCCAGATTATGTGTGCTCTACTGAGAGCAGTGCTTGTGGTACAGTCTAACAGCTGCAGGGAGGAACGACCTGCGATAACGCTCCATATATCCAGAGATATATGATTTTTCAGGTCTTCATGAAGGAGCCGTCCAGTGCTGTGATGGTGTCAGTGTGCGAAATAACCACTAATAATCGGGGGGGGGGGGCTTCCCTGTCAGATGTGAGCTTGTGTGGGCCTTTTCCACAGCACCATTTGGAAAGTAATTCATTAAAACATTAAAAAATACCAAATCACAAATAAAATGTCAAAATTATTTTTGACTGATATTGAAATCATGATTAATAGACACAATTTCAAAACTTGAGTATTTATTGAACCACCAAAACTTAACTTTAAATATAATTTAAAAGAACAGCCAGAAATACATTAGTAACAACCAAAAATAATATAATAATATAATAATAATTAAAGTAAATTAAAATAATGTTAGCAATTAAAAACAAAAAATAACCAATCTACTTGCACTGCTGCACAACTTGCAAACATTTACAACATGCAAAACACACTAATAGCCTCCGCTATCTCTTGATGTCTGCGGGACGTGGTGTGATATGGGACGTCATTGTAAAGAGTTTCCTTAACAGAGGACTGTGTTGCGGTGGCGATGACTGACGAGCTTTATTGCCTGGTCATAGACCACTTTATGACTGAACTTTAAGTGATTGAATAAGTTGGTCGTGTTGCCTTGAGGAGCAGACACGACAGTGCGAGAAACTTTGCAAACAATTTTTGCTCAACGTTCGTCAAATTGAAGCCAAAGTGTTTCCAGGTAGGGTTTCCTACCTTTCTTCTCAATCAAAGGCTGCCTTTCTGCCATGTTTTCAATTGCTCACTCCTGGTAAGGTGTTTTTCTAGCATAGGAATATACATACACGCCACGCCGTGTGGCGCATAAATAATTTTTCTTTGATCATAATGTTTTTAGGATCGTGAGAAGCCAAAATCGAAATCATGAATAAAATTCAATTAATCGTCCAGCCCTAGTTTAGACCGCCCTCAAATTTTGCCTTTGAGGCTTTCAGGGGGTCTCGAGTGTTAATCAGGGGTCTAGCCCCCCCAGACCCCCTTTTATTTGGCACAGTGGATGGTGTCCTGCAGCAGGTGGGAGAGATTGTCCATCAGCGATGATAGTGTAGCAGACATTCTCCTATCTCCCATAATCTCAAAGCTGGCTTTTCAGTCTGTCAAGCCTCTCTTTGCTGCTGAGATGCAAATGCCCCCGCAGGCCACTCCCAAAAAGATGGCTGGCCACTACTGAGGTATAGAAGGTCTTAAGGAGAGCTTCCTGCACTCCAAAACACCTTAGCCTGCTCTGACCCTTCTTGTACAGTGCAGCAGAATGATCAGACCAGTCCAGTTTATTGTTTATGTGAACACGGTACTTATAAGATGTTACCATCTCAATGTCCACTGAGCGTTGTCTCCTGTGGAAATCCACCAGAAGTTCTTTAGTTTTTCCCACATTGATCTGTAGGTAGGTCAGCTGGGATGGGCAGTGTACTGGTGGTGCAGATGAAAGGGGTTGCAGCAGGGCCTTGCCAGACTCCAAACGTTGCCCTGCTGCAGCTGATCGTCCATCTTCCTCCTGTAGCTGTCCTTCCCTCCCCAAACTTTCTCCTCAGCCCCCTCTGTACAGTCTTTAGCTCCTCTTTGTTTCCTGACCTAAAAGTGACGGGGGATGAGCTGCATGCCTCCTTGGTGTTGGCATAGAAAAGATCCAGTATTTTATTGTCTTGAGCAATATCAATATCTCTTAGCAGCAGCAGCTCTGTTGTAGAAACTCCCAGTGTGAACAACAGGTTGTTAGAGGCAGCAGATCATGCGCTGTATATACATCATAATGGCCCAGGCCTCACAAGTGTGAGCTGCACTGCATGTCATGATTATATAGCCTTGGTATGTGCACATACCATAGTCCTGGCATCTAGTTCAGTGTCATTTCCAAAGGCAAACTTTCTGTGAACCAAACAGCTTGGAGGAGTAGCTCAGCAGCAGGTGCTTAGAAAACATGTGTGAATAACATACTGTACAGGCACACCATGCAATAAATCGGTAATACAGCTCACGCACACACATCCAGTTTCATCACACATTTTTGTTTTGTGTGACCAACAGACAGATCAAAATGCCTTTGTACCCAATTGGATAGACCTACAAGTACAGTTCTGACTGCTGGATCTAACCACATGAACCACATTGACTCATCTTCAGGCCACATTCACAATATAAAAACTGGTGAACACATTATTTAGGTTTCGTATTTATCGTATTTTATTGTTGGTGTAGTTGTTGGCTTTGCAGCAAGAAGACCCAGGTTCAGACCCGGTCGGAACAAGGGCCTTTCTGCATGGAGTTTGCATCTTCTCCCTATGTGTGCGTTTTTTCTGTATGTGTACGAGTGGATTGTTGTTTGTCTCTATATGTGGCCTTGTGATGGACTAGCGAACCAGGGTGTACCCTGCCCATCGCCCCATGTCAGCTGACACCCCCCCCCCCACACACACACACACACACACAAATAGGATAGGATAAAGCAGTATAAATTGGATGGATGAATGGATATTATCATTGTGCAGCATATTCACTAAATGCTTGGCTGGACACTTTGTACTGTGTTTTGATAATCCAATAAATTGTGTGCTGCCTCTTTACACATAAATCCCATGAACCATGCAGGCCTCAGGGACACATTGTGTTTGTACACAGAGAGCATATTAGCTGTATGGTTTAACAGCTGCAATATCGTTATTTATTGCGTTGGCTTTGCTTGTTTTTATTACACAGTAGTGTGTCAAAAGTGAGGGTACACACACACCAGAAACAATGACACCTCGGCCTGCATGTCGTGTGCCTCGGGTCTTTACAACCAGATGGTCAGGAGATGATCACATGTCTCTGGGTTCTTGGCGCAGTGTTCATTTTGTTGATGGAAACTGTGCCAAAAAAAGTCCCTCTCAACGGCCCTTTATCACCGTCAAAAACAAGATGTTAAGTAAATACAATAAACTTGATGTGACAAAAAGGATGACACTAAACATTTTAGTCAAAAAAAATAGACGGACCAGTCAAAAGAGAAGAATAGGAGGAAGAGGTCCAATCAGAGTTTGGTTGATCTACCCGGATGTCAACACTGAGAAGGACACACAAGGAAAGCACGAAAAATTACATAATTAGGAAGAAAGAGACGCCATTTGGTTGAATTTCACGTACCATGTTGAAGACAAAAGCCTTTGTAAGCCATGCTGAGCCAAACTCAAAGGAAAAAAATACAACAAACCTGAACTGACATTTGGAGGCGAGTCATTCAGAAATCCATTCAAAGGTTATTTTATCCGTTCAGCTGTTGTTCTGTCACTGCTAATGTTAGATATTAAATCAAAATACCAATTATCATACAAAAGATAATAAGTCTAAGTGTAATGTTTCACTGTCTTCAGATTGAAGCAACAAAAAGAAAAATTCTATTTGATTTCATTGTTAAGACAAATAGAAATGTTTCATATAAAAACAGTTATTAGAAACTCCATTACATTATTGAGTTAGTTAAATTATGATTATATTTAGTTAATTAAACCAGACTGAAACTAAAACATCTCAGATGACTAAAATCATGGTATATTATTCATAACACTATAACTGTCTTATTGAGTAATTAAAGTCACAGGATACGGATAGAGAATAAAGTACACTATATCACAGACCACAAACATAAGGGCCAAAATGCAGATTGAAAAAAATGAACAGAAATCTTGAATAAACACATTCACAAAAAAAGGCAAAACCAATCCAAGGAGTGGCGTCAAAAGTGAAACACAAAGAGAAAAATACCTCAAAAGAGGTAGACCAGGGACCGGGAGCAGCTCACTGGATGGATTGAAACTAATGGCGTGTTTCCACCTCCTCGCCTTGTCTCGGCATGGCACGGCACGTTTAGAGGTACAATATGTAGTATTTATGGGTTTATATAACCCATAATCCACTTTTTTATACATATTATGTGCTCCTGCATTGTCTAGTCGCTGTATAATAGTTTTTGTTTCATTTTCGTAGTGTTTCAAAAAGTCATGTTAAATAACATGACCGCGGACCGCGGTTGCATAGCCACTGTTAGCAGCGAGACGCCATGTTTCTACCGGAGCCTGTAAGGACAAACGCAAGAGAACAAAACAAGCGTCTCTTTACTTGTAGCGGAAGTCCCGCCTCCTCTCTCTCCGCTTCGTCTGCTACGGCCGCGGTAGCTCGCCCTCTCCCTCTCCTCACGAACCTCATCTGCTGACACGGAGAAAGACGACGAGGACGACATTTGACCAGCTGCGGATACGGTAGCGCTCAGGGAAGGGAGGGGCTGAGCAGAGCAGCAGGTCTTTGTTGTAAATTTCAGCCTCTCCTCTAGATGGCACTATAAACTACTTATTTCCCCTTTAAGTATAGTACCTGTTCTGGCGAAGTTCCAAGCACGCTGAGTTGGTACTATGAGTGACATCGTCAGACTGCCGGCCACTGATTGGTCAGAGTGCCGTCACAGGAAGAGACATCCGACACAAGAATCGAGCCGAACAATGCCGAACTGTAGATCAGTTAAAAAGACTTAACAATCCTAAAAACATGGTTTAATATCCAACAATTACCAGGGAAATGTCTAAAATCTCAATATTTAACAGAGGAGACTGGTGTATTTAGCGACAGCACTGCTGATCATGAGCGGCATCACAAACTCTGCTATATTTCAGTCCAGTGACTGTGTCAGACAGAGTCTGTGCTCTGGTCATGGAGGAAGGGCTGAACAAATTGTTTTACTTAACTGATTCTAATGATTCAGTTACACTGAAAACAACTGCATTATAAGTCACTAGTCACCCGTTTGTGTGTGTGTGTAAACCCAAGTCTCCTCAGTTTCATGCAGCTGTGCAGTGATGACACCGCCCATGTAGAGTAGGTACTATTTTGTTGTGGAAAACCAACATAAACGTGCCGTGCCGGGACCATATTGGAAAAGGGCCAAAAGTGAAGTGAAATTAATGAAACATTGAAGACACTAGAGAGGACAGACTTATCTATCTCTGGATAATCTTCTCTTTGCCAGTTGGCAAACAAAATTAAAGCTCACATAGAGTGGTCCTATCGCACATGTGAGTTATGGAGGTCTACTTACATACATTAACTTGTTTTTATGGTCAAAAACCTCCTAGTTGCTGTAAAGGAGCCGATAGAAATCTTTCCTCACTGAAGCTCTCGTCAGTCGTGCTGTTTCAGACTGAAATCTCACACCCAGAAGACAGACTGTCTTGTGATTGGCCAATACCTGGAAGTGAAGTAATTAGCACGTCAGCTCTCAAAAGTGCAGCTCCCCTCTGGAACGGTGGATGCACTGCTACTCATTATCAAAACATTGTTTTAACAGTGTTTCAAAATGCTGTTTACGTAACCGGACCGGGTTTTTTCAGCGATCTCGCTGAGCCTGAGATTACAATAGAACACATCGTTCTCAGCAGTGACTGAACTGTTCGAACCTTCAGGGCTTCATAAACGAGGTAATGGCAGATACACACCAAAAAAACAAAACTGCCTCCATGAGTAGGCCACTGTCTAAAGTACGTAAGGCTTCTACAGCTCCAATAACAAGAATTTTTATTTTTAGGTAGTTAGGGACTTATATAAACTGCCCACACAAACCCCCATACACTGGGCCTTTGTTCTTAGTTTTTTGTGAATAATTTCCTAACTGCAAAAGCACACTTTTAAAGCCAAGTTTCTATCCTGTAAAAAAATTGGGTGGAGATCATTCTATGCAGAGACCACTCTCACTGGTGGTAAATCACACATCTGCAGCTGGCCAACTAATTTTCTATTATTGTCTTCATTTCATTTCATTTCATTTGTCCCATGCACTCTCATGTTGTATTGATGATGACCATATCTCATTTGTCATGCCTGCAGTGATGTTCACTACCAGGTTTGCTATCGCGAAAGATCCAGTGTGTAAAATTTAGATGAAATTTTTGGCAGATATTGAAAATAAAGTCATGATATATATATATTTGTTTTACTATTTTTTTTTTTACAATCAACCGATTGTATTAATTGTTGTTTTTCATTAGTCAGCTATATAAAAGCAACCATTTTAGTGACTAAACATCTTCTGAGTTGTGATGCTAACTGAAGGATAATGGCCCGTTCCCACTACGGTCCCAGCTCACCTTACCCCGGCACGGCATGGTATGTTTAGGTTGGTTTTCCACAACAAAAAAGTACCTACTCGACGTGGGTGGAGTCAACACTGCACGGCTGCATGAAACTGCAGAGACTTTGTTTTACACACGACACACAAATGAGTGACTAGTGACTTACAGCGGAGGGGTTTGTGATGCAGAAGTGCTGTCGCTAAATACACCAGTCTCCTTTGTTAAATATTGAGATTTTAGACATTTCCCTGGTAACTGTTGGAGATTAACCCATGTTTTTAGGATTGTTATGTCTTTTTAACTGATCTACAGTTTGGCACTGTTCAGCATTGTTCGGCTTGATTCTTGTGTCGGACGTCTCTTCCTGGGACAACACTCTGACCAATCAGTGGCCAGCAGTCACGTAACGCATAGTACCCACTCGGCATGCTCAGAAGATACGAATAAATCTACCTGGAACCAGGTACTATGCTAGTGGAGTTCACCGGAAACCAAGGAAAGAAATCAAAAGACTAAATCCTATGCAATGAAAATAGCAACAGTGTTTGTGTATTGTTTTTGTTTACCCTCCACCTCTGGTTGGTAACGTTCTTCATGTTGATCAAGTATTATTCTTTGGTTTCACACAGCGGACACTTTGTGTACCTTTTGTCCAACTCACTTCTCCCCTGCACATCGCAGAAGCCATCATTTCCCCATACGTCACTGTTGCATGCCCAAATAGGGCTCTATACGTTGATTGTTGTGATTGGTAACCACCTGTGTCTAGCGTTCCAGAGCCCATCCAAACAAATGGGATGTGGGACTTATCCCAACTGAATTGTACTACCTCCTACTTCAAAGCGATCCAGGCAATTTAAGTCAAATGTTTGAAAACATGGACGATCATGACTCTTTCGTTTTATGTTTAAATAGGCATTTTGACTGTCAGCCATCCAGTCTACGTGTTGTCTTTTTACTCCTTTCCCTATTAAATGGCACAAACCTGTTCATGTTTATGTACTTGGCAGACAATTCAATCCAAAGTGACACATACTCTCGCCCACCCATACTAGTAGCCTAGCCGCATTCATAAAAACATACAACCAGTCCCCTCTCCCACACTCGAACAGCCCAATATTGCACATGATATTACATAGTCTGCATTCCATACAGCCCAGTTCTAAAATAAACACAGCACCCAAACACTAAACACTATTACAATATTGCATATGGTGTTAAAAAAGAGACTAAACGTTAATATTGCACACTGCCCTATTCTAAGCACTACGCTGATCAGTAAATACATACATAAATACACAAAAGTCACCAATAATAAGTTATTGCACACTGCCCTGTTCTCAATAAATTAAATTGCACACTGAACTATACTAAACAATATAGTCCGAACATGATAGACAATACAATAAACACAATAAACCCTCTGCAATCCCCTTGTATCGATAGACTGCGTGTATATATTGTAGGCATATTTAGTAATAGTATTCATTTTTCAAAATGTTGTCTGTAATTCAGGAACTCATAAACCTCATGTTCTCCTTTTCAGATTAGCAACAATTGCCCAAAGTGCTGTACCATGGCAAATTCTCAAGACTGGTACTTGGGCTAAAATCTACATTTTATTTTATTTATTGAAAGCTGGAATGAAAAGATGGGGAGATTCATGTTGCTCAGGGATAGGGCCTTTATTGGGAAATCGTTAGGCCTGTCGCGATATTCAATAAATCAATTAATCGCACAATAATCAGTCACTTGTCAGTCGCATGGTGTGTGGGGAGGCGGGACTCCTGGCGTAGCCTATCACAGCAGAGTGCAGCTAACCCATTTTATTTATTGCTTTTGCTTATTTGTTAATTTATTGTGTTCTAGTGTTAAATATTCTTTAAAAATAAAAGTTTATTTCTCTTTGAAAAGTTGTACCTGCATTATTATACCATTATCATTGTATTAGATGAAAATTATCTCAGAACAACAATATTATCGATTATCGCAATCATTTCTGAGACAATTTATCGTCCAGCAAAATTTGTTATCGTGACAGGCCTAGAAAGCGTACCCTTTTATCATGACCCCGAAAAGGAGCACTCACCATGAACGACCAACTGAACAACTCGAAGATCAGCAGAGGCCAAGTAGTGGTAGAGCAGGCATTTGGTAGACTGAAGTGTAAATGGAGGAGACTGAGAGATCTTCAGAACACCAGACTTGATTTAGTGGTCATGCTTATCGTGTCTGCGTGTATGCTACATAATATGTGCACAGGTCCTGTAGACATCTGTGAAGAGCATCCAGGTGGTTGTGCGTGTCAAGAAGACAAAAACATCTGGGGCTGGGCGATACACCCTAAAAAATGCTGGGTCTCCTCTTTCTTATTAAGTCAATAAGAAAGAGTGTATGCTCTCTAGTAAAGGTATCATCATTACTTTGCATCTGTAATGCAATTGAGCTGCTGGATTCTTCCTCCATTCTTTCCTCTCCGTGGTCCTTTGTCCCTGTCACTCTCTCATTTTCTGTCAGGAATTGAGGATGTAGTGAGTTTCTGTCTTTACTATTGTCTTTCCTATTGCTGAAAATGATATAGACCTGGTCCATGACTAACCTGGAAGGACAATTTTGCACACTGACCATACAGGCTTCACCGAGGAAGTAGGTTTTCTGGTCGTCTTGCTGGTATAGAGGTCCCATGTTGGGATCTGTCCTCATCTAGGAATGTGTTTATCCCCTCATCTAAAAACACTGACATGAAAATGGAATTTATGGAATCATTAAAAAAAATTGCATGACAATGTAGGCTATGCATCAAAAGAGCAACAGCTACTCGCTAATGTTTATCTTCGCCTATTGAGTAAGCAAGCCTGCTACCAAAGTTGCAGTCTTTTTGGTGAAGTGGGGGTAGGTCGATCAGCCCTGACTTCGCTGGTAGAAGGTTCCACTTCGACAGGCATTCCAGTGCACTTTTTGTAGTTGGAGGGAGGATGAGTCCCACGTCCCACGTAGTTAAGGTGTATTGAACGTAATGGCCCTGGAAAGCATAGAATGCAAATACAATTAACAGAGCACATTGGGAGTCTCTACTACTCTACAACCAAGCACAATGTTAGACGTTTTTCCAATTAAAGCTATATTTACTTTTCTTGCATTTTTACACTTTTATTGCGTAATCTTAAATTGTTCCTAATAAGTGTATGGCAAAAAGTAGAAAAGTAAAGTACTGTTGAACCACTGGGATGCAGAAACTCCACTTTCAGGTCTCGGTTCTTATCCACAGCAATGGTCTTGGCTAGCCAGATGGGTGAATGGCAAAACTGTAGTGTAAAGCAGCTTTGAGTGGTGAATAGAAACCATTTACCATGTACAAATGGGACGCACCATAAACCCCTATACCCCAAATCTGGGGAAACTGGGATCACTAGAAGAGAAGAGTTAGCAAGATGTCTTTCACGCAGAAGGTAAAGCCTGGACCAATAGCTTCACTGAAGGATTTTGCACCTTCTTGTACTTCTTTTGATTCACACATAATACGTATTGTGGTGCCTTGAAGCACAAGTCCTTAGCCCACACCCTAGCAAGCAATTACTTCTGCTCTGTGGAGGAAATATGAAAGCAGAAGCTGCCAAGATGCAGTTCAGGGTCACCTTTTCCCCCTCCATCCTTTGACAGATTTGTCATATCGGTGAAACCATACAATCGACTGTGTTTTAGATATTCCTACAGATGATATGATGATAACTATAGTACAGGGTTTGTCACGATCTCACTCTCCTCCACCGTCATTATTATTATTGTTGTTGTGGTGTTCCTCCTTGCTGCTCTCTCTCTCCCCTCTCTGCAGGAGGCGTGGCTGACCTACTTCCACTGAGGACGCTGGTGATCGGCTACACCTGCGGTGGCTTCTCCTTACCTGCTCCTGATCGCAATCAGGAGCCTTCTTAAACCTGTGCTGCCCGTTCACCAGCATCAGATTGTTTTTTGCACATCAGTGGTAACATCTAAGTCCTATTTCTGGTTACATTAAACTCCCAGAATACTCACTCGTGTTTCGTCTGCCTCAGGTCACCACATCTCCTGCATCAACGAGAGCTACTGATTTTTGCCATCGCTTCACTCGGCTCCTGGAACTTCTCCCTGTCCCCTTTCCACCATCGTAAGTTTGTTCCTATTGGGATTTTCCCCTGCCCAGACCTCTCGCCATTTCCCGGCACAGCTGCATCGGCCTTCTCTCTGAGACAACCCCCCCTTCCAACCCCTCGCTCCCTTCCTATTTTGTAAATTCTTTGTTTGTAAATAAATATTGTTAATCACCTACACTCTGCCTCCTCTGCATTTTCATGAAATGATGTTTGAATCGTGTATGAATCAATGTACCTGTTATCCCTTTTTAATTACTGATCACATTTCGTATTTAATTATGAAATAAATATACTCAGCAGTGGCGGCTCCTGAAGAAAATTTGAGGGAGGGCAATTTTTTATGATAATGATAAGGTGACCCATTCAATAGGTGCATAAAGCAAGACAGTATGAATTTGTTGTTAGATGATTAACAGAGTCCTCCTTGTGTCCACTAGATGGCAACTTGATCACCAACAATTATTTACATGAATCTAATGTATGATGTAAAATAGCTTAACAGGACACAAGATGTGTCCAGCAACCACATAAAGACAGGGGCAGCATATTAAGTCAAGTATTTATTAACTGACCAAGGATCAAGAGCTTTCACAACTTTTACCAGATACATACAACAAACATATGACAAGATAGTGCAGTCAAATTATTCATCAAGTGTAAAGGAAAGTGCAGAATTGGATCTTTAGATGTGTTGCTAAATGCATGTTAGAATACTCTCTTACTGAAAACAGTCCAATTGTCTGATTTGCGTGAATTTTATCCTGCAGTTAAACCCCTGATACAAACATCAACAATGTAAGCAAACAAGCTAACGAACGTAGCTTCAAATGACTGCTGTCCGCTGCTACGAGCCATAATCAGCTAACACGTATGAAAACATGAACTCCGTGGCACTGGTAAAACTACTTGTACTTTTCAGTAAGTGCTGGGACCAGTTAAACCAGCACAATCCTCCATGTATTTTTAAAACGGTGAGCTTCGCTCCGAGAGCAGAGAAGTGAACTTATCAGAGACGTGAAGTGATGAGAAGAGAAGATATCCCTCCTCTCTTTGCTCAATTTACATATGACACAAGCATGTTAGTGCATGCACATAAATCCTCATTAAAAATGCATTGGAGGGTATGTTTTTCGTTTTTAACATGTGTAGCATGGCGATACCAGTTTTGACTGCGAGTGGCAGATCTAGAGAATTTATATAACACTGACAACGCCACCTTAGGACTTGCACCTAAAGAGTGAATTTGTTTAACTTTAATTTCTCTGAGAGGGTTTCCCAAAACAACCCATACACAGGTCTATACACAAATGAATACAGGCACGATGTATTACAATTTAACAATCTTTATTTCTTACAATAAAACAATTTCACTTCAAGTTATATCTCTAAAACATTCATGTAGTTCTTTTTCTTTAATCTCTGACACGTATGGTATTTTAACTGCAGCAACCTGCAGTGGGTTCAGTTAAGAGAAAAGTGATACTCCCGCTAGCTCCAGCAGGGGTCACTGCACTCAAATTATACACAAAACAAAATATTTATTTACAAATTAACTGCAAATTCAACACAAAAGAAAAACAAAAACAAACCATGCAATATTTATAATTTTGGCAGTTCCTCCACTACAATAACTTTCTCTCCAACCCCACTGACGACTTGTGGTCGGATTTAAGCGGACCACGAGTGAACTCTGATTCTACAAATAGATTATATATACAGCGAGAAGTGTTTTACAATTCACGAACTACACACAGAGCAAGGCAAAAATAAAAGAAAACGACTATAGGTAGAGGCAAGGCAGGGCAAACGGCAGCCCAACACCAGACAAACTTTAAAAAGAACAGAGTCAGCTGTTAGTGACAACACCTAAATACACTGACAGGCACAATAGCATTTAGAGGAGCACTGGTTACCTGTTTCCTGAATGCATCAGCGCTCGCATCTGCTAATAGCGGAAGGGGACACACACACACACCTCAGACCAACGCACCAACCTACAACAGAAGATTGTTGTATTAACTCTTCACGTATTAAAACTGCGCTACATACCTGCAGAACACAAAGCCAGACGTCGGAACACTGCGACTCGGCGCAGCTGCACACCTGCAGCACTCGCTTTGGCAGAGGGAAAGAGGGAGACTGAACAACTGGGGGGGTATATGAAGCACCCCGCATTAGCGGCCGAGGCGGCACTACAGGTGCCGGTAAGGGGCGTGTCACCCTCCTGCTGCGATCGCCATACCTGCTGCAAACTAGACTGACTACAAAGGTGCCAGAGAACTGAAATGCGCAACCACTATAACCCATCCGGTTACATTCCTCCCCCCCTTTGTTTTATCGGTGACCCACTGATAACTACACACACACAAACTACTCATCCTAAGACCATGGTCTAAAAATGGCCGTTGCCATACTACTAGAACCCACTACCTGAGAGGCAGTAGCCCTGTCTGCCTCACCCCTTACAGGCCCTGGAAGGCGGTGGAGGTTTGAGTGCTGGCCTGCAGTGGTCCAGGAAGACTTTCTTAAGGCAGTAGAGCCGCTGCTGGATGGCCCTGTCGGCACCGGGGAAAGGACAGAGGCCTCCCTTGCCACCGGAGGTGGGATTATGTGCTCTCTTGGTGGGGAGCATGGCTGCACTGAAGCAGGTGGATGCCATCCTGGTCTCCTCAGAACCACCCACAGTCCTTCCTCCTCCTCACTGACCTCAGACACACTTCCTGAGGACTCTTGTAACTCCTCCTCAGGACACTCCGGAGGGAGAATCAGGGCCGGCTTCAACATCGTCCGGTGCACAGTTCGCACCCTTGTCAAGTCATACACTGGAGCAATGGAATAGACCACTCCGCCTGGCTCCGGCACTCTGAGAACTTGATAGGTTGTCGAGCTCCACACATCCTGAATCTTACAGCGCCCTCTAACGCCATGGTCCTTTAGGTAGACTCTCTGACCCAATTCCAGTGGCTCACTCAGTGCTCCTTGATCATACCTCTCTTTCCTCCGTCTTGCAGCAGTTCCCAGTCGTCCCCTGGCACAGTCAAAGGCCAGGTGGAGCCGACGTTGATGCTCTGCCACCCAGTCACACACCTTCCCTGTTGTTGGCTCGGGGAGATGGCCCAGCAGGAAATCGACAGGCAAATGAGGTTCCTGACCGAACATGAGAAAATGGGGAGACTCGCCCGTTGATTGATGAGGGGTGGTATTATAATGAAACACCAAATGGGGAAGATGGTTGGTCCAGTGCCGTTTCTGGTCAGAGGGGAGGGTGCGCAGGAGGTTATGCAGTGTCCGATTGAATCTCTCACACTGCCCGTTGCCCTGGGGATGGTAAGGGGTGGTTCGAGTCTTCTGTATACCATACAGTTCACACAGCTGTTGCACCAAAACACTTTCAAAACTCCTCCCCTGGTCAGAGTGGAGGCGTGCTGGGACTCCATAGCGATGAAACCACTCTCTCACCAATACCTCAGCCACAGTAGTAGCCTTCTGGTCTCGGGTTGGCACAGCTTGGGTGAACTTTGAAAATACATCAGTCATCACCATAACAAGTTCCCGTCCGTCCTGGGCTGGTTCCAGCAGTGTGAAGTCAATGGCGAGGACCTGGTTGGGCTTTGCAGCTAATAGATGACCCATGGGAGCCCGGGCCTGGGGCTGTGTGCACTTAGATAGGATACAACATTCACAGTGTTGACACCAATCCTTGATGTCTTGATCCATCTTCGGCCAGTAACACCGTTGCCTCACCAGCTTTGAGGTCCGCTCAATACCTTGGTGCCCATGGTTTTGATGAAGCTGTTGGAGAATCTCCTCTTTCAGGCACTCAGGCAGAAGGAGTTGAAGGACCTCCTCCCCACCATCAGGACGGAAGAGCTGGCGATACAGCAACCCATCTCTCTGCACAATACAGTCCCACTGCTGTACCAGACCACGCACCTGAGGGCTTAGACGTTCCTTTTCTGCACGACTCGGCACTCGCTTGTCACGCCAGTAATGGTGGAAGGCCCCAATAGTTGCATCGACTGCTTGGAGCGCCTGGAGATCAGCTGGAGACCGGGAGGGGAGGGCAACGACCGCTGCTTGCACACCTGTATGTCGACACTCTGCAGCAGCCACCTGGATGTCTGGTGGTACAGCAATCCCAGGCAGCATTTGTTCCAGGCTCTGGACTCCAGGAGCTGGCTGCCTGGAGAGGGCATCCGCATTTTGGTTGGTGCGACCTGGTCGGTACCGGACACTGTAGTCGAATGCTGATAGCTCCGCCACCCAACGCTGCTCCGTAGCACCCAGCTTAGCTGTCTCTAGATGGCTGAGGGGGTTATTATCTGTCCACACCACACATTTGTGACCACACAGATAGTCCTTGAACTTCTCCACCATCGCCCATTTCATGGCGAGGAATTCCAGTTTCATGGAGCTATAGTTCTTCTCAGCTGGGTGCAGGCTGCGGCTGGCGTAGGCGACTGGCCTCACTCGTCCCTCCTGCTCCTGTGACAGGACAGCTCCCAAACCAATGTGACTGGCATCAACTTCTAAAATAAAAGGCAGGGAGAAGTTAGCAAATGCCAAGGTGGGTGCGCTTACTAGGCGAGCCTTTAACTCAGTGAAACTTCTCTCACAGTCCACCGACCATACTTCTCCACACAGCGGGCTCCTTCCTCTTCGTGACTTACTCCCAGCCAACTCAGCAACCAGCCTGTGCAGTGGGGCAGCCAGCTTGGCAAACCCTTCAATGAACCGTCGATAGTAACTTGCAAAACCAATAAACGACCTCAGTTCAGTGACGGTAGTGGGACGTGGCCAGTCAGCCACAGCGGAGACCTTACTGGGTTCGGTGGAGACTCCCTCACGAGAGATTAGGTGGCCCAGGTACTGCACCTCCTTCCTGAAGAACCTACATTTTTCCAGTTTCACTTTGAGCCCCTCCTGGCCCAGACGGCTCAGCACAACATCCATTCGGCTCAGGTGCTCCTCTACAGAAGATGAGAAGACAATTATATCGTCCAAATACAAAAGAAGAGTCTGACAGTGCTGCGCTCCAAAGATTCGCTCCATGAGACGCTGGAATGTCCCAGGGGCATTACACAGTCCAAAAGGCATACGATTAAACTCAAACAGACCGAACGGTGTGCAAAATGCAGTCTTTAGCTTGTCTTTTTCAGTCACAGGTACCTGGTTATAACCACTAACGAGATCCATTGTGGAGAACCACCGGGCTCCAGACAGTGCATCCAAGGATTCCTCAATGCGGGGAAGAGGAAAAGCGTCCTTTCTTGTCTTCTTGTTGAGCAGGCGATAATCAACGCAGAGCCGCAGGCTGCCGTCCTTCTTCTTTACCAAGACGATGGGTGAGGCATAGGGGCTACTACTCTCACTAATTACCTGGGTTTCTAGAAGCTGATGTATGTGTGCCTTTACTGCCTCATACTCAGAAGGAGGGATACGTCTATACCGCTGCCGCACGGGGGTGTCGTCTAAAAGAGGGATGTCATGTGAGATTAAAGTGGTACAACCAATGTCACCTTCAAATGCAGAAAACACTAATTTATGTTTTAATAACAATGCTCTAACCTTGCACTGCTCTGCCTCAGGGAGTATGGACAGATCAAGATCCCTGATCTCCTTCTGAACGGAACTCAAAACTGCAGCCTGAGACATAATGGTTGCAGTAACACACTCTTCCTCGCTCTGTACCTCACTCAGCCCTGGGGGAAGACTCACGACCTCTGCTGATGCCAACAGGCCTATGGGATGACGAGGCTTAAGGCTAACGGCAGACACCCCCACGTTAACTACTGGTATGTAGGCAGTGCCTCGGACGACACGTACCAGGGCCGAAGACACCAACAGGCCAGCAGGCAGACAGTAGTCAGCGCTCAGCGGCTCAACCAACATGGACCTGGGGGCACCAAACACAGCAGAACAGGTAGCAGCTACAATCTTAGTGGGACCTGCAGGTATAACAACCCGCTTTCTACCCCTCAACCTGGCTAAACAAGAGCGTGATGGAGAAAAGTGGACCTCTGCTTGTTGACAGAACTGAAAAGCTGGCAGCCAGGGCCCGGATGGCTCCACCATCGCGGAGAGATCAAGCAGATCAGAGCCACACTGGCGGATCAGCCCCTGGTAACATCCCTTTATAATGTTCATGCCCAAGATGCCTGGCACTTCAGGGGGGGTTACTCGTGCAGGTGGATCTTTAATGACCAAAACACCCCGCCTGGGGATTACACAGCCAAGCACCTCGACATCTGGTTCCAAATAACCCAAATAAGGAATTTCTAAGCCATTGGCAGCTCTCAGCTCTAACCAGTGACAGGACTTTAACTTATCCTGAAAATTCTGTCTGAAAAAGCTCTCCGAGATGGTGGACACCATGGACCCTGTATCAAGAATACATTTAACATTCACACCCGCCAACTTAATAACCACCTGGGGAGAGGGAGCAATTAGGCGTTCTTTTACTGTAACATCAATTACACCACTGTCTGAGCCTTTCAGGTCCCCACCTAATGTCTGGCTCTGCACATTAGGGGGAACTAGTTTTCCATCTGTGGAGGGCTAGTGGATGCTACCTGAGAGGCATTGACAGTGAAAGAGGGACGAGGGCGCGCTCATGTTCACAGTCCCTAGCATAATGGCCTGTACGCTGACATCGTCTGCAAATAACAGTGTTTGGGCGACTGGGCTGGGATATTGAAGGTTTCTGCATAGCTGCCAGTGTCTGGGTGATCTGGTTTAGCTGTTCCTGCTGTTGGTGTACTAAAACCGTTAAAGCTGCCAGTTGCGAAGCGGTGGAGCTAACCTGTGAACAGTCAGGTTTAGGCTGTAAGTTGGTGGCCTGCGTAGCACAAACAGCAGACATAGAATGACCATTCCCCCGGCTTACTGGCCCTCCCTCCCGTTCCCACCTTATCGCTTCTGACCTAATGTCAAGCAACGTTTGGTCAGGGTCAGTACGGACCAGCCTCTTTAACTCTCTACGAAGGTCAGAATTATTGAAATGTTCAACAAAGTGGTCACGTAACAAAATATCTGGATTAGAAACTCTCGTTGGAGAGCTTGCAACGACTTTGGCCATTAAACAGTGCAACGCATGAGAAAATTCTTGAAGTGATTCACCTGCTAACTGTTTCCTAGAAAAGAAATCTTGCTGTAACGAAATATAAGATTTAGGACACCCATACAGTTCTTTCAAAACTGCAAACACACGTTCAGGATCTTCTCGTTCGACACGGGGCCGGTATTTTATTTCATCTCGAGCCTCGCTCTCTAAATGATCATATATAAAATATGCTTGGTCTCTGGGTCCCAAATGTCTCACTCTCATGCTGGCTTGAACTTCTTCCATCCACTCCTCGATACCGATACCATGACTGCCTCTAAAAACAGGACATCGTCTCTCACGTGGGAGATACACCACACGCTCGGTGGTGGCAGAGTTCACCGACCATTTTCCACCTGAAGCTGCTCCACCCGAGCCTGAAGGTCCTGCGGCTCCTGCAACATCCTGGAGAAACCTCCGCTGTCGTCTCAGTGGATAGCCAGGAGCCAACAGTCCGTAGCCCAAGCCACTGCCTTGCCTCCAAAAGAAAAAAAATAAATAGAGCCTTGCCCTGCAATATACACTCTATTGTACAGTATTAGTATTAAAATTACAATAATAAAACTACAAACGTGCCTGATCGTGGAAATCCTGCTGACAACGCCAAGATTGTAGCATGGCATCGTATTAACTCTTCACGTATTAAAACTGCGCTACATACCTGCAGAACACAAAGCCAGACGCCGGAACACTGCGACTCGGCGCAGCTGCACACCTGCAGCACTCGCTTTGGCAGAGGGAAAGAGGGAGACTGAACAACTGGGGGGGTATATGAAGCACCCCGCATTAGCGGCCGAGGCTGCACTACAGGTGCCGGTAAGGGGCGTGTCACCCTCCTGCTGTGATCGCCATACCTGCTGCAAACTAGACTGACTACAAAGGTGCCAGAGAACTGAAATGCGCAACCACTATAACCCATCCGGTTACACATGAGAGTCAATGGGAGAATTTTCAGGCGATTCTCCACATCAGTCAAATCGCCCCAGAAGAGGCGGAACCATAAAACATGACTTGAATCTGACGATTGTGATTGGAACATGACAGATAATTTTTTGGAAATTTTTGCAATTGCTGAGGAAAAAAACATCTTTCTCCTCCTAGTTGGTAGGGCTTCGCCCAAGTCGTCCCTATACACCGTCCGCCCCTGGTGCAGAGACTCATGGGAGTGGGTTCTTATGTGTTGACAGAACTGTTATTGTTGTGATGTGTTGCAGTTTGATGCTTGGCTTGCATGTTCTCAGTGTTGTTGTTGTTGAATTGGCAGATACAGTGATTTTGTGGTGTGTCACCATGACTGAGTGTGATGGGGCGGTTGATGAGGTCCATCAAATGTTTGTGTCTCAGGTTGTTAATAAAGTTACGAGCTTACTCGCTGCCGATATGGGGTGGGCGATACTGCAAATTCTGGTATTGATCCTGTCATAGCCCGGCTCAAGGGAATGACAAAGCGGAGACCACACATGGCTTTAAGCTTATCAAAAATAGTTTATTTAACCAAAATTAAATAAAGCTAAGTAATGGGATGCATGTAAGTCAGTAATGAGTGCTGTATGTTGATGAATAGAGAATGTGGTGTATGTGCAGTGCAAAACAAAGCAAAGCTAAGCCAAGCCAACAACACAAAACAAACCATACGTCAAGGTGGAGAGAGACAAAACGGCTGATTCCTACAGCTTATATAGCTGAGGAGCTCAGCCAGCATGGGTGTTACCCATTTCACTGATTGCTTCCTGGAAGCCTGGCAAACAGGAAGTGCCAGAGGGCTGTCACAATCCGATACCAATCCAATACCGGTCAGTATCGGCGATACCAATACTTACGGCACTTTCACGCTGCTCCGTCCTTTCGTTTGGATTATTAATTTGTTAATTATTAGTTATTAGTAATCCATCCAGGACAGTTTTTAAGTAAAATACTGCACACAATTGTCACTTGAGAACAAATTAAAACAAAGTATCTCCCTTCAGTGCACTTCTTTTCTTAAATAAACAAAGTGTTGTGCTGCAGTCTCTCCACCCGCAGGTGTGAGGGAGAAGATATCAGTCAACACTCGCTGCAAACAGGATAAAACCGCGGTGTTCAACAGAGTTAATAGCCCGTTAGTGGGAAGTTCGAGGATAAGACTGTGACTGTGGGACTGTAATGTGACGCCTTATTTTTACTCCCGTTTCCCCTGGTAACCACCGAAACGATGTTGTGATGACGCACGCAAAAACTGCGGCCAGCACGCGCCTGTCTATACCCGCTTAGAGTCTGTTCAAGATCAGTTTGGAACTTCAATAAAACGATTCCAACAAGATGTGCGTACAGCACCTATTATATGCTGGAAAGTCTCTTTGCGTAAAAGCGAAACTTGGCTACAAACAGCGCAGTTTATGAACTCCCCACTACAGAACTCTCTTCTCTCTCTTTGAGCAGTTAACTAAAGACATCATCATCAATGAAAAGTGCGCTCTTGAGAATCTGTCAACACGTTTTACTAAGATCTACTCAGATCTCCTGTATTTCATCGCGACTGTACTCGATCCTCGTCATAAAGATCATTATGAATGTGTCATATATTGATGTGTGGATAGAACTGCGCATAGAGAAATTATCCATTCTGCGTTGTATACAGAGCCTGCTTGGAGCTGCGCACAATACAGGGGAGAGGAGCAATCAGCAGGGGTGGTGCGGAGAAAAAAAAGGCCCGCACCAGATGAGGGGCACCCTCTAGAATTGCAATGCCTTGACTTTAGGGATGTAAGTAAACACAGTCCCAGTCATAACAACAAAATTAGATTAAAATACCATGTTGCAGAATTGACATAATAATAATAAAAAAAAAAAATGTCCACTTACTTCGTGAGTCACCATAATTGTCTTTCAAAAAGCCTCAGAATGCCCCATTTTAACGTCAAATTTTCAAAAGCTCCGCATGCCCCGCAATTTAATTTTTTTTTTTTGGAAGGGGGTGGGGGGTGCGGCCCAGCCTCTCCAAGAATCTAACTCATGCAGCCCCCTGGCAAATTGAATTTGAGACCCCTGAGTTAGAGTCTGGGTTGATGCGGCCCAGCCTCACCCAGACTCTAACTCATGCGGCCCCCAGGCAAATTGAGTTTGAGACCCCTGGTCTAGAGACAGTGGCATGGAGGAAAAGACAGGAAGCAGAACTGGAGGTAGCAGAGATGAAGATGTTGAGGTTTTCTTTGGGAGTGACGAAGATGGATATGATCAGGAATGAGTTAATCAGAGGAACAACACATGTTAGATGTTTTGGAGATATGGTCAGAGAGGCCAGAATGAGATGGTTTGGTCATGTACAGAGGAGGGATAGTGAATATATTGGTAGAAGGATGCTGGGGTTGGAAATGCCAGGCAGGAAGCATAGAGGAAGACCAGAGAGAAGATTAATGGATATAGTGAAAGAGGACATGAAGTTAGTTGGTGTGAGAGAGGAGGATATAGAGAACAGGGTTAGATGGAGGAGGTTGATTCTGAAGGGAGCAGCCGAAAGGAAAAGAAGAAGAGGATAGTGTGAATGAGCACCATGACAACAACAAAATCCACGTGGCTGTGGCAGGAGTTGGAAGAAACAATTAACTCCTAATTATGTGCTGTCACTTTGATTATGCTATTTGTCGGTTATGCTGACTCCAGAGAGTGTTGCCTCATGCTGCTTGTCATGTTGTATTTATTAACGTCATTAGAGTGATACATCGATGTGACAGTGACAGAGAGTAAGGGGCATAATGGAACATTTGTTCAGTTTATTATTAATTTGCTAGAGCACAAATCACTTTTTGGCCACTGGAATACTGCATGTTTGCACCATTTGTACTCACTCTTATTTACAGTTATTTATATATATATAAATGTATATATTATATACAGTTATTTGAAAAGGTAAAAGAGTCAGCTATGATGTTATGTTATGTTATGTTATGTTATGTTATATCATGTCACACATACATGTACATGTGTGTGGGCATGTATGCATCTGATGACATCTAAATTGTGGGTTTTCCACAGCTTTGAAATATCCAAAACCAAATTTCCCAGCACATCAAAAGCAAAGCCACAATGAGAACCAAAACAAACCTTGATCTGTGCTCTTGTGCACTGCACTGCGGTGACCACAGGTGCACAGGTGGGGAGTGATCTGTGTATATAAGGAGGAGAGCTAAACTAATGATGTCATATTATTACACTACAACACAAAGGAGGCGTTAAAAATGGTGAGGGAACCCAAGCCCACGGAGCACGAATACGTTACATCAGATTTGAACACTGACGCAGCCGAATAAGAGCACTTCATGGGGCTGTTTCATCTACCACCAGCTCCGCCGACTCTGCTGATGGTGAGGGAGAGCAGACACTATCTAGCCGCCCTATTGAGGAGGTCCAAAAATGGCGATATCTACTGGGCACCCACAAACTCCCTGACGGTGCAGTTCAACCCTCCAAGCACAGGAGTAAGTCCGGGAACCAACCGCTACTCAGAGCTTGTAAACTGATTAACAGTTTTAATTTGTTTTTCACCACGGAGGTGGACAAAACATAACAGATTATAGAAACCTGCATGGGAGAAGGACCGTACCTGAGTTTAAGGACCTTGATGCTACCACGGTGCGGGATTATGTTAGACTCTTTTGGCCGGATCAATCCGCAGCCTGTGGGATGAGCAGAAGTGCCGGCATTATGTCTGTAGTTGATCAACAGAATTTTAAATCTGGGGACTGCCCAGCTCCCTCTGATGTTCAATCGAGCTGGACGATGTGAATTTAGTGTTGTGTCGGTCAGGAGTGATTCGTTTGAACGTACGAATCATTTGAGTGAATGAACTGACTCGGATCACTTCATGAACTGATTCGTTCCTTTCTTAGTTCAGTTGAGCTCAGCAGCGAGCGTGGTGGCCGGGAGAGGAACTGCCGCTTGCTGTGAATCACTCGTCAATCTTCGGCAAAAGACGCCAGCCAACGTGCGCCGAGCGAGGAGGAAGTGACTCGTAAGAAGAACTGTGTCTGCCGTGCTGCTGTGATTCGTTCACACTGTCAGTTCACTGACTCACTCATGATTTCGCGCGTACGAACGAACTTAGACAGAGAGACAGAGAGCTGTCACGGCGGAGGACATGAATCACGTTCAGCTCGTGCTGTCACTGACTTCATGATTCGCGAACACAGAACTGTTACGGATTGAGTCCAAGGCGAAACAGTCGCGGTGGCGCGCTGCATTATAGAAGACTTTTACAGACAATTGAGCGTCCTTTTCTCCAATCTAACTGCTAATGTTGAGTCAAACTTGAAAACAAGCACACACGCGCGCGCGCGCACACACACCATTAACAGACTTGAGTACACTTAAAGTAATGAGAGGAGAGGAGACACAGAAGAGAGACTCACCAACAGCTGCAAGATTAAAAATAATAATAACAACAAATGTATATGTACATATTACTACTACGAATAATAATAGTAATAATAATAAAAACAGCTGTTTTGCAATTAAACTGTACTTTTATATCAAAACTCAGAGTATGTGTGTCACCACGTCAATATTTAGGAAACTACACTCAAAACAAACACAATTGTGTGTGCGCGCGCTCAAAACGGCTAATGTTGAGTCAAGTGGCGTAGTTTGACTCAACATTAGCCGTTAGCTTGGAGAAAAGGAAGCTAAATTGTCTGTAAAAGTCTTCTATAATGAAGCGCGCCACCGCGACTGTTTCGCCGTGGACTCAATCCGTGACAGTTCTGTGTTCGCGAATCATGAAGAGTCAGTGACAGTGCGAGCTGAACGTGATTCATGTCCTCCGCCGTGACAGCTCTCTGTCTCTCTGTCTAAGTTCATTCGTACGCGCGAATCATGAGTGAGTCAGTGAACTGACAGTGTGAACGAATCACAGCAGCACGGCAGACACAGTTCTTCTTACGAGTCACTCCCTCCTCGCTCGGCGCACGTTGGCTGGCGTCTTTTGCCGAAGATTGACGACTGACGCTGAGAGACGAACTGACACACAGGGAGGAGGTGAACTGACGCTGAGAGACGAACTGACACACAGAGAGGAGGTGAACTGACGCTGAGAGACGAACTGACACACAGGGAGGAGGTGAACTGACGCTGAGAGACGAACTGACACACAGGGAGGAGGTGAACTGACGCTGAGGGACAAACTGACACACAGAGAGCAGGTGTAATGTCACTGAGGACATGAATCTCGTCCGCGCTGTCACTCACTCACTCTATGACCCGCGGCGCGCACGTACTGCACTCAGGGAGGAGGTGAGTCACGTAGCGGGGCACTGGGCTCCTGCTTAGAACTGAACGATTCGGTGAACGACTCTTTTGAACTAATCATTTTAATGAACTGATTCAAGTGATTCAGTACACTCAAATGAACTGCCGATCCCATCACTATGTGAATTCAGGCAATACATGCCCATGAAGACGGCCATGTATGGCTTAAAGCTATACTTACCTTTCTTGCATTTTTACACTTTTCTTTTGTAATCTTAAATTGCTCCTAATAAGCATATGGCACTCTAAAACCCGCCAGGTTTTGAAACTCACCATTATTTAATCCTCATATTATTATGATAAAAGTATGACCAATTAAAAAATTCGGAAAATAAATAATAATAATAATAATTATAATACTAATAAAAAAATAATTCTCAGAGCTACCTGTCTGCCTTCTGTCGCGCGTCTCGCCGAACGCTGTCACAGCTTGCGAGTAGCGCGCATCTCTGACAGAGCAGTGTTACCAACGTGGCGGTGGCGACCTTGTCACTAAATCTGCCGACTTTTTGTGGTGTTTGGAGACTCTCACGTCAAAGCACGTATTACTCTGCAGTTACTGTGCTTAACAAGCAGCGTGCTGTTGCCGGGATCACCCCCCAAAGCACGGAAACCTGCTGGGATGATCAGGCCTCTTCTAATGTAACATCCAGTGTCAGACCAATCAGCTCCCAGGATTCACTACAACACTTGCACACATGTCATTTAATCAAGCCTACACACACCTGCAACCCATTTCACACATGCAGAGAGAAACACACACACACAGAAGGGAAGGGAAAACATTACCCTGGGGTCACAATATAAACACTTGAAGAATTCAATTTAATATCCAGCTGAACTAAAAACAGTGACATCAACGGGAATCGGCCTCTAGTTTCACGTTTCTGTCATATTGACCAGCGGTGTAGTCAGTTTTTATGTCTACATTAGGAAAACGTGTGAAGATGTGCATGAATGGGGGATTATATTCAGCCTAGTGTAGTGTAGTAAAAAAAAAGTATAGGAAAACATACTCATAACACTAGAGGAGCATTTATGACATTCATTTTCATATGGAGTTGCTTTCCACTCTTCTGTAAAGGCTTTCTACAAGATTGTTTCTGTGGGAGTTTTTGACCTTCCATCCAAAAGAATATTTGACTGAGATTCCATCGAGAGTGGTGGATCGCAACAAAAATCATGTAATGAACCTCTCGTGGGTTAGAAAGTCTTGTCAATGATAAGCAGTGTCAGTCAGAACATGGGAGCCAGGAATATCTAATATAAATACAAGATGGACAAGTGCAATCTACCTAGAAACGCTTGTGTGCTTTAAAAATGGGAGGAAAACAATGACAGTAAAGAATACTATTAATACCAAATGAGGATTACTCTCCACAACTTAATGCACACATGTTCAAACCTAAACTTATAAGATAAATGACCAAGTGTTACAAGAAAACACAAACAGCACTCATCCATGATCACTGATGCACACAGAGACGGACTGTCTGGTCCTTGACTACAGTCCTTGAGTCTTAAGGTCTTTGCACACTGGACGCGTTGCAAATTTACAGGACAAAAGTACTTTTAATTGTGCATGTGGTGATACGAAGAAAATCAATAAATTATGAGGACAAGAGGAAAGAGCATATTTTGAAGCTTGATTTACATTCATCATCTCACTGAAGCTCCACACATCTGGTAATTATTTTACAGTTTTTACTTATCAAACATTTGTTTGTCAACTGTTGGACTGTACGTTTGCATGCTGCATTAATTGGACACATTCGAAAAATATTTTGTGCGTTTGGGAAATGACTTTTTTTCCTGGGAGGAACTTTCAGGGAAAGCTGACAAGAAGCATACATAAAAACTGTACTTGTGCAAGATTGAAGGTATAGAATAACTGTAATATAACCATTTCATAAAATGTATGAAATAATTTAACCATTATTTTAATCAGTGACATTTAATGTCACTGATTAAAAAAATAAAATAAATAATAATAATTTAAAAAATTGGACAGCAACAACAATTTATTCTATACATATATATATATATATATATATATATATATATATTACAACCTTAATATTCACTTGACTCTTGAATAAGTCATCTTTATAGAGTGAGTCATTTCACACTGTCCATATCATGTCCACTGTTATCATGCCAACTCCTAACAACATTAAGGCCTGTTGACCAGCTGTAGCGCTACATTACCTAAAGAGTAGCTGACTACAGAGGGAAGAACACCGTCACTCTTAATGCCGACTCTGCGTTCGCTGACAAATTGAAAACTTTCTATGCCCAATTTGAGGCACAGGAGGTACGCAGGGCTCTGAAATGGGTGAACATGAGGAAATCAGCTGGCCCTGACTGGATTTTGGGGCGTGTCCTGAAAAACTGTGCAGATTGGCTGACTGGTGTATTCACTGACATATTTAATGATTCTCTAGCTCACTCCATGGTCCCCTGCATGCCTCATCCACCATTTTGCCAGTACCAAAGCACAACAAGCCCTTGTGCCTGAATGACTATAGACCTGTGGCACTTACATCAGTAGTCATGAAGGTGTTTGAGAGGCTTGTAAAGGACTCCATCTGCTCCATAAACCCTCCGCAGTTTACTTACCGTCCAAACAGATCCACTGAGGACGCCATCACTCCCATTCTGCACAGCACCCTGCTGTACACCCTGACAATGAGACAGCCTACAGGAAGGAGATGGAGATCCTGGAGAGATGGTGCCAGGATAACTGCTTCCAGCCGAACGTCAGTAAAACCAAGGAGATGGTAGTGGATTAAAGGATGCAGCAGCACTGCCACACCCCTCTCTTCATCGAAGCTGCTCCAGTGGATGTGGTAAATAACATCAAGTACCTCAGAGTTCAACTCTTGGATGAGCTCAACTGGTTCATTCACACTCACACCCAGGTCAAAAAGGCAAGACATCGCCTGTACCACCTGAGTCCAGCATTTGTTCCTGGTTTGGAAACTGCACAGCCCAGGACCGTAAGGTGGTGAAAGCAGCTGAGCGCTGCATCGGCTCAGCTCTGCCCTCTCTGCATGGCACTTACACCAGACGTTGCCGGAGCAGAGCCACCAAGATTTTTAAGGACACTTCTCACCCCAGCAACAAACTGTTCAAGCTGCTGAACTCAGGCGAACGGTTCTGCAGCCTGACAACCCACACAGAAAGACTGAGGAGGAGCTTTTTCCCAAAGCATAAGGCTCCTCAACCAGGACATGCCTCTCACCTGATAAATATAACTATGGACAATTTGCACTACTACTATACTGCACTTTAGCATCACTGTCACTTTTCTTGTCACTTTATTTACACCTGCTACTTATATATTATCTTGTTACCATATTTAAGTTAAATTTAAGTTAAATTTAAAGGTACAATGTGTAGTATTTATGGGTTTATATAACCCAAAATCCACTTTTTTATACATATTATGTGCTCCTGCATTGTCTAGTCGCTGTATAATAGTTTTTGTTTAGTTTTCGTAGTGTTTCAAAAAGTCATGTAAAATAACATGACCGCGGACCGCGGTTGCATAGCCACTGTTAGCAGCAAGACGCCATGTTTCTACCGGAGCCTGTAAGGACAAACGCGAGAGAACAAAACAAGCGTCTCTTTACTTGTAGCGGAAGTCCCGCCTCCTCTCTCTCCGCTTCGTCTGCTACGGCCGCGGTAGCTCGCCCTCTCCCTCGCCTCACGAACCTCATCTGCTGACACGGAGAAAGACAACGAGGACGACATTTGACCAGCTGCGGATACCGTATCGCTCAGGGAAGGGAGGGGGTGAGCAGAGCAGCAGGTCTTTGTTGTAAATTTCAGCCTCTCCTCTAGATGGCACTATAAACTACTTATTTCCCCTTTAAGTAAATGTTCAGCATCTCTAAAGTAACATTTAACTGTGTGCGCACACAAACGAGTGACTAGTGACACGTAAAGCAGTTGTTTTCAGTGTAACTGAATCATTAGAATCAGAGCAGGTACTAAAAAAAGTACCTGGTACCGGGAGGAAGTCATAGTCAGATCAACTGTTTACATGAACATCAATCCCATTGATCGTCATATATAGCATACTCATTCAGAAATGTGTTTCTGTAATGGATAATTTTTTGGATTGGCATGTGTTGGATTGACATTTATATTCTGATCAGGCTTTTACTTTAATTACTTTTGTTCAAGTCCCTAGCTGACAGTCCCTTTCCACAATTAGATGTTTGCAGATGAATGATGAATGAATGATCAATGAAAGTAGAGGAAGTTAGTTCTTCTTCCCGAAAACATTCTCAGCTGTGCATGCTTTGTTATAATGCCTGCAGTGATCATGTACTATATTGTATGTGTGTGTGTGTGAGTGTACTTGTGTCTCCATGGCTACAAGTCACATCCATGTCATATGTTCCCTGTGAGCAGTTACATAATCAAAACACCACCAGAGAGATGGTGAAAGAGGAGGGAGAACATTACAGGATTCATCATGAGGCTCATTCTTTTCCTGGCTGTTAACTAAAATAGCCCTGCCTCTGTGTTGTAATGTGATGGATCGAGGCTAAACATGAAAGATAAATCAGCAGTCACTCTGATGTGGGACATTTCAGATTAGTTGGATGCATAGTAACTGGCTGGAATAGTGTCTGCACATGCATATTCTTTTTATGGTGGGTTCATAACCATCGCTATGAAGACATGTTGGTGTTGTGAGGATAGAGTGAATGGTCCTCACAAGTTCCAACAGATTTCTGAGGGTTTGAACTTTTAGACTTGGGTTAAAGTAACAAAAAAGTAGGATTTGCTCAGGGGTCCCCCCTTCAGTTGGTTTGTTAATAGTATATTTAGAGTTTCTATCTACTGTATATTGGAACCCCTTTTGAGCACCTGAAATCAAAGAGAATCAAAATAAACTGTAATAAGATTAGTAGAATCGGAATCAATCAAATTTGAAATTATTTCCAGCCCGACTGGTATAATTACAGTAATGTCAGTACTGCAGGGTTATGGGAATAAAAACTGAGGTAATGGAAGGTGAGGCCAAAGCGAGGAGAAAAGAATCACAGAGCAGAGCAGTCAGTCCCCTTTTATGCCTGATAGCCTCCTGTGACACCTTTTTCCCTCAGGATTTGGTGACATCGAGATGACATGTCCAATCAACTTTATCAGCTTTAACACACACACACACACACACACACACAGGTTGGAAGTTGTACGTCATCTCACCCTCGCAGAACCAATCCATTAAATGGCACAGCCTATAACACAAGCTTGTGGTCCCTTCTTCAGTGACATCAAACAATGAAGTAAGAAAGATAATGACTTTGTGAACTCTGAAGGATTCACACATTTTCACACATATGTCAAGATATCATTAGGACATCCACTAGACCAGACGCTGCTCATGGTTCATTTATAGAGGGACTATTCCTGTCCTGCACATCATGTGGAAAGCCCTTCAGTGGGGACTACTGAGGGGACTATTCACAGATGGCCATACTGTGTTGTGTATATATGACACATACACTGTGGTAGCATGGAACTATAAGTGGCTCAAGCTGTCGTGCAGATAACATCAGTTTTAGGCAGCTGGCCATGTGGGCATGCATGACAAGGTGATAAGGAGATGAGGTATCTGATGATGTACTGCTGGAGTGGTAGTTGAGTAGTAGTTGAGTAGTAGTTGGTTGAGTCCTGATTCAATCGGATCTTTCACCCGTGTCTTTAAATTAACCCATGAGTCGTGAGTCTCTAGCATCATTAACCCGGATCAGTTGAGTCATACTACAATTTAATTTAAAATGATAAACAGCACCACACACAAACATCTTAGCTACTGGTCCTAGCCATCTTAGCTGCCAAAAGTTGTATAACTTATAATTTCGAAGGCAACCACAACTCCACAAGTCAACTCAAGTCCGAGATAGGAACTTCCTGCAGAGCCAGAAAGAGCGCTCTTGAGTCAGTCGAGTCGCGTGAATCAACTGGCTACGTGGTCATGAGTGGATCTGTAGTCGAATTAGCAGGCTACGTCATGTGTGGATCTGTAATAATAATAATCATCATCATCATCATCATCATAATAATAGGCTAATAATAATAATAGCCTAATAATTTATGTGGGCAGTTCTCTGTTCCTGTTTCTATGTCTACATTGAAAGCCTATACATTGTTTATGCTACACTATGTTAATACAATAAATAAACTAGGACTGAGTGTTCTTGGCAATTTAGCAATACTGACTACAGACCAGTTTACTACGTAAAGAATTTTGGGGACCTTTTATGTGGCAGGGACCCAGAATCAAAAGTTACATAGTGCCAATACAAATACAGACTATGCAGACCTGCACAGGCTTTGACAGGGGTGACAATCACACTGTTGTAAGTTATTGTACCTGCAAACTAATTTTGAAGACATTATTTGAAGGTTGAAAACCTACATTGTGTAATTTTAAAGAACGTAAACTAGTAAATATCATGTCTATCTCAGATGTATTCACCACAGCAGGAGAACGTCTAAAACCATAAGTCTGTAGGTTAAATGGACACTCAAAAGTGAAGATAGGTTAGTTAGTTTATTGGCCTTGGATAGGCCTTGTTGACCTATCCAAAATGTACCCCCCACCTCTACCCATTGTCCGCTTGGCTCCAGCTCTCACATTATCCCCAGAGGATAAGAGATAGCATGATGGAAGGAGGAAAATCAATCTTGGAACACATCGGCTATATCGTCTGATGACGAATTAGCCCCTGGGGACAACAGTTGATATTTGGGAGCATCATAAGGAGTTGGCAGATTTCTCGACCAAGGCTTTTTTCCCCATTGTATTGAACTTGTACTGAACCATGACCATACAACTGAGGTATGTACTGTACCTTATGTGAGTAATGTGAATCATCACGCCCCTTATGGATAGTAATATAAAAGATCCCTTGATGTTTTCCACCATTGCTCTCTGCCATACTTTTGCTCTCTCTCACACAGAGACGGTCGACCATCAGTTAGTCTGGTTAAAAAGTAAACTTATCAAAAAATGTACATATTAGTACTAACAATATTGGACAACAATATTTTTTCAGTTAATTGGTCAGGATTCTGCCCTCAGGTCTTTCTTTAATGATGTCAAGAAAAATATGTAAAATGTTTGTTTACTCATCATCTGCACACATGCATGCATTCATTGATCACAGACCTCACAGACCTTCTTCTACTGCGTGTGTGAGTGCATCAACAGTTTGAAGGTGTAGATGGTGTCTTAGAGGCAGATGGAGACCTCCCACAATCTACTCCCTCTCAGTGTTCACACACTCACACACACACATGCCACACAGACCAAACTGGCTAAGGGTACAGACTAGACAGGCAAGGTGCTGAAAAAGGATACACCCAGTCACCAGTGACGCCAATTAATAACAAAAGAAGAACTTCTGCATAACGTACCTTTAGCTTACCTCATTAAAATGGTCAGATCTCTTGCTTCCTTTCACTTGGTCTCTTTGATTTTTTTTCTTCCCTTGAGTAATTATCAACCTTTTACTATTCATATGTTATTGGTGCAAATAATTTTTTCCCCTCACAAATGTCATGCTGCATTTTTTAAAACCTGAATTTGTTTCTTGTCATTGTGCCTTATGCAGCACTTTTCCATAGCTGCACATCTCTATACGCTAATAATTTACTCTTACTTAAGATAGAAATCGGTTACATAAACAACAGAGCCTCCACTTGGTTTGTATAAAAGCAGAAGCAGTGAATTAAATCTAGCTCTCAATGTCTAAACTCATTAATGTGTTTTTCTCCTCATGTGTAGGGCATTTTCCTTCCTGTCCATCTGTCCAGGCTGCTGTGGCTCTGGTTGAAGCACAGGCTGTCAGACTTGCCAGTAGACATTTGATTTTCTTTCTCTAAAACAGGCATCCATCCATAGTCAACCTCTCAGTTGAGATCGGGACATGCATTACATAAAATGGAACAGGGATGATGTATGATGTGACCTCTGCACCTGGAAACCAGGTTGAGACACAAGGCCATGTCACAAGACTCCCCGTGTAAAATTTGTCTGCTTAAGTTTCCAATACTTTCCTATATACTTTCCTCAAGATGGCGCCGTGCTAGCGGCAGCTTGATACAGCAGCTCTCTGTTTGTGTTAGTTCTTCTTCAATTTAAGCACCTTTTTCTTAATTTATTATTTTTCGCATTAGGAGTGACACTTCTCTAACAGTTACGCCATGTACTCCGCTAATTTTGCGCGGTTTATGTGGCTCGTCTGTTACTTTTTCCTGCTTTTTGGTGGCGTGGCAGACGCACAGCGGAGCGAGGGCATTGTTTACACGCGCGACCAGCTGATCCCGCTGAGGGAGCCGGCTCTCCTGATCACAGCACGGCCTGAAATTCCGAAGGAACTGCAGCGGAAGCGGCGGGGCTGCAGAGCCGGAGCCAAAGGGAGAGCCAAAGCGAGGAGGTACAAACCAGCAGTACCTGCAATAATCACGGGGAATGTGAGATCCCTGGGAAATAAAACGGACGAGCTCTGCGCGCTTGTGAGGAACAGCTGGGTGTTCAGGGAGAGCAGCCTCATGTGTTTCACCGAGACATGGCTGCACTCACACTTCACCGATCACAGCGTGGCAGTACCGGGCTTTAAGACTGTGCGGGCGGACAGAGACGCTGCGCTGAGCGGTAAGAAGAAAGGGGGCGGCGTTGCTGTGTACGTGAATGAGAAGTGGTGTCACCCCGGACATGTTTGTGAGAAGGAGCGTCTGTGTAGCCCGGACATAGAACTTTTGGCTGTGGGAATGCGCCCATACTACCTCCCCAGGGAATATACCTCCGTGATTGTTGTGGCTGTTTACATCCCTCCCTCAGCTGATGCAATGGCAGCAGTAGACAGTGTCCACTCTACTGTGTCCAGATTACAGACACGGCATCCCACTGCATTTATTACAATTACTGGGGAATTTAACCACACCAACCTGGACTCTGTTTTACCAACCTTCCACCAATATGTTGACTGCCCCACCAGAGACAATAAAACAATAGACCTTTTGTATGCTAATGCTAGGGATGCATACACAGCTACTGCCCTTCCCCCTCTTGGCATGTCTGATCACAACCTGGTCCAGCTGACTCCCAGGTATGTTCCTGTAGTGAAGAGGCTTCCTGTTGCCACCTGTCAGTGAGAAGGAGTACACAGGAGGCTGACATGGCTCTGCAGGACTGCTTTGAGTCTACAGATTGGGATGCGCTCTGCATGCCACATGGGGAGGACATCAACTTCATGACAGACTGCATCACAGAATATATCAGGTTCTGTGAACTCACGGTTCTCCCTGCCCGGACTGTCCACTGCTACCCCAACAACAAACCTTGGATCACCAGGGATCTGAAGACCCTCCTCAACAAAAAGAAAGAGGCCTTCAGAAATGGGGACCGGGAGGAAATGAAGAAGGTACAACGTGACCTGAAGGAGATGCTGAGGCAGAGCAAAGACACCTACAGGAGGAAGCTGGAGTCCAAACTCCAGCAGAACGACATGAGGGAGGTGTGGTCCGGAATGAAGACCATCACCGGATTCAACGTGAAGGAGAAACCGACAGAGGGCACCGTCGAGAGGGCTAACCAGCTGAACCTCTTCTTTAACAGGTTCAGCGCACAGACTTCAACACAGCCCCCTGCTGCCTCCTCCACATTTCACACCTCCCTCCCTCCCCCCCTGCCTCTGCTCCTCCACCCTCTGCCCCCCCTGGAGAGCTGCTTGGACACAGTCTCACCTCCCCCCCTCCCCTCTTCCCCCCCACCCCTCTCAGTGACAACCAACCAGGTCAGAAGACAGCTTGAGAGACTGCAGCAGAACAAGGCTGCGGGCCCGGACGGTCTCAGCCCCAGGCTACTGAGGGCTTGTGCCACCCAGCTGGCTGCGATCCTGCAGCACCTCTTCAACCTGAGCCTCCAACAGGGGATGGTCCCAGCACTGTGGAAGACATCGTGCCTGGTTCCTGTCCCCAAGACAAAGTCATCATCATGTGAACCCAAGGATTACCGTCCAGTGGCCTTGACGTCGCATGTGATGAAAGTGCTGGAGAGGCTGGTCTTGTCTCACCTCAGACCGCAGGTTAAGTCCTCACTGGACCCGCTTCAGTTTGCTTATCAGCCCAATCTGGGGGTGGATGACGCCATCACCTATCTGCTGCATCGAGCTCAGTCTCACCTGGATGGTGCTGGAGGCACTGTGAGAATCACTTTCTTTGATTTCTCCAGTGCTTTCAACACCATTCAGCCACTGTTACTGGGGGAGAAGTTGCGGAAGGTGGGGGTGGACATGCCCACCATCTCCTGGATCACTGATTACCTGACAGGCAGACCACAGTTCGTCCGACTGGGTCGTGGTTTGTCTGATGTGGTGGTTAGTGATGTAGGAGCCCCACAAGGAACTGTGCTGTCCCCCTTCCTGTTCACCATATACACCTCAGACCTTCAGTATGACTCCGTGTCATGCCACCTGCAGAAGTTCTCAGATGACTCTGCGGTGGTAGGGTGTATAAAGGATGGACATGAGGGGGAGTACAGGACAGTGGTAGCTGACTTTGTGAAGTGGGCCAGTGAGAACCACCTGCTTCTGAATGTGACCAAGACCAAGGAGATGGTGGTGGACTTCAGGAGGAAGAAGACAGCTCCACAACCGCTGACGGTGCTGGGGGAGCACATAGAGATGGTGGAGGATTACAATTTCCTCGGTGTGAGGTTGAACAACAGATTGGACTGGAAGGCTAACACCAGTGCTGTGTACAGGAAGGGGATGAGCAGGCTCTTCTTTCTGAGGAGGCTGCGATCCTTTGATGTATGCAGCAAGATGCTGGAGTTATTTTACCAGTCTGTTGTGGCCAGCACACTGTTCTTTGCTGTGGTGTGCTGGGGGAGCAGCATGGGAGCCGGTGAAACCAGCAAAATCAACAAACTGATTAAGAAGGCCGGCTCCATCATTGGCTGCAAGCAGGACACCGTGGAAACGGTGGTGGAGAGGAGGATGCTGAACAAACTGCTATCCATCATGGATAACTCTGATCATCCTCTCCACCACATCCTCCAGGCTCAGGAGAGCACATTCTCCAGGAGATTCAGACAGCTCCGCTGTCACAAGGACAGATTCAGGAAGTCATTCCTGCCATCAGCCATCAGGATTTACAACTCATCCCTGTAAAACTGACTCTGCTCCATTGCACAACAGCACAGTGTATAATTTATATTAATATATTGGACAGACTACATTAGTCTCTCCTTTATGTCATTGCACCTGATCCTATGGGTCATTCATTCTTCACTTTTTGCACTATTTTCTTTACATACTTTTGTACACTCATTTATTTATGTTGAATTCTTTTCTTGTATTGTATTTTGCTGCTGTGCCACAACAATTTCCCCTTGGGGATGAATAAAGTATTTCTATTCTATTCTATTCTATTCTATATTAATGCTGCTTTATCTTACTGTTTGACAACCAGTATCAACAAAGTCCATTGAGAAAATCAACAAGATTTGCTGTACATAGCACACTGGTGTTGTTAGAATTGTTTGTGGCTAAACTTAATTTTCCTTAATGTCCACTACCAGACAATAATAATCCATCCTCTCACACTTTATGCTTGAGGGGCACGGAACAAAAATGATCATCCATCCATTTTCTAACGCTTTATCCTCCAATTGATGGTCACAGGGGGTGTTGTGCCAAACTCAGCTGACATAGGGCTATAGGCGGAGTCACAGCCTGCACAAGTCCATCACAGGGACACATATAGAGACAATAAACTATTCACTCTCACACTTACAGTCAAATTAGAGTGTCCAGGTATACCAAACCCCCATATTGCATGTTTTGGGGTGTGGGAGGAAGCCAGAGAACCTGGAGAAATCCCACACACACACAGGGAGAACATGCAAAGTCCATGCAGAAAGGGTCTTCTTGCTGCAAAGGCAAGAGTGCTAACCACTATTGGATTGGGCCTTAGTCCTGGGGGGAGGAGGTGGTTGGTGTTGGAAGAGCAAAGGGATCGTACTAAGGTGTGTGGGGTGAGAAGACACATTCTATTCAATCCTCGCAGATGTAGAGACCCAGTATAGTGAGGGGAGGATGTGGGTGATGAGGGTGTGTAAACACGAGCACAACAGGATCCTGGCAGCATATTAAGAACCAGCCTCTAGAAGTGTGTGAGGCTGGTTCCCCAGTGTGGGTCGTTAATACAGCAACAGCAACTCTGTGTCAGTACCACAGACATCACACACTTGATGAAATCATGAAAGTTCAACCAGTGCATTTCATTGGTTAGTTGAGATGGTTACAGAGATTGATGTGCAGTGGGTGTCAGACCCACTCCTGTTCTTCCAAATATGGTCAAAATACCAAATATGCTTCTTCAAAATGGCAGCTCACAAACCAATGGATGACATCATGGTGGGCAGGTTTTTAGCCAGCAGGGCATCCGGGCGTCCTGTACTGAAAATAATAAGAAATTAGACGCCCTACTTTTAGGCAGGACGCCCAAAAGACGCCCTATTTTTTCCTCCCGTTTTTCACGGTAACCACCGAAATTATGTTGTGATGACACGCGGGTATAGGCAGGTGCGTGCTGGCCGCAAAAGATCAGTTTGGAACACCCTAAAACGATTCTAACAAGATGCGAGTGCACGGTGGGACAGCACCTATTAAATGTCTCTTTGCGCAAAAGCGAAACTTGTCAACATGGATTATGAACTCCCTGCGGCAGAACTCTCTTCTCTCTCTCTTTGAGCAGTTCACTAAAGAGATCAGCTCATCTGATGCATCTGTTATTCCCTTAATTACAGCGCTTCCACACAAAGATTGAGACCATGGAGTGAAAACAATGAAAAGTGCGCTCTTGAGAATCTGTCAACGCGTTTACTAAGATCTACTCGGATCTCCTGTAATTCATCGTGACTGCACTCGACCCTTCTCATAAAGATCATTATTTATGTCATATATGGATGTGTGGATAAAACAGCGCATAGTGAAATGATCCATTCTGCATTGGATGCGCCGGCTTGCAGCAGCGCACAATGTAGGAGAGGGAGAAGAACAGTCAGCAGGGGCGGTGCGCGGTGTTTGTTTTTTTCATTTTGAGTTACTTGCCCTTACTTCATCCTTCCAAAAGAAGGAATGCCCTGTTTTTACCTCAAATTTTCAAAAGCTCCACATGCCCCAGAATTATTTTTTTTGCGGGGGTTGGTACCGGAGGGCAAGGCAGGGACTCCCTCTAAAAAAAATCCTAGCTAAAAGCCTGATGGTGGGTTGCCATTGGAAAATCTGTGAAAACATGCTTTGTGATACACTACTACAAGCAATAAGTCCACTTCCATACATTATAATTTCTCTGGGCGACAAGAAAGAATTGTAATGAGCAACAGAAAATAAAACTGAAAAGACTGTGTGTGCACAAGCATGGTAGATGGTGGGGTGGATATTGGCTGAAAAGAAAGAAAGTCAGGTGCACCCACCTGACTCTTTTTGTACCATCAACTTCATTGTGAGTCACATCATGCCTGCAAGTACTTTAGCCCGTCAGCATGCCATGCTCATGGTCAATTACGATTCCTCTGTTGCCCTTTTTGGAGCCGTTTGGTCGAAATGCAAGGGGTGTTTATGTTCAAGGACACGGCCCTATAGAGTAAATGACACCTCACCATCAACAAACCCCCCCACCACCACTGCCTCCTGCTCCTAAATGTTTCACTCCTTGATCCAGAATGTGGTCAGCAAACAGCCACTCTTGAGTCTTTTTGGGTTTTGGTGGTGTCCTGAGGACATTCTGGTGTGTTCTTATGGACACATTTTCTTCCTAGTCCTAACCAGGTCCTGTATTTGCAGAAACCAGAAACTACTTTCCTCACTCATTGTCTACCACTCGCTCACTCATTGCAAACACCATATGGAAAAAAAAGCCCTTGCTCAAACCCCGACCCAAACCAGTGACCTTCTTGGTAACAATGGTAACCACTGTATCAGTGTGTCACCCTAATTTCCTCATTTATGCCAGTGCTGTATTGTCAATACAGCTGTTTTTATTTGTAGCCTGATTGTTCTACTAGTGATGTGGTATTGTGGCTCTTGACTGCTTGATAACCAAATTGACCTTTTTAGGATTTCATTTAAACCTGGACGCCGTAACTACCACTGCAGTCACTGCTCCTGTTATCTGTCACTCATTCACCAGGCTCTCCAGCCTTTATCTTTTTGTCATTACACCCTTCAACAATTGTCCATTTAAAGAAAAGTGTTTTTCACCTTCACTCTGTGTCCTTGTCTGCTTTTGGCTCTTGTAAACATTTTTTTTTTGCTTGTCTGTAGAAACGTAAGTAACATAATTTTTCTATAAACTCACACGGATCTGTGTTTTGAAACGTGCTGGCAAATAATACACAGGAGACTATTCTGTGTGAGGGAAAGGCAAACGCGATTAATGTAGCATAGAGGGAAATATGTATACTGAATTGCATTATTGATGTGAACTTTGAATGATAGTATGCTGTTGAGAATGAGAGCCAGGCTCTTACCCTGATGGGAGGGAGAAACTGAGGAAACTGTCAGGTTTCTTAAGATGGATTGGATGTCAATGAGGATAACCTCCATTTTATCACTATTAAAATCTGAGAAACATGCAGGAGCATCAGGATCTAGTTAATCGGAGAGGGAGGTAAGAAGAAAGGTGGGGATGGGTGGGTTTACAGTTAGAGCGAGGTGTCATCTGCATATCATCTGACTTATGATGGGTTCCCAGAGAATTATTCATATTAATTATTTTAAATTTTTAGTCAAAATGTTCTTTAATTTTAGTATATGTAAATCACAAGATCTTAGATTGCTTAGGTAAATAATTGTGTTCTTGTGGGTTTGACTTTATAATTACATTTTAAGCAAGTCTGTTTCAAGTCACTTGAACTGCTTTTCTTTGCATACTTAAAGCTCACATAGAGTGATCCTGTTGCACATATATGTTAGTTATGGAGGTCTAATTACATACATTAACTTGTTTTTATGGTCAAAAACCTCCTAGTTGCTGTAAATGAGCCGATAGAAATCCTTCTTTTCTAATGCTGTTCCTCAGCCGCGATATTTCATACTGTCTTGTGATTGGCCAGTACCCGATGCACACTAAAAACAGCATTAATTGGAAAAAGTTCCGGTCTAGTTCCGCTTCAACATTCATGCATTCTATTTACTGTCATAGAACTTAAATGTCACATCACGTAATAAGCACATTGTCATAATCCACACTCATTCATTCACTCATATCTGCAAGTTCCTGTGTTTTTCCCTTCTGCTCCGTGTCTTTGCTCTATCTTTGCAGGGGGCGTGGTTGACCTACTTCTCCTGATGACGCTGTTGATCACCGCACCTGCGCATCTCCACCCAGCTGCTCCTGATATTCAATCAGGAGCGCTACTTAAGGGGGAACCAGCGGTGACTCCAGCGTCAGATTGTAGTTTCGCTACCGCTGGTCACCACGTCTCCTGTCTGCGGCAAAGACACGGAAGCTCCACGGTCGCCACGCTCCTGGGTTCGTCTCCGACTTCCGACTTCCGCCTGCTTCCCTCCTCGTCGCCTCCTCGTCGCCTCCTCGTCATACTCCGCCTGTGGTTCTTTACGGATCCTCCTGCTTCCAGCGATTCCTCGCTGCTCGTCTTCGCATCCGTCGAGACGCCGCCACTTCCTCGTTCGTCCTGTGGAGGACGTCTCGACTACTCACCACCTCGCCTGTGCTTCAACATCCAGAGTGAGTCCGTTCCTTTTGGGACGCTGCAACGAACATTAAATCTGCCACAGAGGAACGGCGTTTCCTTCACCATCCTGCTGCAGACTGATGCACATACACACATACACATACTTACCTAGTGTTGTGTATATACTTACCTTTCGCTTTAATAAAGTCCTTTAAACTGTCCTCGTGGCTCTGTCTGCATTCGGATCCTCCGTTTAATAGCCATCGGTTTCTCTATAAAGAGAAACCGAAACACACATACTAATATGTATACATTGTATTTCATGTTAAGGTACGTATTTTCTCCACTGATAACATTCCCCGCTAGAAAAACCAGCCTGGTCTATGCTGGTCCCCCATTTTTCCAGCAGGGTTGTGTTTTCTTAATCTTTCTGAGTGTTATTTCAATCCTGAAGGAGCAAAAATAACACACCCAATTTCCCTGAAGGGATTAATAAATTATTTGAATTCTAAAATACAGTGTGGCATGCAAATAATAGTACTCTACTCAGGTTATGACATTGAAACATTATGAACCAATCCAAATGTATTTCTCTAGCACATTTACAAACAACTGAGTTGACCAAACCAACATCTGTTCCTGTCTGCTGCTGAGTAGAGCTGTCTTCTCTGATCACCTCTGCCTGTTTTATTGAATTTTACTCTTTAACGTGAAATTGATAAACAGTGTCAGCGTGATCGTATATGTCACATGCTCAGAACTGCTGTCACTGCTGCTCAATTCTCTGCTGCTCTTAAACCAGCTTGTCATAAAACAAAGTCAGCCGTGGTGAAATGAGACCACCCATGCTGTCAGACAGGAGTGCAGGAGAGTAGAACGTGGAGTATAACCCTGGATTTCCACTGGACGCGTTACAGCCGGGGAACGTCAGTGGCGCGGTCGCCGCTGCAAATTGCTTCCATTCTAATCAATGAGAGCATTTCCACCAGACGCAATGCGGCGTGTCTCAGCAGCGTCCCAGAAGCGGCTCGCTTCTGGGCCGTTGCCGCTGCTGAACCTCGTAAATTCCAACAGAACAGTTCGCACCAGACAGGAAAAGCGACACAGAATCAAAGATAAACATTTCCACAACCCTTTCAAAATAAAACACATTACGCAGGTCATACAGCCTGTCACAACTGCACATCAACATTACGTCGTGACCGGTGCTGCCAGGTCAACAGTCAATTAATCAGAGCGTCTCGGAGAGTCATAATGTACGACGAGAGACTGATTGTTGAAGTGGAGAAACGTAAAATAATTTATGACACCAGATCAACAGTTCTTCCACGTCGAAGAATGAAAAGAAGCTGTGTTGTTTCCTTTATACACACAGTCTCGCGAACTCGCATCCATTCAAGTTTATCGCGCGATCTTCCCTGAATACCGCTGGCTCGCAAGGCACCGTGCCGCTGCCGTAACACGCCCTGTGGGGATTGACGCTGTGCAGAGGACGAAGCAGAATCGCGCCACTGACATTCCGCGGCTGTAATGCGTCCAGTGGAAATCCGGGGTAAGCTGCTGCTGTTGCTGCTGCTGAGTCCTGGTGTAAATACCAGACAGTTGTTAAAGAAAGAAAAAAAAATGACCTAATGTTCCCCAATTCACAAATTCTGATTGTCGGTTTAACTAAATGTTTCCTAAGTTTTTTGAGTCTTTCTAAATGTTTAGGTTTGGAGCAGGGCTTATTTTCCTCTAAAGCATATATATATATATATATATATATAGAATTAGATCTGTGTTCACCTGTTCTTTGCACTCCCTGATTTGTTCTTTGCTCTCCCTCACTTTGCGCCATAGTTTTTTGTTTGTGGGCAGGCCTTAGGAAGTTGCCTGCTGATTGGCTACAGAGTTTTGGAGTGACAGCTCAAGGGACAGGAAGTCATCATGGACTTATAGTCGCTGTCCGTCTGGATCTCTTTCCCAAAGTTTTCCCTGTCAACATCCGACAAAATAATTGTAAATATCCAAAGTTTGTCAGATTATAAACATTAGATATTTGTCGAGTTCCAGACAGACAGCGACTCCCAACCTGTGACTTCCAGTCTATTGAGCTGTCGCTTCAAAACTCAGTAGCCAATCAGCAGGCAGCTTCCTAAGGCCCGCCCACAAACAAAAAATACAGCAAAGAACAAGTGTATTTTCTAACAATAAATCACAATATTTTTGAATTATTAAATCAATATATTATCTCTAATATATCTCTACCAGCATCTCCTTATCTCTCTCCATGACCCTCCTCATTCTTTTTCAAAACAGAGAATAAGCTATAATATAGCTTTATTTGCTGTTGATGTACAGTTACCCTGGATTTCCACTGGACGCGGAACGGCAGCGGCGCGGTCGCCATTGCAAATCGCTTCCATTCTAATCAATGAGAGCATTTACACCAGACGCGCTGCGGAGCGTCTCAGCAGCGTCCCAGAAGCGGCTCGCCGCGCTATCGACGATATCAGTTCTATTTTTTCCGTTGCCGCTGCTGAACCTCGTAAATTTCAACGAAGCAGATCGCACAAGACAGGAAGTCCGACACAGAATCAAAGTAAAACATTTCCGCCCCCCTTTCAAAATAAAACACAATACGCAGGTCATATAGCCTATCACAACTTCACATCAACATTACGTCGTGGCCGGTGCTACCAGGTAAACAGTCATTTAATCAGATATTAATTCATGCCTGGTTTCTACATCTCTGACTGATTTTTATTTGTTAATTTAATCTGTTGTCTATTTATTGGATTGTATTCAGTTTCAATATTCTGTCAGTGACTTTGTTTAATTAGTTTAGAGTGTTCTCTAAATAAATATCATTACTGCTCATTTGTGCAATGCACAGTTTATTACACACACCGCATATTTTAATGTGACCACTGTCCAACATTGTGAATGTGTTGAAGATATATTGAATATTTATGATTTGTTGTGTCTTTAAAAAAAAATAAATATTGATGAACGGATGTGTTATGATTTACTAGGAGGTGGACACGGAAGCAGACGGAGATGGTAAGTATATTTCAAAACAAAAGTAATATTTATTTACAAAAAGGTGTTAACATAAAGCGAATTCCAAAACTAGTGGAAATGAACGAGTGAGTGAGAGATAGAGAGAGAGAGAGAAGGGAGAGTGCAGCTGCGGCAGGATCGGCTTGGCAGAATAGCGACGTTCCAGCACGGAACAAACTCACTGGCTTGAAGTCAACAGAGGAGATTCCCAGGAGAATAGGGAAAGCAGGACAACGACCAGTGGCTTCTCGGAGGTGCAGGAGACCTGGCGACCTGGAGCGAGGAGAGAGGAGTGAGTATCCAACAGAAGGTAAGTTTAAGCGACAGTAGAACTGCATGACGTTTACCGACTGAGAATGAACATGATCTGACGCCGGTGACGAGGAACGGCTCCACTTAAGAGTCCTCCTGATTGCTGATCAGGAGCAGGTGAGGCGGAGCCACGCAGGTGTAGTCAATCACTGGCGTCTGAGGGAATGTAGGTCAGCCACGCCCCCTGCAGAGTGAGAAGGAGGAAGGACAAGCAGCAGTAGTACACAAAACACCATAATAGACTAAATAATAAAATTGTGAGGAAGGTGCAGGTGAGATCGTGACAGTACCTCCCCCTCAAGGAGCGCCTCCTGGCGCTAGACCAGGCTTCTCCGGGTGGTCCCGGTGGAAGTCCTGCAGCAGGTTCTTGTCTAGGATGAAGTGGCGCGGGACCCACGCCTTTCCTCTGGTCCGTACCCCTCCCAGTCGACCAGGTATTGGTGTCCTCTGCCTCTGCGGCAACTGTCCAGGATCCTCCTGGCAGTATATGCTTCCCCTCCGTCGATGAACCTGGGTGGAGGAGGAGGGTTGGAGGGAGGGACCAGTTCCGATTCTACCACGGGCTTCAGAAGGGAGACGTGGAAGGTAGGATGAATCTTCAGGGACCTGGGAAGATTGAGTCGGACCGAGGACTGGTTGATTATCCGGTCGATGGTGAATGGGCCGATATACCGAGGAGCCAACTTCCCCGATTCGACCTGAAGGGGGAGGTCCTTGGTGGATAGCCAGACCTTCTGGCCGGGTTGGTAATCAGGAGCCGGAGTACGATGGCGGTTGGCTTGCTTCTGGGTCTGAAGGGAAGATCGTTCCAGGGAAGCCCGTACTTGTCTCCAGACAGCGTGGCAATGGCGCAGGTTGGCCTGGACGGAAGGAACGGCGATCTCCTCCTCCTGGAACTCGAAGATGGGAAGTTGGTATCCGAGGGAGGCCATGAAAGGAGAGATGTCTGTAGAAGCGGAGATGAGGGAGTTGTGGGCGTACTCAACCCAGGAGAGCATGGAGCTCCAGGAGGCAGGATGTCGGGCTGCCACACAGCATAGAGCACTCTCCATGCTCTGATTGGCCCGTTCAGTCTGGCCGTTGGACTGAGGGTGGTATCCGGAGGTAAGGCTGATGGATGCGCCCAGAGCCGAGCAGAACGCCTTCCACACTTGTGAAGTGAATTGGGGACCCCTGTCCGAAACAATGTCTATGGGGAAACCATGGAGGCGGAACACGTGGTCGACCAGTAGATCTCCAGTCTCAGTGGCAGTGGGAAGCTTGGGTAGTGGGATGTAGTGCACCGCCTTTGAGAACCGGTCAACCACCGTCAGAACCGTGGTGTTGAGGCGGGACGGTGGAAGACCAGTGACGAAATCCACTGCGATGTGGGACCATGGACGACGAGGAATGGAGAGGGGGTTCAAGAGGCCAGCTGGAGGGCGATTAGACGTCTTCCCCCGGGCACAGATGGGACAGGCTTGGATGAAGGTTGATGTGTCTTGCAGCATGGAGGGCCACCAAAACCGTTGTCGCAGGAAGCGGAGGGTGCGAGCGTTACCTGGATGGCAGGTAAGTTTAGATCCATGAGCCCATTGCAGAACCTCCGAACGTGCAGAGCTGGGCACGAAGAGCCGGTTAGGCGGACCGTTTCCCGGGTCAGGTTCCTCCTGCTGGGCCCGTCAGACCACTTCCTCCACAGGCCAGGATGCAGCCCCAACGATGCAGGAGGGAGACACAATTGGATCGGAAGATGAGGAAGGTGGATCAGGTGAGAATTGTCTTGAAAGGGCATCAGGTTTCACATTACGAGAGCCAGGTCGGAAGGTGAGGGTGAAAGAGAAGCGGCCCAGGAAGAGGGCCCAGCGTGCCTGTCTGGAATTCAGTCTCTTAGCGTTTCATAAATATGACTTGGTTGTTATGATCAGTCCAAACTATAAATGGTTGAGACGCTCCCTCCAGCCAGTGCCTCCACTCCTGTAGTGCCATGACGACAGCCAGCAGCTCCCGATTTCCCACGTCATAGTTAACTTCAGCTGGGGATAGACGGCGACTGAAGTGTAGCAGGGGTGTAGTTTCTGGTCCGAAGCAGAGCGTTGAGATAGGACCGCACCAACCCCCGTATCAGAGGCGTCCACCTCCACGATGAACTGGAGGGAGGGATCAGGGTGGGAGAGGATGGGAGCAGATGTGAACAGTTCCTTGAGGTGGTTGAAAGCCGTGTCAGCTTCGCTGGACCAAGAAAAAGTTTGTTGTGGCGAAGTCAGTCGAGTGAGGGGTTCCGCCACCTTGCTGTAATTCCTGATGAATCACCTGTAGAAGTTGGCGAACCCCAGGAATCGCTGTAGCTGCTTTCGTGTGGAGGGAGTGGGCCAGTCTTTCACCGCGCTGATTTTAGCAGGGTCTGGTGATAGCTTTCCCTGGTCCACGATAAACCCCAGGAAGGGAACAGAAGAGGCGTGGAACGTACATTTCTCCGCTTTGGCGTATAGCTTGTTCTCTAAGAGTCTCTGCAGTACAATTCAAACATGCTGGACGTGTTCCTCTTCATTCTCTGAGAAGATCAGGATATCGTCAAGGTAAACAAACAGGAATTTGTCCAGCATGTCCAGCAGCACGTTGTTCACCAGATGTTGTAATACAGCCGGGGCGTTGGTCAGTCCGAAGGGCATCACCAGATACTCGAAGTGACCACGGAGTGTTGAAGGCCGTCTTCCTATCATCGCCCTCCCGAATACGAACCAGATGGTAGGTGTTGCGGAGATCGAGCTTGGTGAAGACTTTTGCCTTGCAGAGTGGGCTGAATGCAGCCTCCATAAGGGGAAGGGCGTATTTGTTGTGTACAGTGATGTCATTTAGTCCACGGTAGTCGATGCAGGGTCTCAGAGTTCCATCTTTCTTCTGGACGAAGAAAAACCCTGCACCGATGGGAGAAGAGGACGGGCGTATGAGTCCGGCGGCCAAGGACTGATTGTACATTCAGCTGGACAGAAGCGTAGCACCAGGGAGGAGATCGTTCTCGCAGTCGTACGGGCGGTGAGGAGGAAGGAAGAGAGCCAGCTCCTTAGAGAAAACCTCACCGAGGTTGTGGTAGGCCTTGGGGATCATAGACAGGTCTGGAGCTCTTGGTGTCGTGGTGGGAACCACGGCGGAGTTGAGACATCGGGAGTGCCAGGGGACGCTCCAGCCGGAGAGTTGTCCCTTTGCCCAGTCGAATCGGGGGTTGTGAAGAGCCAACCAGGGAAGACCCAAGACGACAGGTGCCGACGAGGAGTACAGGAATAGTTTGTGATGGTTGCCGGAGAGGACGAGGGTGATGGGTTGCGTGCGGTGAGTCACAGTAGCCAAGATTCTGCCGTCCAGGTTGAGGATCTTATTGGGCTCCTGGAGAGGCACCGTGGGAATCCCAGCCTGGTTAGCGATCTGTAGGTCGATGAAACAGTCGTCGGCCCCGGAATCGACCAAACAGGACAGGGATATCGACTGCTGCGACCACTGAATCTTGCCAGGGAGAGAGACTCGTTTGTGTTTGGGGCAGGAAACAGCTCCGCCCGCCAACACTCCTGCGTGTGTTGACGGCCTCAGTCTTTTGGCCGTATGGGGCAGGAGCTTCGCTGATGGTCCAGGGCCCCACAGTACAGGCACGCTCCACTTTTAAGCCTCACTGTCCTCTCCGCGAAAGTGAGCAGAGTCCGACCCAGCTGCATGGGTTCGGGAGGATCAGAGAGAGGTAGAGAGATAGACGGAGGAGTGTGTGGGGGAGTCGGTAACCGGTTAGGAGTTATCGGTGATGAGCTAGCTACTCGACGTGAACTGACGATTCTCTTGCGACGTCTCTCCCGGTATGCAGTTATCAAGCTGGATAGATAGTGCAATAGGTGAGTCGAGGTCAAAAGAATCGTTACGAGTAGCTAATTCATCCCGAATTTCCCCACTAAGGTTCTTAACAAACATAGCTCGGAGTGCGGAATCGTTCCAGCCGCTCTCCGCGGCATGGATACGGAATTGAATTGAGAAGTCAGCGACGGAAGAGTTACTCCGGGTTGTGTTGATTAATCGGGTAGCGATGTCAGAATCCTGAAGTGAATGGTCAAAAACTTTACGGAGATCGGTAGTGAATGAACTATAGCTGACGGAAGACGGAGCGGTGCTACACAGCGTGGCTGTTGCCCATTGAGCAGCTCGTCCCGACAACAAATTAACCACAAAGGCGATCTTCGCGCTATCATTAGGGTAAGTGAGGGGTTGTAGATTAAAGACCAAAGAGCACTGAAATAAAAAACTGGAACATTTTCCAATCTCACCGGAGAAACGTTCGGGAATAGGCACGAATGGTTCTCGTGGCGAGTTAGCGGAAGCGGCTAACCCGAAGCTACCCGGAACACCGGTCCTCCCCGAGTTAGCGGAGGAGGAAGTGGCTGCGGCTGCAGGAGGAATAGCAGACCTAGCGGTGTTAGCGGTTAGCTCCCGAAGGGTGTTTGTTATTTCAGAGAGGATTTGACTGTGACGACCGATCAGTGTGCCCTGTGCAGCGAGTGCCTGTCTAAGTGAATCAACGTCCGCCGGGTCCATGTTTGGTCAGATCGTTATGTTATGATTTACTAGGAGGTGGACCCGGGAGCAGACGGAGACGGTAAGTATATTTCAAAACAAAAGTAATATTTATTTACAAAAAGGTGTTAACATAAAGCGACTTCCAAAACTAGTGGAAATGAACGAGTGAGTGAGAGATAGGAGAGAGAAGGGAGAGTGCAGCTGCGGCAGGATCGGCTTGGCAGAATGGCGACGTTCCAGCACGGAACAAACTCACTGGCTTGAAGTCAACAGAGGAGATTCCCAGGAGAATAGGGAAAGCAGGACAACGACCAGTGGCTTCTCGGAGGTGCAGGAGACGTGGCGACCTGGAGCGAGGAGAGACGAGTGAGTATCCAACAGAAGGTAAGTTTAAGCGACAGTAGAACTGCATGACGTTTACCGACTGAGAATGAACAACAATCTGACGCCGGTGACGAGGAACGGCTCCGCTTAAGAGTCCTCCTGATTGCTGATCAGGAGCAGGTGAGGCGGAGCCACGCAGGTGTAGTCAATCACCGGCGTCTGAGGGAATGTAGGTCAGCCACGCCCCCTGCAGAGTGAGAAAGAGGAAGGACAAGCAGCAGCAGTACACAAAACACCATAATAGACTAAATAATAAAATTGTGAGGAAGGTGCAGGTGAGATCGTGACAGGATGAATCGTAAACACTGAATAACTTACATTTCGATTAAAACAGACAAACAAGAATCATTTAATCAGATTAGTTTTAGTTTTACTTAAAATCAAGTCTTAGACAGCATGTGAAAGGGAAAGATAGCTGAAAAATACCATGTTTGCACCACCTCTCTCGAGTAATCGTGTAATGGGTGTTGTGCAGTCTACGTTATGAAGAATTTGTCATACGATGAATGTCCCTGCAGTCTCCGTTCAGCATACAGCTCAGCATTCCCCTTAAGGACATGTTCTTTGTTTCTTTCTCTCATGAAACTCCTCGTCTCACCTGTGTGTTTTCCCTCCAGTTCCGTCCCTAGATTCACATGTCTCGTTGTCTGCCTCCACCTCATGTGTATTTAAGCTGTGTTCCCCTCTGTTCCAGTTCGTCTTTGTACTGCTGTGTCAAACGCTCCAGCTTTTTAGTCATTCATTGTGATCTGTTTTCCTGCTTTACGGACTTCTGCCTTTGCCTTGCCCTTTTTGGATTTGTTTTCCTGGATTTGTTTGTACTGAACCTGCCTTTTGAGACAAGTGAATTGATTTTGTTTTTAAATTTAACTGAACTGTTTTGAGTCATGCTTTTGTGGAATACCAGTCTTAACAGTTTATTTCTGACACGAGGCCCATATAATAAACTCCCATCGGCATGTGCCCGCTATAAAATAAACATATTTACTTTAGTTTACTTTCATTTTTAATTACTTTTAGCTTACTTTAATTTAATTTAATTTAATTTAATTTAATTTAATTTAATTTAATTTATCATGAAAACCTGCATATGTGCATGATGACAATGTGGAAATAACGCACGGCACATGTCACACACCTCTCCCACAGTATGCAGCAGCAGAAGGTAAGAGGTAAGGGTGAGACACACCCTCAAACCTGGTGGGCACCCCAAGATCAGAACATCACTTAAACTGGTGTCAGACCAGAAAAATAAAACTGTACTCTTTTATACATGAGGCCCCTGATGATTTCTCACGGCACACATATGTGCCGCGGCACAACAGTTGGGAATCCCTGCTATAAGCGGTGGAGGTTGACATGCAGTCATCATTGTATAACACTATCTCGGGGGGTAATTAAAGTTAAACACATATCATAAATGTATGTGCATGATTACGTGTGTGTAATTGTGTTGCTTAGTTTATGTGCAGCCATAGGAGCTTTGCAGCTTATACTCACAGATATGGGGGCCACTCACCTTAGGAACAGCTATGCATACATGCAATCACAGATAAAATTGCCTCCTAATCAATGCTACGCCTGACGCACAAAAACAGACACAATAAGGGAATTACAGCGGCGACTGGGAGTTTAGATGGAGACTGGATTTGAAAATTGATTGTTTTCTGTCTGCCTTTTATTATTGATATGTGAGTATGTGTGAAATGGCGCCGCCACACACACTATACATACTGCTGACGTGTGGTTTTGTATCTGCAATGTGACCAAAAACCTGCTAAATCCACTGAGACATCATTCACTGAATTAAGATTACTACATGTTATGTAGATCAGCTTGTTGAATAAGTTCCAGATTACATTGACACACTGGAATAATGCATTTCAAACCATGAACTATATTAAAGGGGAATTGAGTTGGGTTCTATGTTCATTATATGTGTGTGTAAGTGAATACGACTCACAAAGACTTAAGTTCAGATGTCACTACATTGTAATCCTATGGGACAGATGTGACGTAGTCTGTCAGTAATGTCAGACTACTGTCATAGGTGTAAAAACAAATGGAGGACCTAAATGCAGTTTTCAAAAAAGAACAAAAAATAGTCTTTTATGAATTAAACTAGCAAAAATGCTAGTAAAAAGTAAAACAAACTATAAAACACAGAGCAGACCATGGGTCTGTTTTACAAAGCAGGCTTAGTGAAAACTGTGAGTCTTTTAACCCTGAAATGAGGGAAACTGAGTTTTCTGTTTCACAAAGGGAGGTAAGTCAAACCAGAGAAAGAGGGGTAACTCTAGCTTGTTTCACAGAGAGGTATCTTAAGCTCTCGGTCAGTAATACAAGCTTTGTGTTTTTTTAGCTTTTTAAATGTGAATATTGTCTGGTTTCTTTGCTCAATTTGACAAAAAAAAATATTAAAACGAGGTTCCAGGTTTGATAAACACTGATCAACATTTTAACTATATTTTATGGACAAAAAAATATTCGATTAATCGAGAAAAAAATTGACAGACTGATTCTAAAACTAAACAGTATATTTCATTAAACACTAAAAAGACATCTCTAGTGTTTCTTTGACAACCACTTTCACTTCAAGATGTAAATTGTGGCACTGAGGCCATCTCTCCCAAGATGAAAGTCTCTGTGAGTAGTGAAAGAGCATTTACATTTTTTTAACATGGTTTAACGCTCTTACATGTAGGCTACTGGACTTTATTTTAATTTTTGGAACAATACAATGTTGCCGCGTCATGGTAGGTGCACCGTATATTTTACTTTTTTTTGTCCTTTGCCAATCACACCCCTGCTTTCTGTAAATCATATAAACTTTATTTCACTTCTCAAATATCACTGTGATTGTCTCCTATATGATATTTAACTGAAATGTCTTATTCAAACAACCAATGATTTATAAAGGAAAATCCTGAAAATTTACAGGGGTGCCAAAACTGTTGCATACCACTGTATATTAGGTGGCGATTATTTCCACGACTATGGAATGTCCTTTTGACCATGATCCCGTGGGTGAAGGTGCTGCATTACTGCACAGAGAATTAAATATTCGTCGGGAGATGATTATCAGACCGCGCATAGATGTTCTTGCACTTCCAGACACTTTTCTTTCCAGTCAATTAATTATATACACAACCTAATCTATCCTTACATTTCCAACATTACCAACCGAAGTCATGCTCTCACATCGCAGCAGATATTGTGTATTGTGCTGTGTTTTTTTTAATGAATTTTTTTTTCAAATGGGAGTTTTTTTATACAATGTCGGAGATGCAGAGCACTTGAGCGAGGCAACTGTGTGCAGAAGGGTCAGAAAAGTGTGCCTCGCCCTGAAAAGGCTACTACCCATCTTTGTAATTTTCCCTGGACATAAACCTGTCAGCGCCATCAAGGAGGAGTTCCACAGGATTGCAGGTGAATGATATAGAGATCCAATAAATGAATATTAAACAATAGTCTGTGAATGACATTGTGCTGTAACCTCAGACTGGGATTATTAATTTTAATTTCTTTCAGGATTCCATGTGATTGGCTGCATAGATGGCACACACACATCCCCATCACGGCTCCATCACATAATGAAGCAGATTATGTGAATAGGAAGTCCATTCACAGCATAAATGTGCAGGTACATTGACTACTGTTTCAAAATGTTAAAGACAGCCTCATAGTTCAACATCTGTCATTCTCTGCACTGTCAAGATCATATATGATTGAGCCTGGGTTGAGAGTACCTTAGGCCTGCTGAAAGCCAGTTTCCAGTGCCTACGTCACTTCAGGGTCACCCCAGAGAGGGCCTGTGACATTAATCTGATTGAAGTCGGAGTTGATTGGTAGAATAGTTGATTTTGTCCAATTAATTGAGAAATCTGAGACTGCTGAGAAGCAGTTCAAGCGGTTCTATAAAATATGGCAAACAGTGAAGGGGAGAGTGGACAACCTTGTCTGGTGCTCCTCTGGAGCTTGAAGCTTGGAGATGTTTGAGCGTTTGTCCTGACCAAGGCTCTGGGTGAACAATAAAGAATTTAGATACAAGTTTTGTTTGAATCTAAATGTATCCATTGTAGCGAGGAGGAATTTCAATTATACTATCAAATGCTTTTTCTGCATCTAGTGACATAATTGCTGATTCAAGTTTATTGATTGTGCAATAGTCTAGTATATTAATTAGCCTGCGTTTATTATTTGTTGAGTGTCTGCCCTTAATAAATCCTGTCTGGTCTGGGTGAATTATGAATGGGGTGATTTTTCCCAGTCTCCTCGCTAAGGCTTTGCAGATGACTTGAAGATCTGCATTTATGAGTGAGATTGGCCGGTAGCTGGATGGGAGTGTGGGGTCTTTATCTGGTTTAAGGTGGAGACAGATATGTGCTGTGTTTATAGAGTATTGCCTACTTACAATCACAAGGTCTGTGGTGGCGAGAGGGGGCTCCACCAGGCAGATAGCGCCATCAGAATCTGTTGGGACAAAAGTTAAAAAAAAGTAATGAAAGGGAAATAACTATTTTAATGAATAGGCTTTAAAAAATATATAGGTCTAGGCATATTACACTGTATAAAAGCACTTGCGTCTTGGGGGGTGGGCTCAGAGGATGAGCTCCCTCCTTCAGCCACTGGCCTTCCTAAATTCTGGCTTAGGGCCAGCTCCTCTGCCTCTGTTAGCGATGGCTGTACTGGGCCACCACCCGTTTAACAGACATCTGCTTTCTTTCTGTAGGCTGATTAGAAGTCTGTGTTAATTTAAATAGGCTTGATTATTTAACAGAACATGATATAGATGAGAAGTAATTTATATGTGTGAAAGCAGTATTATGTTGGGGATAAAACAATTGTACACTCAAACAGCCACTTCATATTTACTTTACAATGTAAAACATGATCAAAATGCGGTACCCCCATGAGATTATGCCGAGGTCTTACCTGTTTGAACAATGTTTTTATGTTTCATCTTAAACTGCTGCCAAGTGCGCTTCTCCCCCGCGGGATTACACAGGACTACATTTAAACTTACGCATTGACCCGAGCAACAATGTTCTCCCACACCGTCTCCCTCTCCTTTGCTGCTGCAGCGGTGTTACACTCTCTTCGAAAAACATGCTAAAATTCACCGTAGGAGGGCATTAATATTACCAACTCCAGTGGGTTAAGAACGTAGCCCTCCGCTTCCCCGTTGCCATGGTGACTCATCGAATCGGGGCTCCATTGATGCTGTCTTTTTATATTTGTGGTGCATGAGCTTAACTGCAGGTGAAACTACTCCGAGTTGAACAAACTAACTCAAATCAGCTGTGAAACCGAAAACTCAGTTTCCTTTCTCAGAGTAGATCAACTCAGAGTTCAGGGTTAGACTCAGAGTTTGTTGAACCAGCTTTGTGAAACGGACCCCCAGATCATAAAAACCAGAGAAACAGACAAAGACTGAAGATGTGGTATGGAACAAACCAAATGAACCAACACAGACACTGGGGAGCATAATGAATAAATATACTAGGGAGGCCAGGGACAATCAGACATAGGTAAAACAGACAAACTGGGAGACAGGGAGTCAACAGCATACACAAGGAAAAACTTCAAAATAAAGACAGTTGAGACAACAGAGTGAAAACAATGAAAAGTGCGCTCTTGAGAATCTGTCAACATGTTTTACTAAGATCTACTCGCATTCCCTGTATTTCATCGTGACTGTACTCGATCCTGATCATAAAAATCATTGTATGTCATGTATCATGTGTCATGTCATATATGGATGTGGGGATAAAAGTCTGCGTTGGATCATATGGTTTTATATGCCATTTTGTATACATTATACAATAAACACTATGTGGGCAGGCTAAGTGATGTTTGTCCATATATCTACACAGTAAATTAAGAAACGGTAAAATAAAGTAATAAGTAGTGAAGTTACCTTTCAAATTCTGTAACTAGTAAAGCAATCTCATTACAATTTACAGAGGTAACTAGTAACTAATTACTTTTTTTGAGTAACTACCCCAACACTGGTTGTGGCTAGCCATACACCGTGTAATCCTATCGTATTTCTCTCTCTCACACACACATGTGCAAACAATCTTAGTGTTATGCACACAAAGCTGTAAGGTGTATTGGAAAAGTGGCCAACCTCTAAGCTGAGAACAGTTATAGTGTTAGCCTCGCAACTCAAGAATCCTGAGAAGTGACTGTTTTTGTCAACGGACATAGACATGTTTAAATTTTCCTTAATTTTCTTTTAATTAAAACTTTATTTAACCAGGAAATCTCAAGTTTCTGGGGGTGCATATACGCTGTGTGTGTGTCCCATGATTCTCAGGCTGCTCCTCCTCATTATTCGTAGAAGTTATCACTGTGGTGTTTGTGATTTGAGGAGTGGGAGAGCTGCTGGAGCTGCTGATGTATGAACAAAGATGTGTTGCGCTGATTTATCTGTGAGTAAAATGTCTGAGCTTTTCCGACACTGAAACCAATTGATCGCCTAAATCATAAACCTTAAATAAATCTTCTTTTAGAGGTGTTAGTCGTGTGTATGTGCAGCAACAATATTAAAAAATAATTCTCTGTCTTTATTCATGTAAACTTCAAAAGAATTGGTGAAACACATTTGAAGGCTTGTTAATTTTTTTGCATTGTAACACATTTAAAAGTGACTTAAGGTTTGAAAAAGGCTGTAAATTCACCATTTGATCCTTGGATTCACTTTTTCCTGCATTCCAACCAGTTTTAGTGGAAACACCCAGTGTTATGATGTGTTATAGTAAATGGAATGATACATTTTTCATGAATTTTGACCCCACCTGCTGGCTCTACATCCACATGACAGGATATAATGCGCTTAAATCACTGCACATATTTAGCCTGAGTGAGAACTAATAGTATTTGCTCTATTTTGAGACCAAACAGTTGTCAAACTGAATATAAACAGGGTTTATAAGTATAAAATATAAATGACTCTATAGTCGCGATGCTGACGATTTCTTCTCGCTGTTCCTTCCCTCATCAATATTTCCTAATGAGCTCCCACGAGACGTCTCCATGGTTTGTCTTCCTGGACACAAGAGCTTTGTCTGTAGGTGACAGGAATATTTCTCCTCAGCATGACCACATTCACCTTTTTATATATTCTATACCCTGGGGTCTCCACGCCTGAGCCTGAATAACCTCCCACTACCACAGTCTGTGGTAGTGGTATTTGACTACTTATGAAAAAAAGATATCAGATTTTTTTGCATTTTGTTTTTGAGTTATTTATATTAAAATAATAATAATAATAATAACTAGACAAGCAGATCTCTGCCAAGGAAGCTCAGTGCCAGCGCACCTGGGTCAGACAGCGAGTGCTGTAACCAACCTCGCTGCCCGAGTGAGAAACTTGTTTTGCGTCTAAACACGCGTCCTTCTGGAACTGAGATGGAGACTCTGCAGCCGCCAGCTTGCATCCCTCCATACCTGACGCCCTATATAAACGTTACAACTCATAGACACATGTTCGGTCTAAGATCTGTGGCCTAATGTTAATGTGTTTTTGGCGCCATCTTCGGTGGAGGCATGCGTTTACAGTAACTGCTACTGCGCATGCCGCCACCATTGATTAATTAATTAATTAATTAATTAATTAATTATTTTTTTTTTTTTTTTATCAATCAAATGATTGCCACTATTGCTGATATCCAACATAATTGGTGCCCTGTGTGAGGGTTTTAAGAAAATGAATAACATGATTAATTATTAAAAACAATTAATCATTCATATTCATATTTTCTCACCAATTTCAACATAATGGTGCCCCGTGTGAGGGTGAATCACAATACAAGCATGAAGTCAAAGGAATAGTCTGTAGACCTCCGAGACAGGATTGTCTCCAGGCACAAGTCTGGGGAAGGTTACAGAAAAATCTCTGCTTTGAGATGCTTTGAAGGTCCCAATGAGCACAGTGGCCTCCATCAAACGTAAGTTTGACTCTTCCTAGAACTGGCCGACCATCTAAACTGAGCAATCGGGGTAGAAGTGCGTTAGTCAGGGAGGTGACCAAGAACCCGATGGTCACTCTGTCAGAGCTCCAGAGTTCCTCTGTGGAGAGAGGAGAACCTTCCAGAAGGACAACCATCTCTGCAGCAATCCACCAATCGGGCCTGTATGGTATAGTGGCCTGACGGAAGCCAATCCTTATTAAAACACATGGCAGACCTGAAGGACTCTCAGACCATGAGAAACAAAATTCTCTGGTCAGATGAGACAAAGATTGAACTCTTTGGTGTGAATTCCAGGCGTTATGTTTGGACGAAACCAGGCACCGCTCATCACCACGCCAATACCATCCCTACAGTGAATCATGGTGGTGGCAGCATTATGCTGTGGCGATGTTTTTCAGCGGCAAGAACTGGGAGACTAGTCAGGATAGAGGGAAAGATGAATGCAGACACATCCTGAATGAAAACCTGTTCCAGAGGGCTCTTGACCTCAGACTGGGCGACAGTTCATCTTTCAGCAGGACAACGACCCAAAGCACACAGCCAAGATATCAAAGGAGTGGACAATTGTGAATGTCCTTGAGTGGCCCAGCCAGAGCCCAGACTTGAATCCAATTAAACATCTCTGGAGAGATCTGAAAATGGCTGTGCACCGACGCTTCCCACCCAACCTGATGGAGCTTGAGAGGTGCTGCAAAGAGGAATTATGGGGTGTTGTGTGTAGAATTTTGAGGAAAAAATTAATTTAATCAATTTTGAAATAAGGCTGTAAAATAACAAAATGTGGAAAAGGTGAAGCACTCTGAATACTTTCCGGATGCACTGTATGTCCTATATTAACTCAATATTTCCTCTTTAGAGTGTGCAAATATACACAGTTCTTGGTTTTGTATTTTTTTGTTTTTTTGTTTTTTTGACAGTGGCAGCAATAAATACAAAACATTTAATGCATATGTGATGTCAAAGTGATTTATTATAGGTATTTTTCTCCTCTCCCCAAGCTCATGGAGCCTGTATAAAAAAGCATTTATCCAACAAAACAGTGCACAGTTTATGAATAAATAGAAAAAATATATATATGAACATTCACAAGATCACATTCCCTATTATACCCACACATTCATTCAGTGTGCAACTGCATTAGAAATCCACAGTGAAAATCACAAAAAGTAACAGATGAACCTGGAACTTTCTGGAGGCAATTTCTAAATTGCGTGATAATTCATCATTAATAATGGAGTGAAATTAGTTCACTCAATTTAACAGTTTCTCTTTGTTAACCGGTTGCTGGAGGGTGAAGTGGCAACTCATCCATCACATCTTGTATTTAATCTTCATTACATAAATTCAGTCAGAACCATTCATTCACATTCCACATGCAGAAATCAGTGAGAATTAAATTTTTGCTCTGATTTTGCCCGATTCCTCTGCCCAGCCTGAGACAGACGAGCATCATCTCTCTCCATCTACTTCACAAAAGGCTCAGTTCAAGTATACAAAGTCTACAATATATTGTTTCCACTCCACCTCACCATTAGACAACCTTTTCCTTGCTGGAAACCTAGGGTTTGGATCACTTTGTGAACAACTCACATTTCCCAATACCAACATCAATCCACCACTGCCTCCATCAGTAGATATAAAAGTGTTATATTATTGAATTCAGTGTTTGCAATTCTTTGTTCAGATTTACTTCAGTAACAAACTGACCACACTAGGCAGCAGTAGAGCAGCAGCTCCTGTGTCCCTGTGAGCTAAAACTGAATGTATCAATGGACTTTGGTGTGAGAGAGTGAGCTCTTATACATCAGCTGGAAAAAAAAGCTGTCTAAGTCAGTGAGATAAAGAATAATATAACATATTATAAAAAATATGATAGATTTAGGCCGACATGGATTTTAATCAATTAAAGGTCCAGTGCAAAAAAATAGGGAGCTAGGTTTGCTGTATTTTGGACCACAATGTTTTTTTTTTAATTCTAACTGAAAGATATTCAGCTGTAACAACAGCTTTACCAATAATTGCTGCTTAATTTCACACACCGTGCCTTAAAGTCATTAAAATCTGTTTTTCATTGTATTGCTGGCAGTTTTGTTTTCAGTGTCATTAAGGTGGTTCGTGGAGCAGAGGGTGCACCGTCAGCACTGACACAAACTCCTGAATAATCCCTTTAAAAGGTGAAACTCTACATACAAAAAATATCTTGTGTCCCTTCACCCACAACTGTAATCTTCCAACAGAAGTGAACTCAACATAAACTAGTGCAACAAAGCAAATGACAAAAGTGAAAAGGTGCTCAAGTATTGCTTTACACTTTTGAACTTTCCCTTACTGATTTCCCTTAAGAACAAAATATTTTCTTTAACAAACTCCTGTTCAGCAGACGGATGAACAGTGACACACACATACACTTCTTCATCCAGTGTTTTAGCTTCAAAACCAGATTCAGTGGAGGCGACTGAAACGAGAATAGTGATCTCTCTCTCTCTCACACACACACAGTCTGTGTTGACCTCACAGGATTTCTGCCTCATCTTCATCATCCTCAGAGCCTGATGGTCCCTGGCGAACTTCTTCATACCACTTGTTGGTCAGGGTTTTCATCTGGATCCGGCCATGTAACAGGTCCTGTGAGACACCACACACAACAAACGGAACGGTCATCGCGTAAGCAAGAATAAACATGACCACAGGGCTTTATTAAAATGAAAGAGTGAGGGAAGGAAATATTGTTTACTACTAGTTAGCCATTGTGTTGTCATTTTTTTATTGTCTATATTTGTCACGAATGGATCACAACCAATCTTGATCACAATTCACATTGTGTTGCTTTGTAAACGTGCAGAATGTGTCACTAGTTCCTTCAGAATCAACTTTCACTGCAGTGATTGGACAAATGCGGCAAAATCGTCACTTTTAGGGAAGCTGGGCTTCCATGTGAATTTATGACGGAGAGTGGCTTGTACATGACGGTTGGAGGAACTGTCTGAAAGAAGGAACCAGTTTCGGCTCAGTCCTGCGTGTGTGATTTTGTGAGAGAAGTCTGTAGACAAATAGCTGGCCGTTGTGTTATTTGCACAGCCATAAATTTAGCTATTTTCATGTGTACATTATATGTGTAATTATCACGTTTCCTTGTTCTAGTTGTTCGTTAGCAGGATTTATGTAAAAACAACTAGGCCTGAAATGAGCTTCCGCTGTTTCAAAGACCAATATAAATGTTTTTCTTCTTTTTAACAACGAACTAAACAACAACCAAGCCGAGTGTTTCCTCTCACTGCTCCAATGTCAGTGTCTAGTGAAACGGTGCCACAGATCTTACAGCGGCTTCTCCCGAGTGTTCACCCCCAGACGTCAGTAAATAGGGATGAATATTCAACACTGTTTGCTCCTAAAACAAAGATGCTATAAAATACACTAACCCTGAGAGCAATTTCTACATTGTGTTAGTTAAAGGACATAATAGATATTAAAAAGACACTACATCCCCCCCCCCCACCTTCTGAGGCTACCTCTACCCAATGATAAGGAGTGGGCTGAGAGCTGAGGGAGGGAGGGACAATGAAGTGAGAGCTCTGGTATTTAAAGAAAGGGGGACGAGTCTGGGACATACTTTGGACGAAAGCTGTGCCCTGAATTTGAATGCAGTAGCAGCTGTTTGACCAGAGAGAGGCAGTAGATACACTGTTTTTTTATGACAACTAATACTGTATGTATGTACTGGTTTACACCTGGAAAAAAAAGGCGGTTCAGTTACACTTTAAGTGTTTAAATAATGAGGACCACAGAAAAACCTGACTCGGAATGGGTGTGGTTGTATTTGTAATTGTCAGAAGCAAAACTATGAAAAACACCAACCACTACATGAAAAAATAGAAGCATCGAGTGGATAATGGTTTGATAAACATTATTGACATCACTGACTTGTACCTTTGCCCTTTTTTCTGTTTTAAATAACAATAAAACATGTTAAAGGAATCATGAGGGAGCGTTTGTCTAACCTCTTGGGTTAGCCTTCGAGTGAAGAAGGGGTTTAGGTACTTAGCATCAAGCCACATAAAGCCCTTTAGATCTTGTCTCTGGAAGATGTGAGCCTCGTATTCCTCCTCTGTCAGTTCTGATAGGTGCTCCGACTCAATGGTGTTACCCTGGAGAGACAAGAGGATAGGAGAGAAACAGAGAAACAGTCAAATAAACAATTAATGGGAAATGAAATGAGAGGGCCCTCTAAATGAGGTGAAGGGTGTGAGTGAGTGAGACCAACGTGCTCCGTTCCTTACCATTTTCTGCGTCTTGCTGAGATTGATGTCCTTCTTGTTCTTTCTTCGAGTCTGGCTCTCCTCTATGTCCATGAGGCGAATGAGAGGCATGGTCCCGCCCCCCAGGAAGAGGATGGTGAAGAGGACGATAATGATGGTGGTCGTGCCGATTAGCTGCCGCTTCTCGATGGGCTCCAGGCCCAGATGGAGGCTCAGAGCGTAGGGGATGGCTCCTCTCAAACCTGACATGCAAAAAACAAAGAGAAATCAAACTGTGGACGGACAACAAGGAAACTGTATCCTCATACTTCATTTGGTTTTGTTTTTGAATGTTTCTGGCATTTGCTCTTTGGTGCTTATTTATGAAATCTGAAAGAAGATGGAACTCATATATGTAGCAACATTGTGGAAGTCCACTTCAATCACAGGAAGTTGCTGGTCTACTGCTGCCTTGATTGATTAATTTGTGTTAGATAGAATATTCTAGTAATAGAATAGAATATAAATACTTTATTCATAGCAGCACAGCAGAAAAATATGATACACAAAAATAATTAAACATAAAATAAGTGTACAAATGTATGTTAAGAAAATAGTGCAATACATGAAATTAAATGAATAACCCATAGGATCAGGTGCAATTGCATAAGGAGAGACTAATGTAGTCTGACTAATATTAATCTCATGAAGAGATATTGTGCAAGTTGTGAAATGAAGAAGACTCAGTTTGTACAGGGAGTTTTTGTAAATCCTGATGGCTGATCGCAGGAATGACTTCCTGAATCTGTGCAGCTGTGGCCTAGTGGTTAGGGCTTCAAGCTTGAGACCGGAGGGTAGCCAGTTCAAACTCCGACCTGTCCGCAGCTCAAGTGCCCTTGAGGAAATGAACCCACTGGATGGGTTAAAATGCAGAAATCTTCCTTGTGACAGCAGAGCTGTCTGAATCTCCTGGAGAATGTGCTCTCCTGAGCCTGGAGGATGTGGTGGAGCGGATGACCATGATCATTTCTTTGATGGAAAGCAGTTTGTTCAGCATCCTCCTCTCCACCCCCGTTTCCATGGTGCCAATGATGGAGCCGGCCTTCTTAATCAGTTTGCTTGTTTCACCAGCTCCAATGCTGCTCCCCCAGCATACCACAGCAAAGTGCGCTGGACACACTGGAATTCCACTGGAATTTGTAATCCTCCACCATCTCTATGAGCACCCTCAGCGGTTGTGGAGCTGTCCTCTTCCTCCTGAAGTCCACTACCATCTCCTTGGTCTTGGCCATTCAGAAGCAGGTGGTTCTCACTGGCCCACTTCACAAAGTCAGTGACCACTGTCCTGCACTCTCCTCCCGTCCATCCCTTATATACCCCACCACGCAGAGTCATCTGAGAACTTCTGCAGGTGGCATGACACAGAGTCATATTGAAATTCTGAGGTGTATATGGTGAACAGGAAGGGGGGCAACACAGTTCCCTTCGGGGCTCCAACATCACTAACCACCACATCAGACAAACCGTGACCCAGTCAGACAAACTGTGGTCTGCCTGTCAGCACCATCCAGGTGAGACTGAGCTCCATAAAGCAGATAGATGATGGTGTCATCCACCACCAGATTGGGCTGATAAGCAAATTGAAGTGGATCCAGTGAGGAATTTACCTGCGGTCTGAGCTGGGCCAAGACCAGCCGCTCCATCACCTTCATCACATGCGGCGGTGTCAAGGCCACTAGGCGGTAGTCTTTGGGTTCACATGATGGTGATGATGACTTTGTCTTGGGGACAGGAACCAGGCATGATGTCTTCCACAGTGTTGGGACCATTCCCTGTTGGAAGCTCAGGTTAAAGAGGTGCTGCAGGATCGTAGCCAGCTGGGTGGCACAAGCCCTCAACAGCCTGGGACTGAGACCATCCGGGCCTACAGCCTTGTTCTGCTGCAGTCTCTCGAGATGTCTTCTAGCCTGGGGTTGGTTGTCACTGAGAGAGGTGGGGGGGGGGTGGAGGTGAGACTGTGTCCAAGCAGCTCTCCAGGGGGTGCAGATGGTGGAGAAGCAGAGGTGGGGGGAGGGAGGTGTGACGTGTGGAGGAGGCAGCAGGGAGCTGCGTTGAAGTCTGTGAACAAACCCGTTAAAGAAGAGGTTCAGCTGGTTAGCCCTCTCGACTGTGCCCTCTGTCGGTTTTTCCTTCACGTTGAATCCGGTGATGGTCTTCATTCCGGTCCACATCTCCCTCATGTTGTTCTGCTTCATGCGTCTTTGCTCTGCCTCAGCATCTCCTTCAGGTCACGCTGTACCTTTCTAATTTCCTCCCAGTCCCCAAGTCTGAAGGCCTCTTTCTTTTTGTTGAGGAGGGTCTTGAGATCCCTGGTGATCCAAAATGTATTGTTCGGGTAGCAATGGACAGTCCGGGCAGGGAGAACCGTGTGTTCACAGAACCTGATATATTCTGTGATGCAGTCTGTCATGGAGTCCTCCCCATGTGGCATGCAGAGCGCTTCCCAATATGTAGACTCAAAGCAGTCCTGCAGAGCCATGTCAGCCTCCTGTGTACTGCTTCTCACTAAGCGGGTGGCAACAGGAAGCCTGGGAGTCATTTGGTCCAGGTTGTGATCAGACATGCCAAGGGGGGAAGGGCAGTGGCTGTGTATGCATCCCTGCTGTGCGTCAGCTTCGCAACCAAAAAGTAAGAAAAAGTAACAGAAGAGCCACAGAAACCGCACAAAAAGTAGTCGACTACATGGCGTAACTGTTCCAAAAAGAGTCACTCCTAATGCGAAAATAATAATAAGTAAAGATGCTAAACCTCTTCTTCACGGTTGCCCCGTCAGCGTCAGACGCAGCGACAAAAGCGTCATAAAACCATATCTAACTTTAACAAACACAGACATGCTGCATACCCAAAGAAAGGTCAGACTCAGCTAAAAAGCTCATATAAACCATTCTTATGTTCACGAAACACAGTTAAAACACCGATGGATCAAACAGCAGGAGCAGAAAAAAAACGTCACAGTGGACACATTGCAAAGCGGCACCGGAGCGTCAGCGTGATTATGTAAACATAAAAACACGTGTCGACTGGACAGCTGAGAATCTACAGATTCCAACGGTACCATTTTTATCACTCTACGACCAAGATTCACGGATACAGAACCAAAATAAGAGCACAACAACAACTGACTTTCAAGTACAAGCAGAAATGTCGTCTTACCTTTGCTGTTTATCAAAACAAGTTATTTCCACTGGAACAAAACCACTTCTAATGAAGAACTACACTTTCCAGCATGCTTTGGGAACAAATCTGTCTGATTGATCATTACAGAGCGACATTAGAGCGTTCTGATTAGAAAAAGGCGAATGTCTGCACAAATGCGTCATATGCATTTATGTCCTTTTGACCCGCTAATGAAGTGATTCACACGCATTTGGAGACCGGGGTCTGGTTTAGAGGTTTAAAACGAGCTGTCAATCACCCTAATTGACCAAGGTAAGCCAGAGCTATGGCGCTGCCTAACTGAAGACGCTGCAGAGTCACAGAGTTGTTATCACGCACCGCACAAGAAACATCGATTTACAGCGAGTTATCATACTTTTTTTTTTTCTTCAAAAGAAGTTCTTTTTAGATCTGTAGTGACATATAAATAAAATTAAATGGGTTTTCAATAATTTGGTACCTAAGAAATCCCAAATGGCACAGATGGTGCCAAGCTGTGCCAAAAGTGAGAACGCCCAGACATCTCTTTAATAAAACCGCTGTAATTTCACTCTGCTTCATTTCAGCAGCATCAGACTTTGCACAGCTCATCTCCACATGTTGTTATATGACCTCCATGTGTTAAGCTCCTATTGCATATTTTAAAGGTGATATTTGCTTTAAAATGCAATATTTTTTTAGGCGAGAGAAAAAATCCTTCAGTTATGCTGTGTTCCATGTACATTGACTCTGACACAGTGGCATCTGCAGTGAAACTTACACCTCTGGTGGAATCTCACAAGTGTTATCTTCATTTTGATACCAAGATAATACACATAGAGCTTGTAACTGCAGAGGTTTCTATTTAGTTTGGGCATGTCATTTTAGAGCAGGGACTCCAAAAAGAGGGTCAGGGAAGAAGTGGTTAAATGAAAAGAAAAACTAACACAAACAGAGAGCTACCGTATCCAGCTGCCGCTAGCACGGCGCCACCTTTTTTCTTCAAGTGGAAGCATTCAAACACTTGAGTCAGTGGTTTTACACATTGACAAAAACTTCAGTTTCCTCTTGGAAAAGCCTGTCGAACAAACTAGTAAAGCAGTGAGCATATTCATTAGATAGTGTACACTTATGCTGCGTGCCAATTAGAAGAGAACTGGGAGTGACTTCAGATTCCAGGTTAAAAATCAGTGGTCAGACATCTGATTCCAACTACAAATGGAACAACATTTTGGTGATTCCATGAACCTTTTGTTTCAGTGGCCTAGAAATCTGATCTTTCTGTTGCCCCTGCTCGCTGTCATGTTATCCTGAACTCCCTGAAAGTGACTTATACAGGTCCACTTAAAATAACCCTAACTGTTCCTTTAAAGTGTGCAATGCAATTTTTTTTTCTAGTATGTTTTGACAGTAAGCACTGAGCATGCTTCTCAGCACAGACATCACACAGAGCAGAGTCAATTGGATGTAACACACTCAAGAAAGTCCATAACCTCATTACCCCCCCTTTAACAATGAATCAACTACCTACTTCAGCTTTCTTTCAAACGTCCCTTTGACCCCAGTACAACAAGCACACACACTAGTGTCAGCTCACCACTGAACCACATGATGAACATCATTTTGGGATTGATCTTGTGGTCTCTGAAAAAGTTCAGCAGGAAGGAGAGAGGGAAGATGTTCACTGCTCGACCCAGAAGAATAAGGACCTGCAGAGAGAGAACGGCAGCTGTGACACCCTTAAAAATTTTAATGTTCAGATGACTTTATAAAAGAAATATAAGAAGAACACTTACTATGCACCAGATGACAAAGGACATTTCAAATTTATGTGGGAAACTAAAGATGGAGAGACCGAGGAAGGCAAACACACATGTTTCTGAAGAAAGAGAGAGAGAACTGGGAAAATTAGGTTTTTATTGCGAAGGGAAAATAAAAAAGGGTACTGGGAGATTTAGAAGTATTTCACTGACCACACATGAAGGCGACTGTGCGCAGTGTCTGCTGCATGAGGATCTGAGTGATGGGAGACAAGTTGTGATGGGTGTAATGAGACATCACAATTCCAGCAAACAGGATAGACATGATCCCTGTGGGTGGAGAGAAAACATGGGATTTAATAACCAGTCCGAATTGGGATCAGTGCATCACTGATACAAATACCAGCATCAGGTATCAGGCCCTCGTGTAGTCGTAGTTGTATTTGTAAAATGATTCCGGATACTGCACCCAAAACCATTTCAAGTATGTATTCAGGGGTGCAGAGCAGACTGTAACCGGTGTCCTGCTAGACTGTCAAGAGGAGGAGAAAAGTAGCTCCTTCACCACAAGTCATTTGATAAACATCTACAGAACCAAGATGACACACAGCAAAGGAATTGCAGTATGCAGGAATTGCAAGTATAATTAATTTAATACTTCATTTAATTTTTGAATTAATTCAAGTCTACTCTTTTGGTCACCTTAAAATGTGGTGTTCCTTTACAAACAAGGGTATCTTCTAAGTTGTTTAAACATATCTTGATATAAAGACCTGTAAATAAAAGCTGAAAATACTGATCTGATTACTAGTGTGTGTGTGTGCGTGCGTGCGTGCGTTCACCCACCAGACAGTTGGGTGCCCTCTGCCAGCCCGTAAGGTAGGTATGCAAATATTATCATCATACCAAACTCCAGGGAGGGAGTCTTCCTCAGGTCAAAGTGTTTCAGAAACTGATCACAGAGTTAAGCAAATTCAATAAAGCAAACATGAAATATTATAGTATAGTTTATGGATGTTGTGAAGGAGGACATGAGGACAGTTGGTGAGGACACAGGCTATGGCGACCCTTAAAGAGAGAAGCCAAAAGAAGTAGAAGAGGAAGAAGAATATGGACAGAAATATAAAGTACACAAACACAAGTGTGGATACAACAGCCGAGATGAGTCCAGTGAGGGTTCCAAGGGCAGCGGATCCGAAAAACATTTTCAGAAAGTAACTCAGTGCTTGCAGGAAAATCTCCCAGCCTGTTACCGTGGAGTTTGTGTCTGACCGTGAAAAGAAACCCTCAGCTGTGCTGGTAGACGAGACAAGAAACAAAAAGAACAAGTCAAACCACATTCACCGTTGTTGTACCTGTATCTGACCCTAGAGGGCAGCAACACTCCACCACTGAATGTGTTTTATGAGCGTGAGTGGGAGACAAGGTTAGGTTTTCTTATTCTAAATCTGTGGAGTCTGAAAGGCTCATAATGGTGTAAATGTGAATATGTGGTCGGGCTGCAACTCACGATTATTTTCATAATCATGAATTTATACAGAAAATAATCAATATGAAATTTTATAGTTCAGTAGACCTTTTTCCAAGGTCAAATTCAAGCACTTTTCATTCAAACATCTATAATGATGATTGATTTGATTGATCAATATTGATTGATTATCACATATTATAATAGTCACAGTCACACACAGTTTTTATTAGAATCTGACTAATGTTATTCCTCACATTGAGCAACAGATTTTGTGGTTTACTCTTGATAAATCATGGACTAGATTTACCATGAGGTAGTCAACGTTAACATGGCAATTATTTACAGTACACTGCCAACTGTCAATGCTAACATTATGCTATGTTATGCCATATTTCATGCAGTCATTTGTTTCCCTCCAGGCTCTTGTAAATGTTCAGTGACTCTCTGGATTAAAGATGAAGGGAAGTTCATCAGGAAGTTGAAGAGGTCAGGATACAGCAGGTCTGGAAAAATGTCCGGCTGTTTCCAAACTGATAGCTAGCATGAACGGGGGAATTATGTATAAGGATCAGATATATGTTGTGTTTTGCTATCTCTCCGTGGATTTGAATTGTGGACCCCTTCATTTTTACTGCATATTAGACTGCCATGATGGAGGTTAATAAAAATTGTCATCTGGAGCTCTATAGTATGGAGCCCCTAAAAGGACATGGGGAAACAAAAAAAAAGATAAGTTTCTTTGGGGGCTCGGTACTATAGGTACCTTATACAGCCCTACCCATTTAAGCTGTCATATTCAAATTGTATTAATATTTGACTGTTATCCTGACAAACAGCTGGACAGCAATTTGTAATTAATAATCCTATGTAAATGCTTCTTTACAAGCAGCCGAGTGAAGCCATTAGCGTTGTGGCTGCAGCGAAAAGACAGAGCTAATCTTGTCGTGCAGCTTTCCAGGAAACCCTGTCTATGAGGTGCCATCAACAAATTGCCAGTGTTGTTCAGCCTATCTATAATTCATGCATTCATTTGCTCTGTGGAGGGGTGCGGACACTTGAGATCGCTTTGCACTTTTAGCTGGTTAGTGAGTAGGAGAGATAAAGCAGCGGTTAATCACCGCGGTAGCAGATATGATGACAGCGATGTGTGCAAACAAGGTGTTCCTGCCTGCTGTCACTGTCTGTTTTTTTGTTTGTGTCAGGGTCTCAAAGATATATGTGGATATAAAGCTGCACATAGGTTGTTTCTCTGAGCTCATGAAACATTTTTTTTTGAGATGACTGTAAATACACTCGAAAATAAAATATCTACTGTTTATGATTTTAAGTATTTCATTCTTAAAATACAGTTATTACCTTTAATTTCAGATAACCTGGTTTATTTCTTTGGCTTTGTAATGAGGATATTTACAGTATGTGTGTTAGAAACAATGAAATTGTCTATAAATATGGCCAAATTCTGCTGCAGTGTCTGACTGCAAATTAAAGAAGTGACACTTTTTTTATGTATATATATAAATATATACATATGTATATGTATATATATATATATATGTATATATATTATATATATATATATATATAAATATATATACGTATAATGCAACACCCCTTTAAAACCAGGAAAAGTCATCACAGAGACCTTATCACGATACAACAATATCCAAAATCTTGACTCATGTCAGGATGTAGATATATTATCTATAAAGGTCCATAAATATTGGGACATCGTCACAATACACCAATACAATGGATTTGAAATGAAACTAACAAGATGTGCTTGCACTACTACCACTACCACTACTACTACTACTGTAAGTACCCTCAAAGTAAAGCTGAAAGTGTGCAGTCAAAGCACATCTTGTTTGTTTCATTTAAAATCCATTGTAGTGTATAGAGCCAAAAAGAAGAGAATTGTGTCGATGTCCCAATATTTATGTATCTGTAGCTGTATCTCCCAGCCCTACCTGGGGGATTTTGTTATTTAGTGACTGGAAAGCTGATTTTTCTGATGATATATTCATGATATAAACAAACAAGGTTAACGAAAAGCACAAAAAGAATACTCTGCATATAATAACTGCAATACCTGATATACTGTACATCCAAAAAAAATTTGATGATTACAACTATTTTACATTAAGAGTCCTGAAGTAGTGACACCGGTCACATCAAAATAGCAGTTCTATTTTGGATAAAAATATGTGGTTTAAATGTAATCGATAGTCATACCTCACAGGTGAGGACAATGGTATAATGTTATATCAATATATTGTTCCATCACGATTTAAAAAACAGCTGTGCATATGCTTGCTTGTTAACACAAATATCTAATCAGCTGATCACATGACAGCATTTTAATGCAGTTGGGAATGCAGACATGTTAAGATGAGCTGCTGAAGTCCAAACTATCAAATGAGGAAGAAACGTGATTTTGACGTTAAGTGACTCTGAATCAGGCATGGTTGTTGTTTTGAGTACTTCAGAAACTGCTCATCTGCTCATTTCACTCACAACCATCTGTAGTGTCTACAGAGAATGGTCCAAAAACGAAAATATCTCGTGAGCAGAAGAGATCAGAGGAGAGAACTGTAACTTAAACTTGTGGAACTTTGACACAGCTGAGCTACAGCAGCAGTGTCCTCTGTACCAAATAAAGTGGCAGATGAATGTATATCGTGCAGTTGAGAGCTGTGTTGACTGAGCTGTGGCGGGGAAAACAAGCCATGAGAGACTCTTACTTGGTCAGGACGATGGCGACAGCGTCATTGAGGATGCTTTCACCGAACACAAGCATGTTGAGGACCGGGTCCACGTTGAGGGCGTTGAAAATGGCAATGGTTGCTACAGGGTCCACCGCCGAGATCAGGGAGCCAAAGGCGAAGCTACAGTATGATAGGAGGAAGTGAAGTCATGTTTTCATAGTTTTTTTTTTCATAATTATCAGTCATAGCAAGTTTGGTTGTGATTGGACCTTCTATAGCAAATTTATAACAGTTTCAATATTTTTGCCCCCGTAGAGCCAAACCTGTGTGGCATTAAGTGAAGCTTTTTATAACTTTAATTATTATCTTGTCCAGATTGACCTGACCAAATTTTAATTTGATCCCAGTGAAATTCGAGGAGTAGATTGTCCAAATACCACATGCACAAAATCAACAAAATGTGCCCAGAATAGCTGTTGGATGCAAAATAGCTGCCTTCGTGTTGAGTTTGGGTGATAGGTCCAAGAGTTTTTTTCGACATATCTTATCATGATAAACGTGTGGTGAAACTCAGATACATGAGCAAAGTGCTTAAAAAGTGAACATAACCTCTGCAGGATGTAAACCCAAAACTGGTATTCTCTTGAATGGCCAGTAGGGGGCCTGTAACTCCAAACTCCACTGGTTTGTATGGAAGTCTGTAGAAAAATGAGCCTACTTCTCTCTGTATTTCTAACACTAGTCAGCATTTTCCTTGAGGTTTATGGTTTCAATCAGGAGTTTCAGGCTTTCCTCAACATAGCATGACATTGTTTCCATGTAAAGTCAAATACAGGAAAAAGTAGGGGATGGTTTATAAACTAAAAAAAGGCACTGGTCAAAGTTTCTAAAATGGTACTTGCCAAATGTACTAATTTACTAGTTAAGATTGGATTGTAGCAGAAGAATGGGGAGGAGTGGTATAAATGTGAGGGCAATTCAGTACAGTATGTGCTGGGACAACAATCTGGGGGGAAAAAAGGAAAAGTAAGTAGTAGCTACATTTGGGACTTTCCCTCCCAAAATCTAATCAGTACTTTCCCGGAGCATGCATTGGATTCCCCTGAATGTCATTCAAATCTTCTGAGTAATTCCTGCTTCACACACGAGTAAGACTGAAAATATTTGCTTTGGTGAAGGAAATGGCGAATGACACGCAAGCATGCTCGCACACACTCACGCAGGTTTTGGGCTCCATGAGCACTACTAGTCTTGACAAGGTCAGTCTTTATGACAAAAGAGGTCCCAAAGTTGTAACATAACATGTAGGCAACAGATACAATAACATACGCACACAGTCTGTGTACCCACAAGGATTCAAACATCTGTAAAATACTGATCCAAAGTTGTTCTTAAAAAACACATGGGTGTGGAGTGTGGACACATTTTTTTTCCATGTGTCAGTTAAAAAGAATTATGTTCTCATAGATAAACATTTTTTTTTATTTTTTGTGTTACCATTACAGCATTGTTATTTACCGTTAACACAGGGATGTAAGAAACACATTAACACTCACCTATCGGTCATGGACATCTTATAGATCACATCTGCCTGAGAGAGAGAAAAAAAAAACACACATTGAGAGATAGACACGAGGTCAAGTGTAGCACTACCTTAGCTGTAGCAAGAGACCAAACATGTGAGACACAGAAACTAAGACTTTAAACAATTAAGAAAGAATTAATGACAAACAACAACCATTCACACTCACATTCAGTGCTATTTTGGAAAACAATGACAGCCCTAATCCATATGTACCCACCTTAATCCAGTGTTTCCCAAAATTCATTATTTCATTTAAATTAATTAATTAAGCCGTCCACACACAGTGACACAGTGAGAATACAATAAAACCCAGCGTTCCGAAACTGTTTGTTTCGAAAATTTAGGGCTTCATAAATGAGGTGATGGCGCAGATACACACCAATAAACAGCGTTAATTGGAACTTCCGGTCTATGGGAGCTTTGAAAAAACTTATTCATAAAGATGTAGATCTCGATTCTGCAATTAAACTAATTTCTCCCAAACCCAATTTCTGATACAGCATGCAATGCAAAACATTCTTGTTGTATTTTTGAATACAATGTTCCTAATTGCTTAAAAGCAATTAGGAACAGGTTAAACAATATTATTTCATCAAACAAACAAGTATACATTATTTTCTTTGCCGAGTTGTTCATAGAAGCGACTAAAGTCCTCACCTGGCCAAGGAAATAGATGCCTCCTCCAACTATGAAGGCTGAGATGGCCGTGCCAATCACAGCAAAGAGTGTAATGGAGCCAATGTTCTGGAAGAAGTTCCCCTGATTGTACACAAACACAACTTCATCACTATTCATGGACCTAGTAGCATGACATTTGAAGTTACATGCTGTTGCATAACATGGAAGTAGTATTACATTGAAAAGTAGGGTCATTTGTAATTATTTGCACAGCCAAAATATTCACATTCAGGGTTTCCCCCAGAAATCCTGCTAAGCCCGGTGGTAGGGCCTCTTGGGCGGCCCACCGGGGCCCACAGTGTTTTTGTTCAAAAAAATGTTTAAAGTTGACAGGAAATTTGAATTTATGACTATTATGTGTTATTGTAAGACATTTATAAACAATATTTAAACAACAACCATAGAGTGTTACAAAAATACACACTCTTGAAATTAAAATAAATATATATATTTTTTTCACTTAAATTAAACACTAATTAAAGGTGCCATATGTAAGAATGTGGCCAAAAACGGCTACTAAATAAAAAATACCGAGGTCTTTTAGGTTTCGTTTTCTGACGTAACTGGGAACCCGTGCTTGCTCGGCAGCTGAGACTCTACTGACTGCAATGATTGGTAGACGGCGGTAGGGGGCGCCACATGCCAAAACATGATTTCAAAACATAAACATGATTTGCAGTCTACAAAATATTATATATATATAAAAAAGTGGTAGTGCACCCTCATCTGCCTCATCTGGTGCAGACCCTTTTTTTTCCTGCGCACCACACCTGCGCTGTTCTCTTATCTCTCTCCTGCGCCGTTCACCGCTCCTGCACGTCTCCATATCCAAAGCAGACTGGATCATTTCTCTACGTGTTTTATCCCCCATACAAATAATTATATTTATGGCGAGGATCGAGTACAGTCACAATGTGCAGGGGATCCGAGTAGATCTTAGTAAAACATGGTGACGACTCATAAGAGCAGAGCGCACTTTTCATTGTTTTCACTCCGTGGTCTCAACCTTTTTGTCAAAGACCCTTTAACGCTGCAATTAAGGTTCATCGGATGAGCTGATCTCTTTAGTTAACTGCTCAAAAAGAGAGAATGCTCTCTGGTGTGAAGTGAATGTCACAGGGAGTTCATAATCTGCGCCGTAAGCTGTTCTTTCCAGACTTTCCAGCATTAATAGGTGCTGTTCCACAGTGTACTCACTGTGTTGCGGCTGCCGAATTATCGGTGCATCCATAAACATAACATCTTTATTGACAAGAACAATGTACCCATAATACGACGCATTTGATGGTGTGACTTGGGTTTCAATCGGTACCTGGACAAGCAGCGCACTTTTTCCCCGGTTTAGAAAAATCTGTAGTGTATAAAAAAAAATCAAGCAACGCCTTAGAAACCCTGGCATTAAAAAAAATATTTTGTGGACCGCAAATCATGTTTATGTTTTGAAATCATGTTTTGCCATGTGGCACCACCTACCACCTATGGATGGGATTAATCAAGAAAATTAATCAACAGAATCATCAGTAATACAAACGTTTACATGCTCACACATATACTCATGTACTGTACCTTATGTAAAGAATATCCAGATTCAAAGATGATGGGTGGCAACAGCAGAAGGAAGAACATGTTGGGCCGGAACATTTCCTCCTCCTTGTACACAAGAAAAGAAATAATCAAACAAACAAAAAAAAAAACACAATAAAGTTAGCATAAAGTGCTGAACAAATTTATTAGAGCACCTGTCAAAAAACAATGATGATGCAACAATTATATGATTAATTGATTGTTAATCGATGATTAAATTAATCATCACCTATTTCGATAATCAATTAATCAGTTTTAGAGGTTTTTCTTTCTAATTTTCTGATCTCTGAATATGAACAGTTTCTAATCTCTGAATGTGAATATTTTCTAATCTCTGAATGTGAACATTTTTTAATCTCTGAATGTGAATGTAAATGTTTTCTAATCTTGGAATATGAATATTTTCTAATCTCTGAATGTGAACATTTTCTAATCTTGAAATGTGAATATTTTCGAATCTCTGAATGTGAATATTTTCAAATCTTGGAATCTGAATATTTTCTAATCTCTGAATGCCAACGTTTTCTAATCTCAATACCAACGTTTTCTAGTCTCTGAATGCCAACGTTTTCTAATCTCTGAATACCAACTTTTTCTAATCTCGGAATGTGAATATTTTCTCATTTCTAAATGTTGTTTCCAGGTTTGGTAAACACTGATCAGCATTTTTCAACATTTTCCTACATTTTATAGACAAAATAATACTCAATTAATTGATAAAATAATTAACAGATTACTCGATTCTAAAAATAATCACTAGTTGCAGGCCTAGATTATGCTGATAGCAGAGAAATTAAAAAAAGGTGAGACATGAAACAGATGAAACCAGAGAGAGAGCAGAATACTCTGGGGAAGTGCAGACACAGAGCTTGAAGTAAATGAGAGAAGATGAATGAATGCTAGAGATGAAGAGGAGACAATTTGAAAGGGGTTGAGAGAGGAATACAGAGGAATATGAGTGGGGACGATGGAGAGAACTTGGTGAGGGAGTACAGGCTCCCTGGAGTTTCAGCTCTGTCACACACTGTGACTTCACCACATGGGAAAAAAGGCCCCTGAAACCACAATTAATATCTCTCTCTGTGGCGTGGGAGAGATCTATTACAAGTATATGCTGCCTTTAGGGACTTTAAAACTCACCACTGTAGTCACTGAGGGTGAGTGTTATAAACAGTGCACTGCAACAACAGAGAGAAATAAAAAAATATTATCTAAAGTATGTATGTACAGTACTGTGCAGAAATCTTAAGCCACCATCAAGTTGTTGTTTTAGCAATGCTATAACAACAATAGAGCATAATTATTTCTATTTCACTTTACTGGAACATATCCAGAAAATATGTATGCAGTTTATTGTTGTTGTTTACCAAAATAAAAAAATTATCCTCTACAGGTGTCAAGTATTTAGTGTGACCTACCTTTACACTTGAACAATAACACATCTCTGTTAATACTAGAGTGGAACCTTAATTAATGTTACTGGTAAATCCTGTGTTTGTCCTACTATTTCATTTAAATTGTAATAGACGTTTTCTTTTCAACATCTATTATGCCAGGTTTATTTAAGGCATTCTTGAGCATTACATACACATGTTGCATGAGTTAAACTCATTGACAGCTCGCTAATATTCAAGACCAGCTGTAGGTCGCATCACTTCATTCCAAATGCCAATGATCACAGAATTTGACTGACAGAAAAAACAACAAAGCTGGTGGTGCCCTGAAACTTTTGCACAGTATATACATATATATGTATGTATATATATATATATATGTATGTATATATACAAATCAATATTTCTGTAAGGCTGGGTGATACGGCTTATAAACAATATCTGGATAGTTTTAGGATATACAGCCAATGAGGAAAAGTGATCACAGATACCTGATCACAATTATGAAGTTGTGACGACATCTAAAACGACATCTAAAATCCAAGCATTTCTCGTCTCATGTCTACGCTCTCTCTGCTTTGCGAGAAAAAGAGAAGCTTGCTTTGTAGCAGCATGTTATTTCATCTTCAGTCTGTGTCAGCGCACAGAGGAGAGATGGGCAGATGCGAGAGAAAAGGAAAAGTAGTTTCTAATACTGGTAGAGCACATGGTGGATGTGCCGAGTTGTACAGAGAGGACTGAAAATGGAGAGCTTGGTGTTTCGCTCACCCTTGGTGATTGTGACAGGTTGCATGTTTTGAGCTTCCGAAAACATTGTACTGAGAGGAGATGACACAAGCCTTACAAGGTTATTATATGTGTGTATTAACTGCCACTAGATGTTGCAAGAGTGCCACAATTTCAAAGCAGAACAAACAGTTCCTTGATTCTTGCACTGCATGGGTATAAATATTAGAGGTGCAACTAACGATTATTTTCACAATTGATTAATCCACAAACCAAAAAGATTCAGTTTCAATGATTTTATTCGTTATTTGGTGTAAATAAACCAGAAAATATTCACATTTCAGCTTGTTTTAATCATGTTAAAAATCTCTCAAACCGAAATTGTGGATGAGTTGACAAATAATTGAATCATTGGTTAATAATCGAGTGATCAAATAATTATTCGGAAAGGAATGGCAGCAACAAGTGCAGCCAGGTGAACAATTCTTGCAAATGTTCAACCTCAGCAGGACTTTTTTCGGGTGAGGTGAAAGGGATGAAGAAACACCAGAGACAGAAGAAGGTGCATTTCAGACATGCACAGCTAGAATACAGCTGCAAAGCTTTTTTCAAATATATAATTAAATGTCTGTTGAATAATGTGATAAAACTCAGTAAATATATTGTGAACAAAACAAAAGTAAAGTTATTTACTATCTAAATTTCAGGGCACACCATTCAAAGTCGTCGAAGGTTTCACTCTAGTATCAGGGACAAAGAAATTCTGTAAGTGATCACATTCCACCTGCCAACTGGGTGTGGTTTGAAAATGGCATTCTGAGTTGCTGTTGGGATTTAAATGTAACATGTAAAAAAAAAAAGCACTTTGCACACTTTTTCTAAAGGTTTCATTTGCAAAAGGTGAAGCAGATAAAATGACACAGTTGCCTCTGGCTGTGACTCACAGAACATGTCACATGGTACACTATGCTCTTCAGGGATTTCTCAAATACAAATAGGTCAGAGATTATGGATCCAGACATCATGGCCTGGGTATCCACTAACATCTCCCCTCAGACAGTTTCATTGAAGCTGTACAGCAATAATAGATCATGAAGTGAGGTGACCAAGATAAACACTGAAATAACATATATAAGATTCACAGGACAGGAAAAACAGTGGGAATGGGCTGGGGGGGCGGGGGTCTGGTTACTAGTGCAGAGAAATCAGTAACACCCAGAGGCCCCCAGGCTAACAAACAATGGGCCCCTGTGTGCAAGAAACACTGACACAACCTGACCTGTCTTCCTGCCCCCCCCCCACCCCCCCACAAACACACTCACTCTATCCCTCTTTCTACCTCTGTAGTTCATTTGTTCTTTCACTCAATGGCAGTGAACAAGGAATGTTAATTAAAGGCTGGGATCCAGGGTAAAGAACACCAAGCAAAGACTAATGACTGTCACTATGGATAGGTGCTGAGAGAAGATAAAGAGATTAGATATGTGATGGACACTGACCAGGAAGAAAAGTAAAAACTAACTGCAGCATAGGGAGGATATACATACAGTATGTTAACTGGGTTGCTGGGTTGGGCTGTGGTTGTGTGTGGGCGAGGTTGTTGGATGGGTGTGGGGATTACAGGGGAATTTGCTGTGGTGCAAATTGCATCACAAACAAATTATAAGAAAAGCATGCTCAGGGTTTCGCGGGCTGCCACCTTGGTTGAGGCAGAAAACGATGGTTTCCAACATTGTAGTGGACGGGGAACTGCGCGAACCTCAGATGCGTCATACGTCGCAAGCATTGGTGAAGTTAACTGTAATCTGTCAATTTTTACAATGATTTACCACTTCCAACCAGTCAGAATATGAGGGTCAGACTGAAACCAGAGAAGACGTGTAAAAATATGTTGAATTGATTTCAATGAGTTATTTGGTTTATTGTTTCAGTCCAAAGCTCTTGAGGAGAGCATGCTGTGGCTGATCTCTACCTCTGCCAGGTAGCTCTACCCTTAATGCTAAATATAATGCGCACGTCACCCATATTCTCCAGCCTTTGCCACCTTGGTCTGTAAAAAAAAAAAAAACGATAAAAAAAACAGGGAAAACCCTGCATGCTTTCAATGAAGCAACACTTTTGCATGTGTGTGAGAGAGAGATGTATAATGTATAGAATTAGTGCTGTATACAGATGTAGTACTGATCATTTCCAATGGGGGTATTTTCACTCGAATCTACTCGGTTTGTTATCAGGCACGTCATTTTCCCTTATTGTATAGTACCTCCTCCTCAACGTGGGTGTGATCGTCACAGCACGGCTGTGTGAAACCGCTGCGATGTCTCCACGCGACACAAACACACAAAGAAGTGATGGGCAAAGCAGGTCTTTTTTCAGAAGTACTGAATCATTAGAATCAGTTCATTAAAAAGATGTTGTTTAATGAATTGTTCATTGCTTCCTGCAATGACTGGAGACTAAGTCATGTTATGGCCCTTTTCCACTATGGTGCTGCCTCGCCTCGGCATGGTACGGCACAGTTTTCCACTACAAAAAAAGTACCTACTCAACGTGGGTGGAGTCATCACTGCACGGCTGGATGAAACTGCGTTTTAAGGCCACAGTATACTTCTCCGACTGCGTAATGCGTGATCCAACTGCGTAACCACGGAGACCCCTCGAGCCTTCATAGTTCTCAGACGTGGTGCCAAACACGCACTGCAATTTTTCCCCCGATCAGTAGGGGTCGCTATGCAAGGCTGTTGTGCTTCTAGCTACAGTGAGCAAAGGCGTCTGAGAGAGAAAGACTGTTATTGTTTTTGCAGCTGTATAACATTGAAACAGTGGCCGTTTCTCACCTGAAATAAATATTTTCTGTGTCCCGGAAAGCAGTTATAAGATCATTGGAGGCGAGAAATTAGCCATTTAGAGTCTAAACTTGTGGTTTTTGTATTAAGATATGACGTATTTATAGTTTGGCAGCGACGTTGTCGGCGGTGATCAGCTCCACCTCTGTGGACCCTCGGTGCGCACAGTGGCCGGAACAGAGCAGCGTTAGCTCGGCCTGTCCTGAGGACCAATTGCAGCCCTTGCCATCTCCGTTTGTCCCTTGACAGAGTGACGGACACTTAATATATATAAATATTTTGTCTACCTGGAGATGATGGAGAGACTCTCCGACAGCCTCTCCAGCGATGTAGAGTGGTCTCCGCAACCTACGTAGAGCACTTTACGCAGAAGTATACATTGGGCTTTACACACAAACCAGTGACTAGTGACTTGTAAACAAGTTGTTTTCAGTGTAACTGAATCATTAGAATCAGTTAATTAAAACTATTTGTTCAGCACTTCCTCCAATACAGCAGCAGGGTTTTTGATGCAGCTCGCGATCAGCAGTTTTGTAGCTAAATACACCAGACTTCTCTGTTAAATATTGAGATTTTAGACATTGTAGACACAGTTCGGCATTGTTCGGCTAGATTCTTGTGTTGGACGGCTCTTCCTGTGAAGCACTCCGACCAATCAGTGGCCAGCAGTCTGACTACGTCACGCATAATAACTACTCAGCATGCTTAGAACCTCACCAGAGCAGGTACTAAAAAAGTAAGTAGTACTAAGCAACTTAACTGTAGCGTGCCGAGGCGAGCCAGTGGAAACACACCATTAGTTTCACATTGGGATTCCTTCAGGCAGGAAGTGAAAAGCTGCTCTGTTGGATTCAGGTCTGCTGACTGAAATGACTGAATGACTGAATGAATGAATGAATTTGACTTAAAAGTAGTTTTTAAGGGTGCCATTTGTGTGTATCTGTTACAAAGCACCATTAATTGCATTGGTTTGTTAATTGTAAAAAAGAAAAATCTAGCCAATGGAGAGTGGATAAAAAGAAAAGGACGTGTGAAGAAGAGGTCAAAAACTTTACCTTCCAGTTGGCCAGTTGCTGAAACTCAATAAGCTTGATGAAGCCTCCCATTAGTATCCCTAGCATGGGTAAAAAAAAAGAAACAAAGAAAAGAAGCAAAAATAAATGACAGTGAAAAACAAACACTTATTTATATGGTATTTTCAATAAATTCACAACACTGATAAAGCACCATTCACATAAAAGGTGCAATTCGAGTACACGTAAATGGAAAATGTTCAATTCAATTGTATAGCACTAAATCACAGCATACATTATCTCAAGGCACTGTACATAGAAAGACAGACACCTTTAGACTATTATGGTGATAAGAGAAACCCAGCAGTTTTAGTATCATACAGTCTGTATTTCATGCATTTTTAAGTACTTCAAGCACTTTTCAAACCTTGAAAACACAACATTTTCAAGGATTTAAAGCACCTGTGAAAAAAAATGTATTGTTCCCTTGGGCACTCAGCTCCCTTGCTGCACAGCTGATTGTTAATTAAAAGAGCAAGGTAAACACGGAGATGTGTAAAGGGCAAAAAGAAAGAGATAAGACAGGGATTCAAGAATCAAAGTACTGTGAATGACCCAGATATATATATGACGGGAAGGACCATTGCAGAGAGAGACATCACTGTCTTAGTGACAATGACTAAAGGAGAAAGGGGAAGTGATGAGGAAGGAAAAGTAACCCTTCCTGATTTGTAAACAGAGTGTTATCTATCTTTCACAGAAGCCCCCTGATCCAAACACTGACAGAAGCTCCATCTCACATACAGGATACAGGACATGCAAGAGGAAAGACAGACCTTCAGGGTCAAGACAGATGTGTGTCACTGAGTTTCAGGGTGAATAACTGCACAAGGACTTTAAAAAGAATATACAGAGATTCAGAGGAGGTGGAACTAAGCAAAACTTTTTCAAATAAGTGCTTCCTGAATCTATTAATTGTATTTTTTTTCAGACCCAGTGCTCAAAATTCTGGAATCACAGATGGAGTTAATAATCTTGAGCAGTTGAGTTTCTAAACCAGCGATCAGTAGCACATATCTTGATTGGGACACTTCTATAGTAATCTCATGTGACTTAGCTTTCTTTTGAGACTAATATTAAACATGCAGTCGTAGTAGTTGTACTCCATTTATTTTAATTATAAGTCATTTCAGACAGGAGGCAGAAAAAAATAGATCTTGTGATGAAGAGGTTATTAAAGACCAGTTGATGTCCTCTCTCTCTCTTCCCTATCTCTACAGTACATGTAGTTTGTGCTGATACAGAAACAGACACACCCACAAACAATGACAACACACATGTGTACACCTGTGTGTCTTTACACACACTTGTGTAAGGCTCAAGTTTGTGTGCAGAGTGACGCGTCATTACTCACCGAGAGACACCACTGCCACACTCTCTGGAAGAAAATGTAGCTTGAACTTGATTAGCAGGTGTACCAATATGATGCAGATACCTGGAGAGAGCAAAAAGCAAAGCAATTGAGTGAACATTTAGGAGAAGACCACTGTGTCACAGTGACTCAGATCAGCCCAGGTTTTACTTCACAGGACTGGACTGGACGGGCGGTTTTTCTTTAGCTCAATGTGACCTCCTCTTACAGAAAGTCTAATAATACAATAATCTCCAAAAATACTTTAATACCACAGTCCATAAAAGACAATTGTCCCCAATGAAAACATACAGTGGTATGCAAAAGTTTGGGCACCCCTGTAAATGTTCATGATTTTCCTTTATAAATCATTGGTTGTTTGAATAATAAATTTTAGTTAAATATATCATATAGGAGACAAACACAGTGATATTTGAGAAGTGAAATAAAGTTTATATGAGTGTGCTGTAAATCATGCAAGTGCAAGAATTATTCAAACAAAATTAGTCATGTGCATAAGTTTAGAAAATGAAAAATGTTGTGCAGCTTCCTTTTGCAGAAATAACAGCCTCTAAACGCTTCCTATAGCTTCCAATTAGAGTCTGGATTCTGGCGGAAGGTATTTTGGACCATTCTTCTTTACAAAACATCTCCAGTTCAGTCAGGTTTGATGGTTTCCGAGCATGGACAGCCCGCTTTAAATCACACCACAAAAGTTCAATAATATTCAGGATTGGGGACTGAGATGGTCATTCCAGAACATTGTATTTGTTCCTCTGCATGAATGCCTTAGTAGATTTTGGGCAGTGTTTAGGGTCGTTTTTAAGGTCTTTTTGAAAGATCCAGCCCCCAGCTTTGTCATTGATTCCTGGACATTGTTCTCCAGAATCTGCTGATATTGAGTGGAATCCCTGCGACCCTCAACTTTCATCAACTTAAACAAGATTCCCAGTCCCTGCACTGGCCACACAGCCCCACAGCATGATGGAACCACCACCAAATTTTACTGTAGGTAGCAAGTGTTTTTCTTGGAATGCTGTGTTCTTTTTCAGTCATGCATAACGCCCCTTGTTTTGCACAAATAACTCTATTTTAGTTTCATCAGTCCACAGCACCTTATTCCAAATGTGCTTTAGCATACCTCAAGTAACTCTATGTGTGACGGGTGCAGAGAAAAGGCTTTTTCTGCATTACTCTTCCATACAGCATCTCCTTGTGTAAAGTGCACTGAATAGTTGAACGATGCACAGTGACACCATCTGCAGCAAGATGATGTTGTAGGTCTTTGGAGCTGGTCTGTGGGTTGACTGTGACTGTTCTCACCATCCTTCGCTTCTGCTTATCTGAGATTTTTCTTGGTCTGCCACTTCGGGCCTTAACTGGAACTGTGCCTGTGGTCTTTCAATTCCTCACAATGTTCCTCACAGATGAAACTGAGAGCTTAAATCTCTGAGATAGCTTTCTGTATCCTTCCCCTAAACCATGATGATGAATAATCATTGTTTTCAGGTCATTTGAGAGTTGTTTTGAGGCTCCCATGTTGCCACTCTTCAGAGAAAATGCAAATAGGAGAAACACTTACAATTGGCCTCCTTAAATACCCTTTCTCATGATTGGATTCACCTGTGTATGGAGGTCAAGGGTCACTGAGGTTACCAAACCAATTTTGAGTTCCAATAATTAGTGCTAAAGGTATTGAAATCAATCAAATGACAAGGGTGCCTAAATGTATGGACATGCCTAATTTTGTTTAAATAATTCTTGCACACTTTCGGTAAATCATATAAACTTTATTTCACTTCTCAAATATCACTGTGTTTGTCTCCTATATGACATATTTAACTGAAATTTCTTATCCAAATAACCAATGATTTATAAAGGAAAATCATGAAAATTTACATGGGTGCCCAAACTTTTGCATACCACTGTATAAAGTTTTCTTATGACAGAGCCATGGACAGTCATGTTTAAATTAGGGATGAGCCAATACAATACTTGGTAGTGGTATAAGTCCGATACTGGATAAAATCTCTGGATTGAATATCAGAAAGAGAAACATCCTAATTTTGGTATGCTTCTTCACTTTGCACAGCCTGTACAAATTCCATAGCGTTTTAGCTGAGTCATGTTGTGGTCGGTTTATTTACTGGGAGAGGAATATTTTTGTCAGCCAGTTTGAGACTTAGCACAGCTGTAGTTTAAAAGGTGTACAATGACTATGTTGGGCTGATATTGTATTGGAAGATACTCAAGTTTGTGATATCTGACATGAAAGAGTGATATCAGGCCATCCCTAGTTTGTTTAACTCAGAGAGTATGCATATCTATCAATACAAACAAAGAACGCCTGCTTGTCAAACTTGGAAGGTGACTTAATTTGGGCACTAGTGTGTGTAGAGCCGACGTTGATATTGTTTGGATAAGAAATGCAAGGGATATTGGCTGAAATGCAACAGACGTGGCTAAAAGAGCCTCAGAAAACACTGATTGAACAGGTTTCCTTTTAGTCTCTTATGAAGGGAAATTAGTCAAATGCATTGTGCTGATATGATTTACAGGAAGTCATATATTGTATTATTCTATGTGGTTTCTAGACTGATTTCTGAGGAAGTTGTTTTATTGCTCAGCTCAACCTTTTCAGTGAAACCACACGATGTGTTGTGTGTGTTTTTCTAGCTATTCATAACTGTATGTTTGTTGTGCTGGAGGAAAACCAATCAAATGTTTAACTTGGTGATATTTTGGGTGTATAGAAAGTGAATTAGTAACTTTATAAATTTTTCATGCCACATCCTTCCTCTCTAAACCCTCACAGTGGTGCACATTTGTCTTAAACTGTGCTGAATTAACATGCATAATGGCCACTTTGTGAGGAAGCATTACATGACCTCTCACATATTAATGTGTAACCACATACCCTCCATCATCTGAATCCTGATTCATCCATATTTCCACACTCAAGTGTCTTTTTAGATGACTTCTGTGCTGTTCACCTTTCAGTTAACTGTAGTGTGAACTGAAATTGACTGAAGCAGTAGATATTTAGCAGTTTAACAAACCAAGATGCTACCTACCAATAACCAGCAGGCTGAAGAATATTGTCAGCCCATTAGACTGCTCCTCCTCTTGAGCCTTGACCCCTGTCTGCAAGGGCAGAATGGGCTTGGCAGTCGGTGGCGCTGTGGTCGGAGGCTTGACAATGGTTGAGGCGGAGGAGAGGAGAGTCTCATTGTTGTAGTTGTCTGTATCATTGGACTTGCTGTAGACAGACAGTTAGAAATAAAAGCATGTTCTTGTGAGGCACTCAGTGTATACATACATATATTAGGGCTGTCAAATTCAACTGTTAATTGTATATACTGTATGTGTGTTAGGATTGGGCAATACTGTATATCGATTAATCACTATATCCCGTACCAAGATATGGACTAAAATTTTGGATACCATCATTTGTGATGTAATTTTTCTGTTTTTAAGGCTGTTGCATTGATAATCTAATCATCATATTATTATATTGGAATACTACAATAATTGTTTTGTCATAGCAGAATTTGACCCCATTTACAGTTGATTTCATTGTTTCAAACACATAAATTTTAACTTTAACATTTTAATTTAACGCTAAAAAGCCAAAGGAATAAACCAGATATTATCTGAAATGAAACAGTAGATATTAAAGTTTACAGTGTATTTACAGTGCCTTGAGAAGCACAACCATCTCAAAAGAAAACTCAAGAGCTTTATATCCCGATATATTTTGTATCAGGACATACGTAGCCTATAAATATTAAGATATTTTTTCTAAGTCATATCGTCCAGCCATACAGAAATATTGATCTGATTTATGTCATAAGATTTTTGCCATATCAACGACCTTAAATCATTGTCTATCTTATTGAGAAATATTTTTTCCCCAGTTACTATAGAATAATATGTGAATTTTAGGGATAGACAGAGAAATACAATGTACTTGCACTGATGACTAGTTTATTTTAGCATGAGAACATAAAAAGCTCCTTTATTACATTATGTACTGACCTGTTTCAATACTAAATTCCCAGTTGCTTTGTTCATGCTACAAGTTGTATACACTACGTATGCAAAGACTGGCAAGTATACATACATACATACAACCCCACACAAAATGAAAACAACTGTTATTAAAGGCCAGCTGGTCTTTGGGTTGCTGTACACCTGTACACAGGAAACCCCTTATAATGAGGCTACAAAGCTTACATTCGGCTAAATGCTACTGAGGTGGGTATATGTCGTATCAGACCTGAGAGACTGTCCGTCCATCTGTGACGTGTTTGAATCGACTCTATCTTCTCCATCGTCGTGGTTTACTTGTGTTTGCTGCTTCTCGACTGTGACTTGTTTCACTTGCTCTACCCGGTCGTCGTCATCTCTCTCACGCAGCTCCGGCGACTTTTCTCTCTCGGCTCGCTGTAGATCGCAGGGGTTCAGCAACAGGAAGATAGTCAGCAACAAAACCTCCCGTCCAACACCTCCCATTCTCATAACAACCAGATTTATCAACTAAAGAACACAAGGTTTTGCTATATAATAACACAGTTTCATTTCGGACATGTACGTGTATCTGTTGACACTCCGGGACTCCACTTCCGGGTGAAATGTCAACAGGAAGTCAGTTTTCTTCGATAGACAAAATGCCTGTAAAAATGACTGAAAAATAGAAAAAGACGCAGTGTGTTGCAGATAATGTGTTCAATAAATTCGTCTTTTTTAAATTAACTTGGATAAGAGTTCACTTTGGACGATTTTAATAAAGTGTGCACTGTTTAAAATACTTGTTGTACTCAATTACCCATCAGCCACTGCAGCGGAGAGTCAACCGTCGATCTGCTGTTTCATGGATATTGTAGTTCTTCTATGTTAGTACGCAGTAAATGCGAAGCACCTGCAGGTGTAATCATAGCACCTGTTAGCTTGTAATAACAGTATTGTACAAATGTAAAGGCTATTTAGCCCAACGAATCTCTGTGACTGTACAGAAAGTGTGTTTTATGAATATTTCTAGTTAAGAAGCTGAAAGTGCAAAAAAAATCTTGGGGCTAGCCATTGCTTGCTACTGTTAGCAATACCAGAAGTTATCAGTGCTATACATGGTATTTGGTACCTCACAGTATAGCAACACGTCAAAAACATGATAAAAATGATACAGTACTATTTGTATGACGAAGTTAATAATATTAGGGTCTGTCGAGGTTGTCAGCATGACTGCATACCCATGATGTCCAGAATATTTTATCTTTTTTTTCCATGTATGTTGTTAAACATTTATATCAGTTTGTGCAATGTAACAATGTTAACTAAAATACTCACTAACACACCTACACACACAATGTCCTCATTGAAACCCAATCACAAGGGTTACATATTCCAGGTTGCAATTATCAAACAAATATCAATCCAGTTTTCATGAAGTATATTGAAAATAATTTAATTATTGTGTTTTTTGGAGCATAAAATGAAGGTGCATCGTGACAATAACTTGGCAAAATTAAAATAAATACATAATAATAATAATAACAATAATAATAATAATAACGTATGGAAAGGACTGATGTTTGGTTACAACAAAAAGGATAATAATAATAATAATACTACTGAATTATACAAGGTGCTTAATAAGGGTTAATCATGAATCATGTTGCATGAGTGCTGCTTTAATATGTGTACTTTATTTATTTCCCTCTCTTATCTTTGGTCGCCAGGTTACGCTGTGAGCGCGGACGTTCTTCTTCTTCTTTTTTCTATTTTTTTTGGTGGTGAATTCTGTTAACGCCCACTTTCGCTATTGCTCATTTTGCGGAGAGACAGGTTTGTTTCTCGGGGACAGGCAGGCAGGCAGGCAGGCAGGCAGTCAGTCAGTCAGTCAGACAGACAGACAGACAGACAGACCCGAGCAAACAGGACATTATAAGACTGCATATGAGGCTAAAAACATGTTTTTTTTCCTGAAAGGCCAGGTCTAAACCGAGCCAGCAGCCAGTATCGACACCTGGGGAGTGGACGCCGCCGGACTCTAACCGAAACCCATCATCGCAGAAATGGATTGTGAGCAGCGTCTTCATTGACGTGCGGAGCTCCCCTTTTCTCTCCTCTCCTCTCCTCTACTGCTGCTTGTGTTTGACCTGTCGCGGAAATAGACTTGTCTTCCTCCTCGTCTCCTGGTTCCTCTCGCTCACTCCCCTGCTCTGTCTCTCCGTCACTGCTGCCGCAGAGTGGGCGCTTTTCCTCGGCTCATTGAACCCCGGAGCGTCCGCAGGCCACCGACTCTGACACTGACACTGTGTGTGTGTGTGTGTGTGTGTGAGAGAGAGAGAGAGAGAGAGAGAGAGGGTGTGATTTTTGTTTAACGCCTGTATTATAATGCCGACACATCTGCGGTTTCGGAGAAGGTCATTCCTTGGGCTCATATTCCTCTTTTCACTGTCCACCTCCGCATTGTACTTCATCTACTCCGCTCCCGGAATCGGTAAGTCCCCGACACTATCACGGTTGTGATTTTGATGTTAAAAAATGATGTTGGTGTTGTTGCTTCTGTGTGGTCATGGTCATGTGTGACAGATTGGGTGTTTACCACCGGGGAGTGTTCACATGCGCCTTCACCTCCCCTCAGTCCATGATGATGCTGCTGGAGCTCAGCACACCCTGGAACATCCTGGAACATGTACCCGGCTGTGCTGATAGTGTTCAGTAGCACTCATGAGCATCATGGCGGTTATAACCACGCTGGTGCTGGCATAGAGGGAGGGTCACATATAGGGGAAATATGTATTTTTATTTGGTGTATTATAGTTTTAACAACGTGGGGTTGCTGGTTCGAATCCTCTGAACAAGGTACCCAATCCTCATTGATTGGGTTGATAAATCTAAATTGACCCCGACCATGGTTGGGGGGCGGGGGGGGGGGGGGGGGGGGGGGCGTAAACATAATGGTGCTTTTCCATTATACAGTTGCTGTGTTACCGTCTTTTTATACTCGACACAAACACAGCTCTCTCTCGATCCTCACCTCAGCCACCAAACACAGGAACGTCTGCACCTCGTTGTCAAACTGTGGTGTATTTTCGTGGATGGCAGCCATGTATTGTATGCTCGCTGTAATGCTCTTGCCAGTTTTTTAAAAAAAATAGCAGGTTTGATTCTTATGTTTCCATTACTCTTCCAATGATGACACTTCACTGACTATTCAGTGGCCGGCAGTCTGTTGACGTCACATTTTGGTATCAGCTCAGCTTGCTTGGAACCTCGCCAGAGCAGGTACCCAAAAAAAACAAAAGGTACTATCACTAATGGAAATATAACAACAAGCAGAGCAGTGCTAGAACTGTATAATGGAAACGCTCCCATAAATCAATGACCCAGAGAGCATTATAACTGTAATGATCGTTTATGGCTATCTAGCTTAACCACTGCATGTGGACTACAGTAGAGCTACCAGTGGAAAAAAACATGAGTTCTGTCTACACTTTCAGTTGAATCTAGTTTTTGAATCGCAGTTGTGTATTGGTCGGGATAATTGTGACCCATGTGCTTGTCACATGCCTCATCCTGTATGCCCAGGGTTGTTGGTCTGTGTCAAAGGTCACGTGTTATGACTCAAGCCCATGTGGTGTGCACAGTGAAACCTGAGCATTGGGAGATGACAAATCATTTGCTGCCAGCGAGTCTCATGCAGTTGTATAATATCATGTCCTGAATCCTTCCTATCAATAATTCATCAGTGGGCCTCATTGTGCCTCCCCTTCTGTCTTTCTCACTCAGTGGGTTTGTGTGATTTGTTACCTCTTTTAGGACCTTTTATTGGCATAAACATTTCTTTTCTATGTACAGTATTTTTATTTTTATTTATCCTTTATTTTAGCCAGAAAGGTCCCCTTTAGATACTATCTCTTCTTCCAGGGAGTCCTGGTCAAGATAGCAGCACAAATAAATTGAATTTGACTACTGTCCTTGTCCCATTATACTAGCACTGGCGGGTAATTTATTTTGGTGGCGACACACCCCCTTTTAGCTTGTTAGTATTAGTAAGGAGGACTAAATTAATCATCAACTGTTTTGATAATCAATTAATTGGTTTTAGAGAAGTTTTTGTTTCGCAATTAATACAAGCTTTCTGATTGTTCAGCTTCTTAAATGTGAATATTTTCTGGTTTCTTTGCTCCATTTGACAAAAAACAACAACAAAAACCTGATACATTTTGAGAACATCATGATTTACAGATTTGGTAAACACTAATGTATAAACATTTTCTAATCTCAGAATGTGAACATCTTCTAATCTCAGAAAGTGAATATCTTCTAATCTCAGAATGCAAACAATTTCTAATCTCAGAAAGTGAATATTTTCGAATGCAAACCTTTTCTAATCTCAGAATGTGAACATTTTCTAATCTTGGAATTAGGGGTGTCACGGTATGAAAATTGAACCTCACGGTTATTGTGACCAAAATTATCGCGGTTTTCGGTATTATCGCAGTATTTTTTAAAAAGTGTGTGAATATGTTCAGAAAGCATTGATAGTCCTAAAAGCCATGCATTTTTAATATGCTGGCGGTGGGCGCTGCAGCTGTACTATCATGTTAACATTATTGACACAGTATTGTGGATCTTAAAACCCTAAACTTTGTGTTTGAATTAAGGTTGTTTAATCGCTGTGAATCGCTCCTAGTTTGGGTGTGGCGATCTCACATTCCAGAGCTTTTGTTACTTATTCAGTCAATCAGCTGACGATCACGGAGAATACACATGGCTAATAAATATGCACGCAGATAGAGCGAGAGAGAGGGGAGAGATAGTGCATAGAACTTTCCTGTGCTTATGTGTGCCGTGTGTGTGTGTGTGTGTGTGTGTGTGTGTGTGTGTGTGTGTGTGTGTGTGTGTGTGTGTGTGTGTGTGTGTGTGTGTGTGTGTGTGTGTGTGCAGTGCGAAATTAAAGCGTGATTGTCATCAAAGCAGTCATCAACAAAAGCTTTGTTTGACAAAGGAAGACAAGGAGAACAGGACAATAACTGTGGCTGAACATCTTCACAATGACAGCGAAAGCACATAGACTGCTGGTGTGTAGACTGTTAGCATTTTAAGCTAGCGATCTTTATGCTAACGTGTTAGCAGACTTCATCGTCACAAAAACAACAAACAGATGGATTATTCAGCGGCTGAAAGGGAGCAGGACACACGCGGTAGTTGTCTGAGATGATGACGTGACGCCAGCACCGCCTTATGGGTGAGTTTTCATATACGTATATGTCCTGAGGGCTGTCGTCTCCTCCTTCGGCCATGATTCCAGCTTCGATAAAGTTTGAACATAAGGTTGTAGGCTACAGAGTGCGCCTGCGCGGCAACTTCAGCAGACGGAGACGCTGGAAAGGCTCACGGTGTCTACACCGCGGGCGCGGTTATTCACCGAGATAATAATTTGTTTTGAAATGAAGACGGTAATTATTATCGTCAAAAATGTTATCGTGGTTTACCGTTACACTGTTAACCGTGACATCCCTACTTGGAATACAAACCTTTTCTAATCTCTGAATGTGAATATTTCCTAATCTCTGAATGTGAACACTTTCTAATCTCTGCCATCGGCAGTTGCTGTTTTAGAGCATTTAGATCGATTTTTCTTCTCTTCTGAAGAAGAATCGATGTGTCGCACTCGTGGGGACTTGTGGCGTTTGTTGCAAATTTTTGTAATTTTTTGTCTGTTTTTATTTCCTGTTAATTTGTAGATGTATTTATTATTTTATACTTTTCACTTATTTAAACAGGATGCTTTTTATATATTTTATTTTATACCTTTGTACCCTCCTGTCATTGTAATCATCGTTGTTATTGTTTGGTAAAAAAAATATGAAAACGCATGTGAAGCCAACGTTATTGGGTTGGCATAGTTGATGGTATCGATACTCTGTATCGACCAATACCCACAGCACAAGTAAGTATCAGAATCGGTATACCAAGATACCATGTGGAGTGCCATCCATTAGCTTCAAAATATCTAATTCTTTACAATTCACTTACTCGTCAGTCCAAAAAAATTGTTTCCCCCCCTTTTTTTGTACTGACTTCTGACTACTGACTTCTATTATTTCTGGGTCAAAGGGAACTGTGGAAGATCCAACTGCATTATCAAGAGTGTGTCATTCCTACTCAGATAAATTAAATTTACTACAATTTCTCATAACATATTAGTCCAGGTTAGAACCCTAACCCTACAGTAACTTGATTTTCTGCTGACTGACCTTGTCAGGACCAGTTCTCCACATGGAGACAAAAGCCTTGTCCTAAAGAGGCACAACTTAATTCTCTGAGGCTGCGGTTAAAAGTTTGGCTATGTGAATATTTGGAAGTCAGTGTGAGTATGTGTGTGTGAAAGTATCTCTCTCATCCTCGTCCACTCATTCTATCAGCCTCAGACACATTTGTCCGAGTCCTTATCATCCACGTGATGCTCAAACGTCTCTTGCATTATTGTAGCAGAACACCGAATGCTTATCTTGACGACTAGCACTGTAAAACTGGGACTTTCACCCCACTGTCCTTGAATCTGTGCCAACGTGATCGGCAGTAACTTTCTACTTGGTGGCTTGATGTTTATGAAGAGTGATGATGAATTTGCATAGGAGAAGCAATAACATGCTTCACCAGGACATGAGCATGAGTTAATTGAGTTAAGCCACTTGTGTTGCTGCGGAGAAACGGATAGCGCAGATATCAGCGTGTACTGTACTGCACTTTATACATTGTGTCCTTGTACTTCCGGTTCAAAAACCACAGAGGAAATTATGGTGCATATGCAAGAATGCCAAGTCTGACCACAGTCCGACTAAGTGTACGTGCAGGACTAATTGGACTATGAATGGCATTATTCAGGTATGTTACTCTTGACTAAGACTAGCTCGATTTTAGTTGAATGATTTTGGTCCTGATTGTTTGCTGTAAAAGGTGGGTCCCCATATAAATCTGTGTGCTGTGATGTAAAATCGCAGATTTTTACCACTTACTGTAGGGCAATAGTTTTTTAAGCAATATGTGACACAAACTTTAGGTTCTAGTTACAGAAAGTGGTCAGAGATGTTTTCCTTTGCATCTCTGCTGGAAGCCATGTTTTCAGTTAAAGTGCTGGTGCACTTGGTAAACTCAACACTGAATATGCCAATTAATCAATCAGACTTTATTTATACAGCACCTTTCCCACAAAGCAAATACCACCCTGAAACCATCCCAAGCAACACACAAGATTAACAAATATTAAACATACAGTTTTGTGTTTTACAACCACACCTCAAAGATCGATCCATTTAACAGTCACTTTGTTGAGGTTGGGCTCTGTTTGTCACTGTAAAAAAACAATACATTGCGTTCCAAGATGGTACAAATTGTGTCTAAGGTAAATAGTTATGCTTTTAGAGCTGTGCGGTTGTCAGAAACACAGCAAAACATGTGAAATGATGTCTGTGTCACACAAGTGTTGCCTTTCTAAAACATTTAAAAAAAAGAAGGCTTGTCCTTCCTGCGCACAGAAATGGCTATTGATTCATTCACGCCTTTTTACCTGCTGTGGACAACTTAATCAATAAGGGGATCAATTCTCATGACGACACCTTACTAACAGAAATAGGCAACTTATGTCCCAATAATGGACAACGATTCCTCTAAATGTGAAACAAATGAATAGTTCAGTAACTAAAGGCTAAAATTAATCCTTCATTCACTCGTTGACTAATTTTCCAGCTCAAATATTGATGGAGGACTGTAAGTTGTTGGGAGCTTGCGTTGTCCACCCCCTGGTATGTTGACTGTATTGTAGGGCAGGCTGTAATGGACATGTGGCTGACCAGGGGTTAGTTTAGAAATGGAACAAGCACCGTCCATTAATTATAGATGGTAACCAAGAACAAGTTGGCTTCTGCAACTATTGCTAAAAGCTACAGTTTTGTCTTTTACACTTGAGCTTCCTGACAGCCGGGGTGGGGGTGGTATGAAGGAGTCTTTGACCAGGAAGTAGAAGTAGGTGACTTATTCATCTTACTCGGTTGAGTAAGTCTAATGGCCCTTTTCCACTATGGTGCCGGGAACCGTTTAGGTTATTTTCCCACCACCATGGCTTCAATTTACACATGACAAAACACACAAACGAGTGACTTGTATTAAAGTAGTTGTTTTCATTGTAACTGAATCATTAGAATCAGTTAATTAAAAATATTTGTTCAGTATTTCCTCCATGACCGGATCACAGACTGCGTCTGACACAATCACTGGACTGAAATACAGCGGCAGGGTTTGTGATGCCGCTCGCGATCAGCAGTGCTGTCTCTAAATACACCAGACTCCTCTGTTAAATATTGAGATTATATACATTTCCCTGGTAATTGTTGGAGATTAACCCAAATTTTTGGGATTGTTAAAAGTTCGGCATTGTTCGGCTTGATTCTTGTGCCGGACGCCTCTTCCTATGATGCACTCCCAACCAATCAGTGGCCGGCAGTCTGGCAACGTCACGCATAGTACCTACTCAGCGCACTTGGAACCTCGTCAGAGCAGGTACTAAAAAAGTACATGGTACCAGGTACTATGCTAGTGGAAACGTAACGTGCCGTGCCGAGTGAGGCGAGTCAAGCTGGTGGAAACACCATAATATGTGCATGTAAATATAGTGACGGTCAGGTAACTGAGCCTGTGAATTTGGCCTATATCTGACTTATGGTGATGCTGACTATGACTCAACACCTGCTCATCCCTAAAATATACACTATTTTGACATTATGTTTGACCTTTAATCTCACACTGTAGTACAGTTTTACTGTTGGATGGACGTGTGCTGAAGTTTCAGCTGTTGTGGTTTGCAAAGCTTGGCCAACAGACAAACCATAGCAAATGGACCCAGTTAACACACCACAACATGGCATTAGCTTTCAATTGAGCCCTCCCCAACAGAATGCACTGACTGAATTTGCCTTTGTGGTGCCTGATCCTCCTCTCAGATTTCTTGGTATTGTGGACCTAGTCAACAAAAGATAGAGCGATTAAAATCAGGCGTCGGAGTACAATATGCTGCTGTTGTAGATATTTCAAAAGCATCGTGTTTGCCACTGTTAAATATCCCTTCGGATTATGGCTAATATATTCAGCAGGTGTCTTAACCACCATTTTGTGTATTTGAACACATCCTTTTAAGAGGAAGTGAAAACAGACCTGTTCATTTTCATTTTTTATACATCAACCCATTAAGATATGGGGCTGGGAAATTTATCCATATATTAAAGCGGACCTAGGCCGAAAGGTCCAATTAACTCTTTTAGTGTGTATCTGCGTCATTACCTTGTTTACGAAGCCCTGAAGGTTCAAAACAAACAGTTCAGCCACTGCTGAGAACGCTGTGTTGTATTGTAATCTCGGGCTCAGCGAGATCTCTGAAAAAACCCGGTCCGGTTACGTAAGCAGCAGTTCTCCTGAACAGCAGATCGTCCTGCTCCGGGCACTAGTCCGGGTACATCCGGTTGCGTACATTGAACCGCAGAAGAAGAATAAAGTCCTTTGTGGAGGTGTTTCACGAGCGACAGTGTCTTCTGACTCTGGGTCTGACTCCTGGTCAAAGTCATAAAAGGGACTGCGGCAGAGAGTCGTGAAGAAGCTATTTTTAAACATTGTTAAAACAATGTTTTGATAATGAGTAGCAGTGCATCCACCGTTCCAGAGGGGGGAGCTGCACTTCTGAGAGCGGGTGTGCTGAATATGTCACTTCCGGGTACTGGCCAATCACAAGACAGTTGGGAAGCCTCTACACTGGCTGGCGGATCACAACACTCTGTCTTCTGGGTGTGAGAGTTGAGTCTGAAATATCACGGCTGGGTAACAGCGTCAGAAAAGAGGATTTCTATCGGCTCGTTTACATCAACTAGGAGGTTTTTGACCATAAAAACAAGTTAATGTATGTAAGTAGACCTCCATAACAAACATATATGTGCAACAGGACCACTCTATGTGCGCTTTAATATATATCATGTTGTGGATATTGTCATATCATGATACGGTTTCTTTGATAATTTTTCCTGGTTTTAAAGGTAAATTAGAAAAATACTTCAACTTAAGCCTAATTATTTGTGTTATAGCAGAATTAGACCATATTTATAGAAAATGTCATTGTTTCTAACACACATAAATAGGTATCTGAAATGAAAGGTAATCAGTGTACACTTCAGTGATCAATTGTTGTAAAGATATATACTGTATATATGTATGTATATATATATATTTTTATGTGTATATGTGTGTGTATACATGTGTATATACACACAATGTAGATTATCACTGAAGGCATCAAAACTATGAATGAACACATGGAATTATGTGGTAAACAAAAAAGTGTGAAATAACCCTAAATATGTTTCATATTTTATATTCCTCAAAGTTGCCAACCTTTGCTTTGATTACTTTGCACACTCTTGACATTCTCTCGATGAGCTTCATGAGGTAGTCACCTGAAAGATTTTCCCACAGTCTTGAGAGGCTGAGCACTTGTTGGCCCTTTTGCTTTGACTCGTTTGACGGGTAGTGTACTATATACACACAAATCAGTTCTGTTCCCAATCAGTTACTCATAACTTGGTTTTACAGTTGGCTTTCACAAGTTACATGCTGGTAAGAGGATGTGGCGGTCTGCTGCCTCTCGCGGGCTTCCTGAATTTCGGCCAGTCAGAGGGAAGTGAACCTTGAAGGTGGCCTCTTAAGAAGGCCTGATTAAATATTACCTGTTTCATTCCAAGCCTCAACTGAGGGCCTATTGAGTTGTTTTTTTCACAACTGTGAACATGCAAAGCCACTCTGAGTGAGTAAACAATAAGAGCCTGGATCTCCTTCCCATAGCATTATTATCCATACAGTATATTTAATTATATAGGAGTTTGAACCACAGCTGTTCAGCAGCAGCCGACCTCTTTGAATGTGAGTGGAGTTCTGAGGGACACTATAGAGATGCAGCAGAATTATTCAGAATGAAGAAGGGAAAATTTAAAATGGAAAAAGGCAATGGGGAGGAGGGGTGAGAAATGAAGAGAGAGAGGGATAAAAGAGATCAGCTGAGCTCCTTCCTTTCTGCTGGTTTGCACATATGGGAGAACCCATCCCGAACACCTGAGCAGGACTTTCTGTGGTACCCAGGTTGTTCCAGTCCCATCAGGGCTTATTCCCTTCCACCTCCAATCCTCTCTCTCTATCTCTATTCCTTTGACTTCCTCCATTCCTCTCTCTCTGACTCCCATGTGCACTCATATGTTCTGTCAATGCCGCTTGTTCATTGCCCCTGAGCAATGATGCTCCGACTGATGCAGACTGGGGATGCAGGGCACAGCTGGGCCTGATGGAAGCAGTTTATTTAATTAAAACATGAGGATCCCCACTGGAGCAAGAGGTAGGGGAAGACACGGCCTCTATTTATAGGTTTTGAACGCAGATGCAAACACTCACGCACATTCACATTCACCTCTACATCAAGGGAGAGCGAGGAGAACAAGAGGCCAGGTGCCTTCCCTTTGTCTTTGTGGAAAAGACTAATGTTTGTTCATGTGTGAGTGAGAGGTTAGAATTTTGATTGGTCTGTTATGCTGTATCTCGTCATGTGTTCATGATAGTCAGGTTGGTGTGGCCTGTAGACAGTGTTGTTTAGGTTACACAACATTCACAACATTATATAATGCAGAGTTAGGACTGGCAATTTCCACAGGGGCTTTTCAAGCAATTGCAAATATAGACTAGGGATGTACAAAATTATCACCAAAATATTGGTATTGGTTGAACTTAGCTTTAATATGAAACATACCAAGATCCCCCTGCTACCTTCCCTTTACTTACTATGCCGACGCCCACTACATCTATTATTTTTTCAATGTTAGGGTTTGATTGATTGATACCCAAGGTAATTACAACAAGTTCTCTGAGATTTTAGCTTCTTAAATGGGAATATTTTCTGGTTGACTTGCTCTATATAACAAAGAAATGGTTTGGGAAACACTGATCAACATTTTCTGAAATGTTGTGGACTAAAGTACAGAATTACATTTTTCATGGCAAAACCCATGCACACATGCGGGGAGCATGCAAACTCTGCTCAGTAAGGCCCTCAGTTGAACAGGCTCCAAAGTGATGACCTTCATTCTTTAATGTAACATTGCTAGCTAATCCACCACTGACTCTGTAGCCCCTGTTGGTATCAATACTATTGCAAATGAGTGTCTGAATATTTTTGATAAGGGCCCAAGCCAAGTTGGGGACGCGATTGTGTGCAGACCTAGTTGTTGTTGTAAAGCAGTTCATTTGCTTAGTAATGAGCTTTTGGCTGATCCTCTTCACATCATTGAAACATCTACATTATCATATCGTATTATCATTTTCACTGAGCTGTTGCCGAGACAACCAGTATAAGTACATGTCTCGGAAGCAAATTATAGTCATTGGTTTTAAGTGTAGCCCAGCTCATGCAGCTAGGAACCAATTGTAATTTTACAGCTGTCATGTGTTCAGGTATGTCTGCTTCACTGTGTCAAGAACAATTCTGAGAATAATTTACATATTATTTCAGCTCCCCAGTGCATTTTATGTCTAAATGTTTTGTACATAATTGAATAGATTAAGTAGATAAATAGATCATGTGGATAAATTATGATTTGTTGCTCTAGTTTTGCAGCTATTTGCCCCAGAGAGAAAATCTCCTCTGATCGCACCCACCACACTGCACGTGAGTGCACACACACATTTGGTCATTCACCTCTGTGTCTATTTGTTTGCACAGCCACTTCCTGCAGCGCTGACTCTGCAGTATCACAATGGGGCCGGCGACTTCACCCCAAGAACATTTGAATCCTCATTTGGGTAAAAACTGGCACATGGTGGAGGTGGATGTTCATTCTGAGTGGGAAGATAGTTGAAACGATCAGGAGACGAATAGTGTTTTGGGGCTGTGTCGTTTGGAGATTAAGAAGCCTCACGCAGCTCGACCTGGCCGACTAAGCCTTTCATGTGTTGACAACGCAGCTTGGCTGCTAACCTGTCGTCCTCCCTGGTTGACTCATTAATTGGGTTGAATCATTAGCTTTCTTTAGGGGGAGGATGTGTTTGACTTGCTGCACTTTGGAACTTTTTATATATGGGAGAACTTGGCTTATCCATCTGTCTAAACTAAAAGCATTTGCTGTCGACATAAATCCTTTGTAACCCTTAGGGCCCTTTTGCAAGGGCTCCAATCTCAGGGCCTTGAGGAAGGTAAAGGGGCCACTCCCCTGTGCTAAACACTATTTCTGATATCGGTCTTATTATGAATGCCTAATATTAATTCATTTACAGCATTTTAACACTTTAAAATACCAGTTTGTTTGCATATTACCACCATTTTATAATAGGGTTGCAAGGATTATTTTCTCGATTCATCTATAAAATATCAGAAAATATTTCAAAAACTCCAAATTATGATGTCCTCAAATGTCTTGCTTTGCCCACAAAGCAGGGAGTCGACAGGGTGAAATATTAACTTATATTAGGAGGTTTTTGAATATTAACCCTCGTAGACCAATACCATTGTCAATAAACTATCGGCTACATGGCATTAAATTCTCTGATTCAGTGATGAGTGAATTTAAAACTCATAATGAAGGAAAACAGTCCGAGCTCTGAAATTCCTGTAGCTGAGTCACTTAAGGTTTAACTGCAGTTGCCATGGTTCCCTAATGGACTGTACCCATCTAGGACTGACTTCTTCTGCTTTTTTATTGTCATGGCAACCAGAGAAACATGCCATCCTTATTTCCATGATGATTCCGGTGACAACAAATCCTGGGGGGGGGGGGGGGATCATTACGGTCATTAGAGCAATAAAGAGCCATGGAGGAGGGTCTCTTTGTGTCCAGGATATGTGTATAATATGCATTCCAAGGTCATTACATATAACATTACATATAAGTTTAAATAACTTCATAAAACAATATTTTTACTATTGACAGGAGAGAGCAACACTCACTGCTTTATTTCAATAAACAAGTCCAAATAGTTTTTTCTCGAGTTTAAAGCCTTTTACCCTTGTATAAATCTGCTGGCTGCTGTCGAGGGTTACATCTCTTCTGTGCTGTAAATGTAAGCACACACAGTCCAGGGACATGTGACTCTGAATTAACAAAGAAATTTAGTTAAACATCAATAGAGTGGTAGTTCATTGCACCTTGAGTGAGTCAGTCAGAGACACGGGCGATCCCTTTAAAGCCTTTCACTGACCTTGTGATACAATAAACTACACACATACAAACACTCCAAATAGGGCTTATTATAGAATACACAGGGACACTGATGAGTTAGGCATTGATCGGGAAACTGATTTGACTGTAAAATCAGCCGCCATCGGCATATATGAAACACTGCATTGTTGTTTTGTCACATTTGTTTTCAGTAGAGGTCTAGGAGCATATATTTTCAGATGCATCTCGATCCTCTCTTAAACGATTATGAAAAACTCTTTACACTTCAAATGTACACTTTAACAAACAGCAATTATCTCATATGAAGTGATAGAATTGAACTGTCCAGGGTGTACCCTGCCTATCGCCCTATGTCAGCTGAGATAGGCACGTCACCCCCCACGACCCTCCGGTGGAGGATAAAGCAGTAGATAATGGTTGGATGGAAGTGATAGAATTGAAGTGAATTCCTGACCGTGCTTTTTCACTCGAAACCTGTGCACGCATCCACAGCGTTCGTGCATGTTCCTGCGCCTTCTTGGAACCAGTACTTAGAGTGAAAACCTATTTTCAGACATTCCCCAGAAACAGGAAATGCTATTTCTGATTGGCTGATAGGTCGCTAATTCAAGACTACGCATAGCAATCTGCCTTTGCATCATGGATTCATAGATTACTCATTTATGTGCAGTGAGTTTTATCACTGCTCAGCGTGAGAAATGTCATGTCTGGCGTGAAATACGATGCAATATAAATTGGTGAAGTATTCCTTTAGGAGTTTATATAAGGAGTAACACCCATTACACCTTGAAATATTGTTGGTTGAAGTGGCCTAACCATTTCATGAAGTAGCCACTCCCACTATTGTAAGGCATCCATGGCAATTCTTTACTGCGTATAAAAAAGTGTAATACATCACTCCTTGGTTATTATATGGATTTTTTATTTTACCTACTGAAGTGATAATTCTGTGGCATTTATTTAACAATCCCTTGGTCTGATACTGGTGAAAAAATATCACTGGATTGGAAATTGGTCAGATAAATATTCTGCATGCCTTACTCTGCACTGACTGTGAGAATGTAAATACAAATCAGCAACAGCGTTTAAGCCTACCCCACACTAAAGGATTTTCAAATATGACTTGATTAAAAAAAACAAAAAAAAAAACAGACACAACTTGAACGTGAACTTGTCTTGTCCAAGTTATGGCTCGAAACAAAAGTATGCAACATCTGTTTCCCAGTGAACTCGCTCTCATTGGTTATTGTGGGCTAATGCTCATGCCCCAATCACTGTTCAGTATTAAATATCAAACATATAATACTGTTATACTTAATATTTGAAATCAGGAAGTCTCTTATCTGTCCAATGATGTTGAAACGGCGTCTCTTAACCCCTCACACTACAGAATAATTTGGTCAGATAATCTGTTCCAATCAGCCTAAAATCGTGAGGTACCCTGCGATTGTTCGATGGGCCAGATCGAGACCAAAATCGAGCTAATTATCCTCTAGTGTGGGCAGGCATTAACTGAATCATTTCATGGGCTGTTTATAGCACCATATTGGAGAAGAATATATGTTGTTGTTGGAGAAGGATGTCTTTAAAATTGTGAGCAATAATTTTGTGATATCGGACATGGATATATATGTATATATATATATACATATATATATTAGAGCTGAAACGATTAATCGATGAATCGATTATTAATCGATTACTAAATTAATCGCCAACTATTTTGATTATTGATAATCTGTTTGAAGATTTTTTCATTATTAAAACAAGCTTAGCTTCTTAAATGTGAATATTTACTTGGTTTCTTTGCTCCACATAACAAAGAAATCATTAAAACTGAATCTTTCGAGAACATCCTAATTTCCAGCTTTGACAAACACTGATCAACGTTTTTTTAACATTTTCTGACATTTTATGGACCAAACGATTCATCGATTCATCGAGAAAATAATCGACAGATTAATCGATTACGAAAATAATCGTTAGTTGCAGCTCTAATATATATACATATATATAAATATATATATATATATACATATCTGTTGTGGATGTTGTGCGTGTACAACCCCGTCCTCCTTCCATATTATTTCCTGTGCCTGATACTGATATTCTGAGTGTAATTGAAGTCTGTTTGGTCTACCGAATAAAACAGACATGGCAAGAAATGGCGATTCCTGAACACATAGCAACCTTACTGTACTGTTGACTGTAAGATGATCCTGGCCCAACACCTATAGTCTGGATATTTGACCACAGACAGATGGTGGAGCTGAGCACCAGTGATCGGGTTGTGACTCATTTCAGATGCAAACTAAAGGACCTGAGTCTAGGTAATCATTTATGTAACCCAATCACCCATTAGGAGAATCCTTTGTTGACCTGGTCTGGGCCTCCCTTTGTTATTGAGACTGTTACCGTGGTTACCATGGTCATGTGTTTGTTGAGACCAGTCAAACTGTAACTCGTGTGATTAGGCTTGAGAGGCTTAATGCAAAAGGCAACACTGATAACAAGTCTTTTGAAGACTTTTTGTATAAAGAAGATAAAAAAAAGAGGATATCACATACCACCCACCACTTTCCTTAACAAATTGTTGGTCAATATCAGGGTAAAACAGGGAACATTATTGTAATAGGTTGATCAGAGCAGCAAAGCACTGAGCCTACTGTATACTGGGTATGGTACAATATGAGTATTTGATGTCATGATTATCTTCATTGAGATAAAGATTATATTTGAAAAAACATAAAGTTTGCACATGAAAAATATGGATTGGGCCATATTTTCTTTGAAAAATAAATAAGTATCTGTATTCAGATTAGCTTGAATCTCACAGTGAGCTTTCTGTGGGCTGTTCTTATACTACAGTGCTGTGCTAAAATATATACAGCAAACAGACGATAAGAAATCAATACTGAATTCCTCAAATGTACATTACTTTGTGAATTGACTCTTTAGGGTTTGTTAGGCAGGTCAAGCTGTACAGATCGAGGTCAAGATCCAGGCAATGGATGTAGAAATTCAGAGGGACGGGCTTTTTCCTCTTGCTCAGTGGTGAAGCAACGGTGGAACAGAGGTACACTCGCTGCCTGCTCTGGCCTATTTGCTCAGTCAACGGGAGTAACCTCCAGCTGTGAGGAGACCTCATCATTCTGTGGGGGGGGGGGGGGATAGGCATATAGAGCAACCAGGAGGAAATAGGTAGGGGATATTGCGTGCGCACGGATGCATGTGGCAGGTACTCGGTGTGTGTTTGCGTGTCTACATCCCCTACTATGTGTTACGTGTGTTATGTACAGTAAACAACTACAAGTATATACAGTGTATACAGCCAAGTATAAAAGCAATCTGAGATGAGCTGGCTGAAGGGAATGATGCAGGAATAATTCACTACTTACCAGACCAACGGCCAACTGTCTTATTTTCTGTAAGCCCCGTAATTGTAACAGGATTTTTTTTGTGCAATAGCTGCTCCACAGTATTGCTGCATTAACCGGAAAAGCTAATGGACAAGATTCTACATGCACACATTAATTTGTGTGGCAACGGACAATTGACATCTGAGATTGTGAAAGGATGAGATGGCCTGTGTTAGCAAATGAAGTCTGAAGCAACAGAAGAACTGAAAACCTGTATTGATACAGGGAGGCAGTGGTGTGTCTTTAGAACAAACCTGATTTACACTTAGTTCAGCAGGCAAGAGCCACTTGAAAACCACCCACCATCTAAGACCAAGACAAAAAAAAACCTCATTGTTCTCCATCAGCTATCTTATATATTGTATTGCCTGACATTTAATTTTTTTCTGTAAAACTTCCTACTACCAGTGGCTGCAGATTGTGCATTAAAGGTGTTGGCACCAGACAGTGCTTCACCATTAAATAGCACCAACACAAAGTCTAAAGTAATGGGCATTCAGCTGCGTTTTAAGTGTTTACAGTATCCACACATCCAATGAAAGAGAGATTAAAGGTTTAGGATCTACAACCTCAAATCACAGTCTCCCTCCACCTTTAGTCTGGAGTGAGGGAAAAGCCAATAAACCCTAATCAGAGAACCATAAATTCCGCTTGGAATTATATGGTTTCAGTAGCTCTTTAATACACAAGCAGGTGGCTGCTCATGCACGACTCTAAGTGTCACTATGTGAATTTGGTGGTAAAGGAAGCCAGGACGGGTATTACATAAGACTTGTCTGGCTGATTTGGTCAGAGGTTGCTGGCAGCAGCATTTTTTAACTCCTTGTAAGCAGTTTGCCAATGTTTAGATAAGCAGAAAAAATTTAATTACAGTAGGACTCACCTATACAAACAGTAGGCCTTAGTTTAGCTATGTTTGTCTGGAGGAGACTCAAAGCCTCACTAAGGAAATATATTTCAGTGGGTTTGACTGAAGAAGATAGTGGTCCAGGACCTCCCATCCCATCCTAGCTTGCAAACTTCTGTTGTATCATGATTTAGTTGTGAGATCACTTCCTGGTTTTCAAGACACCAATGATAAACATAAGAGAATGCATAAGACAATAAGACAATGTCTTAGCAACATAAGACAATGCTCCATTAGCTGTCCAATTATGTTGAAGCCTGGTGATTTGCCATTGCCATACTTTCAAAACATTTGTGTCCGCAATTCAATGAATCCTGGTATACGTTGGGCCAATGGGTGGATCCAAAACTTAGTTGCTCAAGAATGAAAGACACTGAGACACAGCTGTTGTGAGACTTAATTGGAATTCATTATTGAAAATTGTTTGCAAAATAACAGTGGGACACACCTTTGCAATTATTTATTGTTAGTGTGTGAGGATGCAAGTGCGCAGAAAGGCATCTGGCCCAGTACAGAACCTTAGGGAACACAGCCTGTGATAGACATTCACTTAATGAGGCCTAATTATGAAAAGTAACAGAGCAAGTTCTTTATTTTATGAGGAAAAATTACTCCCAAGCTGTTTGTGTGAGATAGTCATCCACCAGCAGAGAGGGTGAGGTGTTGTTAACATGATAAACTGGAACAGAAACTGCTTGCAAGTAGGGCTGGGCGGTATGACCAAAAATATATATCACAGTATTTTTAAAAATTCGAATGGTTTCACGGTATCCAACGGTAATTTTTTTTTTCATGCATAATCAGGTGTTCACAGCATTTTCTACTGGTTGAGAACAGAATTACTGCAGTAGATTAACTTAGGATGGTCTATTTTACTGTCATGAATACTGTAGAATAACTCCACACTAGTACAGGTTCACATGGCCCCAGGAAATGATGCTGTTTACAAAGAAGAGCTCATGATTCTAATGAAGTGAAGAATCGGAATGCAAAGACAATTACAGTCAAAATACAGAACTTTGACTGTGCAAATCAACATCTTTTTATAAAAATTCCCCGTGTTACCTGCTGATGTGGAGGGTGGGACCTTAACTTCATGCATCCTTGATATTCCTAGACATTCCTCACTCAGCTCCCGTTCCCTCCGCTCGATTCCCCTCCCCCCACTAGTTCTCTGACAATATCAACATGGCAGCGTGCGCACAAAACAGGGAGAGTGCCGTCACAACACAAAAGGATCAAGCCGAACAGTTCCAGACTGTAAATCAGTTTAACTTGACAAACCTAAAAACGTGGGTTAATCTTCGACAATTACCAGGGACATGTCTAAATTCTTAATATTTAACAGAGGAGTCTGGTCCGAGGACGTACTGAACAAATATTTTTAATTAACTGATACTGAAAACAACTGCTTTTAAAAAATCTGGGATTTTATTTTAAGGTCATATCACCCAGCCCTAGGTCAGAATCACAGCAGATTTGTTTATTAATAATAATAATAATAATAACAACAAAAATAATAATAATAATAATGTTCATCCAGCGACGGACATTTATCAGTGGTTGTCTAGTCTTTATAAGCTTGTGTCCACTTTTAGATTATACTGTATATACTAGAGCAGGGGTCACCAACGTGGTGCCCGCGGGCACCTGGTAGCCCGCAGGCAGCCAATACGGTGCCCGCGGGCTCACTTCACTTCACCTCACTTGCATGTATCCATATGATCGCTCAGTAAAATATCTTTGATATTGTTTTTAAAAACTGGTAATCGTTAGGAGTAAGCACTGGAATGAATGTGTATGCAGTTGAATGCATACTATGAATCATTTAAATGGTAAGCAAAAAAAAAATGTTAATGTGGTAGCCCTCAATATTATTCTTTAGCCTTCAGGTAGCTCTCATCTCAAAAAGGTTGGTGACCCCTGTACTAGAGTATATAATATATAATATATTCTCTTTTCTCTTATTTCTGTTTCTGTTTCTCAAGCAACTCCAGAGGGAAATATCTAACTCTAAAGCTCATAAAGGCTACAGTTTGGTGCTGAACAGATTCTTCATACAGAGGGTGTGAACGGCTTTTTCTTGAAAACAGCTCCTGTTATTTATTCAGTGACAGCGTTGTAAACCTACCCATAAAGTTTTGAGCTGAGCAGAGTTTGTATTAACTCTAGGATGAGGTGATAATTCACTGTTTCACATGTTTTTCACATTGGAATTTGCTTAAAAAATAAATTGCTCAAAAATAATTAAAATGTAGCATGTTATAAAAAAAAAAAAGCGGTGAATTTGCACGTAGATACATCTAGTGTTTCCCAAAGTCATGGCCCAAATACTCAATCTTGACTACATCAATTTAGTGTACGATGAAGCATTTTACTGCCACTTATGTACACTTGTACTTCATTTATATAGGAGCTATATTACACTAATTTATGACATAATTGCTGTGAAGTTACAGTTAATAGTTTTCGACTTTCAATAATTTACTTAAAAATAATATGATGACTATAATACAAATAAGCAGCATCTCGGACACTGAACTTTACTGTAAATAATCATACAGTAATTTGCTGCAAAGTAATGAAACCACAATGAATAATATATGTAATGGATAACCCTGCTATTGCCAAAGATTTGTTTGAATAAATCAAAACTTAATTTTATGCATGTGCTCTTAAAAACATATACTTATGTATAAATATGTTTAAGAGATCCGCAAACAATTAAATAAGTATACAAAAAACTCTCCTGTCATTTATCAGTAGGTCCTGACCCAATATCTGGGAGTGACTGATGTAGATGTCATCCTACTATTACCTTGCCACAGTTCTGGGGATTTAGTTTTCAGGCTTGGTGTGTCTTGTCTCCATGTGACCCCAGACTGACTCCTTGATGCTGCGATCAGGACTTTATGGGTGTCACCATCTGTTGCTGGACTCCTTGTTCTTCTTTTCCTCAAAAAGATAGTTATTTTTGCCTGGGGATGCACGTTTTAGGTCATTTTCATGCTGCAGGAAGAATCTTGCACACACCGGAGCTCACTCACGCACACATATACATATGTATACACAATCTGTCCACCTCCAATTATCAGGGAAAACAAGGATGTCCTGGCACCACTGTGTCATTTATGTAATTCAGCAGCGTCTGGTCCCTGTGTTTCTCTGCCATGTAGTGACTTGGCAGACACAGTGCTTCAAGGGAGGGGTTACACATTCATGCAAATGGACGGGTGGGTATATGCGTGTGCACACACATGGGACAGCAGAGCAGATGGAGGGACGGAACCCAATGGCATCTTTGCTTTAGGGGCACGGTCCCACCAAAGGGCACTGCCATGCAGGGCAGAATTATAAGCTTGTGAACGTTTTCCTGTGTCAAAAATGTTGTTGAGCATAAGTTAATAATACATTAAATGTTGTCCCAACTGAAATGTCCAGAGTTTTCATTTGATGAATGAAATTTCCCTACTTTTTGTAGTGTAGTTGTGTGTGAATAGTTTGTGTGCCTGATGTTGCCCCTCCTCTGGTTCCACCCGGAACACAGAGGTGAGATGGCCCTGCGCCTGCAGTGTTGTGGACTGGGGAGCTGCTGCGCGTGCATGCACGTGTGCAGTTTCAGCAGTGGGGCCTGAAGTTCAGGGCCCCAGAGTGCTTCACGTTGCCTGATTTGAAGCAATGACGGGCACTACACAGGTCTAAGTTGCTAGCTAGGCTAACATGAACTCATCCATGGACTGTTGGATTTTAACAGCAAGGGTCACAGAGAAGCTTACGCACATGGACCGCAGAGTGTCATTCCTCCTCAAGAAGTGAGCAGTGAGTCTATTGTGGAGTTTACATGTTGTTTGAGTGAACTTTCTGAAATGTGTAACTGGCGATACCTGTGTGGGTGTGTGTGGGGGACACAACCTCACGTATTGTGTGAAATGGCTTTGTATATTGGGTGTGCGCCGTTCATGCCAGGAGTTGTGCATTCTGTTTTTATTTCTGTCACGTTGTTGTTTCGATCCTGAGTATTTGATTTTGTGAGATTTTGAACACTGCCATTCGGTGGTGCTATTTATATGATAGTGTATATCATCAGATTGGCATTGTTTGTGTGATGGAATTATACAATTATTCAATTTTGTGTCAAAAGTGCTGTGGTTCTCTCTCTAACTTGCTACTGTGTGTTTGTTGTGAGGGTATGAAGGTAATATGTGGTATTTCTGGATTGCATTATAAAATTGTCCTGCATGGCCCCACCAGAGTTTCCAGACCAAAATCGCCACTGACGGAACAACTATAGTCCAAGACCAAAAATTAACTCAAACTGGATCTCATGCTGGCGCATGTCACTAAAGGCTGTGTCTGAGTGTCCTATGCTATTTAAATCTAAGCTAGCAGCGTTGTCTTCTCTCCATCAGGAGGTTAATTAATGGATTAGTGTCATTGATTAAACAGACGGCAGAGAGCTAAAGAAAGATGAACATGTAGAGCTCGGATGGTGAACTCTAAAGAAATGTGAAATATTCAGGTCCTCCTCACCATACCCCATGGTAAATTGGCAAATAGAGTTAGGCATAATGCTGCTGAGAAGTGGCCACCAGTTAGTTGTTAGTGTATCATTATACTGAGATAAGGAGTTCATTTTTGAAACAGTATACTCCCTGTGTTTTAACACCCAGTCCACATGTTTCAAATGACAGGGTAGTAGATACAGTAGAGACGATTTAAATAAGTACGGTTTCACCTCCATCTTTAGGCCTCATGCAGGAGAATTAACGGTAATGTGGGTTAATAGTCTCACATTTGGCCAGTCCTCCCTGCAACCCAAAGAAACCCAAAGTGGTTGGAAAAGCTCCTTCCCCAAAGCATTGGAAGTCACTGATGCATTTCCACTAGCTCGCCTTGGCATGGCACGCTTATTTTGCGTTTCAACTTGCATAGTACCTGGTACTTTTTTTAGTACCTGCTGTAGTAGACTGCCAGCCAAGGATTGGTCAGAGTGCAGTCACAGGAAGAGACGTCCGACACAAGAATCAAGCCGAAAAATGACGAACTGTAGATCAGTTAAAAAGACTTAACAATCCTAAAAACATGTTATATGTACTGGGTTGAATGTGCAAGTATGACCCAGGCCAAAGATTTGAAGAATTAAAGAACGTGCTGGGTCTCTTTACCACAAGAGAAGAATTTGGAGAGAAAGAAGGGAACAGCAATGGTTCCTCAGGAAGTGGGCTGAATGCCCAGGACTGCTATGAGTGCTGATATCACTTCTGCCTCTCTAAATGAAGAGTTTTCAGTCTGTCAAAGAGACATCTGCTCTGAGATTCTTGTCTGCCATGTTTTTTTTTCACCTTCACCTTCTTGGATCTTCCTTTCGCCGACCTGTGTGTGTGTGTGTGTGTGTGTGTGTGTGTGTGTGTGTGTGTGTGTGTGTGTGTGTGTGTGTGTGTGTGTGTGTGTGTGTGTGTGTGTGTGTGTGTGTGTGTGTGTGTGTGTGTGTGTGTGTGTGTGTGTGTGTGTGTGTGTGTGTGTGTGTGTGTGTGTGTGTGTGTGTGTGTGTGTGTGTGTGTGTGTTATCAGCCAGTGCCTTTGTGGTTTACCCTCGACCGGGAAATCAAGCTCCTGGGAACAGGTCGCCATGTGTGTGACAATAGGACATTTGGTTAATGCAGGCTTGATGGTTTTCCTGTAATTGTACTTCAACACACACTTATTTTCTGGCAGTATGGGTGTGGTGTGAAAGCGACTCCATTTGTGATAGCAGTGCAGCTGTGGGTTTGAATGACGCCTCATCATCTGCCTTTGACTTTGTGATGTGATCGCAGTCAGTGCTGGACACATGTTGGCGTCATTATCAGCTGCAGCTGCTCAGGCAGTTTCTTTACAGCAATCAACGAGCATATTCACAGAGAAGTCTTCACTTTTCATGTGCTCACATGATCTTCCCTTGACTAGTGTTAGTACGTCACCACATCCACATCCTCCCTCACGCCTTGGCTTCTCACTTCTTTTCCTTCCACTCAGGGCTCAGCTGAGGTGTGTGGTCATTATTCAGATTCTATACTTTATTGTGTTGGAAAGACAAGTTTCTTTTCATTTTGTAGTGCTGAAAGTGAGCTGTGGCAATTTTCTCACTAGACATTATGACATTTTTACTTTTTTTAAGTTACAATTTTGACTGCAAACAAAGTTAAGGGTTAAATAAACAGGCAAACGTAAAGTTCATACTCTTCACACTTAAACTTACACTTTAACAAGCAGCTATTATCATAAATGAAGTGACATAATTGAAATGATTACCTGGCACACATTCACACGTTCCTGCGCCTCAGTGGAGTATTTGCAGCAGAAACTTATTTTCAGACTTTCCCCAGCAACAAGAAATGCTATTTTCTGATTGGCCGATGGGTTGCTAATTCAAGACTACGCAGTGCAATCTTCCTTTGCATCATCGATTCATAAATTACTTATTTATATGCGGTTCAAGTTTTATCACTTCTCAGAGTGAGAAATGTCAAATGTGTGGCGTGTAGGGCTGTAACGATACACAAACTCACGATTCGAATTGTATCACGATTTTTGACCCACGGTTCGATACATTCCACGATTTCTTATAAAATGTACATTTGATTTGCATAAAATGTAAAAAAAAAAAATTTTTAAAAGGAACCCCGGCTATAAGACTTGTAGTTCTTAAAAGATAAATGTTAGTATCAGTTATGATAAATTGATATAAAAAACCTTCTTAATGTCTTCGTTTTTATAAAATTTGTAAAAATAGTTTAACTCGTAGGTCACCATTGTTGTTAACGTCGCAATGCACTCTGGGTAGTGACGTATAAAGGTTGTACTGGGGGCTTCGGGACCCTGTTTTGACTGTTCAGCATAAAAATGTTATCTGTTCAGCCTTTTCAATTTGAACCCGAGCGAAACATACAGGAGGAGGACAGCACTGACAATGTTTCACAAAACGAGCATCAAAATGAAGCGCAAGAAAGACGGGATGAGACGGGATGAGGCGAGAGTGGGACAAAACCTGTGGTGTACGTGCGGCAACTGCGTCTCCATATATGGATATACAGTGAAGCGGCGACTGCAGACGCGGGTTGTCTGCTCAGGAGAGCATCCAGCGTCTCTTGTCTCTGCCACTTTTTAACGCGAATTTCACTCGCTTCACGCGGGCGTTTAGGCTCCTTATGTGGGAGAATTGTCGGACAGGCATTTGGTTTAAGTCTCCATTTGTATCCACCCGCTCCGGTGAGGTCTTTTAGCAGCTGTGGGCGGCTTTCGATTGGCTTTTATCGAAAGGCAACAAGGGAAGTGCTGTGAGTTTACACAGCTTTCCCACTGACAAGAAGAGGAGAAAGGAGTGGCAAGATGCCTGTGGAAGGACACAACTTCCTAAAGATCCGCGGCTGTGTTCTCGACATTTTTCGCCAGAAGCATTTGAGGCTTTTAGTCGACCACAGCTGCTAAAAGACCTCACCGGAGCGGGTGGATACAAACGGAGACTTAAACCAAATGCCTGTCCGACAATTCTCCCACATAAGGAGCCTAAACGCCCGCGTGAAGCGAGTGAAATTCACGTTCAAAAGCGGCAGAGACAATCATCCCGTCTCATCCCGTCTTTCTTGCGCTTCATTTTGATGCTCGTTTTGTGAAACATTGTCAGTGCTGTCCTCCTCCTGTATGTTTCGCTCGGGTTCAAATTGAAAAGGCTGAACAGATAACATGTTTATGCTGAACAGTCACAACAGGGTCCCGAAGCCCCCAGTACAACCTTTATACGTCACTACCCAGAGTGCATTGCGACGTTAACAACAATGTCGACCTATGAGTTAAACTATTTTTACAAATTTTATAAAAACGAAGACATCAAGAAGGTTTTTTATATCAATTTATTATAACTGATACTAACATTTATCTTTTAAGAACTACAAGTTTTATAGCCGGGGTTCCTTTTAAACATTTACTTAAACAATAACTATATGTATAACAACTTAATGTAACATTTAATAACAAATATTTTGGAACACTGTGAACTAGAGCTGCAACTAACGACTATTTTTGTAATCGATTAATCTGTCGATTATTTTCTCGATTAATCGATGAATCGTTTGGTCCATAAAATGTTAAAAAACGTTGATCAGTTTTTGTCAAAGCTGGATATGACGATGTTCTAGAATGTCTTATTTTGTTCACAAACACAGTTTTAATGATTTCTTTGTTATGTGGAGCAAAGAAACTAAGAAAACATTCACATTTAAGAAGCTAAAACAATCAGAAATCTTGTTTTAATCATGAAAAAAGCTTCAAACCGATTATCGATTATCAAAACAGTTGGCGATTAATTTCTGAACATAAATAAATAACCAGATTTAATAATACTGTTGAAAAATACAAAGTAAATAATCAATCAGACGCATTTGTCCCCAAAGCATGCTGGGAAATGTAGTTCTTCATGAGAAGCAGTTTTGTTCCAGTAGAAATAAATTGTTTTGATAAACTGCAAAGGTAAGACAACATTTCTGCTTGTATTTCTTGAAAGTCAGTTGTTGTTTCCAGTGTCCAATTTACCTTATCCCCATATTTGACTGTGGGAGGAAGCCCGAGAACAAGAAAATCCATGCACACATGGGGAGAACATGCAAACACTATGCAGGCCCTTGTTCCAACCCGGGGCTCAAACTCAGGTCTTCTTGCTGCAAAGGCCAGAGCGCTAACCAATACACCAACTGTGGCCCACCCTTGAATATATTGTTTGTAAATTGGCAGGAGATCAAAGTTGTATATTTTTTGTTATTTTTGCTGAAAAAACATTTACAGAGTGATTTTCAGTTTGCCACCATGACTGAGCGTGGAGCTGTACCACAACTGTTTCTGAGATTCAGCAAATGTATTATGACATTGCTGCCATGTGTTGTATCTGTCTACTGAAGTGTGCACAGAACAGTCCCTTGGGAAAGCGTTACAAATGGCTGCTTACATAACCTTAAGTTACCCGTGACAACAGGAGTGGTTGGGGCGGGTGAGTGAGACTGAACACAGATAAAGTGATGTATTCCAGCTTAGATAAGGCACAGACCTTTTGTTTTCTCCCTGGCGATGAGAAGGAGATGAGATCGACCAACTTAGTCTGATATAGTCCCTTCCTGTCAGCTGAAAACATGAATGACTTATCTTTATGTTGCTAAAACAGCAGGGGAAATGGCATCCTATTTGTAACACACAAGTATTTAGAAATGAAAGAGTTGTGCTGTCTTTTATTCATCATACATGCAGGAAAACGCAATGAAATTATCAGCAACATTGGCTTTTACTTGTTATGATGCGACCGATTTGCAGTACAGTAAATACAGGACGAGATCTTCTTATTTAATCTGATCTGAATACACATTGCTGCCTGAGAGAGTCTCTGGAGACATTTTGTGTATGGATTTACACCTAAATAAAAATTTAAGTATGAATAAAATTATATATTAGATTAGAAAAACATAAAAAGAATAAGTAGGAGCAAAAGTCCTAGTACATTGATGTTTACTAATTTAACAAAATACTTTGTTATACTATACTGCAATTACCACAATATAATTGTATTTATATTTCATATCATATTGTTGCATATTCATATATTTTATTCAACAATACAACACAAGTTCAGTATACATGTATAATGTTTATGCTTTGTGCAAACACACTTAAGACATAATTCTTTTTTAATACACACAAGTTCTCCTTTGTTCGGATTTCTACGCTCCTTGAATGTGAATATTTTCTGGTTTATCTGCTCCATATAACAAAGAAATCATTAAAAAATAATGTTTTGGTTTGTGGACAAAAACAAGAACATTTGAGAAAATCATAAATTCAAGGTTTGGGAAAAATGTAATATAAATCAGAAGGACTGTATGTTGGTGAGTTAGACATTGGCATTTTTGTTTTTCTTCCTTAAGGATTTTTACGATTTATTGATATTGATATTGTATGTTTTTATTGATAATTATTGCGATATTACGGCCTCAGCTTCATGAAAAAGTAAAATAAAACACATACAGTGTTTAGAGCAGCAGGTTGAAACATACAAGACATATCTGCACCCACTGTATAAGATTAAAGTCATTTTTAATACTAAAAGATAAATTATTTGTAGGGAATTGATATTTTGGTGTGCATGTGTATTGATCAGGAGGATGCATGCGTGCGTGTGTGTATTGATTCACCACTATAGGCAGAGGGTTTTCTCAGCATCACTTACAGATGGGTCAGAGGAGGTAATAATATGCTTGTCCCTTCACTACACATCCAATAATCTTTAATAGAAAGAACTCTTGTACAAAATGCACTCTGTGTTTAAGACAAGCCTACATCCAATCAGAAAATCTATAATGTTTATTAACATCTCGTGCCAATATTACAGTACCCCAAAGTGACCGATACACTAGAATTACAGTTTGTTCCAATTATTTGTGACGAATTTGGTGCTAATGTTTTTGGGTAATCAGCTGTTTACTGTACCACCAAGGTGCTGCAGCGGTCTGCTAAATCATGCATGGCTAATTTACAGCATTACTGATACTGATAGTGTCATTAATTCAGCTTTTAAACCGACATTATTCACATCCAGCACTCACCGATGAATGATGGGCTTGCACCCGAAGAACTTCCCCCTGTAGCCTGCTGTCTTTGATACACAGCGGCAATAAAAAATGACCTTTTTATTAGAGTGACAGCTTTAGACCCTGAAAGCGATGATTCCCCGGGAGTGTGCTGTCTGTGTGCACTTGTGTCGCTGCGTTTGTGCGATTGCATCGGTCGTTTCTGCTGGGCAGAGAAAAAAAATGCCTCTCAGCTCTTATCAGAGAGCCAGCAGAACACGGCTGATCACCTCCCACTGCTGAGCTATCAGTGTGGAGTTAATTGCCTTTCAGAGGGAAAGCCAGCAAGGTGGTGCATGCGTGTGTGCACACGTAATTTCCTTTTATGTTTTTTTGTTTTTTTTATTGTTTAAAGTGGAACTAGACCGGAAGTTCCTATTATCGCTGTTTTTTTTGGTGTGTATCTGCGTCATTACCTTGTTTATGAAGCCTGACGGTTTGAAACAAACAGTTCAGCCATTGCTGAGAACGTTGTGTTTTATTGTAATCTCGGGGCTCAACGAGATCACTGAAAATCCCGTAAACGTTACGTAAGCAGCGGTTCTCCTGAACAACCGATCGTCCTGCTCCGGGCGGTAGTCCGGGCACATCCGGTTGCGTACATTGAACCGCAGAAGAAGAATAACGTCCGTTGTGGAGGTGTTTCACGAGCAACAGTGTCTTCTGACTCTGGGTCTGACTCCGGTTTAAAGTCATAAAGGGACTGCGGCGGGGAGTCGTGACGAAGCTATTTTTAAACACTGTTAAAACAATGTTTTGATAATGAGTAGCAATGCATCCACCGCTCCAGAGAGGGAGCTGCGCTTCTGAGAGCTGACGTGATAGATTACGTCACTTCCAGATACCTGGCCAATCACAACACAGGTGGGAAGGCTCTACGCTGGCTGGCCAATCACAACACACTCTGTCTTCTCGGGCGAGATTTATGGCTAAAAATAGCGCGACTGACAAGCGCTTCGAAAAGGACAGCTTTCAATCGGCTCGTTTACATCAACTAGGAGGATTTTGACCATAAAAACAACTTAATATATGTAAGTAGACCTCCATAACTCACATATATGTGACCCGCCACGGACCAAAAGGCAACAAGTCGGCCGAGCGTAAAACGAGAAAAACAGGAAAACGTTTTTTTTTCTCCAAAATTAGGGATTTTCGTTTTTTTCAAAATTACACAAGTTGAAGTTTTGAAGAAGCCACTACATGCTTCAAATCACAGTATTGTGGGTCTTAAAACCATAAACTTTGTGTTTGAATTAAGGTTGTTTTATCGCTGTGAATCGCTCCTAGTTTGGGTGTGGCGATCTCACATTCCAGAGCTTTTGTTGTTTTTTCAGCCAATCAGCTGACGATCACGGAGAATACACATGGCTACTTATACGTAGAGAGAGAGAGACAGGGAGAGGGAGAGAGAGTGTGTCGAATGTCCAGCGTATGTGTGCAGTGCGAAATTAAAGCGTGATTATCATCAAAGCAGTCATCATCAAAGCTTTGTTTGACAAAGGAAGACAAAGAGAACAGGACAATAAGTCAGTGGCTGAGCAGCTTCTTCACATGGACAGCGAAAGTACAGAGACTGCTGTGTGTGGACTGTTAGCATTTTAAGCTAGCGATCTTTATGCTAACGTGTTAGCAGACTTCATCGTCACAAAAACAACAAACAGATGATTATTCCGCGGCTGAAAGAGAGCAGGACACACACGGTAGTTGTCTGAGATGATGACATGACGCCAGCACCGCTCTATCTCCTATCGAATTGGACTTTTGGAGGCGAACAGACGTAAAACTGCAACGAAAAGGAAGCAAGCCCGGACCTCTTATCTGATCGGAGGCACTGAAGTTCTTATGGGGTGAGTTTTCATTAACGTTGTTAATCGATGTTATGTTAGTGTTCATTCAAAGTCACATACAGACGCACATAGGGACGCTGTCTTTTAATAATCCACTTTGCGTTTCATAACGCCGTTTGGCTACATTGTTATTAGCTCGCTAGCTCGGTACTGTATTATTACAATGAGAATGATGCGCACATCGAAACTTTTGTTCGGTCAGATGAGCGTATTATAAGCCGTAATAGGAGCATGTCACGGCCCTCTTTGAGATTTTGTACACCCGCAGGTTCAGTTTGATAATGCAAATGCTTTGAGACGAAACTCCTGTGTTCGAAACCTAACATTGCATTGAATGATGTGTGAATGCCACACCTTTGCATGCATGAATCACACATGATTAACACAATGTGTGATTAACGTGTTAATTACACGTGCAATTCATGCACATAAAGGTGTGGCATTCACACATAATTCAAGCAATACTACTGATCGATCTATACTGATTCAGTGATTAAATGCCTGTTAACATGAACCATGATCTGAAACAAGTATTTTTTTTATTTTTTTTTCAGAATCCTGGGCATAAGGATTGGCATGTGAAGTTGCTGCCAACCCATGTGTCCAAGGCCTCAGTGTGGCGTCAATACATGAGTTCGGCTAAGGCTCTTGGTATGTGTATAAATTGATTTCTATACAATAGCCAAATGCTTATATAGACTGCTATATGTAATGTGTAAAATGTGATTTTTTTGTAAAAGTTAAATAATTATTTTCATTGTGGTTCTTGCTGTCAACAGGTAGTGGAACACAGCTCTCCTGAAAGTCGCCTCAATATTCTGCAGCTTGTTGGAACGGCAGATGGCAGAGTGATAGTAAAGGCCATCGACTGGCAGACACATCTGAGTCCCTACTTTCGGAAGCTCCCACAGATCAAGAGTTATCAGCACTTTAGGTATTTATATTCAAAATTCTGCATTTTATAAATAAAAAAATCACGAATGGACATGATAGTGTTCCATGTGAACAGTGAGCCATGTTTTAAATATCCTGTTGTGTGCTTCTATTCTGTCACAGCTTTGATGCCAACAGACCAGGTGTGGTGCTTGCTCAAACTCACAGTGATGCAGAGCCCATCGAGTTTCAGCTACTGCGCAACCCAGGAGTTCTGCCCCCTGTTGACAGTCTTCCCGTCCTGGCCCCACCTGGACTGACCATGGACAGGCAGACGTATCTTTTTGAAAAAATCCGGCCTTTCTGTTCTGATTAGGCAAAATACTTCACATGCCCAGCACCAAAGGTTACAGCACAGAAGAGGAAGCAGAAGAGGGTGCGTTTGTGATGTCATCATTTAGTCCGCATATCAACTGTGATGGACAGAGTGGGTACAGCCACATTGTGGGGGAGGAACTGGTATTGAAGATGATAATATAGTCCATGGTCTGGAAAATATTCCTTCACACACTTATAAATATAGATATATTTTATTTCTTTATTTTAGTTCTATGCACCATATGTCTAAAACAAACTCCCAGAAAACTGTAGGTCTGCTGAAACTCTCACCTCTTTTAAATCAAGAGTGAAGACTTTTCTGTTTGCCGCTGCATTTCAGTAATTTCCAATACTGCACTGTAACCTCTATTCCTTATATATACTCTTGATTTTATTTTTTATCTTTTTATTTTATTTGTATCTATTTTATTTTTCTAATCTTAATCTTTAAATTTTACCTGCTTGTTTTTATTTTGATGTTATATCTGATTTTATAAATGTCTCTTTTCTATGCTTTTTAATGCTTTATGTAAAGCACTTTGAATTACCTTGTTGTTGAAATGTGCTATACAAATAAACTTGCCTTGACATTAGGGCTGAACGATATATCGCATTTGCGATAATATCGCGATATGATCAAGTGCAATTTTCTAACCGCAAAGGCTGCGATTATACGCTGTTCACGTGACATGCGCATGTAAAACATGTGATATAAATATAATGAACGAGATCGTCTAACCACAGACGCTGCACTCTGGTCACATGCAGGCTCCCTGCGCTCTCACATGCGCGCGTTGCGGAGGACGAGTCACGGCCCGTTTTTGTGAATAGAATAGGTGAGGGCGGGTCGGTAAGGTGACTATGGAGCTTCGGCCGCTGTCCGAACAGCTGTTCAGTGACTGTGCGTGTCCAAGCGTGTGTGTGTGTGCGCGTGTGTAGTGCGAACGAGCTTGCGCTAATGTGAAGAACGGGGGTGGACACAACAAGCGCAGGTTCAAAAACCTGAGCCGTCTGGAGACACACCTGTGCCAGCGGAGAGGTTCTCTCTGCTCCGCTTTTTTTTTTGACCCTCATTTTTATTATCGCTGTTTTGATGTTCAATAATGGACAGTTTTTGAGCCTTAAACGACGTAGTACACTGTAGAATAGTTAGTTTCCACCCCCGCATTGCTGCGGTTGCCGCTGCTGTTAAAAAAAAAAAAAAAAGTCTAAAATTCCCATCCCTAGTTACGCCATATGAACGCACTTCAAAACGGGTTGTGTGTATATTTTATTTATTTATTTATTATTATTATTATTATTATATTTAATGACTGTCTAGCAGTTCACAGATGTCAAAAAACTGAGTGTGGTAAAGCCACATATTTTTATAAATATGTGTGTATATATATATACACATATATATATATATATATATATATATATATATGCAATCTGCACTTTGTGTGAATTGTGACTGACTATCATTTTAACACCAGGGTTCCTTCTCAGCACTTTATGTTCAGATGTTTGTAAGTTCCAAATATGCGATTGTGATTGAAGTAGTTAAATAAAAATCATCTATTCATGCATCACCTCATGTCATCATAACAGAGGTCTGTCTTCCAGGAAAGAACAGTTTATTTTTAATGTAATATAGTATTGGCCATACTTATGATGTATTGCTTGTCTTTGTTTAATAATACAGAAGATTAAGACCTTTAAAAAATAATCGCATCGCAATCGCAATATTGGCACGAAAAAATCGCAATTAGATTATTTTCCATAATCGTTCAGCCCTACTTGACATAAACTACAGTCATTCCTTTTTTTTTTCCAAACTGCTACACTGTTTCTGTCCTGTGGGCTAACAGACATCAGATGTCACTGACAGCTAGACTGGGTGGGGGGTTGTGACCATGTTAATGTCATGCAAATGAGCAGCTATTGGCCTGGCTCCTCAAGAAGGTCGAAATCTTTCAGGCTGAATTTCTCCCTAAAGCAGTTTGAGGAGTGTCTACATTCAAATGACCACATCTTCCTCAAAAATGATCAGATGGACATGGGTTTGACATTGTTGTAAAGCTTAGATATCACACTTTCGGAATCTGTAAATAACTCCAAATGTCCCGAAGTAGACATGTGAACCCTTTTGCCATGGCTGGACACATATGTGCAACAGGACCACTTATGTGACCTTTAAGAGTGACAGCTACATGTCAGTACAATTATTTAGTGACAGGGCTACCTGCTGGTAATGGGAAATGACCCATGTTTCAATCATTCATGCCCCAAACTTCATATTTAATTGGAGTCCTTGCCTGAATAGATTACTGAATTACCCAACACTATACTCAGGATTTGTCTAATACTGGTCAAAATCACTGGATGGCATATCAGAAAAAGAAACACTTCAAATCCATGAATGATCAAAAACCCTTTATTTCACATAAAAGCTTCACCATAAGCACACATTGTCCCTGGCACAAAGTGCAAGGAACCTATTGTTTTCTCCCTAAAGCAGTTTGAGGAGTGTCTACATTCAAATGACCACATCTTCCTCAAAAATGATCAGATGGACATGGGTTTGACATTGTTGTAAAGCTTAGATATCACACTTTCGGAATCTGTAAATAACTCCAAATGTCCCGAAGTAGACATGTGAACCCTTTTGCCATGGCTGGACACATATGTGCAACAGGACCACTTATGTGACCTTTAAGAGTGACAGCTACATGTCAGTACAATTATTTAGTGACAGGGCTACCTGCTGGTAATGGGAAATGACCCATGTTTCAATCATTCATGCCCCAAACTTCATATTTAATTGGAGTCCTTGCCTGAATAGATTACTGAATTACCCAACACTATACTCAGGATTTGTCTAATACTGGTCAAAATCACTGGATGGCATATCAGAAAAAGAAACACTTCAAATCCATGAATGATCAAAAACCCTTTATTTCACATAAAAGCTTCACCATAAGCACACATTGTCCCTGGCACAAAGTGCAAGGAACCTATTGTTCCTGTTGAGATTATTATTATTTTAATCCGACATTGCACTGATTTTAACTGGGGTTAACGTGCATAAAAACTCTTATCTCGTTTGAACAACTATTGGACACTTAAGTGAGATTGAATGTTTGTTTGTCTCTCTGTGACCCTGTGATGGAATGGAAAGTCAGATTTTCACAAAAGTTGACACACAAATGAATTAATGCAATTTGTGCCAAATTGCATTCATTCATTTAATGACATTTAATGTCTCTGAATTAAGCTGCTAGCTGTTGCTTCTCTGTCATCATCACATTGAGCTTGCCTCTAGCACACCAGGGGAAAATAAACCTTTGCAATTAGTCTCCTTTGCAACAAGTCTCCCTGACCTGGCCTCAGTTATGTTACGTTTAGTGATCAATGGTAGACGATAGAGCTGCAACTAACGATTATTTTCGTAATCGATGAATCTGTCGATTATTTTCTCGATTAATCGATGAATCGGTTGGTCCAGAAAATGTCAGAAAATGTAAAAAAAAACATTGATCAGTGTTTGTCAACCCTGGATGTCTTGTTTTGGTTCTTGAATGTCTTGTTTTGTCCACAAACCAGAATGATTCAGTTTTAATGATTCCTTTGTTATGTGGAGCAAAGACTAAGAAAATATTCACATTTAAGAAGCTGAAACAATCACAAATCTTGTTTGAATCATGAAAAAAGCTTCAAACCGATTAATCGATTATCAAAATAGTTGGCGATTAATTTAGTAATCGATCAATCGTTTCAGCTCTAGTAGACGATCTGTTCTTGGATGTGTCCCCTTAAGCCTGCTATACATCATCCACATTATTTACTTAAACAAGAGGAACAAGTGGACTTGACAGATAGTGATACAAACCACATTACAGAGAGAAAGCAGCGGCAGAGCAGGATAAAGAGGAGAGATTGAGGGAAGGACAGATAAGAACAACAATAGGGAGATGGGGGGGTTAGAAAGAGAGCGAGGGAGAGGTGGGCTGGGCTTGGCATGCGGACAGCGTGTTCTGTGAGAGCTACAGAGCACAAGGTCATTCAAGGTCTCTTGTCATGCTTCATAGGTTGCAGTGGGGGTTTCTAATGGGATGAGAGGCAGTTTTTCTGGGATAGGTGGAGGAGACTCAGTATCATTTACTTATGTATCAGATGCTTATGTGTGAGTCAGTGTCTTTTATTTGCAACCAGAATGTTGAGCGGCTGTGTGCCCCCTTGCTTTTACAGTAAATCCACCACTCACTGCGTGGTAGCCCCGCCACGTGCGCTGGCTTCCTGTAAACTGCAGTTCTCTCATATCTAATTGCATTTGTCACAGTTTATAGCCATGAATACCTCAGCACTAACCACTACTTCACTCTACTGAGTGCTACAATGATGAAGAGAGGAACCGTGTGCCTTTTGGTCTACACACAGCATAGGGCTCGAGTTACAACACAGCATGTAACACATGGCCCCTGATAATATACCACAATACAACAATTCTGGAACAATCGATAAATAGTAACACAGTTTTTGTGGATTTGGAGGGGTTGCATTTTTTTCAGATGTGCCATTATGCCACTGTCAAGCTACAGGTACATGAATCTGCGACCACAGAAGCATGGCTACTTAATATGAGACAGATCCACCATTATTTTGATCAGAAAGTCCTCAACAGCAAATATAACACCATCCTCATTCTAATAATGCTTCCCAGCCATGTGGCTTCTCATCTTGCGGAAAACAGAAAACAGTGTCAAAGGAGAATATTGAGAACATTGATCTACTTCTAGTACAAAGCCATTTTAACCAGGCTTAGTACTCATTTTCAAAAGTCTCAATTAGCTAGCAAATGTGGGTTTATTTAGAAAGGAACAATGCCGTTGACAAAAGGTTGACTTTTATACATGTCAAGTTTCATTGCCATGGCATTACGTCTTCTTAGTCAGCCTATGAACCACAGAGCCACAGAAGTTTGTTCGTTTTCAGCTCTAATCTGAGCACTGGAGTCCATCATGTAACTTGACTCAAACTCTTGATTGACTCATTTGACTCCACGAGTTCTGATGTTCACCGTGTTCCAGTTGAGATGTCGTTCAAAATGTGGACTCAATACTAGTCAATAAAAACATTCTAGAAGGTACTTAGTGCACACAACATGTCTGTGAAACAAATGCTAAAGAAGTGTTGCGTGACGACTGCAGTGCTCAGGGAGCATGTTTCTGCCATGTTTTGCAGAAAGACAGAGTTTGCTTCTGAAAATTCAAGATCTAAATACTCCTCTGCACTAAATATCAAGATGATATGCTGATTCGTTGGCACTGCACATACTGTATTTCAAAATAAAACTTTGTTGAAAAAACTGAAATTGTGATTTCAATTTGTTGTGTTTGCAGTGACATATGAGACAGATATACAGTAGATTATTCTCAGACTTCTATTTCCAAAAAAGAGCCACGCGGCTCACGCAGCCACACTGTGTGAGAAACATGTTTAAAACGAGACGTTCCACAATGTAGGTGCAGACACAACACACATGCATCCAACTTGAACGTAGTCTTATTTCTGTGATGAGCAACGGCAGCAAGTATTGACTGCAGATCCTCTGCCTCTCCATGCAATGAGAACTTTATTCGTAGTGTGTGCGTATCTACTGCTGCGTCTTCCATTGAGAGTGAACAGTATCTTCTCTGTGTTATTCTTCTTCTGTAGATTTGTTCCCGTGGTAAAACAAGAGCATTGATTTTAGTCTCTTTCGTCCTGCAAACCAGGCAGTTTGTACCAAACAAGACCAATGTGATGGAAACTAATACAATTACTCATGACAAATCACATCCTGTGGATTTCCAGCTCAGCATTATTACACACGGGGCATAGCAGCACATCCAAAGACAGGCATCTGCTCACATTTGCAGACGGCTGTGGTGGATCATTTTAGCATTGCTGTAAGAGGAATGCTGATTGGATTTATGGCCAGAGATTGTACAGTCTGATATGGAGTCACTGTAATCACTGTTTGGCGACATTGTGTTGGCACGCTTATCCGTACAAATACACAATGACCCATGAAGCCATTCCTTGTTGTGGAAAAACTCTGGTCTGTCCCTATGTTGTTTTTTGGCAGCGGAAATACGTACAAGTCACCTTCCTGTAGGTTACCCAACGCCTCACGGTCGAGTGAGGCATACTTGTACTTCTCCTCTCTATCTACCACTGCATCTCTCCTGTTTGGCAGGTTAACCTGTGTTGTAGTCCTATTTAGGTCAAGCCACAATGAGCGGAACGGCTGCTAAGCTTCTCTGTAGAAACGGCCATGTGAATCCACCAAACACATGTAACATGATGTGATACTGTGAGAATCTTGTCAGGTATTGTTCTTGATCGACAGACAGTGTTGCCTGGCATTGTTTATAATGTACGACACTCTCAAAGATGCATCAGGCAGGAAACACACAGTCTGTTCTTATTAGGAAAGGCTTGATTTCTGGTCTCTGATAGCATATTTGTGCACTTAACCATAACCAGCCAACTGCTTTAGGAAGAAATTATTAGCCCACAACATGACTCATTTGAAGTTGCTGGATTTTAATGTGCCTTTTTACAGCACCGTTGCCTCACAGCAAGAGTGTTAGGGTTTTCTATGTGGACTTTGTATGTGCACATTGGGTTCTCCGGGTTCTCCGGCTTCCTTCTAGTCCAAAAACATGCATGTTCAGTTCACTGGTCAATATAAATTGACCGATGTTCTCTGTATGTTGACCTTGCGATGGACTGGTGACCTGCACCCCGCCCTTGATCTGTTTCAGCTATTGATCTAGGCCATGACCGTCATGTGGAGGATTGAGTAGGCGTTGACAAGGAGTCTGAAGTCACTGAAGTATTTATGTGAAATTTTCTTGATTTTGTTCATGTCCGATTTCATGTTTTACTTTTTCTGATTTCCAATCCTGACATTTTGACTAGTATTGGTAGTATTGAAACCGAGAACCATGTCGGCTCATCGCAAGATCTTGAGTCTAATTACCTACGGTGCAAGGTGCAGAATTATAGAACTCTCTGAGATCACGTGATTGACATTTTGCTGGTCTTCCAGTTACCAAGTTTTATCCTACATAATCTTCTGCTCGTGAACCATAGGTTCCACTTTCAATCCTACTTTAGTCCAGTTTGAGTCTAATTACAATCCAGCCAATTGGAGGCAATCTCTTCCTTTCCATCTGAACTCTCTCTGAACTCCATGTGATCGTTTCAAGCTTCCTGTCACAGACCAGATTTTCCCTTGACTGGGGACTGTGTCATACTGAAGGATATTGTGTAATTATTGATCAATATCACCAATAATGTGTTGCCTAGTCCAACTTCCTTTAAGTTTGACTGATATAGCTGTAATAGCAGTTAGAAATGTCTCATGCTTCCGCGCTGTGTGAATCTGATTGATACAGATCGAATGAATATGTCAAAATGTTGCTACAGAATATAAAGAACCAGCCAGTAATTTACAATGTCTTATCTCAGTCTCCTTCTCCTTCTCCTTCCTACATAAATATGTTCTAGTGGAGTCTTTCTCCTCCCACCTCACACACAGATTAACATTCCACTAGTTGACTTTGGTGCAATGAAGGATTGCATGTGTGGCTTCTGGGAAATTCCCTGCGTTATGCCACCAAGGCATTTAATCAGTTTGGGCCAGTTCAGGTAGAAGAAGACTGGTTTAACACACTAGGGTGTTGTTTTGTTTTACTACCCTTGAGAATTTTTCAGTGTTATTTGTCAGTGAGGATGAGGAAATGGAGGATGTTGGTTATGAGTTAAAGAACTGTGAACATACAGAGAGAAAAATTGAGAATTGATTACTTTCACAGCACGGTTGGTATGACCAAAACTATTAGGTGGTATTTTTCAAAACGGAGAGAAAAAACATTTGAAAAAATATGCCTTTGTTTTGTTTTGTTTTATGCTGATATTGAAAATGGTTTAGAGCAAACTTTCTATACGAGGATCCACTTTTTTTAAAGATGGCCTTATCTGTTATGACCCAAATCACCATATTAAGTCATGTAAATTGTAAACATGTAAATGAATTCAAATTGTATGCATGTTATTTGAAGCACACATAAATATCAACTAAAATGTTGGGCTCTGCTGTCATTTTTGAGGTGGTTAACGTGCATAAAAACTCTTGAAACTTAGCATGGAGCTCAGGTGTGGCGAAAATTCGATATTGACATAGTTCCCATACCCGTGCGTTGCTCAAGGGCTCTATAGCGCCCCCGTAAGTTGAAAACAGAGGCAACATTTCACTGAATTTCCTGAAACTTGGTGGGAAGATGTGAAAGACCAAGACGAACAAAAAGTTAATTGCAACCAGGCCTTAATCTAACAGGAAGTCAGCCATTTTGAATGTTGGCATCCATTTTGTTGATTTGCACCCTGCTTAAATGAGCTACACACATCAAAGGTGTAAAGTGAGGTCAGGAGACTGCTGCACTCCACAACTTCCGTGGGGACGCTTGCATCCAGCCGCGAGGGCCTTGTATTGACAAAGTGTGTGGCTGTCCTAGTTATATATCAGTATATAACTATATGTACACATATACATATACATGTGTATATATCTGTATTATGTACAGTATACTATGTTTCACATATTTATCTCATAGCTGGCGAAAAACAGAATAAACATGAATAACAAAAGAAACTGACTTTTCCATTATTTCTCTCTCCTTTGCACACAGTGAACGAGTATGTGTTTATGGTCCAAGCCAGAGGGATCCAGATCCGAGAGAATGTGAAGAACATTGGGGCACAGGTGCTGGAACAGGTGGTGAGAGGAGCGTACAGCGTCAATGGCACAGGTAACAAACAACATACCAGACTGATGAAGTCAGATTGATGAGGAAAACCTTTCTCATCGGCTCATGCTCATGCTGGCACTGATACAAACACGAGGCACAAAAGCCTTTCGCACCCTGGGTAAACAAGCTGATTGAACCAGTCTTACAGTTGGTGACTCACATGTAGTTAAGTCCATAGGTGAGATTCCAGTGATAGATAACGACAAGTGTTCTCATGCAGTTAAGTGTTGGTAAAAGCTGTTTTTGCAATGTGATGTTGACACTTGTGTATATTAATATTGTATATTCTGTATGTGTGTGTGCTTGTGATTGCAGATTATTCCTATGATTTTAATTTGAGTGAGAGCGATGCTCCTCCCTCCACATACCTGCCTGAGGGTTTCACCTACCTCCCCTCGCAGGTTTGTCCTGACAGGCTGCCCTCCATGAGTAAGTATGCTGTTAAAATCTATGATTGAAAGTTTAGTTTTAATGCCTGGCTTCGATCCCGACTCATAATTCTGCCACACACACACTCCGTGGCTGTCTCTCTTAACTTTTAATCACACTTAAACAGTGGTTTTTCTGGTTTTCTCTGTGCCGTTTAAAAAAAATAAAAATAAAAAAAATCCCTGAAGTGACTTTTCATTGTGCTTGTGTACATATTTATTTGAATAATGAACAGTTAAAAGATTCAAGGCGTGTGATTTATTTCAGCTTTGATTGATGATGCATACAAATTATGTCGGAACGGCACACGATAGCTTCACCCACATTGCTCAACCCTAACATGCGCCATTATGACTTTTATTTTGTCCCTTTTTCATCTTAATTTTTTAATATGTAATAGCATCTTTTTTTCCCTTTCTCTCCTTTTTATCTCAACACTCAAACCAAACTTTCAGAGGGCAGGTTGGTGGTGAACATGAGCGAGGTTTCTCTGGAGGAGGTTGAGGGATCCTTGCTGGAGACGGAGCTGAGTATAGCCCCAGGAGGTTACTGGAAACCCAAAGACTGTCTACCTCGATGGAAGGTATGTGTGGATGGATGTGATGCCATACTCACTGACTTACTATCCCATATGGAACTTTTCCACGATAGTCCTGGCTCACCTCGTCTTGCCTCGCCTCAGCACGGCACGATTAAGTTTGGTTTTCCACTACAAAAAAAAGTACCTAATCAACGTGGGTGGTGTCATCACTGCATGAAACTGCAGTGACTTTGTTTTACACGCGACACACTTTCATATTAATTTGTGAATGAAATATTCGATATTTGCAACGTTTATGGAATCAAACAAACACATTTAAAATAAGTTCATCATTTAGGCCTTTTGGTGCCAATGTGCAATGAAGTTTGCTAGTTTTCAGAAATTCAAATGACAAAAATCCTGAAGTGTAATAGACTCCTTGGGCTCCAATCCAGTCCAACTTTTGATCATCAGAGATGAATAAAACAAATAAAATATAAAAACGTGTGACATAATAGACCTAAGAACCAACAATAAAACATACAATAAAACAATGAAATACTGTAGAAAGTATAAAAGTTATACAATAAAACTATAAAAAAGATAAAACCAACACATGGCACGGCTGGTTTATACTGGGTCGAAAGCCGAAGAGTAAAAATGGGTGGACAGTGTTTAACATGCTGTGGAAGATTGTTCCACAATTTCGGTGCAGATTTTTCCACAATTTCGCTGCCCCCGATCCCGGGTACAATTTTTATCACTCTACGACCAAGATTCACGGATCCAGCCCCAAAATAAGAGCAAAACAACAACTGACTTTCAAGAACTACAACCAGAAATATTGTCTTACCTTTGCTGTTTATCAAAACAAATTATTTCCACCGCCTTCTAATGAAGACCTACACTTTCCAGCATGCTTTGGGGACAAATCCCGGTCTGATTGATCATTACAGAGCGACATTAGATCGTTCTGATTAGAGAAGGGCGAATGTCCGCCCAAATGCTTCATATGCATTTATGTCCTTTTGACTCGCTAATGAAGTGATTCACACGCATTTGGAGCGGGGTCTGATTCTACCGGTTTAGACGTTTAAAACGAGCTGTCAATCACCAGAATTGACCAAGGTAAGCCAGAGCTATGGCGCTGCGTAACTGAAGACACTTCAGAGCCACAGAGTTATTATTACGCACCGCACAGGGAGCATCGATTTTAGGCGAGGTATTATACTTCTTTTTTTTTTTTCAAAACAAGTTCTTTTTAGACCTGTAGTGAAATATAAATAAAATTTAATTGGTTTTTAATAATTTGGTGCCTAAGAAATCTCAAATGGCACAGATGGTGCCAAACTGAGTCAAAAGTGAGAACGCCCAGACATCTCTTTACTAAAACCGCTGTAATTTCACTCTGCTTTATTTCAGCAGCATCAGACTTTGCACAGCTCATGTCCACATGTTGTTACATGACCTCCATGTGTTTTTAAGCTCCTACTTCATATTTTAAAGGTGATATTTGCTTTAAAATGCAATATTTTTTTAGGCGAGAGAAAAAAATCCTTCATTTATGCTGTGTTCCATGTACATTTACTCTGACACAGTGACATCTACAGTGAAACTTACACCTCTGGTGGAATCTCACAAGTGTTATCTTTATTTTGATACCAAGATAATACACATAGAGCTTGTAACTGCATAAATTTACTTTAGTTTGGGCATGTCATTTTCGAGCAGGGACTCCAAAAGGAGGGTCAGGGAAGAAGAGGTTAAAATATAATTCAAGGAAATAAGTGCACATCATATGAGGTTGTGGGGGGGGGATTGAGTAACCAACCACTGTACAGAATTCTAGTTTGTACAGAATGCTAGCGATTACTGAATTAATTGTAATATAAATAAAATAACTTTTTCTGTCTATATTCTTAAACCAGATTTTCCTGAGATCCCCTCACAAAGGGCCAATTCCAATTCCTAACTTAACCCTCAGTCTTAACCCTCAAGCTCAACCCTTATCTCACAGGTGAGGTAAGTAGTTTATAGTGCCATCTAGAAGAGAGGCTGAAATTTACAACAAAGAACTGCTGCTCTGCTCACCCCCTCCCTTCCCTGAGCGCTACGGTATCCGCAGCTGGTCAAATGTCGTCCTCGTTGTCTTTCTCCGTGTCAGCAGATGAGGTTCGTGAGGTGAGGGAGAGGGCGAGCTACCGCGGCCGTAGCAGACGAAGCGTAGAGAGTGGAGGCGGGACTTCCGCTACAAGTAAAGAGACGCTTGATTTGTTCTCTCGCGTTTGTCCTTACAGGCTCCGGTAGAAACATGGTGTCTCGCTGCTAACAGTGGCTATGCAACCGCGGCCCGCGACCATGTTATTTTACATGACTTTTTGAAACACTACGAAAATGAAACAAAAACTATTATACAGCGACTAGACAATGCAGGAGCACATAATATGTATAAAAAAGTGGATTTTGGGTTATATAAACCCATAAATACTACACATTGTCCCTTTAACTGGCCCTCAAAACCAAGTGTTGAGGGTTATTCTGTCACTTAGAAATGGGACACCCCTTAAATGCAGATACATCTTCAGACTGCGGGGGGCAGAATAACGCGAAAACTGCGTCCAGTCTGTCAACTTCAAAAAAGAACAAGAAGAACACATTTACGTCAGGATTATTTATTACGATCCGTTTGTCAGTCAAGTTATTAGGTTGTCAGTTAGTTATAAGATGATACCGCCTTATTGAATGGTAAACGATAGCGAACGATCGCATGTGCGCACCGGCCGGCTATTGACAGTAGAAAGTAGAAAGAGCAGACTCAACAGAAGCGCTGAATTAAATTTGAAGCCACTGAACAGAAAGTGACGTTCTGCGATGAGCTGATAACTGGGATCGAGGCATATATGACATATTGTTCCCCGGGTCCATAGGACCTTTTTATATTATTATTATTAGTAGTATAATCCTGCGTCGGTTTTTTGGACAGCTCCATCATTACCTGACGTATCAAGCAAAGAAAACTATGGACTATGGATGTTGCCGTTAAAAAAAAAAAAAAGAAGGTGCTGCGCTCTCCTCCTGACTCACCTGCAGCTCACTGACAGCTGCCAGGGAGCGAGTTCTGCTGTTTCTATGGATCTAATGGATGTGTGACTTTCTTGTCAATAAGTAAATTAATAAATAAAGCGGATCATCACAACGGCTTTTTAGTCCCATTCCGTCCCTGGTTTCATCTGTGTTCATTCATTCGGGGTGAGTTCTCTTTCATAATATCTCGTGAGATGTCTCACTATGGGATGCACCCCCTGCTGCAGCCCTCAGAAGCATTAATCTCATTACGCCAATCCTGATTGGCTGGTGAAAGTGTCTGTCTGCCACAGGTAGTCCCACCTACCATAAATACTGTGTGCGGACGGGACCACGTCATTCAAACACCTCTTCTCACTCGGAGCATATCTCGCGTCCAGGGCTAACTGGCTAAACTGTCCACAGGCGATCTTATTTAGCTTCTGTCGCAGGGCGCCAGTTGCCTTGGATTTATTTGCTTCGTCGGTCACACCAGACCGAATTTACCGAATATTAGCACCCCAGCTAATCTTCGGTCCTTGCGGTTATCACGCCAGATAACCTCCCAGCTCGTCGCCCCACCACAGCGTTCGAGCACCCAGCGTTAGCACACCAGCTAACTGTCCAGCTCGGCGTCCCACCACGGCGCTCCGAGCACCGAGTACTAACACGCCAGTTAATTTCTCGGTTTTTCACAGTTAGCGCACCAGCTAACAGCCTCGACTCCCTGCCTGCGCACCAGCTCGCACGGAATGGAGGCTAAAATCCCTCACACCAGAGGGCACGGAGATTTTGAAGCCCGGCTCTGTCGCTGCGGGAATAATATATCGAGTAAGGATCCACACCAGGTCTGCTCGAGCTGCCTGGGGCTGGAACACGCCTGGCTGGCTATCGATGTCCCCGGCTCCTGTCAGAGCTGCGCGGCGTTCACCGTAAAGAGTCTCCGCAGACGGCTTGCGCACCAAGCTAGCCTGTCTGGCCGTGACCCATATCTCCCTTCTGACGGCGCCGCCGTCCAAGACGGAGAGGAGATGGAGGTCGCTGCGGTGGCACCGGGGGTTAACGTCAGCTGGGGCTCCCAGCTTGACTTAGCCGCGGTTCCCCCGCCGGAGGAAGACGTCCTAGATTTGGACTATGGGGAGGATGATGATGTCGCTTCTGAACTCCTCATATCAGAGGATGAAGATGAGGACGATTTATTCATTACTCCGGCCTGGGCTTCACAGCCCGCTGCCTCTGTCGCCTCTCGGGATGGGGGTGAGAGTAGCACACCAGCTTCTCCCCTCCCCGGCTCAGACATGCTCGACGTGTGTAAACGCGCTGCTGCCCGACTGGCTATCCCCTGGCCCGCTGTCGTAGCCGAGACCACCAGATCCCGCTACGAGGGGAAGAATTTGCGCATGCGGTTTCCCAGGGTTCACTGTACAGGTCTCCTAAACTGCCGAAGCCCCAGCCAGCCCCGCAACCCCACTCGGGCAGGGTCAGCTGGTCCAAGAAACCCTCGGCTCCGGTCACAGCTCCGCCGGCACAGCCCGCGCCAGCTGCTACACAGCGAGCTACGAAAAAGAAGAGAGCAGCCTGACAGCCCCTCTCTCCTCCGGTGATGCAGCTGGAAGTTCCCCGTTCTCCAGCTTCACCTGTTTGGCCTTTGAGTGTGATCTCCCGGCGGTCCATGCCAGAACGAGCCGAGAGAAGTGGACATCTGACAGCGGAGGGTTCAGCGGTTGCCCCTCTCTCATGTCCACAAGCACGCACACACACAAATGTTTTCATAAAGAATATAAAAAGTGTTCCGCTGCCGCATCCAGGCCGAGTGGCGAGGGCGCAGCTAATAAAAGCCAAAACTATCACTATAAACAGCGCGATGGCGACGCCCGCTGTTCTCCGTCGGAAGAGGGTCATATCCCTCCCCGAGACGGGGGCTGTGGTGTCCCCGCCGATGCACTGTCCACCCGGGAAGAAATTCGCAGCGTCGCCCCGGGGCAGTGTCACTGTTCCACCAGTAGATGGCACCACCCCACCGCGGCTGAAGCCTCTAGAGGTGGAGGAGCTGCAGTGTGTGTCCACTCTCTCCCTCAGACGCGAGAGATGGGCTACACTAGCAGCTTCACCCTGGGTGTTACGGACGATTTCGTGGGGGTACAGGCTGCAGTCCGCCGCTGTGCCCCCGCGTTTCGCCGGCATAATACACTCCCAGGCTCAGGGAGAGTCAGCTCACATTTTACAGGAGGAAATCCTCTCACTGTTAAACAAAGTAGCAATTTGTGTCGTCTCTCCCGCACAGTGTCAGAGCGGTTTTTACTCCAGGTATTTTCTCGTTCCCAAACGAGGGGGGAGCGGGATTCGCCCTATCCTGGATCTACGGGCTCTGAACAGATATCTCAGGAAATACAAGTTCAGGATGCTGACACACGCATCCCTGCTGCGTCTTGTGCGTCAGAACGACTGGTTCACTTCTGTCGATCTGAAAGACACGTATTTCCACATCCCCATTTATCCGCCCCACAGAAAATATCTGAGGTTCGCTTTCCAGGGGATCTGTTACGAGTACCGCGTACTTCCTTTCGGTCTGTCTTTAAGCCCGAGGGTGTTTGTGCGGTGCACGGAGGCGGCAATAGCCCCGCTGAGACGGCGGGGCATCCGCCTTGCCACATATCTGGACGATTGGTTGCTTTTGGCACAATCAGACCAGGAGGCCAGGGCGCATACGCGTATTCTCATGGAACACCTGTTATACCTGGGTTTCGTGATAAACGCGGAGAAGAGCATGCTGTCTCCAGCTCAGGACATAATCTTTCTGGGACTGTCCCTGAACTCGGTGACTTTCACAGTGGAAACATTCAAAGCATGTCTCGCGCTCTTTCATCCAGGCAAATCTGTTCAGTTCCGATTGTGTCTTCGATTACTCAGACTTATGGCATCTGCCATTCTCGTAGTTCCTCTCGGTCGCCTACACATTCCAGCTCTGGGTGGCCTCATGCCGGCTGAATCCCGTGCGTCATGGCGCACGGAGAGTGCTGGTAACACCGGCGTGCGCCAGGGCGCTGCGCCATTGGCATGTCCCGTCTTTCCTGACGCACGGAGTGCGCATGGGCTCTGTCCTGTTCAGGAAAGTGGTCACTACGGACGCCTGCCTGACAGGATGGGGCGGGATTCACGAGGGCCGGTCTGTGAGGGGCCACTGGAATGTGGACCTTCAGCGGTCTCACATAAATTTCCTGGAACTTTCAGCGGTGTTTCTATCCCTGAAACATTTCCTTCCGTCTCTCATGGGTCATCATGTCCTGGTGAGGACGGACAATACCACAACAGTGGCGTATATCAACCGTCAAGGGGGGTTACGCTCCCGTTGGTTGCATATGCTGGCACGCAGACTGAGGGTTTTTCACCCGCACCCGGAACGCATGGCGCTGTGGGCTTGGCCCCTGAGTGGCTCAATCTATCAGCTGTGGGACTCTCACAGCGTGTGATTTCCACTATACAAAGTGCTCAAGCCTCCTCCACTAGGTCTCTATATGACTGTAAGTGGAGAGTGTTTGAGAGTTGGTGCCACAGGAACAGCTACGTTCCCTTTCAGTGTCCAGTGGGAGTGATTTTGTCATTTCTGCAGGAGCTGATTGACAAACATAAAGCCTTCTCCACAATCAAAGTGTACTTGGCGGCTATCGCCGCCTGTCACATGGGTTTTGAGGAGCAAACTGCGAGCCAGCACCCGCTGGTTTGCCGTTTTATGAAGGGGGCACGCAGGCTCCTTCCCGTGTCCAGACCGCTGGTACCGCCATGGGATCTGGCTGTGGTTTTGGAGGGGCTTAAAGGGCCCCCGTTTGAACCACTGGAGGAGGCAGACTTAAAGCACGTGTCTCTTAAGACTGTGTTACTGCTGGTGCTGGCTTCCGCTAAAGAGGTTAGTGACATTCATGCACTTTCTGTGCATCCGTCATGTGCTCAACTTTTCCCGGGCGATGTGAGGATGATTTTGAAGCCCAACCCGGCTTTTGTGCCTAAGGTGGTTGGTTCATGTTCTCCTATTGACCTTGTGGCCTTTCCTGCCTCACCAGGTGGGCGGTCACATGTGTTGTGTCCAGTTCGTGCTGTGCGCACTTACATGGAAAGGACAAAGGCTTTCAGGAGGAGTGATCAGCTGTTTGTCTCTTGGGCTACGCCTCATAAGGGAAAACCTGTCACAAAGCAGCGCCTGTCCCACTGGGTGGTGGAGGCGATAGCTTTGGCCTATACGAGTCAAGGTTTGCAGCCGCCTGTGGGCCTGCGAGCGCATTCGACTCGGGGTTTGGCCGCATCCTGGGCCTTGTTCAGGGGGGTTTCTGTTCAGGACATTTGTGCCGCGGCGAGTTGGTCCTCGCCTCTCACTTTTGTTCGTTTCTATATGCTGGATGTTTCCGCTCCGTGCGTAGCACAAGCAGTTTTACTGGCCTCGTAGAGCAGAGCAGAGGACCTTCCCTGTGGGTTGGTGGACGCTTGATAAGCTTGTCTGGCAATACGGGAGCTACGACATCCCAAAGTGAGACATCTCACGAGATACTATGAAAGAGAACTTAAGGTTATTAACATAACCCCGGTTCTCTGAGTAATATGAGTGAGATGTCTCACCAGACAACCCTTCTTGCTTGGGCGAGTGAGAAGAGGTGCTTATCTTGAATGACGTGGTCCCGTCCGCACACAGTATTTATGGTAGGTGGGACTACCTGTGGCAGACGGACACTTTCACCAGCCAATCAGGATTGGCGTAATGAGATTAATGCTTCTGAGGGCTGCAGCAGGGGGTGCATCCCATAGTGAGACATCTCACGAGATATTACTCAGAGAACCTGGGTTATGTTAATAACCTTAAGTTTCCATTACGCGTGCCAACAGCCTTTGATCTGACGTCAGAGGCGACGGGACTATCGATATAGATGATATATCTATAGCTGATTCAGATAGTTACATTAAATAGTGATTGTTGTGATTATTTATTGCATTTAAATGTGCCTGGAACTGGAAGGGTTAGGGTTAGGGTAACCTGCGCCCCGTTAGTAGATCAGCATCAACGCAAATCTGCGGGTGCAATCCAGTTTGCACACGTTTTTGCACGTGCAAAGCTTTAGTAAATCAGGCCCCAAGTGTGCGGTCTGCTTCTTGTCTGTTCTATGCTCAAATTTGAATAAATTGACAGAATCCTTTCATGTGGGGGCAGGCTTTATAAAAAAATATGTTTATAATGTTCAGTTTCTGACAACAAACCGTCCCTTAATGTTACACACTAACATTGTATTGTGCTGTCTGTCTGCAGGTGGCCATCCTTGTCCCATTCAGGAACCGACATGAACACTTACCAATCCTCCTGAGACACCTGGTGCCAGTGCTGCAGAAACAGAAAATCCAGTTTGCCTTTTACGTCATAGAGCAGGTACACGCACACTCATTCTTGTGCATGTTTCCACTATGTTCCCAGATCGCCATGGCACGGTTTAGGTTGGTTTTCCACCACAAAATGTACCTTCTCAACGTAGGCGGACTCCTCACTGCATGGCTGCATGAAACTTTGGTGACTTTGCTTTACACAAACACACACACGAGTAGTGACTTGTAAAGCAGTTGTTTTCAGTGTAACTGGATCATTAGACTCAGTTAAAATATTTGTTCAGTACTTCCTCCATGACCGGAGCACAGACTCTGTCTGACACAGTCACTGGACTGAAATACAGGCAGGCTCCTCTGTTGAATACTGAGATTTTAAACATTTCCAACAAGCCGGTGGAAACACACTATAAGTGAGGACACTAATATGCATCTCCTATCCCACGGGTTGGGCAACATTATTTTCCAGAGGGCCACACTGGCATAAATGAAGCAAGTTGAAGGGTCACAAATGAAAGGTTTTAAATAAATCATCATTAAACTTCACAGAACTTAAACAGAGGAACAGGTACAATGGCAGACTTCTGAGAAGGTCTTCTGTCCCCAACGCCATCCAACTTTACAACAACACTCAGAGGGTGGGTAGGGGTGTAAAGGTCTCTACATCTTATCTTATATGTTTCACCTCTAGCATGCCTCTTTTTCTTCCTGGCTATATTTGCACCCAGACAAAACTTGAGTTGCTGGCTGTGTGTTACCCCATGTGTGTTCTAACCCCTTACCCCCAACCCTTAGGGGTGTGAATCGCCAGAGACGCCACGATACAATATTATCGGGATATTTAAGTCGCCATACAACATTATTACGATATTGCGATATACTCACACAGCTGCTCTAGTGAGACTGAGTACTTGGCACCATCTAGTGGATTGAAATGTTTTTTTTGTTTTGTTTTTTAAAAAAAAAAAATATTTGTAACATCATAAAAAAATCAAAAATAAATCCATAATTGGTGTCTCAAAAGCGATATAATATACGCACTATTTCACTGTATCGATTTACCCCCTTCACCCACACTAACCCTTAACTTAACCTTAACTTGAACCTAATTCTAACCTTAACACCAAGTCTAAACAGAAATTTTAAGGTGTGACAGAACGTAAGGACCAGCTAAATTGAGTCCTCACTTGAGTCCTAAACTTAAGCAGCTTCTAACAAAATGAGGTATCTGCTTAATTAGGACCAGATTTTGGTTTCCATGAGGACTACTGGTCCTAAAAACGTTACAAATACAACAACTCTTGAGTTTCTCTCTTGGGATGGAAATTATCTCAGACAACAAAAACAGAGGCCTTTAAAATATGATGTCTTTTCTTCTTAAGGGGGGCACGGAGCCATTTAACCGAGCCATGTTGTTCAACGTGGGCTACAAGGAGGCAATGAAGGACCTGGACTGGGACTGTCTGATATTCCATGACGTGGACCACCTCATGGAGAATGACAGGAACTACTACGGCTGCACGGACATGCCACGACACTTTGCTGTCAAGCTGGACAAATACTCCTACATGTGAGTGCTGCTGAGCCTGTGTCAATGTGTGCTCCTTTCCTAATAGGCATATAATAATAATAATAAGTGTAATTGTTCCTCCAAGGCTTCCATATAATGAGTTCTTTGGCGGTGTCAGCGGCCTGACAGTGGAGCAGTTCAAGATGATTAATGGATTTCCTAATGCGTTCTGGGGTTGGGGAGGTGAGGATGATGACCTCTGGAACAGGTGAATGAAGCTTTTAGATTGTTTGTCAGTTTCCATATTGCAACACAACAATGCAGTCCATGACAGGCTGCTGTGTAAACACAATATAAATATGCATTACATCCAAGTACAAATCACATTTTTTCATTTCTTGAGTAGAAATTAGCAGTCGATGTTCACTCAGATTTTGAAACACTTGACCAGAAACCACAGGTCTGAACGATATCCGCTGTTTTTAACACTGCACCCTCAATGTTTCCATGGAAATGTTTAGCACGTCCACAAATGTCAGTCAACCACAATCTGTGACGTGGTATTGACTTCCTTTTCTGACTGACAGTAAATGCTTTATGCTTAATGCTTTAACCATTTAATACTTTAAGAATACCATTTTTTTAAAAGTTATTAACACTTAGTAAATCATTAAATAACAGTATAGACAAGTTAGACTGCTTCTAATTTTGTAAGCCACCAACAGAGATTTATTCAAAAGATGAAACGACAAAAAACTTCACGCGTTTATAATTTTCCAACTGTATTATTGTGGAATTTTCTGAGAACATAAAAAATCAGCTTACTCCTGTTTATTCACAATTTTCTGTCATAGCGCTGCAGTGTGTGTGTGTGTGTGTGCATGCGTGTGTGTGTGTGAGAGAGTGTTACTTCCCTGACATAAACTGCCGCTTTGCACTTGTCTTGTCACACCTTTTATCTTCATTCTACAAATAGCACAGATTATTGTGTTTATATGTATATTCATATTTTGTAAAGTATTGCCCTGTACTATTTATTTTCTCTTATTTTCTTGGATTTTATTTTTAATTTGGTTTAATAGTTGTTTGTTGTGGTGCTTTATCTGGTAGTACTAAATCCTCTGATTGAAGAGTGGAGCTGAGGAACTTTGACCAGACTGCATAGAAAATAATGTTTTTAAAAAAGTCAACAAAAATACATTAATTCATTTGTTTTGGCCCTAATTACTTTAAAAGCTCAATACTTTGTCAGGTGGTACTTGGTATAAAATATTTGAGAACCACTTGAGTTAGCAACACCTGGTACTAAACATGATTCTGAGAGTATTAAAAGAATTCACATACAGTCACACCCTTACTTTTAAGTAAGTGCTCAACACTATAATAACAAAAGGGTAGAATTGAAGGAAAAAGCATTGTAATTTAATGAAAGGATTCCTTTGAGAGGGTTTATGTGATATACTAGGGATGAGTATGAGTATTAGATTATTGCATTATTTGCTTGATATAATAAGTAAATCAGTTACTGTGACTATTCATAGTATATTAAAAAGATAAAATAAATATATTTATATCAATGATTGCATTTATAAAAAACAAAACGTTATACTCTAATGACTACTTATTTGTGGTGCATCTATTACTGCACGTCCTTGGAGAGGAATCACTCCTCTGTGGTTCTTCCTGAGGTTTCTCCAAGATGAGACAAGACAAACAAGAGTTTTTGTGGCGTTTTTCCTCAATCAATGTGAGGTTCTCAGGGCAGAGAGGGTGTCACCTGCTGTACAGACTGAAAATTGTTTGTTGGTGATTTTGGGCTATATAAATAAAATTGACTTTGACAACGTGGCAGTCCAAGTACTTTCTGCCGCATGTGTTTCATGTGTGTTAGTGAAGCTCAACATGCTGTGGATATTTTTTTACCAGGGTCCTTGAATGCATCTCTTTAGATGCTCTCCTGTTTGCTCAACACTACATTACTTTCACTAGCTCTCATGTGCTAGAGTTTAGAATATTTGCATATTCAACAAATAATACAGTTGAATATTCCAGTATTGAATGTTTAATTGTCACTATTCATCTCATGGCTGTTCAGCCTGCTTCCAGAAAGGAAAAAAAAAAAAAAAACATTTTATGTAAAGTCAGAGGAGGAAATGAATGATGAGAAAGGAGCTTCCGGCCACAGAGCCATCCTAAAAGTGAGCAATCGCTGCTAAGCTTTGTACTATTTATGTGCTAATGACCACTTTTGTGTGCACTTACTGTGAAACCACTTCACCCTGTATTTGTCTGTTTCTCATTAGACTGTTAATCATTATGCTTGATGTGAAAATATAAAAGTCGGTGTATAGTAAATGCTCCACCTGACTGTGTGCGTGTGCCTTGTGTGTTTGCACAGGGTGCAGTTTGCAAACCTCACAGTGAGCAGACCACACGGAGAACAGGGACGCTACATGTCAATACCACATCACCACCGTGGTGAAGTTCAGTTTCTGGGAAGGTTAGTGTGCAGCTCTTTCTTACACACGCACACACGCTTTCTCTCGACAGTCATTGACATAATGCACCCTAACATTAAACATCACAACTAAATGCCTGACCTTTAACTTAAAACCAGGCCTTAAAGGTGAAGTAAGTAGTTTATAGGGCCATCTAGAGGAGAGGCTGAAATTTACAAAATCTGCTCACCCCCTCCCTTCCCTGAGCGATACGGTATCCGCAGCTGGTCAAATGTCGTCCTCGTCGTCTTTCTCCATGTCAGCAGATGAGGTTCATGAGGTGAGGGAGAGGGCGAGCTACCGCGGCCGTAGCAGACGAAGCGGAGATAGTGGAGGCGGGACTTCCGCTACAAGTAAAGAGAGGCTTGATTTGTTCTCTCGCTCAGGTAGAAACATGGCGTCTCGCTGCTAACAGTGGCTAAGCAACCGCGGCCCGCGACCATGTTATTTTACATGACTTTTTGAAACACTACGAAAATGAAACAAAAACTATTATACAGCGACTAGACAATGCAGGAGCATATAATATGTATAAAAAAGTGGATTTTGGGTTATATAAACCCATAAATACTACACAGTGTCCCTTTAAGCCCCCCCAAAAATCTTAAAAATTGTGAGAACCAGACAAGATGTCCTCACTTTGCTAAAATGGTCTTCAATCCCTATTTTTTATATCATAGGTTGGTAAGTAAGTTTGCCCTGGGGACAATTTTTCTTCTTTACAATTGAATATTGGGCTGAACAAACCAATCTTGTACCAAAAAAAAAGCCTAATTTCCTAAATGTATTGATTTTAAATAAAGAACAGAAATGTGTCCCATCTAACCACAATTCAAATCGTAGCCCTAAACTTAACCAGTTCCTCAGAAATTAGGTCTACTGGTCTTGACACACACACACACAAAAACACTTCGACTCTTAGAATCATGTGATGTAAGCTGGTCACATGAAAAGCCAGAGCAGTAACTTTGAGAGAATTTCAGCTCTTTTAAAGACTTTGCATGTGACCTGCTCATAGCCTTCAGGGCAGAATTCCGATCATTGCTCCCTCTGCTCTCTGATACTTATTCAGTCAGAGATACTCAATTATAAAATTACACACATATATATATATACTGGATTTTAGAAACCAAATAAATTTTCTGATATATATCAGAAAATGTATTTATATCAGAAAATGTATTTGGTTTCTAAAATCTAGTCTACTCTATTGCCGTTCCCAAGCCTAGATAAAAGGGAGGGCTCTGGTGATCTGCTGTGGTGACCCCTATAGAGGTATAAGGAGTAAGAGGTATATTTTTTTGACCTTTAATGGGCCAGTACGATAAACTGTTTTTAAATAACTGACGCTGGGTCTGGAATGTAAAGACTGTTTTTAAGTGCCTTAAGGAACGTTTATTCTCATGAATGGTTGATCCCGTCCCTTTTACAGTCAAATAGACCATAAAGCAATGCATTCGTTGTGCTGTGATTGACCACTTAGTCTCATCCAATAGGTGCATGATTGCTGATAGGGAGTAACAAGAAGGTTTCTTCTGGTTTTCGAAAAACCCAACATGGCCAAAACACTAAACTCAGGGAGAATGGTCCACTTAGGACACCACACCCAGTGGGACAACACATCCAAAAATTGTAAACATAACGCCGGGGGCGTGTGAGCTCCAAAAGTTGTCGCGGCGCTAGGGCAAGCACCTCTGAATTTTTCTAACTTTGTCGGCTATGGCGCACGCTAACTCTTCATTTTCAATGGAATGACTCTTCTGTCTGAGAGCACCGAGACAGTCACATGGACTTAAGAGTGGTAACCCAGGGGGAAAAGCCCTCCCGGTGATTCTGGTGGAGCTGGGATGGCTGGCCCAATACGTGAAACACCAAGAGATGGACAATAACGTTGAGACCAATGTAAGCGATAGCGACGAGTTATTGTTTACTATTGTTGAGAGGCCACAAATGTTTATCCAGCAGCACAAGTTGAATATTTTAGTTGTACACCCCCTGCCATTTAGGCGAATATTGCTATGAACAACACTGTGTGTATAAGTGACCTTGGCAGTGACGTCACCGCCGGTTGCGAAAACCTGTAAATGTTAGTGAAAGGCAGAATTATTACTGACATTATGTGACCCAATCACCATTAAGTGGTTGTTTTTGCCACAGTGTTTCTATTAATGTGCATGCTTTTTGGAAGTACATGAACGCAGGACTTCAAAATAGGCACACTTGGATGATGTCATTGTGTGTCGCCACTTGTCTGACATGGTTGCTTATCATCAGATTGATAAATCCCCTGCCAGCCACGTTCATGTAGGCCCAACAAAGGTTATATTTAGGCTGACAAATATAGGTTTGTCCATGGTTTCCACGGTGGCCCCCACACGTGTTTGCCCTTGTCCACTTCGTACCCTTTCCAATCTACCTGTGTACTAAGTGTGTACTACTAAGTAGGCACAGGCTTAAAGTGGGTAAATCATGAAGGTCCCATATGGTTTCAGTAACATAACCTTAGCTTGGCACCAGGCTTTTAGCTAGGGTGTCTTCACCTAAGTAAAACTAATTTCTTATTATCTTCTGTACCGGGCGCCCTGCTAGCCCAGATGCACTGCTAGCTAAAAGCCTGCTTGGGACCCATATTGTCAGCCCAAATATAATCATCCTGGGGCCCACGTGGACATGCTGGCTGGGTCTCGCCTTGTTTTCCATACAGTGAATAAAAAGCTTCTTCCCTCTTCCTTCTGCAGGTATAGTCTATTACGCCACTCAAAGGAGCGACAGAAAGTGGACGGTCTCAACAACCTGAACTACTCGCCCATTGTGTCCAGGAAGCCTCTCTACACCAACATTACAGTGAGCCTGAGCAGAAACCTTGCACCTGTGGCCGACTACTGACCAAGGCACAGCCGGACTGCAGACCACCAGGGAATCTCTGTCCTATGTGACATCAGCCATATTTCACCTGTCTCAGCACTGCTTTAGGACTTTTCACTTGATTTAATCTTTTTTTATTTTGTTTATATGCAAAAAAAAAGAAGACTTAAAAACTAGGGATATATGCTGCACCAGTTTGTGCAGCAGTCCATCACTCCTTCTCATCTGAGCTTATCTAATCTTCTCTCTCTCCACATGCCTTTTGCACCATTTTGGCCTTCAGCATCCATTCAGCTATTCATTCATTCATTCATTTTCTGATTCAATAAGTTCATGCCTACACTGCTGTGCTTATTTCTTGAAATATAGGCCACGATAACGACAGTTTGGCTTGCATGTGCTGACTCTTTCCCTTAGGCTTTGATTTGTTTGTTTTTGGGGGGTTTTATTGCACTTGTCATTTTCACAAATGCAGTAAACCTGGGAAAACATTTACACATAGACACCTCCACTAACACCACCACCATCACATAGCAACTCTGGATTCCTGCAGCTGGTTCTGCAGATGCCAAATCTTCAAGTGAAGAGTGCTAGAGAGAATTATATATATAAAGAGTGAGTATAATTAATCCTGACGTTTGGAGAATATTGAAACCTAGATCATGTCTCAGTGGCTCCATTTTGTCTCCGGTGAACCTAGCATTTAAAGACTGTGATGTTTATGTCTTTGCATAGTTCCGGCTGTATGTTTGTTCAACCTGTTTAGCAATAAGCTGCAAAAGCAGACAGCGGGAAAACATAGATCCTGACTTCCTTCACTTATTACAGATGCAATAGAGTGGGTGCTAGCACACACACACCTTACTGGACTACAGCAAGGGAGTGACTGTGTATGCAAACTTGGCGCTCACCTTTGCCTAAGCAAACACGCCGCCCTCTGTCACAATCTTTGTTTGTGTCGTGTGACAGTGAAGGAGAGCTATGCAAATGGCCCGAGTGTGTGTGCGCTCTACTGTCAGTGCGAGGTTTTCATTCGAGTGACCTGGGAGAATTTTTCCACCCCTGAAACTGTGACAGGCTTAGCTTTATACCCAGATGCTAATTTGTGTGGTGCGGTGTGTTGCTGGGTGCAAAGCTGTTGTTATGTTTTCAGATCTCCACATCTTTATTCATGTTTAGTCCTCTCGATTGTTTTTACAGTGAGAAGAGAAGTATAGGTAGGAATTACTTGATCGCTGGCACTGTCACTGGTGTTTACAGAAGCTTTTGCTTTGTTTTGTTTCAGACTGTCTCGTATTTGTGTTGACGTTCGCCAGCCCTCCTTGTGGGTGCTGTGAAATCTCCTCAATGATAAATCTATAGCTGCCTTTATTTCCTTTGTACTACTTTATTTTGACTCATGTCACTGAAACATCAGGTAATAAACTACTGATTATCCCTTTTAGCTTGGAGCTAGGTTTTGGCACAGTCAGAACAGGATATTGGGAGTCTTTGTTGGATGGCGTGTAGCCTAAAGGTCAGTGTGAACAGTGTGTCTCCGCAAGCAGATACATTTTACAGCTAAATAGACGGTGAAAAAATCTTTCACATCACTTTCGATGTCTGTACCTGTCAAATATGTCACAAACACAACAATGCGTCCTCACCGTACACCCTCCCTGAATCTAACAAGACTTTTATTGTGAAATATTTGGACGTCACGCACTGCACTACAGACGTGTTCAGTATATTTGCAGGTGTGACAGCCTATATGCAGCAGCAGTTGCTAAAACTCTGCCTCCTTTATGTGTGTATGTGTGTGACAGTAATGTTTTTTGAGCAACATATCCCCCAAAAAGAGAAAAAAAGTATTTTGTACACTCTTTCCACACTGGCTATGTGTTCTCTCATCATGCAGCTGCTTCATTTCACACAAATCGCCTTGTATGCATTTCTTATGATGTATCTGAAGGGGGAAAATGTGGTTGGTTGAAAAAATTAGAAAAAGAAAATGAAGACGCGAAGAGGCTGGCCCTCTTTTTTTTTTTTTTTTAATTTATTTGATCGTTTATGGATTATTTTTTGGAATTGTTCAGTTTTTTTATGGCGATGATTAAGGTGACCTACTGTAAGACAGTGTTACGCGCACTGAAACCTGTAATTGTTTTTAATTGTGTGTGGCGATTGTGAGGTTCAGGTCCATGTACCAAAAAAAAAAAACATGAAAACACCATTCCATTTCGTTCAAACATGCACTCCTGAGAAACTACGAGAGGAGGAGCACGCTTTAAACTAAATGGAATGGGGCCATTGTAGCCTAGTGTGTATTAATCTGCTGAAAAGACACAATGGAGGAGCATGAGGAGGCCATTTTGTGTGACAACCACAGGAAGAGCAAGACACCTAATGAGGAAAAATACTAGTGGTCGCTGTCTTTCACTGGACACCTCCTTTATTCTTAATGATTATCAATGGTGCTGACTCTCTTGACGTGTTTACTGGAACCAATCCTTACATTACCAAGGCTCAAAACATCAGGGGCTTAGGCTGGGGTCATACTTTCCACATCCATGTGTCCTCAGACACAAAACTTTGGGGGATAGACACAAGCACCTATGTGTTTTGTGACCTTAGTAGACTACACAAGCTATCAGTCCAGTTTGTTAGCAAAACGCAAGACCAGGGCTCTCAAGCTCAAATGGTCCTGGGTGCCAATGAGCATCTCGTCGTAAAGCGTAAAGTGTGACCTGGGGCTAATGCTAGCAGAGCAGCGTCAGTCACGGCCGTCTAAGTAGCAAGTGTTGCTAAAGCTGCTAAAGGTACGGCGACTCTCTGTCCGACAAAAGCACTGTCGGCAGAGAGAGCGGCCTTGCTCCCGACCTCCGATTCGACCATGTAGCGTTTAAGCTTAAACGCCCTAAACCTGAGTAAATTTGCTAGCACCTGTGATGCAGCATAAACAAAGAAAAACAACAGAAAATCAAATTAAGTTTGGAAACAAACTGAATTAGCAATTGGTTGCAGTGTATCACGGCTGCTATCCCATGCGTTTACCTCCTCACCAGTCGCCTGGGAGGTGTCCAGCGAAGGTCACAGAGGGTAGCGCCGTTTGCGTTAGTTACGTTTTACGTTTTTCCATGTGTGTTTGAGTGAAATGGCTAAGTGTCCTCCATCTACATTTAAAGTTAGTTTTTTTTTGTTTGTTTGTTTTGTATTCCAGCACTGATAAGAACATAAATCCGTGATTTTTTTTTTTTAAGTTATTTACTAAATGTCACAAGACTTTTTTTTTCATTGCTTTAAATCAAAAGCTAGATGGACATTATAGCAAAAACGCCAAATGGTTTTAGTTTGAGTGTTCAGGTGAAGATTCAAACCTCCATATATATATATGTTTATATATATGTGTATATGTATATATGTATGTGTGTGTATATATCTGTATATATAGGTCTGAATCTTCACCTATATATAGGCCCTCTGGATGTTATAATCCTTAGAGTCGGGATCAGACTCTATTCATAATGATCAAGCAGCTTTGACAATATTTCAAAAAAGGACAAGTGAGCAGATTATAGTCTCTTGCTTTTATCAAAAACCAGAAATGTTCACTTGGTCTGGTTTCTCTGGTCTCGGTCCAGACCAAGATGAAAAAAGCAAAAAGAACCGCAGTCTCACCTGCTCCAATCCGTTCTGTGCCAGTTTAAATGAAGCGTCCGCCGTCCGGGCGTCTGATGAGACTGGCCCGCCTTAAAGCTTCTTAATTTATTGCAGTGTTTTCTTTTCTTTTTTTTTCCACTGAAGTTGTTTTTTTACAAGTAAAAAAAAATATTTAAATTGAAAAAAGTGCATATCAACCTAATGATTCTTGTAAATATCATTGTGTGTAGTGTTTTAGAAAATTCTATAAGGTCTTTAAATCACTACAGATGCTAACAATAAGAACAAGTTGTTTTTTTTGGGGTGGGGGGGCTGGAAGGAGGGGAATGGCGATGGGAAGTATGGGGGGTGGGGCTAATCCGGTGCCATTTGTAAGTGCTAGTGAAGCTTTATACAGCAACATCTATGTTTTTGCTTCCCAGCACAGCCTTTTTTTCTTTACTTTTTTTTTTAATTTAGTATAACAACAACATCTTCAATCCCATACATTTTAAATCCTCCTCACAGTCACAGTCCTGACGCCCCACTCCCCGGCTCACGCACATCACCATGCACACTAAGCATGATCAATCCTCTGATGAAACTCTGTGCCCCTTGTTTGGGCGAGTGACGTCTATGAGATTGCGAGGTGTTGGTGAGAGGGAAGCACTGCAGGATGCAGGACAAAAAAAAACATCATACGCTTACAATGCAAGGAAACAGACACGGCACCCAAACTACACTGATATATATACATATATATATTTTTTTGTATGAAAGGAAACTACTTAAACTAAATATCAAAAGGATACAGATTGCTAAAGTTCAACTAATTGTAAGGAGAGGCATTCTCCTTGAATTGAAGCCATTTGAAGCCACTTGTCAAAACTTGATGTCAGCCTTATGTGGATCTGTCTGTGTATCGGCATATTATTATTATTATTATCTTTTGATTATCGGAAAATTTGTATGATGGAGATTTTCTTTTATACCATCATTGTTCTTGTCAAAGTACACCAATAAAACGTGTAAACATATACCATATTGTTACCTGCCTCTCTCTCTGCCTGTGATTATATATGTGTGTGTTCCATGTCATGTTAGATGTGCACTCTGTTTACACCTTATGGCAGGGGTCACCAACCTTTTTGAGACAGAGAGCTACCTTAAGGGTAAAGAATAATATGGAGGGCTACCACATTAACATTTTTTTTTTGTTTACCATTTAAATGATTAATATTATGCATTCAACTGCATACACATTCATTCCAGTGCTTACTCCTAACGATTATCAGTTTTTATAAACAATATCAAAGATATTTTACTGAGCGATCACACGGATACATGCAAGTGAGGTGAAGTGAAGTGAGCCCGCGGGCACCGTATTGGCTGCCTGCGGGCTACCAGGTGCCCGCGGGCACCAGGTTGGTGACCCCTGCCTTATGGTGTAATGTTAAGGCGAAGACATGTTGTATGGTTAGGATGAGGTTAAGGTTAGGTTCAGAAAATGCTCACTTTTATGTTCTCTGAATTCATGGAAACCAGACTCTGAGTCCATGCGTATGTGTGTGTGTGTTTATCTGCTTGCTTCTATCTGAGGACCCCACAATTTGAAAGTGCTTTTTCAGGGTTAAGACCTGGTTTCAGGGTTAGGGTTAGAATTTGGTTTATTTGAGGATTAGAGTAAGGTTAGGCAATTTGTTGTGATGGTTAAGATAAGGGGTCTCATGAATGCTCTATGGCATGGGTGTCAAACAATATCAAATTAACATTAGAGCTGGCCCGCCGGTATTATACAGCGGCACCGCCGCTGCCTTAGCTCTGCACCCAAGCTGCTCAATTTCTCTCCATGTTCGGCAGCACTTATCTATGTGAGCAACTTTTCTCCTCAATGAAGATGACGAAAACGTCTCACAGGATACGTCTGACTGATGAACACCTTCGTTCGATAATGAAGGTTGCCTCAGCTCAAAGCCTGAACCCTGACATTAATGAACTAGCATCCAAGAAAAGATGCCAGGTATCTGGCTTGGGCACATCAGATTAGATCAGTGTGTCGCAAACTGAGCAGTAAAAAGGCCTGAATGGTTGATTTATTCATTGTTATTTTATTTTCAAATTTATTAGCTTGTGGAAAAAGTTAATGTTGATATTTACCTCAGAAGGCTGCAAATAGAAAAGAGGCATTAAATGTTTTATTCTAATTTTATTTAATATGCCATTGATGTTTTTTCGTTTGTTTTTTGAAAGTTGATTTTGCACTATTAAGTTATATAAGCGTTGCTTGTTCCATATTCAGTGTTAAAGCAAATCAGTGTAGCAAACTGAGCAATAATTAACGTTTTATTCATGCACTTTCTCTTGCTACTTCAAGGCTTGAATGTTTGATTCATTCATTATTGTTATTTTATTATCAAATTTATTATTAGCCTGTGGAAAAAGTTTATTTTGATATTTACCTCAGAAGGCTGCAAATAGAAAAGAGGCATTAAATTTTTATCCATCCATTATCTACCGCTTATCCTGTATTTAGGGTGCATTCAATTTTTATTTAAATTTTATTTGATATGCCATTGATATTTTTTAATTATTATTATTATTATTTGAAACTCGATTTTGCATGTCACTATAAAGTTATATAAGCCTTGCTTGTTCAATATTCAATGCAAAACTTGTTTGGGTCCCTATTAAAAGGTTAATTTGTTCAACCTTGGCCCGCGGCTTTGTTCAGTTTTAAATTCTACAGGCCGACTCTGTATTTGAGTTTGACACCCCTGCTCTATGGTGTATATATGTATATGGTTTGCTGTGTGTGTATATATTGTGTATTACATACATAAATTGTAAACCAAATTCTCCTAAAGGTACATTGTTAAAAATCAATTTTAAATAATTTTCATTTGGCAGGAAAATTAAGATAAAATATGTACAGTATTTTTAATTTTAATTTTCAACTGATTGTATGAATTTATTCACATCAGGCATTTCTGATATTCTAGAGGAAATCTGTGATTTTTCAATCAGACTGCCGAGTTATTCTTGACGCTCAAATTAGTTTTGATCACCTACAATCAGTACACTCAGCCATAGCCTGACTTAGACAGGCAATTTGACATCTTGCTGTCTCAGTAGGTGGTGCTGTATCTCTCTATAAGTTAGTGCATGAATCAGTTTCCTGTGGACATTAATGTCCCAAAAAACGAACAGCGAATCGCGAACAGTAAGATGGATCGTCATGAATATGCTGAATATGTCTTACCTGCTGTGCTTGATCTCTTCAGTCTAAAAGTGGGTCTTCAGCTTCCTCTCTCACCCCCGCTGAGGTCATCGTGTTGTTTGTTCTTTTCCGGCAACAGTACTGCACTTTATAGATCGTCGCATTCTATGTCCAGGTCAAAGACTGGGGAGGAATGTTTGCATAATGCCAAGTCTGACTAAGTGTATACATGTAGGAATAATCAGACTATGAATTGCATTATCCAGGTATGTTAGTCTGACTAAGACTATAATTTGGTTTTAGTTGGACTAAGGGCGCTTCGTTTCGTTTTCGTTGGTGTGAAAGCATCAATCGCACTCGGGTCCGCACCAAATCAAGCAGACAGAGACCGCCAAAAAGAGGTGGTCTCGGTCCGCTTGACTCCGCACCAAATGTCAGACTCTGGTGCGGTCCCTCTGGTGAGAACGTGAACTCCGGTCCAAACCATATTCTGCAGTAAATGCCATGGACATAGCCTACCTTGTAGGTCTTTCGAGCAATCTTCGTCTCTTAGTTAGCACGACCACATTCATGAAAATAGCGCGTCTCCTCTGCCTGAAATGACACCTATACGTCTTCGCCGACTCCAGCGCATCAGCAGATTGTTCTCCAGACGCAGCCGCGACTCATTCTCAAATTGGATATTTTGCCAAAAATGGCCAACTCAGAGGTAATAAACGAAGATCAGAGCAAGTAGCAATGTGCGAACGTGTTGCTCCATAGTGAGTCAAAATTCGCGCTTTTCTACCGGAAGATATATACACATTGCTGAAACGTCAATCGGGCCAATTTTGGTTCGTTTGCTGGTGTGAAAGCACCCTAAATTATTGTCTTAGTCCAACTAAAATTGTATGTGAACACACTGCCACAGTGCCAACAGTTGGATTTGAAATAAAAAGTAGGACTTCCCAGCAGTTAAAGCCCCTGTGTAACTATGGGCTGAAAACACAGATTTTCTCTGTGGCGGTGGTAGCACAAAATTAAGTTTGTATATGCACTCGATGATTTTCTCACATATTACATACTGCATCACAAGTTGGTCACAAACTGGAAAAACAACACTTGCCCCACTACAAATGCTCTACAAACAAACTCTCAAGGTATTAGACAAAAAGCCATCAAGTTATCATCACTGTAACATCATCCAAAAGCATAAATTATTGACTTTTGAAAATTTAGTGTGTCTTGCCGATGTTAGTTTAGTGTATAGGGTAACTCAGAATCTGGCTGCTCCTCCATTAAAGGAGTTCATATCACTACGCCCAGACAACAAGAGAACAACGAGGACGACTAGCAGAGGTTACTGTGAGGTACAACACAGATGTACTGAGTTTGGCAGATCAGCCTTTTCTGTCAGAGCCACTAATTATTGGAACTCTGTACCAAACGAGATCAGAGACATTAGTACATTTACTAGTTTTAAATTTAAGATAAAATCATGGCTTAAATCTACTCAATTATGCACCCACCAACCATAAATTCAAACATTAACTCACTATTTTGTAATCTTTTTAGTGATGTATCTTAACACGGTTTTATTGTGTTTTGACATTGTGATTTTATTTTTGTTGTGTTGTGTTGTTTGTAAGAGGCTGTCAAACAGCGAGATATGACTACAAACATAATCTTCGCGGACATAATCTGGTGTAGATTTTTATTAGGTGAGTCGCTAAAATTGGTCTGTGTCTAAAACATGGCTGGTAGCCATGTTTTGCCTGATCGTGGAGAACTGGACATGCAGGGGGGTGCAGTACCTCATACAACCACACTTAAAAAAACAATCTTTTAAATTCTGTTGTCCCTGGTAGCAACACCTTTAAGGTCACTCCTCCTGCCTCTGTGTTCATCAGCACAGGGGGTGTGCAGTGTGCAGTCACCTGTAAATAATCAGAAAATCTCCTTTTAGCTCTGTCTCCTTTCACTTTTCACTGTTTAATGTTGTTTCTGCCTTTGCACAGGCATTTCCTCGCAGTGTTAGTGGTTAGAGGTTCTATTTTAAATGTTGCTTTACGACATACCAACACACATGCACACAGACACACACACACACATGCACACATGCTCTTTGTTAAGAAACATTTAGTTTTCGCTTACATGACTTTAACAAAACACAGAGTACAAAGTGGTCACAAATCCTGACCAGCATGTCAGAGGATTAGTCTCTCTCTCTCTCTCTCTCTCTCTCTCTCTCTCTCTCTCTCTCTCTCTCTCTCTCTCTCTCTCTCTCTCTCTCTCTCTCTCTCTCTCTGCAGCCTGCATGTGTGGGAAACACAGGATGGTATTTTTCCAAAATTAATCTCTCTTCCTTTATATGACACAAATTGTTTAGGATTCCCAAATGTGATGACATGGGGAACATTAGATGGATTTTCCTGTAGTTGGAACTCTGGTCTGGAACTCTAAGGGTTGTTTTGTTCTGTGAGCAGGGATGTACTGAACTGATGTAGATGTAGTCACATCTTCTGTCTCTGAGTAAAATAGAGGATTATTTGTCTATGCTTCAGCAGACACCAGAGCTGCTGCAGTGGTTCTTGTGATCCTCAGCTGTAGAGAAAAGCCCAGTCTGTTTTTTCTGGATTTCTTTAAATAGTCCCACTTTACACTTGTGTTACTGTGAAAGCTGACTCTGTTTCTCCTCGCGTGTGTGTGTGTGTGTGTGTGTGTGTGTGTGTGTGTGTGTGTGTGTGTGTGTGTGTGTGTGCGTGCGTACATGTGTGTGTACGTGTGTGTGCAGATCCCCAGACAAAGACGAAACTTGTCAGAATGGCCCACAGGAAAGAGACACTGACCAGAGTTTTTCGCTCAAGATGCACTGTGAATGTGAGCATTCACTGCGTGTTAACGAGTGACAGCTGATAAAATAATTGCGCTCTCACATAGAGGAAACTATTTGTGGCAGGGATGTGATTTGGGGGTTCAGAGATATTCCACAGTATGTGTGCACTGGTTGATACACAGTGTTGCTTTGCAGATAAACAGAAGAAAAAGGTTGGTGAAAATTCCTTTGATTGACTCTGTTTAAAACATTTATCCTCAGTGACAATGTCCCTGTTTATCTCTCCTGCTGCAGCATATATATATATATATGTATGTATACATAGTCCATCACAGGCCCACATATACAGTCAAGTCCATAAATATTGGGGCATCGTCACAATTCTCTTATTTTTGGCTCTACACAACACTACAATGGTTTGTAACAACTTCGGAACGTTCTCCCCGTGTGTGTGTGGGTTTTCTCCAGGTTCTCCGGCTTCCTCCCGCAGTCCAAAAACATGCAATATGGGGATTATGTGAATTGGTCACTCTAAATTGACCGTAGGCGTGAGAGTGTGAGTTAATGGTTGTTTGTCTCTGTATGTGGCCCTGAGATGGACTGGCGAACTATCCAGGGTGTACCCTGCCTATCGCCCAATGTCAGCTGAGATAGGCACAGCACCCCCCGCGAACCCCCTGGTGGAGGATAAAGCGGTAGATAATGGATGGATGGATGAACAAGATGTGCTTTAACTGCACATTTTCAGCTTTAATATGAGGGTATTTACCAAATACCAAAAATACCAAATCAGGTGAACGCTGTAGGAATAACGACACTTTCTATATGTACCTCCCACTTTTTCGTGGACCAAAAGTAATGGGACAATTGACTAAAAAAAGCTATTTCATGGACAGTTGTGGGCTATTCCCTCATTATATCATCTTCAATTAAGCAGGTAAAAGTTCTGGAGTTGATTCCAGGAGTGACATTTGCATTTGGAATCTGTTGCTGTTAACTCTCAATATGAGATCCAAGGAGATGTCACTGTCACTGAAGCAAACCATCATTAGGCTGAAAAACCAAAACAAACCCATCAGAGAAATAACAAAAACATTAGGTGTGGCCAAATCAACTGTTTGGAACATTCTTAAAAAGAAAGAATGCACTGGTGAGCTCAGCAACACCAAAAGACCTGGAAGACCAGGGAAAAACACTGTGGTGGACGACAGAAGAATTCTTTCCCTGGTGAAGAAAAAGCCCTTGACAACAGTTGGCCAGATCAAAAACACTCTCCAGGAGGTCGGTGTATGTGTTTCAAAGTCAACAATCAAAAGAAGACTTCAACAGAGTGAATACAGAGGGTTCACCACAAGATGGAAACCATTGGTGAGCCTCAAAAACAGGAAGACAAGATTAGACTTTGCCAAACAACACCTAAAAAATACAGTTCTGGAAGAACATCCTATGGACAGATGAGACCAAGCTCAACTTGTACCACAGTGATGGGAAGAGAAGAGTGTGGAGAAGGAAAGGAACTGCTCATGATCCAAAACATACCACATCCAACCCTCATGTTGCTAGACTGGCTTGTGTTGGGTGTTGGGTCTGCACTGATAAATGTGTTTGTTCAATGTAACATAACTCAAAACATTTTAACCAAAATAGAATAAGAGTAACGTTCATTTAAGACTTTTTAAGGACTAAAATTCTGATTAAAATTCAATCACTTTCCTAGTTTCGCAGTAAATCAGTCGTACACACAGTGCTGTTTAAATTGTAAATCTGTAGACAGATGGATACAGTTATGCTATGTTTGTGTGCACCAAATACCATGTAGAGCAGAATTGGGCATGACCTAGGTGAGGTCAACGGGAAATAAATGTACATAAATTAACACATCATGTATGCTTTTATTTTGAAGTTGACTTTTTTTTTTTTGTGTACTGTTACATGTGTACGCACCTTTACGTAGCTTATGTGAGACACTCAGTTATCACTTTAAGAGCATATAGGCATGAACTGGCACAGGTTTTGTTAAGGCTGTGTTAATGAATGGAAGTCAAATGCAGTGTCCTAACAGGAATAGCTGTGCAGACCTGTGAGTGTTAGTGTTAGCATGTGTGTGTGTGAGTGAGAGTCTTGGCAGACGCACAGTGCTTGGCTGAAGTGGCTACTTGTTAATGGCGTCTGGGAAACAGAAGGCTTTGATATGATCACACCAGTGTCACTTCTCTGTCAGACACACACACACACACACACACACACACACACACACACACACACACACACACACACACACACACACACACACACACACACACACACACACACACACACACACACACACACACACAGAGGGCAGCTCTTAAGATCTCAAGAGTTGTCTTGGCATGTGTACACAACACATGCCAGGCAGCACACTCACACATAGATACCACTAATTCATCCACACACTCTCTCTCTCCGGAGTATTGAGCCACTCAGAGGCTTTGATGTTGTCCTGTGGCGCCTCTGCCTTTTGTAAGCTGCTCGTGTGCTTCTCCCTACAGATGCTTTCAAACTGGAATTGGCATCAGGAAATAGCAGAGTAACAGCATTTGTGTCGCTCTCTTCACGCTCACTTCCTCTGTCCGCCTGCGTCTGTCTCCTCTAAACACTGAACAGTGAACACTAAGAGGTCCACATTATATTTAGCTTTGTGTTTATCTTCTTTGTAAAACAGTTCATATGCTGACATCATGCATTCAAGGACCCCATGCTCTCATTTGTTGTTAAATGAGATTAAACAGACAAGGAAAGGCAGAGGACACAGAGGGACAGATACTAGCTCAGCCATGTATATATGGGCCCCATAAGGATTATATATGGGCTGACAATATGACGAAACCAAGCAGGTTTGTTTGTTTGTTTGTTTCCTAGATGACCCCTCCGATGTTACTGGAATCAAAATATGCCCACTTCAAGCCCATGCCCACATACCCAAGATCACGCTAAGGGCTTGAAATGGGCAAATACGAGTGGGCCCACCATGGAAACCAAGCACAAACCTATTTGGACAGCCATGTGCCCAACCTGAGGGAGAACAGATGATAGGACCACCAACAGAAGCCAAACTGTCCCAGGCATGCAGAGGCCCAGGACCCAACTCATCCGACATCCGAGACCCACCCAGGCCTGGGCCCCATAGAGATTATATGTGGGCTGACAATACGGGTCCCAAGCGTGTGTGTGTCCATGGTTTCCAATGTGGCCCCACCAGTGTTTACTCACATGGAGCATTCCCATGTGAGCCCATGTTACTGAAACCATATGGAACCTGCATAATTTCAAGCCCATACCCACTTAGTACCCGTGTTTCCTCCACCACCACCAGACTGACTGTTAGGCTAAAGTGCTGTCACAGGAAGAGACGTCTGACACATGAATCAAGCTGAACAATCCCGAACTGTAGATCAGTTAAAAAGACAACAATCCTAAAAATGTGGGTTAATCTCCAACAACTACCAAGGAAATGTCTAAAATCTCAATATTTAACAGAGGAGTCTGGTGTATGTAGCGAGACAGCAATGACGATTGCGACCAGTGAGCAGCAGCACAAACCCTGCCGCTGCAGCAACTGTGTCAGATGGAGTCTGTGCTCCGGGGGGTTCCGACACAAGGATCAAGCTGAACAATGCCGAACTGTAGATCAGTTAAAAAGAATTACCGATCCTAAAAACGTGGGGTAATCTCCAACAACTACCAGGGAAATGTCTAAAATCTCAACAGAGGAGTCTGGTCCGCAACCAGTGACTGTGTCAGACGGAGGCTGTGCTCTGGTCATGGAAGAAGTACTGAACAAACAGCGCGAACGAGATTCATGTCCTCAGCCACAGTTCTCCAGCTCTCTGTGTGTCAGTCCGTTCACGAATCATGACTGAGTCAGTGACTGACAGCGCGAATGAATCACAGCAGCACGGCAGACACAGTTCTTCTTACTAGTCACTCCCTCCCCGATCGGCGCACATTCTCTGGCGTCGTTTGCCGAAGATTCGCGAGTGAATCACTCGCGAATCTTCGGCAAACGACACAGAACGCAGCAGTTCCACTCCCGGCCACCACGATCGCTGCTGAGCTCAACTGAACTAAGAAAGGAATAAATGAGTTCATGAAGTGATCCCAGTCAGTTCGTTCACTAAAATGATTCGTACTTTCGAACGAATCACTCCTGACCGACACAACCCCCTACTCCTCCCCTCTCCTACAGAACTTTTCTACAGAACTGGCAAACTCAAGCCGACTGTGTCCAACCTCCTGATTCTGAGAACTTTGGATTGGCAGATTGGCCCAGATCTTGTGAGGCTGGTTTTCCACTAACAGACAGCCACCCCCAATCTCCCCACGACGAGACACCATCACAATGACGGAAAGACGCTGTTAAATTGGATCTAATAATCCTGCTATTCAAAGGGTCATTCTTAATGCTACATTCATACCAAATGGAAATTTTGCATCGTGCTGGACAACGTCATGCACAAATCTATTTTAAAAGGATTTGAGTGTTGGAACGATTAATGTGTTGAGAAATTCCAAATTAGATTTATGTGAAAGCAATTATAGCATTTAGTGGTTTCACACCTTGTTAGCCGGACATTGTTGTCGTCAAGGCCGGAGATGACAGAGCCTGCACGCGGAGCTGGGTAGTCTGTTGAGTTAGTTACAGTCTGATTTTTCTTATATTGAATAGTGTCCTTTAAGACCATGTTTGCTGTTTAATCTCACAGACAGTCTTTCCTTGGCTGGAAACTTAAGTTTGTAAACCGCTCCCTCGACTGCACCAAAGCCAATAGAGAAAATCTGTGTTGGGTCTACTACTGCCCCCTCCATCAGTAACATTTGTTTGTTTTTGTGACTTTGTTTTTTATAATTCTTCAATGAGAAACTAATGTGAGTGACACAAACTGACACTCGTGTCTCCCAGCCCAAGCTAAAAATACTGATTTTCTCCCTGGAAGTTGGGCACGTGGGAATGAGCGATTTATATAAAGTACTTCAATTAACTGTGAGTCTCACTGAAGGTCACACTGGTCTCACAGAATGTTTTCTTTATCTTTTGAACATTCAGTCAATATATAAAAGTGTCTATAAAAAGGCCAGTGAAGGCAGTAACTCCAGTTCTCTGCAACATTTTCTCTCCTATAAATATATTTATGTAGTATTTGATTCTCATTCCGTGCTAATCCTTGAGCCAATTTTGTCTTTCCAAGCAGCCTTATGCATATTTATCTTTGCCCATGACCTCCGCCCCTCCATCCGCTCTGTGCTTCCCCTCCCTCCTGTTGTTTTTTTTCTATTTTATTTTGATGTGTATCCTCTGGTTTTCATTATGCTCTGATTGCTTCATGCCGTTTGCGGTTGCGGAGAGTGATGGTGTCTGTATAAAACTATGTGCTGATGCATCAAAAAGACTTGCTGACGATGCTTCAGAGGTGCAAGGTCGACTCGTTTGTTTTTTCCCTCACCTCTGACTCTACACACACTTTAATATCCTGCAACATTTTCAGCCTAATGACCCAGCTGATCATCTGACCACTTCATGTGACCAGTCTTGTGAGGCTGTACTGCAGCTTTTTTGTGTTATCGGTTAACAGTCCTACCATGAGAGCACACTCCTTTTTTTTGTATCACTTTGGTGAAGTCATGGGTTTTGAACAAAAGTGAAGAAAAAAAAGTGCTTACTCTTCGCAGTCACACCTCAGATTTCCTCCAGTTAAAATATGCTGTGCAATATATTTTACATTATCACTTTTCTTGTACCTATTACAGTTTGACAGCCACTTAATCAGTGAGAGATGTATGCTGCTTTCAACTACATGCACACAGTGCAGCCTGAATACAAGCCTATAATATGAAACTCCCAGTTCTGTGATATTGAGATTTCAGAGAAGTGGTAACAATTAACCACTTGATTAACATCACTTAATCATTTTTACAAGCATTTACTAAGCTAATTAGTTCTCTTTATGAAAAACAACAAACTGAATATGAACAGTGAATTATTATCTGTCGAGAGATAAGCTCTTTATAAACACAGACCATATTATTATTATTTTTTAACCATTTGCTTTCAGAAAATGTACCCCATTAACTCAAATAAATAACTAAATCAAGTATATGTTTCCTGTTAATTCTCGAAAAATAGAGCCAATATTATTGTTATTAGTAGTATTAGTTATAGTAGTATCCCATTTAATCACACAATATTCTGTCCCGATATAGAAATTCACGATGATATTTCACAGAATTTCAAAGTAAAGGTGTTTGTTTTGATGAAGAATAATGTACATGTCACAATAAAAGCATGTTTATAATGCTAAACAAATCCATTGATGTCAAAAACAGAGAAATAAATGTAAAAATACAATTATTGTCATCATCATCATTATGTGATATTATTATTATTATTATTATATTATTATCATTATTATTATTATTAATAATAATAATAATAATAATAATAATAATAATAAAATTAATAATATTAATCACAATAATAATAACAATAGTAGTAGTAGTAGTAGTAGTAATAATAATAATAATATTGTTTTCATTATAAGAGGTTTTTAATTCAATGTTATTTTATATTTATTTAAGTTTTTTCACCCTGGGGGAATTCAGAAGTTAGTATCAGTGAAACAGTCACAGGTTTTTCAGGCTAAGTAGAGTTATCAATTATTATATTATCCTTGGGTCTGAAAAGCAACTGTTCAGTAAAATGTCAGTAAAAAATGAAAAGCGTTATAACTTTAAGTATTTACTTTAGTTAACATTTATTAAATGTTTCTGTCTTTAAAGTTGACACTTCATTTGTGTATGATAGCACAACATAATCATTTAACTGTAGATCAGTTAAAAAGACACAAAAACGAGGGTTAATCTCCAACAACTACCAGGAAATGTCTAAAATCTCAATATTTAACAGAGAAGTCTGGTGTATTTAGCAACAACACTGCTGATCGCGAGTGTGTGAGTGTACACACAAATAATTAAAGTTAAAATGTATTACACTTACCAAACAAGGCAGCAGTTTTAAGAAGAACACATTTTTTATTTTTTTTTTCTACGGTTTTACACGGGCTTTGACCCCACCTTCACTGAAAGAGTTCACTTTACAGAGTGTCTTGGTAGTGGTAGTGGTGTCAGTTCCATACTCACCACTAGAGGAAGCTCTTAGGTGACACATTTGGTGCAAGTTGACAACACAGGGATATAAATAGACTCTATCTCTTACATTAAGGGAGTACCATACATATGCAGCTCGACAAAATTGTTTTAAATTGAACAATCGTTTGGACACATTTGGCGTACTGTTAAATGACCTGGAGGCAGGTATACTTTTTACTTTTAGTAGATTTTTGTATGTATATTGTATTATTTATGTGTGCGATTGTATTGGTTGTATCCATTTCATCTCAATGAGTGTTATTCCTGGCTATATATATATACTTTTAAGACACTTTTAAGAAGACATTTAATGTAGGTCATCCTCCTTATATTTGTGTTTTTGTTCCTTTTTGTGACCTGTAAATGTGCATCCTCACTATGTGGCATGTTTATATGTTGTATGTTGGTTGTTTTAGCTTTAGAACAAACACTTTTATTGGTCACTGGCCATGTACGGTGTGTGTATTTGTTAGCAATCAAAAAATGGATACATTTTTACATCATACAAACGAAAAGAAATATGGATTTTTTTTTGCCATTCAGCAAAAAATTACAATAAATATCTTCCTAATAAACACTGTTGACTTCACAGCCTGAAGCTGCTGCTGCTGCTGCTGCTGCTGCTGCTGCACACAGTCACTTATACGGTTAAATAGATTTGCATTGATTTGGACATTTGAACATAACAACCACAATGGAAAATTCATTCTGAGCACAGCCCTTATGTGTTTTACATTTTTCTTTCGTTCCTCTCGATCACGTCATGTGATGTGTTGATACTGCCCCCTTATGGAGAACCATGGAACTTCTCTGAAGGTTGGAAAACAAACAAACTGTCACAAGGAAAAATACATTTTAAAACTAGTGTAAAATGAGAGTTTACAGAGTAAATAGCACCAAGTTGATGTATACAGTATTCTTTAACATCAGACCAGAGAAGAGTCCACACGTGCAGAGGATGTTCTTGAGTGTGCTGGTCAGTAAAAACCCGTAGCAGCGAATCAGTCTCACATCACTCACTTCCTTTTGCTATAATTTCTACTACAAAAGGTTTAACATCATGACAACGCAGTCACTTCATATAAGTTAAAAAACAACAACAACAACAGAGGTAAACTATGAAAAGAAAACAGGGAAACAAAAAAGAAAAAGAAAAATCAAACAAATGCCCTACAGAATAAAATCTCAAGGGGAAATATTGCCCAGCTATACAACCACATGTGTCTTTGTCTTCTGCCTCTGCTTCTCCTCACTTTCAATAAACCAAAACTGCCAGAACATCTGGAGGCAGCGGACTGCCAAGCTTTGGGGAAAACGTTAACTTTCACCGGTTCAGTTCATTTGCATCTGTGCAGATCGGATTAGAAAAAGAGAAGAAGACAAGAGAGAACCAGAGGAAGTCACTTGAGTCGAAGGAGAGGCATGCGTTAAAATAGATAGTTTAGTTTTGTAAAGTGTGGCTCTATGAGATACTGACTTAACTGTGCACACCCCCTAGTGCACTGTAAGTGCTGGGAACCAGTGTGAGACTCAAAGTCACTTTTATAGTGAAGGGAAGTGTAAAAATAAGAGCTAAAATTGCTGCCATTTCAGCTAAAACAAGGGTTAAATTTAGGATCAAATTAACAAAATTGACTTTTTAGCTTTCCCTATTTATCAATGGGCTCACTAAACTCTACGCCTGCTTAAGCTGCCTTATATTATTATGAGACAGCCTTTTCTGGCTGGAAACTGAAGTTTTGTATTGCTGTGTAAATAACTCACTGCATTCACTGGGGTCAATAGAAAAAAATCAACGATCACAGTGGACAGGATTCACTGATCCACTGCTGCCTCCATCAATAAGTTAAAATGTGTGACTTTTGTGATTTTAGTTTAAAATCCTGCTTTCAGATTTATAAAATCACTGATTTTATCTGTGGAGTTCAGTGTGAGTGGTTCACAAAATTCACTTTCATCCAGAAAAGGTTGTTTAAAAGCAAGATTAAGACATCACAGATGTTGCATTCGGTGAGCCATTTTTTCAGTGTGCACGGTGACGTTAGCACTGACTGTGTCAGTACCTCATACAACCACATTTAAAAAAAAATGTGAACTATCATTTTAAGTCTCCCTCTTTAAAAAAACAAAACAAACTAAAATCTGTAGCTCAGATGCTACTGGTCTTCTTTTTGGTTTGCTGCTTCCTTGGCAGTCTTTGACCCTCCTTTCAGCTCAGCTAGCTGTTCTGAGTGGTCAACCAGGGTGCCATTCACCTGGTCCAGGTATGAGTCTGAGTGTCTCTCCAGCTCTGCCCTGATCCTCTCCAGCTGCTCTGCCAGTTCGCCCAGGCCGCTGCACTGCCCCTCCACCTGACTCACCCTGCTGTCAAAGTCCTTCACCTCCCGCTGCACTTCTATCGCCGTGCTCCTGCAGCCCTGCAGCTCCCCCGACAGCTGCCTCTTCAAAGCCACCAGTTCTCCCTTCAGCTGGGCCAGCCTCCTCTCTCCAGCCCCCAGGAGCGAGGCTTGGTGACCCACGAGTTTGGTGATTCCTTGCACCTGGTTGACAAGCTGGTGCTCTCTCTGCTCCCAAGTGGAATTGGCGTGGCCCACCTCACCTGCAATGTAGCTGATGGAGTCCTTGAGACCCTTCAGAGTGCGGTTCACAGAGTTGATGTTGACCTTCAGCAGGGTGATCTCACCCTGGACGGCGCCCTCTGTGTCCTCCTGTGCAATCCTGAAGAGGAGGTTCTGCAGGGTGTTGTTCAGTCGGTCCAGCTGTGTAGAATGGGTGTCCAGACGGCCTTTCATCTTCTTCTCCATGCCCTCACACTCCTCCTCCACTTCAGTGACACTGATTCCCCCTGCTGGCGGGGTGGAGGGTGAGCAGGAGGAGGTGCAGAGGAGCTCCAGGTCTGTTAATTGCTTCTGAATACCGTCCAGGTCACCCTCCACTCTCCTCCTCACCGACTCGATCTCCGTCTCCAGTGCCGGGACCACCTGACCCTCCAGGAGTGCAGGAGCCGTGGCGTTGCTCAGCTCCTCTACAGCTACAAACACCTTCTCCTCCAGAGTCTTCAGCTTGTCCTCCAGCAGGGTCTTAAAGCCAGTGAGACCTCCAGGGAGCCCCATGACGCCGTCAGCTCCGCCTTCTGTGGTGTTGAGTCGGCCCTCTATGTCCACCAGGCGGGTTTCAATCAGCGTCTCCACGTGGATGCTCTGGTCGGTGAGGGCAGTCTGCAGCTGTCTCTGAGATTCTGTCAAACCTTTCACAGACTCCTCCAGCAGCAGAACGCGGTGGGACAGGCTGTTTACCTGCAACAATCAAAAAGGTATTTATTTAATTTATAATACCTCGAGATTACACATATTCACTAAAATAAAAAATAATAATACATTTAAGGGGGGATTCAAATTCAAAACACCTTTGTGTGTACACATTAAAAACCTTCTGTATTTCACTGTGGAGTGAAGCTGTGGAGTTCAGAGAGAGTTACAAACAGATGGCTTTCACCACGTACATGGAGGAAAAATGGCTTTGATGGCTCTCAAAGATGATTTATTTTCTTATTTATTCAAATTTCTACTCATATATTATTTATATTGTTTATTTATGTGTATTTCTTTCTTTTCGTTGGGTGTTAAGATACAGAAGAAGAAACAGGAAGTCGACTAATGATTGTTAGTCAGTGGAGAAGAGAGTAGGATTAAACCAGCATTTTCCTTTTCATGCATTTCTTTCATTTCTTTTTGCTGTCTGACAGTCCTTTCAAAGAGGAAACTTAAGAGTTTAAAGTTTGTATCACTTCGACTCCCTGCACCAAAGTTCACTGACAAATATAGCATAAAAATACAGGAGTTCTATAAGAGATCGTTTGTTTTTAGTATGCAGCTTTTATTAAGTGGCTAAAGTCGTTTTTTCTGTCCTTGGTTGTAGAGGTGTATTGCTGAGGTCAGGCTTGCCTGTCCGTGGGTGTTTCTCAGCATCACCTGCACGTAACACACTGACTATACTCAAACTGTCCCTTTAAATGCTATTTACTTGACAAATTGTACGTTTGTATCTTGTCACATCACCATCAACTACATCCTACCTGTCCACAGCAGCTCTCAGTCAGAGTCAGGCCCTGGATCTGAGCCTGTATGGAGCCCAGCTCCTCCCTGATCCCGGTCTCTCTTCCATCCAGAGTCTGCTGCATCTGCTCCTGACCGTTCATGTGCTCCTGGTGGCACTGCTTCTGCACTTCACCGATCCTCTTGTCGCAGAGGTTCTCCAGATTGCTTAGACGGTTCTCAAAGCCATCCAGGATCTCAGCCCGCATGTCAGTCAACTTGGTGTTCAGGAACTCGTCGATATGAGCGGTAGTGCCAGGGCCGGGGATTGGCCTGCCTCTAGCGCCCTCCAGCAGGCTCTTCAGCTGGCCATCGTGACCAAGGACCATTCCCTAAAGAAACACATAGGTGAAAGGTAGATTAAAAAACAGCATTTATGAGGAAGCAGGATGAAAGTGGGGTCTTTTTTTTTATACCTGAATTTCCTCTAAGATGTGAGCCTTGGCTCGCAGCTCATCCCTCACTTCTGTCACCCTCCCTGCTAAATCTCCAAATCCAGGGAAGCTTTCGTCTCCATCCACTCCATGCGTGTCATCTGGGATCACTCCGAATCCCACGACAGAGTCAGGCACACGAGGACCGCCAGGCAGCAGAGACACCAGGAGTTTGTTGGTGTCCTCTCGCAGGGACGTACGCAGTCTCACCTCGAGGCCGGCCACCACCCCATTGAGAGTATCCAGCCCCTGAGTGAGGCGACGCAGGTCATCCTCCATGCGGTCCAAACGCTCACCAGTCACTCCAGAGATCCCAAATTTGTTTCCTGTATTTCCAAGGAGAAAATATTTGTTAAAAAGAAATGTAAAGAACTAAAACGGATTACTGTATGTGCAAATATAAGGGTTATAGATAATTTAGTCAGTTTAATCAAAGTAAAGGAAGAGGCATTTTAAGAGAACATTTCTTATGCGACAGAAGTTCTTTGCTTTCCTATATGTTGGCCAGTTTTGTCTTGTAGTATTATAGCCAAGCAAAATTTGCTCACCCCTGTTGGAGGATTTTTTAAAATCAGTTTAAGGATATTTTCCTTATTTTTTTAAGTGGGGCTGTTTTTGCAGTGCACATAGTTCCACACAGCAGAAACAGTGGCAGTTTACAGTGACAGTGAAGTGTGATTGTATTGGTACAAACGCTGACGTTATTGCTGATGTTTCATGTGTCTGCACAGTAGGGCATTAATGACTTCTGATTTTTTTTCTGACATTTTTTTCTGTCAATAAAGTGCAAGTCTTGTCGACTTAGTGAAGTTTGATGTGTGTGTCTGTCACCTACTGCCTCTGCTGCCATGTCTCTCTCTTGTTGTGGTTGGGTTTAGTGTTTTTTTTTTGTTTTGTCGATGTCCAGATGCTCACTCTCACAGAGCTGCTGCTCTGTGGCTTTGTTTTGGTACATTTGTGTCACTGATGTAAAATCCATAGGTCACAAAATGACTCACTTACTCACTTACTTACAGACAGAGGCAGCAGTGGATGAAAAACTACTGTGAGCCGTGATGTAAAATTGTCGGTTTTCTCAAAGCAATAAACTCCAGTTTCAAGTGAGAAATGTCTGTCTAGATGTCAGATTATAAAATTTTTACAACCATAAACTTTGCCATATTTTCAATGAGGGTGGAGGTCAGTTCTATCTTTTTTTTTTTTTTTATACCATAGTTTGGTTTTCCACCTCCGGTAGGAATGTGTCCTGTGGGTATTGGTCTGTGGTCAGGCACACTGGGGAGAGGTCTGCCCGGCTCCAACTGGCCTCCTCCAGGCTTCTGATCAACAGGAGGTCTGGGACCATGAGGGAAGCCCTTAATCCCCGGACGATGTGGCAGTCCAGCGCCGTTGAATGGCGGTATCATGACGTCGGGTGACGACGTGGGTCCTTCAAAGCACTGCTCTCCAGAGTAACCGGGACAACACCTCCACTCCAGCTCTGTCACTGTCTTGAAACCCACCTTGTACTTTGGCTTGTAGAACGTTCTGTACCTGAAGGAAATACAAGGTATAACATAAAGCTCTGTTTTCTACATGATCATTTTTATACTGTATGTCAGATTTTTTAATTTCCACATTATGATGGCAAATAAAACAATTTAAAAATAGAGCTGACCTTCAGAAGGACTGCATAGATGAGTTATCAGTCCTCTTTCAGGTTAGGCACAGCGAAAATATAAAGAGGAACATTCTGTAGACAAATGGCTGGTGCCAGTGCTACACTGAGGCCGTTGTGGTTAGAACGTGGTGGCTGGCACCGTCCTGAGTAGTTAAGCTTGTGCCTAGGAATGTAAGCTGCTATTTTTAGAGAGGGCCGAATGATAAGTTTTTCTCTTACAAACTATATATAAAACACCATATACAGTGGTATGCAAAAGTTTGGGCACCCGTGTAAATTTTCATGATTTTCCTTTATAAGTGAGCAAGAATTATTTAAACAAAATAAGGCATGTGCATAAGTTTAGGCACCACAAAAGAAAACGTGCAGCCTCCTTTTGCAGAAATAACAGCCTCCAAACGCTTCCTATAGCTTCCAATTAGAGTCTGGATTCTGGCTGAAGGTATTTTGGACCATTCTTCTTTACAAAACAAACAACCAATGATTTATAAAGGAAAATCATGAAAATGTATGTGACCAAACTTGTGCATAGCATTGTATAAATATATGTATATACATATCTATATATATATATAGATATGTATATATAACAAAATGTCAATTCAATGCCACAATTCATAATCAGGAAATCTTATGATTACACATCACATCACATCAAAGCCAGCATCAGAAATGTAGGACATAATAAGATTTAAATCTCATCTTTAAACCACACATTTACAAAAAATTAATTAACATTAGTTTGTAAACTAATTATTGACCCATAATTTGCTAACCCTTATAGCAAAACATTTGCAAACTAGCCTACGCTGTCGGGGCCGACAGCAAGGGGTATATCCGTGAACTTGTCCAATCCTCAACTTTCCAATATACCTAAAGTATATGCTTTGTTTATTAAATTTCATGAAAAAGCATACAATATGTTCAAACTTTCCATTCAATGCATTAATAAAGAAATGGAGGCTTAACTATTTTTTATATGATAATTAATACATTTATATTACAATGTAATAAATATTATGAATAAGTGCTAAATAAACCCATGATATCCTCAATGTGTCCAAATGAGCTCAATAATAAGTTAACCACTTAACTTATTATGTAACTATTACCAATCATAGCCAAAGTAATAATGATTGTACTTGTAGATAGTTGTTACATGAATCATTGTACAAAATTTGAAGGCAATATCTCCATCAGTCTGGAAGATAAAGCCGAAAATGTGTTTTTACCATAATAAATAAATTAATATGCTAATTAATAGTAAAGCTACAAAGATAGGGATAATTCTCAGGTGGTATGTGATGCCCATGCAAAATTTGAAGCCAATACCTGCAATACTTTGGAAGATTACAGGTGAAAATATGGTTTTTATATCATTAATTAATTAATTAATTAATTAATTAATTAATTAATTAATAATAATGGTAGACAGCTCAAAATCAATAGGGATCATCTACAGGGGGTATGTGACCCATAAAAAAAAAAAGAAAATTTAATCTCAAACGCCTTTCCAGTTATCGCGTTAACGGCTAAAATCTGCGGACGCGGACGCGCGAGACCGATTCCATAATATCCGCATTTCTCGCGGATATAATGATCCTACACCTCATCTGGGTGATGGTGGATCAGTGGTAGAGCAAGTCTTCTTTCCACTGGAAGGCTGTGTTCAGTTTTGCGAGTCTAAATGCTGACGTGTCCCTGGGCAAGGCGAGAGCTGAATCAAATAATCGATTACTAAATGAATCGTCTACTATTTTTTTTTATAATCGATGAATTGGTTTGAAGCTTTTTTCATTATTAAAACAAGATTTCTGATTTTAGCGGTTTTAGCTTCTTAAATGTGAATATTTTCTTGGTTTCTTTGCTCCATATTACAAAGAAATTATTAAAACTGAAACATTTTGGTTTGACAAAACAATGCATTTGATAACATCGTCATTTCCAGGTTTGACAAACACTGATCAATGTTTTTTAACATTTTCGGACATTTTATGGACCATACGATTCATCGATTAATTGAGCAAATAATCAACAGATTAATTGATTACGAACATAATAGTTAATTTGTTTATCATTATCTAGGCAAGACACTTACCCATGTTGCCTCCCTCAGTTAGTTTGTAAATCTGAAACTATGAAATAAGATCAATAAGAAAAAGTGCATTTTCAATCATCTAATCATCACTCACTGTTACAGTACAGGGACAACATGGCTAAACATTGCTGAGTCACTGTTAACGCACGTGATCTCAATGTTTCCATTTGAGAAATAACCTTGGGTGTTGTTGGTGCAGGTCATGCTATTTTCCACCGCGTGGTGCTGTTTGTGCTGTTTTCTTTCAACGAATGCACCAAAAGGACTGAGAAAGAACTATAATAAATAAAGGTTACATAGACAGATTTAGGTAGTTGTGTATGATGATAAACTAATAAGCAAATTAGAAGCACTAAATCAACAAGAAGTCACATACACAGATGTGACAAGAAGTCACATACACAGAGACCTATTGAAGAGTACATTAAAAGAACACAAGAGGGCAGCATGCATATGTAGAATATTCTACCATGTGCTGAAAGTGAGTTCATAAACACACAAAGCAGTCATATTATATCCTATTTCTCCAAGTTAACCTATTTCCCTGGTGTCCTAATGAACATGTCTGTGACATGCTTTGGTCAAAAATACCATAAGGATGAAGCACCACAGCAGTTTAATCACCCTGCCAAAACAGCCCTGTTCAGAATGTTCGGTTTAGTCGTATCCCTTTAGGTCCACCTCAAAAAAAAAAATTAAAAAAATAAAACTAAACTTAAGGGACAGGAAATTACATCAGCTACTGAGGCAACTGGGAGCTAACAGCAGTTAACATTTGGAAAAGTGATAATATGCGGGCTCTAGCAGGCACATTGCCGTCATATATAACATGTATCCACTGGACAGATAAATCCTCTGAGGCTGGAAGTTTGTGTAGAACTCTGTGCTGCACTGTGGAGCCAGGAGTAGAACCTTTCACGGACTTTGCGGACTTCCGGTTTTCGGATACGGTTGCCCTCGTCAGCACTCTCGCGTGTTTTTTACGGACAAAGCAGTGCTCCGCGAGACAACAATTCCAGGAATTTAGCGCATTGTCACAATGCGCTAAATTCCTGGAATTGTTGTCTCACTGGGACGTGACGTCCCAGTGAGCACGGAAGTCAACATCGCGTGTTTTATCTCATGTAGTTAGACTGATGAGGACCACAAAAACATGAGTGAGTCATCTTTTTTCACGCTTTGCTGACTGATAGGGCCTCCAGAGTCCCAAATAGGATTTAAATGATGAAAAAATTGATGTCGTTACTTACACAACAACTGGACACTTCTGACCCCAGATGCACTTGGTGGTGTACTCGGCCTTCACTAAGGTGGACACGCCGTCCTGCATGATGCATGTGACGTTCCTCTGGACCACGTAGGCACAGTAGTTTCTGTTGATACAACAACCATAACAAAGTTAGAGATTTAAATGACTCACGTAACTAATACATGAAAACACAACAACAGTGACCCATTTCATTAATGACATCTGTGCTTATTTTGATGGGAAAAGTTAAGATTACACAGCTTTAAGTTAGACAGACAGGCAGATAGATAGATGCTACCAGCTTGAGTCAGAGTGATGAAAAAAGGAAGTTTGCAGGAAAATTTTCATCCACCTTTTGCTTTAAAAACGTAAATTCTAAGAGGGGAAAAAAAAAGTCTGGGAATGTTTTCAGACGTGTCCACAGAGTCCAACACACAATAACTTCACCATAACTACTGTGAACAGTTGTTGCATCATGCTGGAGCTGGAGCTGCTGGACCTTTCTCTTTCTCTTCCCGCTTCATTGCCAGTGCAGCTATAGCAACTGCTAAATGTTCCCCCGGCCCCTGCACAACACAGGAAACGAGGATCTGGGCTCTTTGGGATCACATGTGAAGCATTTTTCACATTCAGTGGGGAGCGTTTAGCAACACATGCGGCGCTTAACGTTCCTCCACAGCTGTTTCAGAACAAATAGGAGTGTTTTGGAGGAGCAGGGAGGGGATAACGGGAGCGAGGCCTACACATGCCAAGTGAAAAAGTTCAGAGGGCTAACGAACAGCACGGGCTGTTAGAGTCTGTGAGAAACTGGTACACCGCCACCACCAACACCAACACCAACACGACCGCCACCGCCGCTCTCAAATCGCTGACTGCACTGATCCTGCGTGCATGTCACCACTCTGCCTGTGTTGACATACTGTATGTTAATAGCAGTGGAAGTAAAGAGGCAGGAGCCATGAATGACAGAGCTCCTTTCATATGAACCTGACAACCTGCTGCCAGGTTCATGTTTTGTTAAGGAAGTGGTGGTTAAGAACCTGAACTGATGTGGTTATTACAGGAATTCTTAAAGCACTTAAAAGTCACACATGCAATTTAGTCAAGGAAGGAAAAAGAAAACCTGTCTGGAAACCTTATTGGTTTTCATGTTTTACTATACAGAGATACTTATTATGATAACAAATGGTGCTGAATCATTATTTTTCTCTTTTCCCCACCTTTATACAAACATTTTAACCAGTCACACAGCAATGCAGACCATACCAGTCTTTTTGGCTGTCCGTTGCTATACCTTTAGCATTCTCCTCCATACATCCCCTCATTAAAGTGTTTTCTTTAGGTGTAAACCAGTTTATATGGGTATCTAGTAATGTTATTTGTTGATCCATGTGCACATCTTCAGAGTGTCAAGTATTGAAATTAGACATGTTGTAAAATGTTGAAAATCATCATATCTATGGTCAAATACAAGCTGATGCATTCAAATTTTGCCATTGGCTATTTTAGTCCACTCTTTTGTCACTGGTACACACTTGCATCGCACCCTATTCGCACCCGCGTCCAATAAGCGCAAGGCTCAATGTGTGTTATATGTATTATGTTCACTGCTAACCTTTTCCACTATGATCCTGTCTCGGCTCGCGGCACGGTTTAGGTTGCATTTCCACTACAAAAAAAGTACCTACTCCGCATCAGAGTCATCATTGCACGGCTGCATGAAACTGCGGTGACTTCGTTTTACACGTGACATACACACACAAACGAGTGACTAGTGACGTAAAGCAGCTGTTATCAGTGTAACTGAACATTTGAATCGGTACATTAAAATATTTGTTCACTACTTCCTCCTTGACCGGAGCACAGACTCTCATGATCAGCAGTGATGTCGCTAAATACACCAGACTCCTCTGATTTTAGTCAATTTTAGTAGTTGTTGGAGATTAACCCACATTTTAGGATTGTTAAGATCTATAGTTCTGCATCGCCTGACGACGTCACGCATACCTACTTAGCTCGCTTGGAACCTCGCCAGAGCAGGTACTAAAAAAGTACCTAGTACCAGGTACTATGCTTGTGGAAAAGCAACTTAATCGTGCCGTGCCGTTTGTGTCCCTTTCTTAAATAGAAACAAAGTCTTTCAACCACAGAGTTCAGGGAAAAATAGCAACTAAACTTTACTGATAGAGGCAGCAGAAGAGAAACATGTCCTCATTCCTTTGGTGTGGGGGGAAGGAGTAGTTTAAAACGTGACTTTTCTGTGGAAAAAGTACCTCACACAACCCCACTTTCAAAAGCCTACTGTCATCCAGCACTTCAGTAAGTACTTTAAGTATAATATTGTCAAATCTAAATCGTTTTTATGGGTTTCCTCCTCCATGTGTTGGGAGATTTATTGAGAGCAACGAGGAGCTTTATAAATTGATTTAATGTATGTGAGTTCATAGAAAGAGGTTCTATAGACATGTGACAGATGATAGAGAGCAGACTCTGTGAATACATCACACAATGAGACTGTAATCCCTCTCATGTTATGCACGGAGCCAACCAGTGGGGCCAAGAAATTATCATGTTCGCCGATTTGTTTGTCAGGTGCACACGCAGGGGCGGGCGATGACCTTCAGAGTATCGCACACAAGACGGCGGGAAACAGCGCAGGAATCCGAAAATCGTTTTAGTTTTCTATGTCGCACTCCCACCACGATCACCCTCCCGTCTACCGATCACTCTCCCTGTTTTCACAGATCTGTCAATGTCATTTGGGCTTGTGAGGATATTTTATCCTCAGTGTCTTGCAGTCGTAGAGGGTTCTGGCACTGTGAGAGTCAAAGCTGAGTCTCTGTGGTGTCGGTCAGGCCAACAGCAGGTCACCTGCTCTGCTATGCAAAAACAGACCCCTGAATGCCAGTGAGTTCACCTCGAGAGACAGCGATATTGTGTTTTATCTGTGAAGACGCCAACACGAGTGTGCACATAATTCTTGCTGAGTGGAGCTCATGCCCACAGAGACCACACAAAGCTCCCAGTGGGACAGGGGATTACACACATGCTTTATTGCCATAAATATGAACTCCATGATGTGTCAGCAGAGCAGTTGTTAAGTGTTTGTTATTGTCTTAGGCTGAGACAGCAGCTGCAGGGTAGGTGAGAACTTTGTTTAGGCTGCTCATGCAGACTGGACGAGGCGTTCTGGACATGTGAGGGGAACAAAAGTCTTGATCCAGTGGGATCTAAGGCTGCATTTACAATGCTGGTATTGATGACTCCCCCCACGCCGAGTAGGTACTTTTTTTGTAGTCGAAATGCAACCTAAACCGTGCCGTGGCAAGGCGAGGCGAGCTGGGAAAAAGGGCCATTAGAACCCTTTCCAGATTACACAGTACCTAGATACTAAGTGGGTACTAAGTGGGCATTGGCGTGAAGTGGGTAAATTATGGGCTTCCCATGTGGGGCCCATGTTACTGAAACTATATGGGGCTTACATTTACCCAATTCAATGCCTACTTAGAACCCACTTAGTAGTATGGAAAGGGTATTAAGTGGGCAGTCAAAATGCTTGGGACCCATATTATCAGCCCAAATATAATCCTTATGGGGGCCATATGGACATGATGCATGACGGCTGGGTGCTTACAATGTTTTTTAAAAATGACCCATATATGCAATCTGCACTTACACTGAAATTCAGAAATCCTCACCCCAAAGTCTGAAAAGCAGTTGAAAGTGAGTCATGTGGTTGTAGATAGTGTCCACCATAGTGTTTTTGTTTACGCCATTTGCCACAGTTTTTAAGAGCAAATCATTTGCGCTGATGCGGGAAAATATCTGATCTGATCCATATCAGATTTATCTTCACATCACTGATCTGACAATAATATCTGAATCCATGTGCTTTGTTCTGCTTACACCTCCGAGGGATCATATCTGATTTGTGCCACATGGTAGGAGAACAATTTCAGAATAGGCCACTTGCCCCATGCAGTGTAAATACAGCACAAGATACGAGGAATATGAGGAGGAGGAGGAGAGGGGGGATTGGCGCCTGCTCTAAGCTATTTTCACACGTTGTATTTTGAACAATGTCACTCAAGGAGACTGGTGTTAAAAATATAAATACTTTCTGATGTTTGCTTTATTGCTCATTGGTAACATGGGGGGGGGGTGGTCGGGGTTAGGACATAGAATAACAATGTTGCTGTGTCCTAAATCAGGGGCTACATCCTTCAGAGGATGTGGGGAAAGGACACCACATTATTGGTTTATGTAGAACATGAAGGTCAAACTCAAATGAGATGGTCTGATGATCTGCTTATCAGCACACCTTTAGGTGAGTAGGCTACAAATCATAACGTCATCAACAAGACATTGACTAAATGCTCAGATTTAAGGTTCTTTGATATTTTTAACATACTATTCAGTTGAGCTCTAGCACGCTACTTCAATTTAATGGTCCACTGTATAAGATGTATGAAGGTTTAATTGCACAGACTGAATACTACATATCAGTATGTGTTTGAAGTAAATGTATAATTGCTTCTTAATAAAATGTGCTTTGCTTTCATGGCTTTAAAATAAGCCTTTTCTATGTTCTTAAGATAAAGGTCTTTCTTTATGGAGGCTGCCATTTTGAGCCAACATGTTTTTACAGCAGCCTAAATGGAGCAGGAGCTTACTGCAGTGGACAAGAGAGTTTTCTGGTTTGTGAAGGCCACCGTGATTCACATACAAAGGGAAAGGGAGGGGTGACTGGAGGAGCCCTCCACTTCCATTCAATATTCATTGTTCAATAGATTTAAATGGATGGAGCACTACCACATGACTTGAAAAAAATGACGGTCCAGTGTATGGGTTGTAGTGGCCTCTAGAGGTAAAATTTCATTTTGTAAGCAACTGAAAAATCATTAATTGCTCAGGCCTGATGAACATTCAGCTTACACTGAGCCTGCAGGGCAAACTAAAGCATCTGGACAAGGGGCAGTGGAACCGCGATGAAGGTCAGAGTCATAAACTCTCCAACAAACCTAATAAATCTTGACAAGAGCTATCTAGTTGCCTTTTACACTCCTGTGCAATTATAATGGTCCATTCCATTTGTAGTTGCAACTCGAAATTTCCGAGGGGCCTGGGGGGTTACGTCACTTGCACTTTCAATTTTCAGGTTCTGATGTAAATGGAAGGCAGCGTGAAGCTTAATGTTAAAATCTTAGTCATGAGTGCTCAAGTCCAAATCAAGTCAAAAGTCCTGGACTCAAATATTACAAAAACTGCCTGGCGATGATATTTGATGGGAGGATTTCACCACAGTCCATCAAAATAAATCAAAAGTGTTCTCTAAGAGCGTCAACGGAGGAAATGACATTATCAGCTGAGTCGTAGATCATGTGGGAACTATGATTTTCATAACAATCCATTAGATTTGGTTGTGAGGTAGCTGTGGGGTCAAAGTACTGGACTGACTGACCCTAATGCTACTGCACTCAGCTGCCGATTGTATTTGTTCACTGTTAAATATGCCACGTGATAAGAAGACCTAAACTAAGCTCGAGATGCATTCAAGAAACCTCTTGCATGCATGTAATGCTTGCTACTGCTGCCACCTTGTGATAATAGTTGGACCACAATTTAGGTAGTAAATTGGAGTAGAAATTTTTGTTTTTTTAAATACAATCATTTATAAAATGATTTAATGAAAAATAAATTATAACTAAAATTATTTTGTATTTATTTATACATTTTGAATTGTCACAGGGTTAGGGTAATCGAATACTTGTGCCCATTCCGAGTAGCAACATGTCCACAGACAACAGAGCCACAGTCCTTCTGTATGACCAATTACATTGGACACAAATAAAAACTGTTAAGGGTCCTATATTTAGCAGAAGTAGTAGTGAATTACCACTCTGGGAAATTATGAGCTCCAAGTACAACTGGAGTGAACTATTATCGCAACGCTAACTGTTTCCAAATTATGACACAAGTCCTGATGATAATTCATATTTTCTTCCACACTTTTTCTATCTGTGTGTAACAAGAAACTTAGAAGATCAATCCCACCAAAAAACAGGATGGAAAACACCCATGATCTCAAAAAAATAATAATAAATGTCTAAAAGTTCATCCACACCCTCAGTGAACCACCCAACCCCAACTGACACTTCAAATCTTCAGTGTATTGAACTCTGCACACCTTGAACCGTTGACAGACCTTCCTCACTTATCAATAATACAACCATCCTTACTATTGCTCTTGCTTCACTTGCCCCTCTCCTTCTCCTCCTATTATGTCTCCTATACATTAACACCGACATATTGTCTTTTTTCTGGCCGCTGGTCTGGTCCCACTGTAAATATTTCCAGTATAAGATTACAGCTTCTTAATAGCTTTACCGTCTCCCAGGGGAAATGCAGATCTCCCATCTCAGATTCTCATATGGAGCCATTTTCAGCAAATGTTATTGCTGCAAGACGACCCCCTGTTACCCAACCCCCCCCCTTTTTTTTTAAACTTTTTTTTCCTGCAAACCATAAGAAATCTCTGTTTAAAATGGGTTCTTTTCTTCCACATTCTGTTTCCCTTGAAGCATCCGACTGACACTGGAGGGCTCGCCCTCCTCCCCAACTGCACTTTCACCTTCAGGGTTTCTGAGTATTTGAACTCAGGCCTCTGCCGTTGCCCCTGATAGATTTATTACTGGAGCAGAGCAGAGCTACAGGCTAACAGCTCCCCTCCAGGGTCCATCTCTTTACATATTTGCTTTTAATGAGTCCTATTTCTGGTTCTGGCCAACTGGCAGGTCTTGAAGGCCCCGTGGTGTGGTGTTGATTAATACTGCTCTGGTGGCTACTGATTAGGGTTAACAGCAAATGTGACATTCGGATTGAATCCAGCTCTGATTACTGTAGATCGAAGGCAGCGCATTACGTTTACAGTGCCTAAATTTTGGCTCTAATATTGGCCTCTAATCTGATTGCAGTGCAATCACATGGGTGTTAGCCGTGCAACAGTTCAACAAACACAGTTCAGTTTGTATTGCTGTGACCAGGTCAAGGTTTCATCTATCTATCTATCTATCTATCTATCTATCTATCTATCTATCTATCTATCTATCTATCTATCTATCTATCTATCTATCTATCTATCTATCTATCTATCTATCTATCATAAAATACTATAGAATAATCTTTGAAACAAGGGGAGCTCATTTCAGGCCCAGTTATTTATCCACCATTTCTTACATACATTTTGCAAATGAACAACTAAGGAAACACAATAGTTGTGTAAAACTGAAATGTTACAATAGTGTTTTTATTTACAGTGTATATGTTAGGCTATACAGTATATCAACGAGCAAATAACACACATTGACCAGCTATCTGTGCAAAGACTTCCCCTCGAACAATCCACACAGGACTGAGGCAGAAAAGCCAGGGAAGCTGAGCTTTTTTTTTGCCACATTTGTTAATAATAACCACAGGTAAAAAGAAAACGTATTCTGTGCCGTTCCATAGAGAACAGTTGAAATTGCTGTGGTTTTAATGCGGACGCTGTTACAGGAATACCAAAATCACATACGACAATCGATCATCCGTGAAAAACGGCTGACTCTGAACGAACTCGTGACACATTCTGATCACGTTCTAAGCGCACGTTTACTCACTACTGAAATATAAATACAACATAGTACATATTTGACAACATTTTAGAGGGAGCTGAAGCTCCACTTGATGTCCAAGAGCAATCCACTGCTTGAGAATCTGTTCACTGCTTTATGTCACCTTCTCTGATTGCAAACCATCACTGTGAGTCCATAGAGAAGATTTTACATCACGACACACAGGCGTTATTGATAGACTGTTGCCTCCAGTTTTTAAGTTAAAATATTTTATTTAGTAATTTAGTTATTAACTGACACAAACATAGCTAATAATGCAGCAGCAGACCTGCAGCTTTTATTTGGTGTGTGAGGGCAAGTGTTTTACAAAAGCAAACTTCACAGCTGAAACCACAGAGATGCAACTCTGTGTGACATTCAACACAAACAAGGTACACACTAAATTCTACATTATTCACAAGTGGTTTTACTTGTGTGTTGTGTGTGTTTTACTTGTCATTTCACTGAATTGGTGTGTTTTTGTGTCTAATCCAGTTCATTCCAAAGTAGAGCAAAAGCAGCTTGGGGAATGAACTTTTTGTGGCTTGTACAGTACGTTTGAACATGTGTGTATTGAACAATTCATTATTTTTTATAACATGCATTATAACATGTTACTATCCACTATCTACAACTTCTATTTATATAATAATAATTTTATATAATCTAGTTCTTTAATTTGACTGCTTCATTACTTCTGGAAGCTCAAAAACCTTATCCTCAGGAATGTCCCAAAGCACATAATCTTCTTTAAGTATGAACAGTTCTCTGTATTTTTTAAAATAAAGTTTTTCAAATGCAACTTTCTGTAAAGTACTGCCTCACTCAGAAATTATTGCAAGGCTCGTTCAAGGTTTATTAATGGTAGGTGCTGAGCAAACCAATGCAACTCTCTTGAAAACACCATCAAGAATCAAAGCATAATTGGAACATGATGCAAATTAAATAAATGCATTAACACTGAGTATATAAAAATGCCAAACATTTCAGCAGATCAGTGCAGGTCAGTGAAAGTTAAAGAAATATTTGGTGTTGGTTGAGCGAGCTTGGGAGTTCACTGAATAGCCTCTGTGACCCTTGGCAGGAGACTGACTCCGTTCTTGTCCATTGCTGGACACTCAACACAAACTTACAACAACAGCCCTAACCTTTGACCTCTGTTAACTTTCTGACCTTTCTCCCTTGATCTGTGTCCCATATGTCTTCGAAGAGGTCCTCAGATATGTCTCTAATCTGATCAGGGGTGACATGAGACATCTGCTGGGATCTTAATTGATTTAGACGACACACGGTGAAGGCTGTGATGGATGAATGTTGGTGCATTTTTTTGTGATAAACATATGTTGTGTGAGTGTTGCATAGAATAGAGTTTTAACTCTTTACCAGGCAAATAAATGTATTTTTGGTAACTTCTGGAGACACCCAAGACTGCTACCATGAAATTTGACCAATCATTGGAGGCGGCCTGCAACGCTCAAAACTTCAAGTATAGGCAAAAAGTATCATACGGTCATACGGCTGGGTCTTCTTCTGTATCTACAGTCATATCTCAAAAACAATGACAGAATGTTGGTCAGTCAGGTGCGTTAGAACAGGAAAATGTGTAAGACATGCAGTACAGCGGTCCCAGAGGACCAGGATTGGGAATCACTGTTCTTGAAATAAGGTTCCTTTGACCTTATTTGTGTTTTCCTTGTACATTCTTATACGTACGTATTTTAAGATTAAGATTAAGATTAAGATTCCCTTATTAGTCCCGCAGTGGGGAAATTTCCAATTTCTGCATTTTAACCCATCCGTGAGTTAGTGAACACACACAGCACACAGTGAGGTGAAGTACATGCTAACCCAGAGCAGTGAGCTGCCTACATTCAGCGGCGCTCTGGGAGCAGTGAGGGGGTCAGGTGCCTTGCTCAAGGGCACTTCAGCTGCGGACAGGTCGGGGTTTAAACCGGCTACCCTCCAGGTCTCAAGCTTGAAGCCCTAACCACTAGGCCACAGCTGCCCCATATGGGCAAGTGGTGGTGTGCAAGTGAATGAAAATACCATGTATGGTTATACATGGTATTTTCATTCCAAGAAAAGGGTCTATTTTTTAATTTCCAAGTATTTCAATGAGTGCCCTGTAAAGTGTTAAAAACTGCAAAAAAGGACCAAAAACACGCTTCCCTGAGTGTTGTTGTTCACTGTGTATTACTGGATAATTCCACCAGAGGGCAGACCACAAAACGCTGTGAAGAGCCTATGACTAATATTTTTTGCAATTTAAATGAAATAAACATGACAGAAAAATTACACACACAATTGTTTCTTATTTCGACTCTCCCGGGTCACCACAATGGCCCTCGACTTAGCTGGCATTCAAACTGGCAACCCTCCAGTTACAAGCTTAATGCGATTCCGCTCGCCCATGGGTTGCCAACTCTTTCTGAAAAACTGAAATAGCGTATGCAGCTTCCTGTGTCTGAAAACGGGCTATGTCAAGCAATATTATGAGACCTGACTGAGGGAGCATTTGTGTGTATGCAGTGGCAACTTATGCACCTTTTTGTGCTGTCAGTCACACTCCAACCTGTTTGCAGGATTTAACAGTTGCCTCCGTCTATGTCGACATAAAACAAATCACTTGTGATTGGAAAGTTTATCGGGCTTACTCCAACGTTTCTTGAGGATCTTTTTTAGGAATTTTGGCGGGAGAGAATGTGGAAACTTGGTACACTTGTTGCTCTCATGAAACCAAACAAATTACTTGTATTAGCTTCGCCCACCCAAAAGTCGGTTATTTTAGAAAAACAAAAAAGGCGAGTCTACACATTTTGAACAAACTCGTCCTAGCACGTTTGAGCTATTCGGTCCATATGTTCTAGACAAGTTAATTATTAAAAGTTATGAAAGCATTTTCTCTACGTCAAAAGGTGTGACCTCAGTGCTCTCAAGTTTGATGTTAAAATGGCAGGAAAACTACTTTAAAATTAAATTTTTTGAAAGCTTTAACCTAAACAGAACCATGGGCGGACAGTGTATAGGAGCAGTTTCGGTGACGTACTACCAACTAGGATAATTTTTTTTCCTAACCAATTCCAAAGATCCTTAGTACTAATATTCCTTTCAACCGTCTCTGCCAGCAAAAGTAGTTATTATCAGTGTTCTAGACATATTATCTGTCATTGTCCAATCAGAATCGTCAGATTCAAGTCAAATTAAAATGGTTCCGCCTCTCCGGGCGATTTCATTGACGTGGAGATTCACTCGAGCATTCTCCCATTTACTCTCATGTTCAAACTTTTTTTTCCAGAAAATTATTCTCCAATGCATTCAATGAGGATTTTGGGACTTGCCCTAACGCAATTGCATCATACGTAAACTGAGCAAAGAGAGGAGGGGATCTATCATCTAACAACAAATTGATACTGTCTTGCTTTATGCACCTATTGAATGGGTCACCTTAATAATTATAAGAAAAAATGGCCCCCAACCCCCCCAAAATGTTCTCCAGGCACCACTGAACAGAACTACATGAAATTTCTCACAGTCATCGGATAAGACAAATTGCGTGGGGCGATTGCCCTATCATGACTGTGAATCCTAAGAACGGTCCTAGTTATACCTGGTATTAGAGCTGGGGTAAGCACCATGTTTGGTGCTAATCATAAATAAATATTTCAAGATAATGTAATTCAAATGACATCAAAGAGAACTAGACTTCTGCACCTCTCAGGGAGAGAGGACTCCCCTAATGGCTATCCATGAATCTGGCTATCCGAGGAAACAGCTGTGCATACTCACTCATTCATTGTCTACCACTTTATCCTATACCTGAGGACATAGGCATGAAAGGCAGGGTGCACCATGGACAGATTGCCAGGCCATTGCAGGGCAAACGTATACAGAGGAACAACTTCTGTATATTTTGGACGGTGGGAGGAAACCATGCGCCAATGGGGAGAACATGCAAACTCCACACAGATAGGACGTTAAGGCCACATTATACTTCTCCGACTGCGTATGCGTTATCCGTCTGCGTCACCACGGAGACGCCTCGAGCATTTATACTTCTGCGTCGTGGTGACGGACACTCGCTGCAATTTCCCGCCCGATCAGTAGGGGTCGCTGCGCAAGGTTGTTGTGCTTCTGGCTACAGTGAGCAATGGCGTCCGAGAAAGAAAGAGAGAGAAAGACTGTTGTTGTTGAAACATTGGCCGTTTCTCACTTTTCTGTGTGACGGAACGCAGTTTTAAGATAACTTGAGGCGAGAAATTGGCCATTTAGAGTCTAAACATGTGCTGTGTGTGTATAGATATGACGTATTTATAGTTTGGCAGCGGCGTTATCGGCGGGGATCAGCTCAACCTCTGTCAGGATGCCCGGAGCGCACTGAGAGCCGGCACAGAGCAGCTTAGCTCGGCCTGTCCTGAGGACCAATCGCAGCCGTCTCCGTAGTCCCTTGACGGAGTGACGGACACTTAAAAAATATTCCGTGCACCCGGAGACGACGCAGAGGCTCTTCGACAGGTTCTGCGTCGACGCAGAGGACTCTGCGTAGCTACGCAGAGCACTTTACGCAGAAGTATAAATTGGGCTTTAGTCGAAACAAGGATTCAAACTGGTGACCTTTTTGCTGTGAGTCGACAATGCTAACCACTGTTCTGCTGTGTGGATAACAAGGTCATTATTTCAGCATCGGTAACGACTGCCATACACTAAGAAATCTTAAAGAAACCTTAAAAAAAGAGTCCAAAGGATGGGTGGACAATAAATGCAACAAAACAAGTGTCAGTATGGGTGGCACCTTTCAGAGATGGACATATTGGCTCAGATCATCCATCAACAATCTCTGCCCTGAGCCCCTCCCTGCAGATGAGCACGGACAGGCACAGGACAGAGAGCTCCCAAAATGTTAGCATTTGACGACCTGTGGATGAAACTCATCAATCAAAAATCAGCCTCTGCCTACTGCTGTTTTAACATCTGTCCGGGGATATTCGATCACAAGCAGAGAGCTCTAAGTGTGATTGTTCACACCTGGTATTAAGATGTGTCCAAGCTGAGACGTCATTGACTCTGCTACAGATTCCTTTCCAGCAACAGGAGGTCGTATTGAACAAAAGGACTGACGGTGAAATCAAATCACTCGCTTTGCTGCCAAGACAGAGATAGACCGAGGTCTTTTAAGTTTCCTTTTCTGACGTAACTGGCAATCCGTGGTTGCTCGGCAGCTGAGACTCTACTGACTGCAATGATTGGTAGATGGCGGTAGGTGGCACCACATGCCAAAACATGATTTCAAAACATAAACATGATTTTCAGTCTGCAAAATATTTTTTTTAATGCAAATATTTTGTCTGTACTGTTGTTGTTGGTGAGTTCAGTTTGTTATTAATTTATTTTGTTATTATTCCTCAGTCTCTGTGACATATTAGGAGGATTTTATAGCCAGTTGCTTTCCAGAGTTTGCGTCAACATGGGTAAATCTGAAGAAGGTTTTAAAACACCAGAAATCACTAACAGAGCTGAGCTGACTCATGAGGGAGGCAGCAGTGGATAAACAACAGTAAAAATGTGTGTAAAGTGATTTTATGAATGGAATCAGGTGCAAGGGAGTGACCTCAGTTTCCTGTCAGAAAAGACAGCTGCCACAACTGAAGTTCCTGAGTGCTACATGTGACAGTCTGCATATGATGAACTGCTGACAGGAGATAGAGAAAAGGGATGGATGGATACATGATGGTGACAGGGTTAAAGGTCAACACAGTTACTGCATTCAGGCTGAAGGATGCTGAAGACTCCCATGGAGGTGACAGTAAATGGTAAACTTAGCAATCAATCAACCTTCTGCAGCAGGTTGAATGAAACGGGTGGTAGCTGGAAAGCTGTCCAGAAACATAAGCGTGAACATCAGCTGCCTCTGCCCAGGCAAGATATATCAACAAGGTTCTGCTTCATCTCACGGCTTCATGACTTTCAACTTCCATGCATACTGAGTTATTCCTCTCCTGTTCATGTCCGGACAGCATCAGTCCATACATCTCTGATTAAAAAGAGAGGAGGAATCTTATTCTCATTCTCATTGATATTGTATCAACCAATAACCAATATGTAACCAATATTGTTTCGATAAAAGACAGCCAACAACAAAGTTTGAGTTCCAGGTCTGAGAAGTTAACCTAACCTTAACCTAACCTAACCTCAACCTAACCTAATTTGTATAGCATTCATAGTTAGGACATTCATTGACATAATGCATTCCCTAAAACCTTAATGTCTTCACTTTCCCAAAATGTCCTTAGGTATACAAGTTGTTTGGTGCTCTCAAAGATACCCATACAAGCACACACACACACACACACACACACACACACACACACACACACACACACACACACACACACACACACACACACACACACACACACACACACACACACACACACACACACACACTGTCAGCGGCTGCAAGGGATCGATACCCTTGTCATCAGCTCAACGCCCTCCCTCCCTCCCTCCCTCCCTGCACTGTACAGGCCACGATGACGCCTTTTGTTTTCATGCTGTCATTGTTTCTGTATAATGTTTATCCCCAGCCACAGATGGTTTTAGGTGTGAACCGCAGAGAAAAGCTGATGGCGAGTATAAGAGAGAGAGAGAAACACAGAGTCAATTCAGGGATCTGTTACCGAGCCGATACCCTAACTCAAACCATATTTCCATACTACTCGCCAGTGACGTGTTTCTCATGGGGAATACAGTATGAGGTGGGTCCGGCTTGCAAGCAAGCGCACTACATATTTGGAATGCATAGACATTTACCCTGCAGCGCTGGGAGGGTAATCAACTGTGCATTAGCTCCCTTGACATTAGTTGGATTTCCATCAGCCACAGTTTTGATTACATTTTCAAATATGTGCATAAAAATATAAAAACTTGAAAAGAAACGCAGGGAACTAAGAGTTTTTACATTTGAGAGAATTGAAAAAGTTGGACTACCAAAAAATGAAAATGTGAATTGATGCAATTGAAACGATAGAGGAATTTAGGGGTCATGTGACACAAACGTTCACTATGTACAGCACTAGAGAAAATAGTAACTATGGTGGAGGACAGAGCGGACAGTAACGGAGTACATTTACTTGAGTACAGTACTTAAGTACAATTTTGAGGGATCTGTACTTTACTCGAGTATAATTTTTAGGGAGTACTCATGACTTTACTCGAGTACATTTGAGAGGCAAATATTTGACTCTTTACTCCACTACATCTTTATCCATAACCGTGAGTACCCGTTACTTCTTCTTAAAAAAAAAAAAAAAGAAAAAAGAATTTTGAACAAATTAATGATAATGTTCACTTCAAGTGTTTGATGTGTTTACCAAAACAAAACTTCATCACCATTAAGTTGAGCATTTGTTTTTATGTTCTTGAGTATGCTGTATGTTTAACAGTCAGTTTCAAATGTGGATGCAAAAAATCCATTAAAAACTGCCATTGTGCTATTGACAACTGAGAAATGTTAAATAAAGCAACATGGTAAAAAGATGAAAATGACTTGATTTTACTTTCAATCATTTTACATTCTTAAAGGTAACATTTTTCCATCCGGGACGTTTACGATGTATACGTAAATGTAAGCACTGTGGCAGAAGTAATGAAATATTTAGAAAATGTTCTCTTGATACTCAATTTGCTTGAGTATCAAGAGTACAATAGATAAATGCTGAGATTAAAGACTTTGCCCTAATCCTATTCTGTAGAAATCCCAAAGTTCCTCCACTTATAGTAAAAAGGACAACAATAATAAATTGAAACAGCAATGAATCACTGGGCCTGTGTGTATCAACAGCTACTTAAAAACACTATCTATTTATATCATCAAATTGCTTCTTCTGTGGCAAACCGGACTCTAATATCTGTCCCACCTACTGAATAGAACTAACTTCCAAAAGTCGCTTGACAAAAAATGCATGTCAATGAAATTTCTGTTCAAATTTCAGTGGCAATCATGTCACAGCCTAAGAACTGAGGAAAACTTACTTGTGGCGTGTCATTGGCTTGTTTGGTAAATGCTGAGGGTTGAGTCCAGCCTTGAACAGGTTGTATCTGTTTCCATAGAAAGGGTTGACATGACCTCCTCCTCCATAGAAGGTCCCTTTACCGTCCACCACAGAGAGCAGCACTCCTGAGAGAAAGAGCTGTGCAGCCAGTTGACACAACTTGGTCCTCATTGTTAGTTTTTTTTTCTCTTAAATTTCACTTGATGATGAGGAAATGCGCAAAGGGAGCAACAGTTGTAGGATCCTTGAGGTCAAGGCTTGTCCTCCTCAGTGGGCCCTGAAGGTGACATGGAGCCCAGACAGCTGAAGCATCAGCAGCAGCAGCATCCTGCCTTCACTCCCGCTCCCCAAACCACACTCTGAGAGGTAGAGGAGAGAGCAGAGGGAGAACTAGTGAGGCTGCAAAGGGAGGGTTGAGGGGAGAGGGGCAAGGAAAACAACACAAAGGTGTGCTGGAGGAGGGAGGAGACAGAGAGAGAGGGAGGGAGGGAGTGAAAGAGATAGTGAGAGAGGAAAGGAGCAGGACAGATGGAGGGAAGAGTATGAGTCTGTCTCTAGGAAAGTTTCAGCTCCATATGCACACACACACACACACACACACACACACACACACACACACACACACACACACACACACAGAGAGAGAGAGAGAGAGAGAGAGTTTGTGTGAGACCTGCTGACTTTACTCTGCCCTCCTCTGCATGAGTAAGTGTGTGCGTGTTTGTGTGTGTGTGTGTGTGTGCGTGCCTGTGTGTGTGTGTGTAACAGGGGGGCAGGCAGACAGACAGCCTGGATTTGCATGTCCCACCCCAACTCCAGCCCAGCAACTCTGCACAAGGTGGTGGAGGTGGGGGCTGGACTGACTACTCTCTCTCTCTCCCTCTCTCTCGCACACACGCACACCCCCCCCCACACACACACACACATTTGTTTATGAAGCACTGGAAAACCACACTCGAGTGAGAGTTCCTCACCAGAAAATGACTTTGGTTGAAGTTGAAGTGACCTATTATTAGAGTAGCTCTTGAAAAGCACCAACTATTTTCTGTACTTGAATATGGAAAAAGTACTTTGTTTGCTAAGTGCACTTAGTTTTAAGTTAATGGAGGATGCTAAAGAAGGTCAAGAGGACAATAGGTTTACTCAACACTGAGCCTATAAATGCTTTTCGAGATAAAGCTGAACAAAAACCAAACAATATGTGGTTGATTTTATTGTTTTATTGTAGCCAAGATCTCGATTTTAAGATTTAGTTAAATTTTTTCTTCCACTAGAAAAAAAATAAGAGCCCCATTTCACTTTTCTGTCAGTAGGGGGCAGCATATTTAACTGCTGTTGTGATGAGAACGGTCAGGCTGTTTGTTCATTGGTATAAGTTGCATTGAATTGTATGAAAGGTGCTGTGTAAAACAAGTCTAAGTGAAATAATCCGTATTTATATTATTCTATCACTCATCTTTCACACCTATTCACACACTGCTGACACATGGGGTTAAGTTTCTTGCCCAAAGACACATTGGCATGTAGACCTTTGGAGCCAGGGATCGAACCCACAACCTTTTAGCTGAAAATTAACAAGATCGGTGCCATCCTATAGCACAGTGAATCTCATCTGATGAACCAGGGGCCACAATCAGTCAATCAATCAATCAAATTTTATTTGTATAGCTCACAGTTCACAAAACTGTCTCACAGGACTTCACAGGGTTGGTAACATCCATCTTCACAAACATCTATTTATCAAGTTGGACCATTTCTTGTGGCATCACCAGGTAAACATAGTGGAAAAGTGAAATAAAATACAATCAAAAGGGTTCCAGGTGGAACCTTTATAAAAAAAAGTTCTACCTGGAGCCGAAAAGGGTTCTCCTATGAGGACAAGCCGAAGAACCTTATATGGTTCTACTGAGCACTTTTTTTCTAAGAGTGAATTAACTGATAATGCTGACCCTCCACCTCCATGTCTGTGTATGAAGTCACATAAAATCAAGTAAGTAATCCTTAAAATCTTTTGATTAAACGTCAAGTGTGTGGTCCTGGAGGATGAGAAGCTGATGAGACTGGAGGGAATTGGAGGGATGAGAAGAACAGTGAATATGAACTCAACTGAAGAATCGGGGGCCATAGGACGTTCTTCTATCTCTTTTATTTTGTCTTCACAAACATCTATTTTGAACTGTGGAGGGCAGCATTACACCCTTTGCTTTCTGTCTCAACCTTAACCAAACAGATCCATGGGGGAAATTGTAATTTGTGAGAAATTTAAATGAGTTAGAAATGGATACTTTAGACAGCAAAAGCTCTGTCACACTTCTCTTGGTCTGTCCTATTTCTTTCATTCTCCAATAATCAAAACCTTTTTGTCTCTTTAATCCTTTAACAGTTTTCTTTTTTTTTTCCTGCTTCAAATTCTTTTCTTTTTCCATCTGCTCTGCATGGAGCAGCTGTGAATCAAAGCAAAGACCCGCTCCACTGCCGTGTGCGTGGCTGTGGTGGTTGCAGCCGACTAAAGCCCAATTTATACTCCTGCGTAAAGTGCTCTGCGTAGCTACGCAGAGTCCTCTGCGTCGACGCAGAACCTGTCGAAGAGCCTCTGCGTCGTCTCCGGGTGCACGGAATATTTTTTAAGTGTCCGTCACTCCGTCAAGGGACAACGGAGACGGCAAGAGCTGCGATTGGTCCTCAGGACATGCCGAGCTAAGCTGCTCTTTGCCGGCTCACAGTGAACACCGAGCGCTACAGAGGGCGGAGCTGATGATAAGTAGAGACCATAGGCTCAGACAATTACATTTACATTTAGGGCATTTAGCAGATGCTTTAGTCCAAAGTGACTTACAATCAGCAGACAGTATTGTCTGCCTTGAAAGCATTTCTACCCAGAGGACTTGGTCCACCACCCTATCTATTCCTTCAGATTATGTACTACTATATAAAAAGCATATTTATACATGTTAATTCATTGCTTTTTTTCCAGAATGCCACCAGCAAGAGCCGTGATACAGTGTGCAGGATGTGATTGATATCATCCAAACTGGAGAGAGTGAAGTTGAGATGGAACTCAATGACAATGATGAGAGTGATGAAGACTCAGATGAAGATGTCTGTCAACAAGTGGACAAAGTAAACCAACCACCCATGGACTGTCCAGCTGATCATTACGTGGACATCGAGCCAAAAACACACAAACACACCATGCAACGTGACAGGTGTCGCTGGCCTAAAAAAACATTTCATTAGTCCCAACACTGATTTTTCTGGTCTGGATATCTTCTTCAGTCAAAGAGAGCTCAGCAACACAGACAGTGACATCATGAAGCCTCTAAATGCTCAGAAGAGACCATTCAAGAGATGTACACACCTGCCATTGGATGTACACAAGGACATGAAGACAGGGAGAGGATGCTGCAATAAAGGATTCACCAACACACAATGCAGCAAGTGTGATGTTTACCTTTGCTTTTCAACTGTTTTTAGGACTTTCATGAACAATGAAAGTTTGTCATGAAAAGAAAAAAGGAATGAAAAAGTTGATAGAAAAAAACTAGAATTTTATCCTGTTTATGTATTTATTTATTTATTTATTTTTAATAAACGCTTTCATAAAAATATGACTGTGTGATTATTTTTAAATGTTATATACATTTATGGAGCTAAGTAAGCAATCAAACCTCCAAATGAACCCTTAGTTGTTGTGAATTGTTGTTCAGACAAAGTGAGTACAAAGACAGAAATTCTGCTACCACCAAAGCCCAACGTTGTAAAATTACAACGTTTCTCTAAAAACGTACATAAACATTTTTTTTCCAAAAACTCTTTGATTTCTGCATCTAAGGCCTCCTACAACAACATCTGAATCGTCAAATAATTTTTTTTTTAGGTTTTTCTTAATTTGGATTAAGACGCTGTTGCTGCTCACTCTTGGACACAATGGACCTCCTCCTCGCTTCACCACAGTCACTCATTAAAAAATCCCAGTCACAGCTTCAGTTGCAGTCCACACCCTGAATCACTGCACGATCAACATCGTTTCAACTTCTCTACTCGAGACAGAGATGATAGCATGGCTGAAAATCTCAAGAGTGATTTTCTAAGCTGAGAGGGGAGACTGGAAATCAGAGGCAGGTGTGTGAATAGGCTCCCTTTGTTTGCTGTGTCCTTCTCACCTGTGTGTGGACTATGCATCGTTTAACCCTCTCTATTCATGGGTCATTGTGAAAGAAAAGCACACAGTTTAACGGTCGGCAAACAGACACTTCACATAAGTGGAGGAGTGAGAGCTCAACAGATGTTGGCTCTTAACAAAATATTCTTCTGTGGTCAGTGAGTGAACTAGATGTGTTTATTTTAATCTTTTCATAATATTCTACAACATGTACCATAGTGTGGAATCCTGTTTTCGCTCGATACGTTCACACATCTTTAGCACATGAACTTTTCTTTCCCACTTATGGTTCATTCATCCCGTCACTTCAAACACTGTCACTACTTGAGAGAAGGAGCGAGACAGTGAAGAGGAAATGATTCTAAATCTGTGTCTATTCTGGCAGACGGTGCAACTCTGAAATACCATTATTCACAGAAATGACTGGCACAATTTAAACAGTGTCCAGATGCTGAATAAGGGGATAAGGGAATCTCTCCGTGTCATGTTGTTTAATGATCATTAAGGCTGTATAATGGAAGGATATTCACCTTGTAAACAAAACATGGAAAACATGTTTGTGTGGAGTCCTTGCTCTTCTGTATTCTGTATATTTTGTGTTAGACCTGTGGAGCTTTTGAGAGGTTTGAGTTATGATTTAAAGGTGAAGTAAGTAGTTTATAGTGACATCTAGAGGAGAGGCTGAAATTTACAACAAAGAACTGCTCCTCCCTTCCCTGAGCGCTACGGTATCCTCAGCTGGTCAAATGTCGTCCTCGTCGTCTTTCTCTGTGTCAGCAGATGAGGTTCATGAGGCGAGGGAGAGGGCGAGCTACCGCGGCCGTAGCAGACGAAGCGGAGAGAGTGGAGGCGGGACTTCCACTACAAGTAAAGCGACGGTTGATTTGTTCTCTCGCGTTTGTCTATACAGGCTCCGGTAGAAACATGGCGTCTCGCTGCTAACAGTGGCAATGCAACAGCGGCCCGTGACCATATTATTTTACATGACTTTTTGAAACACTACGAAAATGAAACAAAAAATATTATACAGCGACTAGACAATGCAGGAGCACATAATATGTATAAAAAAGTAGATTTTGGGTTATATAAACCCATAAATACTCCACAGTGTCCCTGTAACTGAACTAAGACCATTTCCACTGGCGATCGAAGCTGCATAAGTCTGAGTTTGCTCCATTCCATTTATTTTCCTTTTCTTTTTTTCATTTTCCTGTGTTTTATGTCAAATTGTGGGTCATTCCTCCAATATTGGACCTAATATATTTTATTCTACCCATGACGGATACGATATCGTAAGTCAGACATCTGAAAAGAAAGTATCCACAGTCTCTTGAGCATTATTATGATACATTATACTGAAATCAAATTAGTGACAATAAACGATAATATTGTGTGTATTTTTCTGAGGGAAGTCTGTAGACAAATAGCTGCTCGATGTGTTATTTACTTTACTTTAAGTACTTTAAGTTTACTTTTACATTTTCATTTGTATGTAAAAACATTGTTATAGCATTTTAGTTTTACACAATTATTGCATTTCCGTGTTGTAGTTGTTCGATTGCAGAATCTATTTAAGAATTTATGTATAAAAATAACTGGGCCTGAAATTCTGAGCTTCCCTTGTTTCAAAGACCAGCAACCGCCATTTGGGTTGAGTAAGACTCAGGTTTTTCTTTTTCCTCTTTTCCACCATGTTTACATATACTGCATCTCCATCTCACAACAGAAAAAAGGTGTCGGCAAACATGCTTGTTGTATTTCTCTAGTGGCGTCTAATAACTTAAAATGGAAGCAACAGACAGCTTCTCTTTCTTTATCTTAAGTCATGTTGTGGTGTGTTTCCACCAGCTCGACTCGCCACGGCACGGTTAAGTTGTGTTTCCACTAGCACCTGGTACCAGGTTCTTTTTTGAGTACCTGCTCTGGCGAGGTTCCAAGCGCGTTGAGTAGGTACTATGGGTGATGTCATCAGACTGCCAGTCACTGATTGGTCAGAGTGCTGTCACAGGAAGAGACGTCCGACACAAGAATCAAGTCGACCTTGTGGGTTAATCTCTAACAATTACCAAGGAAATGGTTTACGATCTCAATATTTAACAAGAGGATTCTGGTGTATTTACTGAACAAATAGTTTTAATTAACTGATTCTAATGATTCAGTGACACTGAAAACAACTGGTTTACAAGTCACTAGTCACTAGTTCGTGCACTCGTGCAGTGATGAGTTCTCCCACGTTCAGCAGGTCCTTTTTTTGTAGTGGAAACGCAACCTAAACCGTGCCGTGTAGAGGCGAGGCGAGCCGGGACTATAATGGAAAAGGGCCTTTGGATATACAAAAGGTGTTACATCGGTTCTCTGTCGTCCTTGTATTAAGACCACCACTTGTGCACCAGGCAATTGGCTCACCATCCAGGTTGACCCAGGCTAGCTGTTACTTGACGCTGACAAAGACGCACTGAATTATGAACTGATTGTGAGTCACAAAGCGTTTTGTCCATACACTAACTTCTTGGATAAATCCATGTGACTTTGACTCTCACAAACTCACTCAATAACATCGTTTTTCTATGGCAAATCTCAACTCTGGTACACACGGTTCACTGTAAAAACAATTCCCAGAATTTAACCCGTGACCCTAGTGAAGGTCATGACCCCCTGCGTACAGTCCTGCAGTGATAAGAGAGAAAGTTAATGAATCCACTTTGGTGCAACAGGACACCACTCATTGAGTTCAATTATCTTCACCCCTTCATGAACCATCTCCACTGTTTGCTGTCAGTCTTCTCTTCATGACCCACTTATATTAGATTTTAACACCGGGCCACAGACATGATGATGTTGTGGGAGAAGCAGAGAAAATTGGTGGATTCCAGTACAGTGACATCATTTACTTAGCGATGCAGACACTTGATCCTTTTCTAACAGTAGTGACCTGGGACGTGGCCCAAACTTCATAAAGCAATGCAGACAAGGAAGGTAGGTTGTCTCTTATTTTCTGTTCCCAAGGCAGTTAGAGAGCATGTAGAAAAATAAATACAGATAAGGAATGAATAATCAATACGTGGTGCATAAAAATAAAGCTTTGTGTGTTCATTTCTAGGTGAATTGACCCTCCCTCGTTTTCGCCGTAAAACCTGCTCGTTAACATGTGACGAAAATGCAGCCTCCATCTACAACAGTTCAACAAGGACAGTGATAAATTACCCTCCTGTGTGGCCACCGGCACTCAAACCAAAGGGAGGGAAGTATTCTGTAAGATTTCACATGGACTTGCCAACAAAAAAAATATTCTTGAGACAGTGCGGAAACTGGCTGCCACGTGTCAACGTGTGTGAACCAAACTTAAAATAAGGGGGAACTTGATTCTAGCTCGCAAAGTATAAACTCCTTTACTGTGGAATGTGTGTTTCTTTTCTAAGTGTGGGTCTTTTCCAAACAATGCAAGCAAAGGCCAACCATTGTTTGTGGAGCCGTTAAAGGTTCTCAAATAGAGGGGGGGGCAAACAACAAACCAAAGATTTTCACAGGGGCAAAGGGCCCCTTCCTATGATGGAAACACTACTGTTTCTTTTTCCACAATAGGACCAGGAAGATATGAACTCATAACGATTTAGGTGTGGTAATGGAATGGCATTTTATTAGCATACACATGAAGGCATATAACACTCACTTGTTCCATTATCTCATTGCAGCAGTGTTTATAAGAGCAAAAGTGGCTTCTTTTCTTTGTATTTTCAGTCATACTCCAAACTGTTTTCAGCTTCTTTTTGGTAACAAACTTTTTATTTATTATTAAACAGTGGCATTTACCAGGAAATATTATATACCAGACCACTGTTTTAAAGGCACTTTACAAGACTAGTGCAGAAACAAACAAAAAGAAAATGATAAAGAATAATGAAAACAAAATAAATAATTTAAATTACAAAGCCTTTAGTTTATAAACACCACTCCATTGAGAACACTACTTGAGAGGCTTAATCATCATTATGTGAATGAATGTATGTGTATGAATCTAATTGACTGAGTTAAACAAAAAGACCTTGTGGCATTGTGACTGGTTAGATGTTCACCCCCTCGCAGGCAAATAAAATCATGTTGCAGAAGCTTAAGCTTGTTGTAAAAGCTTACAAACAGGTCTTAAACATTACTCATATGCAAGTTAATCACACGAAAAATAAAAAAAATGTTCTGTGCAAATGCTTTAAAGCTGCTGAGGTTAACATGTGTGTTAAATAGCTCTATGTTCTGACAGAGGTTGCTTAATTACAAGGGTCTCTCAGTCTCAGTCTTTTCCAGTATTCCTCAACACTTCATCCAGTCAGTATTCAGACCCCTCTAGTGACAATTTTTCAAAAAATAAATTCTGATGTAAACTGGTGCCAAAATCCAGAATTGTGACACCTTCAGGCATTTTTGGCGCGTTTCCACCGGCTCGCCTCGCCACGACATAGCTGGGCACGAAAAAACTCCAAAAAAATACCTACTCAACATTGCTACTGTGACGTATTAAATACGAGACACGCACAAACAATGGACGTGGAGGCAATCTTGTACCTGCTGCTCGGTCTGTGGCTTTTGTTCACACACAGAAGAGAAGATCGCCAGAAACGGCTACAAAAGGCGTACAGAAAAGTTTGGGAAGCCATACAACAACATGAAACCAAGATGAGATGTTGTGAGACGCTAAGAGATGACGAATGAGGGTAAGCTAATGGTTGCTATCGCTAACCAGCTCATAAACAAGTGTACAGCGTTGTAATGACTGAAAGTAGCTCCCGCAAACCATGGGTCTGGGCAGTCAACCGCACCACAGAATGGAACCTGTGGTGGCAGTAGCACAGGGTGTAGAGGAGGGTTCTACTAAATATTGGGACATCGACACAATTCTCTTCTTTTTGGCTCTATATACCACTACAATGGATTTGAAATGAAACAAACAAGATGTGTTTAACTGCACACGTTCAGCTTTAATTTGAGGCTATTTACATCCAAATCAAGTGAACAGTGTAGGAATTACAACATTTTCTATATGTGCCTCCCACTTTTTAGGGGACCAAAAGTAATAAGACAAACATTCATAAATCAAACTTTCATTGTTTAATACTTGGTTGCAAATCCTTTACAGTCAATTACAGCCTGAAGTCTTGACCCCAGTGTCTGGTGACACTGGGGTTTCATCCCTGGTGATGCTCTGTGAGGCCTCTACTGACACGGTCTTCAGTTTCTGCTTGTTCTTGGGGCATTTTCCCTTCAGTTTGGTCTTCAGCAAGTGAAATGCATGCTCATTCAGATTCAGGTCAGGTGATTGACTTGGCCATTGCATGACATTCCACTTATTTGCCTTAAAAACTCTTTGGTTGCTCTTGCAGTATGCTTTGGGTCATTGTCCATCAGCACTGCGAAGCGCCGTCCAATGAGTTCTGAAACATTTGGCTGAATATGAGCAGATAATTTAGCTCGAAACTCTTCAGAATTCATCCTGCTGCTTTTGTCAGCAGTTACATCATCAATAATCTCTTACTGTCATGTCACTCCTGGAATCAACTCCAGAACTTTTACCTGCTTAATTGAAAATGACATAATGAGGGAATAGCCCACACCTGTCCATTGTTGGGCCCAGCCATTGTCATCTGTTGAGGCCTACTGGAAGTCATAAAGCCTGGTGAAAAGTTTGGGGTCATAAAAGGCCTCATGGTTGAGAACAAAGGAGCAGACCACCCCACCAGGGGTCCAGTCTGTGAGGGACCCCCTCCCCACTAGCCGGGGCGGCAGATGACGTCCACGGCAGGCAGCCGTTCACCCACAAAACTATGCGAACCCCCAGAGTTCGATCTCTTCACCATAGCTCTCAGCGAGAGAGGACATATGTGTTTAAGAAGAGGAAAACATCAAAGAACTCCATTCTTGCTGGCCAAGCTGTGAAGGTTCTTTCTTTGTTCACCCCTACCCCATTTTTGGTTTTTGTTTTTGTTTTTGATCCAAGGACCCCGTGAATAACCCCCTGCGAGTTATTCCCGTTATTCCGGCAGAAGAGGAGACCGTGAGCAGCACCAGAGCCGCGCAACGAGACACCCGCTCCCGTTCTCTGATACCGGTATACTGACCGAAGAACAGATTGAACCACAGATTTAACCACGCGTAACACAGCTCTAGATGCGCCCTCTCATCTCTCCCATTCCGGCAGAACCAACGCGCAACGCGATCCACAGACCCCTTCCTTACTCGTTGTAAGGCAACTCATAGTAAGCGATTGTGTCTGGGCAAAATAGCTATTCAGAGCTTATTATAAACACGGGAGTGCACCCCGGAGTTTCATTGTGTTCTTATTGTGGATGTACTTTTTATTTTCTTTCATTGTCACCGTGTGTGTCTCACACACGGCTGTAACTTGTGTAGAATAATACCTGTGAACTAAGCTAGCGGACCGTTTAGCGGAAGTGACGCCGTCCGCCCAGCTGATATTGTAATTATTCTTTATGCCTTTCGCTCCGCGCGCAGCGCCAGCGGCGATCGTAATAGAAGCTTAATTTGACCGGTAAGAAGACAGGCTCACGAGAAACTCTCGCTAATCTGTGTGGACGAATCCGGTTACTATTTCTCCTCACGTGTCCCCTTTTGTACTATGATTTGTCCTCGTGTTTTGCGAACCTGTGTCCTCAACACAGTCGCGATCACTCATTGAGAGGAAACTTCCGTGATCTGTAAGAACCACAGTTTAAGTCGGACAAGCCGAATAAACTGTGTGATTACAGAAGTTTTCTGATCAGACTCGTTCCTTTGTCTATTTCACTTCTTGCCGCCATTTCCCTTTAAATTTTCCACGTCACTGCTGACTTCATTTCCTCCTTCAACTCTCCTCTTTTACTCAGCGCTTCCGCTGGTGAAAGACGGAAGAGCGGAGTGAAGAAATCAGAGCACGAGCGCCATCTCGCGTCGCCTCACGGTAACAGCGAGTGACGCCATTTCACGACGTAACTTTTGGTAACCCGGAAGTGGGAGGCGCGTCGCCGTGACAACCGTCACGTCAGAGACCCCTCCTTCTTTTACCTTTTGGCTTTGTTTGTTGCTTCCTGTTTTACTTTGGCTTTGTTTTGTTCACTTCCTGTTACCTGCTGCCAAAGTGACACGCCCCCTTTTCACACACTCACACACACACACACACACACACACACACACACACACACACACACACACACACACACACACACACACACACACACACACACACACACACACACACACACATTCCTGCACTCAGATCCATACCCCTTTTTATTTTACTTTACTTTCTTTCTTTTATATTGGAACGTTTTTACCAGCAGTTATTTTAGATTAAGGGATTGATGTTTGTTGCTGTTATTGATTAATTTTAATGCTTTAATAAATGTTGAACCTTTACTTTAAAAGTACCGTTTCTGTCTTTTGTGCTTGCTTGTTTGTAACAAAGGGTAATTGAAAGAAGCCAGTGTACGATCTCACACCTTCTTTGTTATTTATTAATTAATATTAATATACTTATTATTAATTAGTTATAACTGATAGTCAAGAGACACTTGAAGGTTGTAAAGTGACAGTTTCTCTGTCATTCTCCTCACGCTAAGAGGAGTGGTGCCCCGTTTTTAAGAAATTAATAACAAAATTAATTATTAAAAATAATTAATCATTTGTGTTAATATTTTCCCACCAATTACTAAGTTGAATCACAACACCATGAAATAGCTTTTCAGTCAATTATACCACTACTTTTGGTCCCCTAAATGCTGGGAAGTACATATAGAAAGTGTTGTAATTCCTACACCATTCACTTGTGGAATACCCTCAAATTAAAGCTGAGAGTGTGCAGTTAAAGCACATCTTGTACGTTTCATTTCAAGTCCATTATAGTGGTGTATAGAGCCAAAGAGAATTGATCTCCCAATATTTATGGACCTGACTGTACGTGAGGGTCTGATGTGTCACTTGTGAAATTGTAAAATGCTTTATTGTTGTACTGTTTTTCACTGAATTTTGATTAAAAGATAGTACTTTCTGCAGAAATGTCTCCTGTTGTCTGTATACATTTTATTTGTAAAGAGTGCCACAATAGAATGCTATGTCTGGTTATTCAAGTGATTCAGTAATTCAGAACACCACAGATGCATATTATTGTTTAACCGTTAACTCATCCTACCCGTGTAGATGAAAAAGAAATGGGCAAGATGCAGTCCCATAAGTCATATTGTTGTTTATTAAAACACGTAAAAGCAACATGTTACACGGTAGTACGTCTAATTGGCATGTACAAATCTGGTTTCTTTTACATGTTTATGTAATGTTTTGTTGTAGGTTGAGCACGTAGTAGCGGACATTGCTAACTAGCTAGCCAGCTATGTTTTCTTGTGTAAACAGACGGACACAGATTGGCGACTAGATATGGGTACCATGAGAATGGCTAGGCTATGACATTAGTGTGCTTAGTCTGCTTCATTTTGGCAAACATTGGCAGAAGTGTGGCAATGACATGACAACACTGCACTGCAGCTTGTATTTTTTGCAGTCGCAGTTCTTCCTTTAACACTGTGTGGTACAACGACATGTAACAAGATTGATAATAACCTGAGGCACAAGGGAAGTGAGAACTGGCAAAAGAGCATCTTTCTCAATTCGCCAACCCATAGTTTCTGGAGGCAGTGCAGGTCTTTGTTGATTTGCTTCGAGCCATACAGCTGCCTGGCAGTGTGCCCTGTTGATATGAAATGATAATGCATCATGGCTTGGGGGCAATCTCTCCAAAAGAAACAGCCTGAGCAAATGGAGAGTCCCTGGCACTGTTTGATGACCAGCTTTGAAAACTTTGCAAATGAAGGCTTCCACATCAGCACAGGTGGTACTGCTTAGATCACCTCTGGCAAGTTCTTTCAGAAGACTATGGTGCTCAATGAAAACTAAGAAACAGGATTTGAGTGTCCTGCCAAGAAAGAATTAGTGTTGCATACTGTGATAGCATTAAAGGCAGGCAGGGTACCGAGCAGAGCTTCTCCAAGCTTTGCGGCAACTGCGTGAATTGGGATGAATTTCTGCTTCCTCGAGGTGCCTGCCTTCAACCATACTTTATCACAGTTGATGCTGGCAAAATGGACCAAAAGGAGAACCAAGACATCTGTGTCTCTTGAAGACACAACAATGGCAGAGGCCTGGGTTTTGGTGCAATGGAGCACCATCCTGGTGTCTGCCTCTTCATGCCTAGCCTCAAGCTCTTCTATATTAACCTCAGATGTTGAAGCTTCCACTCTGCTCTTCATCAGTGAAGCCACCAGCAACAGTTTTGTTTTGTGGAGCCTGAAGCAACAACTGGTGAGAGAGAAATCTAGCAAGGTCTGCCTTGTTTGTCTCCAAGCCTCAGAGGCAGTGAGAATCCTCGGAAGGAATTTTCTCTCCGCACAGACAACCTTTTTTGAAGTCTTTGACTGTTTCTCCTCGACTTCAAATAGAGACGAGAATGTGAGATACGTGTTTTTTTCCAGAGGTTCTGAAAAAGCAACTTTTCTTTTTCCATGTTCATCAGCGACAAGTCTTTCTTGAGCAAATTACACAAGCTGATCATGCAATTTGTTCAAGATATTGTCTTCATCCTTTAGGACTACCTTCTGTCTGGCAAGATTGTTCTCATTGCGTGTGAAAGAGTCACCTTGTCCCATTCCATAGACTCATTTTGTCTCACTGCCTGGATGGGATCTCAGATTGTAGGACAGAGTCCATCTACTCAGTGCTGATGTTGTTTTTGATATGCCACCTCCCTTCTTCCCAATTCCATTTAGCCACTTTTGGCTCTGATCTGGAGACACCTGGTTGAACAGGCACTCTGACCACTTTACCACAAAGTTGTTGTTCAAATGTTCAAATGTTCAAACTCTGCTTCCACTTCAGCTGGGTGATTGTGCATCTCGCTGAAGTAAACTGTTAACTTAATTCATCATTTTAGTTCATTTGATTGGCTCTGAAGCTGAGAAAGCTTCAGAGAAAGGTTTAGGTGGGAGGTGTGACGCTTACGGCCACAAAGTTCAATGACCTCTAGAGGTCACCAGAGGTCAGCTAGAGATTGTCATATTGCAGATTTGAATTCAGCACACCCAAATTGACAAAATAAGACTGGTTGCCAACTTTGTTTCAAAAATGCCTCGGGCTTTTTAAAAAAGCACTTCTTTCAATTTTGGTACTAGTCTTATGTTACTGGAGACTTTTGGAGACTCTGGTGTGAAATAAAATATCGTTTTGATTTTCCATTCCAAAGGTTGCCCAGTCCTCTCAGTCAGTAGGAGTAGGAGATGTCCACCACTCTGCATCCACACTGCAAATCATGATCAATCAATCATGCACGTAACTCCGTCAGGGTGTCTCTTTTGGGTCACTTTTTTAGGTCCCAAGCCCGGATAAGGAGGAGGAAAAAGGAAATGACAGAGGAAAGTAGTAATTTGTAGTTCTAAACATTTATTTATGGTGGTTTTTTTTTTAATTCACTTATTGTCTCTCCCACAACATTATTCTTGTCTCTTACAGCATCCATGACAATTACATAGGCAAATTAGGGGATGACATCTAATAACTCCACTGGCTACCTGTGAGTTTTAGAATTGATTTAAAACTTTTAATGTTTGTTTTTCAAGCCCTTAATGTTCTCGCCCTGGCCTATTTAACAGAAATTTTAACTGTTCGCAAGCATGGTAGAGATTTAAGGTCATCTAACCAGCTTTTGCTTGACGTCTAGATATAAACAGTGGGGTGACCGAGCCTTTTCAGTGCCCCCAGAATCTGGAATAAGCTCCTCCCCTGAGATTCACGCTACCACTGACCTGGGCCTTTTGAAATCCACAAACTTAAACTTAAAATTATTATTATATTATTCAAAATGGCGTTTAATACCCAGTCGTGTAGTGACAGTTTTTATTATTTTTACTTTTAGTTCCCTTTATATACTGTGTGTTTTTAATTGGTATTTCCATGCTTGATTTATGTTTCATGAATTTGTTCTTAATATCTGCTTTTAATGCTGTGTGTCTGTCATGCTTTTATTTTGTAAAGCTCTTTGGTCAACTGTGGGTTGTTGTAAAGGGCCACCGTACAATAGAAATAAAATATATTATATTACATTTAGCCAGAAGAGGCAAATGGCTCAGCAGTTAAATGCAGTGTAGACCACTGCAGATGTATTACTCTGTATTGCTGTAATTGTATGCACTGCAAAAACAGCCCTACTAGAAATTAGCCAAATATTACTTAATACTTACATTGGTAAATTCAATAATATTTAACAAATATATTTACATTTTCTTGTTGAAAAATAATCTGCCTTTGAGGAATAGTTTGTAAATCTGCATACTGTCAGACTTTATTTTGCCTTAAATTAGGAAAAAGGGCTTAAAAACAAGACTAAACTGTGAAAAACTTGAGAGTTTAACTTATCACGTGCATGTAAGCAAATAATTAGACTTCCTCCTATTTGTACACACACACACACACTCATACAGTATAGTAAACACATGAGGAACAGAAGCACTTGGGATTTAATAGAAACTACCATTTTAGCTTGCTACTGGTAATTATAGCCGAAAGTAATTCAGTTTTCTGAAAATTTTAAATTTTTTCTTGAACAAACAAGATAATTTTTTAATTTAAGAAAAAAAAAAGTTTATATGTTATCACCACACACTGACATAGTTTATCCAACATTGCCTTTAAATGGATGTAATATGAATATATGAAGCAGCAGTGAGCTCTAACTATGGCTCTACATGGAGTCTGTGTGATTTATGGGTTATAGTCGTATGAACCATGAGCTCATTCCAGCCAGCAAAATCCATACTCTGTCCAGTGTGGTTGGTGCACTGCAAAATTACATTGGATCTGTAATCAATGCATGCACACACACACGCACGCACACACACACACACACACACACACACACACACACACACACACACACACACACACACACACACACACACACACACACACACACACACACACACACACACACACACACACACACACACACACACACACACACACACACACACTTTTTGGCTGTACTCTCCCTCCTGTGGGTACGGTAGTCTGCATCCATCTACTCAACATCTGGTTTACATCATGATCAGACCACCACCACCACCACCACATGGATGTACACACACATGTACATGCACGCACGCACGCACACACACACACACACACACACACACACACACACACACACACACACACAAACACACACACACACACACACACACACACACACACACACACACACACACACACACACACACACCAGCAACTTCATGTTGGACACAGAAGAGCAGACACGTGTGAAGAGCGTCTGCTCAGTGTTTTCATGCAGAATGGCTGCATGCAAACACTGAGCACTTTAACTGCTAGGCTTTTTGTTTTATTGTAAAATGCTGCAGAGCTGGTTGGGGCGGGGGTGGTCGATAGAAAAATATGAGGTGTGCTGAGTCGAACACACACACGCACACTCACTCACAATGAGCCCCTTGTTTCCTCCACAATGTGTTCTCAGTTGCAAAGCAATTAGAGACTAGTTTACTGGCCAGGACTGCTCTTTTCTCTGACTGTGACGCAATTGCTCCACATTTGTCCAGCTGAAGGCTGAGTGATGGGGGCATGAGCACAGAGGGGCACAGCACATGCACACACACAGACATACATATGTCATTTAAGCTTAGCCAGAGTTGGCAGAGAGAAAACAAGCTACATTACTGGGAGCACAAGGGATTCCCTGTACATGGCGCGCACCTCGCCAAGCTTACAATAACAAGACGCTTCAAAGAGTGACAGAAACTGCGCAATGATGTCAAAGTCATTATCGCTATCGTAACTGAACACAGGTCTGTGTTAAGCTTTAAATGGTAACTAAAGCCCCTCTTCTGAAGCTAACGCCGCCCAATGCAATGATTTTGAAGGAGGGAGGTGGAGTGTGGCGCAGTACAGTGGGTGTGGTCTGGTAGTAAAATCTGACTCTGAGGCCCCCTTTTCACCTGGCGCTAAAATGCATTTTCTGTGAGTGGATTGCAATCGGATAGCACCTGACCACTAATAAGTGGATGGTAAACCACTTTGGGAGGTGGTTGGTTGCATCTCCAGTGCATCTCCACTCCACCCACAACAACTATGCAAGTGGAAATAGTGGTGGCTCTGAGAACGACCAATGTAACGGTAAAAATGTTGGCTTTTCCACTTGTAGAGGCGACTTCTTCCCTTGCTTTGAAAACCAGAAGAGAGTCCGTACAATAGCGCGACTTCACATGTGACTAACGCTGTTGTTGATATAACGGGTTGTAGTAGCATTTTCCATTTTTCTTCTTCTGTCTGGCTACTACTTGTGGCTGAGTGGATTTTAGTTTTGACTCATGTGAAATGATGAGTAGTAGTGGTAATTCCAGTTCGGTCCCTTCTGACCATTTTATTGTTTCACAGATGTTTAGTTGTCACAAAATAAACTGGTAAAGCAAAATAAAAGAACAAAATAAAATATTAAGCACTTTCTATTAAAGTCTCTTATGCACGGCTGTATGGCAGCCCATCGTCACTGCAACATGGTCAAAAAACTGTATGCTCTCCCAGCCACGCCCAGCTGCTCTGGCCTCCACCTCTCAAGGTCTTCCACCTGGGCTCCACCTCCAGCAGCCTCCTCTGTCATCCTGTAGGTGGGGACAGATAGACCTATGCCCATGCAGTCCATACGACTCACTCAATCAACGCTTATGTAAACATGCAAAACATATTTCCACACGTGCATACACTTACTCAGACTAATGACAAAGAAAGAAATATAAGAGTCAACATAAACTTAATTTGGCTCCTACAGGGGTAGATGACTGGGATCTGATAATGATCAGATCTTGATGGAAGTGCTATCCGATCACAGAAAACGCATTCTTATGGCCCCGGCACGGGACGGCACGGTTTTTGGTTGGTTTTCCACCACAAAAAAACGTGGGCGGAGTCATCACTGCACGGCTGCATGAAACTGCGGTGATTTTGTTTTTCACGTGAGAATTAGAATCAGGCCACACCATTCGCATCATTCGCACTGCAAGATAGTTTATTTGCGTGCATTCATGTCTATCGCAAGAGTGGCGACAGACACTTATTTGCTGACTTCTATTCAAATTCCTTTTCTATCTCATGTCTTTTATACCTGTTCACACGCTGCCTGCACAGCTGTCAGGAGAAATGTGGATTGCATTAATGGCATTAATCTTAATTTTAAAGCAAAGGTACTGATTAATTAGTTTAGAATGCTGAGTCAGCATAGGAAGGGAGTGGAATTAAGGGAGGATCAAAGCCAGGGATACAGGCGCACAGTAACGGCATCCAACATTCCCAAACTTAATTTTCTAGGGAATGGCCGCAAACCAAAACAAATCTTTGAGATTGAGTGTATAACAAGGCTAAACAGTTTTGGATCTCAGTCAGCCATGATCCACAGCTCAGACTGGTGTGCGTTTGCCGTACAGAGAAACGACCACAACAAGCCAACGTGTCTTATCACTGCTCTGCAGAGTGTGTGAAGGGGCATAACGTTTTCCATGTGTATACAACATGGTCTTTAGCATATTTATCCTCTCTTTTCTGAAACCACTCCAACAGCAAAATAGACACATATGATGAAGTAGGATGATTGTAATTTGGAGAGGCTTGAAACAGAGCTCCACAGTGTTTCACCCACACAGGGTCAACGGGTTTAGGATTTTCACTGTGGCGTAAGTGGTTGATGGGGAGGAAGAAATATTGGCATAACACTTTTTCCTTTTGTCATTATTTTATTTCCTTTCAAGTCACTCGTTTCACTTTAGATTATAAGCTTCAGTTCTTTTCCGATCCTTTCCTTATCTGTGGTAAGAGCCAGCAGAACACAATGGCTGCCTTGTTTTCTCATGTTTGTTCTCCTTCCCCTGGTTTGTGGTGAAAACAAAAATGACGAATCACTCTTACAGCTCCATCCCGTGTGTGTACTTATGTGCGCCCTTATTTGTGCAAGTGGATGTGTGCCTTTTTCCCACACACATTGGGGGGTAGTTAATGGGTCACGTGAGGTCAGCACTTAAAATGGACATAAACTCACAAGACTAAAGCCATCATTGCCTTTCCTTACCCATATCCGTGAATATCACTCAAGCTGTCAGCTCTCATTCCAAATCTTCCTCTCCTCCAGCCTCGACAGGACACACTGACATTAATCCTTGTCTTTATTACTGACTCCACTTCCCCTTCATCACTCATTATTCATCATGATGAAGGAATTGGTTTGGCCCAACTCTCCAGCCACAGCTTAACTCAGTTTACTGAGCTGATTCTGCAAATTGGTCCATTTCTATGCAGTTAAATTGAGCTACAGTTGTAGCACACTTATGTACACCATTTATTTGACTACTGTTTTTTTTCCCTCTATATAGGGCTCTTGGATGTTTACAAACATTGCGGATGCGCGCTCAGCGCGGTTGCAGAAGGACACCACACAACGATTAAGTAGCAGTGTTGTCATGAAGTTAGTCGGCTCTCATGTACGAATTCAGACGGCTAATAAAAAAGGAGATGTTTTCCTCGTACTACGCCAGCTTGTTGCCTACTGATAAAGCAAGTTATGCTTGGAAATTCACCTTGGTGAATGGGATACAGCTTGATGACACATATGCTTTAGGCGCCGGTGAGTGGATTAATAACAAAGTGGCCCCGTCTGCAGTGGCCCGATATCCACTCGTACCTGATCGACACTGAGTTTTTATTCCAAGGAGAACTTAAAGACCTACACGACTGAGGATGCTTACGAAAGTCAACTGTTACAGTATTAGCAACACAAGGGCGACCAGAACAAGTACGGCGGACAACGTGAGTGTCTATAAGAGGTTTTATTCTACACACAACTTAATAGGTTGTAAACTGACAAAGCATACAGCTTCTGATGATCAGCTACTGATGAAAAACAGGAAAATATACATGCTCCATACCTGCTGGAAAGTTCTACATGACTAGCAAAACAACTGGAGTACATTAGCTTCTAAGCTATGGTAGTTTGACTTAAACCTGAGTTTAATTACGCTGTTGCTCTCAAACATTGTTTTTTAACATTGTTAATCATAGTAATAATTACTTCATTCATGTTTGCTTGTTACCTGATGCCAAAAATTAACGTGACGTTAACTAATATGGAGTGAGCACGGCAAATTCTTGCTTCTTTTATCTATCTATCTTTTATTTGCTCGTTCCAGTCGCTCCTGATGTCTTGCAATCAAAGATGTTAGCCTTGAAAGGAGTGCAACTCGGAATCCGGTAAAACTTCAGGCCTTTGTCTTGTTTGTTAAAACGATTAGTGCAACCGACAGCACAACAAGACATGTTGTTGTGTTGCTCACAATAGCGCTTTCTGCAAACGACATGCGCAGTAGAGAGAAGGTGACGCGCGCATGACATAGGCTGCCAAGGGGTCTATAAGCAGTAGCATAAATTTGGTCTCCTCATCTGAGGAATCTGGGACTTGAACCTACAAACCTTCAAGTTGCAAGACATCATTTGAAGGTTTAATCCAAAAAGCCTTCTTGCTGTGAGACATCAGTGCTAACACCAACATAGCCAATCTCCTCCTACAAATAATTACTAACTGTTTTCAGACATGCACTGAAGTCAGGACACATTGCCCATGTGAGAACACAGCAGGAGAAGCTCCTGACAATTCACAGACATTCACCTGCTGTTGTGAACATGTCTGACCCAGACAATCCCTTCCTACGTTCTTCATATGTGACCAGCATATGGAACAGCATTTTCCAGTTTGTGACAGGAAACGACTCATGAATTCATGAAAAAAATAAAACATTTTAACTGCACCTCTTTGAAATGATAACAGCTTTGCGGCTGTTGGTTATAGTATTATTTTTCTTCTGCCTGTGCTTTCAAACCATTTTAAATCAGTATACTGGGATGTAAATGCAGTTTTCTCGTTTCTACACTGGTGACTGTGCCAACTGGTGTCTCCTGACCTGAAAAGACTTGAAAAATTAATCAACCAGTATCACTCAAAAAACAATAAAACACAAGGCATCACACTTTCACTCTCCAAAAAATGTTAAATGGATATTTTCTCCTCAGTTTGAAGAGTGAGATAAACAAGTTCCCAAATTGATTACAGTCACAAAAAGACATTTCTGATTAAAAACATGCCACCCAACAATCATGTAGATTTGCTGCGAGAGGAATTCTGAGTATGTGCTTTTGGCAATCCTCTTGCACAAGTGTCCATGATTTAAGCCAAGTCGAGCTGAATTTATTTGCACAGCCCTTCATCATAGTTTCAGTCCCTACACAGCCGCCACATTATGAAACAACAAATAAAACCAACAACCCTCAAACCTAGAGTCTCAATGAGAAGAAAAGAAAACAAAGGAGAGCTTGTAAAAACTATCCCTCTCTGTGAGAACTGCCGGACATCCTCATATATGCACATCAAATTATACATCATGCAGTAGTTAAATCAGATGCACAAACTCAGCAACAGAAACAGTTGGTATAACACGGGGTTTATGAAGTTCAACATGGTTTAAAAGGATTATCCGGGACTTTGGAGTGGGGTTACATGAGGTACTTACACATAATAAGTATATGGGAGACTGTGCTTCAATCTCAATGAAAACAAAGCTGCAATGGTGCAACGCAACTGTAGAAAAAACGATAAAAAAAATAATAAAAAATCTAACTTAATAAAATCTATGTTGAAGTACTTGCATTCTCTAAGTCAGGGGTGTTTAAGTCCTGGGGGTCAATGAGCGTCTAGTGTGGTGAAAAGGGGGCCAGCCTACAGAACAAAAAGTGTGAAAAAAACAACTGTTCACAATATTACATCATGATATCATATGTATAATTCGTTATACTATTTATGATGCAAAATTAATCTATTAATATCAAAAACAGAGATATTTATTTAAAATTACTTAAATAATAATGTGGACAACTGTAATTAAAACACCAGTGCAGTTCTAGTAATTAAAACTAGGACTGCACACAGTCATAGTAGGGGCTTCGCTCCCCACGCAAGTTGGAGAGTGCAGCAGTTCCCTCTTTTGAATCCACAAAACAAAACTTTTCGACTTTTATGTATCTAGCTCATTTACATAGGGTGCAAATCACCTAAATGGAATGCCAAATTCAAAAAGGCTGACTTCCTATTGTGTTGAGGCCATGGTCTTCCTACCGAGTTTCGGGAAATTCGTTGGAACTCAATTTATGCCAAAGTTATTGGGGTCATGGCCATTGGTCGAAATTCGCCAAAACGCAGAGGTTTGCCATGGCCACACACAACTTTTCACCTGTGATGTGTCTAGTAGAAATTGGACCTCTCATTTAAGTGAAAGCCATGGATATAATAATAATCTGAAGGATAACAGTAGATTCAAATTCGGGCCCAACAAGCTTATTTTTGATTGCTGTATGTGATACATTTAATAATGTGATAATTATGACCGAATGGCTTATTATTACTGTTATAAAAACATTGCTAGCAAACATATATTATATCATCTCGCTGGCAGCTGTGCCTCAGCAACACACTGTGTTTAAAAGACGGTGAGGTCATTATAACATGATATTAACTCATTGGCTGCCAGCCATTTTCAAGCATTTTGACCCATCTTTTGACATCCACAGAATATTGTGTTCTACGACTATGGAAACAGTGAAAAGAAAGAAAGAATAGACTTACTTCTTTCATCTGAAAAAAGTTTGTTTCTACCTTTTTCCGTTATTTAGTAATTGGCATTAGAAAATAGGCTGAGTTCACCAAAAACAGTTTTTGACCAAAAAACTGAGAAAACGCTAGAAATGCGGCTTCTCACGGCTTCGTCCTGGTTCCTTTTTGAAGCGTAAACTCCCTCCTTTCATGTTCCCCTAAGTGAATTGGACACTCTAAATCAGGGGTCTCAAACTGGCGGCCCGGGGGCCACATGCAGCCCCCCAATCGAATGCATGCGGCCCCCCACTTAATGTCACGTTATAATGAATGCTAGCAATGTTTTTATAACAGTAATAATAAGACATTTGGTCATAATTATACCATTATTAAATGTATCATATACAACATTTAATTACATATATAAAAAAGCTTGTTAGGGCCTGAGCCACGAATGGCAGTGGTCGAAACGGCTCCTGGTACGAATTGGCGGGGTACACCCTGGACAGTTCGCCAGTCCATCACAGGGCCACACATAGAGACAAACAACCATTCACTCACACTCTCACACCTACGGTCAATTTAGAGTGACAAATTCACCTAATCCCCATATTGATGTTTTTGGACTGTGGGAGGAAGCCGGAGAACCTGGAGTGTCCACACTATTATTAATGCAATTTAAAATAAATGTCTGTTGTTTTTTTCCCACTTTGCATTGGCCCCCAATTCATTTGAGTTTGAGACCCCTGCTCTACATTGACCATGAGAGTGAATGGTTGAATGTTTGTTTGTCTCTATATGTGGCCCTGTGATGGACTAGCAATATATCGGTAGAAAATGGATGGAAGGATGAGTTGATTAGATCAACAAGTACACACACAACGTACGCCTGGTTCACACCGAACACGTTGCATGTGCGTTGGTGCTGCATTCCTTTGTGTTTCTTTTCATTTTGGAGCCCATGTTAACAGATATAATTAACACTGTGATCTCAGGAGTGTCTCTTTTTTTGAGTTTTAGCGTCTTGCCTATTTTCCACATGTGTGGTTTTCCAGTAAAGATAGATGGAGAACATATTTGTTGAGGCTGAATCTGAATTTTATTTTAAAACAATTTTATCAGCTATAATAATTATATCAGGTGAAGGACAGATTCTCTCTGTCTCTCTCTGTCTGTCTAAGACAGATAAATCAGACAAACAAGCGAGACACTGTAGACACGCCACAGAGCAGTCAGTGATTAGTTTTTACAACAGACAATGGATGGTGATGCCATACAAATATGAACACCAAAACTGTAAGGGGTAAAGCGAAATTTGCAAAATTAAGCTTCAATTCAATTCAATTCAATTCAATTCAATTCAATTCAAGATAAACTGAATATCTATGTTGCATTTCTTATTCTTACTTTTATAGATAGGTGTATATGAGTGTAACTGAAAAGCAGCTATAGTTGGTGAGTGAATTGCTGTATTTCACACACCATTTCATGCTTCAGGAGCTTTTCAGGAGACACTTGCTACTTCCAAACACAGATGCAGAGGAAGATGCTCCACCGCCCTGCTTCTCTGCTGTGTGTTGAGTTTTTGATTTAGAAAGAGAAGAATAAAGAAGAAAAGAAGAGTATTTGGCAGGAGCTGTAGTCCGAGAGGGGCGATTTACCGTCGTATATGATGTAGCGCTGCAGTGAAGGCTTTTATCACTCCGGTGGATTTGGCATGACTGCATTTAATCTGTTTCTCTCTCTCTGACCCTCTGCACCCATGCATAAATCCCAGAACTTGCATGTACTAAACATTTGCTAGCAACAATACAGCCGCCTGTTGACAGTAGCATTTATGAGTTTCATAAATTAATCTCTGAGCATTCAGAAGAAAAATTAGATGCTCATCACTTCAATTGACTTTTCATCAGGTAAGAGTATGTTCATCTTCATCTGTCTCTCCCTTATCTGAATTAAACACAGTCAACTGTGTTAAATAAATTCAGCAAACTTCAAACTAAAATGGTCAGATTGTGTGGCTGACTTAATCCCTGCTTCGCCCCTCTCCAATTTCCTGTGAGCAGAGCAGACATGTAATAAAGTCGAGGGCTCATCTGGGTTGCAGTCTTAAGCTGTAGATGCCAAGAACCCCCGGCCCACATACCTGAGCGAGCATAGACAGGATGGAGGAGTCAGGGGAACGGCATCAAACGCACCGCCGTGCACTTCATACCAGTACCTCGCCATGATGAGGCTCCTTACCAGCCTTTATGACCTCCAACTACCATCTGTATGTGTTGTTGAATACTGTTTGTGGATGGATATCATATGTGCCTCTCCGGTGAAACTTAAACTAATGTGTATTTTTACAATAGCCTGGGAAATAAGGAGCACATTTGGAAGGATAACAGAAGCATAGATCAGTACAGCTGCCCAGTTGTTGGCTGTGTCGGTTTAATCCCCGGCACAGGATTTTGCTGCCTTTATGAGTGTATTAGCCTGAGCTCAGCAAAATCCAGACATGTCTGCAGATTCATATGACTACATAATCTCCTAATATGGTAGTGGTAGTAGTTATAGTGAATAGAATCTATTAAGGAGTGCATTGGAGTTTAATTATGATGGATAATGCATATTTGCACATTCAGTGTACTCCTGGTGCAGATCCCAAGCCTGGACAAAATAGGGTTGCATCAGGAAGGTATCAACTTAACTCAAAGTTTATTTATAGACGCATTTAAAAAAAGAAATGAGGTTTACCAAAGTGCTGGACAGAATGACATCAAATACCAAAATAAAACCATTCAAAATAGAAAGCCTAAAAACATAAAACACTGACCAATGCATTTTAAGTTCATCCACATATAAAAGATGTCAGCTTTGAAAAAAAAAGAAGTTGACAAGAGGACAAAATCCATGAATCCAAGTGAACATTTGTACCACATTTGGGTAGAGTATGTTCTCAAGATGTTCTTAAAACGTTGCATCCACAAGATCAAACGCATCATTTGCAAGGTCACAGTGGACCAAATTCAAAGCAGTACCTTACCTTGGACTGAGTCCTTACCTAGTCCAAGGTAAGGTTTCAACCAAATTTGAAAACGGTATCTCTGCAGGTCTTCTTAAGCTATCACTGTCACAAACATTCAAACAATCTGCAAAAGTACATTACACTTTTAGCATCTGCATACCTGTGATATACATGTGACCTATGTTTAAACAGCTACACCTGGAATTGCATGTTCACCGTCACCTGGTGTCTACAGAGCCATGTGTGCAAATGAAATACAACCTCTACTCATGTTATGAGGAACCCTTGTGCTTTATCTGCCATGACAAGTCAAAACTCCTGCCATCAAAAAGGTTTTTTGTGATTTACTGTTGATATGAGTTCAGTTCCATGAAGTCTTTGAGTCAGCTTCAAACAAATGATTCCTTATGACATGCCGTTTCTGAAAGAAAAAATATGTAAAGCTGGTCAGCAGTCGGTTATTCAAAGATGGGATGGAGGTAAAAAGCCTGGGATTGTATAGGGGAGTAGAAGCTAATATTTATCTAATCAGAGATAACAGTACATAATTTTGCCTTGAAGGCATTAACATTCTTCCACTTATTTGTTGTAGGTAGAAAAAAAGAGCTGGATTTGATTGATTCCTGCTCATTTATGTGTCTGCACCAAGTTACAGTTAGTTGTCCAGATGATGGGTTGACAAAATCTTTAAACAATCAAATGAAACTACAAAAAAGGAGGGGTGTTGGGGGAAGAATATAACAGAGCAGAACAGATAAATCTACGAATAGACTGGAGAGAAAAGGAAGTCTGGGTGTAATTGAACACAGGTGAAGAGACATTCAACAAAGAGGAAACTACATAATGCCAGGAAGTAAAACGTGACAAGGTGTACACTAGGGTCTTGTGTACACGTAGGAGAGTCTCAGGGGCAAGGCAGGGGTACTCCCTGAACAGGTCACCAGTCCATTGCAGGGACAAAATACAGAGACAAACAACCACCTAATCGACAAACTGCATGGTTTTGGATGAAGCCGGAGAACCCGGAGAAAATCCCCATACGGGGAGTGCATGAACACTTCAAACAGAAAGGCCTTTAGTTTAGTTTCCCATGGGGCAGTGTTGACCCTAAACCTACACTATAATCTTTACAGGTGAACTTAATGTGACCTTCTCTAAACTTTTGAATGCACATTTCCAACTTTTCAATGTTTCAGTACTTTTTGCCCAACTTGCTGTTCTCTGACAAGGAGCTTAACAGCAAAATTCGTGAATCGACCAACAATACATTTCCTGGTTCAATTAAAATGGGTATTTCAACAGTCCTCCTCATCATGCTGTTCACGTTTTGACATCATGAGACCAAGACGACACCTAACAATTGATTAACAGTACATCGCCATTGTGAGGCTTTAAACATGATGTTCTCAGATGGAAGTGGCCACTGAGCTGTCACAGTGTCAATGTCATCAGCAAGTTAGAACAGAGATACAGAGAGACTTGAAGAGTCACAGAAAGGCATAGAAGTGGGTGACCATCCCACACTGATGACCGCTTCATTGTGAACAGTGCAGTGCAGAACCGGATGATGAATGCCACACAACTTCAGGCACATTTAAGGGAGGTGAGAGGTACCCAAGTGTCACGTCAGACCATTCGTAATACAATACATCAGCGTGGTCTGCATGCTAGATGACCTGCAAGGGTACCTGACCACACCACCAGGAACAGGCATCATCGTCTTGTATGGGCCAGGAAGCATTTACGCTGGACGAGGGACCAGTGGGCCTCAGTGCTGTTCTCTGATGAAAGTCGATTCACGTTGAGCAGAAATATAGCCGCCAACTATGGTGGAGACATCAAAGAGAGCACTCATCAGCCACTGTTGTCACCAGACAAGCCTGAGAAAACCTATGGTATCTTTAATAACCTGAGGTCCACCCTTCAAGAAGAGTGGGATGCCATGCCTCAGCAGACAATTAGTCAACTTGTGAACAGCATGAGATGTCGTTGTCAAGTTGTAATTGATGCTCAAGGGCACATGACAAGTTATTGAGACATTGACATTTGATGTTGACATATACTCACCATTATTGTTGGCTTTTTGTTTCAATAAATTGTTTGAGATGAGGAAACCAATATTGCATGCGTCTACTTAAATGGCCTATTTTCATGATAAAATATCACTGTAGCGTGAACTTTTTACGTTTTCCATACATTTAATCCAAAAGCCGAATATACCTAACTTATTATTATTGGAACAACATTCCAAGTCAAAGCTATCTCAGTGATCAATAAAACTTATCAGGAGGATAAGCAGGCAAAAATGTTACATTAAATGGTTTATTAAACAATACGTTGTGATCTCACTGTGTGTGTGTGTCGAGGTATGGCCACTTCGACTCTCTCGGGATCAACGCATCTCAGTCCTCCTCACCCTCTGCCATCTTTCAAACAAGTAACGTAACTAAAGCTAAGTAAGAGCCTGTTAGCATAACTGTGACGGTGGGCACGTGTTTACATTCTGGGAATGAGGTCCCATCCCCCTACGGGTTAGGGTCTAAAACGTGTGGAACTAGCAGTGTAGTTTCCAGCCCACAAAAACACAAAACAAAGAAGGAAGTTATTTCTTGAGTCAGGAAAACTGAGGGAGGGAAGCTGAATGAAAACAGTGACTGGGAGTCCTGCCTGTTTAAGTACACCAACATCCTTACACGTTTTCCAAAGATGGAGCCATTTGTTTTCTTCATGTGACACAAGCATAATGATTATGCATTAGTAAAGGCACATGTCATGGCTGATAATAACCAGTCAGGCACTGCTTCATTGTCTCCTGTTCACATTAAATCACAGCCGTGGAGTTTTCAAACAAAAAATGGAGCCAGTAACTTTTTTGTTGTGTGGATGACAGGTATATCCAGTCTAAAGTTTGGACAAAAATGGAGTAGTGTTTATGAAACATAGGAAGACTACAAAATAACACAGGATATACTATTCACAAGGAAAACAGAAAAGCAGGAAAAAAGAGCAACTGAAAACCAAAGTCTATGAAAACTATGTCAGAACCAAAGTCTTTGGACTGTTGTGGAGGAAGCAAGAATACAAGCCACAAACAAACAGGAAGAACATGCAAGCTCTATCAAACAGAGCAGATAATCTTCTAACTTGGAGTCGCCAGTGCCAACCATTGTACCAATTTGCTGCCCTAAAACATAATTATACCCTTTCCAAAACCTGTTTCTTATTATGATCCAATAATGGATTAGTATTGTCACTTTAACACAAAACAGTACTGACTTTGAAATGTGTTTGTTCATCCTCTCCTTTCCAGAGCTACTCACTGTTGGACAACCTGTTGCTCCACACACCTGACTTAATTATCCTAGTGTACTTAATGAATCACACGTGCCATAGTCTGTGCTGGCTAGTAAAAAAGCCACCATAAATAAGGCCAAGTGTTTCTGTGGAGCTCATAAATCTGAGAGAGCCGTGTTTTTCTCTCTCCGTCGTGGCATCTGGCGTCATTCATCACATATGTGGTGAGCAATTAGGTATAAAAGAAAACCAGAAAACCCAGCGGAGGCCGCACTGGATGGTGCCAGCAGCCATTACTATGTTAAACCTCACCACAAAGAAACCGTGATCCTCACTTTCAATGGGCTACTAGAGAGAAAGAATAAAAAAGAAAAAAACATAGTATTGGGTCTAAGAAATGACTCATTATTGAAATAACAGAATTATTTTTATGTCCACCATAGACTGAGGTGATCCAATCTCTTGATGTAGCAGTAAACTCACGTCTTGTTTACTCACACAGAACTGTGGTGTCTCAATCAGCTCTTTTGAGAAAATGTTGCTGTTTAACACACATTTTCTGAAATTTTAGGTCTTTGATCTAAATTTCGGAATTGCTCTGCTTTTAATGTCTGTCTTCAAAGTCAAAGCTCTTAAATGAACGATATACATGAAAGGCGCGAGAAAAGTTAGAAGAACCACTCCGGATGTCAAAAGAAGAGGCCCACCATAAAACCACTGAAGGAGAAGGAAGTGAATATGGCGCTACAAAACAAACTCAAAAACTGATTTTTGAAGAAAAACTTAAACTTCAAAAAATCAGCAGCCATCAGAAAGGATACAAAATGTATTCGGATGATGCATCCAAAACCAACCTAGATGCAGTTGTAGGTCACAAAATTCAGTTCAGTTCAATTAAACCAGACATCAGCTAAATGCTGGTAAAGTTGACTTCACTTGACTTATAAATTTCTTTCATTTACCAACCAAAAAAAACACAGTCATCTTTTTATGCCATATGTATGTGTATGTAACGTTAACAGTGATTGATGCACAGTAATGATATTTTTAATTGTTTAAATAACCTGTTTAATATGTTTTATGTGTGCTTTTATTAAAGGAATAATAATGCGTAAGGAACAATTTATTAGCCTTATTAAGGCATTGTTCCCACTTTAGATCTGGTCGCTGCAAATAGCATAATTGGGACATATTATGCAAAATCAACTTTTTAATCATTTAAATCCTAATAGAAAAAAGATGACTCACTCATGTTTTTGTGGTCCTTCTCAGTTTAATTACAGGAGATAAAACACACGATGTTGACTTCCGCATTCATTGGGACGTCACAATGCGCTAAATTCCTGGAATTGTCTCGTGGGGCTCCGCTTTGTCCATAAACCACACGAGAGTGCTGGCAAGGGCAGCAGTATCGGAAACCGGAAGTCCGCAAACATTCTATTCTTGGCTCCACAGTGCAGTCCTACACAAACTTCCAGCCTCAGATGATTTATCTGTCCAGTGGATACATGTTATATATGACATCAATGTGCCTGATAGAGCTTGCAAATATGTGAATTATCTTGATATCTAAATAAAGATAACACTTGTGAGATTCCACCAGAGGTGAAACTTTAATTGTAGATGCCACAGTCAATGCAGATGGAAAACAGCATAAGTGAAGAATTTTTTCCCCTTGCCTAAAAAAAAAGCATTTTAAAGTTAATATCACCTTGAAAATATCCAGTAGGAACTTAGAAATGCATGGAGGTCATGTAACAACATGTGGACATGAGCTGTGAAGTCTGATGCTGCTGAAGTGAAGCAGAGTACAATTACAGTGGTTTTAGTAAAGAGATGTCGAGGCGTTTGGCACATTTTGGCACCATATGTGCCATTTGAGATTTCTTATGTACCATTTCATTTTATTTAAAAAAAAAACTTGTATTTAATAAAAAACTTTTCTTTTATTTTTACCTTCACATCAATATATTTCCCACTTCAAATAAAACCATACAAAAGGCTTATAATTGTCTCCAATGGGAGTACATTTATTGAATACCTCAAAGTGCATATTGCCACAGCTCAAAGCAGTTCTTCTGTGATTTGAGACACAGGGGGACATTTCACTTTCTGCAGTAAATAGGTGTTCCCACACTTGGGATGCTGGCATCATGGCACCTCCTGCAGTACCTCCTGGACTTTTTTAGGAAAGTCGTTGCTGTTCAAGTGTTGGAAACCAACACAATTTTTTCAAATTGTCCCACTGCGTTTCATGTAGAGATCTCTGAAGAGGGCAGGGCTGGTGTAGAAATTGTCAACATACAAAGTGTACCATGCACCAAGCACAGGAAATGGCAGAAGATCAACTACAGATGTATAGTTCAGACCGTGAACTGATCTGAGGTGACTTTTGTCACTCTTCCCCGTGTACACAGTAAAGTTCCAGGTGTAGCCTGTGGAGGAATCGGCAAATACAAACAGTTTGTGGATTTATCCCTCATGTACTGTTTCATACTAGTACGAGCCTTGGATGATAGCATTCTTTCATCAATACAAATGTTTTGGTATGGCTGGAAATTAGCTTTGCAGGCCGTCATATTGTCTGTGTACAGCGGCTTGATCTCGAAGAGCTGATCATAGTCTTCAGTGTTCTTCTTGCGATCGTTGTCCTCATCATCTTTTGGGTTGCTGAGGTGCAATGACCACAAGACGGCTTCAAAGCAGTCCCTGGACATCCTCTTATGGGGGAAGGAAAAATTATATGGCTATTGTCTCTTCCAATAGTCCCCTCTGTGGTGAACCTGGACAAGGCCCGAGAAAATAATAATGGCCATGAAGTTGTAAAAGTCTTTGACAGACAGAGCCTTCCACAAAAACTATTTCCCAGCCTTGATTCTTTTAGCAGCATTGGTATTTGGGTTGTCTATAAGGGTCCGCACAACAGAAGTGCTAAAAAAAAACTGAAAAGGTGAGAGATGATGCCATGCTGCTGTCCTGTCAAACGTGGGGCCAGGGATCTGGGCTGGTGTGAAATTGAGGGGGGCTTGTTTTTGGTCATCCTCCTCCCTGTTGTGCCACCTTAACTCCTTCCTTTTCCACTGTTACAGCTGCAGGAGCACTTCTACGATGCTGAGCCATAGCCTCCCTTGATGGTCCGGAGGGAGGGGCAGCAGAGGCACGACGAGACGATCGCCCTTGTGACTGGCGGGGTTGAGCACAGTTTGAGGACCTTGGAGGCTCATAATCATCGTCATTGCCACTGTTGAAACAAATATATCAAGAATATTTATTATTTGGTCAGCTGAACTAGGGTATAATAAATGAATTTAGAGGGAAAAAATAGTGGGGCCATTTTCAATTACCTCTGTTAGAAGCACTTTCACCGTCAGTGTTTACTCTATTTGTCACGTAGGTAATGTAACAATGAATCGAGGAAAAAGTAAAACAATAAAAAATATTCCTAAGTGAAATTACATACCTTTCCTGTCACGATATGTGGTAGTCAGTCCTCAGGGATGACATTTACCCTGCTATCATTCACAAGAATATCCAGCACTTCCACAGCATTGTCAGATATTTTTCTGCTTGCCATTTTTCCAAAGGTGGACAGAGGATGCATGTTGCTTGGGCTATGCAAAAGAGCATGCGACTCCAGCCTGTTTGTGTCGGCGTTATACTAGTGTCAGGTGTCAGAAGTGCCTTCGGACCAGACTTGCCAGCCGGCGGCATCCAGCGGCATTTTTGCCTGACATTAGCCTGTTACCCACGCGGGGAGAGGAAAAAAAGTAGAGAGTGGAAGAGGACGGAGCATATGGACGGATGGAGGACGTGGAGAGATTCGGAAGGGACTCACGTGAGTCAAAGGACCGTCTGAGGGCAGCTATGGCTGGATTGGCAGCAAATGCGGGTATGGCTGGCTCGGTGACGCTGGCGCCTGATCTTGATCTCCCCGACGGTGGCCGTCAGCGTTTCGGACGACTGTACGCAGAAGAGAAGAGCGGCGTGAGGGACCCCGCATCACTCACGGCTGTGAAGACTCCCAAATACTCAGGTCAGTCAGATTGGGAGGCTTTCCATGCTCAATTCATGTTATTGGCTGCTGCAGAAGAGTGGACTGATGAAGCTAAAGCTTTGCATCTAGCTCTGTGTTTGACGGGGGATGCCCTGTCCTGCCTCCTGTTACTGACTCCGGCAGACAGGCCTAGTTATGAGGCTCTAGTGGGGGCGCTCGAGAGGCGGTTTGGACAATGCCACCAACCTGGGATTCTCCGTAACGAACTAACTAATCGCTGCAGGAGGAAGGGGAAACTTTAAAGTTTACGATGTAGAGAGCCTGACCCGCCGCGCCTTAGTCCATATGCCCCCTGGTGTTCAGAGTGAGCTGGGGCAGGATCAATTTATCAGGGCTATCTCTCCAGCCGAACTAGGCATGTAAGTGCAGCTGCTTCACCCCAATACTCTGCAGGCGGCCTTGGAAATAGCAACAGAGAGGGAGACGGTGTGGGCTGGGGCTATGGAAAACGGGAAGAGTGTGTGTTTTGCCTCTACAGAGACCGCAACAGAGAGCTCGACAGCTGGAGAGAGACCAGCATGGGCTGCAGAAATCACCGAACTGATAACAGCAGTGTAGCTACCAGCAACCTGCCTTCCCCCACAGAGGCCTAGGGTTTTCTGGGGTTGCGGTCAGCCTGGTCACCTGGCTCGTGAATGCACCAACCCACGTCAGTGTCCAGGAAATGACAAAGAGTCCGCATAGAAGGGGATATGCCGGGCTGAAAACTGGTACCCACCCCTACATGTTCCCTGCCACCAATACCACGGAAGATGCAGGACGAGCAGTGTGCCCTGGAGGACAGGACAGGGCTGGCTCCTAGAGGAGTGGACTGTACAGGACAAGGACTGATGGTTACTGTGGGACGGACTGCCAGTGGAGGCTCCAGCTAAATCGCAGTCAAAGTGGGGGGCGTGCCATGCACTGTGCTGATCGACTCGGGATCTACTGTAACGTTGGTGAGAGCAGATTTGCTGCCGGAGGGGACCCGACTGGAGATGACAGCGACACAGCTGTGAACAGTCACTGGTGAACTGGCACCTGTAAAGGGACTGGTGACGCTCGAAGTGTCCGTAGGAGGGTGGTCAGTGTTGCAGAGATTTTATGTGGATTTTATATTACAGGTGGCTGGAGATTATACCTCGATTATAGGCAGCTGAATGAGGTGAGAAGGAAGGATTCATACCCCCTGCCGTGCATAGATGAGTCCCTGGATCTGGTCACTGGCTCCTCATGGTTCTCCTCCCTGGACCTCCGCAGCGGATACCACCAGGTGGCACTGGCCCCAGAGGCAAGACCTAAGATGGCGTTTTGCACTGGACGTGGATTGTGGTAGTTCAGGGTTCTCCCTTTTGGGCTATCTAATGCCCCAGCCACCTTCTCCAGGCTCATGGACCGTGGGCTCAGTGGAGTTGACATACTGGTTCATGGTGCCACGTTCGGATCAGCATTGAGCTCTCTACGGCTGGTGTTGGAGAAGATACGTGCAGCAGGTTTGAAACGTCAACCGGCAAAATGCCACTTGCACTGTGCAGAGAGAAGTTGCCTTCTTGGTGCACCTTGCCAGATAAAGTGCAGGCGGTGATGGAGTGGCCCACGCCTGACAGCAGCTGAAGAGTTTCTGGCTTTGTACTACTGGAGATTTGTTTGGGGTTTCTCCTGTGTTGCAGCACCCCTCTTCAAGCTGTTGGAAAAAGACATGGACTTTGTGTGGACTGAGTGTTGTCGGGAGGCATTCAACAACCTAAAGAGAGCCTTAAGCACAGCGTCAGTGCTCGCCCCGGCCGACCCGTCTCTATCTTTTCATCTTGGACAGGGATGAAAGTAAGTAAAGTAGGAGTGCTTTCCCAGAGGGGACTGGAATGAGCGAGAGTGGTGGCCTATTACAGCAAGTCTTTCAACAAGGCCGAAAGGCGTTATTGCGTGACACGCAGGGAGCTCCTGGCCGTGGTGCTTTTGATCAGGCACTTCAAGTACTACCTCTCCGGCAGGCCCTTTGAGCTGCGGATAGACCATGTAGCTTTGAAGTGGCTGATGAATATCAGAGAACCGGAAGGGCAGGTAGCTAGGTGGATAGAGGAGCTGCAGTCGTACAACTTCACCACTAAACACAGAGCGGGCGTCAGTCACACCAATGCTGATGCCCTTTCTTGCCGCCCCTGTGCTGGTGAGGACTGCAAGCCCTGCGAGAGGAGGGAGTTTATATTCAACTCTAATTCGCGTGTTCATCACATTTAACAGTGACTTTATGAGCCAATAGTGACGATAAGACAAACAGCCTCCCCGGGATTTACCACTGACACGGCCACAGCTCTGTAGTCCTCACCGTCATCAGTGTCACGATGTCCGGGACTGAACGATGTGACAAATCGCAGCATGTCAGTCTCCTCTCCTCAATGAATCCACACAGCAGCTCGTTAATACATCAATAATAAGTTTGAACATAAATGCTAATGAGCGAAAAATAAACAACTAAAACCTGCTTTGTCATAATATTTTAAAAATGTAAACGAAACCCCCTCATTGTCTTCATTTATTCACATTCTCATAACGTTTTCATGTCGTACGGCTCCCTAACAGTAGTGCCGTTCGAGAAACGCCACATGACCGCGCTTGGCTGTGCTCTTACACAGCTGTGACGTCACTCTGAGAAATAAGATTCGTCTGGGCTTTTTATGGCCTTTAGGAATGTTTTGCAAATATGAAACTCCATGAATTAAAAATAAACATTATAAAGATCTATAGAAGCCTGTGTCCATGTCTCAAGGTGTCCTGTGGACACTTTTACTATTGTGCTCAATGTGAACATTTTTGGAGCCCCATGGGATTTTTTGTTGAGTTGTTTGTGAGTGTGTACACCATGTAAAAATTGTCTTCAAGGCAGAGGGGGCGGAGCTCTATTCAGTTCATGTTATACATCCATGGTTACTTCATTAGCGAGTGAAAGGGACACAAATGCTTATGACGAACGTTCGCCTTTCTCCAATCCAAACGATCTAATGTCGCTCTGGAATGATGAATCAGGCCGCGAATAGTCCTGAAAACATGCTGGGAAGTGTATTTCTTGAAAGTGAGTTGTTGTTTTGCTTTATTTTGCGGCTGGATCCTTGAATCTTGGTTGTTGAGTGATAAAAAAAAATGGTACTGTTGGAAAGTGTGGAGTCTCAGCTGTCAGCCAGACATATTTTTCTTTTGGTTTACATAATCACGCTGACACTCCGGTATCGTGTTTCAATGTGTGCACAGTGTTTTCTGCTCCTCATGTTTTGATCCATCGTTTACATTAATACAAAAAAAAAAAACGACATACAAAAATTTTCATCAGCTTTTAGCTGAGTTTCTGACTTTCCTGTGGGTATGCAGCATGTCTGTGTTTGTTAAAGTTAGATATGGTTTTATGACCGCTATGCTGACCAGGGGGCATCCGTGAAGAAGAGGTTAAGTTTTGTTTTACTTAAAGGCCATTACAAAGACACGGTGGGTGGGTTAAGCGTCTTACAAGTGTCTTATTGTCTGATATTAACTATGCTACAATGACAATATTAACACTTATATAGTTTTATAAACACATTGTCACAGGGAAAGACGCTAAGAGCTTTAAAGGACTGGACCCGAATGCAGACAGGACACGAGAGTAAAGAACAGATAATATTTATTTACCTTTATATAAATAACTGGATCAAATGTGAGACAGTGAATGAGTGAGTGAGTGTCTATGCAGCTGTGCTTGTGTTTTTCATATGTACAAGATACATATGCCCCTCGTGTCATGTCATGTAAGTGAAAAGTTTGTTAAATCTCCAAGATGTGAAATAGCTTTGCTTTTCGGGTCATTGTGAAACATTTCCTGACCGTGGTCTTTGGAGGAAAATGCATTGTGGTATGTTTCTTTAATTTATAAAAGAAACAAATGCATAATGTAAAATAGTGCTTTCTATTCATTTTGTATTATGCTCAATCACTTCCTGGTGCCAGCCATCATACTGAAATACAGACTTGAGTTGAGAGGTTTTCAGCAGTGTTCTGATTGGGTTTTTAAAGCAGTCAGGACAGGGAATCTCACTTAATCCCCAGATAATTGTTAACTCTTCCTCTACCTAAACCAAACAGGAGGCTAATTGCACCATCTGTTTCTTTTCACAATTTTTTTTTTTTTACCAAAATAAGGAGGTTTCTCAGTGTGGAGGGGGTCAAACAGCAGAGCTACCATTCCAACAGAAGAACCACTAATGAGAGCAGACAGGACAGGACATATAACAGGCATGTGGTAACAACAGATGTAAAGCAGTCACTCTTTGTAATTGTTAATAGAAATGTCTGCAGTCACATGCTTACATTTTAATTTTACTTTTAAGTCCCTCATAAGCACAGATCCTAAAACCACTTGTAGATTCCATCTGGTACCTGGCACCTTCAAAGTCATGGACCATGCTGCAGCATGCACCTGTGCCAATAAACATAAAAGCATAACACTGGGACACAGGATGTAACAGCACGCCAGCACATATTCACACTCAGGTACAAACATATTTGGTGAAATGGTGGCTCATGGTGGTATTTTTGATCGAAGGATATGCTGTTTTTAATTTATGGTCTAATGGGCTGCAGGCAAATGGAACCAGGACAAATAGAGATGTTTTTTAGAACAATATGTAAAATAATGCCATATATGAACTCAACTGAAACCAGTCAGGCCATTGGGCTTTTCACTCTTTTGTCACCTCTTTACACTCTAGGTTAGGGGTACATTTACTCCACAACCCAGTGTCCATCCAATCAAGTGCTGTATGATTTTTCCATCTGATTTACTGTGATACAAAAAGAGAGAAGTGCTATTAACCAGTAAAGTGGTTGTGGTTCTATGGTGGCGGCCATATTAGAATACTATGTTGGGATTGGTGCGGTTGCTGAGATTCTGAGTTATATTTCAGAGTTCTGACTATGGAATGGAATATATTATAACTCACCTTTTTTAATCTACAAAAGATCTATAATTAATTTCAACAAGCATGGAGGTTTTTGATGTTTTCTTTAGCACCACCTCATAATCTTTACTGCACGCCATCTTTTGAACACTAACTGGAAAAGAGAGGGGAAATTCTTGCTACTACCAGGCTGCACTTTCCACTCACTCTCCACACAACAAACACAACATAGCAACAAAATGCTCTCCTAATGGGGCTTTGACCTGCACAGTGGGAAAGGGCCTCGGAATGCCAGCGTTAGAATAAGGGGACAAGTGTGTATGGACTGACAGGGTACTGGGATCAGTGATGCACATCGAGCTATAAGACCTCAAACCCGTCAACCCTTCAAATTCACAGTCCCGTTACTCTTTGAAGCCTCTCTTGCCCTCCCACCTCCCTAATCCATCTATGACATTCTTTTTCCTCTCTTTTCTTTCTCAACTTTCTATACGTCTTTCATTCATGCCTCTTTTTTCCTCCTCTGCTCCGGATCATGTAAAAAGAGGCGTATATTTCAGTGCATTGATAGTGGAATGCCATTCTCTTTTACTCTAGTGTGACAGTTGCCTTTCCCATCACAGGAACTAGGTTTGAAAGTCAAATATGTCTCCTGTCTGCTGCAAACCATGGGTACTTGTGACCAAACCTCAAAGGTCAGAGGTGAAATCTTCTTGTTAACAGACTTGAATGTTGACTTTTGACTCCTACATTTTAGACAGAATCCGTGAGAGCAATTTCAAAGGGTTACAGGACATTCCTGCGACATCACTGGCATTACTAATATAGGGGGGATTACTTTCTGTTTGTGTGCATGTGTGTGTGCGTGTGCGTGTGCGTGTGCGTGTGCGTGTGCGTGTGCGTGTCCACATGTGTGCAATAATGAATGCTGCTTTGCGCAACAATGCTGGCACATTCATTCCGACTGATAGTAACCATTCATGGATGCTCCTGGGTTACAAAAAAAGAACAAAATGCACTCAAATTAGACAAAGCACAATGCAGCTTCTGTTGTTAGAGTTTAACTCCCCTCACTCTGTCCCCAACACACATCTGCAAAATCATTAACAGATGTCTAAAGTGTCTCCTCTGGCCAGTGGATCACAAACACATAACACACTTTCTACCTTGCCATATAACTACTTATTTTCAGTCACCATGACTGGCTCCATTCCTTAGCATTTCCCCAATTCCATGTCCACCACTCGTGCTATTGCACTCAGACCACAAACACATGCAAATACTCACAGAGCAATACAAATAAACAGTGGCTCATTCATTCACACAGCACCCCTGTGCCGTGGGTTTTCATTGTGTTATCCTGCTCAAACAAAGCCATAATCATCAGAGACTTGCTGGATTTTTTAGTTTTCTTTCTTTTTCTATTGCATACATCTGAATTATTCACTAAAAGAGGTGGTAGCCACTTTGCAAACAATGACTTTCCCACAATTCTATTCAACATTTTGTGAAAGTAAAAGCACTCATGAGAAATGCTTTTGTTGTCTTTCCATTGTGTCTGTGAATAACATTCATTTTTTATGGCTCTTTGAGCTCATTAAGTCATACACCTTTAGCAGAAAGAGCTTGGAGCTTCCCACACCACACGGTACCCCCTTCATCAGCTGTGCCACATAATTATTACATCATAATTAGTGGTCCTGCTCTCTGGGACTGGAAAAGGTGTGCCAGGACAAGTGCTTGCCAGCCAGTTAAACAGAGTGGGAGGTGAGTGAAGGAAAAGCTGGACAGAATCAACTGTGAGACACAGGAATTTACAGTTGGTCTCATAAAGCCAATGAAAAGCAGAGCCCCCAAAACAGCAGGCATAGTCATCTGAGGGGAAAACACTCTTGATGTTGTTGATGTCAACATCACTGCAGCACTGTGCTGCTTGGTCACTGAAGTAACAATGCTGTAGCAGTAGACAATGGTGAGGATGGTACTGGTGAAGCACCATTTTTTTCCAGAGCTGAGACCTAAAGAATTTGTCGACACCACCAACAAAAAAGAAAAAATAGAAATGATCATCTGTTAGTTCTCACCTCCCTTTCAACACTTAATTTTCTAGAGCCTAGCATGAACTAGCACCACCATTAGCATTATGAAAAACTTAGGGCTAGCAGACAACTGGCTTGCTGTCTGTCCAAAGCAGAGAATGACCATAAATTCACATTTTGGGATCACATCAGAGCCAGAGAAGTGGCCCCACAACAACATTCCTGATTTGACCGAAGGCCTTTTTGTAGTGTGCATATTCTCTGTCTGCATCAGTGGTGGCTGCTGGTCTTGCAGGTGAGAAGAATCTCATTTCAGGCTCAGTTTCTGAGAAAAATTCTGCCCTGATTTCCAGTCGTAGAAAACGATCAGTTTCCTCCACAACCAAACCTACTTTGACAAAAGTGGATGAAGGAATGAACAACTGGAACAAGGAAACATGACAATTATGTAAAACTGAAACTATTGCTGTAATAGTGTTTTATATAATATCTATTAATGGAAATGGGCTATTGTTTGTTTCTGGACTTGACTTACACATGGGACTGAGTCAGAAAAGGTTCAGTTGTCTTATATATTTGATTGACTTTCAGACATCTCTAATCATCATGCATCAGCCCAGCATATATTGTGACAACCCACTGCTCAATTTCTACTCCCATTGAAGTCAATTGAAGAAAATTGCATCAGGTGATCTGTGATAAACTGATAAGCTGATTGTGAACGGACTGGTTATGTTCCAGCACACTTTTTTTGTAATGAAACAACAGTCACTGGTGCCACTGTCAGGCCAACAGTGAGGTGACAATATTCTCATGTAATGTTTCACCAAATAAGCCCACATCTCTCACTAAAACTGTAGTCAACAATACAAGCAAGCACCTAATTTTATTTAATTTAAACAGTCTGGTGCACTTTACAATAGGCCTTTTTATTGTCAAATTTATGCCAGTCATAGGTTTTCAGCCATTTGTTTCTAAAGCTTCTGACAGTTGAACTAATTTCCCTTTTCTGAAATTGGCTGACCCATGGTTACTGGGCCTCTGCAGAGGATGGGTTAATTTTGGCTATGATGCTGTTGCAGTTTATCTCTGTGCACATGAGGCATGTCGTTAGGGGTATACAACCCACTGCCCACAGAGATGGCGCTAGTGACAACGGTACATATTTCCCAAGTTTTCTTTGCTGTTTTAGAGCAGTTGTCCCTAAGACTCTGTCTCTGGTGTGCGTGATGTTAATTGGACACTCTAAATTGACTGTAGGTGTGTGTGTGAGGGAATGGTTGTTCTCTATCTATCTACAGTGATGGACTGGTGACCCGTCCAGGGTGTGGTTCCAGAGGCTCGATGACCCTCATGTAGCAGACAATGATTGAGTGAGTAATTGTTCAAGGTTTCATCTCGTTTTCAACACGACACAGCTTGCACTTCATTTTCTAGCTGCTAGCATTAACTTGCGCCAGCGTTTGTATCATGAGTAACTCAGTGCTAGCAGCCAGCTGGCTCCCTGTCTGTCCAAAGCTGAAAACAACCATAAATTCCCAAAATGAACACCTTTCACACACCTTTATAGAGTGAGAGAAGTTATGCAGAAGTTAGTGGTCATCAGGAGGAAATTCCACTGGTTGCAAAATAAGCCGGTTTGTATACAAGTCGATGATTTGATTTGATTTGATTTATAACATCCCTTAACGTATTTATTTCTATGTTACAGCATGAGCTCTATTTGGTAAATCATGGTCCCATTTTGAGTCCAACAGATTATAAATTATGGGATGAATTTCTTTAGTCACTTTTACTGCCATTTGTCTTCATCCATACAATAGGTGATACATTTCCTTAAGCTGTAAAGTGAGTTGTCATCATTCAACGAAAAATGCATCCAGGAGGCCAAGAGTAAAGAAAAAAAACACACACAGTTAAGAGCAATGCTTAGGAAGATGATTAGAAACATGGATGGTGTCTTGTGTCACCTGTAAACTGTACAGACAGTTTTGAATATCATAATTACAAGTTTAAGCCAAAATGTCTCTTCAGCTTTGAAAATGATCCACTGTACAATGATAGTGGCCGGTTTGCCTCTTCAACACTACACCGCATAACTGCAGGTTTAGAGCAGCCAGGTTTAATTAAATGACGTGGTTTCATACGTCATTTAATTAAATGACGTATGAAACCAGTGTTTCACATGAAGCATGAAGCGATAATATCTATAAGAGCTTACGCAGGATTAGTCTCAGTTACAGGTGAACACTGGGATATAGTGTGGTCGGTCCCTCCAAATCTGTCCACAGAACCAGGGGGTAGTGAGCCACTGTTACTGATCAAGACTGGAACACACTGGCACTGTTGGGACTAAAACTAATGGAGTCCTTCCATGGACTACCTCATCACTACGATTTGGCTTGGTTACAGTAGGACTGTATTAGTCGTGTGTGTGTGAGAGAAGAAAAAAACTCAAAGAGAGAGCATTAATACAAAGCCAAGGACTATTAACCACCACAGCAGCTGTTTTGGTGCTTGTGGAACCACACATTAATCACCATGTGACTGTGTTAAATCTTGCCTTTGTACATTTGTGTGTGAGTGTGTGTATGGCAGGCCTGAAAGGGTATAAATGGAGAAGATGTGGGCTCAAGATGAGATCCATCCCAAAGTTCTCTCAGGAGAGGAAATGGCAGTAAAAAAAATCCTGCATGGACAAGAAAATCAAATGTTTTGGAGCCAAATGATCCTGAATGAAAATGTAAACACAGATTAGTTGGATTTCCATGAGACATCTGAATGAGCTCCAGGTCGCTGCTGGTGCTGGCCTCTCAATTCATGTTCCGTTGTTAAATTAGCACAGTAACCACTGAGGCTTTCCAGGGGTCACAAGGAGATGAAGCAGAGGAGAAAGGGGCTCATTACAGAAACAGTAAAGGGGCTTTTTGCATGTCCTGTTTTTGTTTGTTTGGCATTTGGCTGCTGTTTACCACTAGCACATAGGGTCAACATTCAGAAGTTAACCGCTAACAAAGGTTGGAGACTGTTTGTCTGCACAGCCAAACAGTTGGCCTGGAGGTCAGGATCAGCTGTGCCCTCTGCTATTGTGTACAAGATGACTGTGTGTTGGTGGAAAATATTAAATCACATTCTGCAGCACCAACAACATACATGAACATTCCCTGCCTGAAACATCCCTCTCATAATGTGTTCATTCAGCTGTTTCATGGATAAACACTTTTAGAAGATTTACTGGTAATAAGCCTCCTGGATTACTTTTACAAACAGCTCAAAGTTAAATCCTTCTCTTCTGCCATCTCACAAACATTCATTCATCATTCATTTATTTCGCGTTTGGGGCACAAACCATCTCACACAAGCTTTTGAGCTTATATCACACGTTGCAGCAGATATGATGGAACTGTAGATGTTGAAATTAAACTTGTAGTTGATGAAACAAACACACCCAGAAGGTCCCAGAAGCAACAAGTTATGAAAATTAATCACTTTTTGGATCACAGCCCCCTGTCCATACTTATTTCATACGCAACAGATGACCTGAGGCAACCTCTCCATCTCTGTAATTCTCTGTTGATATTGATGCATTTATTACCAGCCTCTCTGTTATGCTCTTTATTTTTTATTTTTTAGGTTTCTTAGTAGTTTAAGCAGTTTTTTGTCAAAGCATCTGTTGCGGAGAAGCTCTGGCCTTGTCAACGAGATAGGTATCCAGCAGCTTTTTTTCCCTGCTCTGTAATGTAAATAAATCAAGCATATAAGAATAGACTGCGGGCAAGAAACACCAGTCACAAGGAAGTGAAGGAAGCAGCTTTTGTATACAACCAACATGGCGGTAACCAAAGAGCAGATCCTCCAATCAGTTCTTCTATTCCATTCCAGCTTCCAGCTTCACCAAAATTCAAGACAGGACATTTTGGCAACAAGCCAGTGGTATGCGATGTTAATGGGGGGGTTCTCATAAAATGATCTAATATAATTCAGTGTTCTCGGGGCCTCCCTCTCAGCTTGAAGCCCCAGCCAATTGCTTTGCCTATCCTGTTGCAGCACCCCTGCCAAACAGTTTCAGCCCATTTTTGAAATCCCAGATAACACAATTTAAAGAGATAAATTAAGCTATCATTGTCATAAACAGCATTTAGACATTGTAAATTCCCCCCCAAACACGTTATTTATACCACATACTGGCACAACTAATCCGCAGATGATTAAGTGGGAATGCTACGTATGTCCCAGCTCGAACTCTGAAGAGCTTTCATGTCAACAGATGACATCTTTTCATGAGGCATGCTTCTCCGATTTGGAATGGTGTGTTCTGCTGAAAGCCTTTTCCTGTTTTTAACTTTCAGATCATGCTGCATGTTGAAAGGACCACAGAGGACACAGCCTGCATGCATGAATCTAATCTAAGTTGACTCTCAGAAGCCATCAAAGAGATCACTGCCCCCAACTCACAATGGCCAGGTTTAACATTTGAATAAGTGGTATAGCCAAAGCAGTCACATAATGAAGGAAGTAGTCATACAAAGACGTCAAGGCTTTTATTTGAAAAGTATTCCATCTCCAAGTATGAAACAACAATTGGAGTGATGGTGGGAACTTTCCATGCAGGTTTGAAGCGGAAAACTCCTTGTATTGATGGGGTGTTAATGATGGTGAGTGGATTGCTGTTAGCCGGGTGGTCAACGATCCCAGCTGTCCCAGCTCCTTCAACCATGCCAGCTGGACGCAGCAGGGAGATGCTGAACAGATTTCCTTGTACAGTTGGTAGAATTAGGAGGAGAGGCAGAGTTGAAAAGCATCCAGGGGATTAGTGGCATCTTTGATGGCAGCAATTGAACACAGAGACAGTGGTAAATGAAGACCGTGGCACTGTTTTTCATGTGTGGACCGACAACAGAGAAAGACACAGAGCAAGATTAATGAAATGAATCTCAGTGGAATCCGTGGCGATTCATCCACGATTAGCTCAAGAGTGACACCCCTTATAATCCACCATTGCTCTCGTTTTGGATTGTAACCCACAGTGATGCATCAGTATCTCAGAATCACTCTACAGATTACCTCAATTACAGCACATTGTCCCATCTGGCGCCTCCAAAGCCCATCACTGACTGTCTGTCACTGAGTGCATCCATGTGTGAGCATGCGTGTCTATGCATGAGTGACTGTGTGAGCACATGTTCAGTGTTGTGCGTTTGCCAAATTTGCTTTTGCCATGTCAGATCATTCTCCTCCTTATCTGTTCCCACCATATGTGCCTATTCCAATAAGTGGAGTATTATTGCTGAAGGGTCGACTAAAGCCAAGAACGGGAGCTTAAGTCATTAGACATCACACTGCCACGGATAGTCGATTCAAGAGATGCCACATGCTACAATATCAATTTCAAATTTAGTTTGTTCCTCATGTCATGCATAAGGAGACATTTTCCAGATTGCCTGTCATATCATTTTAGTATCCTTTCATCTTCAGTACCCTCTCTGCATTTGCATGGTTTAGTGATGCCCAGAGTTTGGGTCGGGACCCACAGATGGGTCACAGGGAGGTGTTTGCAGGCTTTCCCAACATTTAGTCAACATGTAACTGAAACCCTTCTTCCGCAGCTAACTCCATGCAATGCCAAGAAGTGGGCAGAGACCTGAATGAGGGAGAGGAGGAGGGAGGTAGAGAGTGGGGCAGCGAGGGGGCATCGCCTAGTAGTAATATCAGAGAATGAGTTGCAGTTCTCTAACAAGGTGCAGAGGTGGAGAGTGAAAAGTTACGCAAATTTACTAAAATATTGATATATAATTGCACCTTGATCAACAAATAACATTACTGGATTTGTACATTTGTTTTAATAAATGTACCAAACAACTCTTGGAAGTTAATTATTTACCATTTCAAAATGATATAAGGTGTTACAGATAAGGCCGCAAATGAGTTGCTACAATAGGCACAAATTTGCAAATTGTTATTTGGATCACAGGGCCATCCGGTTGGTGTAGTGGTTAGTTTGAGATCAGTTTGGATCAAGGGCCTTTGTGTATGGAGTTTGCATGTTCTCCCCATGTGTACGTGGGTTTTCTCCAGATTCTCCGGCTTCCTCCCACAGTCCAAAAACATGCAATATGAGGATTAGGTAAATTAGACACTCTAAATTGACTGTAGGTGTGAGAGTGAGCTGTTGTTTGTGTCTATATGTGTCCCTGCGATGGACTGGCGAACTGTCCAGGGTCTGACCCCGCCTATCGTCCTATGTCAGATAAGATTGGCACAGCTCTCCTAGCGACCCTCCTATGGAGGGTAAAGCGGCAAAATGGATAGTTGGGTGGATTTTAGTTCACAATGGTTTGCCTTCTTTAAAAAGTAAATGTTAAATGGTCTGTATTTATACTGCATGATTCTAGTTTTGATGACCACTCAAAGCTGCTTTACACCCAGATTTTTTCCATTCACAGCCATTTACTCACACATTCATACAGCACATTTTCTACCACACATCTTTCATCTGGTCTCAACCCTCAACCTTCCAGTTGAAAGATGACCAAAGTGGGTCCCCTTATTTTATAGTGGTCAAAATAGCTGCCGTGGTCAAACAAGGACACGCAGCTTTGGAGTCATTTATCTGGTCAGGTCTGCAGTCTGAGCTTCAGAGAGAGGCAGTGCAGATAAATCATCCACAACTGATACACTGACATCTGCAGAGCAGAGATGCATACATGTAAACACAGAGGGAAAAAAATACCAGGGTGACATGTTTACATTTCCTAATGCAGTAACAGGGAAAGGCGGGGAGAGAAAGTGAAAGTGAGAACATGCATCTTGTGGTGCCTGCAGGGTTTCATTACAACAATGAGCATCATGTGCTGGAAATAAACATGACAAAAAGAAAAAAGTCCACCGAATTGTAATCAACCGTTAATCATCCTATTGCGTAAAGCTCAGAGCATCAGCACTGTGCTTGATTAGACACAGACACAGTAGAAGTTGATTTTCCCAAATACAGAACACAACATAAGGACAGAATTTTTGCTTTTCTGAGTCACGGTGATGACAAATGTGACCGTTTTGCTTTTAGCGTGGAAATCGCACTGACAAACACACGTCCAGTTTGATCAATTCTACTGAAGTTCATTGAGTTTTGTAGCCATACGAGGGCTGTGTTAGTAAACAGAGCCCTGTTTGTCACCTCCCACTGGGGACAATGTGTTTATGTGTGCGAGTGTTTGAGTGTTTTCCACTGGGGCTTAAATGGCATGGTCTTGCCTCACTGCATCTCTCGCACAAAACAAGCAATTTTTTCTTCTTTTTATCTTCTCTGTGTCTCATATCCATATATATGCATATGTATATGTACAACAGATTTTAATGGAGGCAGACAAGAGATCGCAGATCTGCATTTCCCCAACTGAACTGCGAGAGTAAGTTGATCCCTGCAAAATTTGAACTTTTCTTCTCTTAAGAAAACACTCAGTGGAAAACTTCTCAACAGAGTGGAAATAAAGAACACACACACACACACACACACACACACACACACACACACACACACACACACACACACACACACACACACACACAGGCATGTGCATTAAGTAGATGGGTTGGAAAGACCTGGGGCCTCATGTACAAATACTTGCGTGGATTTCCTCCTAAATCTTGGCGTACGCCAAAACCCAGAAACTGTCCTACGCACAAATAAATTCAGATGTATCAAAGTGTGCGTACGCATGGATCCAAGCACGTTCCCTTTGTACATCCCAAATCAACATGGAATTGAGCGCACATGCAGAGGTGCCAAACTCCTCCCTGTCCACGCCCCCATTTTAATATGCAAATCAATTTAAATAGTCTCTGAGATGTACCTCTTTGATCAAATAACAATGAACAATGGAAAGAAAAGGAATTTCACAGTCTGAGCAAGAGACTGTGAAATTACTGAGCAAGGAATGAAAACGCGCAGGGAGATTTTGTTTGGTACTCTGTCAACAGGGATAAATATGACAAAAAAAGAGGTGAGTGGGAGTGTGTGTGTGAGACTGTAAATGCGGTGGGATCCGAACAGCACACACACAGAGATAAAAAACTAAATTGTTAGATCTCAAGGTGGAGGTGAAGCGGAGGTTTCTGCTCACCACGGAAGCAAAGTGACTGCAACAGGTCATACAATTAGCTGCTCACAACACACATCGCTTGTGCATAAAGATGCCAGGATATTAAATACTTTGACTCTTGTTTATTTATTATCCCACTTGTTAATTTTTTTATTTCTCACTATTAATGAATGCAGAAGTGCGTCCGCGGCTGACATTTCCAACTTTACACCCCCTTTTACTGACATGAATACTGAACAGGGAGACAACCAGGGGCTTGTTAGAAAACTCTGTAGCTCTAATTTCACCAGCAGACAATAAAGAAAACCAAAAAACATGATATTTGATGTTGGTTTACATACGGGACAATTAAAATAAACTATTATAAACTATTTACCCACCCAGAAGCCACCCATCACACACAGTGCCAGCCTCCAGCCTGTTCCCGACCATGCCGTTAGTCATAATGAACGAGTCGTGCGTTGAACCAGGCCACCTTGCCACGATGTTAGTTAGCTGCATTTGCGCATCACATATGATTTAAACATTGATGGAATGAGAATGTTTCCTATTAACGTGAACAAATTCATCCTGTGATGGCGCTTTTATAGCAATGTGTGTGTAGTCAATAGCTCCGATTACATTAGGGAAACCGGCTCTCGCTGAAAATTGCGCTTTAATGTTGGCCTGTTTTACAGATGAACCTGGATGACTTTGGATGATTCCGTCCCACACAGCTGGCATGGCTCGGCTCAGGGTTGACTGGCACACTCCTGACCGAAATTGGCTTATGAGCTAATTATTATCATTTGCTAGTAAGTAAATACTTGTGTTCCTTAAATACTCACGTCGGATTGCACCATTTGCAAGGTGTTAATTGTTCATAAGTGTGTCTCTGATGTGCACATCACTCTGATGACTAATGTTTTCACATTATTAACAGTTTCCCAGCATCACCACTAAGTGTCACTAAAAGAACAATAGCTGTAGAAACGTGCGTACGCCAGCCATGAAGTTGGCGTGGGGCACCGCACATTTCACGTTTGACGTTAGCGTGGAAAAGGACGTACGCCACGTTTTTGTGTGTACACAACCTTTGTACATGAGGCCCCTGGTGCTCTGCTGCAGCTGTTTAATCAGGCTTTAGAATCAGGAGCAGTGTTACAAGTCTTCATCCTCACTGATAAAGCCAGATCCCTTTTTTTTTCTCTCTCTCATTTTCCAGATTCTTGGTGTACAAAAAGACTTTCATTAATCTGAGTTTTTGGAAGGTTTTGTGCAAAGTGATGTTGCCAAAAACGAACTAACACAGTAACTGGCAGATGTATCTTTAATAAAACGCTCCCTCTGACTGGAACCTTTGAATACACCTGTTTATTACGCCAGTATTTCTCTCAAATACATCAATAATTCTCTGAGGGGTTGATTCCCGGCCCTGCTCAACCACATGCCGATGTGCCCTGATGTGTGCCAAAAAACTTAAAATAATAAATGAGTGTGCGAGTGAATGGGTTTGAATTGGTCAATGGCAAAACTGTAGTGTAACACTGTGGACACAGATTTTTTTATTTTTTTTCCTCAATTGTGAATCAACTGAGCCTGGGTAACTGCTGGACATCAGTCGGATAATCTCAACGCTGATTGTTTTTGTGTCACTGTATTGAACATTTTAAACTCTCTAGCTGTGCACTAGAGATTCTAACCATGACCTAATACAAAAGTAACTGGTGACTATAAATACTATTTATCAGTGGCAGCTGGTGAAATTTTTGCCTGATACCATTATTTGTAAGATTCACTTAAATGAAAATAAATAATACACAACAGAAAGTTTTCACTTTTCAGGCATTTAAATGTTGCCCGTCTCTCCTTTAAACATGCAAACTTCTCTATCACTGTTTTGATTGCATAGCGTTGTCCATATGTGTCCTTGTCTGTTTCTTTTGCTCTTTCAGAGAAATCTTTTCAGTCTGTAATACCTGTTTGGTGGTTTTTCCATGATGAAACAGGCAATTAAGCGCTGCTTAAGTTAGCACAATTTACATAGAAGCGAGCTGAGGCATTTCCGTTTCCGGCATCAGGCCGGAAACACGACCGTGCTGTGTGTGTCTCACTATGAGTAAAAATCTACGAGAAAGACGCGTGCGCCCGAAAACTGGAAATACTTCACTTGATTCGCTGTCGAGTGATAGAAGTTAACGTTTTTAAACTACATTTGCAGATTACACATGGTAGACACAGGCTGTATAATGTGTTGCGCATTTACTTACATTTTCCATGTTTTTATTAATTATTTTAGATGATTCCTCTCTTCTTCTTCATGTGAGACTGGTGGGGCAGCGCCCTCTATGGATGGGTCACTACTGGTATTTATATTTATTAAAGGAAACATATTATCAAAAATCAACTTTTTAATAATTTTAATACTTATATTTGGGACTCAGGAGGCCCTAATCACCCTAAGCAAAGTGTGAAAAAAGATGACTCACTCATGTTTTTGTGGTCCACCTCAGTCAAGTACAGGAGATAAAACATGCAATGTTGACTACCGCGCTCACTGGGACATCACGATGAGACATTCCTGGAATTGTTGTCTCGCGGAGCTCCACTGTGTCCCTAATAAAATGCGAGCGTTCAGGCGAGGGCAATAGTATCCGGAAGAGCGGAAGTCCGTAAAGTGTTCTATTCTTGGCTGCACAGGGCAGCACAGAGTTCTACACAAACTTCCAGCCTCAGAGGATGCACGTGTCCAGTGGATACATTTTATATATGATGGCAATGTGCAGGCTAGAGTCAGCAAATTATCGCTTTTCCAAATGCTAACCGTTAGCTGCTGGAGCCTGTTTTGGCAGGGTGATGGAACTGCTATGGTGCTTCATCCTTAAAGAGCCCATATTATACCCTATTACCCCAAGTTAAACTAGTTCCTGATGCCCTAATGAACATGTCTGTGTCATGCTTTAGTCAAAATATCATAAGAATGAAGCACAATAGCAGTTCAATAACCCTGCCAAAACAGCCCTTTTCAGAATGCTTGGTTTTGTGCCTGGCCATTTACATGTGAATGAGACGCAGGTAAACACACACCCACTGCTTCCAGGGGAGTGTCGATCTAAAGCCCAATTTATACTTCTGCGTAAAGTGCTCTGCGTAGGTTACGCAGAGCCCTCTGCGTCGACGCAGAACCTGTCAGAGAGCCTCTGCGTCGTCTCCGACTGCACGAAATATTTTTTAAGTGTCCGTCACTCCGTCAAGGGACAACGGAGACGGCAAGAGTTGCGATTGGTCCTCAGGACAGGCCGAGCGAAGCTGCTCTGTGCCGGCTCACAGTGCGCTACTGAGCGTCCACAGATGCAGGGCTGATCCCCGCCGATAACGCCGCAGCCAAACTATAAATACGTCATATCTTAACACACACGGCACATGTTTAGACTCTAAATGGCCAATTTCTCGCCTCAAATTATCTTAAAACTGCGTTCCGTCACACAGAAAAGTGAGAAACGGCCACTGTTTCAACAAGAACAGTCTTTCTCTCTCTTTCTCTCTCGGTTACATTGCTCACTGTAGCCAGAAGCACAACAACCTTGCGCAGCGACCCCTACTGATCAGGCGGGAAATTGCAGCGCATGTCCGTCAGGACGCAGAAGTATAAAGGCTCGAGGCGTCTCCGTGGTGACGCAGTCGGATAACGCATTACGCAGTCGGAGAAGTATAATGTGGCCTTAACTTACTATACTCCGCCATACTGTCGCCACTTATCAACTATTGTCATGCACCGTCGTCCCAACCCCCGCTCTGTATACCCCATAGTAATGTCCGTTTACCCGTTGTTACTGCGTTTCACCGTAATGCATAGAGTGACCACGATTTTGGCTTCTCGCGATCATAAACACATTAGAATCGAAGAAAAACTATTAATGCAGTGTATGTAAATTCCTATGCTAGAAAAACACCTTGAATGCACCAGTGTTACTGCAGCTGCAAGTGGCGTGTGTGGATCAATTATGAGGAGAGAACGGTAGACAGAAAGGTAGCCTTTGGTTGAGAAGAAATGTAGGGCAACATCTAGATCTTTCTGCAGTGCTTTCAAACACGTGCTCTTCATATTATTGATCCACACTTGTCACTCGCTAAAGGCCACATTACTGTAGCGGCACGTAACTGGTGCATTTAAGGTGTTTTAGGAATTTACATACACGATCAACAACAAAGGGCTTGTGAAGCTTGTGAACATTTTTTTCATAAATAAAATATATCCACTACAACTGGACACACAAATCCTCTGAGGCTGGAAGTTTGTGTAAAACACTGTGCTCCGCTGTGCAGCCACTCTTCCCTCACCTGCACTCTCGTATTTCACAGGGACAAGGAGGAGCTACGGTGAAGTACTCTGCCTGGCGGGGTGCCAACATTCACGGTGAAATGCTCGCTATGTCGTAATTCCGCGGGAGGTTTAAACATCGCGTGTTTTATCGCCTATACTTACACTGTGGAACCACTAAAACATGACTGAGTCTTGTTTTTTCACATTTTGGGTCCCAAATATGTGAAAAAGTCTCACATGAGTCCCAAATATCAGTACTAAAATGATTAAAAAGTTGATTTTGCACAATATGGGCCCTTTAAGGTATTTTGACCAAAGCATGTCACAGACATGTTCATTAGGACACCAGGGAAATAGGTGAACTTCTATAAATAGGGAATAATATTTCTACTGTGTCAACTGATTATCTGTTGACATGTTACTGAATACCTATTGATTACTAGTAGAGAGTCAACAATAGACTGTCAAAATAAAGTGATACTCATCTGGTTATCTATTAGTAAAATTATTTAAACGAATGTTGTGAAATAGGACAAATTTGTTGGCGCAGTGATCAGGTTGGAGATGGTACAAAACCCTGAGTGATTTGTTTAAAAAGATATAATAAATATATATAAATAAATTAATCAATGTGACTGCAAAGTTTTTTTCCCTAAAACATCCAAAGGAAAGGAAATTTCAGCTGTGCGTAATGTCCACTGATTAGACTTGACATCAAACTTCACATGCTGCACTTGAAAGCATCAACAGGGACAAAGAATAATGAGACCTGGGTTTTATTAAATGCAATAAACCGATACAGACACAACGTCGTACCAATGTGCAGGGTCAGAAAAGGCACAGCACAATGTAATAATCAGACTGTGTTGTCTTCTCTCGCCATGAAAAATTAATCAAACAGCTGCTAATCAGCACTTGAAGCTCATATCCACCGTATCTGCCTTCATTAAACTAGACATGTGTATAAATGGACCCCCGTTTATAGCTTGCACACACACACCAGAACACAAAGAGTCAAATACAGTCCACTGCACTGGTATGCAGTCGCACACAAACACAAACAGGCACAGTGAAAGAGTGGATGGTCTGCAGCCGCTACAGTGTTTTTGTGTGGATGGCCGATTCCAATGGGCGGACTTTCAAAGCCGTCTCTAATCCATTTGATTAGCTGAACCCAAGAACCTGGGCTGCAGACAAAGAGCCCTTTCACACATGCGGCTGCTGCTTACAGCTACATGTGATCTCAGGAATCTGTGCATCACAAAACATTCTCCTGGATTCCAACTCCCTGTCTATCTCTCGCTCTCTTGCTCTGTGTTTTTCTCTCTGTTGCCTCAACTGGTTTAAGACACCTTCAGTGTTTTCTTTGTCCTTTTGTCTTCTGCGAAATAATAACTCATCCTAAAATGAAAGCAGGAGACAATGAGATGTAAAGACTCTCACATTCTGTCACAAAATGACAGCAGCTTGACACAATTTGGACCCAACCAGCCAGGTAAACAACCACTCTCTAATTTGTAAAATATGCATCCGATTTAAAGTTTGTTGCCCTTAAATTGTAATTTTGCAAGTCTGGTTTGGAGTCCATATTTTTATGACACCGCCATAAACATCCATCCATTGTCTACCGCTTTATCCTCAGTTTCATAAAAATGCCCTCTTCGATCCCCTCTCCTGGCCATGTGCATTTTTTTTCAAAAGTTTTGGTCGTCATCCTTTTTGAATGCTTCTGTGTTCTTCAGTTCTCTGCATTCTAAAAAATCCAGTCTGATGTTTCCACGTGTGTGTGGGTTCCTCACTTCATCTGACAGTGTTTTTTCTCAGCGTCTCTTTTGCCAGCTCTGCCATTATGAATATTAACTCACTTATTCATCTTCTACCACTTTATCCTCCACATCAGGGTTGCTTTAGTGTCAATCCCAGCTGACATAGGGTGGTGAAAGGCTTGGTACACCCTGGACAGGTCGCCAGTCCATTACAGGGCATCTAAAATTATAAATAATAATAAAAAGTGGTTTAGGGGTTTAGTGGTTACTGGTTTTTACATATATTGAGATCCATCCATCCATTTTCTACAGGAGGATAGCAGGGGAGTGCTGTGCCAATCTCAGCTGACATAGGGCGATAGGCAGGGTTAAACCCTGGACAGTTCGCCAGTGCATCAAAGGGCCACACATAAAGGCAAACAACCATTCACTCTCACATTCACACCTACAGTCCATTTAGAATGGCCAATTTACCTAATCCCCATATGTTATTGGACTGTGGGAGGAAGCCAGAGAACCTGGAGAAAACCCATGCACACACATGGAGAACATGCAAACTCCATGCAGAATGGCCCTTGTTCCAAACGGGGCTCTTACCTGGCTCTTCTTGCTGCAAAGGCAAGAGTGCTAAAAAAAAAATGTGTTCCCTACAACAGCTTTGAGCTGCTAAATATGCCTAATGCCCCTCAAAAAAGAGTTTGGGAGGCTGCATCAAGCCGGTCCTGCTACTTTTCCAAAGCTAACCACTGACACTCACTTAGCCAGTTATGATAAAATTTGCAGATAATAAAAGGGCAAAAAAACAAAGACACAACCCTCCTGAGAACATAATACTCGAGTTTAACAAGCTGGACTGCAGAAAAGGTTTCATGAAGTCATTTAATTTAAATATGTTTTAAATTAACAAACACACACATACTTACAGGAACATAAAATACTGATTTGCTCAGATTCCCATGCGTAAACCTACATCTGAAAACTACCAGCCGTGGCCATAAACAAATCTGTTTTTCAGATATGAGCAGCAGAAATGCATTCCTCCTTGTTACTTTTATGTCAACATGTCATTAGCAGCGTCCATGTGTTGCCATCTCTGGTCCTGAAGCTGATTTGGTTAACAGTAATAGAAGGGCCATCTGGTTTGACAGGGCCTCTGACATGTCTTCAGTTAAAAGACCACAGAAGGACCCTGGGAGGACAGACGTGGCCAAACACCACGTAAATACCACCGTGTAGTCAAAACATAAACACATGATTCAATGAGTTGACTATGTATTGGTGTACATGGTGATCCGAGGGCCACAGAGAACTTTCAAAACCTTTCGGTGTGAATAAGCGGTGAGTGACAAGCATTAGATCAAAAGTGTTCATTTGTCCCATCCAAGTTCCATCGAATACTTTCAGCTTTTAAGATTACAAAAAAGAAAAAGTCAGGAAAGATGGGAACATCTTGTATTTTCTTTTTATGACTTCCTTCTGGAGCCATGACTAATGTACAATTGTGCATTTCCTCTGCTGTGTTAAATAAGTATAAAGCAGCTATTTACTGGAGGTTAAAGTATTTTTTTTTAGTGTTAGTGATGATTGTGCCATGTTCACCCACTGCTCCGAGAAGCAGCTTGAGATACAGAGGCTCACCGTCACTGAATATGCCAAATGCCAGGCCTGTATGTGGTGCTGTAGCGCTGCAGAACTACACCAAAGGGGAAAGAGAGGAAGACATTGAGCATGCTCACACAACATGTGTGCTGTGTACATATGGAATAAGTTTAGTTTGAAAATAAACTTTTTCTTTGTGCTCCCTGATTTGTTCTTTGCGCCATGGTTTTTATGTTTGCGGGCGGGCCTTGGGAAGCTGCCTGCTGATTGGCTACTGATTTTTGGAGTGACAGCTCAATGGACCGGAGGTCGTCACAGGCTAACCCTGGATTTCCACTGGACGCGGAACGGCCGCGTCTCAGCAGCAGCCCAGAAGCGGCTCACCGCACCGCAGCGCTATCGATAGGAATCAGTTCTATTTTTTCCGTTGCCGCTGCTGAACCTCGTAAATTTCAACGAAGATCGCACAAGACAGGAAGTCCGACACAGAATCAAAGTAAAACATTTCCGCCCCCCTTTCAAAATAAAACACAATACGCAGGTCATATAGCTTGTCACAACTTCACATCAACATTACGTCGTGACCGGTGCTGCCAGGTCAACAGTCAATTAATCAGAGCGTCTCGGAGAGTCATAATGTATGACGAGAGACTGATTGTTGAAGTGGAGAAACATAAAATCATTTATGACACCAGATCAACAGTTCTTCCACGTCGGAGAATGAAAAGAAGCTGTGTTGTTGTTGTTTACTTTATACACACAGTCTATCGCTGGATCTCGCGAACTCACTTCGAGATTGTCGCGCGATCTTCTGTGAATACCGCTGGCTCCCAAGGCTCCGCGCCGCTGCCGTAACGCGCCCGGTTGGGATTGCCGCCGGGCAGAGGACGAAGCAGAACCGCGCCGCTGCCGTTCCGCGGCCGTTCTGCGTCCAGTGGAAATCCGGGGTTAGAGTCGCTGTCTGTCTTGTACTTGTTCTCCGATGACATCGAACAAAATAACTGTAAATATCTAACGTTTAAAATCTGACAAAAGTTAGATATTTACAATCATTTTGTCGGATGTTGACAAGAAAAAATTATGAATTCAGTGCTGCTGATTACCTGTCAACCTCAATCTCATACAACAACACTTCACCAATACTGAACTATCACTTTAAGAAAAAATAGACAAACACAGATGTTCTTTATGGGGCTCTGATGGAAGAAAAAAAAACTAAAGGAGCAATTTTCATGACAGCTATAATAAATAAATAAATAAATAACAGCACGTCAAAACGTTTCATGAAGTGTGCATTGGGTATCATCCCCTAAAGACCAATTTCAAAGGTGTGTTCCACAATTTAGTAGATTGTTCCAGGCAAGAGCACTTGAGAAAAAGCAACCATGTGTGAGTGTGTGCATGTGCATTTGTGCATGCGTGCGTGTGTGTGCAGCAGTTTTTATGTGGCACAGAGGAGAGGCAGATCTGGGTTAGGAGTGCTGGTATAGAAGCAGGCACTCTCTTTCTCTCATCTCCTGGGTCCATTTCCGCTCCGCTTGAGACAATGAGACATTACAGCTAGTCTTTAAACATACCATCGCTTCTCGGTTAAGGTTCCGGCACCAGTGAAAAAAACTAAAATCAAGGAAATAGTTAATTAAAGACATGGAAAACGCATCTGATGGACGGGAGAAGAAACAAGAGTGTTGTGTTTTTGCTTGTGTGCCGATATGTGTGGTAATGCCCGTGACAGATTTTTATCTCAAAATAAAGCTGTATAAACAACATCTGTACACTATATTCTCTGTTCGAGAAAGATGTTTGGCATCGGAAGGCATATAGTGTACAACAATGGCTTTTGCTTATCGTAAGACACCTTCTGTGTTTAAAGTTTTAGAGATAAACCACGAAGTGTATGGTGTGACAGCCCAGCAGAGATATGCAGATTTGGCAGGTAATCAATCCACCCTCCCTCTCTTAGAGTTTTGTCTCTCCCTCTGTGCTCCCAGCCAACTGTGAGTCTGTCTAGCCAGTCAGCGTGAGACATCTGGGATACATTGGAGCCATGAAAAAGAGCAAGGATATGTACTGTATGTGTGTGTATGTGTGTCATGTATAGGAATGGTGACAAGGTAAGTAAAACAAAACGTGTATATATATATATATATATATATATGTATATCTATAGATCCACTTTTTGAAATCTATTGATTGCACTTTTTATTTATGTACAGGTTACATGAACCATTTAACAAAAAGCCTAATCAAATAAAATGTGAGCGCATGTCAACATAAGTGCGTTATTTACACAATGCACTGTATGTCATTTCTCTAATTTGATGACGTAGGGAAACAGCGTGGGATCATGGGAATTGCTGTCCTGTCTGGAAACTATAGCCACAAAAGTGTCCCCATGTCTGTTCATATCAGTTTGTTGAAAATAAACCTTCCGAAGATCATCCAGTAACAGTGTCTACACCATGAAACATCACTTAATCTTCCAAGGTGACGTCAGCAGTCACAAGTAAAACCTCAGATAGTTATGATTAAGTGTTCCATTCAACCGTCCACACTGAGCCACAGCTAATTACCCTGACCTGTCATTTCAATTTGTGATGGATAGTTTAAGTATTCCCATGACATTGTTTAGAAAGCAAGAAAGAAATAAACACACTCATTTACAAATATGTGAAGGATATTAATACCGGAAGTTCCAAAACAACACAGGAAGTCCAAGTTAAATGTCAAGGCTTTGAGTCGAGTTTCAAGTCTCAAGTCATTGTCCCATATCTGACCAAAACTAAATAAATATTTAAATATACAACAACATATATACATATATATATATATATATATGTATATATATATACATATATATATATATATATACACACATATATATACACACATGTATATATATATATATATATATATATACACATGTATATATACACACATGTATATATATATATATAAAACTTTAATCGCATGCCATATATCATCAACTGAAATTTGTGCCACTTATTAAATCGCTCACTCTGTTGCAGTCCATTGACGAAAAAACCATAATTTTATATCACAGAACGCAATTTGTTGATCCACAGTATCTGAAAAGAAAGAAAGAAAGAAAGAAAGAAAGAAAGAAAGAAAGAAAGAAAGAAAGAAAGAAAGAAAGAAAGAAAGAAGTAGATGCAAAGAAAGAGGAGGAAAGGGAAGCAGAAGTCAGTAATGCAACATTACTGTTCGCAACTGCTGTAAAACTGTTCCCTGCCATGTTTTCACTGAGCTCCTGCTCCTGGTTGCCTCTCAGGACAGTCAACTGTATGAAAGCACTGACTATGCATAAGTACCTCACACAACCTTCAAATATCCTCTGCTATGCCTTTAATCTCCATGGGAGATTTGTGAAAGCCGCCCCAGTTTGTTGGATTTGACTGAAAAGAAAATCATTCTTCAGTTTACTGTATTTGGCTCTGGCTTCATACGAGCCAGGATGAGTTATACAAATGTCTTTTTTACAGGATATTTAGTTTCCAAAAGAAGTGTACAATTTTTAAAGGCTTCTGCTTCAGAAGTAAATAGTTATTTGTTAGAAGCAGCCACTAAACAGTAGAATTCCCTCAAACAGTTGGTCGATGATACAATATAATGGACCGGAACTTTGGGACTCAGATAAGGTCATGAATCAGTCCTCCTTTCACTCAAACCTCTGTGAACCTTTGTGAACAGGTTAAACCAGGTGTGGCTTGTCCAAGGTTAGATGTGGATCCTAATGCAGGGGGACAGATGTGTTTAGTGGAGGGGAGGTGAGACTAACACGGTCTGACACCTGGAGCCTGTGGAGATGATGAGGATATTTGGACATGCCTGTAACCTGTAATCCCTCTATGCTTGGTCTTCTCGTGTGAAGAGTGAAATCAGTAAACTAGTAAATGTGTCCTAATATCACCTGACATTTTTACTTAAAATATCTTCCCTCCAGCAGCTTTTTTTGCCGTGAAACTCCAAGCACACCTGCCTCATGGCACCAAACACCTGCTTGGGTTTAGTCATCAGACTGACACAGCATGTCAAAGATGAGATGATGACTGTTGATTCAGTGTGTTTTCATAATGGAATAAAAATCATAACAATATTACTACTTTGTTGTCCTCTCGTGTCCAATATTTGTTCAAAATGAGATAAGATTCTCCAACGCCACTCAGGTCAGGTGAAAGCTCAACAAAGAGAGTGTAGGCAGGCTGAACGCAGATAGCGAAAAAAAAACTCCTGGTACATTATGACATTTATTAAGATAGCCTTCACATCTATAACCAATAATTGATTGTCTCTGATTTTGGTTTTTGCTACGAACCATCCAGAACTCTCAGATTTTAAATCAAGAGTGAAGACTTTTCCGATTGCCCCTGCATTTCAGTAATTTCCAATACTGCACTGTAACCTCTATTCCTTTGATGCTCTTGATTTTATCTTTTTTTTTATCTTTTTATTTTATTTGTATCTATTTTATTTTTTAATCCTAATCTTTAAATTTTACCTGCTTGTTTTTAGTTTTAGTTTTTACTTTGATGTCATATCTGATTTTAAAAATGTCTCTTTTCTATGCTTTTAATGTTTTATGTAAAGCACTTTGAATTACCTTGTTGTTGAAATGTGCTATACAAATAAACTTGCCTTTGAATGTTGGTATCGATCCGATACTGATCCAATACCGGTCAGTATCGGCGATACCGATACGATAACGATACTTACGGCGCTCCTTTCACGCAGCTCTGTCCTTCTCATTTGTTAATTATTAGTTGATAGTAATTCATCCAGGACAGTTTATAAGTAAAATACTTTAAAACAGTGCACACAATTGTCACTTGAGAACTAATTAAAACAAATGATCTCCCTTCATTGCACTTCTTTTCTTAAATAAACAAAGTGTAAATTATCATTTCACACCAAATGTTACAAACTAATTATTTTCTTTCAAGTAGAATACAAAACTAAATACAAAAAAGAAGCAACATTAAAATAGCATGTTTCAATGGAATAAATGTATTATTTCAAGGTCTTGGCATACTTTATACTTTATTGAGTTGGCTAAAGTAACAAATTACCAGTTGCACTCAAAAGTATGTATTATCCAATGTCGAAGATGGCCAAACTATTACTTTCACCACTAATATCTACCTGGATATTCTCTGCCAAACTGAAAGGCCTCTGTTAATGACCGTTGCCTCTGGGTCAGTGGTGTGGCTCTGTCGGGACCAGGGGGGTGGGGGGTTTCTCTCACAAACCTGACAGTATCTGTCCCTCCTGAACTGCTGTCCAACAAGTCATGCAATGACTTTGCAGATGTTTTGCAGATAAAATTCAGGGGATAAGATAAACAGTATGTGGCTCCTTCTCAGGCTCCTTCTTGGTAAAAAAATGTTTAAAATCTACAACCTGCTGTCTTGATGTGCTGCCTCCAAGCTTGCTGAAAGATGTCTTTAACTGTGTTGCTCCACATGTATTAAAGATAGTAAACACTTCTCTTCTCTCAGGACAATTTCCCAAGGCCCTGACAACTGCAGTGATCAAACCTCTTTTGAAAAAAATGATCTGGATGCCTCATTAATAAGTAACTACAGACCCATATCAAACCTTGCATTTTTGTTGAAGATCATTGAGCGAATTGTTTCAACAAAATCAACAAATTCACTCTTTCATGACCCAAACCAATCTCTTCAGTGCTTTCCAGTCAGGTTTTTGACCACAGCACTGAAACTGCAGTTATTAAGGTATTAAATGACATACGTCTTAATAATGATGCATCGAAAACTTCAGTGTTGAAGGTGTTACTGGATCTCAGTGCTGCATTCGTTGATCACAACATGCTGCTCCAAAGACTGGAGAAGTGGGTTGGAATTTCTGGTACGGCGCTAAATTGGCTCAAATCTTACTTAGAAGATCGTGACTTCTTTTTCTCACTGGGTAATTGTGAATCTGAGCGAACAAAGATGACGTGGGGTCCCTCAAGGCTCCATTCTTGGGCCACTTTTGTTCAACCTCTACATGCTCCCACTGGCCCAGATCATGGCGTATCATATTATCCTACCACTCATATGCTGATGACACACAACTCTCTTGGTGTAGTTATGGACTCAGACCTGAATTTTAACAGCCACATAAAGACCATCACTAAATCAGCCTATTATCAATCAAGCAGCTGCAGCTCATCCAGAATGCTGCTGCCAGAGTCTTGACCAACAGCAAGAAAATGGACCAAATCATACCTGTCCTTAAATCATTGCACTGGCTCCCTGTGTGTCAAAGGATCGAGTTTAAAATCCTGCTACTGGTCTACAAGTCACTGAATTGTCTAAATGCCTAAATACATTAAGCTTCTATTGTTATGAATACAATAGCGGTGGACCCGAAAGCAGACTGAGACGGTTGTAAAATGATAAACAATAATATTTATTTTCATAAAACGATAACATAAAGCGACTTCACAAAAGCGGAAGCGAACGAGAGATAGAGGGAGAGGGAGAGAGAGAAATGCAGCTGTGACAGGTTTGGCTCGGCGATCTGGCAGCGTTCCTTTAAGGAACAGACTCACGGAGAAGTTGGTGTGAGTAGGAGAGATTCCCAGGAGCATAGGGAATGCAGGCAAGGACCAGAGGCTCTCAAAGGTGCAGGAGACGTGGCGACCTGGAGCGAGGAGAGACGGGTGAGTATCCAGCGAGCAGGTAAGTTTAAAGAGACAACTAGGAGCATGACTTTACCAACTGACTGTGAACAACGATCTGACGCCGGTGAAGAGGAACGCTCCGCTTATAAGTCCTCCTGATTGCAGATCAGGAGCAGGTGAGGCGGAGCCGCGCAGGTGTAGACAATCACCGGCGTCTTGAGAGAATGTAGGTCAACCACGCCCCCTGCAGAGAGAGAGAAGGGGAGAGCACACAGCAGCAGCAGCAGCAGAGAACAATAATAATAAAAATAGTGCTGAAGATGTGGGTGAGATCGTGACATCTATTGTCCTCACCTATGGAACAAGCTCCCTGAACACCTGAGTCGTGCCAGCTTCTTTAAATCAGGGTTGAAAACATTATTGTTTACTGCAGCTTTTCTGATATTGCCACTTTAACTTTCCTTTTTAATGATTTTAATAATTTTCAAGTAATGATTTTAAATTGCATTCCAATGTTTTATTAATTTCTGTTTGATTTTAAATTGTTTAAAGTTTTAAATTGTTTTAATTTCTATAATTGATTTTTTTCAAATTGATTGTGTTTTAATTTCAAATGTATTTCCTTGCCTGTAATAGCCTTGCAACTGGATCTGGTTGCTGCAACCGAGGAATCACACCTGCAAAGTGGTTATTAATAACCAAATAACCTAATAACAAAAAAAACTAGGACTAGTTGTGAAAGGGCCCTCGTCCACACAACTTGGGGAGTGCAGCAGTTCCCTGACCTCACTGTGTCCCTCTCTCAATAGTCGTCTCGCTATATATTTTTATTCAGGGACACATTTTGTCCCAAATTCCATTAATTTATTTACTTGTCAAGTTTTGTGTAAATGCGACTTTCGAGTCCATCACATGGTCACAGAGAGACAAAAAGCAAGCATTCAATGTCACACTCACTTTAGAGTGTTGTTCAAAATGAGATAAGATTCTCCAACATGCCTAGTCCCCACATTGCACGTGATTGGACAGAGAAATTGGAAATTTGATCTGACTGGATATTGAATTTGAGTTTTTCAGTTCAGTTTTCAGTTTTCAGTTCACGATTAAATATCAAATGACTCATCATATTTGACGACTGTGAGAAATATTATGCAGTTCTGTTCATGTTAAAGATTTTAGAAGTTTGAATTTAAAGGTGCAATTTTAAGGTTAATTTTGTTGGAGCACTGAGGCCTTTTTAGGTAGAGAAAATGGATACATATGTCTAGAACATATGTACTAAGTTTGGCGGGGCTAGCTCAAATATGCTAGGACGAGTTCCTTCAAATGCATTGACCACATACATACATTGTCATTTTCGTTTTTTTCCAAAATGGCCAACTTCTGGGTGGGCTGAGCTAATGGAAGTACTTAGAAATTTGTTTGGAATCATGAGAATAACAACTGTAACTATTAGTAACTACTAGACACAAAAGAAAAAATCCAAAATGTTGCGTTTTATGCAATTTTGACAACTTTATCTTACGTCAAAAATTCCCAAAAGATTCCTCAAGAAAATTTGGACTAAGCCTAACACACACCAAATTTTGTCCCGATCGGACTACTTTTGTTTGACCATTTGACCTGGGGGCGCTATAGAGCCCTATAGAGCTACGAACAGGTTTGTGCCCTATTCCACTATCGAATTTTTCACCAACCCAAATTCCTTGCCAAATTTCAAGAGTTTTTATGCATGTTAACCGCCTCAAAAATTAGTGCCACATCGGAGAAAAATAATAATCTCCTCATACACGAATACACGAATGTGCCAGGAGCCATTGGCCGTTGGCCCTGGCACATTCATGTTCGGGCCCTAATAATATCAGTCCTCGATCTGGATTCTGCAGCCACCGAGCCAAAGACCATTGTCTGAGGCCATGAGAAGGGCATTGATAACTTTCTGTGCTATGATATAATCTAAGCTCCGATCTCCAAACAGACTGTTTCTTTGCAATTATTCACATAACTGATTCAAACTGCCTTCTCCTGGATTTTGGAAATGAAGGGAACATCGGATATGATTTTGTAATTTGCTTTAAGGTGAAGTAAGTAGTTTATAGTGCCATCTAGAGGAGAGGCTGAAATTTACAACAAAGAACTGCTCCTCTGCTCACCCCCTCCCTTCCCTGAGCGCTACGGTATCCTCAGCCGGTCAAATGTCGTCCTCGTTGTCTTTCTCCGTATCGGCAGATGAGGTTCGTGAAGTGAGGGAGAGGGCGAGCTACCGCGGCCGTAGCAGACGAAGCGGAGAGAGTGGAGGCGGGACTTCCGCTACAAGTAAATCGACGCTTGATTTGTTCTCTCGTGTTTGTCCTTACAGGCTCCGGTAGAAACAAGGCGTCTCGCTGCTAACAGTGGCAATGCAACTGCGGCCCGCGACCATGTTATTTTACATGACTTTTTGAAACACTACGAAAATGAAACAAAAACTATTATACAGTCGACTAGACAATGCAGGAGCACTTAATATGTATAAAAGAGTGGATTTTGGGTTATATAAACCCATAAATACTACACAGTGTCCCTTTAACTGTTTTTTTAAGTCAGTAATTCCACAAGTAATTCCGTAAAAGAGTTGCCAAGAGCTACTAATGTCTGGTCCAGGCTGGCTACAGGGGATTGACTAACAATTTGGATTCTATTGAGCAGAATATCATTTATAAAAATCATAAAAAATCATACAATTTAAACATGAACACTGTGATTTATGACAGTGTCACCAACAAAGGGTGACAGCTTCAATTTTTAAAGATAACTTTAGGTTAGGTTCTCCTACATGCATGGAAGGTAAAGTTTGAGGTAAAGCCTGCCCCACACAAGAGAATAACTAGATAGATATAGGTCCTGGTCCAGCCTTTCCTACAATCGTGGGTACCTTCCAATTTTAGGCGGATTTGTACAGATTATCTATCTAGTATCTTTTTTCACAGGCACCTCAAAATATTTCCATGTCAGCATGTTCCACTGTGACAAAACAGGATACAACAACAAGTGCTGGAGTTCATGACTGAAGGGTTCATCTTTGAGTTGTGGGCAGTGACAGATTGGAACAATGTTCATCATCTCTGCCAGAAGTCAGGATCCACCCAGAAATCACCAAGCAAAACACAATAATTCAACAAGCTTAAACAAACAATCCCTCTCCCTCTGCAACCACACTTACAGTACATGTACTGTACACACACACAGAGAGCAAGAGAGAGAGAGTTTAACCTAGCTTCAATGCTTTTGACAGATCTTTCTTGCTGTTGCATGAAATGTAATATGTTCTCACAAATCCTTGACTGTAAAAATCATTGCTGGTACCCTGCATTATAGAGCCGCGTGTGAAATAGGACACAAGCAGGTCTCAGCGAAGGTGCAAGCTCGGTTGTTTTACAGCTAGATTACTGCTTCAGATGTCATCCCTCCCATTTTTTTTAAGGTGGACCTAAAGAGAAACTACTAAACAGAGTGTTCTGAACAGGACTGTTTTAGCAGGGTGATTGAACTTCTGTGGTGCTTCATCCTTCCATAGTATTTTGATCAAAGCATGTCACAGACATGTTCATTAGGACACAAGGGAACTAGGTTAACTTGGAGAAATAGGCTATAATATGACTCCTTTAAGCAGATTTGAGTGGTCATCAAGACAAAGCGCTATACAGATAAGGTAATACATTTTACTATACCAGTAACCATTTTACCATTTACTATAAACATGCCAGAACAGTCTTGTCATGGACTATGCCCATGTGTGGGACCAGTGGGGGGGCGCTGTCTATTAATCTGTCTCCACAGGCGTTTGGCGCCATTCAGGGCTGCCCCGGAAGAGATCCGGGAGTCTGCAGATGTGTGGTTGGTGGAGGAACAGAGGAGGCGGGGTCTGGACACGTGAAAAGGGAGCAACAGGAAGAACAAGAGAGACGAGACACGACAGGAGCGGGAAAAGAGTGTGGTGCGACTGGCGGAGCAGGAAGAGAAAGCGAGGTCCAGCCTATGGCTGGACGAGAGAGGGTATGCAGCGGCGGAACGAGCCACAGACGGCGCTGGTTGGCTGCAGGATACAGGAGAGACGTATCGCGGGAAACGTGGAGGGGTTGAAGTGAGCTTTGCCCCTCCTCCGAGCCAAGTACCGCTTTTATTTCACTCCCCTCATCATCACCTGTTGTACAGACGGGAAGACAGAGAAACCCCTTGATTGTATTTATTACTATTTGGTTTGGACTTTATTTTGCATGTTTTAGTTATTATTTCCAAAGGGGTTTCTCAGGTTTTAACCCAAAGTATTGACTGACTATTCTCTGTACATGATAGTTTATCATAGTCTCAGCCTGCTCTTAGTATAACCATGTTTTAATAAATATACTTTGTTGTAACTTCCTGCTTGTGCTTGTTTGTGGCCAGTGGCTCCCCAGAAGAGACCTCATTCATTCAGTTTGTATTCTTATCACTTATTCATTATGTCAATCCACATCCGTTACAATTGCTGTTATATATCTGCTCCTGGGGCCTCATGTACAAAGGTTGCGTACGCACAAAAACGTGGCGTACGTCCTTTTCCACACTCACGTTCAGATGTATGAAACGTGAATGACCGTGGAAATGTGCGGTGCCCACGCCAACTTCATGGCTGGCGTACGCCCGTTTCTACAGCTATTGTTCCTTTGGCGACACTTAGTGGTGATGCTGGGAAACTGTTAATAATGTGAAAACAAGTAGTCATCAGAGTGATGTGCACATCAGAGACACACTTATGAACAATTAACATGTTGCAAATGGTGCAATCCGACGTGAGTGAGTATTTAGGGAGCGCAAGGATTTACTTGCAAACGATGATAATTGGCTCATAAGCCGATGCGGTCAGGAGTGAGCCAGTCAATCCCGAGCCAAGCCATGTCAGCTGTGTGGGACGGAATCATCTGAATGTCATCCAGGTACATCAAACTCCCATACAATGCTGTAAAACAGGCCAACATTAAAGCGCAATTTTCAGCGAGAGCCGGTTTCCCTCCGGTTTCGGAGCTATTGACTGCACACACATTGCTATAAAAGCGCCTTCACATAATTTGTCTACGTTAATAGGAAACATTCTCATTCCATCAATGTTCAAATCATATGTGATGCGCAAAAACAGGTAACTAACATCATGGCAAGGTGGCCTGGTCCAACACATGACTCATTCATTATGACTAACAGCATGGTTGGGACCAGGCTGGAGGCTGGCACAGTGCGTGAGTGGTGGCTTCTGGGTGAGTAAATAGTTTATTCTTTTAATTGTCCCGTATGTAAACCAGCGCCGTGCACATTTGGGCATGTGCGCATTCACATATCATGTTTTTTATTTTCTGCTGGTGAAATTATAGCTACAGAGCTTTCTAACAAGCCCCTGATCGTCTCCCTGTGTTCAGTATTCATGTCAGTAAAAGCGGGCGTAAAGTTGGAAATGTCGGCCGCGGCGCACTTCTGCATTCATTAATAGTGAGAAATAATAAAAAAAATTAAACATGAGTCAAAATGTTTAATATCCTGCCATCTTTACGCACGAGCGATGTCTGAGCAGCTGATTGTATGACCTGTTGCGGTCACTTTGCTTCGGCGGTGAGCAGAAACCCTCGGCTTCACCTCCACCTTCAGATCTGACCATTTCTTTATAATCTCTGTGTGTGTGTGTGTGTGTGTGTGTGTGTGTGTGTGTGTGTGTGTGTGTGTGTGTGTGTGTGTGTGTGTGTGTGTGTGTGTATGTGTGCGTGTGTGCGTGTGCGTGTGTGAGTGTGTATGTGTGCGCTTCTTTCAAGCATGTTTACAAAATAATTTTGTCCAGTACAGTGACTCAGTGTTTCCTGAGTGTAAACAGGCACTGGAAGCTTGTGGTACTCGTTGGTGACAGTGGCAAACAGAGGCAATGCAGTTCCTTTGTATATTTATGGTCTCTCTGTTGCAGTCATCTGCATTTATAAGTGTCATAACCAGACCACCCAACACAATGTCACAGACAGAGATCAAACATGGTTTGGAAGTGAGAAGGAACAGAAACAAATGTTTGAAGTCATAAAACACTGAAGGCTTAACACGGAAATAACAGGACAAGCAGCATTTCCCATTCATTTTGTGAACTGTGGTGGCTCACATCAGTTTCATTCCAAACCAAAAGCTTTTTCCCCCTAAATGTAACAACATAAGCAATTTGTAACATGTTTTCGTTCATTACTGCTCTGCAGCGCTGGGTGCAGCTGTATTTGCATTGTGCACTCTCACATCAACACATGATCCCGCTATTGTCCATCCAAGTTTTTACTGTCCGAGCTGACAGCTGCAGCTGCATTGTGACGCAGCTCTCTCAAGGAGAGCATGTACGTGGTAGTGCAGTCTCTTTTTATTCAAAATGATTATGAATGTGGAGTGAAGTTCACGCTTAAGCTGCAATGATCTGGCCCTAAGTACCCCTATCTGGGTGACGAGATCCCAACAAAGTCATTGTGGGACAAAGATAATATTTATGTCGGACAATGTGGGACACTCATTACCCGTGCTCTAACCCTAACCAAAGTTTTGGTAACTTTGGATATACTTAAAAGACTGCTACCTGAGGACCTGAGGGTTCTCGATGGTTATAACTTAAAAGCAAATCTGATAAATAAGTGTGTCAGTGTACAAGTGTAATGGTTTTAAAATGGGTGTAATGTGTGCTCTCTTTCTGGTCCTTGGTTCATTGGAAGACCAGAAAGAAGAGCATTACAATTATCCAATCTACAAGTAATAAAAGCATGACTCCGTGCCTGTGTTGGCCAGAAACACAATCTGTCTGATTTTGGCAATGTATTTCAGGTGATAACAAGCAGTTTTGGTTGGGGTTTTTTTTATGTGTGTTTCAAGGCTGAAATCTGAATCTGAAATCATACCAGGGTTTCTCAGTTGTTTGGATTGTTTGGTTAGTGTTGAGTTACTTTAGTTCATACTTAGTTTCTCCATCTGGCTCCACAAAGGAAGTGAGGCAACAGCGACAGTGAGCGAGTAAAGTAAGACGTTTGCAAACAGTTTGGAGTTTGACTAAAAACACAAAGAAGCAGCCATAGAGAGTTTCAGAAGTGAATTGTGTGCAGTGCACGCATCACTCACAACCTCCACCAAAATATATGCTTGTCAGTTAACTTTAGTTGTTACCAAGGGGAAACTTGGACTACAAAATTAGTAATTAAAACTGACAATATCTATCAAATGCTTTCTTATTGTCTTGGGTGTTTTTTAGTGTGGTGGTTTTAGTAGTTAGCACCTGAGGGATTTACATTTCAGCGTTGTGAGGAACAACACACACAGCCTCCACTAAATTCTATAATTTGTCCCTAAATAGTCTTAATATAATATCAACCACTACAAAGATCCCCATAGATGATACACTGCAGTTTTAAATGTCAGTTTGACTGGAGATTTGAAAAGAAATAACAGCTTAGTCACTGGACTTTCTAGACACAAATCACATTCTTCATCTTTCCATGGATGCACATCCTCTCAGGAAGCTGACTTTGTTCCATCCTGTCCCTTCAACATGATCTGATTCCTCCAGCTTCCGAGCCTCTGTGGGGAGCCTTGCAGTCCTGGAATTCCTGAATGCCAAATTCTGTTCAGGACATGATCTCTTGTCCAGTGTTTTTCTAGTAACTTGTCCCCGATCAGAAGAGTCCTTCAGAAGTCGTCCAGTTCATCACTGCTCTAATATCATAGTCCCAGGTGGGAAGCTGTCCTGCAGAGGGCCAGTTAGACTCACTGTTACACAGTTCACTGACTCACAAACATCTTGTGACCCATTCAGCTGTTGTTCTTGCTACCTGCCACACTCTCCTTTCTTTTTTAAATTATTAACTAATACACATTGGCACAAGTTGTGTTCCTCCACCGGTAGAGTTGACCAGAGAGTCCCAATTTTTGTTTTGCACAAACAAGATCCCAATGCTGTTGTGGCCTCTGACCTTGATTATTGAGTTCAACCACTGCATTGTGGTTGAACTCAATAATCGCTTTCTCTCTCTCTCTCTCTTTGTCTCTCTCTGTGTGTCACCCTGTCCTGCTCTCACTCTAAATTCACCAAATAACCCTTTTGCCTTTGTTCATCAACCTTTTTGAGAACGAGAGCTACCTGAAGGGTAGAGAATAATATGCTATCAAAATAACATTTTATGGAATTTACCTTTTCAATAATGAATATTATGCATTCAATTGCATACATATTAATTGCAGTGCTAACTGCAATCATCACAGTTTTTATAAACAATACAAATTATATTTTACTAATCAACCATATGCAAGTGAAGTGAAGTGCTTTGTTTATCTATGTTCTATGATCTACTGTTATAATCCTGTTGATGGGAAACAGAGTGCCACACCTCTGTTATGTTCTCTACAGCAAGTGTAGTTGCTAAGGCATCACAGTGACCATCTGGGTCAACACAATCAAAGTTCTTCACAAAAAGCCTTGCAACACAACAGCAGTCTTGGTAACACCTCTGGGTAACTTCTTCAGGATGATGGAGAGAGAAACATGACTTACTTTTGATCACTGGGATTTATCCTCTGCTTTAGGGCTGCAGTCGCAGCTGATATAGGGTGGGGTACACCCTGAACAGGCCACAAGTCCATTGTTGGGCCAACATCCTCAAACTCCTACCTATAGTCCATATAGTGTATCCATTCACCTAATGCCCATGTTTTTGACCAAATTACCCAGAGAGAACCCACATAGAAAGGCCCTTGGTTGGACCAAAAGTGCTATCCACCACATTACCTGATAAACAATGTATGTGAAAACAAGGTTTACCCCATTCCACCCACAGAGTATTCTTCTATTAGCTTGTGCAAGGTTTGGCGAGGGCAATCTCTTTTGCGACTCAGTTGAGGCATCAGTGACAAATAATGTGTATAGCACTTTTCTAGTCTTTGACCAATCAACCAAACCCTGAGCAGCAGTCCCGGCGCCAGCTCTGTACAGAACAGGCTTTTATCTAGCAGGGACACCCTGCGAGCCAGGTAACGATTTGTGCTATCAAATACGTAATTGTACGGTTTACGGATTGTTCTTACCAATAAAGATGTTACGTTTAGGGTTGCACTGAAAATTTGGCGATGTTGTGATGACGCATGCAAAAAACTCGCCAGCACGCGACTGTCTATACGAGCTTAGAGTCTGTCTAAGATCAGTTTGGAACACCAATAAAATGGTTCCAACAAGATGTGAGTACTGTACTGTGGAACAGCGCCTATTAAATGCTGGAAAGTCTCTTTGCGCAAAAACGGAACTTGGCTGAATAAAGTGCAGATCAGGGGCACAATCTATAATATAATATATTATAATTGCAATGCCTTGACTTTAGTGAGTTAAGCACACCATAACAATAAAACAGACCACTTACAAAAATCCAAGCTAAAAGCCTGGTACAGCAGATGCGAGCTTCGGCAGGTGCTTCTCGGCTTCTCCAGTTCTCCTGCTGCTGCCAGGCTCCAGGGACGCGAACGGTGTAGTTTCTGGCTTTTTCAGCCATCTGCGAATGCCCATTCTGAATGAAAATATAGCTGGTAGCTTGTGCTTGAAAATCTGGGAGTTTTTTTTTTCTTGCGGCGGGAAGACGTGCTGACAACATAACGGAAGACAAAAAAAAACATCCCCCCCCTCTGTTTTTTTTGACAAATCGCACCCTGAATATGTATATTATATTATAGTCTTATAACTTCCACTGGTGCAACAATGATTGGAGATACTTTACATGTTTCCTTTGGTATCACAGACTTTTCTATTCAAAATTATGTAAGTGGTCTGTCTCCTCTCTGTAATGTCTCTGGTGCAGCCCCTTGCTAGTACCTCTTCTTAAAGTCCAAGGTTAAGCTGATCTGTCAAGGCAGGGTCACTCATATGATGACATAATGATCCAGTATTTTCGATGTCTCCGGGCCTCTTGTCAAGAGAAATTTCCAATTATTCAAGCAGGTATTCCCAAGATCTCGACCTGAGTGGGAACAGCTTCAGCATGTGTATGAGACGGCAGGAGGCTACACTGTATGTGTACATGTGGGTTGAGGCTTAGTCATACTCACTAGAGCATAATGGACTGCACACACACAGTAAATCCTGTGTCACAGAGGACTGAGAGAGCATATATTGGCAAGATTATTTGAAAAACACTGGCCATACATCTGGTTAGACTCTGCATTAAGGTGAGTGTGTCATTGTTTTACTGAATTACAGAGCCACACTGACATGGATTGAGACATATGGCAGCCACTGGGCCCTTTTTGCCTCTGTTGAGCCCCAGTTTATCTTAGGTTTACATGACAGAAATGACTAATCTCAGTATAATGAAAGCATCAATCAAAGACGTATGTTCTTTAAAGGAGGTGTGAGGGCGTGCTGACAAAGCGCCTCATTTGGGCAACCTATATTTGATATAGATGATATCAAGGACATAAACAAGCCATTGTTGCTATTTAAAAGATAAAATAGGACACAGAGATGTGTAATACTACTAACACAGTATTATTCTATTATTTCATAGCTTCCTTCATGTCTCCTTCAAGCTTGGGTCATCTACTAGAGGAGCCACTCCTCATAGCCCCTAGTGCTCCTACCACCATGGGGCCCACAGTTGCATCTTCGCTAGCTCATCTTCCAGTCCCTTTCCAGTTATTTATCAATCTACTTGTGTTCCTTCTTCTTGATTTCCATGTAATAATAATAATAATAATAATAACTTTATTATAGAGACATCCCAGCCAGAGGCAATCACAGCCCCCAGCGCAGACGGCTCCCACCATATCTATGGGAGAAGCAGAGGTTGTAGTGAGTTGGAGGGCAGTTGACGATCTGAGAGAACGAGAGGGAGTGTGAGGATGAAGGAGGTCAGAAAGGTAAGAGGGGTAAGGATTGTGGAGAGTGTTTGAGGGGTTTCTACTGATGATGCGGGCTGCTGAGTTTTGGAACAGTCCAGCATTCTCCGGCCATCATCTGATGAACATGTATGGGTTTTTGAGGCTTCAGTTTAAACAGCCCCCTGAAAAAAAGGTTAGACTGAAATCAAATTTCAGATCAATCATGACAGGCATAATAGGAGCCTGTACAAAGAAAATAAAACCTGGAACCCACACTGACCCTTGAGATACCTTCTACTTGAAAGTAGCAAGTGATGACATATGACTGTGAGCGGTCATGGAGAATTTTCTTTTAGACATAATTTAATCCCTCTGCACAGTAGCAAATGTTGGGCTCAGCCATTGTAGACTGTTGAGACCTAGTGGAAAAGTGAAAGTCATAAAAGCCTGAAAACCTCATGTTGAGGACAAATTCTTCAGTTTATGATGGACACATTCCTCATAATTGGTGGAAATCACGGAATGCTCCGCCCCAAGGTGAGACGATATAAGCGGTGAGCGCACGTTACCTCCTCCCTTCCAACCTGACATCGTCTTTGTTAACGGAGGTGACTCCCACAGGAGGATTGTCTCACTCTCTCTGGCCAAGCTGAAGATTTTCCTCTGTACGCCCCTTTTTGGTTTTTGTTGTTGTGGCCGCAGCTTGACTGCTCATCTTGGATCCCTGGGGAATATCTCAGAGTTAATGCCAGAGTTATTCCACCTTTACCTGCAGAAGAGGATGTGGCGATTACGCATACTCGTACTCTGGTCGAGACTCCGCCAGATAAACTGTGTGATTAACAGGAGATCTCTGTTCAGCCACGTCTTCCTCTCCTTCTCTCTCATCCTTTCTTAATTTCTCGCCACTGCTGGCTCCTTCTCCTCCCTCGCCCCTCCTCTCTCCCTTGCCCAGCCGGTGAGAGCTGACCGTCATCATCTGAGCACAGGCGCCATTACATGTGCCACAACGGCCATTTTGATTTGGTCTGGAAGAGGGCGGAGAGACACCATGACAACCTTTACGTCACAGACTCTCTTCCACTTCCTCTCCCCCTCCTTCTTGTTTACTTTTTGTTTTCCTTTGTTTACTTCCTGGTTCCCACGCTGTCACTAGCTGAGGGAGGGACACGCCCCCTTTTCTTTTACACACACACACACATACACACATACTCCTGCACACATAGCTCGTCCCCTGCACCCACCATTTAGTTAGATTTTATAAGGGATTAATGTTTGTTGATGTGTTGTAATGCAATTATAATACTTACTATAAACGAGACTGATTTAAAGGTCGTGAAGGGACAGTTCATTCTGCACCTGTCGTTCTCCTCTGTTGGAGAGGAGTGGTGTCCCATTTCTAAATTTTACAAGGACATTAATAAATAATGAATTACTATAAATGATTAATCATTCATATTAAACATTTCTCACCAATCATATTGTTAATCCCAACACAGAAAAGATGGGAGACCAAATGTACAGTAGGTACAGAAGACTTGTTCTCTCTCTTTCGCTTTCTCTATCTCCCTCTCAGGTCACTTGATTTACATGGACGATTATTGTTACTGGAATTAAGGTTGATGAAGTTATTTAAATAGTAATGTCAAAAATATGTTGCCTTGCCCAAATTTAAAATCCAAGGCATTTTATTCCAGACACTGAAATCAGGCAGTTTGGCTCTCGCATGTCTGACTAACACATTGTACATGAAAGCAAACAAAAACATAAATCTGTTGATACAGCTGGGTATTTATGAGGGCAACAGAAGTAAACTGAGCAGATAAACAGAGATAATTGGCTCTGTAGTTCACTGGTCAAACAAAAGCCAGATGCTTCTCTGGCTTCCTGTCATTTCCTGTATTATTTATTAACCTTACTCATGGTCCATACCAAGGATGTCGAGAAATTTTACTTTCCTTTAGTGTGTTGTATCCAGTTCATCATCAGCCAGCCAACCTATCGTTTTAGCACTTTGAATTTTTGGACCTATGTGATAGAGCTGAAACCCTTTGAAATGAATCCCACCTTTCACAGATGCGTCCAAATGGTCCTAGAAAACAGTCAGGCACCATTGAACTGCTATAACTCTCTAACGTGCCGTTCAGAGTGACTTCAACTGTGCTTGCAACTCCAAGGACATTGCTGTCCTTTTGCTGCTGATGTAACAGCTGCCTCTGGCCAGGCTGTTATATAAGCTCTGGAGCCACATGAAAAAAATAAATTGGAAATGAAAATCAGTCAAAAATCTCTCAGGTCACTTCTACAGAACCATACAGCTCCTCCTCACACAGGCTACCAGCCAAGCACATGACCACAGCGCTGCACTACTCCTCTCTCCCTCTCACTCAATATGACTGCCATATGGAGGAACCACAAATCAGCAGCTGAAGGGATGAGTATGTGTTCAAATTGTTAACATATTGTATTTATTTTGTGGGTAAATGTGAGCATGCACACAACTGCCATATGTAACGCATGGCATAGGTGTGTCTCCTCATTATAACCTTCAAATATTTTTTTATTAAATTCAATTATGTAATGCACATAAAACATCAACAAACAAGCACACAAACAATAGTGAGACTGTACAAGCTGCATTGTTTGAATTCTTCCTTAATAATTGGGAGCTCTACAACCAAAACAACATTGCAATTACTCACATTTTCAAAGCCAGGTTCAATGTGGGCCAACTTGTTGACACATAACAATAACTTATATGGTTGTAACTATAAAAAATAAAAGCCCCAACGCTCCAAAGCTACTATAATTACAATCAAAAGAAACTTTAAATGGTGTACTGGGACACTGGTATAAATGAGTTTTCGGTAACACTTTATTTTGATAATCAGTTGTTGACTCTCAATAAATAATCAGCAGGTATTATCATGTCAACAGATCACACATCTTTCATACCCATTCACATACTTTTGGCATACTGCTGGTCAGGCTAGTGGAGCTGTGAATCAAACCCACAACCTTCCTGTTGAAAGATGACTTGCTCTGCCACTGAGCTGCTGTCCCTCGTCAATACTATATGTTTATCTGGAAATGTGTGTAAGGACCATCTAATTAAAGTGTACACTGAAGAAAAATGTTAATCAGCTACCTTTTTTTCACCGAAGAGAACCAATCTGAAGAGAAGCATAAAGTTGTGTTAACACCTAATAGTCTGCTAGACTCAGTTCAATTGGGCGTTGCAACATTCAGTCAGTCCGAGTTTGCTTCCACACTTTTGCACTTTAGTGAAACGAAGCAAACCTTTTAATAAAGTATTCCACTCCTCGCCTGAGGCGGCGTCCCCTGCATCAAGAATAACTGAAGAAGAAGACAAGAACTCACTCACCTGTTGGTTAATGCAGGACAACTTCTGTTTCCTCCACATCAGACCAAAACATGGAGCTGCATCAAATCATATAGTTTTATGTGAACATAGGACACATTATACTGCAACAAAGGACTCAGACATTTCTCCCACCTTTTGCATTATGTCAGCTGGAACATGACCCTCATGTGGAGGATAAAGTGGTAGACAATGAGAGAGAGATATCCATTGTAGCCATACTTACAACTTAGCCCCAGACTTTTCAAACAAAAATAAGAAGAGTCAGCAGCATTTTTTAACATCTCTGTTATTAGGGCTCTGAAAAGCAAGCAATTTTACAAACAAAAATAGTAGTGTGGATTACACATTACACACAAACAGACCTGGCTTCATTTGCTTTGAGTTTGGCATTTTGCTGTCACCATGGATCCATGACAGGAAGATGCCCCCTCATTTTTATAATGAAGTATGGATACAACACTGAGGTGCAGACTTAGTAACGTATAGTAATGGCTTGATATATATTTTTTCTTGTCTTATACCAATATCACAACATTGAATTCTCTAGCAATACTGATTATACTCTAACACAGTCCTTTTTTCCACCACTGTGGAAATTGACAACGTGGCTACAAAGGTCCACTATTTGTTGTCGACCATTGTGAAGTGAGCACAAAAGTAAAAAAAAATAAAAAAGTAAACAGATATAAATTGATACAAAATGTTATAAATTATTTAGCACTTTTTTAATTGAAATGGCTGCTAGTTTTGTGCAAAAAAGGTAAGTGACAAAACCACCAACATTCAGGTACAATACAATTTGCGTATAGTGCAAAAAGGTTACAGTTGGTGTAGTGGTTAGCACTCTTGCCTTTGCAGCAAGAAGACCTGGGTTCGAGCCCTGTTTGGAACAACTTCGGAACAAGGGCCTTTCTGCAAGGAGTTTGCATGTTCTCCCCGTTTGTGTGTGGGTTTTCTCTGGCTTCCTCCCACAGTCCAAACACATGCGATATGGGGATTAGGTCACTCTAAATTGACCGTAGGTGTGAGAGTGTGAGTGAATGGTTGTTAGTCTCTATATGTGCCCCTGCGATGGACTGGTGAACTGTCCAATGTCAGCTGAGATAGGCACAGCACCCCCCACAATCCTCTGGTGGAGGATGAAGTGGTAGATAATGGATGGATGGAATATAAACAACATTAAGGTGCAATAGGCTATTTTTGCAGAAAAGTAACAGTTACCAATAATATTCAGGTACAATTGCTACAGTTGGCTCTTAGTGCAAAAAATAAAAGTAACAGTGCCAATAAAACACCAGTGACGTGCGGTCAGGCTAGGCTATTTATGGGTTAATGTGCCGCGGGCCGGTCCAAATAGCTTAAAGGGCTGGTTCTGACCCCCAGGCCTTAAGTTGAATAGCCTTTATTTATATAGTATATGCTCTGGTTTTTCAAATACATTTTTGAAACAAGCACACCCACAACTGTTTAATGCATTTTACCATTTTATAATTTATTTGAACATAAAGAACAAAAATATTTTGGGACTTAAATTGGCAACCCTTGGGTCACAAGGCAATCCTCAATCCGCTTGGCTACAGACTGCCCCGTAAAAGGTAAACTAAAGAAATTGCAAACCCACACAAAATGTGCAGTGGTAATGCAAATAACTTATTCCTCCTGGACTCCAAACAATTTTCGAGATTGAATGAAAATATAAAAAGCCTCCAAACTCACGCTAAAATGTATAGTGCATGTGTGAGTGCACATTGATGTGCTGATCATTTGTGTGTGCTGCTGTATGTGGACCTTCCAGCATGGGTTACTGCTGGAATGTTCTCTCATAGTAACCAAGCCCGTTCAGCATTAAAATAAAATAACAGTGGAAGTATAGAATACATTTCATAGCCAGGCGTCGTAACTACACATAAGTGGGTCCTCCACCACTGAACTTAGTCGATGAAGGAATGGAAATCATTTCAGCCTCTCCAGGCTAGTCCTCCCCTGACACCCCTGCTCTAATTAAATAGCACTGGGGCGTACACTATAAATTCTTTGTTGGTTAATTTCAACTTGAATGCTTTCCAACTTTGACATAGGCCGTACAGTGCACAGAGAACATTGAAATTATTCATTAAGCCATTGTGTGCTTGAGTAAAATAAGGCTTGAACATCAGCAAGACTTCTAATTACAAGCTGTATGTTCCAATTTCCATGCACTTTTTTAACCATTATGTTAATGTTGTAGTCATCAGGATATCCTAAAAAATGGTGACCAGTGCCAGAGACACTGAAAATATGGCTGAATAACAGATTTCTTGAATGTCCATTGCATTCAAACCATTACTAAAGGAGTTCATACGATGCTGATTAAGCCTTTCAGCTCCAGACAACTCTCTCTGCATGCATTTCAAGATGCCACTGTATTTTGAGTCCTGTATCATCCAGAAACATTCCAACACTGCACACAGGAAGTGATTTGTTTCATTGGGACTTACAGAGGCAGTATGTAAAGCTGGGTTTATGGTTGCTCTAGTGTGTCGGGCGTGGAAAAAAGATGCCGTGATTTTCTGTGTCGGGCTGGGTTTGTAGGTCGCACGCCGTCTGCAGCGCCACAGTGTCACGCGCAAGCATAAACAAGGCTTAACACTCCCTCACATCTACCGTTTTATCCTCCACATGAGGGTATAAAGAAAAAAGGACGATGATGATAATAATAACTAGAACATATGGACAGAGTTTGACGTGGCTAGGATGAGCCATTTTTGTTTTTCCTCTGAACTGCCCTGTGATTGGTCAGTATCCCCCATTATGGCTTAGATTTCCTAATGGCTGAAGGACGACCAGAGGTCTAGCTCTCCAGATAATTTATGTTATGCTGAAAGGTTATGAAATAATTATTGATTAATAAAAGCAAAAATATGTCACCTACCACAGCTTTAACAAACAGGCTCATATATATGGAGTTAAAGCAGAATGAAAGAATGAAGACAGCATGTGTTAATGGTAAAATGCTCCTGATCCACGTGGACAGAAAGCCAGAAGGGTTGGTCATTTCCCCAGGAAACAGCCTGCTTGGACAAAGTTGGCATGCTCTCCTCACTGACATTCCCCTTTGCAGTAGATTAGATCCTTGCACAGTTCACATCACATTCTTCTCTTTTCCTTTCAAGTTTTGGATATTTGTAATTACCTGATGACACCTATTCAAGGCAGCTGTTACGATTAATACCATACTTTTGCTTAGCATAGTGAGCGGAAAATGAGGAAGATACAGCGATGAGAACTAGAAAACATTTGAAATGAATCAAGTGCATTCCGTTCAGGCAATCTCTCTGCCCACAAAAAGGGGACTGGAGAGAGAAAAGCAAAGGAAGCTTCAGCTTATTGGATGCTGGAGCCTGAGACAGTCAGCAGCTCTTGGTTTTGTTAGTAATGCTGGAGCCAGTTCTTCGGCAGTGAGCACTGCAGGCAGTAAACAGAACAAATTGCTACTGAGGGCCTTTGTGGAAGAGATTGTGTGCATACATTCACCTCAAAATTTGTGTTCTGGCAACAGTGACATTCTCAGTGGTGTAGGAACAGAAAATTATACAGCGTTGTGTGGAAGTGACAACATAAAATATAGTACAGTTTATTGTCAAAGAATTTCCAAAACAGGATCCAATGGTTTTTGTGGGGATTTGAGGCAAAATCTATTGAAGAATTATCCATTTGCTTGTAGTCTGGCAGTATACCCTCAATAATGATGGGCCTCTGCTGCAGAGCCCAGGTTCAGTTGAGGGCATCACTGCTTTTGTTCTTGGTCTAATTGAACACAACTGTTAACTGCCTTTGCAGAGCACATGTGGGGATGGGATCAGGGTTTGGGGACATATTATCAGTGTCCTTGCATGGTTTACACCCTCCTGGTGGTGGGGCTGTTTGCCAGTGAGAGTGAAAATGACTGAATGACTATTTGGCACACAGACTCCAGTAAGTGGGAGTATTAAGTTGAGGAAAAAAACACATACAAACACATGAAATGAAACAAAAGTATATTTAAAATTTCACTCTCTTAAAGAAGTCTCATCGACTAGCATGGAGGTGGAAGGGTTTATACTGTACCATAGCCACAAGGGGGCAATAAGGCTGTATGGCCACACTATTTGAGCTATTGACCATTCAGGGACACTGGATGTGTACATTATGGTGTGGTAAATAGGTTGATAGGATGAATAGGTTGATTCTCTCCTGTGCATTGGTTTCATTGGTTTCTGTGAGTGGTACTAATGCAAAAGGATAGAGAAGTAAAGAAGAAGTAAGAAGAATATCTGTTATGAGACCGACAACACAGTGAAAATGAAAGTGAAAGTAAGGGCCAGGGTGTGGGTGAATATTAGAGCTGGTTGAGTCCTTATTCAATCGGATCTTTCACCCGTGTCTTTAACCCATGAGTCGCGAGTCTCTAGCATCATTAACCCGGATGCCATACAACTTTAGCTGCCAAAAGTTGTATAGCTTACAATTTTGAAGGCAACCACAACTCCACAAGTCAACTCAAGTCAGATATAGGAACTTCCTGCAGAGCTGGAAAGAGAGCTCTTGAGTCAGTCGAGTCACGTGAATCAGCCCGCTACTTTGTCATGAGTGCATCCTTTTCCTTGCAGACGAGAGTAGTAGGCTATTTCTCCACGAGTCAGTTTGAACAGCAAATCCACAACAAAAGCCATACTTTCACTTCTGAAATAGCATGCTTATAGAATGTAGCATATAAAAATTAAGTCGGTCGAGTTGTTAAATAGCCTACTAATAATAATAGGCTAATAATAATAATAATAATAATAATGATAATAATAATAATAATAATAATAATAAAAATAATAATAGCCTGATAATTTATTTACTGTGGGCAGTTCTCCATTCCTTTTTCTATGTCTACATTGAAAGCCTATACATTGTTTATGCTACACTAAATTAATACAATAAATAAACTAGGACTGAGTGTTCTTGGCGACTCAGCAATACTGACTGAGCAATAAGTGACTCAAGTGACTAGCATAACCCGGATCAGTTGAGTGAGTGAGTTTAATTTTCTCAAAATGCTGCCTGTGTTTTTTTATGGAGACAATGAATGCCCTACTCTGGAAAATGACATCCACTGTATCTATCTTTGTTGTTGTTGTCATTATCATCATACTCTTACTCTATTATCAACGGTTTGTAACTAAAGTCAGCCTGAAAAGACACTAGATAACACGTCCTATGCTCAGTGACTTCAGACATGGAAGTAAGGGAAAAAATGCATTCTGAAGATTAACAGTGAAACTGAATCATAGAATCATAGGAGAATACAAAATCTCTTGTCACAGAAGCATTTGTTCCTTGAATGAACAGATTAGTTTCACACAGTCAGCTGCACTGCACATCCACAGCTCATTTTTGTCTGTGGTCACATCATTTTAAGCATCTGAACACAAATATTGGGCTTGGCAGCAGAGTAAAGGACACAACAATATTGCTGCTTACCTGTGCGCACTGCGCAGCTCTCAATTTAAAGGGCAAAATGACACGGCTTGGCCTTGAATGCATTCATTATTTCATCAGAGTCCAGCTCCTTTTGAAACGTCAGCAGCGAGATGCTATTCAGTCTCTGTGAGCATTGTAGCTCTGCTGGTGGATTTAATCCTGTTTACAACTGAAAACAGACGCTCCACAGAGCAACTTGTAGGTTGCCAGGTGCAGGTGTCGCAACGCATCTTCTGACAGCAATTTTTTTGGGGTGGTTACGCCATTGCATCAGCGTGATTATGTAAACAAAAAAAACATGTGTCGGCTGGACAGCGGAGAATCCACATATTCCAGTGGTAGCATTCACGGATCCAGCCCCAAAATAAGGGCAACTGACTTTCAAGAAATACAAGTAGAAATGTTGTCTTAACTTTGCTATTTATCAAAACAAGTTATTTCCACTGGAACAAAACCTGATTGATCATTCCAGAACGATATTAGATCGTTCTGATTAGAGAAAGGCAAATGTCCGCACATGTATTTTCTATTTGTTTAGATTTTGACAATAACACAGCAGAATGTAAATGGCTTTGTCAAAACAATAAATTACTATTTGTTAAATATCAATCTTTTGAAAATTTTAAATATCAATCTTTTGATATGCCACAATAATGTAATAATGAATTTAAATGAAAATACCTCAAGTTGAGGGCTTTACTCAGCAATTTTTAGGTGAGATTAAAAATGAGATTTAATTATAGATCATAATGAATTAATCTTACAATGTTTTTTAATCTTTTGACAGCACTATATATATATTATTATATGTAGAATAGACGTAATATACAGTGCCTTGTGAAAGTATCCGGCCCCCTTGAACTTTTCAACCTTTTGCCACATTTGAGGCTTCAAACATAAATTTATAAAATTGAAATTTTTTGTCAATAATCAACAACAAGTGGGACACAATCGTGAAGTGGAACCAAATTCATTGGATAATTTATACTTTTTTAACAAATAAAAAACTGAAAAGTGGGGCGTGCAATATTATTCGGCCCCTTTACTTTCAGTGCAGCAAACTCACTCCAGAAGTTCAGTGAGGATCTCTGAATGATCCAATGTTGTCCTAAATGACTGATGATGATAAATAGAATCCACCTGTGTGTAATCAAGTCTCTGTATAAATGCACCTGCTCTGTGATAGTCTCAGGTTTCTGTTTAAAGCGCAGAGAGCATCATGAAGACCAAGGAACACACCAGGCAAGCCAGAGATACTGTTGTAGAGAAGTTTAAAGCTGGATTTGGATACAAAAAGATTTCCCAAGCTTTAAACATTGCAAGGAGCACTGTGCAAGCAATCATATTGAAATGGAAGGAGTATCAGACCACTGCAAATCTACCAAGACCCGGCTGTCCCTCCAAACTTTCATCTCGAACAAGGAGAAGACTGATCAGAGATGCAGCCAAGAGGCCCATGATCACTCTGGATGAACTGCAGAGATCTACAGCTGAGGTGGGAGAGTCTGTCCATAGGACAACAATCAGTCGTACACTGCACAAATCTGGCCTTTATGGAAGAGTGGCAAGAAGAAAGCCATTTCTCAAAGAAATCCATAAAAAGTCTCGTTTAATGTTTGCCACAAGCCACCTGGGAGACACACCAAACATGTGGAAGAAGCTGCTCTGGTCAGATGAAACCAAAATTGAACTTTTTGGCCACAATGCAAAACGATATGTTTGGCGTAAAAGCAACACAGCTCATCACCCTGAACACACCATCCCCACTGTCAAACATGGTGGCGGCAGCATCATGGTTTGGGCCTGCTTTTCTTCAGCAGGGACAGGGAAGATGGTTAAAATTGATGGGAAGATGGATGGAGCCAAATACAGGACCATTCTGGAAGAAAACCTGTTGGAGTCTGCAAAAGACCTGAGACTGGGACGGAGATTTATCTTCCAACAGGACAATGATCCTAAACATAAAGCCAAATCTACAATTGAATGGTTCACAAATAAACGTATCCAGGTGTTAGAATGGCCCAGTCAAAGTCCAGACCTGAATCCAATCGAGAATCTGTGGAAAGAGCTGAAGACTGCTGTTCCCAAACGCTCTCCATCCAACCTCACTGAGCTCGAGCTGTTTTGCAAGGAAGAATGGGTAAGAATTCCAGTCTCTCGATGTGCAAAACTGATAGAGACATATCCCAAGCGACTTGCAGCTGTAATTGCAGCAAAAGGTGGCGCTACAAAGTATTAACGCAAGGGGGCCGAATAATATTGCACGCCCCACTTTTCAGTTTTTTATTTGTTAAAAAAGTTTAAATTATCCAATGAATTTGGTTCCACTTCACGATTGTGTCCCACTTGTTGTTGATTCTTGACAAAAAAATTCAATTTTATATCTTTATGTTTGAAGCCTCAAATGTGGCAAAAGGTTGAAAAGTTCAAAGGGGCCGGATACTTTCACAAGGCACTGTATATATACATTGACAGCCAAATTCAGATATTGCAGTATATATATATATATATATATATATGATTGTGGTGTGCTGGTGTTGCTCACTGAACATGCTGGTAATATTTAAATAGATATTTTTGGTGAGAAATAATTTACTTTGAGAGATTTTATTTGGCGAGTGCTGTGTGTACAGACACAATTTTTCGAGTGCACACGAGTAAGGGGTACATGGCTGGAGGTCAAATATATGAAGGGGACTGAAAAGTTTGGGAACCACTGCTTTAAGTGATCGTCGTATCATCAAAGATGCGATTTGACGTGAATTTACTGCCACTTGATGATGAATACAGACAAAGTGAAGAGGTGAAATTTAAGAAAAGTATTTGAGCTTGAGTAAGTTGTGAGTAACACAAAGTAAAGTAAAATAAATAAATAAATTAAGTGACTGTGATGTGATCACTGTGCATTTGTCAAGTTGGTGTGTAAAGTTAATTGACTTGATTTGCACATTGTTTCATCTTTCTATGTGGATCAAACTATGAAAATTAGATGAGACACACAGCTCTAATGAGGTGGGAGTTTACATTTCACCAGAATCTGTGGAATATTTTTTTGTTGTTGAACTTTTGAAATGAACACACACACACACACATACATACACATACAAATTGTAGGTCTACAGTGGACATATTGGGTTGTGTTGCATCATCTAAAACGGAGATCAACCCAAGTGGAATTAAAAATAAAGGAGAACAGATGGAGAAGCTTATATAAGGGACAGTTCTTAAGTGTTACATGAGAACAATATAAATATATAAATAAATAAGGATGAAGTAAAGTGGGAGTGCCATTTTGCCATTTTGAATATGAAACGACTGACTTACGTGATTTGTGCAAAAAAAATATATTGTGGGTTTGGGGGAGTCGGACATCAACTATCAAATCTTCTTCAGCTCTCAATATAGGAATACATACTTCCTACAGGCACTGTACTAGTTAAAATGTAAATGTCAATCACGCTTTTTTGTGACGCGCCCTCCCTCGTCTTTTTCACCCCGGACCAGTTTGCATGCCTGCCATTGCTTATTGGACACTCAACAATATTTGTGTAATTGTGATGCTTAAATGGCGTGTTACAAGGAGATTAAGTGCTGTCTCCACTCCCCCTAACATCTTTTAGTGGAAAACCAGCCTGCAAGATCATGGCTACTGAAATTGGAGGTCTCGCAATGTCTCGAGATAGACAAATTCCTTCACGGCTTGACATACTCATGCCTCCCAGCCCAGGTACCAGCTTTAAGATCAAGGCAGCATGAGTGTTATTTTAGACATCCATCATGGGAGAGCCGGCAAAAACAAGCAGAGAAAACTGTTTTCGGAGGAAGTGAGGAAGAGGAAACGACTCTGATTGAGCAAGCAGCCACACAAGTAAACATTGAACTAGCTTTTTCCAAATGGCTAGAACTACAAAATACAGAGGCATGCAAAATGGATGCCAACCTAACATTTCAGCTGTTGCACTTGAAAGTATCTTGAGAAGAAACTCTCTCATCTCTACACTGTAAATCATCTCTGTGAATTTACGGCAGAATTTCAACAGTATTAAGGTATTTTTTAATAAAACAGTTCTTTACTGTTAATATTACAGAACATCAGTAGAAATTACAGCTGCTCATTTACTGTTTTTTTTAACAGAACTCTAATGTATTCCTATTTTACAGCACTTTACCGTTAAAGTGCATTAGATAACAGTATCATGCATTATTTTTGGCATTCTGGGAAGAGCATTGCCTGAGCTGCACATGTGAAGCTATTTACCTGCCATTCCTGATCCATCTCCATCTTACTAATTATTTGGTGAGTAGCAACTTTATTTTATTGATTCATATTACCTGATGTTTTCACCACTGCTACTTACAGGCTGAATTGAGAAACCTGGTGTCTTTGAGTGAGCTGTAAATCTCCTGCCGATGTTCTTGGACTTCCACACAGTACAGTACTTTGACAGTGAGCTGACTTTCTTCAAACACAAAAAGTATCTCGGAAAGACTTGAAATTTCCCATTATAATAGTCGGTATCGCCCTGAAAAAGGATCCGTTGAAAATATTTGCAAACCTCTTAATGAATAATTTTAATGAATTTTTGAAATTCAGGAAATGATCCATTTGCTGTATTTCATTCATGACATTGAGCTGACTTTAGTCTCAAAAACAAAAAGTATCTCGGAATGACTTGAAATTTACCATCATAATAGTCGGAAGAAAGAGGAAGGTGCACTTTGGCGTCCATAGTAAACAAACAGTGCATGTGTCTGCTTGTCCCCTCACTGTCCACTAACTTTCTCTATTTACTCCTCTTCCACGTCTGTGACTTTTGTGTCTGTGATTCTAGTGCTGGTCCCAAGCCTGGATAAATGGGAGGGTTGCATCAGGAAGAGTATCCAGCATAGAAATCTAATATACGGATCATCCGCTCTGGCAACCCCTCGAGAGGGAGAAGCCAAAATAGAAAACAAAATTGGTCTTTTCTTCCAGAAGCTTCGTACCTCAGTCACTATCTGACAGCGATTAACCCTCGAACACCATTGCCGGGGAGCAAATCAATTTATGTGACTTTCATGAAAACCAAGTTTTCATCTTCATTATATTTTTTTTAGAAATTGTTTGTTCCCAAATTCCTAATTGTCCAGTAATTTTGGAGCATTTTTATATGGTCCCCTCATGATGCTTTTTTTTCATTTTGTTAGACATGACAGTTTAAAATAAAAGAACACTACTCAAATTTGTCATGTATTGTCATGTTTTGATATATTTTGATGACAAGTACTTTTTATTAGGTGTATTTATTATCTCGGGTAAAAATCACCCGGCGTTAGTGATGGTGTTTTGAATTTGAGCGATGGTGTTCTAGGGTTAAACAGTCAGTGACAGTGAGCAGAGGAGAGAGAAAGAGATGTTTGTCATTAAGGCATCAAAGAGTGTGTATCATTTCCCATCTTGACCACTTCACTGAGCCACTCGGTGCATTGCATGCTCTGTCAGATGGGTTCAAGCTAATCCAACTGTAGCAGATTGTGCGTTATTGTTCAGGCTAATTACTCTGTGAGAGGGGGCTGGTCTCTTCTGCACTCACCTCTGGCTCACATCAGGAGGTCAGAGTCTACCAGGTTTGAAACTCCTTGCTCACCCTTCCACCCTCCCCTTTATACTCCTTTCACACATCCGCTTGACCCATATTACCTTCCCCTCCACAGCCTGGGAAAGATTAATCTGAAATAATGGGAAAATGGGGTTGACATTGGAGGCCTGAGTTAATACGCTTACATCCGCTCCCCGTGGTGATACTGTGACCTGTGCATGTGCCCCTGTCAGTTGAGAGCACAGGTATGCAGGGAATGCCATTGCAGCAGAGTCAGGCCAACATCGCAGAGGGCTGCAAGCCAGAGGAATCACAGGTGAAGGCCGCTATTCATGCCCAGATGAATGTTTGCTCAACCTGGGATCATTTATGAAAGCAGTTCAAGCAATATAGGAGACAGTTTGGCCTCCACCATCTCCACCCTGGATAAACTTCCCTCCCTCCTGCTGGAGGATTCAGTGAAAGTGGAAGATAATTCCCCCTTCCCTGTGTCATGTGTTATTCATGTGTTATTAGCAGCTGTCTTTAACCCTGATTTGTCCTCTGCTTTGGATCTATAAGAAAAAACGAGAGAGCTACTGATTTCACATATAATAATCTCTTATTTCACAGCCTTTGGCACAAGGTCAGGAGAAAGGAGAAGCAATGAAAGACAGAGGTCCAGTCTATGTGTGACTGTGTCTCAATAGTCAAGGCTACATCCTTTAAGTGTGCATTTGTTGTCCGGATGTCATCAAAATGCATGGCAGCACTGCGCCATGGGCTGTCCCAATTGTCACACTCGTTGGCTCGTTGGTTATTTATTTATTTTTGGTAAACCTGTGGGGGGAAACTGGAGAACTGAGAGGAAACCCACACACTCTCAGGGAGAACATGCAAACTCCATGCAGAAGGCCCTTGTTCAGACCAGTTGGAGGACCCAGGTCTTATTGCTCCAAGACAACAGTGCTAGCCATTACACCGCCCTGTGGCCCCTAATATTATTTTGGCTGCATTTATCTATATAGGTGAGTCAGACAAAATGATCATAACAGTGACATTTTTTATGACTTAGCAAAGGCTCTACATGCCATTGTAATGTGTAGAACACATAGTGAACACACAGCAGCTGCAGGCAGGGCCTCTTCATTTCTTACAGTATGTGCTGTTCACTACCCTTGAACATTCCCAAGCCTTCATATGTGCAAACACATTACGTTGCGGGCGTCCAAGACTCACAGTTTGGTTTTACAAACTGCAAAATGACTGTTGCCATAATTCAGTTTAGAATGTAATCACAGTGGATAGGTGGATCAGTGTCAATAAATCAGTTATGAAGTGTACAGTCATGGAAGCTAAAGCATGTTGGTTTAAGGAGAGCTATGCTATAGACCCAGGAGGTTTAAAAGGGGCTCTTTTGTCTGGCAGTGTAATCCTGCATATGACACAGTGCTTTCCAAACAAATCTCATATTTTAATAAAGACAGGAATTTTTCTCCACAGATCGTGGATTGGGTGGGATGCTGGCGGGAAGACATATAGCAAATATATATGTTGCCTCAAAGTATGGACAACAGGAGGTGCGGAGGTTGGAGGTGCATAATTGTTGCCACTTCACTTCCATTTGTGTGCTCATGGAGTTGGTGCAACTCGAAGAGTTGAATACAAGTCATCAAGTACCCTATACCAGCTAGACTCCTTAGAGAGGCTCTACCACAAGTTGGTAATATCTTACTAGATCAAGTAAATATGTCTTTACTGAGCGACTGCGTCCCAAAGGCCTTTAAGATGGCAGTAATTAAGCCATTACTTAAAAAGCCTTCTCTCGACACTAGCATTTTGAGTAACTATAGACCGATCTCAAACCTCCCTTTTATTTAAAAGATTTTAGAAAAAGCTGTAGCCACCCAGTTGTGTGATCACCTGTGTAGCAATAATGTATTTGAAAAATCTGGGTTTAGAACCCACCATAGCACAGAGACTGCAGTACTTAGAGTAAAAGATGATATTCTTATGGCCTCTGAAAAAGGACTGGCTTCTATACTGGTCCTGCTGGATCTCAGTGCAGCATTTGATACGATAGATCATGAGATCCTGCTACATAGACTAGAACAAGATGTTGGGATTAAAGGATCAGCATTTGTCTGGTTCAAATCCAGTTTATCGGATAGATTTCAGTTTGTTAGTGTAAACGAGGAATCCTCTATACTCAGGGTTCCATGCTCGGACCTATTCTTTTTACCCTGTACATGCTGCCATTAGGCAACATTATCAGGAAAACACAACATAGATTTTCATTGTTATGCAGACGACACCCAGCTACATGTATCTGTACGGCCGGACGACCCAAACCCATCTATTAAACTCCAGGACTGTCTCATAGACATACAGACGTGGATGACTCCGAACTTTCTGATGCTTAACACAGAAAAAACTGAGGTCATGGTCCTCCGGCCAAAAGATATAAGAGCACCACTTTCAAGTGGTGCTCTTATATCTAGCTCTAAACCTAGGCAGTAACACTCCAGTCCCTTGCACTACAGTAAGGAACCTAGGAGTCCTGTTTGACCAGGATTTATCACTGGATCAACACATTAAGCAAATATGTAGAACAGCCTTCTTCCACCTTCGCAACATTAAGACAATTAGAAATATTATATCGCGACAAGACTCTGAGAAACTTATCCACGCCTTTATAACTCCTCCTCCTCTAGGCTGGATTACTGTAACTCCTCACTGTCTGGATGTCCTAGTAAGTCCTTGAAAAGCCTTCAACTTGTCCAGAATGCAGCAGCACGGATACTGACTGGAACCAGACGACGTGATCATATAAATCCTGTCTTGGCTTCTCTTCACTGGCTCCCAGTGAAAAAAGAAGAATAGATTTTAAAATATTTCTACTCACATACAAGGCACTGAATAATCAGGCACCTTCTTATATTTATGACTTAATCACTTTATATCAACCGAATAGACCGCTGCGCTCCCTGAACTCAGGTCTACTGGTTATTCCGAAAATAACTAGAAGTAGAATCGGTGGTAGAACATTTAGCTACCAGGCTCCTCTCCTGTGGAACCAACTTCCGCTTTCAGTCAGACAGTCTGACTCTGTCTCCGCCTTTAAGGTGAGACTGAAAACCTACCTTTTTAACATAGCCTATAGTTGAAGCTAGATCAGGTATGTCCTGATTAGAATAGTCTATCTTATGCTGCCATAGGCTTAGACTGCTGGGGGAATTTCCGATCATGCACTTAGAATGAGCACAGACTGCACGAGCCGCACTTTCTCTACCCTGTCCTTGATTTCTCAACCCTCACCACTTACCCGATGTCCCCCCATGAGATGTAGCACATAAATCTACATGTAGCACATCTCTAACTGATTTTAATCTCTTACAGTTCTGCTGACACCAGTGAACGACATGAGGTCAGGACAGGAAAGAGGACTCTGTTGTCCCCAAGTCTCTGACCCTAACCCAACAGCCTTCACTACAGGCTGTGACAAACCCAGTGATCCAGATGGATCCTGGCATAAAGACTTTTCACTTTTTATTCTCGTCATTATGTATTGTATGTTTTGGGTAACATCTACTGCACGTCTGTCCGTCCAGGGAGTGGATCCCTCACCTGTGGTTCTCCCTAAGGTTTCTACCCTTTTCCCTGTTATAAGGGTTTTTTCCCTGGTAGTTTTTCCTTACCCTGGTCAGGGTAAGGAGGACAGAGGATGTTGCCAACCCTGTGAAGTCCTGTGAGACAAACTATGTTTTGTAAACTGTGGACTATACAAATAAAGATTGATTGATTAAAGTAGTTGATCATATGAAACGATCCTCCCATTTGGTCAAAATTAAGTGCTAGAATGACATAATTTCTTGGTGCCTTCCAAAACCCTAGAAATCACACGCTACATACAACACTGTGGTGAATGTCAGTGTCAACATTATTTCATAGCACAATTGAAACCACCTCAATTGACTATTTATGACAGTATAGTGTAAGGTTTGTTTGTTTTTTAAGTTATAATTAAGACACTTGTGTAATAAACAGTGTTGGGAAGATTACTTTGGAAATGTAATTGGTTACCCTGTTGAAAATGTAATAGTAGTGTAACTATTTCAATTACTTTCTCAAGGTAATGTAACTAATTACATTTGATTACATTTTATTACTTTTCTTAATTTTGAATGAAATCTCTCAACTGTTAACCATTTTCACATTTTAAGACCTATAGTGTGATAAACATTTCAGCAGTTCTTAAGACTATATAAAAACAACATAATAAAAGACTCTTTTTTTAACCATATATTATGAGTCTGACCTTAGGCCTGACTCATAATATATGGTTAAAAAAAAGCCTCCTTCACTCACCACCTTCACTGTGGTGAGTGAAGGAGGCTCACTTCCTCACTAAATGGAGCGACAATGGGCTGATTTCAGCCAAGAGGAGCAGGTTGTTTTAATGGAGAGAGTATGAGCAATACAAAAAAGCCTGATCACAGCCTGAAGCAACAGTGTTGCTGCAAATATGACAAGAGGCTGATTTTAATTTCTGACAGCTCTACATTGAGCTGCTTTTAAATATGAACCTTTAGAGCAACAACTGTTGTTTTAAACTGTGTTTTATATTGTTTTCATATATTTCACTGATCACAATTATAAAATGCCAGTGTGTGTTTTATTGAAAGCGAGGCTGGGTGTGCGTATGAAAATAGGTTACAGTGGGTTTTTTAGGTGATGTAGCTACAAGCAAATCTCATGTCGTCTCTGCACGAAGACCTTTTTAAGGTCTTTAAAAACGTTTATGAGAGAAAACAGAGTAGACCTACTCAAGATTTGCGTTTGGGCAACACATAACAGGCGAAACAATTAATTTATTCATGGCCAAATTAAGGTTAAATTAAATTTAAATTAACTTCTTTCAGTGGTGACTGACTGTATATAAAGGTAAACAGGCTATAGCCTAATAAATGACCTCCTGACGCTGAGCAGCTGAACATCGGTAGGCGGACCCGCTCAGAGAGAAAGTAAACAGCAGCGGATCAGCGCGATCTCTCCCTCCGTACATGCTCCGTTCTGATCCAGCTCCACTGGACTTTGGTGACGCCAGCTGTAAATGAGTTAAATAGTGAAACAGCGGCGCTTTTATAGCTGATGTTATGATTAAACTGGTCGGCACCAGGTTCTGCTCTGTCTGTATGAAGTGTTTTTTGTATTTCCAGCCCAGGAACATCTTGTGCACTGCCGACATTATTGCTGCTGAGTCTGACTGCCGCCGTACGGTTTGTCGGTTGAGTCGAATGGCACATGACCAGAGAGAGCCAATCACAAGCGTCAGTTTTGGAAGAAAAAAACTAAAAACAAACATGAATCCATGGGGAGGAAAAAACTCTGAGCTTTTGTGGCGATTTTTCAAATGTAACTTAAGTTGTAATCATTGAAATTTCCAAAAGCAACTGTAATTTAATTACATATTTTCTCCCAGTAATGTAACAGATTACAATTACGTACATTTTGTAATTAAATTACGTAACGTCGTTACATGTAATTCGTTACTCCCCAACCCTATAAATAAATGGATAAAATTTAGCGCCATCACAGTTATTCTTTAAAATAAAAGGATACTGTAGGTTGGTGGGAAACAAACAGCAGTCTCCTACCATGTTTGTTTACCAATCCATCTGTACTGATCTCTGCAAAAGCTGAAGAAACAACTTGCACTATTTATTTCATCGTAACCCAGATCTCATGAATTTATACTCCCAGTTTATGTAATATACATATTTTTTAAAACACCGGCCTCGCTTCTCTGTGTAGATGGTGAATATGATACTTATCATCATATCATATTCATATTTACCAACTACTGTCAATGAAAAGTAACTGAAGTCAGTCTCGAGATAGACTGGGGTAAAAAAAAAGAGAGGAGAAAACTAAACCTATTTCTACTTGAATAAACAAAACAGATGAGTGATTGTTCCACACATAATTCAAATATGGTCACATATACGGTATCATTTTAGCTCCTTATCCAGAATCTAAAAGACTTTAAAAAGTCTTTACTAAGCAGGAAAAATTAAGGATATCTGCCACGGCAATCAGAGAACATGTGCCAGTCAAACACATGTGTGGTGTGTGTGTGACAGAGAGAGAGAGAGAGAGAGAGAGAAGGGAGTACATGCATGCACATGTAAGCACATGTGTGTGGTTTGGATTAAAAAACCCTGATGTGGTGATTTACAGTCATCCTTGTTTTTTCTCAGCCTATTAGTTGTTTAAGTATTTTTGTTTGCATTTTGTAAGCAAATATATACTTTAAGGCAGACTGCATCCTTTTTACACCTCAGCACTGCTGCTGAAACTCAGACATGGCTTGAGCTAAAGCAAATTCCAAGCGTAGCAGGCAGGAATTCAGTTAGATTAGCTCCCCAATCCCCTGAAACCATGTAGGCGTCGGTAGTCCATCCCAATGGTTTCATTGCTTTATGAGGTATGTAGACATTCAATATACTGACTCAGCCATGACCCAGTTGCTAACCTCCTTGCTTTACAAAAGTTTTGATCTTCTCTATTTAGCATTAATACACAAACAAGCACATTTAAAATAGGTGTTCCTTGTTGGAGACTGAGGTCTCTCAGCGTGTGAAATAATTTCTTGTGAAGCTGGACTCCAAAAATTGGCTGGGTGTGACCACCACCAATTTGCCCATCATTCCATCACATTTATGAGAACGACAAGGCTGCCAAGAAAAAGTAAAAGACACTCCCTTCCATTTCCAATTGAGCAGGACAGTGAAGCAACAAATACACACATGAAGATGAAGCCAAGCACCTTAAAATAAAACTTTTATTAAGTAAGAACTGTTTTATTAGTCTCTTCCAAAGATCAATTACTATAACAGGTAACACACTTGTGAATAACAGAAGACACCAGACGCTTACTCCCGATTATCCAGTATCCAGCTGCTCGAATACCCCCTTCCGTAATGTGTCGTCCTTGGTGAGCTACTTGTTCATGAAAGTGTCTCACAAGTAGTATGGAAATGTGATGGGTGTGTGGAATGATCAATGGGTGCTTTTCTTCTTTCGACAGGTTAGCAGAAGAAAGACGACCTCCGACATGAAGCAGACCATCTTTATCAAGAATTGGATTGAGCTTCTCGAGTTTGTTTCTCTTGGGGCATGTCTGTCTGTCTTGAAGACATTTCAATTCTTCCTTGAAGGCATTGTGCTGGACAGAACGAATGATCACAGCTTTGGCTTGTGAAAGCTCACTTATGCTGTATGTTTCTTTGAAACTTTTCCATCCTTTTCTTTCTGCATTATCCGATTTTCCTTTGAAGGAAGCTGCAACGTGAACAGGTCTATAGTTTCATAGAGTGTTCTCCAGCTTGAACATCGCTCGAAGTGTTGTGAGCCCAAATGCGACTCTGATGCCTTGATTGTTAAAGTAGTAACATCCGGACGAATCTCATCATCAGCTTCAGGCTCAATAAGGGTGAAGAGATTAGAGTCAGGGGTCTCTTCCACCGTGTCACGATACAAGAAGGCTGGACCTGAGAACCAGTTGCTTTGTTGGAGTTGAGCAGCTGGCATGGACCTGGTTGTGTGGTCTGCAGGGTTTAGCTCTGTTGGTACATAGTACCACTGGTTAGGGTGTGTAGATCTTCTAATCCGAGTTACCCGGTTGGAGACATACATGTAAAACCGTCTTGTGGAGTTATGAATATAACCAAGCACGATCTTACTGTCTGTGAAGAACATCACAGCGTCCACCTCAATGTCAATCTCATCTCTGATCAGCTCATATAGTTCAACAGCCAGCAGGTCGAGGGGCCAATTTTGACTTCCCCAAGACAAATCCAACATGGTATTGTCCCTTTGTGTCAGCAGCTCTTAAGTAGGCCACAGCTCCTATTGCTACTGTGGAAGCATCTGAAAAGATGCACAGCTCTTTTCTCTGCGTTGACGACAGCGAGACTGGAATGTAGCACCTTTGTATTTGCAGATCTTCAAGAGCCTTTAAAGATCCTTTCCATAGGTTCCACTCTGCTTCCTTTTCTGGGAGCAGAGGAGCATCCCACTCGCTTTGTTCAGATGACAGTTCTCGGACTAATGCTTTCCCTTGCATTGTTATGGGAGCTACGAAGCCCAAGGGGTCGTACAAACTGTTGACAGTCGACAAAACACCTCTTCGTGTGAATGGCTTCTCTTCAGTGGACACCAGGTAGGTAAAACTGTCTGTTCCCAAATTCCAGGAGAGCCCCAGGCTCCTCTGAAGAAGGAGAGGATCCACTCCAAGGTCCATATTCTTTAGATCCTTAGCACGGTCCTCTGCTGGGAAGGCTTCCATTACCTGGTTGCTGTTTGATGCCACTTTGTGTAGGCGTAGGTTGGATTCTGCTAACATGTTTCTGGTTCGTGTGAGGAGATCTACTGCCTCTTCAGGTGTGGCAACTGAAGTGAGACCATCATCAACATAAAACTGTCTCTGAACAAACCGTCTTGCATGGGAACCATGTTCTTGTTCACCTTGTTTAGCTGCTTGTCTCATGCAGTAGATAGCTACAGCAGGCGAAGGGCTGTTTCCAAATACATGGACCTTCATCCGGTACTCGACCACGTTCTTGTTAGTGTCATTGTCCTCGTACCAGAGATACCGGAGATAATCTCTGTGATCTTCTCGTACGACAAAGCAATAGAACATTTGTTGAACATCTGCTGTAAGAGCTACAGGTTCTTTACGGAATCTCAACAGAACTCCTAACAGAGCATTGTTCAAGTCTGGTCCGCTGAGGAGAACATCATTGAGGGATGTTCCATCACATTCAGCGCTTGAGTCAAACACAACCCTTATCTGGTCTGGCTTCTTCGGGTGGTACACGCCAAATGTTGGAAGGTACCAGTGTTCTTTACCTTTATCTAAAGGTGGAGCTAGCTCAGCTTGGTCTTCGTCCAGCATCTTCTGCATGAACTTGATATAGTGATCTTTCATTTCTGGCTTCTTCTCCAGCGTTCTCCGTAGTGAATAGAGCCGTTTCAATGCTTGCTCCCTGTTGCTCGGAAGGCATCGTATTGGAGAGCGGAAAGGTAACAGTGCCACCCAACTGTTTTCTGTATTTTGACAGACCTCTGCATCCATGATGGCCAGGAAAGCTTTATCATCTATGGATAAGGCTGGTTTATCATCATCCTTGGACCTGTCAAACACTGTATGTCCGAGGTTGTCTGCACTCACGTTTAATCTTATGTTCTCCTCACATGCACATAAGGTTTGACTGCGATGCTGTGCCATGTCACCATAGTTTTCTTACACATGGATACTGTTTGGACAAGGTCTGAGAAAAGATGTGCGGCCGTTGTGCAATACATTTGTTCTGTAGACATTAACCTCTGATGGTTTGTGGACAGTTCCCAGGCACACATCTCCCACAAAGACCCACTCTAGGTCCAGCCGTTGTGCATAAGGTGCATTGTGTGGCCCGTTGATCTGCTCGCGTACTTTGTGAACCCTAAGGATGACTCTTCCTAAGAGCAGTAGGATCGGAGCATCTCGTTCTACAGGTTGAATCTTGTTGGCAACTGGCTGTAGATGGGGGTGATGGTGCGCAATCTCTGGGGAGGGAATTTCTGTCCTATCGTCTGGTACCATGTCACACTCTATTAAGGTAGGTAAGGGAAGCTGTAGTTTCCCATCCATGGATTCAATGATGAAATTAGTAGCTCTCCTTCCTGAAGTCTCCAATTTTCCAGAACAGGTTTTTAGGGTGTATGGGGTGGAGCTGACATTAACTTCAAAAAAGTTGAAAAACTCTGACTTGGCAAGTGACTTATTGCTTTGTTCATCCAGCACTGCATACACCTTAATTGCCTTCTCCTTTTTCCCTGCAGGATATGTTTTCACCAAGCAGATTTTGAAAAATGAGCGTGAACTGTCTGCATTTCCACAAATCTCCGTACACTTGGAGGTGACTGATGGAGATGCGCTGTCATTTTGCTCCTCGCTGTCATCTTTGTCAGCCATAACACTCTTTGTGGTTACAGGAGGAGGACCTGGATGTAGGGCAGCAATGTGTTTCTCACTCTTGCACTCAAAACACTTGAGGGTCATTTTGCAGTCTTTCGCCATGTGTTGAGTAGACCCACAACATCTATAGCAGATGCGATTCTCTCTGAGGTATGCTTTGCGCTCTTCTAGGGATTTTTCTCTAAAGAGTCTACATTTAGACAGTGGGTGGGGCTTCTTATGTATTGGACAATGACGCCTGACAGTTCTGCAGGTATGTCTGTTTTGTGCACAGTCACAGAGGATTTATTACTGTACTTCACAGGCTTTTCACTCCACGATGCTTGACTGCTGGACGTGAATATGGTGAAGCTTGGATCATTTTTTGTCTTTGCTTGTTGTTGAATAAACTTGGAGAAGACAGAGAAGGGAGGAAAAGACACTCTGTAATCCTCCTTGTACTTACTTCCAACGCTTATCCATTTTTCTTGGAGGTTATAGGGAAGCTTTTCCACTACTTGTCGTACCCCCCGAGCTGTATCCAAATATGAGAGTCCTGGAAGAGCACCATCTTCCTTTGCACACTCAAGTTCAAGGAGAATGTCGCTGAGCTCTCTCAACTTAATATTATCCTTGTTGGTTAGCTTTGGGAAGTGTTCAATCTTTTTGAGCAGTGCATCTTCGATGACCTCTGGTGTCCCATAACACTCTTCGAGACGTTGCCAAACCATGTTGACTCCTGCTGCTGGATTGAGGATGTGCACTGCACAAATTCTCTTAGCCTGTTCTGATGATTCCGTTCCAAGCCACTTCGTCATCAGGTCCAGTTCTTCTCTCGCTGAGAGATTCAAGTCCTTCGTAGCACTTATAAAAGAGGCTTTCCAGGCCCAATAGTTTTCCGGTTTGTCGTCGAATTGCAGAAGGCCAGCAGTTACCATTTCTCTTCGGATGAGATATCTGGCAAAGTCTTGTGAAGCTTGAGGGTTAGGTGAGTATTCTTTTTCAAGATTGGGTGTGTTCTTCGGAGCTCTATGAGGTAAAGTCTTACTCTGACACGTTTTCACTGTTTGCTCTGTTTTTATGTCTTTGTGAACTGGCTGTGTGTTGCTTTGGATGTTGTGATGAGTTGCTGGTTTAGTGTCAAGTATTTCCAATTTTCTCTACATGATTTGTTGGCAGTTCCGAAAACACCAACTCGGACTGTTGTTTGACGTACTCACTAGTGCGTTGGACTGTATTGTAAGGCTCATCTTCAACAAAAGGTCCTTGACTCAGCTCCCCGCTTTCAACTTCCACTTCATCATAGGCAGTTGCTTCAGCTGCAGCTGCAGCTGCAGCTCTTTGGCACCTGAGAAGATGGAGACTGGCATCGCAGTCAGCCTTTTGCTTTAGCATGCTCGCTTCTAGGTCTGCCCTCTGCTTCATCATGTCGGCTTCTTTTTCAGCATAAGCTAGTTGAGCAAGAGCAGCTTTTGCTTTAGCATAGGCTTTCGTAGCTGACGAGGTTGTTGATCGCAGAGAGTGTCTAGTGGATGACCTAGACGCCTGTGATTTAACCTCAAATGCTCGAAGAGACTCCTGCCTCTTGGTTTCAGGATCTTCATCCTCTGCTAGCTCGCTAGCTTCATTTGGGACCGTACCTATGTTCCCCGGGTCCTATGTTCCCCGCTTTGTATGTGACCGGGGAACATAGGACCCTTTCTCTAACCCTAATCCTAACCCTACCCTTTTTCAAAAAAGGGTCCTATGTTCCCCTGTCACATACAAAGTGGACCTTTTTTGGGAAAAACGGGGAATATAGGACCCGGGGAACATAGGTACGACCCCCTTCATTTTGTTGCCTAGCAGCATCTTCTTTAATGTATTTTCTTCCTGAGCGTAGACTTATGTTTGCTGAGTATTGTTTTCTAGTTCTTGAGCCCGCCGTGTTGTTGTCTTTTTACTGTACTGCCCTTGCAGCGTGTATTCTTGTGCAAAGCTAGACAGCCAGTTAACATTCAAAAGTCCTCCAATAAACACACAAGGCTTGTCTTTTCTTGTATTTTACTGGTGTTGTTTCCACCCCTGGATTTGCTTTTGATATTTTTGTAAAACTGAAACATTACAGAGAAAAAAGAACAATCAAACATAAAGAACAATCATACGTAATGATGTAAATTTAAATGATCACAAAAGCTTACAGCAGCACTGTACTGTGTAGAAAATACACCTCACTATAACAGCTAAATAACAAAGCAATCACTAAACAGAGCTAGCCACTGTTGTATGCTAGCTAGCAGTGCACATGGTCAACTAAAACAATACAAAAGTTTCTAACATGACATCTCTTAATAAAAAGCAAGTGTCTTGTCATAGTTTACACATATTACTTACAGACAAATAGTCTCCAAGGCAGAAGCGTGTCAGAATTAAATTCAGCAGCAACATATATCCCGCACTGTCTGTGCTCAACTGAAGAATGTGCTCATCTGTAGAATTAGATCTGACCAGTAGAAGAGGGCAGCGCATCATAATAACTAATGCAAATAAATGCAACGTTTTAATGTTTTACCTTATTAAACTCACTTTTTCAACTAATAACGTATTACTTTTGTACTATTTCAATAACTTATTTACTAAATTAACTTTAACCCTGTAAGACCCAAATTAAGAAAAACCTAAAAAAAAAAATATTTGACCATTCACATGTTGTTGTAGGAGGCCTTAGATGCAGAAATCAAAGAGTTTTTGGAAAAAAAATGTTTATGTACATTTTTACAGAAAACGTTGGGCTTTGGTGGTAGCAGAATTTCAGTGTTTTTACTCACTTTGAACAACAATTCACAACAACTAAGGGTTTATTTGCAAGTTTGATTGCTTACTTAGCTCCATAAATGTATATAACATTTAAAAATAATCACACATTAGTCATATTTTTTATGAAATCATTTATTAAAAATAAATACATACATAAATAAACAGGATAAAACTCTAGCTTTTTCTAGCAACTTTTTCATTCCTTTTTTCTTTTCATGACAAACTTTCATTGTTAGTGAAAGTCCTAAAAACAGTTATTGTCCTCTGAAAAGCAAAGGCACTTGCTGCATTGTGTGTTGGTGAATCCTTTATTGCAGCATCCTCTCCCTGTCTTCATGTCCTTGTGTACGTCCAATGGCAGGTGTTCACATCTCTTGGATGGTCTCTTCTGATCATTCAGAGGCTTCATGATGTCACTGTCTGTGTTGCTGGACTCTCTTTGCCTTAAGATCATATCCAGACCAGAAAAATCTGTGTTGGGACTGATGAAATATTTCTTCGGCCAGCGACACCTGTCACGGTGCATGGTGCGTTTGTGTGTTTTTGGCTCGATGTCCACGTAATTATCAGCTGGACAGTCCATGGGTGGTTGGTTTTCTTTGTCCACTTGTTGACAGACATCTTCATCTTCATCACTCTCATCAGTGTCATTGAGTTCCATCTCAACTTTACTCTCTCCAGTTTGGATGATCTCAATCACATCCTGCACACTGTATCACGGCTCTCTCCTTGCTGGTGGCATTCTGGTAAAAAAAAGCAATGAATAAACACGTATAAATATGCTTTGTATATAGTAGTACATAATCAGAAGGAAAAGATAGGGTGGTGGACCAAGTCCTCTGGGTAGAAATGTTTTCAATGCAGACAATACTGTCTGCTGATTGTAAGTCGCTTTGGACTGAAGCATCTGCTAAATGCCCTAAATGTAAATGTAAATGTCTGAGCCTATGGTCTCTATTTATCATACTAAAAGAAAAACATGCAAACCCCCACTTACATCCACACCCCACATTCAGGAACATTTACACCTTTCCCAGAACTGAATTGTCTGTTGATATCCTCTTTGTGGACAAAGACATGGGATTTTAGCTCAGTCTGATGAAATTAAATATATATTTTTTTAGACATAAAACTTTAAAAACAGTCAAATTTGTCCAGAACACAACACAAGGGTAAAATGTATGTAATGTATACTGTTCATGTATAAAGAAAATCCTCTATTTCAGGCAGTGATGTAGTGGAGCGAAAACAACCTGTCTGTGTCCATTGAAACAAGCCTGCTATTTTTGCTACCACCAAGACCCAGTGTTGTAAATTTACAAGAAATATGTAACAAGCTCTAAATTAACTTTGATGCATCTATTCCACAATAACTAAATATGTACATGCTCTACACATTGTAATAACATCCAAAAAAAATATAAAAGACATTTTACTTACTTTAATTTGATGAATCCAGTCCAATGAAACAAAGAGATTTTGTTTGGAGGAAATCTTGAAAAGTTGTGTGCGTTCATGGCCATAAAGTGGGACTTATAAACAAATGTAACATCCACTAACATTGTGAGACTGAACAGTAAGACCCAATGACTATGTACATGTGGTAAAAAACCAGAAAAAATATAACAGACTGTTTTTAGGGATGGCTAAAAACGTTGTAAATTTACAACCGTGGGTCTTACAGGGTTAAAGGCAGCACATGTAGCACAAGTCATGCCTGTTAATTCATGGTGAGAAAGGGAATTAAGTCTTTTAGTCAGAGGTAGTCTTTCTTCTTTTAATGAGCGAAAAAGATTGTTCACAATTACGATTGTTTAATTACTCCGGAGGAGGAACATAGACTTTAACACAATGATTGGATGTTCCCCCCTTCTGCAGTGAAGAGTTAAGAAGGTGGCCTCACTCTTGACATCTGCCTTGAAACCTCATAGGCGCTCTGACTTGTACATGCATTAATCTGCAAACATCATGTAATAACACAATATGGTACAACACCCCATTCATGATGAATTTTCCACATCAATTGTCAGATCATTTATAGGTCGGTTAAGGCATGTTGCAACATGATGGGTGAATCAGGCAAATTGTCTGGGGACCCGAGCAGAGAGGGGACACCTGAGAAGGGTTGGTTATGTCAGTCCATTAAATTCCTTTAATTTTATGAGCAGCTGCATACTTTAGGATCTATGGTTTGCAACCCTCTAACAAGACCCAATTCTGCTAGCTTGATTAAGTGCATTAAGTGCACATTTGTGAACATAAAGAAATACTAGTGTTCAAGAAACACAAAAAAAAAAAACTTTGGAGACCACAACAGACTATAACCGATTTTCCCCTGATTTCTCCCCGTGTGTGCGTGGGTTTTCTCCGGGTTCTCCGGCTTCCTCCCACAGTCCAAAAACATGCGATATGGGGATTAGGTGAATTGGTCACTCTAAATTGATCGTAGGTGTGAGAGTGTGAGTGAATGGTTGTTTGTCTCTATATGTGGCCCTGCAATGTACTGGCTAACTGTCCAGGGTGTACCTATCACCCTATGTCAGCTGAGATAGGCACAGCACCCGCAACCCTCTGGTGGAGGATAAAGCAGTAGATAATGGATGGATGGATGGATTAATTATGAAAAGCACAAACTAGACGATCCAGTCAAGACGCCGGACCACACACTTGCCGTTTAAGCAAATTATTTCAGGGGGGAGATTTGGAATCTCACAGAAACGTGCTTGATTTACCTGACTTAAGACTGTTGGCATTGCCGGTTAATAGCTGTTATGTGTGCAATGTTTTGTGCTGAGAAATGCAAAAAAAAAACTGTGGATGGATTCATGACTGAGAATACAGAATTAACTTGGCTTGTACAAGTTATGTTTCTAAACAAAAGTGCACAACATCTGTTTCCCGGTCAACTCACACACCAATCGCTGTTCAGTCGTAAATATCAAACACGTTATACTCTGAAGTCGGGAAGATTCTGATGTGTCCAATTAGGTTAAAATCATTTCTGTTAACCCCTCAAACTACCGGGTAATATGGCCCAATAATCTGTTCTACGTAGCCTAATATCAGAAAGGCACCACGATTGTAAGAAGGGCCAGATCGTAACTGAAACCTGGCCAATTATCCTCTAGTGTAAGCTTTAGAGACCACTGTATGCCCTGCCTTTGTATTGTATTGTATTGTATAGTCTGCTTGTTGTGTTTGGTACAAGTAAGTGTGGTCTTGGCTACAACACTTATTTTATACGTAACTAAACTCTCTATTCTGAGGCAAATTACGCCCATTGCTGTATTTTTAAAAATGCAGAGAAGTGGGCTGATAGCTAAGTGAGGAAGAGGAGGATGAGGGAGAGTGGGTAGCAGTGCAGAGGCTGTGGTCTAGTAGTGAATTCTGGGACAACGAACCTCACGCCGGTTGACAAAAGTGGGTGACAATAGCTGGTACCAGTGACTGAGAAAGCGTGGACTAAGAAAAGAGAGGAAGTAGATACACTGATTTTTATCACTTGATTGCGGTAGGTTATACTAAACTGAAGATTAGCACCTGGATCCCCAAATAAGATTACTAGATACTCATGTACCCGTTTTCATCTGAAGACAGTGGTTTACTTTAAAATGTGCACAAAGTTATGTAACTGTGAAGAACCCTAGTGCAGACCAAATTCTTGAATTCAAGCAACCTTTGCTAAACTGTAGCCAACATGGCCACAAGTACCTAAAATATCCAAATATTTGATCAAATTGAGAGCATATTCCATTACACAGCAATGTCTATCTGAATATATCTAACATTAGCAAGCTTGAGCTACTTAGCCTACTGGGCACATTACTGCAAACTAGGGATGCAACGGCACAGTTTTCCCTCGGTTCGGTATGCATCACGATTTTGGGGCCACGGTATCGGTACAGTTTCGATATCTTAATATAAAACTACTACTACTAGCAAAGGCAATATTGCATTGTAAAAATTATTAAAAGCACAGTTATAATCAAACCACAAACTTTATTTAAACAATAGTGCAAGTACACTATCAGGTCAAATGAAACAGCAAACCAAACAAATTAAAAATAAATAAAGTTTAGTGCTATCCAATAAAAATTTTACAACATTTTAACCCACTCACAGAAACTACAACTACAGATACACCATGCTGCTCCAAGTGAAAGAGACCGGTGATGACGCTTGCTCTGGGTGGCGCTGTAGAGCGAGTGTCTGTCCAATATCCAACTTCAAACCAACTTTACTGCGCTCCATAACAGATGCTTGCACACCGTGATTTGTTTGTTGACATTAACTTTCTCATTCCCATCATCGTCTATGCTGAATCCTAAATGATCTCACACAGACTTATACACAAGACGGTGCCGCTTCAAACTTCCTTATTTCACAGTCTCGTTCACTCGCTATTGTTATGCGTAGCGCTGATTGGATCTGAGGGCAACATGAGCAGAGCAGCGCTGCGTCTCTCCTGAGTGGAACTAATCAGGCAGCATTGTGTATTTTAATACATTTTGATGGGCTGAAACATACCGAAATACTGCTGTTTTCCGTTGCGTATTGAACCGAACATTTGTTAGAAGAATTTGTTTATTGTATTCTGAAACATCCTTATAACCATTCAAATGAAGCATCCACGCCAATATAGGAAAGCATCAACAAGAAGGAAAATGAAGGTCTGATGTGTGTGTGCAGCCTTCAGATCTCAGGGACTGATAACCAGAACCAATCTTCTGTATAAAAACACAGTTTCTTTTGACCTCTCTAACCATTAAATGCAACCAGTTCACCACATGTGTTTCCATCTTTGTGGGTCTTTGTTTGTCTACCAATGAATCCTGGCAGCAGTGTTGCTGGGGGTGCAGGAAGGGATGTAGACTGGAAGCTGCGAGAGTAGAATATGATTAGCCACAAAGCAGATCTTCACTCGGCATCCCTGCACACAACTCAACACGTATGTTCAGCTGCATATGAATAAGTGAGCTCTCAGATCAGATGTTTACTTTGGACCAACCATCTTCCCTCAAGAAATTGCAAGAACAAGACACTCGGGATCTGAACCGAGAGGTGGATACTGCTGTCAGGTTCTAACACCACACCTGGTAAAACAGAGGAAATGGTTTTACTGTGAGAACGTTTCAGAGGTTTTCCCAAACACACAAATACACTTGCATATACATAGACACATGCATACATATGTGGACACATTTCTTGTAGCAATGTGATATCTAAAGTATGTATGTCTGAAGCCGACAACACTGTAAGGATGCAGTTGTTCATTGGTGTATATGACTATTGCGTTATCTTTTATACTTTGTTACAGTTAGCGTTACGATTAATACTTGCTGTGGTTCCATGGTTCGGTTTGGTACAGTTTGGAATGATAAAGCCCTGGCTGTGTCTGACTGGCCACGTAGCATGACCCTGTACCAGCTGCTCAGTTTGTGGCTGTGTGTCTCAACAAAACTTCAAGCTTTGTATGAAAATAGACTGTGGGCATTTGCTTTCCTTTCCATGGGATATTTACACCAAAGTGAAATCAGTTGACTTTCCTGGGTGGAGCTAGACCGGGCTCTTTTTAACTTTATTTTACCAAAGAATGGAAATGTTGGTTCTGGTTGTTTTGGTACTAATCCATACTGTACTGAACTGTTGAAACACAGCTTAAGGTGGTGTGAGGCTAATGAATGAATGTGTAACGCGAATGGCAAAGGTGTAGTGTAAATCAGCTTGAGTGGTCAACAAGACTAGAAAGCACTATATGAAATACAGATCATTTTTGCTAATATATTGTTCTGCTGTGTAATCTCCTGCCTGTATTCTGCCTGGAGTTTCAGCTTGTGTGTGCCTGTGGAGGGCTCATATGTGCTCCAGCTAGAATTAACTTAGGATGCCTGGAAGTCCCTTGGTTTGCCACAGTTCGTTACAAAGTGTCTAACACAACAAGTGGGTGGATACAATAGAACCACTCTACCCACAGTTTAGTTAGTTGCAGGGGTATCTTGCATGTGCTTTGAGAAAATTTGAGCCAACACTAAAAATTTGCGGGCTAGGGACTGAAAACAAGCGGCTAATGTTAGCCACCTGTGTGTTAGTGTGTGTTCATCTGCAGATAGATGTGCTGCAGGCAGAGCCCATGTTGAAAAATCCTAAAAACATGCATTGTCATTAATGCATTCATTAAACAATCTTTTAACAGAGGAGTCTTATGTATTTAGTAGCAGTACTAAAAAAAGCAGACGATAATGAGCCGAATCAGTTCAGTGTCAGATGGAGTCATGCGATTGTAAAGTTGCGCATGCTAAAATAAACAGCAACTTTTTGCCACATTTAGCAAAAAAACAAATTAAAACCACTCTCTGCTGCAACGTTCTGACGAAATGCATTCTGGGATACATGGCTTTCCCAAGTACGCTCAAGTCACCAGCCGATGCATACTTGTTAAAACGGGCAGAGCGAAAACACTTCTGAACATGTTTCTGAGCATTTAGATTTAACATTTAGATTTAGATTTAGCATTTAGATTGCACATTTAGATTTATATTTAACATTTATATTAAACATTTAGATTTAACATTTAGATTTAACATTTGAAATTTATGTTGTGATTCAAATTAGGTAATTGGTGGGAAAATATTAACACAAATGATTAATTATTTTTAATTATTAATTTTGTTATTAATTTCTTAAAAACGGGGCACAACTCCTCTTAGCGTGAGGAGAATGACAGAGAAACTGTCACTTTACAACCTTCAAGTGTCTCTTGACTATCAGTTATAACTAATTAATAATAAGTATATTAATATTAATTAATAAATAACAAAGAAGGTGTGAGATCGTACACTGGCTTCTTTCAATTACCCTTTGTTACAAACAACCAAGCACAAAAGACAGAAACTGTACTTTTAAAGTAAAGGTTCAACATTTATTAAAGCATTAAAATTAATCAATAACAGCAACAAACATCAATCCCTTAATCCAAAATAACTGCTGGTAAAAACGTTTCAATATAAAAGAAAGAAAGTAAAATAAAATAAAAAGGGGTATGGATCTGAGTGCAGGAATGTGTGTGTGTGTGTGTGTGTGTGTGTGTGTGTGTGTGTGTGTGTGTGTGTGTGTGTGTGTGTGTGTGTGTGTGTGTGTGTGTGTGTGTGTGTGTGTGTGTGTGTGTGTGTGTGTGTGTGTGAGAAAAGGGGGCGTGAAGTGAACAAAACAAAGCCAAAGTAAAACAGGAAGCAACAAACAAAGCCAAAAGGTAAAAGAAGGAGGGTTCTCTGACGTGACGGTTGTCACGACCACGCGCCTCCCACTTCCGGGTTACCAAAAGGTACGTCACGTGAAAATGGCGTCACTCGCTGTTACTGTGAGGCGACGCGAGATGGCGCTCGTGCTCTGATTTCTTCACTCCGCTCTTCCCTCTTTCACCAGTGGAAGCGCTGAGTAAAAGAGGAGAGTTGAAGGAGGAAATGAAGTCAGCAGTGACGTGGAAAATTTAAAGGGAATGGCGGCAGGAAGTGGAATAGACAAAGGAACGAGTCTGATCAGAAAATTTCTGTAATCACACAGTTTATTTGGCTTGTCCGACTTAAACTGTGGTTCTTACAGATCACGGAAGTTTCCTCTCAATGAGTGATCGTGGGCTGTGTTGAGGACACAGGATCGGGGACACGGGGACAAATCACAGTACAAAGGGGAGACACGTGAGGAGAAATAGAAACCGAATTCGACCACAGATTAGCGAGAGTTTGTCTCGTGGACCTGCCTTCTTATCGGTCAAATTATGGCTTCTATTACGATCGCCGCTGGCGCTGCGCGCGGAGCGAAAGACACAGAGAATAATCAACAATCGATCAGCTGGGCGGACGGCGCCGCGGTGTTTCCGCTAAACAGTCCGCTAGCTTAGCTCACAGGTATTATTCTACACAAGTTACAGCGACGATGAAAGAAAATAAAAAAGCACATCAGCAATAAAAACACAATGAAACTACGGGGTGCACTCCCGTGTTTATAATAAGTCTTAAATAAGCTATTTTGCCCAGACACAATCGCTTACTATGAGTTGCCTTCCAACGAGTAAGGTTGGGGTCCTGGGATCGCGTTGATCTCTCCCATGTCAGCTTTAAAACTCAACCTCCTCATCTGAGTCCCACTGAATTCTCAAATACAATTTAACTATTCTTAGCCATTACAGTCCATGGCCTCACAGTTCCATTAGGATCCTGATGTGAGCTCAAACAACGTTGGTCATATCTCCACACATACTGTATATCCCAGTTTCAAACTTGATGTCCCATTCCTGGTAATATCTAATGTCTTCCCATGCGTCTCTTGCGTTGAATCAGTCCTTGCACTTTGTGTATCACATAACTGCGTTTATTGCCTGAGGTTTAACATTGATAGAAAAATGGCCTCTTGAGAGCCAAACACGTGGCCACCTGGCTCCAATAAGCCTGGCCACAACATGGATGAGTACACACACACAGAGAGAGAGAGAGAGAGAGAGAGAGAGAGAGAGAGAGAGAGAGAGAGAGAGACACTCATACACACTGACGGAAGCTTGTCCAATTAGACAGGCTTAATTGCAGTGGTGACAGCAGCGGGAGAGTACAGGAGACAGCTAGGAATCAGATTAGTGATGATCAACTGAGATGACTCCTGGGCTTATGGCCAACACCGCACATTACTGCTAGAGGGAATGAAGGGAAGACTTGTGAAAAATTATAATTCATGTATTTACTTAAAGGTGAAGTAAGTAGTTTATAGTGACATCTAGAGGAGAGGCTGAAATGTACAACAACAAACTGCTCCTCTGCTCACCCCCTCCCTTCCCTGAGTGCTACAGTATCCTCAGCCGGTCAAATGTCGTCCTCGTCGTCTTTCTCCGTGTCAGCAGATGAGGTTCATGAGGCGAGGGAGAGGGCGAGCTACCGCGGCCATAGCAGACGAAGCGGAGAGAGTGGAGGCGGGACTTCCGCTACAAGTAAAGCAACGCTTGATTTGTTCTCCCGGGTTTGTCCTTACATGCTCCAGTAGAAACATGGCGTCTCGCTGCTAACAGTGGCAATGCAACAGCGGCCCGTGACCATGTTATTTTACATGACTTTTTGAAACACTACGAAAATGAAACAAAAAATATTATACAGCGACTAGACAATGCAGGAGCACATAATATGTATAAAAAATGGTTTTAGGTTTGGTTTCATATGGTTTTAGTAATGGGCCCTACGTGGGAAACTCATATGCTGGGGCCACCATGGAAACCACAGACAAACCTGCTTGGGACCCATATTGTAAAACCAAATATAGATTGACACCAAGTTGCAGCAGCAGATTTCACTACACTCTAATAGAAATAAAAGTAGAACCATATAAGGTTCTTCGGCATGTCCTCATAGGAGAACCCTTTTGGCTCTAGATAGAACCTTTTATAAAGGTTCTATCTGAAACCCTTTCGAGGGTCCTACCAAGAACCCTTGTAAAACCCTTTATTCAGGGAAAAGGGTTTTACAGAAGCAAATGGTTCCATGTAGAACCTCAGCCCACGTAGAAGGACCCTTTTGGAACCCTTATTTCTAAGAGCATACCAGACTCACACCTGCCCAGCTCCCCACTCACACTCCCTCAGCTCTCAGCCAACTCCCTGGCATTTTTCTAAATCAGTCATTGGGTGGCTTTCACTTCAGAAGAGGGGGGTTTATTTACGTTGTAAAAACAGCCCTACTAGAAATAAGCCAAATATTTAGAAATCAATAATACATTTCTTGATTTAAGAAAAATAAATTATGCTTGGTTAAAATACTTCAAATCATAATATTCAAATCTGCAGCCACTTGGAGACTTTAGTGTGCCTTAAAACTAGGAAATTCTAATTCTAATTTTTGTTTGTTATTTGTTTCATTTTCCTCTGCTCCACTCCGATCACATACACACCCTGGTATATAGAGTAGAACACTATTTCTGATTTTCCTCAAAGTACCACCAGGAGAAAGTTGCAAACTACTGGTTGTACATGTACCACAGTTTAAGAACCATGGAGTTAGAAATTTAGAAATATTTTCTTAAGATTAGATTGTTTTTGTAATGCAAAACCTGCTTACCAAGATTAGTTTTTTTTCTTTTTAGGCAAATAATGAAAATGATTTACCAGACACAAGCAGGGTATCTGTCACGATCCACACACTCACATTCCTCAGTTTCTGTGTTTTTGTCCCTGCTGCTCTGTTTCTGCTCTCTCTCTGCAGGAGGCGTGGTTGACCTAGTTTCTCTGATGACGCCGGTGATTGTCTGCACCTGGGCAGCCTCGCCCAGCTGTTATTGATCAGCGTTCAGGAGGACACTTAAGGCGAGGCTCCGCCCGTCACCGGTGTCAGTTCGTTGTTTCGCTTAGCATGGTAAAGACGTATTCCTTCGCTACTAGAAACTTGACTCCAGAGATCTTTACTTACCGCTCACTCTCTCTCAGGTCGCCACGTCTCCTGAACCCGAGAGGACACAGAGGACGCCGTGGATTCCATCTCCTCCGGGATCACTTCCGCCTTCTGCTGTTCTTCTTCTCGTCACCACCTCGTCACGGAGCTGTCGCTACTCAGCTGCACATCTTCATCTGGGATTCCTACTCACCTCATACTTCCACCTCGAGTGAGTTTGTTCCACCGGAACCACCATATGAACTTTGTTGCCACTGTGGAGGCGCTGACTGTTCCTGGCGCTACTGTTAGCTAATACCTAGCTATACCTGACCATAGTTACGTACGCGCTAGCTTCCTGTACACGAGGGCTAATAAAATCGTGTTTTTTACATACTTACCTTGTCCTGTGTCTGCATTCGGGTCCTCTCTATTTCGGTCGTTTTCCCTTTAACAGTGTCCGTGGGGTCTTAAAAAGTCTTAAATCCAATTTGAATTTAAGGCCTTAAAATCTCATAAAAGGTCTTAAATACAACGTTGAATGGTCTTAAAAATCTATTAAACATTACGTTTATTTAAAACATGCATAAACTTCAGTCTCGCTTTGAAATGTTTCTATTTTTGAGGATGCGATAACGTAACTACAACTACTGTAGTTACGTTATCGCATCCTCAAAAATAGAAACAGGCCACCTGTTCTGCCCGGTGTGCTGTGCGCGCGCCGTGGTGTGTTACAGCTTAGCATAGCAGCGGAGAAAACTTAATGAAGGCCCACGGCTACGCCGAATTGCTTGCATAAGATGAGTAAGTGTAAGTTCAACAATTTGTGGCTCCAATTTTCCTTTGTGTCTTTTGTACTTTTTTGCCAGTATGGATTTGAAATGGATCTTAAATTGTATTCATTATGGTCTTAAAGTCTTAAAAAGTCTTAAATTTGACTTGTTGAAACCTGTAGTGACCCTGACTAGGTTTTATTTTCTTGAGACCAACACCTCCTGTGAGCTAAAAAATCTGGATTTTCCCTATGGACTTTGGTGTAGGATAGAAAGTGGTTTACACACTTCCATCTGGACAAATCTGTATATATATTATCTATCATACATATTTTAAAGCAATAATTTAAAACTGAATTACAAAACTGAAAATTATATTTATTTATATTTAATGACCTTAAATGGCCCACCTGCAGTACCATGGGCCCACACTTTGATTCATTGTTCAAGTGCAGTGTTGGAAGTAACGTGTTACAAAAGTAATGCATTACCGTTTGCTGTAACTCGGTAATGTATGCATTGCATTACTAAATGCATTACTAAAAGAAAATTGCTAATATCTTACTCTGATGAGTTGTTTTTATACAAATATGCCAATGCTGCAAGATTAACAAAGGAGAATAAAATATGACTTCATGACTGTTCGCCCCAACAAGACATCGAGTTTTGTACGAGAATATACTGCAGGCGTCGACTTCCATGGGATATTTACACCATTGATGTTTTCCCTTCCCCAATCACCTGGCTGTCGTAGGTGGGGCTAGACCAGACTGTACTACTTTGCTTTGGTACCCCAATTTAAGTGTGTCAAAGAATGGAACGGTTACCATTACTGTACTGTAGAACTGAACTGTTCCTGATATGTCAATATCTCGCACAAAACCTCTGTAATCTCTAATACAATTTTTTTTTTATGTGTATTAATGCTACTTTTCTTGATGATTGAGAGGAAAGTAGAATAGTATTTTACACAGCACAGAGTATAAAAAAAATAGATCCAGCCTGACTCTCACTGTTCAGCTTCTGAATGAAGGTGCCATAACTCAACTTGAGCCTGGACGGGGAGAAGCAGAGGGATGGAGTAAGTGGAATATTGTTGGAAAGAGTGAGATGGGGGAAAACGTACACAAGAGACAGGAAGAGGGAGATTTACTGTTGTGTTAAAGAGATGTGGGAATATAAAAGGGGAGGATTGGGCCCATGTCCCAAAAACAAATCCAGCTCATTTTGGACTGGACACACACCTGTGGTGTCATAAACAATAAATACAGAAAAAAGAGGAAAAACAAGACAACGTAAGGCTGAATAAAGGGAACAACAAGACAATGATTTTTTTAAAATGGGGGTTCTTTTAATCATAAATCTTTTTTTTTTTCATAGCTCAGTGGTAGAGCAAGTCGTGTTTCAACTGGAAGTTTGTGGGTTAGATTCCTGCCTCCACCATTCAACATGCAGATGTGTCCTTTACCCCACATGTTCCTAAAGGCTGTGCCTGGGTGTGAGAGTGTCATGTGCTTTTGAACAAGTGTAAAGCAGCTTTGAGTGGTCATCAAGACTAGACCCAACGGACCAATTACCATTCACTTATGACTTTTCATGGTCTTCATTAGCACAGATGGGCCATATTGCCATGACAACAGAGGGAGATGAACACAGATCCACCAATTTACAAATGATTTGTTAAGGAAAATTTGTTAATTCAAGATTCATGAAACACGTGATGGTAAACTGTCCTTTGTGCCAATAGAGGCAAGAAAAGACAAGGGCAAAGGCAAGAAAAATACCTAGAATAAGCATAGTATGTGTAATCAGTGACATCAGCAGTGTAAAAGAGTGCATGAGTGAAAGGATGTAAGGGTGCAGTATTGTAGTGCAGCAACACACATACTGGAGCATGTTTGCCTCTCAGGCTATCTGTGGCTCTCACAAAGAATTGATAACTACACCACGTAAGTACCGATCTACATCAACACCACCACTGACAGTGTGACCACAGAGAAACAGATCACCACAGACCCGAATCACAAGACATGGATGAACAAGGAGATGCCTCTAATGCTGAAGGCCCGCAACGCTGCCTTCAAAACAGGTGACGAACAGGCCTATAGCATGTCAGGGGCAGACCTGAAGAGGGGCATCAAGAAGGCCAAACACTACTACAAGCTGAAGGTGGAAGAACACTTCTCCAACTCCAATAGACTATAAGCCCAGCACCTCCACACCAACAGCCACAGATGTCTGCTTTCTGCATGAGCTAAACAACTTCTACACTTGGTTTGACGGGGCAATAAGGAGAAGGCTACCAGCTCTCTCCATCATCACTGGACCCACACCCCTGACACTCCCACCATAGATGTCTGCAATGCACTGCACAAGATCAATGCACGTAAGGCTGTTGGCGCCAATGGGCCCTGGTCGTGTGCTCAAAGCATGTGCTGAACAGCTTGCAGGGGTCGTTACAAACATTTTCAACTTGTCCATCACCCAAGCAGCTGTGCCAGCAAGCTTAAAAGAACACCTCCATAATGCCAGTGCCCAAACCTCCCAGATGTGTCTGAACCGCTTAAATTTCAACAGAGCAGTTCGCACCAGACAGGAAGTCTGACACAGACTCAAAGTAAAACATTTCCACAACCCTTTCAAAATAAAACACAATACGCAGGTCATACAGCCTGTCACAACTTCACATCAACATTACGTCGTGACCGGTGCTGCCAGGTCAACAGTCAATTAATCAGAGCGTCTTGGAGAGTCATAATGTACAAGGAGAGACTGATTGTTGAAGTGGAGAAACAGAAAAATCATTTATGACATCAGATCAACAGTTATTCCACGTTGGAGAATGAAAGAAGCTGTGTTGTTGTTTCCTTTATACACACAGTCTATCCCGGGATCTCGCGAACTTCCGTCCGTTCAAGATTATCACGTGAACTTCCGTGAATACCACTGGCTCCCAAGGCACTGCGCCACTGCCGTAACGCGCCCGGTGGGGAATGACGCTGTGCAGAGGACGAAGCAGAACCACGCCGCTGACATACCGTGGCTGTAACGCGTCCAGTGGAAATCCGGGGTCACACCCATTGTGATGAAGTGCTTTGAGCGACTTGTCCTGGAATACCTCAAGACTAGTCACATGGACAATAGACCTGTCAAACTCGATTCTTTATAAGGATTCGGGTTATTCTGAGTCACTCACTCAACTGATCCGGGTTATGCGAGTCACTTGGGTCACTTTTGTCAGTATTGCTAAATCATCAAGAAAACTCAGTCCTAGTTTATTTATTGTATTAACTTAGTGTAGCATAAACAATGTATAGGCTTTCAATGTAGACATAGAAACAGGAACTGCCCACAGTAAATAAAAGATTAGGCTATTATTATTATTATTATCATCATTATTATTAGCATATTATTATTATTATTATTATTATTATTAGCATATTATTATTATTATTATTAGGCTATTTAACAACTCCACCGACATAATTTTTATATGCTACATTCTATACACCAAACCTAGGCCTATAAAATAACCTTTAACCATGCTATTTCAGAAGTGAAAGAATGACTTTTGTTGTGGATTTGCTGTTCAAACTGACTCGTGGAGAAATAGCCTACTACTCTCGCTAGGAAACAGATCCACTCATGACAACGTAGCCAGCTCACACGAGTCGCGGCTCAGTGCTGTTTCCGGCTCTGCAGGAAGTTCTACAGATCCACTCATGACAACGTAGCCGGCTGATTCACCCGACTCGATTGACATTTTCTCTCAGAACTTCAACAAGCTCAAAATAATGTATGAGTGAGCATACTGAGAACACAGCAGGGAAAAGATATATGTAATTTACAATTAGCGAGGGGGTGAGTGTTTCCAGTCCTACATGCTCCAACTAGCCTGGATGTGCTGGATAGTTTTCTGACCCAGACAATCTCCCACTGGATTTGTCAGTTTGATGTAATGTATTATTGAGCACAAAAACCTACCCTGGTTCAATTTGAGATTTGAACTGTGGTTTGGTTAAAATTCAGGCATGAACTGGTTATTGTTAGGATAACCTAGGCAGTATAAATAATTGCCTAGGTTATACTAGGGATTGTGTGTGTGTGTGTGTGTGTGTGTGTGTGTGTGTGTGTGTGTGTGTGTGTGTGTGTGTGTGTGTGTGTGTGTGTGTGTGTGTGTGTGTGTGTGTGTGTGTGTGTGTGTGTGTGTGTGTGTGTGTGAGTGTGAGGTGCTGTGATATTCAAATCATTTCTGCTGTGACAAGGTCTGCCAGAGTTCATGCTGAGAGTCACAGCCAAAGACAACAAACATACACACACACACACACACACACACACACACACACACACACACACACACACACACACACACACACACACACACACACACACACACACACACACACACACACACACACACACACACACACAAGCAAACACTAAAAATGGAAGTCAGGGATCAGTCATCTGATGGGCAGGTGGGAAGGGATGAATGATATCTGATGGACCACAGTCTAGGACTATAGAGACCAGGAAATATCTTTACTGTGGTTTGCCTCAACTGTGCTTCATTTACAGTCACTCATCCAAGTTTTAGTTTAAGTGATCTTCCAGCTCTCAAGGATGATAAATGTGCACTTTAAAGGGATATGTCAGCATTTTTAAAGTATGGTGGTATGATATAGTGACACTGAAAATAGGGTCATGGAAAAAAAGTATGATTTTTTTTTTTTCATTACTGGAAATTGAAGTTGTGTCTCTTTGTAAACAACTCACTACCAGCACCAATGTCCACAGAGAAAATCAGCAAGTTTATATTATCAAAACACAGGAGTTGTTAATTAACTGCTACCAACATCATTAGGTTTGAAATCCTTCATTCATATTGACATCAGTGACACAAACTGACCAAACAAGGTAGCAGTAGAATCAGCAGTGTGTCCAGTGTCCATGTGAAAATAGACATTTTCTCTATTTTGGTGTAGGGAAGTCAGTGGTTTGCAAACTTTAGTTTCCAGGTTTATTTACACCTTTTCCAGGAAAAGGTATAAAAGTGAGATAAAACAGAAATTGTAGATGTAATTTGACATACATCTTATTAGGCAGGGTTTTTGTTTCAATGGTCAAAAGTCAATGGTCCTTTATGTGTCAGTAACTCACACTGCCAGACTTAAAAAGAAAAAACAGAACTGTCCCTTTCATGTGCTCTGTGACTGTTGATGTTGCCTCTGTTGTGCTGCTGCTTTCTGCAAGTGTGCTAATCACAGCATGTTCTTGTTTCACCTCTATAACTTTAATTAGCTTGCCTGAGAAATTTATTGGCCAGCTGTCGTGTCCTTATCAGTCACACACAGACAAACTGCTGACCAGAACTTAAACATCTACTGCTTTGTTTTTAGCTCCCTGGCTTTTATCACTTCAGCAGATCACTAAAACAGAACATATTTTTCACACTCTCTCTCTCTCTCGTATTCAATTTCCAGGAGAGATCATCCATCCTCACTTTTATTACCACTCACCCACTCTCCACTCCATATGCCTGGGCACCGAAATGTACACATGCCATAGGCCACACAGTCTTATGTCCTGGGAAAAATATACACGTGCCTGCCTCACACATTAGCCAGACATGTGAAGAGGGAGAGGAATCACACACACGCGCACGCACACACACGCGCGCGTGCGTGCGCACACACACACACACACACACACACACACACACACACACACACAGGGGGGAGAGGGAAAAGTCCAAGACAAAGAACAAAAATGTGAGAGAAAGTAGCAGCTGTGATATTGGTGAGATGAAACCACACACATGACACACATGAAGACACTTATTCAGGCAGGGGTATTTCAAGGGTGTTTGGGGGGGCCCCAAGCAAGAGGTACCTGGGGAAACCTAAATCCATGAAGGTCACCCAATTGGGAAATGTTCATCAAGATAAACAGCAGAATCTCCTATTTAAATATGATAATTGTGTGCCATCTTCATTTACTCTTCACCAGTAACACATGCACTGATCTTTACACATCTTAGGTAGTCCCACAAGTGTTCCATTTACTATGACACCCAAAGTATTCAAATAGACCTCGAGATTGCAGAGATATGCATATCATTATGAGCATTTCAATTTTCAAGCAGAGATCTACAAAATAGGCTTAAGCCTACCATATCTTTATTGATTCTCATTAACACATTATCAAATCATAAAACAAAATAAAATAAAACCAACCTACCACTCAGCTCAGGCATGAATATAAAAGTAGTTACTGTGGAATGATCACCCATTCTGATTTATGTAAGTCCTCTAGAAAATATAGTTGGAATAGCTATTCCAATCTGAGGCTCCCATATCGTACAAAAACAACATTCTCATCATGACATACAGTCAAATAATCTAATGCTGCATCGTCAATTATGACTTTATTTTTTAAAATCAGAAATACATATCCCATCAAACTTTTGAATGACCAGATTTTTGAGCTGTAGAATTCACTTCTGAAACCTTTCATGGGTGCTGCTCCGTATTTTCAATCATACTCCAATAAAAATAAAAACAAATATAATCACTGTCCCTCCCCCGAATGTGGCCAGACCATCTCAACCTTGACTCTTTTTACTTTATCTCCTCAAATATGCTCTTTTCTAATCCTGTCCATCCTGGTCACTCCCAAGGAGAATCTCAACATCTTCAGCTCTGCCACCTCCAGCTCCGCCTCCAACCTTTGACTCTCACTACTGTTTTCTTGACACTTCCCTTTCGCTTTTGCTGCTACAGTATATCCTTCTGTCACACATCAGCCCTGACATTCGTCTTTACCAACAAACCCCTTCTAACCTTCATTCCCTTTCTCTCAAAACAGATTACAATGCCAAACAATATAGTCCACACAGACTCCTTAACTCATCTGTCAACCTATTAATCACTGCTCTTATCCCACCTTCACCTTGAATCCATCTGTCACTCCAACTGTACACCTCACTGCAGACTTTTAGCTAGGATTTCTTTAGAAGGTGTCCCCCCCTTGCCCTCCGGAAAATATAATTTTGCATGGAGGTCAGGTCAGGGAAAATGCAATATTGGCATAGGGCACAAACCCCTGTTTGTAGACCCAGGACTCTGTAGCGCCCCCAAAAGTCGGGTCAAACATGTTGCTCTCATGATACCAAACAAATTTCTAATGTACTTCCATTAGCTCCACCCACCCAGAAGTCTGCCATTTTGGAAGAACAAAAATGGCTTGTCTACGCATTTTAAAAAACTTGTTCTAGACAAGTTAATGACAAGTTAAAGGATTTTCTCTACGTCATAGTTGTTTTTACACTTTTCACCTGTTCTGTTGTTATGGATTTAAAGTATTTAACTTATTATTAACTAAGTATTGATTTCTTTCCGTGTTGTGGGCGCATGTTTCTGCACCTTGAACCGCCTTTGTGTATGAATAGTGCTCAAAAATAACTTGCCTGTTAATGCTTCATTACCTTGGAATGAGGCATACCTTACATATACATTGATATGACTGGTTCTTTTACAACTCCATGTTTTAACACCATATTTGTACAGCTGTTTTCATTTGACTACTGCCAAGGTTTGTAAATATCTTTTTTTTGTTTAGCCAATACAACCCCAACAAAGTATGCACAACTTCTTCACTTCTGCACCAACACCCTTCATCACATGTACTGTAAGCCTAGGACACAGGTGATTACCAGAGAACACCTTTTTGTTTTCAACAAGCCATTTATATAATATAATATGCATCTTGGCGTGCATCAAAGAGGGTGTGAAAAGAAACAGACTTCACATCAGTAGGTTAAAGGCAGAGAAATGGCATCCATTACAGGAAGTGGAAAAACATGCAAATGAAACTACTACAAAAATATGATTATTCAGAGAAATTAAGTGGTACAGGGGGGTGCAAACAAAACACCAGTAATACAGCACTGCTATGGGAAATCCATTGAAATCTTTCTGAATGTTTAACACAGTGGACAAAGAGAACTGATATTGACTTTCACATTATTATTTGAATATTTTACTATGTGTAAGATTAGCCAAATCTGAGTAAGGCATGGCCATGTAAAGCACCTGCTCTATAACATGTAAACAAATGGAAGAATTATTAGTTTTATTCTGAAAAAGGCAATATTCAGATACTTGGTGCCCATGTAATTGTAACCACACACTTACAGAAAGACTATTATTTCGTAATCCTTCATGGTGACATGGTCAAAATGTCTTCTCCTCTTCTAAAGTGATCAAAATGACCCAGGAGCTGCAGATGTTGAGGCCGATCAGAAAACAACGGCTCGATGATATATAATAATTTCCATCAAGCATGAGAAATCCCCTCCCACACAATCACATGCCAGGTTTTTTTTTTCTTTTCATATCCACATAAAAGCAGAGTCACTGTTCAGTCGAGAAGCTGAGTTCCCACAAACATCCATCCCCCCTCCGTTTACACTGGCTGGGTGTTACAACAGCTCATGAGCATTTGTGAAAATGACCAGAAATGGTGAGTGGAGTTTCACCGTGACTGCCAGAGGCTTGTTCGGCTTTGAGGCTCCGCACGCTTCCTTCCTTCCCAGGGCCGCACCAAACCAAACAAACGAGAGATTAAAAAGGGGGGAAAATGGTTGCCATACCAGGAAGATGGTGCGCAGAAAAGCTGGAATCCGACAGAGTCGTCCGTTGCCTCGCTGTCCCCTCTAATGATCTAATGGTGGGGCCTGCAAAGCCAAGGACATCCCTGCAGTGTCATTAATTCGTTGACAATATACAGTATTTTGTCCCAAGACAGGAAAGTGAACGCACAAATAATTGGTGCACATTTCCTCGCATGTTGTGCTGATATGTTTCCACCATCTGTTCCAAGTCATTTTCTCCATTTAATTGCATTCAAAAGGGAAAATAACAACCAGAGTGGGGGCCCCAGTGGTCAGAGTGGACCACAAACACTGGATCTGCTTTTAAAAGACGCATGCAGATTTTCAGAGGAGTTTTCCTTCATAAAGCCCAAACATGACTGTTTTCACAATACCATCTGTCTTCTGGGAAGCAGAGGGACTTCTCGTATTGGTAGTTGAATCTCCATCAACAGGCCCAGACTTGATTGATTCAGATAATTGCATTAGAAGGCTTTAGTCCTTTTCACAGCAGCTTTATGGTTATAGATTGACTTATGGAGCCGGGGCATGTCGGAGTGAAAGGCGTCCAGCTGGAGAGAAATTCACAAGATAATGGATTGATGGAGCAGTGGCCTAACACAAGGCTGGTCCCATCCATCACAGTCACACAACACACAATCATGTGATGTTATCCATTTTATCCAGTTTTTATGTGCTCCTGTGCATCACACTAATCCCTTCCACCTGTTATTCCCCACAAATCATTGTGGTTGAGATCAGTTATTTCACTCTGGTTAGCTTGACCACAATTTGTGTTTGTTTACAAAATACATACACATTATGCACACACAAAAAAAAAACACAAAAGTTTGTTCATCACATTCACCCGGGCTTACAACTTCATAGTTTCAGAGGGTTTATTGGTAGAAACTGATTCAACGATTGCGTTCCATTTGTGAGTGACGACAGCCCCATTCACACACTGCTGACACAATCGTCAGAAGCTACGTGGGGTTAAAGGTAAGGTGGGAGATCCTTTTCTGGAGCTTTTTTTTTTTTTTTACTGTATTTCTTAAAATCCTCTTCACACCCCAATTGTTACCAATTAATTAAAGCATTGTCACAAAAATGAAAGATGTCAGTCACCTGTGGAGTGGACAGGTCTGTAAATCATACTGAAGGCCGGTACTAATTAATTGGAAATCCAACAAGATAGTTTCAGCAACGTGATCACAGAAAAGGTGCCAACTACAGGTGTTGGTCGCAAACGAATGATGTTTTTTCGGGAAAAGCTACTGCCAAGAAGACTGATGCAGAGAACGATCCAAGACCAGAGTGAACAACGGTGCTGCTGCATTTGAACGGTGGAGACAACTGTAAAGCCCAGTAAGGGCTGCAAGGTGATGACATGGTGGCTCTGTTTCTACTGAACTGGTAGGTTCACTTTGTGTCTTTGTGAAATTTTCATTATAGTATTTGTTGTTTTTCCTCATCGTGTTGTCAATTGAGGTGCTCTTGCCTTTTCAACAAGAAGACGCGTTTTTGAGCCCCAGTTGGAAAAAGGGCCTTTCTGCATGGAGTTTATGAGTCTCCGTGTGTGTGGGGGGGGGGGGGGGTTCTCCGGGTTCTCCGGCTTCCTCCCACAGTCCAAAAACATGCAATATGGGGATTAGGTCAACTGGACACTCTAAATTGAGGTGTGAGAGTGAATGGTTGTATGTCTCTATATTTGGCCCTGTGATGGACTGGCAAACTGTCTGGGGTGTGACCCCCGTCGCCTATCGCCCAATGTCAGCTGAGATTAGCACAGCACCCCCGTGACCCCGTGGAGGATAAAGCGGCAAAAAATGGATTGCAAATGGTAACTGAGTCTGGGTTTTTTGGCATTTCCATGAATGGATTTTTCTACATATCAAGTATTTTGATCATTTTGAATCATGACATCACTGTTCATAAACGTTTGTCCCTGTAAAACATCACAGAAGCAGTGTTGTATGTTGGTGAATGATCCTATGTTAGAAATGTTAAAGCGTAACTAGACCGGAAGTTCCTATTATCGCTGTTTTTTTTGGTGTGTATCTGCGTCATTACCTTGTTTAAGAAGCCTGACGGTTCGAAACAAACAGTTCAGCCATTGCTGAGAACGTTGTGTTTTATTGTAATCTCGGGGCTCAACGAGATCACTGAAAATCCCGTAATAGTTACGTAAGCAGCGGTTCTCCTGAACAACCGATCGTCCTCCTCCGGGCGGTAGTCCGGGCACATCCGGTTACGTACATTGAACCGCAGAAGAAGAATAACGTCCGTTGTGGAGGTGTTTCACGAGCAACAGTGTCTTCTGACTCTGGGTCTGACTCCGGTTTAAAGTCATAAAAGGGACTGCTATTTTTAAACACTGTTAAAACAATGTTTTGATAATGAGGAGCAGTGCATCCGCCTTTCCAGAGGGGGGCGCTGCGCTTCTGAGAACAGATGTGCTGGATAGTACTGGCCAATCACAAGACTCTGTCTTCTGGGGGTGAAAGTTCACTCTGAAACATCGCGGCTGAAAAACACTGTCAGAAAAGAGGATTTCTATCGGCTAATTTACAGAAACTAGGAGGTTTTTGACCATAAAAACAAGTTAATATATGTAAGTAGACCTCCATAACTAACATTTATGTGCGACAGGACCACTCTATGTGACCTTTAAAGGTGCTTTATGTAACAATTTGGACAAAAACGGTTACTACACTCAAAATCAAAACACTGCTGCGAGTCGTATCCGCCTCCCACTCCCCCCCTCCCTTCCAGAGTCAAGGTTGCCAGAGCGTCAGCAACGACCGAGGAAGGAGCGTTTTATCATAAATGAGTGACACACAATTCTGTTCTCTCAGTAAATATCAAGATGTATAATAAATGATGGTAACATTAGCTGTTGACTAGGGATGGATATATCAGATGGAATAACTTTATGCATGATATTTGACAGAACTGTCCTTCATTTTTGCCTCCCCCTTTACAATGTTATATAGCAGGGCTGACAACTTCTGACAAAACCTTAGAGTGAGACATCGTGGCATGCGGGGCAAATTACCACCACACACCCAATATATTTATTTATGGTAATATTTTATGCATCAAAATCTTATTAATGCAATACAATAATAAGGTAAATAATATTAACACTGTCCGGAATCAATCTTACAATCTTCCCGACACAAGTCCACGCAGCCCGCGCCGAGCAGAACCGGCCGCAGCCGCTGACAGAACAGAACTGCCGGTGGCTCGGCGGCGGCACCGGCAGCTGCGTGCCGGGCATCGCCGTCCTCCACGGGGCGGTGGTGGTGGCACGCAGATGCTGGCGCCGTCGCTACCGCCGCGGACAGGTTCTGCCCGGAGCCACGACCCCGCCGTACCGAAGCGGGTATGTCAGTATGGCAGCCCCAAAACCGAGCGAACAGTTCAAAACACAGAACTCGACAGTCGAGCTATGATGCTAACTTAGTTAGCCAAGCTGAACTTACCTGTCTAGGAGAAGAGCAGCCCACTCTGCATCCGTTTTGAAATTCCTCTCAGCTTTAAACTCTCTCCACCGTTCAAAAGCATGTCCTATATAGATCCTCGCTTTGCCGCAAACTTTATCTTTTTTGACATTCATACCGAGGTATTTTAGGTTTCCTTTCGTTTCATTTCAATTGTAGCTAGGTAACTGGCAACCTGTGGCTGCTCAGCCGCTGAGACTCTGCTGACTGCTATGATTGGTAGACGGCGGTAGATGGCACGTCATATACCAAAACATAATTCCATCCAACCATTATCTACCGCTTATCCTCCACCAGAGGGTCACGGGGGTGCTGTGCCTATCTCAGCGGGTAGGCGGGGTACACCCTGGACAGTTCGCCAGTCCATCTCAGGGCCACATATAGACAAACAACCATTCACTCACACTCTCACACCTACGGTCAATTTAGAGTGATCAATTCACCTAATCCCCATATCGCATGTTTTTGGACTGTGGGAGGAAGCCGGAGAACCCGGAGAAAACCCACGCACACACGGGGAGAACATGCAAACTCCTTTCAGAAAGGCCCTTGTTCCGAACATGCAAACTCCTTGCAGAAAGGCCCTTGTTCCGGGGCTCGAACCCAGGAACCCGGGTCTTCTTGCTGCAAAGGCAAGAGTGCTAACCACTACACCAACCGTTATAATGCAAATGTTTGTTTTTTTTACTAGTTTTGTTGGTGAGTTCAGTTTGTTATATGAACATTATTCCTGGTCCTCTGTGACATATTAGGAGGATTTTATGGCCGGTTCCTCTAAATTTATTACATAATGCACCTTTAAATGTTATGTATTAACCAAACGTCTCTGTGGCGTCAGAACAGAAGGCAAATGTCAGGATTACCATGACCTGCACAAATGACATCCTTCACTGGAAATAATGACGACGATACATGACAAGGTGAATCTTTCCAAACAGCCCATCAATGCCATCTAGTGGAGGAGAGTGAGATTACTCTTAATGTGCAGAGGCTCTTAACTGTTCCTCAGCTAAGGAGCCACACTTTACCACAATGGTAAATCTTTACCATAGAATTACCACATTATGTTATGGTAAATCTGCCAGTTTCCAAAGGGGCAACACAACATTTAAAAAAAAATATATAATAATGATATAGTGGGAGGTGAAAAATTACTGTTGTCACACAGTGTTGATGTACAATCATGTGCAAGAGTCTTAAGTCACCGTTAGAATTGTTGTTTTGCCAATGCTATAATGACCACCAGTGTAATTATTTCTCATTCACTTTATTGGAACACATCCTGAAAATACAAGAAACTTGTTTGCAGTTTTACAATTCAAGCATTCAAGTGTTGAGTATTTGAGACTTTTGCACATTACTGTCTGTTAAAGTATAAAATTGAATGATAACGGATTTACAGTTCATAATGGCACAGGTTTAAAGTCGTCTAACACGATGGAGGAGACAGAGTATTTATAGTTGTTACACTCTTTAACACTGTCTTTGCAAGAATGAGCATAAAACTGATCAAGCAACACAAGACAGATGACACCAGGTGTCACTACCATGGGGTAGTTTTGGGATTTTTGAAGTACTTATACAGTGCCAGTATCTTACATACAGGTGACTGCACACACACGTGGTAACAAAAGGTAGTAAAACCTGTCGGCTTAATAGTATGCTATCTTAAGACATTGGTGATTTTTTTGGATTGGCTATTTCTAATGGTGTGTTTCCACCGTTTCGACTCTAAGCACGCTGAGTAGGTTTTATGCGTGATGTCGCCAGACTGCCAGCCACTGATTGGAGTGCCGTCACAGAAAGAGACGTCCGACACAGGAATGCAGAGGCGAGACGAGGCATGGTGAGACCATAGTGGAAAAGGGCCGTTAGTACCCTCATACAGCAACACTTCAAAAAGCCTGAACTATCCCTTTAAGGTGCCTTTTAAACCTGGTATTCACATCCATACTGATGTGTATGATGTGATCATATATAATTGTTTTGCTTTGTCCACGTACATGAAATAAGATATTAAACAAACGGGTGTTCTCCTCCAGCATCAGTGACTTTCTCTGCTTTCTAAATCCGCCCGGTTTGACCATTAAGTCCAGTGTTAGTGGCAGTCTCAGTCCACTGTAACACCCTCAGGCAGCTCCACCACCACTGGGGCACAGTCGTCCAAGTCTGCGTCAAAGTCCCAGCAAAACTTCTTGGTCAGGTGAGCTTTGAACTTCTCTGCTCGCTTACGCAGCGTGCCATTGACACCAGGTCCACTGGCAAACTGGAAGAAGTCCTGTGAGAAGAAGACAAGTCCTTATGGATTTCAATCCTAAAAGATTTGGCAGCAATACTGATGCAAGTGAAGAAGCTGACCAACTGCCAAACTTTATATGATTATGTGGTGGAATCACATTTTCCTTGTGACAAATATGCTGACGTGACAAAATAAACTGTAGTTGCATCAAATGTGGCATGGTTGCAAAAAAATAAGTCAAAAGTCAGACTTCATTTTCAGAATTCTGTTTTCAAATGTTTTGTTTGTTGTGAATTTATTATAAATAATATTAATAATAATAATTCTTAGATTGGAAAATATTCACATTCAGAGATGAGAAAATGTTCCCATTCTGAGAATAGAAAATATTCACAAACTGAGATTAGAAAATGTTTGCATTCAGAGATTGAACATATTCATATTCATACGTTTATGTTTACCAAACCTGGAAATCATGATGTTTTCGAATGTCTTTTCAGTTTTAATGATTTTTTTTGGTCAAATGGAGCAAAGAAACTAGAAAATATTCACATTTAAGAAGCTGAAAAATCCGAAAGCTTGTATTAATTGTAAAAAAAGAAAAATGAGTAGATTATCAAAATAGATGACGATTAATTTAGTCATCGATTAACAATCGATGAATCAAATAATTGTTGCAGTTTTCATTTAGAATTTATATTCTTCTTTTAGTTGATGTACAGTAAATATGGGGGAATCTACCTGCAGCGTGGACGTGAGAAAGTTGTCCTGTGACACGATGTCCACAAAGAAGTCAGGTGGGATTTCCCCCAGCTGGTGGTAGAGCACGGCGATGAGGCCCAGGAAGAGCTCCGTCCGTTTCCCCATGGTCTCCTCTGAGCGACACAGCAGAGCCAGCAGACGCTTCCAGTGCTCGAAGCCCTCGTACACATTTCCAAGGAGGAAACACACAAAGGCAAACTGCAGCTCACCTGAAACAAGCAAAGAAACAAATCACACGTTTACACACATTGAATTTAACTGTGTGTGCTATTTGGATACAATAAAACAGTTAAATGATAAATGGTTGCTTAAAGAAGGAAAACGTTTTCTGTCTCAAATTAACATTTTTGTCTGCAATACAATATTTTAAATCAAAAGAATGAAAAAACGAAATCTTTAAAAAGGTCCAGCGTGTAGGAATTAGTGACATCCAATGGTGAGACTTCAGATTGCAACAAAAGGAAAAAACCCTGCCCTCACTCTGCCCTCTTCTTCCAAGAGCATCAGGTGACTACAGTGGCCCCCACATACCAGTAGGATGTAATTCTTTATTTGCAACAATAAGCTTCTGCTTAAATAAAAAACACACACCCACACCAACATTTGACATGTGTGCAGTGCAGTTATATACTACGGATGCACAATATTGGTCTTTTTGCTGATATCCAATATATCAGGTGTACTAGGGCCGATCACCGATACTTCTGTAGTGAGATGTTAGCATATCTTTTCATACTTATATCTCAGCAGAGTTAGAGCTGAAACATTAAACAATGACTAAATGAATCATCAACTATTTTGATAATCAATGAATCCGTTTGAAGCTTTTTTTCATGATTAAAACAAGATTTCTGATTGTTTCAGCTTCTTATATGTTAATATTTTCTTCTTTTCTTTCCCCATATAATAAAATAAATCATAACAAGTGAATAATTTCGGTTTGTGGATAAAACAAGACATTTGAGCATCATTATTTCCAGGTTTGACAAACGGTGATTAACTTTTTAAAAACATTTTCTGACATTTTATGGACCGATTAACGATTACGCGATTAATCATGAAAATAATCGATAGATTAAAGGTGCATTATGTAATAAATCTAAAGCAACTGGCCATAAAATCCTCTTAATATTTCACAGAGACTCAGGAATAATGTTCATATAACAAACTGAACTCACCAACAACAACAGTACAGCATATAACAAATACATGTGTTATATGGAGCAAATAAACCAGAAAATATTTGCCATTTAAGAAGCTGAATTAACTTTTTCTAACGTAAAAATGTCACACTGGACCTTTAAATACATGTATTTGAGTTTTTGATTCCATTTTCGCCATTTGTTATTTAAAAATGTTAAAAAACAAAATGTGCCTTAATATTCAGTTGAGCTCTGAATGTAATATTGGTGCATCTCTACAGTTACCTAGAATGTCGAGAGGCTGAAGCTCATAGTTCTTTAGTACAATCTCCAGAGCATAGCTCAGGTCCATACTGCACTGGGTGATCTCAGCTGGTGTCGCCCCGGCTGGGTAGGTCTTCTCGGGGATGACAGAGAAGCGCAACTCCGTACCCTCCCTCAGTTTCATTCTGGGCAGCCTATCCAGTCCCTCCTTCATGCTCTGACAGACCGTGTCGTTGACCGGCTGCTCTGCTCTGTCTTTGGTGTGTCTGTACTCAATCTCAGGGATGACGTCACAGTAGGCACATATTCTGCCGGACAAAGGCTGCAGGTTGTTGGCCAGGTCCTCGCTGAGGTGGTCAGTGAGGGACACCCACTTCCTCATCACCTCATATGGATAGGGACCCAGGTAAGGATCCAGCTCTTGTAAGGTCGCCCGGATGCGACTAACCTCCTCTTGGTTCTTAGAGGGTGAGAAGTCCAAATCTTCCTCTTTGGGATCCCAGTTAGCCAAGAGGATCTCTCTGGGTTTGAGGGAAAGGAAGACACCCGTCTTTGGGCCGATTTCATTCCCACATGTCGGTGAGTTCACAGAGCTGTAATGCAGGAAGTGCAGGCCTGGAGGGATCATCTTTACTCCCCGGAAGCGAGGACCCACCTGCCAACTCTTGCAGTCGATGCCCAGCTCTGTGCCCTTAGGGACACCCAGCAGCACCAGCGTGGCTCCCTCCTCAAACAGCCTCAGAGCAACATCTGGATCCATGTTCACAGTGCTGCTGCTGGCCATGATGTATATCTGTAATTGACTGCTAAACTTAAACTGAACCAATCAGGTTCACAGGAGCTAAACTTTTATTTGAGCTGTGATAGAATAGTTCGACATGCTCAGGCGAGGATGTTGGTCGAAATGTAGCACAGGATAATGCTGCTTTAAAAAGTCACTGAAAAACACAAGTGAAAGAACATAAGAAAAATATATACTTTCTGGCTGTTTATAACGTGTATTTGTGTGAAAACGGTGCTAAATATGCTACTCCTCCCGTAAACTGTACCTTCCGTGCAGATGTGTTGACGTTTTTCTCAGCGTTGGAAAATCGTTTTGTCGAGGCTGTGCAGCGTGCAAAGGCGTCCGAATAGAAACAGAGCTCGACTGGGACAGTTCCGCTTCGTTGCGCTTCTCTTTTTAGAGACAAAAATTGTCAAAGACGTTTCTCATAAAAACACAACATATTTTAGTGCTAAGTAGAACTATATAAGGTTCTTCGGCTTGACCTCATAGGAGAACCCTTTTGGCTCCAGTTAGATGTTAGAATGGACTTTTCCTGAGTGCACTAAAGATGACCAAGAAGTAGATTTGGACTCTGTTATCTGTTAAACTGGTTGATGGTCATTATTGCATTGGATTACCTTTAAAAGAAATAACATACGGTAATAAGGTAATAACTGTAATCATATCATCAGATCAGATCATAAAAAGTAGATGTTTTATTTTAGAGTGCATTTACAGTGTATTGTCACACTTCAAAAGAAAACTCTTCATGAGCCCAGAAAAACAACCTGTTGTGAAGGTTCATTTGCATATTAGGGAACGGAATTGTACTGGTACAATCTGATACAAAGATTGACTTTCAGAATGGGTACAAAGTTGTGACAGTGACAAGTACCATTTTAGGTGCACGTCAGTACTTCTGTTTTTGAGTGTGTACAACCCAGTTTTAGGTGGTTATATGAAAAATACTGGCTCTGAGTGAGTATATGGCATGTATATGAACATTTGTTGTCATTGAAAGACACAATGTCAGTAACAATATTAATTATATGCAATATATGTGACATCAATTTGTATTATTTTGTGGTTCCACAACAGACAAAGGAGCATATCATGCACACAATGAAGAACAATTTTGAAACACACAAACATGGCACAGTTGTTAACGTGGCCATTTCTGAGATTATTTCAAAGCGTTGTGGGTATTTTCAGCTTATCTGTGGTTGACAAGACACAACAAGGAGCTCTGGAACTTTGATGATGAACATTTAAGTAAGAAAAAAAAGAACTAAAGTCATGTCTTTTTAGCATAGTCTGTGTGACATCTTCAACAGAAGGAGCAACGCGAGCTACTTTGACTGAGCAAAGACACTCTGAAGTTTCTGCCAACACGTGATCAGTGTCCCGATGACTTTGATTATCCTGTTCCTCTTTCTCTTCTTTCCCCATATTTTCTTGACGGATGAACAGGACATTCTCTTCCCCTAAAAACATACAACCATATTGTTCTGCTTTATTTGATCTTTCATCTTATATTTCACTATCTATAAAAACAGGAAATAAGACTGATGAACTGACCAACACAAATAAGTGTATAGTAGTTGGCGAGAAAGTACAAAACATACAAACACATATATCACATTATATCTGGGCAATTTTCCATACAACCCTGAAAAATAAAAAATAATTCAATATGCATGCAGGATAATGCACCTGATAAGTAATTAAATTATGTCAGTATAACATAGATTTAATGCACGTGTTTGCTTGCTATCTCCATACATAATGATATACATTTTTTTCATATACAGTATATTATATAATACATACTGTATTATTTCCAGATTTCATGTACTGTTGTTTTCCTTAGGGGTGCACTGTACCAGTTACTAGTTTTCTTGTTTTCAGTGCAACACTTGACAAATTCTAAGAAGGTATTGATCTGCACCTGCTGTAGCTCTATTGTTTTTTCAAGAATAACATATACTAGTTTGACTGGTTTTTCTATATAATGGCCATTATATTTGCCTCACTTAATTGCCAAAATGATTTTAAAGGCGCCATATGTAAGAATGTGGCCAAAAACAAACACCAAAACACCATTTCTTTTTCCTGACATAACTGGCAACCCGTGGTTGCTTGGCAGCTGAAACTCCACTGACTGCAATGATTGGTAGATGGTGGTAGACACATGATTTAAAACATGATTTCTAAACATTAAAATGAATGTCAGTCTGCAAAAGACTTTTTTTTAATGCAAATATTTTGGCTGTACTGTTGTTGGTGAGTTCAGTATGTTATATTTATATTATTCCTGAGTCTCTGTGACATAATAGGAGGATTTTATGGCCAGTTGCTGAAAAAAGGACGAGTGACGTTTTGTGTTTTTGATTTAATCAAGAACTCCCTTTTGGCGGGCAACGGCACTGTTCACATCCATATTATCTAATAAGCATATACTGTACTGCAGCCATTCTCAACCTTGGGGTCCCAACTTCAATTGGGGTCGCGAGATGATTTCTGGGGGTTGCCAAATCATTTTGGAAAAAAAAATATATATATTTTTTTTTTATTATTAATATTTTTAATCAAAATTAATGTAGCATCTGACCGGACGTTAGAAGGATGGCGAGCGGTTGTCCGGAAAAGAACGAATGGATACACTAGCCTTTCACCACCACCACCACGCATCACCTGCCATCAGATCTGCAGGACGCCCTGCTAGATCTCTCTCTGACCGCACATTAACACGTTGCTTTCTCGGCATGCGCACTGGAAGAGTTCTGGTCGTCAGTAGCAACAGAGTACGCAGCACTGTCAAACACTGCAACCGATGTACTGTTACCATTTGCATATCTCTGTGAAAAGACCTTTTCTGCGCTTCAGTAATCTATGAATGGATGATGCAAAGGCAGATTGCTCTGCATAGTCCATTCATACTTGAATTAGCAACCGATCAGCCAATCAGTAAATAGTATTTCTTGTTGCCGGGTGTGACGGTGCAACTCGTCACTGATAGCATGTGCACACACACGCCGAGAGTGTGGCGTTGAGACAGGCTACTTCACAACAGAGACAAATAAATGCAAGTTATAGCTTGGCAACTGAGGCTTAGGAGCCGAACAATACACTCAGTTAGTGTCCTCCTTAAGACTGCTGTACAAAACGTGTGTGAGAACCCTTTTTAAATCTTTTAATTTTGACAAGTGGTGAGTAACCACTCGTTGTGTAACAAGTCCTAATAGATCATATTCATCACTTTACATGCACTTGAAAGAGTGCAGGGTATTTAGTAATATTTACCTTTCCTGTAGGACAGGGATTCATCCTCAGTTTGTGTCAGCAGCACTTCAAACATTGTTGAACAACAATTATTATGGCATGGTTCATTTGGAGAATGGTTTTATTTTCATTTGGGTCGTTTTGTAGAATAATCATGCTTGTGATGATCGATTCTGATATTGGGATCATTTGCCTGTCAACATGGCACTGTGAGCAAACATGTGACATCTGGAGCTCTATAAGAACTACTGTAGGTTGTTATTCCAACGTGTGACTGTGCTGATTTGTTTGTTCATTGCAGTAAAACTGAAAACAAATCCCTCGATAACTTAATAAGAGAAAGTCTTTGAACTCCTCACCAGATCACGAGGGCGGCAGTTGTGAACAATGAGCTGCTCCATCCTCTCCACTGGCTTCTCCACGTCAGACTGCTGCTCACCGCCGATCTGACAGCGAAGCTGCTGTGTCAGAGCATAGATTGAGACTAGGATGCGACGAGCCTGCAGTGGAAGGATGGAGAGATTTAACTCAAATAATGCAGCAAATTATAGATTAGGACTGAGACAAATTACTGATACAGCAAAATATCATCATCCCAACGTTGATATATTATTATTGATACAATCCAACTAAACACCATTACTTAGCACCAGTGGCGTGCACAGACATTTTGGGGGGCAGGTGCTCAGTGAAAAATAAGGGCACCTTGTGCGGCATGTGGATGCATGTTTTTCTTACTTGTACAGCGGTACAGCTACCTTGAGGCTTTATAAATCCGTTATCATTATTATTATTATTATGTGGAACTACCAACTGCCTTATTATAGCAGTGTGAAATTAAAAAAAAAAAAAAACAGTGAGAGAAGAGGGAGCATTACCTCTCTCTAAAGCAGAATCCTCCTCGGTGCCATGTCTTTAAAGATTCTGATGACCTCAGAATGATTTATTTGGATGTCTGCTGTAGCTCCCTATCTCTTTCCCTTTCTTATTCTCTCCTTTCTAGGCATTATGCTGCAATTGTTAAATGAAAAGCGACCAACAGTATGAATAAGACTGTTTGGTTACATTACAACAAGGCACCATGCAAATTTTTCTGTTTGTCATTTAGAAAATAAATTACTACAAGTGTTAATGATGTAGCCTAATGTAAACCTACACAATACTAAATATTCATCTTAAGGATACTGATAGATTCACATGCTGTACCAATGACAAACTCTACCGACATAGTTATCTCATATCTCTTAGTGATTTGGGCAGGTGGGCAGTCGGCTAATTTATGCTCAGCTGTGTGGCGTTAAGACAGACTACTTCACAACAGAGACAAATAAATGCAAGTTATAACTTGGCAACTGAGGCTTAGGATCCAAACAATACTCTCGACTCGATTTATTTATGTGTTACCTGGTTAATGGGACGCGTCTCCGCTTGTGTCAGCTCTGCGCGTTCACGTTGACAAAGCAAGGGAGGTGTGTGCGGTGGACGAGGAGGGGGCATATTACTTGGGGCAATGTTATCACACGCTTTTAAGTGTTGAGCATACACATGCACTGTTTAAAAAAACAACAACAACAACAACAAATAACGTTCACAAGGGCACTGGCTTGGTCCACAGGGCAAAGGGCAGGTGATATAGCACCACCTAGTGTCTACCTGTGCACACCACTGTTTAGCACTGTAAACAAATGAATTCCCTTGCCAGTTTGACGCAGCAATGCCTCTCCATGATTATTTGCAGAGGCACTAATCACATGAATGATACTAATTTAAGAAGCTTAAGACTTTTAAAGATATTTTTGGGCATTAATGGGCAGGACAGTAAAGTGGGAAATTTGGACACACACACACACACACACACACACACACACACACACACACACACACACACACACACACACACACACAGGAAAGGACCACGGGTACATTCAAACCCAGGTCACTGCAACAAGCTCTGACAGGGAATCAGCTTGAATTGCACAATTTCAACATAGTGGTCAGGTCTACACAGTGTTCTGTGTTTTATTTGTAATTAAGAAGTTTGATAGGATCTCAGCGGGGGTAGCCTCAACACCATATATATTATACGGATAATACAGAATCTGTTTTTGAACCTCTTTGTGGGGACATTTTGACTGGTTCTGACACATTTAAAAGGCCTTTTAAGTCTTAAGACTTGGTTTTAGAGTCGAGGTTAGAATTTTGTTTAGGTTAACGGTTAGGGTTAGGCATGATGATTAGATTATGGTAAGGAGCTAAGGAATCCATTATTCCTATTATTGTCCTCATTAAGACTGCTGTACAAAACATGTGTGTGAGAAACGTTTAATCATAGTAAATGAGTAACCACTCATTGTGTGACAAGTCAGAAGAGATCATATTCATCACTTTACATGCACTTGAAAGAGTGCAGGGTATATAGTAATATTTACCTTTCCTGAAGGACAGGGATCTCTGTCTTTGGAGGAGTTAAATGAATCTGTCAAATTCTGAAAAATAAAAAATCATAGATTGACATTTAAATTGTCTGGCACCAAAAGAAAAAAAGATACACAAAACACACAGAGAGAGATAAATAGGATGAGGCTGCTACAGTGACCACTAGCAGGCAGGCTATCATCTCTTATTGTTAACATGTTCCATTACAACGGCTCTATAATAAAGTGACAAACTGTCTATTGTGGACAATGATATCACCAAATATCATTAAAATAAGTATGACTGCATCACAGCCACACAGGCATTTAAAGAGAGTTTGATGACCCCCGGGGTCCCAGCATGAAAAACAGACCAATCCCCCAACCGATTGAAGGCAGTAACCTATTAACATCTAAATGTAATGCTGTGTTCCATTTATGGGAACTTAGAGCGTTCCAGAGAGAAGTCCAAAAAATATACACGCGCTATCTGACGCAAAACAGCACAACATGTCTACGGATAGAAAAATTAACAGAAACACAAATATGAACTGCCATTAATGGCAAAAGTAGTAGTGTTTGACCTCAGAAATTCTGAGTTCCGATTACAAATGGAACGCAGCATGAATCTATACACTAACAATTCAGACAGAAGGGACTGAAGAAGACATTCAACTGACATCTACTTGTTACAATCGTGAACCATGTCTTCATACCAGATTCTGTAGCCGGACAAAGATAACAGCTCTGTACGAGTCCAGTATCTCTTTATAGTTGCATCCACGTTTAGCGCAGGTGTCAGCCAACATGAGAAGCACCAGGAGACTGCGGAGTAGACAACCGGTCAGACACTGCAAGAGAGACAAGGTGCAACAAAACGTCCACACACACAAGTTTATTAACACTTATAAACACCGCAAACCATGGCTATGACTAACAAACAGTTATCATTTTCCCAACAAATCAGTTTGGTATCCACAAAATAAAGATATTCAAAAGAAAAACAGAAAACTAATTTAGTTATACGTTCAAATGTATTATTACATGTGTGAAAACACAATATATTTGTGTGAATAAATTATGTTCAATAAAAAATGTAAATGAATCATTAGGTTTTAATCTTAATAATAAGTATTCTTGATGTGCTTTACACCACACAAACGGAAAAACTATAGGAAAGATTAATTCAGTGTGCAATTATATAACATTAAAATAAAAACAACACCACATTGACCAACAAGTTACACTTTTATTATCAGTGACATATTAGACCTTAAACCCTATAAAACCATGTGTATCATATTTGCTACACAAGTTTCTGAGACCTGTATCTTATCATCACATCAATTATTTCCTTTAAAACCTGAACTGATACCTGTATTCTGCCCCCTAGTGGATGATCACTCCTTCACTACCTTTTTGGCCTTTCAAGACTACTGTCATTAAATCATTCACACACTTTTGGCTTAACAAATATTCATTATATAACAGTTAAATCGTGTTAAAAATGCAGGTGTTTAAGCTGCTTTATCTCTGACATAGTTAACATCATGTCTTCATCAATACCATCACACACTATATTTTGATGATTTAATTAAGATAATTATTGCCATTTTCACAATAACAATTCCTCTGAAGTCTTTGCCTGAACACGACAGAAACAGTTTTGTGCCGATATCACAACATGAAATAAAAAAGGATGTAAAAGGTTTTATGTTTATACACACACACCAAAAACAACAAAATGTTTTTAAAAATGATTGAAATTTTGTTTGAAAAAACATATTTTTTAAATGTTTTAAAACAATTAAAAAAGTAAAATATTTTACAAATTATTTTTCTGAAAAAAAAAATATATATATATAAAAAAAAAGACATTTCTGTGGGGCTGTTTCACCCATTTTTTTCCCCACATGGACGAGCAAGTGAAGAACAAACTTAAAATCACCATGATGATGATGTCGTGTTTGTTTAATTCACATTCTAATACAGAGTTGGATTACATTTTACTATTTTTTTAATGTATTTATTAGAATTACTTAACTGTGTTTCTTTTTTTTTTCTTTTTTGAAGGAAGGAAGTGAGTTTGACGTGGTCATTTCGTTTTATCGCCTTTTCTTTTTCAATCCCAACTTCCTCTGTGGTTGAATGAGACACTGTGATGATCGAATAACACGTTTTTCTCTGGAATTTAGTTAAAAAAAAAACAAAAAAAAACCCTGTATATATTATGGGCGAAGTGGCCTTTTAATAAACATCTCAGTTCCATATATGTAGAATATATATATATATTTTTAATTATTATTGTTATTATCAACCGTTCATTAGGATATACATAATCAATAACATACCCAGGCTTTAGGGCGACAAACTTTATTTAACAGTGACATTGAATTCAGAAGAACCGCCTGCTTTCTGTTGTTTTCCAGCCGTTTGGAGGTTTTGTAGCGTGACTTACACAAAACATCTACAAATGTCTACATATAATCCATCCATCCATATAATACATCCATCACCTACCCCTTTTTATATGTATATGTATATATATGTATATACATATATAAATACACACACACACACATATATACACATATATATATAATCTCACTCACCATTTATCATGTTCAGATGCGGGATCCTCAGAGGACTAAAGCCATGTCATCTCTGTCAGATCCACGGATTCACTCCTGATCCATCTCATTCTCTCTGAACCTCTGTCACCACCACCACCACCACCATCATCATCATCATCATCATCGTCATCATCGTCATCTTCACCATGGTCCTCATCATCCTCAGTCTTTTAAGACCAGATAGGTTAACACGGTGGGCTTATGCACGGGCTTCCGATAAATCGCTGCGTGGTTTTCTCCAACATCAACAGCTGCACGCTCCGGTTTCCTTCCTTGACGCTGCGCTTTGGGTTTCACCAAATCTCCAGTCCGATCAAGTCTGACTGAGGACAAACTTTCATCTGTCATCAATCATTCGCCTTTTTTCTTTCGATTTCGGAAGGGAATATGTGACAAGGAGTCACAGCCCCCTGGGGAGTGGGTGTTTTTCTTTGGAAAAGCAGTGGATGCTTGGGCTGCAACGATTACTAGTCCCGTTTTTTTATTTATTTTTTTAATCATTAAAATAAGTTTTCTGATTTTTCTAGCTTCTTAAATTGGATTTGGAGTTTCATCAATGATGAAAATAATTGCTACTTGAGACCCAGTGGATTCAAAGCACTCAGCAATTATACCAATGGTTCCCAAAGACCGGGTTGGGACCCACAGATGGGTCACTGGAGATAATTTTTGGGTCCCCCTCAAAAAAAAATTGTCCCAGAATTTTCCCAACCTTTTAGTTAAAACTGTTAGACTGTTTTAATTCATTTATCAAATTCATATTTTACCTGAGCACACTTTAGAGTTTTCTCCAGGCTCTCCAGCTTCCTCCCACAGTCCAAAAACATGCAATATGTGGATTAGGTAAATTGGAGTCTCCGTCGGTGTGACAGTGAATGGTTGAATGGTTATTTGAGTACCACGAGAAAAATGTTTCCCTCACATACATCATGTCACTGTGCTTATGTTTCCCTCCTGTCTCACAACCATGACAAGTAAGCAGATGCCTTAGAGATTATTTTCCATTCAAAAACAGTTGCCGCACCAACTCAGTGAAGAGAAATTAAAAAATGGGATCATGATCACGCTCATGTCAATGCTCATTGTTCATTGAGCCAGAAGTAGGCATGGACTGCGATGGTATTTGCTGTATTTATCGACCGCAACGGTATTTGAGACACAAACTGTTGGTCCAATGAAAGTTCTGTCAGAGATTTCTTTTTCTGTTAAAAGAGTTTTTTTCTCTCCACTGATGCTTAGTGTTTGCTCATTGTTTGAACTATTGGGTTTCTCTGTTATGATTTGGCACTGCACAAATAAAATTGAATTGAATCAAGTGTCTTGGCCCAAGGACACATTGGGCTACGGACTAGCATAGCCGGGAATCAAACCCACAACCTTCCAGTTGAAAAGAAGACTTTCACCATGTAGTCTTAAATAAAATTCTTCCATCTCTGACTCCAGATATTTAATCTTCAAATCCATCTGAGAGGAACTGGGACTGTTGGAAAAAACAGGTTTATTTATTTATTGGATTCCTTCCTGCAAAAAAACATTTCAAGCACACTAAAATATTAGCAGATTACTACAACATGAGGCAAATCAAACATTTGTCCCTGGACAGAGTTTATGTATAAACACCGTCACATGACGTTGAACAGAAAGGACGACGACAAAACACTCCTGAAAAGGCTTCTTCCGAGTGCAATAAAGTTTTCTATTTCCTTTCTGCTCGTTTATTATTTTACCGTCGTCAAACAATCAGTGACTTCAAAAAACCCCACAACATTGAAAACAAATGTATCAAAGGTCCAGTGTGTAAAATTTAGGTGAAATTATTTCCATTATTTCCCTGAAGTGTTTTTCATTACCGCAGAATCAGTCAGGTGACCATTTTGGATCTAATATTTTTACAGTAGTCCACAAACTACACACTAAACCAAATATTTCCTTTCTTTCTTTTGTGGCAGGAAGAAAACTGGTATAATGTTTTTCAGCTCTTCGTACATCACATTATTTTGAGTAATCGCAAATTCTATCACACAATTTTGTTGGCAAAAATGTGAACCTTTGAGTCTCTTTGAGTCGAATAGAATTTTTCATGTCTGCAAATGTTTTTCTTCTTCTTTCAGGCTCCAAAGCAGATTATCTGCCTTTATGCATCAAGGTCTTAATATGTATCATACATACATTTCTAAAACCCTTTACATTTTAATAATTTCTGGTGCAGTTTCTTGATTATGGATTTGGTTTCACTTTGGCATGAGATCAATATTGTTGATAAAGTGAAGCACTTGTGATTGACGAGGGTAAAGGTGTCAACATGGAGGGTAAAGGGGGGAGTCAGTAGCCGCTTCCCTGCCTCAGGTACGGCCACACACAGTCTTGCACCAGTGATTTCAGTCCTTCACATCGGTGTTTCCTCAGTTTCAGAACGTGTTCTTGATCTTGCTGGCGACCAGCGCTAAGATCTCTCCCGTCTTCTTCTGCCAGTTCAGGACGTGTTTGGACTCGGCGCACCACAGCTCACCATGGCGGGGCTCGGCATTCTCACAGCGCTTCCGCACTTCTTCCTGCTGTTCCTGGTAGACACACAACACAAGGGTTAGAACACGACACACAGTGCTATGCAAAAGTTTGGGCACCCTTGTAAATTTTCAAGATTTGCCTTTATAAATCATTGGTTTTTTGAATAAGAAATTTCAGTTAAATATATCATATAGGAGACAAACAGTGATATTTGAGAAGTGAAATAAAGTTTATATGGTTTACAGAGAGTGTGCAAGAATTATTTAAACAAAATTAGGCACGTGCATAAGATTAGGAAGAAAGAAAAAGAAAAGAACATTTTTGTGCATCCTCCTCTTGCAGAAATAACAGCCTCTAAACGCTTCCTATAGCTTCCAATTAGAGTCTGGATTTTGGCGGAAGGTATTTTGGACCATTCTTCTTTACAAAACATCTCCAGTTCAGTCAGGTTTGATGGTTTCCGAGCATGGACAGTCCGCTTTAAATCACACCACAACTTTTCAATAATATTCAGGTCTGGGGACTGAGATGGTCATTCCAGAAAGTTGTATTTGTTCCTCTGCATAAATGCCTGAGTAGATTTTGAGCAGTGTTTAGAGTCGTTGTCTTGTTGAAAGATCCAGCCACGACACAACTTCAACTTTGTCACCGATTCCTGGGCATTGTTCTCCAGAATCTGCTGATATTAAGTGGAATCCATGCGACCCTCAACTTTATCAAGATTCCCAGTCCCTGCACTGGCCTCACAGCCTCACAGCATGATGGAACCACCACCAAATTTTACTGTAGGTAGCAAGCAGGCTTTTAGCTAGGAATTTTTTTAGAGGGTGTCCCCCCTCTTGCCCTTCGGTAACAGTCGCGATGAAATACAGGGGATCCGAGTAGATCTTAGTAAAACATGTTGACAGATTCTCAAGAGCGCACTTTTCATTGTTTTCACTCCGTGGTCTCAAAGAAATTAAGCTGGCTTGTCCAAATGTACTTTAGCATACCTCAAGTGACTCTGTTTGTGGCAGGTGCACAGAAAAGTATTTTTCTGCATTACTCTTCCATACAGCAATTCCTTGTGTAAAGTGCGCTGAATAGTTGAACGATGCACAGTGACACCATCTGCAGCAAGATTATGTTGTAGGTCTTTGGAGCTGGTCTGTGGGTTGACTGTGACTGTTCTCACCATCCTTCGCCTCTGCTTATCTGAGATTTTTCTTGGTCTGCCACTTCAGGCCTTAACTAGAACTGTGTTTGTGGTCTTCCAATTCCTCACAATGTTCCTCACAGTTGAAACTGAGAGCTTAAATCTCTAAGATAGCTTTCTGTATCCTTCCCCTAAACCATGATGTTGAAAAATCATTGTTTTTAGGTAATTTGAGAATTGTTTTGAGGCTCCCATGTTGCCACTCTTTAGAGAAGATGCAAAGAGGAGAAACACTTACAATTGGCCTCCTTTAATACTAGGGATGGGAATATCACAAATTTTTAGAGTCGATTGTCGAGGTCCACGGGTCGAATTTTTTGTCGACTTTTGTTCTTTTTTTTTTACACAGCAGCAGCAACAGCAGTAATGCGGGGTGGAAATTATTCTACAGTGTACTACTTCATTTTAGGCTCAAAAACATGGCTGTAATGTCCATTATTGACCATCAGAACAGCGATAATAAAAATGAGGGGCAAAAAAAAGGAAAAAAATCGACTCTCTTCTGGAACGCGTGTGTCGCCACTCGCCAGACGGCGCAGGTTTTTGAACCTGTGCTCGTTAGGTGTCCACCAGAGTGAAGTACAGTGATCCTGACTGGGTGAGATGCCGTCTTCATTTGTGTAGCGCTTGTGTTATGTCCCCCACTCCCGTCCTAAACTTAAGCGCAACCTTGTTCGCACTGCGCACACGCACACACACAAACGCTTGGACGCGCACAGCCACTCGAGAGAACGAGCCGGTGACGCGCGCACCATCATGTGAGAGAGCAGGATCACCTTTTTGTGCACAGCTTCTTTAACCTCCGTGGTTGTGAAATTTACGTGTTTGTGACACTTCGACTTTTTTTACTTTTCATTTTTTTGTTGAGGTGCGCGCGTGTCGATTGTCGGTCGATTTGTCGACAAAAAAGTCCCATCCCTATTAAATACCCTTTCTCATGATTGGATTCACCTGTGTATGGAGGTCAATGGTCACTGAGGTTACCAAACCAATTTTGAGTTCCAATAATTAGTGCTAATGGTATAGAAATCAATAAAATGACAAAAACATATGCCTAAACTTATGCACATGCCTAATTTTGTTTAAATAATTCTTGCACACTTTCTGTAAATCATATAAACTTATAAACATATTTCACTTCTCAAATAGCACTGTGTTTGTCTCCTATATGATATATTTAACTGAAAAGGAAAATCCCGAAAATTTACAGAGGTGCCCAAACTTTTGCATACCACTGTGTCACAGACTCAAAATATTATTTTGTAGGGCTGTGCATCTTCACTACTCTCATGATTTAATTATTATCAACATGCAAACAATTTGACTCCATTCTGACAATGACCAAAATCCTAAATGTTCTGCAGTGGCTCAGTGGTAGAGCTGGTCGTCTAAGAACTGGAAGATTGTAGATTTCATGCACATATTTCCTAGTCTACATGCTGATGTGTCCACTGGCAAGATTCGTAATCCCAAAACAGCTGTGTGTGTGAAAATTGCTGTATGAATGCCTGAGTGAACAGGTGTGAATGGGTGAGAAGCAAACCTGGAGTGTAAAGCAGCTTTGAGTGGTCATCAGATTTTGCAACAACTAATCAATTATTAAACAATTACAAAATTAACCTGTAACTATTTGGATTTTTAAATCATGATGATGATTTTTCATGGAAATCTTGATGAGTAACAACAAAAATATGTTGCTTTAACCAACTTAAATGTATTGTATATGTGACTTTTATTGACCTTAAAATAAGATACAGACAGAGAAGAGAAGAGACAGTAAGATCGTTACCGGTGTGCCATGTTGCAGCTCAAACTTGTAGAAGAGAGCCCAAGCATCTCCCAGGTCTGGGTCAATCTTCACTGTCCTAAGGAACCACTCTCTGGCTTTAGTGATCTTGCGCTCACTCCAAAACAGCCTGAAATGTAAGCACAATTCATTAGTTAGTCAAAGTGTTGTCATCTTGAAATGTGCAAAATAAGCAGAGGGTATCATCAAAACTGGCTTCAGACTAACAGAAGTGTGTGATTTCACGGGGAAGCAGATAAACAAAATGGAGAATTGTGTTGAAAGACAAACTATTTTGACGAGACTCTTCAGGTGAGCTTTTATCGGTCAGTTTGTAGTGAGACCTGCTGCGACATATAGGTTTGGAGACGGGAGGCTAAAAGACAGTATGGCAGCTGGAGGTGGCAGAGCTGATAATGCTGAGATTTGTGTGACCAGGATGGACAGGATTAGAAAGGAGCAGAGTTGAGGGGCAGCTCAGGTTGAACGGTTTGGAAATAAGGTAAGAGAGTCAAGGTTGAGATGGTTTGTGGTCATATGCAGTGGAGGGATAGTGATTATATTGGACAAAGGATGTTGAAGATGGAGTTGCCACATAGAGGGTTCATGGATGTTGTGAAGGAGGACATGCAGACAGTTATTGTAATAGAAGAGGACACACAGGAGAGGACAAGATGGAGGTAGATGATGTGCTGTGGCAACCCCTGAAGGAAGAAACCAAAATAAAGAATCCTGGATCTACTACTACTAAATCGGTGTTATCCTGTTATCTGCATCTAGACCTAGGGTTGCCACCTTTCAGAAATGAAAATAAGGGACGCCCCACCGCGGCTCCTCTGGGCCATGACCACCACGGAGCCGACTAATGTAGGACATCTAGGCACGTGTGTTGTAAGGGTGTCTGGGGTTTTTCTAGTAAAATTTCACTATTGAGAGTACATGGCGAGGGAGCAGAGCGACCGAGCGGAGGTGGGTTGGTGTGGAGCAATTGAAAATTTGAGGTAAAAATGGGGCATTCTGAGGCTTTTTGAAGGACCATTATGGGGACTCAAGGCCAAGTAACTCAAAACATTACAGAACTCTGTATTACAGAAAACATCTTCTTTGGGAAGCAGCTGGGGAACACATGAACAAGAAATGTCTTTATTGGCAAGAGCAATATAACTAGGGATGCACCGAAAATCAGGAAACAGTTGGCCGAAACCGGAAAACCGAAATAAGTTATTGTGCTAATTCTGTACCATTGTTTTTTTTTTCTAATTTTGTTATGGCAGGGACTGTGTGTGCTTACCTCACTAAAGTCAAGGCATTGCAATTATAGTATATTATATAATAGTGCGCCCCCTCATCTGGTGCAGCGGGCCTTTTTTTCTGCGCACCGCACCTGCACTGTGGCTTCTCTCTCTCTGCTGTGTTGTGCGTCGCTGCTGCGCTCTGCGCTTTTCCTCCAAGCGATCTTTCCGTATCAGCACAGACTGGATTATTTCTCTACACGCAGTTTTATCTTTACATCCAATAATAATCTTTATGACGAGGATCGAGTACAGTCGCGATGACGTGCAGGGGATCCGAGTAGATCTTAGTGTTAACAACTCTTAACAGCGCACTTTTCATTGTTTTCACTCCGTGGTCTCAAACTTTTTGTAGAAGAGCTTTAGTTAAGTTGTAATTCAGGGAATAACCGATTAATCAGATGAGCTGATGTCTTTAGTTAACTGTGAGCAGCACCGATGTGTGGCGTCTGTTGCTAGGCAACCGTGACAGCAGCACGTGCACAGAGGACCGGAGCCGGGGCGGCCGAGATCCTGCGTAGATCCCGCCACGACAAGTTTGCTGGCCTTATTATTCCCTGTGTTTTATTTTCATCTTTATCTTTAGTGTTTATGTGTGTGTGACAGTCATGTGGATTGGATATTTAAGGAAATACGGAACAAACCGCGTCCCGTATTGAACCAATACGGGACGCGACATTTAATTGCCAAATAAAGGACGATTCCGTATTTTACGGGACGGGTGGCAACCCTATCTAGACCAGCACTGGAGTGTAAAAGAGTGAAAGAACAGTCGTACTTTGCTACAGCAAGCAAGACGTGGGGATCATGTTCACACTTCTTCAAAGCGTCAACACTCTTCGTCTTCCTTTGAGGTCTGGCCTCCAAAAACACAGCCTCAGCCCACAGGATACCTGTGTAGAAAGGAAGTGTCAGGTTACACTGAGAATCTGAGCGTAGAGATTTAAGGATCCTGTATATTCTGCCACATGAAATGAAAAAAAGATAATGAAACAGCAAGAATATGGTCTGACCTGAATTGGGGCACTCCTGCAGAGCTTTGGCCATCAGTGTGTTGGAAATGTTTTTCAGTCCAGCCCTGAACTCTAGTCTAACCGACTCGAGCCTGTTCAAAATACACACACACACACACACACACACACACACGCACGCACACACACACGCACGCACACACGCACACGTCTTCAGTTACAAATGCCTGTCGCTTCTTCAGTGGTGCTTGATGTTTTCAATTTGTCATGAGTTAAAGGAAAGTCTGAGATATAAATTAACATATTAACTTGTCACCTATACACAATTTAATATAACATTCAGCAACGGTGTGGTTGAAGTGGAAATGTTTCCAAAGAAACAACTGACATTAATACGCTTAATACACTGTCTACTTAAGTAGACAGCAGGGATGGTTAAGCAGCATCCCCCTGTCCGTGGATTTATCGGCTCGTCACAATAACAATCTTTTGTCATTTGTTTAATTCTCACCACAGTTCTGGGCTTTGCGGGTTCTTGAGTCGTGCCTTCTCCAGAATCGCCCTGGCTCGAGTCAGCTGTCCCACTCTCTCTTCAAGATGAGACAGCAGCAACCACAGCGCCACTGAGTGGGGACACTTTTTCAACTGAAGCAAGAAGAAAAGATATAATCCCAGTTTTTTTTTTAATTAAAGAAATAAAAACTTCAGTTAAAAACAAACAAATTCAGTTTTAGTCTTCATAATTTTGTTTTCTAGAATCATTAGTCATAACACGACCTTGACCTTTGGCACACATAACAGCTAACTGATAATGTGTGCCAAATATGAAATTATTTTCTAACGGTATTTTAAAGACAATGTATTAACAGGGGAGGGCAGTTCTAGCAAAAATTCCATTTGAAATAAAATGTTAATATTCTTAACTCCAGCACATGAGAGCTAGTGAAAAGGCAGGGTTTCTCCGTGAGCAGCTCACACGAGATGCATTCAGAGTCTCTGGTAAATTTCATCACTTCTGGAGGATCTACTGTACATGTTGATCTTAAAAGAGCAGCTTCAGGATGCATTCAAGAAACTGCATAACTGTTATCACTTCTACAAACACACACGCAGTCCATTAACTACATCCTCGCCGTTGCTGCCACCTTGTGATAATGCCTGTGCCACAAAAGTTACTATAGTAGAAAATGTGCATCTTTGTAACTTTTTAATATATTTCTAGGGCTGTCAAAAGATTAAAAGGTTTAATCAGATTAATCACAGGGTAGCTGTGGATTAATCACAATAATTACCATTCGTAAATATGCCAGAAAAATTAAAATTTTCTCTTTATATTGTTGTAGGAACGGAGAGATAAATAATGTGAACATATAAATGTAAAGGACAAAAAAATACTGTAAATAACTAAAAAAAAAAAAAAAAACTATACAAACTTAGTAAAAAAAATAAACCCACATTATAAGACAATATATAAATATAGAAAAAATAAAATACTGTAAATAACTTTAAAAAAAATACATACATTGCACTGTAAATAACTCACATTATAAACAAAAAATAAAGTATACTAACCCACAGCAGGAAATTCCTCATCAGCACTGCTTCTACTAGTTTGCCGCTAATACTAGCTGCTGTTCAACTATATGTCCCTGTTAGTTAGACAAAGTAACTGTTCAGTAACAGCAGTCATTTACTGCCTGCCTTGCCTGTTCATAAACTGCACGTCTTCCCGTAGCGCAATGAAAGTGAGAAAGTGTGTTAAAACATTTTTAATTAATTTTGACAGCCCTATATATTACGAATAGTCACAGTAACTGATCAACTTTTCATAATCAAGGGAATTATCAAATTGTCATGAGTATACCGAATGACAGGCAAAAAAGTTTTCTTACTTTTCCTTGGTACTCTTAGGGCATGATTTGCTAAGATTCCAAATAGTGAGCGCTAAATTGCTTGTGCGAGCAGAAAGACTGCGCCTGTTACTGGATTACGTTTTGCGGGTGAACTACTAAGATTGCGGCCGCAATTGACTACAGGCACAGAAGTGGTTAAGACCGCCCTATTTAAATGAGGATTTTGCGCGAGTCAAAAGTTGTCCACATGGAGAAAGAGCAGACTCAACGGAAGCACAGAATGACATTTGACGCCGCTGAACAGAAAGTGACGTTCTGCGATAAGCAGATAACTGAGATCGAGGGCTATGACGTCCTTGTTCCCTGGGTCCATAGGACGTTTTCATATTATTATTATTTTAATCCTGCGTCGGTATTTTGGACAGCTCCACCATTACCGTATCAAACAAACAAAACTATGGACTATGGATGTTGCCGTAAAAAAAAAAAAAAAAAAAGTGCTGCGCTCTCCTCCTGACTCAACCTGCAGCTCACTGACAGCTGCCAGGGAGCGAGTTCTGCTGTTTCTATCAAGATTACACATAAGTCTACTTTCAATGGATGTGTGACTTTTTTGTCAATAAGTAAATAAATAAATAAAGCGGATCATCACAACGGCTTTTTAGCCCCAGTTCGTCCCTGGTTTCATCTGTGTTCATTCAGTCGGGGTGAGTTTCCATTACGCGTGCCAACAGCCTCTGATCTGACGTCAGAGGCGACGGGACTATCGATATAGATGATATATCTATATCGATAGTATCTATATATATCTATATCTCGGTGCACGGCGAAGCGCAGGTGGCACAGTTTTAAAGGTTTTAACCGGTCTTAACCGGGTAACATAGGTACGACCCCTCCTTGAACCACAAACTGCAGACCAAGGTAAGCCCATACCAGTACAAACACGCATTTCTCCTCTGGATATCTGGAAAAGAGTAATTTCATGATTTACAAATTATAATATAACTATAAATAACTGCAGCCATGTGTGCGCACCGCTGTGCCAGTTAAGACCTGCCTTTCAAACGTGCTAAATATAGACGCAAAGATAAACACTGCAATCAGTTTCAGGTTTGATAAATCACTTTGCGCGTGCTAAAATAACATATCTACATTTTCTTCTCCCATCACACGCAAAATAGTGTGTAAACGCCCCATATATTGCATATGCATTAAGGCAAAAACTCTAAATGGGTTGCGAGTGCTATTATGCCCGTCTGACGGACGCGCTCCTCGTTGCGCTTCGTTAGTAGATCAGCATCAACGCTAATCTGCATGTGCAATCCAGTTTGCACACGTTTTTGCATGCGCAAAGCTTTAGTAAATCAGGCCCTTAGTGCGATATTGTGGTGACAAGGAAACATGACAGACACAGAGGCATAAAAATTGTCAAATTCTTTTAGTCCTTTCGCAGTTAATAGAAGACCAACACAAACCCCTGTCCCAAAGACATCTCCCACTCCTTACCCCTTGATTGTAAGCCTCTCTGGCTTTGTCCATGTTTTCACACTGCTCCTCAATCTGGCCTCTCATCATCCACAGTTTAGGGAAGTCCTCGTAGTGTTTCAGGGCCTCAGTGCACAGCTCCTGAGCAGCTTCTATGTTTCCCAACACCCACTCCAACTTCACAGATTTCATGAATACCTGGGTAGATTTCAAACACACACGCACACACAAGCTGTTTAGCCAGGAAGCACTGTACTGTATGTACAAACAGGTGGCTGATCTTGTCCAGTGACAAATGGTTTACTATAATGATATAGACATTTTTTGAATACATTATTACTGCAGCCAGTGACACCACACAGTTGTCTTTTCTGTCAGTAAAACAGTAAACAGGCTTTCTCAGTCAATACAGTGCAGGCAGCTGGAGGAGAGCAGCCAGGTCATCCGAGAGCCCATCTGTGAAACCTGGCAAGCCTGAACCTGAGTACAACAGTGATCTTTGTGGAAACTACCTCTGTATGATGCACTATTAACTAACTATTGAACTCAGGCTCTGAGGCACAAAATTAAACCTGATAAACGTGAGTCACTGCTTCCATTTATCAGAAAAACAACTGTCCTCAGGGTTTCCCCCAGAAAACTTGCTAGGCCCGGTGGTAGGGCCTCTCAGGCAGCCCACTGTGTTTTAGTAGAAATTAGTTTTAAAGTTGACAGGAAATTTTTAATTATTATTATTAGTATTATGTGTTATTGTAAGACATTATTATTTTCATTGTATTCACTCTGTGATAATAATAATAATAATAATACATTATATTTGAAGGCGCCTTTCAAGACACCCAAGGTCACCGAGACACTCAAGGTTGCTGTGTGTAGAAGACGCTTTAGCGCTGTAATTAAGGGAATAACAGATGAATCAGATTAGCTGATCTGTTAAGTTAACTGTTCAAAGAGAGAATGTTCTCCGGTGTGAAGTCAGGGAAGTTCATAATCTGCGCTGTATGCAGCCAAGTTTCGCTTTTGCACAAAGAGACTTTCCAGCTTTTAATAGGTGCTGTTCCACATTGTACTCGCTGTGTTTCGGCCGCTGCAGCGATTACATGGGGGTGCAGCGTCCTTGTTCCCTGGTTTAGAAAAATCGGTGATGTATACATTTTTTTATCTAAAATAAATAAACACGCAGCGTTAAGCCTGGCGGGGGGCAAGTAAAGCCTGGCAGTCTGTCAGGCTTATAATGCACTGTGGGAAACCATGGGTCTGGTCCAGAGGGTCAGGGGAGGACACTCACACCTATTTTACACCAGTTAAGAGACAAACACAAGGTTTTTTAACAGACAAAACTGCAAAAAATACCCTATACACACACCCTGGCTGTTGGGGCACTGCTGCGGGCCTTGGCCAGCAGTCGACGAGCTCTTTCATACTCATTATTCTCGGACTCCAGTTTCACAGCAGCCAACCAGATCTCTTCACTGTTTGGATTAGCCTAAAAAACAAGAAACAGCAAAGAGAGAGAGAGAGTTACTAACAGACTGACAGGGTCAGGGTTCATGAACAAGTTGCAGTTAGTATGAGTGTATCATCACCTGAAAGGCCAGAGCCAGGATACTTCTGGCTGCAGGCACATCCTCGGCCAGCCATTTGGACTTGGCTCCCATCAGCCACAGGACCTCTGCTTTGGGACAGTGAGCCACAGCTCTCTGGAGCAGAGCCTCCAAAGACTCCCTGAAAGATGCAGTCAACCATGATGGAGTACAGGATAAGAGAAGCACAGGACACAGAAACAGACAGTGGAAGTAAGGGAAATAATCCCAGGGCAGAGGAAGTCAAGTAAGTCAAGTAGGTTTTGGTCACCTGGTGCCATGGCTCTTTTCAAAGTAGGCAGCTCTGAGCCACACACTCTTTTTGCTTGGGAACACCTGCAGGGCATGGGCATAGATGGCTCTGGCACACTCCAGCGCTCCATGGGACACACACTGAAACATAACAAATAAAGCATCTCTTAAATTAATCATTCTTGAAAGTCTGAGGATGTTTGTGTAGCACATCTGCAATAGGGAAAATATTGCTTTTCATTAAAGCAGATACTTTATATGTCTCAAATGCATCTCACACAAGTGAGCTGCTCTTTTTGGCAATAAACTTCTCACCTAAATTTTACACAATTGTAAGTTTCACGTCAAAAAAATAGACTGCAAAAATCTTTTAACTAGATTAATTTCAAGATTACAGTGAGATTAATCTAGAATCTATGCCCACCACTACTTTTAACACCGTTTTCACCATAACACCTCCTGCACAGGTGTAAATCCAAAGCACTCTAGCCTTTCAGTTTCATAAATCCATGCATTTCTCTAAACAAAGACATTAAGTACATTTTTGGGTAGTTTTCAAAAGTAAACCCTGTAAAAAAATATAGCAGTGGCTCCATAGCAGATAGGGTGGCTGCTGGAGATGCAGTGGAGCAGTGACACAGTTGTCACACAGTGCAAAAGCATCAAAAAGAAAAATAAATGCTCCTCACACTCTCTGCATCCTCCATCCAGGTGTGTTTACGGTCCTCCTCCTCAATCCCAATCCCAATGACGGCTCTTATTACAGCCTGACAGGTAGCCACACTGCCAGCCTTGTCACACTCCTCTGCATCCTGCAGGGGAAAATTCATACAGAAACAAACATGGATTGTTGATTGATATAAATTAAAAGTTGAAGAAATATTCTTTAATAAGACATAATTTTTGAACTTGAACAACAGGAGGGAAAAGTGGCGACAAAGAATTATAAAAATGTAGTACACAGTTCACTGAAGAAACCACTTTGATGGGAGGTGAAACGTCTTTAACTTTACTCAAGCAAGTCCAGCTGCCTACAGCTAACTACAGAAGACGACTGAGGGCCTTCACATACGTACAGACATTTTGAGATTTTGATATACTGCAAGACATCACAATACCTTTTCAGAAATGTAACATTTTCCCACTGTTGGCCTCCATCATCCTGCTATCTACTTATTCAACCAGCTAATGTCCCTTCATGACTTCTTCCTGTGATAAACTCTTATTGGCAGGAAATCTGTTTGGGAGCATCATATTATCTCTGGGGAATATATGGAAATTATCTCTACATCGTGACATAAGTCAAGATATGGCTTTAGATTTTGGATTTTGTAGTCAATTTCAACGTTGACAGTATAAAATGATATTTTAAAAAGTATATTGTGATATCACCAAACCCTAAATAATATCTTTTTAATTTTAATACTGTTACACAATTTATGGAGTATCGATAGCTATACCAGATTAAGCATGATGGTATGTAGCAAAGCAAATGTTCTTTACAAGAAAAAGCTTCTTTTAAAAACTCATCTAGTGATGGCCAGTATTTTATTTTAAAAAGAAGGAAGGAAAAAGAAGCGGCGTGAGAAAGGACTGCAATGGAGGTCTGTGATTGCAAAACCACTGTGAAGTGCACTGAACAAAATCTAAGACATGCTTGTATTGTTTTGCACTCAGATGAAAGAGTAGAAGGCGCTAATGCCAAAATATGCTGGCTTGCTGTCAAAACAAATGACGCAGTCCGTGCTCCCTTAACATTAATCTTTAAAAGGCACAACCATTCTTTCCTGTTGTTCCTTAAAAATCTCTACAAGCTCTCAGTGAAAGTGTGATTGCAATTGGAGACATCGGGGGAAAAACAGATTTTAACCACCTAATATGATCTACTACATTTTCTGACTGGAATTTCGCGAAACAAACATTTGAAAAACTCTCCTTTTACCTCAAACCGAAGTACATAGAGAAAATCTGCCGATTTACATCATGGCACACGGTTCAGTTCAAATTGAAAAGGGATCTTGGTGAATCAAAACCTTCATTCGCATTCACCTAAGTTACACAAAGTTACCAGAGACCAGCAGCTCCCCATGTCCCATAACCTAAAAATGCCCCAAAAAACCCAATTTTCTCTGTAGACTTTGGTGCAGATGAGTGAGCAGTTTACACACTGACCTAATGTTTTAATTAGCAAACAGCTCTGCAGGCACATAGATTGCACTGGGGAAATGCTTAGTATTGTATCACACCTGTATCCACTGCTCTCTGTTGATCTCCACACCATTGGCATGTAGAGAAGTAATGGCTCTGTCAATGATCTTGTCCACCATCTGAGTGTTGCTGTTGGCCTCCTCCAACTTGGCGGCAGTGATCCAGATGTGACGGTCAGTGGGAATGTTCTCTCGAGCTTTGTTCAGGACACGACGGGCATTCTCGTACGTCTCTAACCGGGCAAGAGCCAGCCACAGCTACAGAGGACACAGAGTAACATAGTTTGATATATTTCATGAACGTTGAGGAAGGTTCAAGAGAGTCTTTCTGTATGGAGTTTCCATGTTCTCCCCATTTGCTTCGGTTTTCTCCAGGTTCTCTGGTTTCCTTTTGTCAAGGTTAATTGCCCATATGTGTGAATGTGAGAGTGACTGGGTGTTTGTCTGTGTGCATTACTGTCCAGGATGTGACACAGTGACCTTTCGCCTTGAATTAGCTGGACTGGCCACAGCAGTCACACAACCCTTGTGTGGAGGATAAAGAGTTAAGACAATGAATGGTAAGAATGGACCTACCTCCACACTCGTAGGGCAACACTCGACCGCTCGGCTAAGCATGATCCTGGCATCCTCTGGCTCCTCCAACTCCACAGCTGTCTTCCACAGCCGCACAGACTTGGACACATTCTCCAGGGCTACACAAATAAAAATTGCACAATTGTTAAGTCATTTAAATGAACTGACTGATTTGCAATGAGAGCAAAACCACGTGTTCTTTGGATGTTGCTTTAATTATGTTTCTGTAAGGAAAATACTGGCTAAAAAGGAAATGGACACTGCACACTTCAGTAAACCCAAGCGGTAAAATAAATCATAATGAAAACAAACATCATATTCTGCAACCACTGTAAAGTTCAACAATCTGAGAAAAAAAATAGCAAAGGCAAGTGAACATGTAGAGGCCCAGAGTCCTCCTCCACAAAGGAAGCACAACATCAATCTCTGTCACTGGGGTATGCTGCTGGGAAATATTGTGTGTGTGTGTGTGTGTGTGTGTGTGTGTGTGTGTGTGTGTGTGTGTGTGTGTGTGTGTGTGTGTGTGTGTGTGTGTGTGTGTGTGTGTGTGTGTGTGTGTGTGTGTGTGTGTGTGTGTGTGGGGCACTGACACTGTGGATCAGATGGGGTGCTTCGTCTTGATAAAAAGCAACAACCACAGCTGCCAAATGTAAGCACTAGTAAAAGCAATCCAAAAATCCAACAATTGTTAAATATCACAGGGTGTGATAAGTTCCGTGTGGCTCTTTCTACAACACACCAGACAGATTGAGACAGGTTGTGAATTTCTGCCCTGCAGAAAGCAGCGTCTTCCTCTTGGCACAAAATAGTGACAAATGAAGTCATGTAGGCGATAAGCATACAAACTGCTCAACATAACAACACATTATCAACAGGTTTCAAAAATTCCACTCAGGACCCGTTCAGACCTGGGATTGAAATCCATCCTGAGAGAGCTTGCACTATCTTTCAAAAGGTGAAGGAGGCATGTGATTTTTTTTGTTTGTGTCGTTTGTGTTGTCATTTTGCTGTAGATGTTTAAAGCAGAGCAGTAAATAGTTTTAATTAACAGATGTTGTTCCTATGAAAATCAGCGAGGGGAGATGTAGAGATCTATCTCTCCTCATATCAGTAGGACAGTGCAGCATGGGCACACTGTTGCATGGTCACTGCGCGTTTGATGATCGACTGTGAATATACAATAAATAGTTCGGCCAATGCGAGTGAACCACACTAAAAAAAAACGATTGTCATTTAAAATCATTCTGTCATACGTCTGTGATCGTCTTTTCTGAAAGTGTACCGCGAAAGAAAGCATGACAGGCATTTTTTTTTTACCATGACCAGAACAGCCCAAGATATCTCAGCAAATGTGTTTTTGTTGTTTTTTTCCTACAGAGGCTTGCAAAATTGCAATGTTGTTTTACTACAAGTTGATAAATATATCTGATTTAGGTCTGCAACTAATGATTAATTCATAATTTATTAATCTGATGGTTGCTGTTTTTTCAAGTTAAGTGTTTGGTTCATTAAAATTAAATTAGATTTCATAATAATAATATTCAATATTCACAAAGCAATACATATTTACATTTCAGTAGCTGAAAATCTGAGAACTTAATTAACTTAATTATTAAAAAAGACACACTTGATTAAATGTTGATCAAAATATTTGATTTAGTAATCAATTAATAGGATCAATAGTTGCAGCCCTTATCTGATTTTTTAACAATGGATTATGTAATTAAGGATAGATACCTGGATGTTAATACCAGGTCTTAAACAGACCTCACTCAAAACTTGATAATAGATACATGCCATGTTAAAAATTTGACTTTTTTCATTGTTTCATCTTTGGCCTTACCTTTCCTGAGGACTCGTTTCTTAGCCCTGACGTCTGTCTCCAGCTCTGCAGCTCTGATGTAGATGCGGACAGACTGTGGCAGGTGGCGGACAGCCTGGGCCACCACGGCTTTAGCGGTGTCACCGGGCTGGAGCCGAGCTGCCTCTAACCACACATCCTCACTCTGGTGAGCAGAGAGAAAGTGTTATAGCATCAAGAGGAAAATGACATATTTCTCCCACTGGTGCAAAAGCAGACTCCCAAGCAGATTTTGAGCACTGTCCACCATCCTTTACCTTAGGACACATCTCAGTGCCTTTCATGATCAGGTTCCTTGCCACCTGCAGTTTGCCAGTCACCTCCTCCAGCCTCGCTGATGCAATCCAGGCAGGGGGATGATGGGGATTGGTCTCCCTCACTGACTTTAACAGCAGACGAGCTTTCTTGATGTCACTGGACAAAAAGGAGCCAACACTTAGAATCACACTCCTTTTTCCGCACAAATAATGTGGGAACACATGGAGCGCCTGTTGTGTCTTTTTACCTGATGTCCCCTCCATATGTGGGGATCATGGAGTTGAGATCTGTCAGGTAACCTTTGGGATCTACCACCGTTTGTCCACTCACAGAGTCAGAGACCTGAAGACCAATAAAAACAAACGCATTGTTATGTTGTCTTTGCTGCATCTATGCTTACTGGAAAACTATGTGAGCACCGTGTTGATTCTTGGTTGGCTCAGGCCTTGAAGTTAGTGCTAATATTATGTTGTTATTACTAATATTAATAATTAAAAACAGTGTGACTTCCAACTTTTATCATGACTTGTGAGCGCGGGTCTTATCAATATAGGGACCCTACTAGGACTGCAAAATTCTGGAAAAACTGTGAATCACAAGTGTCATCACACAGATTTATGTCGAATACCAGGTTAGTATGTCCTGCTTATTTTTTAATTGGCTAATATTAGGCTATATGTATATGTGTACAGGCTGAGGAATGACGAGTTAAAGGATGTCAAAGAATAAAGCATAAAATGCATAAACATATAGTTTTTACAGGTAATCAGTTCCTGTTTATTGTATGTTGTCCTCCATGGTTTATTATGTTGGAGAAGAAGCATTATTGTCAAATAGATTTTATTAATTTCATTTTTTTTTATTGCTTATATGCTTTTGTTCATGTACTCTTGTTGACCCAGTTATGAACTAAAACCATTCAGTCTAAGGGTGAATTCCAATTCCTTGCTTAACCCTCAATCTCAAAAATGCGCGCTCCCGCTAGTGCAAGTGCTGTCCCGATTCTCAGAAAGATTAAGTTGAGGGGCAAGTTCAAGGGCTGTATCGCCCTCAATATTGAGATTTTCCGGGACCAACCTTGGGAGCAAGGGCTACCCAGAATGCATTGCGTGTTTTCACATAAGAAAGATGGCGTCGAAAGCAGCGAAGCGAGTGCGATACAAATTAAGTCTTTTCTTTGTTAATAGAGATATAAAAATGATGAAAACCATTGTATTATCTTAGTTTGTCAATAGCCGGCCGGTGCGCACACGTGATCGTTCGATATCGTTTACCCTTCAATAAGCAGTGGTGTGTGGTAACTGTCAGCTGAATATGTCTGTGGTTGTGGTATTTGTATGGGTATCATCTTATAACTAACTGACAACCTAATAACTTGACTGAAATAAAATAATAAATAAATAATCGTGACTGTAAATGTGTTATTCTGCCCCCCACAGTCTGAAGACGTATCTGCATTTAAGGGGTGTCCCATTTCTAAGTGACAAAATAACCCTCAACACTTGGTTTTGAGGGCCAGTTAAGATAAGGGTTGAGCTTGAGGGTTAAGATTGAGGGTTAAGATAGGAATTGGAATTGGCCCTTAAATTCTTACTTTACCAGTATTATGTTTATCATGAACCAAACAACATTATAAGTAATTAATAAGTATTTATAACTTGTACAAATACATTGCAGCTCATAAAAATAATAATATATTTTTCTAAAAGCTGCAGTATTGCGATACTACCTGGAACCGTGATACATTGTCTGGTATCGTATCGTGGTTACTCATTTTGGTATCATGACAACTCTAATCAGGATATCAAAAGGTTGAAGGGGCTGAAGATATTCATCTTTTACCTGACTGAGTCTCATATCCATGAGCGTGTTCCTGGCCTGACCAATCTTCCGCATGTCCAGTTCTCCTGTCCCTGGAGTCATCAGGCCAGGGGTCATGCTTCCAGGGTAAGGGGTGTTCAGACCTCCCAGCTATGGAAGAGAAGAGAAGAGTCCGTGAAACTTATCTTGGACTATTGAAAAACAAAAGCTTAGGAAACACTGGCCTTGACAGTATGGCACATTTCCCACCACTATAAATGATACATGTGACAATCAATGTCATACAAATAATGTAAGAGTCAGTATAATAATAATAACAACAAGTAATTATGGTTGTCATTGTCTACTATTCAGTGAATCACAAAAAGAATTGCGTGTTATCCAAGTTTAATAATACTAATATATCTGAATGGCATTTATCAGCAATAAACATTAATAAAATTATGGGGTTTTTTTTAAATGTTTTTAAACCAACAAAGAAAGTTAAAGTTTGCTCTGCATGCAAGTACATGCCTGTTAAAAAAAAAATAAAAAAAAGACATCATGACTCCTGCTGGAGCAAGGCTGAAACTACATTATGTCGTCATGATGTACATCTGATGGACATCCACATTGAAGGTGATTGTTTTTGCGTGTACACTGACCCCTTGCAAAGGGTCAACAGAGGTGTGGTTATCTCCAGTCTGCAGGTGTTTGGAGAAGAAGCTGTCTGGGACAGGGGTGAGTTTTTCGTAGCGGGGATTCCTCTGCCGCTTGTTTCTTGCATCTCCCACCTCTGGGATGCTCAACCACTCTTCTTCTGAAACCTCTGATAACTTCCTCTGTGTCATGATAGAAAAACAAATAGCCAACAGTTAAAATTGGGGTCGACCAATATAGATTTTTTCATAAGTTATCTTCTACTCTTAAGAACATTAGCATGGAACAATCCAAGCCACTAAATTGTAGAGAGACACAGACATGTATGAAGGCTGGTTAAAATGGGATGGAAAAGAGGGACAACCATTGACAGAGCATTCCATACAATTCCATACCTTTAGATCTGAAAACTGCTGCTGTATTTTTGGCCGCTCCATACGGTACTTCTCAATTTCTTCCTTTTCTCTCAACTCCCTGAAAATAAAAAACACAGCTTTAAAAGGTATATCAAAAGAGTAATCAATTTGTGTAGAATGTCCGATATGATGACATAATGACAGAGGTCATGACAGAGGATATGGGCTTTTCAGATGGCCGATAAATAAATATAAATGTTTTTGTTGTTAACAGACAGATTGCTTACAAACCAAATTAGCACAATCAAGTGATCACAATTTTTTTTAAATAAAATAACGATAATGTATAAAAAAAAGTTATTTGTATAAAAAATGTTTAAAATAACTTTCTATACAAGGCTGTGTTACACACCCTTGTATGCAAGGATAATGCAAACCATCAGTGATGTATAGACAGGTTTAATGAGGATAGCTAGATGAGCAAACATAGTCTTGCACTCCCTCTTGCGACATCTGACAAATTATTTGTATATCAGCACTCAAATGCAAACAAGTTACATGGAAGAACCATTGTCAGCATCAACAAAACAATGCTTACCAACAAACTTATCATACACTGTTCTGAGCAGCTCTGTGAGCTCTTAGACAGCACCGTGCTTCGAGTACCGTAGCCCTCACTCACGCTGCTGTGTTTGTGTGAGCTGCTGCCTGCTCCACCCCACACAACGACTAACATTCTCCCATGATGACAAAAGTGTGGTTTATGTATCAAGATAGGACACATTTATAGTTTGGCAGCAAAAATGTTGGAGGTGAATAGCTAATGAGCCAGGTACAGAGTAGTGGCACCTCAGTATGTCCTGTTGAAATGGAAAGCTGGCTCAGAACTTGAAATAAAAAAAATTCTGTGTCACGGAAGGCAGATATAAAAACATTTGAGGCAAGAAATGGGTCAATTAGAATTTAAAAATCTGGTTTGTGTGTCAAAATAGGACATATAGTTTGGCAGTAAGAATGTCAGGGTCAATCAGTGCCAGGTTTGGAGCAGCAGTACCTTGGCATGTCCTGATAAATTAAAAACGATGGCTCAGAAACTGAAATAAAACATTTTCTATGTCACAAAACAGTTTTTAGTTTTTTTTAACATTTGAGGCGAGAAATTAGTCAGGACATATTTATGGTTTGGTAGCGACAATGTCAGATGTGAATTGCCCCATGGGACTGCTGCGCACAGTACTTTATAAATCCTAAAATTGATATTAAAATGCATAATATCAGTCAACGTCTAAATGACAGAGCATAAAACAGACAAGTATTTATCGCAACCTTCTTTCTTTGCGTCTTTCATCCATCCTCTTGTCCAATGCAGCATATATGGCATCTGCTTCTTCGTCATCTTTCTCATAGGGCCCACTGGAAAACAAGCTTCCTGCATATCCATTGAACTACAAGAACAAAAAGCAAAACATTTTTGTGAAACGTAATTCAAAATTTAATAGATACAAAAAAACACACCCAGAGACAACAACCCAGTCATAAGCACCTCATCATAGTTGGTGTCGTTCAGATCTTCTTCGTCTTCCTCTTGGTTCTTTTTCATTTGGTCTCCAACTGTTCTCTTCCCTGGGGGCGCATGACGATCATCCACTGGATCATTGGCATCACGAGCAGGACCAATATCAGATCGTGTTGTGAAGCCAGTGGCACTAAAGAGAAACAATTACTTAAAATGTTAAGCAGATTAAAAAAAAAGAGTTAGGATTCTTGTCTATACTGCAAATATTCTTTGTTTTATTATCCTTTTTATTAAACCAGTGGTGATTCCCAATCCTGATGTCACAGTTTCTGAAAAACTATGATTTTTACGATATAGATTGTTAAGTAGGGTGAAGGTGAACAGATCAATATTTGTATTGAGTATTTGTTTTGTGCAATTAAGATATTACTTTATTACGTGTTATTTTATTTATTCACAATTCAATCATTTTCTTCCATTGTTATTTTGCAAGCAAGGATTCCTAATGATACGTGAGGGAAAAAATAACAAAAGTTTAACTCATACGTATTTTATGATAATATAAAGAATACTTTTGCGCCGATGTCAGTATAGATGTGCTACAGAGCAGGAGCGTGTGCTAGTCTTCATCAAATAAACGTGTTAGCTTCCGCGCTGTTAGCATGCTACCTAGCGAAATTAGCTTACCCTCTGCCGAGACCGGGGACGTAACCGAGCGGAGCGGGCATCCCCAAGAACGGCTTTTTCTTTTTCCCCATGAGTGGAGAAGCGAGGGGCATTGCTGGGGGCGCACCGGCAGTCCCCGCCGCCCCGGTGCCTCCAGTGGAGGCTTTCGATGAATTTTTAGGCGCTTGTTTAGCTCCAGCGCTAGCCATCGTTGCTTCAACGACGAGGCGTCTCAAACCGGATTAACAACAGTGGCACTTCCGGTACCAGCAGAAAAATGTGTCCGCTACTTTCTGGAAAGATCGTGGACGAAAAAGGAAAGAGCGACAACCAAGGTACGTTTGTTCCGTTTGTTTTTCGTGTACATTTGACACAGGCAGAAACCGGAAACGGGTCGTTTTTTCGTTTTTTCGTTTTTGGCCAAAAAAACAAAAACGGAAATTCAGTTCGTTTTGTTTGTTTACGCTGTACTCTTCAAAATAAAAGTACTACCGCTTTGCCTTCAGTGCAATGTCAACAGACAGACAGACAGACAGATATACAGACAGATAGATAGATATTATTATGCTTTTATTGACCTCCGCCAGGAGGTTTATGTTTTCGCCGGCGTTTGTCTGTCTGTCTTTCTGTGAGCAAGATAACTCGAAAAGTCGCGGACGGCTTTAAATTTTCAGGAAATGTCCGCAATGGGACCAGGAAGACCAAGGTACGTAAAATACGGAATCGTCCTTTATTTGGCAATTAAATGTCGCGGTTTGTTCCGTATTTCCTTAAATATCCAATCCACATGACTGTCACACACACATCAACACTAAAGATAAAGATGAAAATAAAACACAGGGAATAATAAGGCCAGCAAACTTGTCGTGGCGGGATCTACGCAGGATCTCGGCCGCCCCGGCTCCGGTCCTCTGTGCTCGTGCTGCTGTCACGGTTGCCTAGCAACAGACGCCACACATCGGTGCTGCTCACAGTTAACTAAAGACATCAGCTCATCTGATTAATCGGTAATTCCCTGAATTACAACTAAACTAAAGCTCTTCTACAAAAAGATTGAGACCACGGAGTGAAAACAATGAAAAGTGCGCTGTTAAGAGTTGTTAACACTAAGATCTACTCGGATCCCCTGCACGTCATCGCGACTGTACTCGATCCTCGTCATAAAGATTATTATTGGATGTAAAGATAAAACTGCGTGTAGAGAAATAATCCAGTCTGTGCTGATACGGAAAGATCGCTTGGAGGAAAAGCGCAGAGCGCAACAGCGACGCACAACACAGCAGAGAGAGAGAAGCCACAGTGCAGGTGCGGTGCGCAGAAAAAAAGGCCCGCTGCACCAGATGAGGGGGCGCACTCTATAATATAATATACTATAATTGCAATGCCTTGACTTTAGTGAGGTAAGCACACACAGTCCCTGCCATAACAAAATTAGAAAAAAAACCCAATGGTACAGAATTAGCACAATAACTTATTTCGGTTTTCCGGTTTCGGCCAACTGTTTCCTGATTTTGCATCCTTAGTTATATTGCTCTTGCCAATAAAGACATTTCTTGTTCATGTGTTCCCCAGCTGCTTCCCAAAGAAGATGTTTTCTGTAATACAGAGTTCTGTAATGTTTTGAGTTACTTGGCCTTGAGTCCCCATAATGGTCCTTCAAAAAGCCTCAGAATGCCCCATTTTTACCTCAAATTTTCAAATGCTCCACACCAACCCACCTCCGCTCGGTCGCTCTGCTCCCTCGCCATGTACTCTCAATAGTGAAATTTTACTAGAAAAACCCCAGACACCCTTACAACACACGTGCCTAGATGTCCTACATTCGTCGGCTCCGTGGTGGTCATGGCCCCGAGTAGCCGCGGTGGGGCGTCCCTTATTTTCATTTCTGAAAGGTGGCAACCCTATGTGTGTGTGTGTGATCTGTTGCAGCAGTGTAGGGTTAGTCATAAAGTAAACAAACAAACAAGCCCCAACTGTTAGTAGGGTACATTTTAAACAGCCCTAAACATAAACTAAATAAGAAACTAACATATGTTAGATAAATATAGTGAAATGCAAGGTTAGAAAGCAAGTAGAGTGAAGAGAAGTACTACTCGAGTAAAACCAGTTTGACTGTGCGAATTACACGACACAAGAGACTAGAAGACTAAAAGCTGCAGTGTAAACAGATGAAAACCAGATTACTACCCACAGCATGGTGTATAAAGTGCAGTTAAGTTGTGCAAAAAAAAACATGAAGATAAGGTGCATAGTGGGATAAATGTCCTTAGATTTTGTCTAGTGTGTCTGTTTGGTGCGTGTGTGTGTGCGTGCATGTGTGTGTGATGTGCAAGGAGTTTCTGGGTGGGAGGCGCAAATACAGCTCTGTCAAACTCTGAAATAACAGAAATATTGAGACTGTACTCCTGTCTGGATGCCACCGATCAGGCCCAAACAAAAACACTCACAGAAAACTAAAAAGAAGACCTTGCCAGGGCCATGGAGTGCTTCTGGGAAGCGTAGCAGCTCTGCACCTGGTCAGCAAGCTGCTGAAAGGTAATTTATGCATGTAATATTCATGTTAGTCTATGGATGTATATGCATTGATGTGTGTAAGGTGTATGTAATGTATAAAACAATTTATAAGTCTATCATATTATCAATTTGCAGACTGTTCCTGGTTCATGGCCAGGCTGCCCACCGACCAGATGTCAACAGGGTGTCAGAGTGTGTTGCTCGGAAACTCTACAAAGAGTACAGGGAAGCCAGGACAACAGAGGCAAAACCTTTTCCATTCCTCAGTCCATTGTTATGACATACAGTCATATTAAACAATCGATTGAGGATTGCACAAGGATACAGCAGAATAGTAACCATGTACTGGTGACTATTAACAACACAACAGTGTCCTCCTGGTGAGTTAATTTAGAGTTATACTGGCTTTATACATTTATTTAGATGCATTAATGCAATAAATCCAAACAGATAATGACTGACAATCAATGTGTTCTTCTGATATTTTTCTCAAGGCTTCATGATCGGAGGGGGTGCAGCTTCCTCAGCAGATCCACATAGCAGAGGATCCCCTCCTGGAGGCCAGGGACCTTCCATCTACATCTTTATATTTCATGAACGTAATACTTTATTTTGTAAACATGATCATTATATAATAAACGTGATAATTATATGTATGTGTATGTGTATAATCTGCATTTATATATTTTAGCAGTTTGGCTATATTATTTAATAGTTTACAAAGTGGCTTTAATTATTCATAAATTGCATACAAAGTACACTTCTGTGTTCATAAATTTATTTTATTCGTCTTTATTATTGTCGCACACCGTGGTAAAAAGTCTCTGTCAATGAGTTTGCATGAGTACATAAGTACATAAAAAGGTAAATAAAGGTACTTGTTTTCGCGCCGGCACGGCGGAGCGGTAAACAAAGATGGCGGAGCCGGCATCGGTAGACCGCAGCTCAGTGACAATAAAATACATCCTGCCGGCGCGCGCGTACGGATCTCGCCCAAAATTGAATCACTTGTTCCTGGTCCCATTGCGGACATTTCCTGAAAATTTAAATCCGTCCGCGACTTTTCGAGTTACTTGCTCACAGACAGACAAACAGACAAACGCCGGCGAAAAAATAAACCTCCTGGCGGAGGTCAATAAAAGCATAATACTATCTATCTATCTATCTATCTATCTATCTATCTATCTATCTATCTATCTATCTATCTATCTATCTATCTATCTATCTATCTGTCTATCTGTCTATCTGTCTGTCTGTCTGTCTGTCTGTCTGTCTGTCTGTTGACATTGCACTGAAGGCAAAGAGGTAGTACTTTTATTTTGAAGAGTACAGCGCAAACATATCCAATCAGAAGCAAGTGGGCACAGAAGACCCACCCACCAACCAAAAGGAAATATTGGATGGTATATCTGTTTGTCAGTAAGACCAGAGAAACGAAAAAACGAACTGAATTTCCGTTTTTGTTTTTTTGGGAAAAAACGAAAAAACGACCCGTTTCCGGTTTCTGCCTTTGTCAAATGTACCCGAAAAACAAACGGAACAAACGTACCTTGGTCGGGGATAAGCGTAAAAAGAAAAGACAGTCTCTTTATGAAAGTACAGAGGAAACTCAGTCTACTCCAGACGAGACTTTCAGAAGAATAAGTAAATGAACTAATGGCCAATACCGCAGACCTCTCTCTCTCTCTCTCTCTCTCTCTCTCTCTCTCTCTCTCTCTCTCTCTCTCTCTCTCTCTCTCTCTCTCTCTCTCTCTCGCCCGCCCAGGCTCTCCGCGCATACTGGTTTAAATAAACAACAAACAATTGATCAATTGATGAGCGCTGATCAAGACTTTTGTGCAAACAATTTAAGGTCCTGACTCTTGTCCCAAATATGACAGGCTTCATTCGGTGATTGAAACAAATATATTAACATTAATAAAATGTCTATACAGTGCGCGCATTAAAACAGACAGCAGCGCCGCTGGTGCGCGGATGTGTTTTTTCATATTTGAATATTAATTTTCACCCTTCGAATATCTGTTCTTAAAACCTATTCGAATATATATTCGAATACAGAATATTCGTTTGGGGAATATTTTTCTGCATATGATGGCAGTGTTTTATTTTCTCAACTATTTTCTAACTGAAAAATGTTAATGTGTGTGTGTGTGTGTGTGTGTGTGTGTGTGTGTGTGTGTGTATGTGTGTGTGCGTGTGTGTGTGTGTGTGTGTGTGTTTAAGTATGTTGGATTTCGTTAGCACTTTTTTTTATGTATATTGGATTTTATGTATATGGTGGTGTGTTTTTTTGCAAATGTTCACAATGTTCAAATCCTATGCACAGTATATGCAACAGCAGTATTTTGTATTTATATAAAGTGTGGGTGAACTAAAACTGTATGGATATGCAGTGGTTCCTGTAGGCTTTGCGTGTCTGTGGTGCCCCCCCCCCCCCCCCCCCAAAAAAAATGTGCCCTTTTTGGGCCGCATGAGTATTTTTTGTTGCAATAGTGACCACAAGAAAACATTGTCTTTTAGGCAGACAGGGGAAGGGCTATCCTGTTCTTAAAATACATCGATGGTGTAGTATAGCTCAAAGCAGTACGTTTGGCCAACAGGTTTGAATGTTATTATTATGATTATTATTCCAACATAATTTTCTGGGGAAAAGTCTCACACTTTTTTTTTTTAATCCGATGCTGTCTAAACCCATAAAAATTGTCATTTCTCATCTCACATGGTGTACTTATGTTATTATTAATTTTACACTTTTCATGAAGAGAACATAGCACAGTTGATCCACAGGAGGGCAGCACATCCTCATAAATACCTAGCATAATAAAAGTCTTATTCAAATTCAAAAGAGGGCCTGTGGGATTTATAGATGAAGGAATGGGAAACCACTGGCGTAACTTTCCCATGAGTACTATGGAAGCACACCAGTATTAGCAGAGAGCGATGGACGGGAGTCTTGGTCCCTCCAGGAGATTGTATCCCACCCGAATGGCTATTGGAGAAGAGGGGGATGCTGCTGGTATCCACCCGAGGACAGGGGATGAAGTGGTGGTCCCAAACCCAGATGGTAACACTGATGGGAGACCCACTACTGAAGGGTGAATCCCCGCAAAATAAACCTACGATCAACCATAAGAATTGCAACATGGAATGTGCATAACTGTACAAAGCAGGGATGCTGGACAACATTACCAGGGAAATGGAAAGGTAACATCAGTGTCCTAGATGTTGCCGAAACTCATTGGACTGGTACAGGTTACTTCACCACAACAGGACGAGAACTAGTTGTCCACTCAGGAGGGGATATCCACTGGAGGGGAGTGGTGGTTTTGCTGTCTAAAGCAGCGGCTGGGAGCATGTTGGCCAACAAAGCAGTAAGTGACAGACTCTCTATGTGCACATCATGGCCTCAACCTATCTTTCGTACAGGCGTATGCTCCAACTGCAGATGCCCCGGATGAAGAAGTGGAAGCCTTCTATGACCAGCTACAGCAGATACTACTAGACTGCCCAAACCAAGACATGGTGATGGTAGCAGGGGACTACAACGCCAAAGTAGGAGCTGACCGAGATGAGAAAGAGGTGTGTGATCCTTTTGGTATCGGAACAGCCAATGAATGGGGAGAACGCCTAGTAGAATTCTGCCAGGACAATGGACTGTTCATCACAAACACTGGTTTCAAGCACCATGTAAGAAGACACTACACTTGGCACACACCCGGTGGAAGGTACAGGAATCAAATAGACTACATTCTCATCAACAGCAAGTGTTTCACCAACAGCCGATCCTACCCTGGACCGGACTGCGGATCTGACCACAACACTGTCATGTTGGTGACCTATACTACAGGGAGCTGGACTGACAAATCCAGAGGGAAGCAAGAAACGACAAGGCAAAGTGGCTAGAAGAACACTTTGCCGATATAGAACAGGGCCTGCAATGCAACAGCACCTTAAGAAAATCTTATTCTACCATCAAGAAGCTGCGGTGAGGTTTTCAACCAAGACAAAGGAACATTAAAGCAGATGACAACCGCATACTGACCAACCTACAAAGTATACTTCAAAGATGGAAGGAGTACTGCGAGAAGTTGTACAGTGGCAATGCAAATGATGGAGACAACCACAGCACACTAGAGGAAGAAGGGAGCTTGTCTTGTCGCGACACCTTCCCGGAAATCCTGGAGACAGAGGTGGAAGAAGGGATTCAACGGCTACCAAAGAACAAGGCAGAAGGGGTAGATGACATTCCTGCAGAGCTACTGAAGACTGCTAACCCATCAACATCAAAGCTACTGTGTAAACTCTGGAATAAGATCGTCAGCACTGGACAATGGCCATCTGACTGGGTGAAGTCTGTCATCACCACTATCCCCAAGGTACCTGGCACCATTGACTGTTCTGAATGCCGCACTAAGCCCTAATATCCCATGTTTGTAACGTCCTCCGACGAATCCTCCTACAGCGTATGGAGAGAGTGGCAGAGCAGGAGTTTGCAGAGGAGCAGATGGGTTTTAGGAAGAGAGTGGGTACAAGGGACCAGATCTTCAACCTAAGGTTACTGATGGAAAAAGCAAGGGAAAGCAACGTGTAGCTCTTTATGGCCTTCATCGACTACAAGAAAGCCTTTGACTCCATTAGACATCAAACCTTATGGAAAGTGATGGAAACTATGGGAGTCTCAGGGCACTTGAGAGTAGAAGGTGACCTAACAGAGTGGTTTGAAATCAGGAAGGGGGTAAGTCAAGGCTGCTTGTTGTCGCCGATGTGTTTCAACTTCTACTCAGAGGTTAACCCTAACCCTAACGACATAGCACTGATGGCTACTTCGCCGGAACGACTCCAGGAACTGCTGGACTCTACAGACAGCACCTCTTGTGAGTACCAACTGGAAATCGTTACCAAAAAGACCAAAGTGATGGCTGTAACCAAAGAACATACACAAGTAACAGCCACCTTCTGAGGAGAACAACTTCAACAGGTCTCAAGATTTAAGTACCTGGAGTCCACAATGGAACAAAGAGCCTGCTGTAGCCTGAGATCAGTGTACGCCTAGGAACAGCCTGTGCAGCTCTCCCAAGTCCAGATGTAATCTGGAAGGACAGAGCCCTCAAGACAGCCACTAAATTGAAAGTGCTGAGGACTTTTGTCTGGCCTGTGGTAACCTAAGGCTGTGAGACCTGGACTCTACACGCCAGTGACATCCGCAGGATCCAGGCCCTGGAGATGAAATGCTACAGGAAGATTCTTTGTATCAGCAGGTCATGTCACAAGAGCTGGTAACATCACCTCTCACATATTACAAGGGACTATCAATGGCAAGGAGTCGTGGGAGACCACGAAGGAGGTGGGGTGATGATGATGTCTGAGACTGGATGGGCATATCACTGGCAGAGACAGGAGGGAATGGAAGAGGCTGGTACTGGACGTGACCATAGTCCCCGACCCTCAGGCATGAGGATGGGACAAGGTTAAGGTATTATTCAGAGTATGATTAATGTATGGATGTACTGATGTCAAAAACACTGGGATTTAATACTGAGACACATTACACATTTACAACATTTACAGAATAGGTGACCTATGTTTCTGAAAAGAACTGGCAGTGAAACACAGCAGCAAATGGTGTGTGTGATTAATTAGTCAGTGAAACAGATCTTTCATAACTATAGCATAATGTGCATAATAATGACCATGAGTTATCTTTTCATTTGAAAACCCTTATGCAAGATCATCAATGACCTCTTTACTGTGTGTTTTTACAATATTCTTATTTGTTTTTCCTTCTTTTTGTGGCCTTTGTAGTCAAAAAATTGAGCATTCCACAACACCATAATGTTGAAAATCCAGGGACTAACAAAATACATCAAATGCAAAATGAGTCCTGTCCATCTTTGAGTCCACATACTTAATCGCAGGCAGGTTTTCTCAATAATGAACTACACAGAATCCAAATATTTGTTTATTTATTTGTGTGTTACTTTTACAACTGCAATGAAATGTCAACAGTTTTCTTTTTGTAATTTTTGAATTTTCGTAAATGCAACTATTGCAAACTATTGTTCTTTTTTATATGTATATATATATATATACACACATACATACACACACATATGTATAGCAGGCACTTGTTTATGATTCAGGAACAGAGTGAGTAGGAAAAGGGGGGACTTGTGGTTGATGGGCGTATTTTATTCTTCCTCTGAACTATGTTAAACTGCAATGAAATGTGTTGTTACATATGGAGACAAGCAGAATGGCTGCATGTTAGTGTCCATATGTTATTTGTTTGTATTTGCATGCAAGCTTGCAGTGATCTGTATGTTTCTTCATGCGTATCCATTCATGTGTGTGCTAGTTTGCATGGACGCATGAATCAGTTTAATCTGTTTGACACAGGGATAGAGAGATGGACCATCACAGATCTCCATTATGTGAACATTAATGTCCAAGAATGTAGCTGGATCTGTATGACTGCAGCAGAAGGAGTATATGGGAAAGAATCCGGGTTTTTATGGATATAATGGAATATTATGTTCAGTGACCTTAACCTTTATTCACCAAAGTCTTAACAAGTGCATCCTTTAGTCTAAGGGAACTCTGAAAGGATCACATCAAGATATTTATGTGTTTGTTGCTGATGTTATTATTCTGCTATTGTTTGGTCTACGGGGCCACAAGGTGGCACACATGGTTAGCAAAGAGTGAATGGCTGTCGTGACCTGTCCTTTGCCTTTTGCCCTATGTCAGCTGAGATTGAATCCAGCTCTGCGACTGGAGTGGAGGATATAAATAATGAATGATCTTTGTTTGGTCTTCTTGAAAAAAAAGCGTATAGCTGGCGAACAGACTTCTGATGTAAGATGTGGATCCTTAGATACATCACATCACATGTGAAGGAGCCAACGATTCATGTGTCAGTTGAGACAGCTCACGTTGCGTTGTGGCATGTTGACGAGATCCAGGTGATAAATTCACACTTGGAAGGATCCAGACCCTGGACTGAGACACAGCTAATGCAACATTTGTTTCCATCATGTTCTAGTGAAGACAGACAACTCTACTGTGGTAGCCTATGTCAACCGTCAGGGAGGCACTCCAATCAGACACAGGTGAGACCAGGGCTGATTGGCAGATCAGAGTGAGATTTTGTAGGGAAGGATGATTGTGTATTGGAGGCGTTGGTGGCAGATTTTGAGGGCTTCAGGACAGAGGTTGGGGGCTGACATCTTGGAAACAGACCAAGGCAACAATTAATGTATGCATGGCTAGGATATAAAGTCTAAAAGTGGCAGAGAAATTTATATTATAATTTTTTTTCAGTGTGAGAAATCCAATGTGTGGCCGGAGTGTGTGATAAAAGACCGAAAATCGTGACTGTCACACTGAATGTGTGAGACTTGAGAGCCCTGGTTGAGACAAATAGGACACAGATGAATCACATTAGAGCAGGGCAGACGGGACAAGAAGTCAAACTTACAGTACAAAATAAAACAGGAAACCAGAAACAAAGAAGCAAAAACCCAAGGCAAGGAAAACCGAACGAAACGAAAAGCACCTGGATTTATCCAGTGATAGAGGCTGGATGGTTCACAGAAGGCAAGGAATACCAAAAGCCAAAGCCGTGGCAGGGCAGCTTGGAAAAAACCAAACGGGCAATAAAAGACGTCACAGATGTTGCATGACCGATCTAGTAGACTGCCGGTGAGAGTGGTGGAGTGATTACCAAGCATTAATGTCGAGGTTGATGAGTCATGGGAACCAGGTTTGCCTTGTCAGCTAGCTTTCTCTTGGAGCCAACCTTGAGACTAAAGCTTCGTCTGTACAATAGCATATTCACCTAACAACTGTACTTCGAGTCATTATAGTAATGGTAATAAATAATAGTTATATTTATCAGATTGAATGAAAGCATCAGTTTGTGAGACAGAATCAACGACGGCAGGTTTATTGACATAATTGCATGCAACACACACACAAAGCACATCCTTCATTCTGCCGAAGCTGCTTTGTGTGGTAAATTTAGCTCATTATATTTCAACAGGACAACGTGGGTGAGGAAGACAGAAAAGTAGGGCACAGACATCATTTCTCACCAATACACACGCACACACACACACACACACACACACACACACACACACACACACACACACACACACACACACACACACACACACACACACACACACACACACACACACACACACACACACACACACACACACACTAAACTCAATCAGCATCTCTTAATTGAGAGCAGTCCTCATGCACAAAGCCTGACTTTGTGTGTGAGTGTGTAATAAAGACCTGGGAGGATTAATGATTTATTAATTGCTGTATCCTTTGGAAACAAAGCAAGGTGTCCTTGTGGAAGGACAACAGTAATGTGCTGAAAGGCCCTTGTTTAAAGACTACAGCCCAAATCAGATTTCTAAGCATATTCAGAATCAGAATCTTATCTTACTGACCAACTGTTCACATTGTGTAGGTCTGATCCAGGTCTGATCTGCTTGTGCACATATTGACTAGGCCATTGTCTATTCAAGTATTCCACATGGATTTCTATAGTTACAGGCCACGCCCAGGAAAAATAAGTAGTCTAACCAAAATGCATGACAGAAATCTGTGCCCATTTTTGTCCCAATTGGTTGTGTGGAGCAGCTGTCATTCATTGTTTTGTGTTTGGAGATCGGTTTTACCAACTACTGACAATGAAAAGTAAGTAAAGTCAGTATGAGAAGACACTAGATATCAAGAGGACACAGCCTGTCAGAGATTTCACACACGGTGTGTGTGTGCGGTGTGTGTTTTTGGACTGTTGAAGAAAGCTGGGGAACCTGGAGAAAACCCACATAGACACGGGAAGAATATGCAAACTATGCAAAAATGTATTAAGGCCCTCATTCAGACAGGGTTGCAAACATGGGTCCTAGTCACTATTAAGGAAAAATTACATTATAAAACATGTTGCTTGTGTGGGAAGTAACATCCTTTTTTGGGTGGCACAGTTGGTTCTTTGACCATACCATCAGCCTCCTGACAAACGAGGTTAGTCAGGTTGACTGACTGTTCAGTGACAGTTGACTGGTTGAATGAGGCTGGCTTTTTTTTTCGACAGAGTAGGAGATTCAGAGAAGAGGAGACAGCTATACAGTTTCACTTGTGAATGGTAAAGACAAAATAGATGAAGCATCCTGCTTATTCTTGGAAATATGGAGTTGGAGTAAACCTGGATTCTTTCTCATCAGAATCATCCCTGAGGACCCAACAGGAAAAAGCTCTTTAAATGTGTAAGGATGACACAGATATCATTGTCCTCTTTATCTGCCGTTCCGTGACAGAAATTTTGCCTTTGTAAAATCTTAACTTTAGCCAGAAATATATCTTTTTTGGTAGTGTAGTTCATTCAATACATTTTCTTTAAATATACAGTTGTGTATGCAGGGGCAGAGGATCTGGTTTTGCTGCACTAACCGTAAATATCCTTTATATTACTGACACTGGCTTTCACAGATGATATTTGAGCTTAAGGATGCTACAGTCCTTTGTTTTTTGTTTTGCAAGGGCTGCTATTTTCATTGGATGCTGCTTTAGAGCTTTTATTTTTAGTTTGGTTCAGTGTCTTCTCTCTGTATCACAGTAGGTGATTTGTCTAAGGTGCTGATTAAGGCAAAAATTATCAGTACCACCACTTACTAACTGTGCATCTTTGATCGTGTTATTCTTCTCATTCTGTGATGAAACAAAATATCTCTGTTTGTCGAAGGAGATCACACACATCAGGACAAATAAATTAATCAAGAGATAAAGATGCTAATTTAGAATATACATCTGTGTAGATTTAAAATGACCTCTGTCTGAGGAGAAATGTAGACCCACACAGTGCCAGTTCTTGTTTTTAACCTCTTCTTCCCTGGCCCTCTTTTTGAAGTCCCTGCTCAAAAATGACATGCCCAAACTAAACAGAGTAAATTTCTGCAGTTATAAGCTCTATGTGGATTATCTCTGCATCAAAATAAAGATAACACTTGTGAGATTCCACCCGAGGTCTAAGTTTTACTGTAGATACCACTGTGTCAGAGTAAATGTACATGGATCACAGCATAAATGGAATATGTTTTTCTCTCGCCTAAAACAATATTGCATTTTAAAGTAAATATCACCTTTAAAATACGCAGTAGGAGCTTAAAAACACATGGAGGTCACGTAGAGTGAAATTACAGAGGTATTAGTAAAGAGGTGTCTAGGTGTTCTCTCTTTTGGCACAGTTTGGCATCATCTGTGCCATTTCAGATTTCTTAGGTACCACATTATTAAAATCCATTGAATTTAATTTACATGTCACTATTGGTCTAAAATTAACTTGTTTTGAAAAAAAACTAACTACGATAACTTGCTGTAAATCGATGCTCCCTGTGTGGTGCGTAATAACATCTCTGTGACTCTGCAGCGTCTTCAGTTATGCAGCGCCATAGCTCTGGCTTGCCTTGGTCAATTAGGGTGGTTGACAGCTCGTTTTAAACCTAAACCGGTAGAATTAGACCCCAGTCTCAAAATGCATGTGAATCACTTAATTAGCGAGTCAAAAGGACATACATGCATATGACGCATTTGTGCGGACATTCGCCCTTCTCTCATCAGAACGATCTAATGTCGCTCTGTAATGATAAATCAGACCGGGATTTGTTCCCAAAGCATGCTGGGAAGTGTAGTTCTTCATTAGAAGTGGTTTTGTTCCAGTGGAAATAACTTGTTTTGATAAACGGCAAAGGTAAGACAACATTTCTGCTTCTATTTCTTGAAAGTCAGTTGTTGCTTTGCTCTTATTTTGGGGCTGGATCTGTGAATCTTCGTCGTAGCGTGGGCTAGAATCATATAAAGAGACAGTTTTGGATCCTCTCCATCGAAATAAAATAAATCTGGAGCCATATAATGAAGATAACATCATGTATAAAGTTTAAAATAACTATATTTTGCTGCATTTATGAAATTAAAGAAATACAAAAAGACAATCCACAGTTGTATGTACCTGTTAACAAAGAAAAAAAAACACCAACATCTTATGAAGTGGAGAAAAAACCAGTCACAAACAATGCTGTGAGAGGTGTAATGCTGCCCTCCACAGTTCAAAGTCCTTCTTCCCCTCCTCCTTCTAATAAGGGGCGTAATGCTGCCCTACACATCCCAGCGCTTCAACTCAGTTCTGTCAAAATTAATGAAAGTCAATTTGAGTCTTTAAAAGGAGAGCTGTGTGCCTGTGTGTGTTTGTGTTGTACAGTCATTTGCATAAAGGTGTATGGTATACGAATTGCTTTCCATCCCCTGCCTCCTTGCATATACTGTACTAGCATGTAAACATGCACGCGCACACACACACACATGCATGACATGAGGGGATGGTGAGGGAGTGGAAAAAGCAAATATATCTTTCAAATAGGTTCTGTCATCTTTTGTTCCTCATTTTTAATAAATCCAGAGAGTAGGACACTGGAGCTGCAGTCTACACCATGAAAACTCCCCTAGGCCTCTGATTCAGAAAACAGCTCAGACCAACAATTTAACACCATAAAGTGGATTCTCCTCTATCATCTGCACTCATCTCAGTGGAGTAAATAGCTTCCTGTGGGAATTCATTAGATTGCTTTCACTTCCACCTGAAAGAGCCCTTCCTTTCACATCAGATTAAGTCCAGGCAGAACAGAACTCTTATGTTCTATTGAAATCCAACCTTTTTTTAATCCTTTCAGTCTCGAAACAGTCAGCTGCACTGAAGGTCGGTTTGGTCTTCCCTGGGCTCTTCTTTTTCTGTCTGTCGTCTGTAGTTGGCAGTTTTGGTGCTCTATTCGCTTCCTGCCAGTTCAGGAACAGCCATTCACCATAATGCCAGGCTGATGCCACACTCCAGCATCAATGGCTTCTCTATGCCCATTGAAGAAGTGCTATTGCTCTCTCTCTCACTGAAGAGAGCTTGATTGCACAACTCAACACAGTCCCTTCACAATTCCTTTGAGTTTTCATTACACCTGTTTTGCTACTAAAAGCAGACAATAAAAGTTTAACAGCATCATCTATTGAAGACAATATGAGCAGAACATGACCTAGTGGGAAGGGAAATTGGTTTGAAGTTGGAGGGTTGCCTGCTTGAAACCCGACAGATGAAGGACTGTACAACTAAGCAAGGTATTCCCCATTGCTATACCCACTGATTGGATTCATTAGACACATCCAGTGTATTCCCAGTGCTGGTGCCAAACCCGGATGAATGGTAGAGTTGTGTCAGAACGTTTGCATCCAGCTTAAAATCCCAAATCAAATAGCAGGTGATAAACTTGAACTTGTGATGATAACATTTTCCTGGTCATGAATGTGTAATGGCCTGGAATGGAACATATTTTTTGTTCCATTTCATAAAAACACACCAATGATTCTGAAAGACAGTAAATGTTTAAACAGCAGCTATAGTATGTAATTGTATTTTTTTATTTTGTGTTATCTGTCAAAGAGAGGCAAATAAAAACTTTTCTCTAATAGGTTCTCAGTACCTACACCATATTGGCAAGTACTCAAATTTAAGTACTTCTCAGAAAAAGTGGAATCGGTGGATCCTGACACCAGATGAGCTGGTATCAGCAAATCTTGCTTCTTGATCTCTGCAGGTTATTCATAATTCACTGCACTGACCGTCTGCTGCAGTTAATTACAGCTACACATTGACTGTTTTTTGTTTTTCTATGGATGACTTTTTTAAGGCGAGTCCTTGCAGACACACAGTAGCACACTTCTAAATTAAGCCCTGTCTCTCACATTTTGACATCATGTATAAATCAGTACGAGTGGGTCTGGGCAAGTGTGAGTGTAGTGCTTTTAGTCCTATATAATGTGAAGCCCCCAATGGACCAGCGAGTCCTTTGTTCATCGTCTTCCAGCCTCTGATGATCCGGTGCCGTGGCTTTAGGGAGGAGCCACATCTCTCAGCACTGCAGACTGATGTACAAAGTCTTACAGGGACACACAAAAAAATACTAGTACCAGCACTGTAGAATCAATTAGGGACATTCTAAGATTACACTGACAAAAAAATGGATTCACAACCTGCTCCAGAATTCTGTGCTTTGAAGTTTGTTGGTGGTTCAGTTGGCTGACGGGCAAACAGTGGCTCACTGTTTGCTCCAATCTATTGCTATTTCTGGATTGTTGCCAAGGCTGCATGGATGCATGTCGGCCAGTTTTTCCAAAACTTTATTTATGAGGACACACATGTCTCAAATCACAGATAACACCTAGTATAATTTTGAGATGATTCCTTTTGATGAGTGTCGGGGGTGATGTGTGACAAAAGGATAGCAGCAAAAGTGGGGAAAGGAAAAGCCTACAAGATGGTAGTGAGGTCTGATATGACGTATGGCTTGCAGACACAGGCACTGTGGACAGGATTAGAAATAAGCATATTCGAGGAACAGCTCAGGTTGAATGGTTTGGAAATATAGTAAGAGAGGCATGGTTGAGATGGTTTGGTCCCATGCAGAGGAAGGAAAGTGATTTGAAAGAGGATATTGAAGATGGAGCTGCGGGGCAGGAGGAGAGAAGGTTCATAGCTGTTGTGAAGGAGGACATGAGGACATTTGGTGTAACATTAGAGGACACAAGGGAGAGGACAAGATGGAAGCAGATGATCCACTGTGGGGACACCTAATGGGAGAAGCGCATTACAGTTTTGAAAATATAAAGTTGTTGTTTTTTTTACCTTACCTAAACACATGAATTCTCTTACGAGTCGACCCAAACTCTATAGATTATTAATTTTTTTATAATAAACAATATAGCAACCTATAACATAATGTAGCTTGTTGTTGCCAGAATAATAAAACTGTAGTGACCATTTGTCAAGAAACAAAATCAAATCAGATGCTCTTATGCCATTATGGTATGGTGTGGAATGGTAAAGTCCAATGAATGTTATTTATGTTTTGGGTGTTTTTTGTTTTTTTTTGTCCAAAATGCATCCATCCATCCATTTTCTACCACTTTCTCAGCTGACATAGGGCGATAGGCGGGGTCACACCGTAGACGGTCCACCAGTCCATCACAGGGCCACATACGGAGACAAACAACCATTCAGTCTCACACCTACCGTCAGTTTAGAGCAGGGGTTTTAGGGCAAGTTTTGATACCTGAGGGCCAATTTAGGAACCCAACATTGGACTGAGGGCGGCCAAAGGAAAAAAAAGGAAAAAAAACCAGAAAGAAATTCCATTTGTTATAATTTTAATGACCAGATTGCAGTTCTACAGTTTAGCGTTAAGTAATATAAGCATTAATATAATTTAATTTAAGCATTAATATAATGATGCTTTATAATTATTATTTTGGCCATTGTTCTTACCTTCTAAATACAGGTTAATACCAAGTAACACATTTCTGTTACCATATAATTACTGGGTAAATAGCCAGTAATTGGGGGCTGTAGCTACCTGCTTATTACCAGCTTATAACACAATAATACACTAAAATTCACCATATAGAAACCAGGTAAATACCCAGTATTTTTGTTTACACTTATTGGTCTGTATCCAGTAATGTCCAATAAACATTTAACAAGCTTAGTACCTCCTGGATTAAAACTATCAACTGTAAGTCATTGCGGGCCGCCAGAAATGTTTCTGCGGGCCGCCATTGGCCCCCGGGCCACACTTTGAAAACCAATGGTTTAGAGTGACCAATTTATTATATTATTATATAGGCTTGTTACCCAGCGTTTGTTACCCAGTGCTGCACGATCGCGGGGTTCACTGTAATGTATTGTTCTTCATGAATACAGTTCAATATTGTAAATGTTGATGTAGAATAACATTTTAACAGCAAACTATTGCAAAATATGATACAAAGTTCTGTGTCAGAACTGAGGTCTGTGCACTCTGTCTGAGCAAACTCCTGATCCATTTTAGAAGTTAACAGAAGAAGATGACGACGATGTCGCACCAAAGGGCTTTGAGAATTGCCACATGCAGCTTTTTTTCCTTTAACATGCAGTGATTCATCTTGCACCTACTGAACAAGGTAATTTCAATACAACTTGCTCTGTTATGCCAGTTTGTATTTAATTTATAATATATTATAATCTGTTAAACCGGTGACTTTTATGATTAAGGCTTGGAAACTTGCAACATATCTACTAAGAATTCCAGCAATACATAATGTGTCTGCAAGTGTGGTTCCTGAGTGGTGAACAGTCTTTAGAAATTATTCAAAGCCCTCAGGTCACACATTTATCACCATAAATATAGAAAGATTTAGCATGGTGAGTGTCAATAATTCCCCACCTAATACTTACTTTGTGTTTTAAAGCTCCCATAGAGTGATCCTATCGCAAATATATGTGAGTTATGGAGGTCTACTTTTTTTTTTAAGTCCCGCAAGGGGAAATTCAATTCTGCAGTGAGTAAGTGAACACACACAGCACACAGTGAGGTGGAGAACATGCTAACCCAGCACAGTGAGCTGCCATGCCAGTGAGCGGCGCTCGGGGAGCAGTGAGGGGGTTAGGTGCCTTGCTCAACAGCACTTCAGCTGTGGACTGGTCGGGGATTGAACCGGCTACCTTCCGGTCTCGAGCTCGAAGCCCTAACAACTAGGCCACAGCTACATACATTAACTTGTTTTTATGGTCAAAAACCTCCTAGTTGCTGTAAATGAGCAGATAGAAATCTCTCCTCACTGAAGCTCTCGTCAGCCGCGCTGTTTCAGACTGAAATCTCACCCCCAGAAAACTGTGTTGTGATTGGCCAGCCAATGAGAGCTTTCCCAACTGTCTTGTGATTGGCCAATAACTGGAAGTCACGTAATTAGCATGTCAGCTCTCAGAAGCGCAGCTCCCCCCTCTGGAACGGTGGAAGAACTGCTACTCATTATCAAAACATTGTTTTAACAATGTTTAAATATGGCTTCCTGATGTATCCAACCTCAGTTTACAGTACAGGACAGTTTAGAACAGTACAGAACAGCACATACCAGTATAAAACAGCACAGAAGAGTTCAGAACAGTATACAAATGCTCAAATAAGCTCTGTAAGTATTTATATTGGGCAAATTATACATTCAGTTGTCTGCGGTCCAGTCAGACTTTTTGTCTGATCGTATTAGAAGCGACTGTATCATATATTATATTGTATATCCACCAGCATCATGACGCAGGTCTATGCTGGTCTATGCTGGTCCACAAGCCTAAATATGCTGGTCCATACTGGGCTATGATGGTCCATACTGGGCTATGATGTTCCATACTGGGCTATGCATAAACCAGCATAGACAAACCGACATAGAATATGAATTGTGAGGATTAAGGTTAGGGTAAAGGGGTTAGAGAATGCATTGTCTATGATGTGTCCTCACTAAGATTTAAAAACAAGTTTCTGTGTGTGTGTATAGAGAAAGAGAGAGAGAGACAGAGAGAGCAGAGAGTGTCAGTGTATTCAGTGAGAGCTGTTGTCGGATGGTACAACCTTAACCTTTTGTCTCCCGGTGGTCAGGTACAGAAAAGAGGGTGGAGATTCAGGAGGAGCCGCTTCTTTAAATCGGACTCTCGTCATCGCGGACAAACAAATGTCCGTGACTCGACAGCGAGGGAGAGGGACAGAGAGAGTGATCCAGCTTCCAGCTTCTGCTTCTCTCCCTGTCTCTGTATGTGTGTGACAGAACACACACTTTTCGCTACCTCCATGCACACGTAGCAGGCTAGAGAGAGGGGCAGGAAGTGTTATTCATCCTCGCTGTCCTCGCTCGTGGTTCGTTTCATCCGTTCTACCAGAGGAATGACACAGTCCCGCTGACACCACGGAGAGATACACGCTGAGACCGAGCATGGCTGTGGACGGTAAGAAGAGCGCAGCTCCTCTCACTCACTCACACACACTATATACGCTACATAAAGACGATCGAATCTGAGATATCGATCATTACTGCGAGAAAATTCCTGATCATTAATTGACAATGATTGAATTTGGCTGTACTTGAGTGAAAGTTGAAGAAAGCTGTCCGTTGTGGTTTTTAACTTGGGACAGCCTGTGGCCAAGAGGAGGTGAATTGTGCAGAGGTCAAATTCCCTAACTGGTCTATGTGCAAAAATTACAACTTCTTTATGATAAGTAAACAAACATTTGTTTACCAGAGAAAGACGTTATATCCATGGGTTAATGTATACAGTATGTAGTCATCCTTGTAGCACTCAATAGTACTCACTTAAATAAGTCCATCATGTTTCATGTCCATCAAAAATGTTTTTTTGAAGGAAACAAAATTGTTTTGCTTATGTGATTCATTCATCAAATTTTGAAGGAAATAATATTGTGGTACTTTTTGATTTTATTTGATTGATTTTGTTCTGTGTACCTCAGCTAAATTAAAGGTGCCATATGTAAGAATGTGGCAAAAAACGTTTACTACATTCAAATTCAAAATACAGAGGTCTTTTAGGGTTGTATTTTCTGACGTAACTGGCAACCCGTGGTTGCTCGGCAGCTGAGACTCTACTGACTGCAATGATTGGTAGACGGCGGTAGGTGGCGCCACATGCCAAAACATGATTTCAAAACATATATGATTGCAGTCTGCAAAAGATTTTTTTAATGCAAATATTTTGGCTGTAATGTTGTTGTTGGTGAGTTCAGTTTGTTATATGAATATTATTCCTGAGTCTCTGTGACATATTAGGAGGATTTTATGGCCAGTTGCTTTAGATTTATTACATAATGCAAGTTTAATGTTAGCATTAGCGGAGACCATTGGCAATTTTCCAAAATACAGTTCGGGCAGGACTCGACTCGTGCCTCAGCCGATACTAAAATGTGACGTCAACAGACTGGTGGGCACAGATTGGTCAGAGAATGTCAGTTCTATTAAATTCAATTTTATTTGTATAGCACCAAATCATAACATACAGTATCTCAAGGCACTGTACATAGACAACATCATGGAGAGCAGAGAAACCCAGAGTTCACACAGTGAGCAAACACTAGGTATCAGTGGAGAGAAAAAACTCCCTTTTAACAGAAGAAGAAATCTCTGACAGAACCAGACTCAAAGATTTGCAGCATCTGCCTAGACCAGTTGGGGTGAAAGGAAAAATTGGGGACAGAGGAGAGGTGTAGGACAAGAGGGAGATGAGGTAGAGACATACGAAAGAGACCAGGAGCAGATACACAACAACTGTATCAAGTTATAAGTTTAGACAGCACATTTCTGAGTCAGTGATGACATTTTTATAGAACTACAATGTCATTTATATAAGCAGCAGCAGAAACTGTTGATTACATTTTTTACTGATATCAACTTTACTTATATCCATAACAACAAAAAGAGCTGCTATGCTCATCACTAGTTTGTGTGTATGTTGTGTATAAACCAATGATGACCTCGCCCACGTTAAGCACCATTATGGAGTAATGGAAACGACGTGTCTGGAACCCAAACTGTGAAAAGTTGAGCCTTGCTGAAAACTGAATAGTGCTAGAACTTTATAGTGGTAAAGTGGCAAAAGTAAGGCACTAATGTGTAATGTTCTGAGCTAGTGCGAAGAAATAAAATGCCCCGACTCCTCCACATAAAGCCGAGTTTCTGTGTTCATCATCTGTCAGTAAATGTAAAGGTGTTAGCCTTAACTAGCTACACCTTAAGCTCTGAAGAAACCACAGTCCAGAGCTAAATCAGTTTTTTTTACACCTCTACTGTGTACAAAAGATTATTTCAGACCTTATTTTATATCATTTCTTATGTGGGTTTATTGTGAATAATTGCAAGTCAGTCTTTGGGGGGGTTTATGCATAATGAATGTATAGTTATAAAGGGTATTGGTGGAGATTTTTTTTTTTTTACACCATACAAGTCAGAGTTTTTGGTTTCGTCTACTGCTGCAGGAAAAATAATTATATAGATAATATACAGGCAATGTCAATGTGTATGTTTTTTTTGGACTCTGTTGAAAACTTGACTGACATTACCACTGTGTAGTCAAGTCAGTATCTACGGATAGAGTCAGGCAGCTGCTTGGGAGCCCCTGATCAGATATATTCAGATACCTAAATGATGTTGATCATACGTCATTAGGTTTTAATTTGTAGTTGAAAAATTTGTGTTTCGATGTAAAAGATGACTTTACAAATGAAGAAGAACAACTACACGCACACAAACCTAATGCAACCAATGAAGAAGAAGATTGAAGAAAGAGTGTTTCCATTCTTTCTGGCATGAGAAGGTCATCGCAGTTCCCTGACCCTCTCGAGTAAAGGAAGGGGTGAGAGGAATTCTACATTTGTTGTAATCTGCAGTGCAAAGCGAGAAATGATTTTACTTTTTACTCATCAATCCGTTTCTTGGTTATACCAGTTCTCTTTCAGAATGTCATGCCCAGTTGACAAACGGTTGGTTGCACCCAGGAGAGGTGCTGACACATAACAACAACACTGACACTCACTTTCACACCTATGGGCAGTTTGGAGTCACCAGCTGTTGTAACTGACTTGTCTTTGGACTTTAGGGAGAAACCAGGCCAGGCGATGGTGCTAATCCCAGCACCTCTGCAGTGCCCCCTAACTCTTCACCATTTCTGGATTGTTGTTGTTTTTTTCTGCTGTTGTTGTCCTGCCTCTTCATCCTTCCTGTGTGTTGGCTTGTTGTTATCTTCAGGCAGAATTAAGTGAAGGCTAATCAGAGCCTCTCTCTCTGCTCAAGGGCAATAATATGTGGGAGAGTCAGTGTTTCCCATCTGTCCTCTGTCTGCAGAGGCAGGTTAGCTCCTCGTGAACGTGGCTGCAGGTCGGACACTCTGTGAGATTCACATGACTATGTAGTGACACATAAGGAAATATATAATGAATCCATTGTTTACATAAGCATCATTAATTTAGCCAGGGCCCTGGGCACTGACACTACCCTGACAGTGTGCTGTCCCACTTACAGTTTAAAATTGTATGACGATGCACAAAGCCTGTATTTAGCACCAAAGATCCCGAAGATTCCCACTGAAGCGAGGAGTCAAATTTTTATTAAATATTAGCCAAGGTGGAAAAGGAACAGGATAATAGCTAAGCTGGTCATTTTTTGCACTGAATTACATTTTTAGGTGTGTTGCCATGACATTATCATTTACAAGGAATGTGATATACATATAGGGCCACATGGTTGGTGTAGTGGTTAGCACCCGGACCCTTTCTGCATGAAGTTAGCAAGTTCTCCCTGTGTTTGCATGGATTTTCTCCGGGTTCTCCGGCTTCCTCTCACAGTCCAAAATGTGAATGGTTATGTCAGCGATAGGCATCTATCCTGTGGAGGATAAATCGGTAGAAAATGGATGGATATACATATAAATGGTATAAAAGACCTCATAGAAGAGTGCATCTTCCTCCTCCACTTCCATGTTTGTCCCATCACATTGGATGAAATTCATTACATGTTTGTGTTCCGAGATATCCAGTTGTATTGTGATATCATTGATAAGAAGCAATATGAATAATAACTAACACACAGTACACTGATGTACCATTGTCCAGTACACAAAAAGCAGGTGCAGGGGTTTTTCATTTTCAGAGTAGAAAGATTGAGAGCCCTCATTCACATCAGGGAAAATAAGCATTATGGCGTGGGATGGCACTCGACCAGATTGTGAGTGTGTGTGCTTTTTTTCTGTGTCCATTCTAAGAGGCAGGCCTGGCAAGCGATTAGACATACAGAAAAAGGGAGCTCTTGTGCTCACTGTCAACCTGACAGAACAATGTGGAAACAAACACAGCTGGGTGCTGATCCAGAAGCAGCACCCGTGTCTGTCTGCGCATGTAGTTGGACAGTTCATCGTTAGAAGGGAAGATGATGTCTATTACCTGCCTCCATAGGCTAACTCCGTAGTATACGACTGCTTATTTTAGTAGTATTTGTCTCATATTGTTGGTTGATGGGTGAGGGGTGGTGGTGGGTGAATGTTCTTTGTTTCCATCCCATGAAGCACTTTTGTCCCATTGAGTTGTAAAATCTGATTGATTTGTTGTAACAATGTGAAACAGAAACTGAAAGTTAACAGCACTAAAAAGAACAAGTCACGAGGTAAATGTGGGTCAACCTGCGTCAATGTTATCAAATATCTCTGGTTCTGTCCAAATTCTAGGGATCACCTGACGTTTCAAAAAAATTTATCCAGCAGCAGTTTCAAATGTATGAATCTGAGACTCTGAGTAGAGTATATGTATGTGCAAGGAACAAATAAGATCATGTGCAGAGCCCATAGACTTCCAGCACACGAGAGTTACAATATACAGCTACCAATCCGTTAATCTATTTTGTTCACTTACGCGTACACAGGAACAGTCATGGTTCACTCCAAACCTTCAAAAACGGCACACGAAAACACCCTTTCCTCTCATCAGGTCACACACTTGTGCTCATTCATCTATGAAATCACTGCCTCTTCTCGTGGGCACTCCCGCTATACCACTGTATTTCAATCTGTTCCCATGCCTGTGCTGAGCTCTATGGGGCCATCCGCACGGAAGCGGGGCTCAGGTGAATATTGCGTACTTTGTTTGTTGGAGAGGCGTTATTACCCCATGGAGAAGGCATTTTCGGGGACCCTGAAACGGTAATGACGTCATATTCCCAGCTCTCTCTTCTACTGCCATTAATTATCTTGATTGGCAGTTTTACCAACTACTGTCAATGAAGAGTAAAGTCTGAAAAGACACTAGATATTAACTAAAACACGTCCTGTCTTTAGAGATTTCACACACGCGGTTTGAATCGTAAAACAAAGAGAGAAGTATACAAAATCTATTTTTACTTGAATAAACAAAAAAGATGAGTGATTATTTGACACAGTCTCTGCTGGACTGCACATCCACATTTCGTAGTTGTCTGTGACTCTCCTGTAGTAAATACAGTTAGATGGATCTTCAAAAAAGTTACCTGGGGTCTGTAAAGTCACTAAATATGCACACAGAAACGGCACAAACCGTAAATGTAAACAAACGGACATTATTTCCCTTTCTTTTCCTATGGTTCAGTTCATTCTCTCTCTGTTTCTGTTATTATATCTCATGTTTAGAACTGTTTTCTTCTCTGTTTTTGGGGTGTGAGGTTACATTGCAGCTACAGTGCTGTCATAAGTACGAGATTGTTTTGAGTCAGTTTTAGGGTGGTTCCCTGTTGACAGAGATAAATACCTGAAACCATGCCGGGGGAACTTTTTGAAAACGGCAAAGAAAAAGATTGTTTACGTTTACGCCTGGACGTGACCTAAGTGTGTGTGTGTTTGCAGATGAAATGGTGGTGGGGATACAGGAAGTGTGGAGAGGGTTATTGTTGGTGTGTTTTTGTTTTTTTTGTGGTGTGCGTTACGTTGGTTGCGGCGTCCATTTGGTGCCTTTGGTGTCGGGGGCCAAATGTGTTTTTGGCTTCTATAGTAAAAGTGTTTTTGTGTGAGAGTGTTAACCTTCACAGTTACAGTGAAATGGTGGGGGTTTTATAACATGAGTGTGTGTGTTTTTGTTACATCTTTAGGACCTTTTCTGGTATAAAATCGGACGCGTCCATGATCAGTGCTCATTATGGAGACTTAGGCCTGGTCCTAATGAGCAGAACCTTATTTATGAGCTCCTTAGGGTCAGATGTAAAATGTGGTTAGGTCAAGATTAGTGTTACGCCATATGATAAAGGTTGGGGCCACACGGTAGGTGCAGTGGTTAACACTTTGCAGGAGCCCCGGGTTCGAAAATCAAAACTGTCTCTATGTGGCCCTGCAATGGACTGGAGAAATGTCCAGGGTGTGACCCCGCCTATCGCCCTATGTCAACTGACATTGGCACAGCACCCCCATGACCCTCCTGTGGAGGATAAAGCGGTAGAAAATGGATGGAAGATTAAGGTTGGTCCAAAGGATTGTGTGTCACTGTTTGTGTGAATGCTCAACAGCACGCAAGCTCTTAACCTCTTGACCCCGTCCATCATCATCCCCTGTTTCCTCAAAGCAGGCACCGTGTTACTCAGTGTAATGCGTGGAGAATCCGTTTGAATACTCCCTTACCCCCCACCACTCATATACAGTACACACACACACACTGTCCTGTCATCCATTGTCAGCTCTGCAGCTACACATCGCCTCAGCCTGTGTCTCAATCTCACACAGTGACGTATACTGTGGCAACAGACCACCAACCCAAAGCATTAACAGAGTTTGAAGAAAACAATTGATGTATTTTGTGAATATATTGTCTGTACCATAGGATTTCACGCAGGAATTTTAAATAAACATTGACTCAGATGTCTACTGTGTATATATGTGTATATATATGTATGTATATATATATATATATACATACATATATATATGTATATATATATATGCATGTATGTATATATATATATATATACATATATATATATACATACAGGGTGCAATTTGTCAAAAGAAACACAGAAGGGGGGATTTTATTCAAGGGTTAGGTGTCAAGAGTGGACATAAGGGGGCATCAAAATGTAGTATTCTTATATATATATATATATATATATACACATATATATATATATGTATATATAAACTCGGAAAAAACACCACTGACACCGACAAAATCAACAGTTGTGCAAATTAAAATTCTGAGTTTCCAGTTGTCCTTGAAACCATCACACGTTTTACCTTATGTTGTCAGTGTGTCTTCCAGCCAGAGGAAAAAAAATCTCACAGAGTTGCAAGAGAAAGCTACCAGCTATATATTTTTTTCAGTTACTCTGATTGACCCTGTTTGAAAATCGTTAGATTCTAAGGGCCTGATTTACTAAAGCTCTGTGCATGCAAAAACGTGTGCAAACTGTATTGTACACACAAACATGATTGCGTCTCTCAAATGGGCAAAATAGCTCTCGCAACCCATTTAGCAGTTTTGCCTGAATGCATATGCAATGCAGGGCTTTTACACGCAATTTTCGCAGGCGACGCAGTGGTAGTGTGCTCAGCCCAAACGTCACCAAAACCTCACAGGCAGGTTTCCACAGTTCCAAACACATTTAAATGCAATAAATAATCACAACAATCACTATTTAACATAACTATCTGAATCAACACATAGATTTATATCTATATCGATTGTCCCGTTGCATCTGATGTCAGATCAAAGGCTGTTGGCACGCGTAATGGAAACGCAGCCTGACTGAATGAACACAGATGAAACCAGGGATGGACTGGGACTAAAAAGCAGCCGTGGCTGCCGTTGTGATGATCCGCTTTATTTAGTTATTTATTTATTTATTTATTATTATTATTAGATTCATTTTATTAAATGTATTATTATTTATAGACCTATGTGTAATCTTGAGAGAAACAGCAGAGCGCTCCCTGGCAGCTCTCAGTGAGCTGCAGGTGTGTCAGGAGGAGAGTGGTGTACCTTTTTTTTTTTTTTTTTTTTTTTTCACGGAAACCCCCATAGGCCATAGTTTTCTTTGTTTGATATGTCAGGTAATGATGGAGCTGTCTGTCACACCGACGCAGGATGTCCTATGGACCCGGGGAACATAGGTACGGCCCCTTCAAGGATGTCACATCCCTCGATCTCAGTAATCTGCTCATCGCAGAACGTCAGCTGTACTTTCTGTTCAGTGGCTTCAAATTCATTTTGCACTTCCGTTGAGTCTGCGCTTTCTCTTTCTCCATGTTGACAACTCTTGACAAGCGCAAAATCCTCATTTAAATAGGGCGGTCTTAACCACTTCTGCGCCTGTAGTCAATTGCGGCGGCAATCTAAGTAGGTCACCTGCAAAACGCAAACCAGCAGCAGGCGCAACCTTAAAGGCGGATTTCCACTGGACACTTTACAGCCGCAGCACATCGGCGTGGTTCTGCTTCGTCCTCTGCCCAGCGTCAATCCCCACCGGGCGCGTTACAGCAGCGGCGCGGTGCCTTGGGAGCCAGCGGTATTCACGGAAGATCACACGATAATCTCGAACGAACGAGTTCGCGCGATAGACTGTGTGTATAAAGGAAACAACAACACAGCTTCTTTCATTCTCCGACATGGAAGAACTGTGGATCTGGTGTCATAAATGATTTTATGTTTCTCCACTTCAACAATCAGTCTCTCGTCGTACATTATGACTTCCGAGACGCTCTGATTAATTGACTCTTGACCTGTTAGCACCGATTATGACGTAATTTTGATGTGAAGTTGTGATAAGCTATATGACCTGCGTATTGTGTTATTTTTTGAAAGGGGGGCGGAAGTGTTTTACTTTGAGTCTGTGTCGGATTTCCTGTCTGATGCGATCTGCTCCGTTGAAATTTACGCGGTTAAGCAGAAGCAACGTGACGTGTAATGCGTCCAGTGAAAATCGGGGGATAGGCTTCCGCATGCTATTTAGCGCTCTCTATTTGGAATCTTAGAAAATCAGGCCCTTAGAGTTTATGTACCATCAGTTAAGTTGCATCCATTGCTATCGGGGGGGGGGGGGGGTTCTCTCATTGATTTGACCTCTGACCTCTCACTGGGATGAACGGAATCTGATTCAGTGGATCAATACTTTGATCCTAAAACCTCTTCACAGATTAATGAAGTGATAAGACAAAGAGAAGCCGCTCTCTATGTAAAGCAGCAGTATATTAAAAGGAGGAGCGAGTGTTTGATTCTGTTTTATTCTATAAATGATAAGGCTTCCCTGTTTTGATCTAGTTGTCCTACCTCTCCCCCTCCTCTCCCTTTCCTTGAATTAGAATGTGCACATGCCCATATCCAATTTCTTCTCTTTAATTAGACCACTGCACAGCGAGAGAGGCTGAAAGGGTGTACGGATGGATGAGAAAGAGGGATTTTTTTTTTTTTCATACAGAGCTTTGTGTCCCTCATGTTCCAACCACACTGTTGTTACTTATTGACTTAATTCACATGAAGCCAGTCTCTGTCTCTGTTGACTGCTGTGTTTTTTTCTTCCTTCGTGTCTGGTAGAAAATATATTTTAATAAGTACATTTTGGCTTTTCAGCAGACTTCTGCTTTTCTTGCTCTACGCTCTAAATAAAAGTGTGAGTGGGAAGCGGTGGCTATCCAAACCGGACAACGTGTCTCTCGTCACCTCACCAATTCACTCATTAACAGCCGCATTATCTGATTTGGCTGAAGTGGGATGGCTGTCAGAAACAGCAGAAAAAGCCGACCCATTGAGGCGAGTAGGGAGAATCCTCACTAGCTCTTCACTGCAGCCACCGCTGTCACCAACTGCCTCACCCAGCTCAGGAAACTTTATTAATAATAATAATTATAATCCTTTCAGGTCACTCAAGGACACTTTACAGACAGAATAAGTTAACATTTGCACAAAAGATATCCAAAATATAAGATCACAAATGAATAAAAACATTTTGTAAAATCACATAAAAATAAACCATGGCAACGCAATAACATAAAGAAAGGGTGGTAAAAGCAGAGAGGTTAGAGGGAGTAGGCAGTCTGGAACAGGTGAGTTTTTAGTCTAGATTTGAAGATGGGGAGAGAGTCACAGTTTCAGGTCAGGTGGTAGGGTGTTCCAGAGCTCATAGTGATGAGGCGGGCAGGGATGGAAGAGGAGGATCTGAGGGAATGGGTGGGGGGTAGTGATGTTCAGGAGGTCAGACAGGTAGGGAGGGGCGAGGTTGTGAATGGCCATGTATGTGTACAGGAGGAGTTATACATTATACTTCTCCGACTGCATAATGCGTTGTTTGCCAGTAGCCAGGACGGCTAATGCATGGTGGTTGACGGTACGGCCGAAATTTCTGGAAGAGCGAGGAAAAGTGGACCAAGTAGAGTTGACTGTGCTGGATATGTCTCCGGGACCCATGGTGGATGTAACGGCGGCAAGGCGGGCGAGCGATGTCCGGGTGATGATGCAACTCCGGTGGTGGAGGCTCCGGTGCATTCAACTGGAGCTTAAGAAGGTCTGCGACAGAGTAATGAAGTAGTCCTGCCACAGGATGATGGCAGAAAGACAGGAGTATCCAACTGAGTCCAAGCAAGGTGAGAAAGTTATTGGGCCACATGACGAGGGAGGAACCAGGTAAAATCAGAAAGCCGATGTCGTGACAGCCGGTTTAGTATTTGCTACCAGCGTTACCCGTGCACTTGCCAGAAGTGCCGGAGCGACACCAGGTTTTGACTGTCAGAGAGAATCTGTTGTAACTCCCGCAAATGTGTGGAAGCGAGGTCAGCTTATGCCACATAAAATCGAGAAACCATAGGCCATAAAAGCAATTTAAAACACTGGAACTACAACTAGGTGAGCAGCGGCAACATACATGCCAGCGTCCACTCACTCAGCACCTTGTGGTGCTCAAATATATCCATTGTGCACAGCAGAACTTTGCCTCCCGTGAGAAAGGAGCTTGCGGATCAACTTTAACGTCACCGCCAAGCAAGCGTCTCCCTGATGCCTCTCCGTCAGGTTTAAAAGGGTCCTCATCTCCCTACCAAATGTTGGTAAATCAGTCGTATGCCGTCTTCAAAGCACAGCTCACGGTAAGCAAGCTAACTATACTGAGGGAGTTAAGCTAGTTAACACCTGTAACAGTGCAACAACAGCCCGACACTTACGCACAGAGGAATTCCAACAGCGGCTGTAAAGATAGCACCGATGTACCAATGCCACCAATGTAACAGAGTGTCTTGTACCGCTAAAACATCGCTTATTATAGGTGGGGTTTAAACTACAAACATGCTAATGCTGTTAACAACATTTACTTGCATTTATAACCAAGGGGTAGGGATGCAACGGTATTCTGTATTTTACCGAACCGTTCAGTACACCTTGTTCGGTTCAATACCAACGGCAAACAACGGTATTTCGGTACGTTTCAGTCCGTCAAAATGTATTAAAATACACAATGCTGCGCGATTAGATCCACTCAGGAGCAGAGACATGAATGCAGCGCTGCATGCTCAGCTGCTCTGCTCATAAGAGAGATAATTTGGGATTCAGCATAGACTACGATGAGAATGAGAAAATGAATGTCAACAAACAAACCACGGTCTGCAAGCATCTGTTATGCAGCGCAGTGAAGTTGGTTTGAAGTTGGATATTGGACAGACACTCGCTCTACAGCGCCCCCCAGAGCAAGCGTCATCACCCGTCTCTTTCACTTGCAGCAGTATGGTGTATTTGTAGTTGTAGTTTCTGTGAGTGGGTTAAAATTGCGTTTATTTTTATTGGATATCACTAAACTTTATTTATTTTTAATTTGTGTGCTTTCATGTTTGCTGTTTCATTTGATTGATTGATCTGATATCGTTTAAATAAAGTTTGTGGTGTGATTATATCTGTGCTTTTAATTATTTTTACAATGTAATATTGCCTATGTTAGTCTGAGTAGTTTTATATTAAGATATCGAAACCGTACCGATACCATGGCCCCAAAACCATGATGCATACCAAACCGTGGGAAAACAGTACCGTTGCATCCCTACTAAGGGGCCATCCTCATGGAAACAGGTTTAGGTGAATGCGTATCTGGCTATGACCTGAAACCTGTATTTTTTTGAAAAAGCCTCCCAGAGTGGGGAAAATCTCAAAACGCCTGGCCGCGCATTTCCATGTAGACAGCGAATACTTAGACTACTTTAGGAAAAGGTTGAAGTCATATTCCCAGCTCTTTCATCCAGAGCTTGTCATTCACTGCCTTTTGTTTGGAGATTGTCTGACAGTGTTACCAACTTTTGCCAATGAAAAATAACTAAAGTCAGTCTGAAAAGATGCTAGATATCACGTCATCGTAAGATGAAGACATTTCCCTTTCTTTCTAAGTGTGAGTTGCAGCCCTCATCATTGCTGACTGCACTGGAGGCACCAAGACCATCAAGACTTTGGTGCGGGAGAGTAACCATTTTTAAACCTAAGTTTCTGGACTGAAAAGGCTGTCTTATGGTGAGATAAATTGGCAAATATTCTTATATTGTAAACACGAGCTGGCATTGAATTTATCAGGTGAGCCTTTAGTTGTGGGGCTAAAACCTGTTTATCCGTGTCCCCCATTACTTTATTTGAAATTGACTCAATTCCAATTTCCCATGTATCAATATCGTTCACTGATGCTCTCCATCATTACCAAATGAACTGAGGGCACGTTCCACTCATTTCTTGTGTCCTCCATCTTTTCTTTGACCAGGTCTTTGAGCCTGCAGTTTTCAAGGAGAGCTGGCAACCTCTTCCCCACGTTTTCCATGCTTCCAATTAGAGCCTGCAAAACAAACTAATTTGTGCAGCCTTGTGTGATGGGATAGGCTTGGAGATTCTCACTCTTTGTTAATTAGCTGACCTGATCCACCTTCCAAGTTCCAGGGGTCAGTGGAGCCCATGGTACAGAATACCCATTAAACCAAATGGCTAATGGCTGCAGGTTCACCCTGATATTCATCCTTGCACATTCAGAAACCCAAGTCACGTTCACCCACCTACCAAAGCAATTACACTGAAACTTGAGCATGATCTGTAACAGGTATTTTTTTCCTGCCTTTGAAATGACTTGAATTGTTTGTGTGAACAATATGTATATATATATATATCAGACTCCTATCATTGGTCACATGTCTTCCAAAAATAAAAATCAATTTTATGTTCTGCCCTCTCTTATCAGCACCTCGAGCTGTTCCCTTTCTCTTTGCTCCTCCTCTTCCTGCTCCGACCTATACATCACACTTTTTTTTATGAAGGAAATCATTCACCGCCCTTACATTATGTTTCATTCCCCACTCTTCTCCATCCTTATTCCACACTCTCGCTGCCTCTCCTCCACAGCTCTGGGCTCTGATGCGTGTTGTAACAGTGCCATGTGAATATACAGCGCTGTCTGCAGCCTCCTCTGGCTGTCACAGTGTGACTTGAATGGCCCCTCAATTTACTGTGTCAATAGGCAGCCAACTGTCGGCTCCACTGCTGATGTTGTTTAAGACAGAGATAACTCTGTGTCACTATGGTCTGTAAGTCTTGAAAACAATTGACATTTTTTTGTTGAACATTTTTTCACTTGGAAATTCAAAAGACAAAGTCCAGTCCCTTTTCTAATTTTTAACGCCATGTCTTGCTTCTTTTAACCCGAAATAAATGGGGTAATGGTTCAATTGTATATGAAGTATATATAAAAATATATATATATATATATTATTATTATTATTGTTCAGTTTTCTGATTTTTATGGACCAAAAAGTGGCCTACTTGATTAATCAAGAAAGTAATCTACGGATATATCAATTATGAAAATAATGGTGTAGCCATACTATCACGAATCAGTTTATTATATGTTCAGCAGACTTCAAACAAATTTTTCTGTTGTTAGCTTAGCTTATAATGTCCTTTATCGTCCTTTCCTGCACCAGAAGTTTAAAGTTTCTTTGGCAACAAAAATTCCTGGATGCTGCCAGGAAAGAGAAATATTGCATAGATAGGCAACTATGCATTTACTCGATATGATATAAGCTTTATTTATTACATTTATTTTAAATCTGCACTGACTGAAACAATTCAAGAGAAGCATAGTTCTATTTTTTTTGGCGTGTCCAGGAGTGTTTTGTTATTTTGCCAGTTTATGGATAAGACTCTGCACTTCTCTGATCTTAGTTTGGTCAGTTTTCAAAAGCCAATCCCACCTGAAAAAGGGCATAATGGCTGGGTCTATCACAGCGCCACAGATGAAACAACTGTTCACTCCCACGCTCTTCACTGTGGATAAGTGTCCAGTGTTAATGGTTAATTGTCCAGTTGTTCAATTGAATTGTTTTCATGGCTATTGGGACATGAAAAGAATTTCAACAAATAAGATTTTAAAAAGCGTTCCAGGGACAAATTGCAGACACTAGCTTTAATCTGCCCAAGAAATAACCTCCCTTTTCCTTCACATAATCGCTGCTTTCTGTCTGTCAGCTTAGCTCCCTCTCGTCTTTCCCCTAATCTCTCTGGACTTACATAAAAAAAAAATCTCCCCAGTGAGATACAAATCCCATTCCTTTGCATGCTCACTGACCGTGTGAGATTTCCACCTCCAAATCTTTTCTTCTTTCTCACACACGCCACGCACACACACACACACACACACACACACACACACACACACACACACACACACACACACACACACACACACACACACACACACACACACACACACACACACACACACACACACACACACACATGCCCATAGGGAAGCTCTATGAAAGCCACTGTTCCTCATGCCACAGAAAATATATATTATTGCAAAGATTCATATTAGTTTATATGGATATTTTAGAGCAGTTTAAAGTGATGTGCATGCTTGTTTTTTGCATGAATACTGTGCATATATCTACAGTCTTATCTATACAGTTCTTTTTGGCTCGATACACCACTACAATGGATTTGAAATGAAACGAACAAGATGTGCTTTAACTGCACACTTTCAGCTTTAATTTGAGGGTACATCCAAATCAGGTGAACGTTGTAGGAATTACAACACTTTCTATATGTGCCTCCTACTTTTTAGGGGACCAAAAGTATCTTAAAAAAAAGTAAATTTCATTGTTCAATTCTTGGTTGCATATCCTTTGCAGTCAATTACAGCCTGAAGTCTGGAAGGCATAGACATCATCAGGGTTTCATCCCTGGTGATGCTCTGTCAGGCCTCTACTGTAATGGTCCTCAGTTCCTGCTTGTTCTTGGGGTATTTGTAATGGAATAAAACTTGGCTGCACTATTTGTGTTCAATAGTGTGCTCTTTTGTGTGTAGGTGTACCTTTTTTAAACCTTTGGCGAAATCCATAGATTAGAAGGGATTTGTCCTGTAAGAGTCGCAGCGAGAGGAGAGTGAGACGTTGTTTGTGCTGCATGGGTTACAAAAGCTGTTGAAGTGAGAGAGTGAAACACAATAAACAGCCACCATTTAGTCTCAAATATGTTGCCTTAAAAGCATATTCTTTCCATCCCATCTCAGCTAGTTTTATATTGTCCTTCAGTCCTTCTGTTGCATTGCTTTTTCATTAAATGGTCTGTATTTACGGCATGCTTTTCTAGTCTTGGTGACCACTCAGAGCTACAAACACTACAGTTTGCCATTCACAGCCATTCAGCAACATGGGGTCAAGTGTCTTTGCCTAGTGGAGCTGGGAATCGGAACCACAACCTTTTATTTGAAAGACAACTCGCTTCACTATGCTACCGTATGGAATTAGATTTGTGTCAAACAACACTTTTTAAGAAGCTAAAAATATTGATTTTATTGTTTAAAAATACATTTGTTTGCTCCCTTACTTTTTCTTTGCGCTCACTGATTTGTCCTCTGGGCTCCCTGATTTATTCTTTGTGCTTCCTGATTTGTTCTTTGCACTCCATGATTTGTTTTTTGGGCTCAGCAGGCAGCTTCCTAAGGCCTGCCCGCAAACAAAAAAACCATGGTGGAAAGAACAAATCAGGGAATGCAAAGAACAAGTGGGGGAGCATAAAGAACAAGTGTATTTTCAAGCAATCAAATATATACAATATTTTTTAATAACTAAATCGACATATTTTTTGCTTCTTAAAAAGTGCTGTTTGCTTTGTGAAAAGTGTTGTTTTAAAATATTGACACAAACCTAATTCCATACACTCATAGCATGGTTATGGAACTTTGCCCCAGAAGTACCTGCTATATTGAGCTGGGACTAACAGACAGTCACAGTAAAAGCAGGAGCAAACTGTGACAGCACGAGGTAGGAGGTAGTAAGTTGGAGGTCAGTGTTTAAACTGTCAGCCCAGCCTAAATATCAGGCTCTACTGTTGCTCTGCAGCCTTTGGGAAACACAAGTGCGAGCTGCACATGTGCAGCTCTACAGTAGCTGCAAATACAAATAGAAAAGGTTTTCAGGCAGGGAAAATAAAACTGAATCTATTCACACCATTAGTGTTGATGTAGGAGCGGGAGATTTTAAGCCTTCAGTCAGCAGTGATGTAAACATTACACCACTCATTTCTCTTCCTTTATTTTGGTAGTCTGGCTTCGCACAGCAGTGACGTAAAATACTTGAGTTGATGCATGTTGTTGTCAGACATTTACTGACATTGTTTAGTCAAAGACTGACGTCAAACATGGCTCACCATAGAAAACAGTGAAAGGAAAACTCTTCTACTGACAATGGGAAAGGAGACAATTGACGTTATATGTTAACAGTGTCACACATGCCTGGTAATTCTTGTCTTGAAGTAGTGGAAAGTAGGAATAAGAGCAGAACATGAAAATCAGCTTTCATCAAGTGACTTTTTGTAGTGTTTCACGTACATGAACGAAGGTTGGTACACATGTTAATCATGTCAGGATGGACCAAAAAGTCAATAATGTCTTTGCCGTACGTCCTACAGGAAGGCCGCCATCTTGGGTTGAATGGCCATTTTTTGATGATTTTGGCCAGTTCACATCAATGATATTATATCTGTGTCTGTATTAAATAAATAGCAAATCAGCTGCTGGATTCCGATTCATATGGAATAGAATATAATAGCTTTAATTGTCATTGTAGGAGTACAGTGAACTTAGCAGAAAGTCAGTGTCATAGATTGGTTGCAGTGGTTGCAGAGTTCCATGGCCAAGCAGTCACTCGAGTGAAGGCCCTGGAGCCCATGAAGGAAAGTCAAGCAGGGGGTAAATGAAGGAGGGTGGAGATGGAAGAATGGAGAGAACGAGTAGGACAGTAGGCGTGGAGGAGATTGGATTGGTTTGCCAACCTGCCAAATGCAGATCAACTGTTGCTGCTGCTGCAACAATTTCAAGTCCCGGTTTTGTGAAAGGGTTTTATAAATAACGTTTTTAAAGCAGACCTAGACCGGAAGTTCCAATTAGCGCTGTTTTTTTTTCCGTCTGCCTGCAGAGCTCACGTGACCGTCTTGGGGTCATCCTTCACTCTCTCAAAATGTTCCCAAAATTTGGACAGACTAAAAATGTAAATACAAATCAGTATTACAAAACATTTTAGCTGAGTCATGTTATGTGGGCTGCTTATTCCTTCTTTATGGGACAGGAATATTTGCGATCTCTCCAATGTGGATGGAAACATGGAAAAGTGATTCCGACCCATCCCTATTCATTTAAAGTCCCACATGTAATTATGTGAGTGCTAATTTATGCAACAGAATGTATTCCCGATCATTCCTGCTGATTAGAAATCTACAAACTAACTTTACCTCTCTCAACTTTGGATTCTTTGGTACCCCTCAGGAAGCAGAGACCGGCTCTCACTACTGCCCTTTATACTTCTTTGTTTTTAAACCCCTCAGTGCTCAATAACCTTTGTGTGTGTGGAATTTTTTGTGCCATTGACCAGTGGTTATTGTTGACACGATACATCGCTTTCCTCTCTCATATGCCACAGTGCTTTATGAGCGCTGACACACATGCGCAGACAAAGTTGGACTACTTGTGTGATAGTTACGGCTGGAGGACGCTCAATAAAGTATTGAGCACTGAGGCCTGTCCACGTCGCAGTCTCTCACCAGGCCACAGCATGAGAGTGCACTGCATCGATTTACAGACAACTTGACAATTACTATGAACTATAGTCTGCTCTCGCCTCCGTGTGTGTGAGTGTTTACAGACTCCACTCGCTTCACTCGGGGGAAGTTTACCCTCTGCAGATGGCAGCTTTTTGTTTTGACTTCAAAGGCAAATCAAACAGTTCTTATAATGTGAGATTAGGAGATGCTGAATATCCATGTTCAGCAGACAGCGTGGTGTGGTGGATTCCTGCAGGACAACCTTGCAGGAGATCACTGAAGGTTTTCGTACACTCTTGTCTCATTTCGCTTGTGTAAAAGCAATCTTTGATCTCAGTTTAGAAGGAAAACAAGGATAATTATGAAATGTGTTTGTTCATTTCAGTCACTTTCCACTTCATTTGCACACCATCTGGTTCATGGTGTTTTGTTCCAAATGACTGGAATTTAAAAGATTGTGTTTTGTTTTTGTGTGATAACCTGCTAAATTCCCTGCTGTTGAGTCAGTGTTTGTGTTTATTGAGTCCATTGTGCTCTGGAAATGAAAGTATTTCAGAGCTTGACTATTTTGTATGCAAACATCTGTTTAATCCACTCAGACAGCACATTTTGCCAGTCAGAGCAACAGCTGTAAACAAACACTGAATATTTAATGAGCCAGTCTTCCTCGGGGGGAAGTTACATTCTTTTGTTCATTTTTTGGACTTTTGGACTCATCTGATACTTCCATCCATTGTGAAGTCCTAACATTGGGTGGATTGTCAAAGGTTTTCCTCAATGATATTGAACAGTTTTGTGGTCATGTGTTAACAGGTTGATCAAATGATTACCTGTCCAGTGATTGTTGAATAATAATAATTTAATTCCTTACATAAAAAGATTCATGCAAATAAACACAGAGGATACATCCTTGAATCTCAGAAAAGGAAAAACCTGAATAACTTCCATCTTCTTGTGATGGTTATGTGGTTAAATTTCAAATTTCTTATGCAAATTTCACAGCACAGTTCTCGGGGTCAGACATTATACATTACTTTAAAATATAATTCATTTAATTCATTTCAAGTCCTTCTGAAAATGCAAAACATGCTTTGATTGTAGTGGGTGTAGAAATTAGCCCCTAATCAAAGAAGATTAAAGGAATGTGTAACACATCCCGCAAAGATTAAATAAGGCATAAATGTTTTTATTAAGTTGAGTGCCTTTGTTTAAGTGTGTTTTCTGGATGTTTTTCGTCACCAACATTATTTCCTTTTTTATTTCCTACACGCATTTAGCCTTGGATGAGTTGGGCAACAACACTGTGGCAGAGGTTCAGTGGTAGAGCGATTCATCTAACAACCAAAAACCTGGTGTCTGTAGCCTACATGCCAATGTGTCCCTGGGCAAGACACTTATGGCCCTTTTCAACTATGCAGTGCCGTGGCGAGCCAAGACGAGCTGGTAGAAATATGCCATTAACCTCATTACTCCTAGTGGCTGTGCAGCTGTGTGTGAATGGCTAGAAGTATTCTGCGATTAAAGACAAAAGAGGACTGTTTGTAAATGGCTGAATGGCAAAAGTGTAAAGACCTTTAATTGGTCATCGATCAGACCAATCACCATTTACCCGATAAATCCTCATCTGTGAATGGAAGGACACACATTTGGAGGATTATCTTATCAGCTTCTTAAATATCATTTATAGTTTATGGTTTCATTTCATCCATTTGACAAAGAAACAACCAAGCAAACACTCAATTAATCAAGAAACAGATTAATAGAATCTGATTCTTATCTTCTCTGATCGCTGCCTGGCAAACAATGCTGTGGTAGGAAGGAGGGGCAGGAGTTGAGTGTGTGCTATGGAAGCCTAGCTGGCCATTTTCAAATCCTCATGCATATATCAAGGGTAATTTTAGATATTTCAAGGGCATTTTTCCCCTGAGCCTCCGCTTATTTCCGACCCTGGTCTGAATCCATAATTCAACCTCTGTCCACGTGGCTTACATATGCACTTTATTCAGGTCCATTATCCTAAATGAAAGCAGTCAGGGATTTTACAGATGTGTGGATATTGGAGACATGCCGCCACATTCATGTATGCATGAGCATGAGCTTATTATGCAAACATATTTACTCTGCGTTTCCCTCCGTGTGTGTCCCGATGAGCGCTAGGGTGTTTTTATCTGCCATCAGCCTCCATTGTCTACTCCCGTTCCCTGATATCTGTGCATTCCCATGACACTGACAGTTTGTGAAAGGTAAACCTTAGAAGCAGAGTCTCATGTCAGAGTGGATAATAGGCTGTGATGCATCATGAGATAAATCCCTGGGGTGCTGGGGGTTTTATATTTATATTTAAAGCTGCAACCAAATTCTCACGCTCCGCTTTTTTAAATTGGTGTAATTTCAAGGCTCATTCCTGAGGTTAAGAGTGGCCCCAGTTGAGTGGAGGAGTTGTAAATAGCCCTTTACTCTATCATGATAGGGGACCAACACATTTGAGTCACTGGTGGATGCATTGTTGAAACATTGGTCTGTTTGGAGGCTATATTGGGAGTTTCAGGTACCATCCCTGAAGCATTAAATCTCCATGACGGTGTTTCACCCTCTTTGAGATGATGTGAAAATAAGAATTATGTCTTATTTTCCTGCACTGCAAGACTGGAATAAGAGGTGGCTGGTATAGGGAGTATTTTCATTCTAATATCATGCCTCTGAAATACATCATGACACCCACTCTGTGATGCCTGATGGTGGATTATCCAAACCAATTTCCCAGTGAGAGGAAGAGGCAAACACACTCACTCAGTCCTTAAGTTGGTGCCAAGGTTGAGCAAAGGACAAACTTCTACAAATTAGCCTGCGCAGCAAAATTGTCAGTGTTAGACTACTTTAGACGCTCTCGTTTGCAGTCAAATGAGAAATGTCCAGCGACGCCATGTTAATCTACTGTGGGATTTAGCTCGGAACGACCTCTCAGAGCGCGGCACCTAACGGCTTAATTACCTTTCCAGAAGGGAATGGCCCTGAGATTTAACATCTCTGCACAGTGGATGTGCTGCTCAGTCAAGAGAAGGTGATATGAGGTTAACGCTTGACTGGGCTGATTCATAATGACCTACATAACCTCTGCAGACGCACACACAGTAACACTCGCTTAACCTAACTGCAAGCTAAACCTAGTTGACTATATGCAGTCTCTTCCTGTATTTCACTTAACTAAAGTCACCCTGAAAAGACACTATCACGAGAACATGTCCTGTCCTCAGAGACTTCAGATACAGGAGTGAAGAAAAAAACAAGTGTTGAAGATTAATGGTGTAACTGAATTGCAAAATAAAGTGAGGAGAAAACAAACCCCACTCATGTCCCTCATCCTTTGCTGCTTTATCCTCCACATAAGGGATTGACGTGCGCTGGTGCCAATCCCAGCTGACATGGGACGAAAAGCGGGGAACACCCTATTTTTACCTAAATGAACAGATGAGTGACTGTTCCACGCACCGTCAGCAGCACTGCATATCCACAGCGTTCTTGTCTGTTACTCTGTGATGTCGGTGTGGTCACAATATTTCTCACTCTCTGTGTCTACAGTCAAACCGACTGCGTCCACAGTAAATACAGCTAATAAATAAGCATTAGTTTTACACACACACCCAAACGAGTGACTAGTGACTTGTAAAGCAGTTGTTTTCAATGTAACTGAATCATTAGAATCAGTTAATTAAAACTATTTGTTCAGCACTTCCTCCAGGGGCACAGACTCTGTCTGACACTGGACTGAAATACAGCGTCAGGGTTTGTGATGCCGATCGCGATCAGCAGTGCTGTCGCTAAATATACCAGACTCCTCTGTTTAATATTGAGATTTTAGACATTTCCCTGGTAATTGTTGGAGATTAACACATATTTTTAGGATTGTGAAGTCTTTTTAACTGATCTAGAGTTCAGCCACTGATTGGTCAGAGATTGTTGTCACAATGGCTGGCAGTCTGACGACGTCACTCATAGTACCTACTCAGCGCGCCAAAGCAGATACTAAAAAAGTACCTGGAAGCAGCTACTATCGCTAGTGGAAACACAATTTAAACATGCCGTGCCGAGGCGAGGTGGTGGAAACGAAGTGTTACTCAACGTAACCCCGGTTCTTTGATAACAGAGTGAGGTGTTTCACTATGGGATATCGCCTTGGCATGACCAACCAGGGAAGCTCCAATGGCACCACGTCTGTCTGTAACAGACAGGTTGAGCTGTGCTTGGGTACCGCCCCCCTCATACTATCACAGCCGACCCGCCCCTCAAAATCATTCAAGACCGGTTTCTTTCCATGCCTCATGCAAAAAGGGACGTGTTGGTGAAACACCTTACTCTGTTATCAAAGAACCGGGGTTACGTTGAGTAACCCTTCGTTATTTTTCTAACTTCGTTCGGTGTTTCACTATGGGAGATATGGACTACTCCCGGATTGCATAAGTCTCCCGAAGCCTAGCAACCACAAAAAGTTGCGTGACAGAGTCACTCCAACCCAGGGGTACCGGCATCTAGCACTACGTGCGCCAAAGAAGGACCCGAGACATCTAGCCTATAAAACTTGACAAAAGTGTGAGGCGATGCCCAGCTTGCTGCAGCACAAATGTCCTGAACAGACACCCCTCTGAATAGAGTCCAGGAAGTGGCCACACACCTGGTGGAATGAGCCCTCAAACCCTGGGGCGGCAGCAAACCCTTGCAACTGTACGCCACAGAAATGGCCTCCACAATCCAGTGAGACAGCCTCTGGTGGGACAATGGCTTGCCCTTATGCGTAGTGGACCAGGATACGAACAGCTGGTCTGCCCTTCTGAAACCCTCACCGGACACAAAGTGTTAAGCCTCTGCTCCTCTTCCGAGGCGAATGGAGGCGGGTGAAACGCCAGTAACTCTACTGTGGGACAATTTTTTGAAGACTCCACCACCTTAGGCACAAAAGCTGGGTTGGGCCGTAAACAAACCTTGGAGAGGCCTGGACCGAACTGTAGACAGGAGAGGCAGATAGACAGCGCCTGAAGGTGACTCACACGCTTTGCCGTAGACAAAGCCAAAAGCAGAACCGTTTTCAGAGACACAAACTTCATCCCCCAAGGCAGCCCACCGTAACTCGTTAGCTTCACTCCCGGTGACTGTTGAAGATTATCGGCTAAGACACCGTAGAGTTAGCTCGTCGTGACACGTTAGCTCCTCTCCCGGTAAACACTCGGCTAACAAACACCCTCACCCTCCTGCTTTCTGAGGGTGGAGGTTTCCTTCATTTTCTCCAAAGCTGGGCCAAACAGACCTTTGGTGGGGTCGTATGAGGCGTCCATAACCTCCGCCTTCTGTGCATCACTCAGGCTGGAGTGGTTCAACCACAGTGCTCTCTCACCTGAGAGTGCTCTCTCACCGCTGCCCTGCACTGCTCCCCTGGATGAGCGCAGGATGAGGTCATTCACCACGCAGATTTCATCCCAAAGAGCTGGATTTGGTGCTCCGGAGTCCAATTGTCTGCCCATCTCCTCTAAAATCTCAGCCAGGTACGCAGACAGCAGTGTAACTGCATTGAGGGAGCAGACTGACTGTGCTGCATATTTATACATCCTCTGGAAAATGGAAGATGTGACTCGTTCCATTTTACTGGGCAGAGAGATGGTAGAGGAGGCTGAGACAGAGCGGCGATCAGAGTGAAGGTGGTGAGCCACTGAAGGTTCCACTACCGGGGGTTCGGACAGCCCCAGCTCTTTCATCCCATGGACCTCCAGTTTAGAGCAGCCCTTTGCAGGAAGTTTATTCTTAAAGGGACAGGACCAAAAACGGCTCATTTCTTTCATGCACGCGGGCAAGGCTGGAAGGAGCTGTTTGGCTGGTGGTTGAGCTGGTGGAAGTCTCTTACCATCATAAAGGTCCCTCTCAGTGCCACCTGCGTCCTGTACAGCAGGCCACTGTATTCCCAGCTTAGCTGCAGCTCGTTTACAAACATCGTAAAGGCTGCTGTCAGCTGGAGGAGCGACCTCAGATGCACTGAAGGGGCGAGACTGCACTGGGAAAGTAGCATCGTCCTCGTCCTCCTCCATTTCATCTAAGTTGAGGATGTCTGAGTTGGCGTCGCCCTCAGCATCCTCCCCCGGCTCTGCGTCGGGGAGCTCCTCGAAGAGTGGCGGCATGTCTGTGTATCCCTCGTCCATCATGTCCGCCCAGCTCATAGTAGCGCGCGCCATGTGGGGGGTTTTAGCCACAGCGGTTTCTCCCGACAGACATGGGTCTTGAGAATTAGCGACCGCCACTCTAAGTCTTCTCTCCAAAATTTTCTCTGGCATATCCGCGCAGTGAGGACATGACTGCGGGTCAGCCAGAGACGCCTGAGCGTGTTTAGCACTCATACATGCAATGCACATGGGATGAGGGTCCCTGCCTGATATGGAAGACCCGCATGACGCGGGACACAGGCGGGATACAGCCTCTTTGACCTTCGCATCCGGCCCTTTGGCGGGGGCCGCGGTCGAGGACATGGCAGCTGGCGACGAGAGAGACGTTAGTCACGCACGGAGATCGTTCACCAAGCACCGTAAAGGCAGCCCGCCGTAACGCGTTAGCTTCACTCCCAGTGACTGTTGAAGATTATCGGCTAAGACACCGTGCACCCGGCAGGTTAGCTGTGACGCTATGCCCTGCTCGGTAATAGCGTTAGCACCCAGAGTTAAAAATCCCGGATAACAAGACACAGCAGAGTTAGCTTGTCGTGACACGTTAGCTCCACTCCCGGTAAACACTCGGCTAACAAACAAATGTCAACCGTACCCCGCTGACTCGCCGCAACACGTTAGTCTGTGGGTAAAATATCTATAATTAGCCGACCCCCGGTAGGCAATACAGGGTGGCCGGCGGAGCAGCTCGCCTTGACACGGACACTACACCAGGATAAAGTGGAAAAACTTCTTGCGAAGTACTTACTCGGTGATATCAGACGTACGCCAGGGACTGCGTTCGGCGACAAGGACCTTAACGGTATGTCCGTGAACGGTTTAGCAGTTCCAAGCTTGCCCCAAAGGCTGAGGGAGCTTCCACAATTGTTTCTTCACGGGAAGAAAGCGAGAATGATTTTGAGGGGCGGGTCGGCTGTGATAGTATGAGGGGGGCGGTACCCAAGCACAGCTCGACCTGTCTGTCACAGACAGACGTGGTGCCATTGGAGCTTCCCTGGTTGGTCATGCCAAGGCGATATCCCATAGTGAAACACCGAACGAAGTTAGAAAAAGAACACAGCAAAAGTCGCTAAAGTTAGCAAACCTGTTGTTTGGTCTTTTTGCTTTTTTCTTTATTTCCCTTTCTTTACCCTGGCTTGGTTCATCCTGTCCTCACTTCTGCGATTATATACATTGTAATGTGTGTAATGTCTAGCATTACAGCGCCACTTACAGGTCTGGCATGTATCTACTACCTGAAATGGTGCAATGTGTACGGGAAACTTTTTAAAAACAACAAAGAGAAAAAGATTGTTTACATTTTTGTTCCGTTTCCGTTCGGATGTGGCCTTAGATTATCCTGTTGAGCGTAAAACTCAAACCACCTCACACCTCTGAATGGTGGAATCATCAGGAATTCACAAGCTCATGTCATGTTGGATCCCTCGCCTTTCCTTTTAGCACCTCTAGCACTAACAGTGCTCTCTCTCACTCTCTCTTTTCCTCTTATGTAAATCTGATGCTCCACATTCCCAAGCTTTTAAAGATACCCTCCATCACCTGGTATCTTATCACTCCTCCTTTGACTAGCTGTAACTCAGATGATACAAATCATGCCGTTCTCTTTTTCTTATCCTGCCTCCGTTCATCTACACCCTCCATCATCAACCCTTTCTCCTCTCTCTTTCTCCCTTCCATCGCGTTATAGGAGGTGATAAAAGTCACTGGCAAGGGCAGTGAGAGATAATACAACAGCAGTGAGCGATAAATAGTGCAGAGATTTGGCAACAGTCCAGAGAGATCAGATACAGGTCGAGACAGACAAGGAAAGGTGACAGATCTGCTCTGGTAACAATGATAATCATCCCCTGATTACAATGATCCATTTTAGGTCAGTGGGTTTTAGCACAGCACTAGATTAGAGATCTTTACACCTGATGACAGTGGCTGGAGATATTATGTTTTCAGGTTGACTGCATGTTCGCCCATCTTATTCTTCTTTATAATGTTCAGTTGAACTTAAATATGAATTTTAGATTATATTTTGGTGGTTAAAATTCAGTTACTTTTCCTTTGTGTAACCACAAACCACAAGAAGACATTCAAAACTCATGGATTTTCTTTGAAAAGTTTTGAAATTAGAAAAACGGTTTTCTAGGCCCCACACGGTTGGTGTAGTGGTTAGCACTCTTGCCTTTGCAGCAAGAAGACCCAGGTTCAAGCCCGGTTGAAGGGCCTTTCTGCGTGGAGTTTGCATGTTCTCCCCGTGTGTGCCTGGGTCTTCTCTGGGTTCTCCAGTTTCCTCCCACAGTCCAAAAACATGCAATATGGGGATCAGGTAAATTGGTCGCTCTAAATTGACCATAGGTGTGAGAGGGAATGGTTGTTTGTCTCTATATGTGGCCCTGTGATGGACTGGTAACCTGTCCAGGGTGTGACCACCGCCCATAGCCCTATGTCAGATGAGATTGACACAGCACCCCTGTGACCCTCCTGTGGAGGATAAAGCAGTAGAAAATGGATGGATGGATGTTTTCCGTGCTTGGGTCCTTTCCTGGTTCTCTCTCTTTCCTCCCACAGTTTAAAAATATGCAGAGGTTAACTGGACTCTATTTCACTCTAAGGGCGCTTTCACACCTATAGTTTGATTGCCTTGGTCCGCACCAGTCAGAAAAATGTTACTTTCACATATGCATAGTTCTAAACGAACCAAAATAGACCGCAAAGACCATCGGTACCGGAACCAGACTAATGCGCCCGATTAACATGGAGGAACAGCTTTGCGTTGCGCTCATGACGCTGATCCTCAAGCATTACATTGTACGTGTAGGTCATTTTCTCCAAACAATTAATTTGGCACATGATTCGCGGCTGTGACTCCAAACAAACTTCATAATTTATTCGACTCGCCAACAGCGTATTGCACCCCACTTCAGGGAGAAGAGAAGTGCCCTCCTCCTGAATGATCATTGCATTATTAGCTGGCGATCTTCTTGCATATCCATCAGGTATTCCATTGGTTCTCAACTCAGCCTAGCCACACATTTTTCATCTTTAATGTGAATATAGAGAGGCGTAGGCTTGTAATGAAGTTGTCATACAAATGGCAAGCTTGCTAAACAGAGCTAATGTAAGCGTCGTGTGGGTGTGATGTCAGGGGAAGGCGACATGTTTGTGTTGTCAGTCCATGGCATGTGATTAAACGGAGTGTTGTTGTGATGCATGCATTTATCAGACCGTGTCGTCCCATTTGGTTTGGTTGCTTTCTCACCAGAGGAACCGTACCAAAGTAGGGTGGATAAAGTGGTCTGAGACCTGACCAGTTGATTTGGTCTGGTATTTTACTTTCTCTGTAATAACAAAATAGTTAAAGTGTAAGTAAATGCCTGAACCACTTTTTTCCAGGTGTAAACTTAGTGAATATGTAAATCTAGTAATGTCATTTGTTGGCCCAGGTGCAAATCTTCACAGTTTAGTGCAAATTATTGAAATGATACACGTTGCGATCGGCTTACTTCTTGGCATTATTTCAAAATTGAGCACTGGGCACAGTTGATTATCCTTTATTGTGTAAATAATGAGTCCAAACTTCTCATTTTCAACATTGACAATATTTATTTAGAATCCCGGTTCTTTCGGTGTGGATTATACTCTGACTATTATTTCCTCGTCTAGTAAAAGTGTGTATACCATGACAGCTTTGACTGCACATCCTGCAGTCTTCCTCAACCCCCCCTGGCAGCAAGAAGGTCTTCCAGTTGGTGCAGTGTTTCGACTGCCTTCATTATCTATTACATATGCTGTAGGATATAATGTTTCGAAATTAGAAAACTTGCCCACAGGACAATAAACAGGGATGAGGGAACATACCAGCTGTCCCACACCTCCAGCCCACTCCACCACAGACGTTATAACGCCAAACCATGTGGCCAGACACCCCACTTTCATTCCAACCTGGATGTAACACAAGGTCATCGGCAGAGATTGAGATTGGGAAGCCACGATGCTGCACTTAAATCAATTTTAAAGTGATGTGGGTAAAACGTTGGGTGGTCTCTGAACCTCTGTCTTTAACAGCTTGTGAAATTAAGTTGTTTCGTGGTCTAATAATGTGTCTCCCCGCCTCATCCTGAGCTCCTTTTACCTCAATACAATTTGATCAGTCCTGTCAGTTGGCATGGACCACAAAGCTAATTTACAGCACCTCTCTCCCCTGGATCTCTTTGTGTCTGTGTTGCCCTTGCTTTTGGGCTTCCTCCGGCCTCCTTTTTGTGAGATTGGCAGCTCTGGCACTTAGCTTCCCACATTTCTTCCTCCTGTCTCCTCCTCCTTCAGTCAGACTGACAGTAATTATATCAGAGTTGGGCCAAGCTTATCCTGATGACCCCCAAAGATGTGGCAGAAAGAGAGAGAGAAGGGGGGAAGAAGAGGGATGCAGTTGTATAAGAAGATACAAATGTGGTAATATATGGATGTAAGGAAAGTGAAGAAACAGACAGAGGAGGTTGGAGAGAAAGTGCTTTATGAAGGAACGGAAGCAGAACAGGTCACGCATTAATGATTCCTGACAGGTCTTTCTTATTTTTTTGGTAGGAATTTTTTTTATTCCTACCATTTTTTTTTCATTCCTCCATCATGGTTGTGTGCACTTTATCAGCTTGTGGTTGCATAAAAAGTGTTTTTTTCTGCACTCATCTGCAACCAGGGGTTTCCCCTCAAGCCTCTGCTGTTGTGCAGCACGTCTCAGTGGTTTCTTGTGCAACTCTAAAATAGGAATAGTCAAGGAGGGCTCAGCCTCCTCTGTCAGCAATGGCTGCTTTTTTCTGTCGTAGAATGCCTCTGTTTTATTTCAGATGTTGCATTTAAGGTCACAAAGGAAACACTGTTTATGAGACGAGCACCATGTTGTGGAAATTTACGGTGAGAAAAGGAATAAAGAGTCTTTTAGTCATAAGTAGTCTTTCTTTTTTTGATAAGCACAAAAGATTGTTTACAATTACAATTGTTTAATAATTACTCCAGAGGAGGAACATAGGCTTGGACATAGGCACAATGATTGGATGCTTCCCATGACAAAAACACAGTCACTCAGTGAAATACATTAACATGGTTGAGTGTAGCTGCTTCTGCAGTGATGAGACAAGAAGGTGGCCTCACTCTCGACATCCGCCCTGAAACCACCTCAGACGAATTCTGACTTGCACTTGCATTAATCGGCAAACATATTATAAAATAGAAAATAAAAAGAACAATAATAACAATGTGGTACAACACCCTATTCATGATCAACCAGAGTATTGCAGATTAGTCTTTTTCTATGTTCTTTTGAAGTGGTCTTTTTTTTAATTTTTAAACAGGAAGATATTCAGTTATATTCTTTTTTTTGAACATTTCTAATTCACTGTATTTATATCCTTTCTCTCCACATAATTAGAGCTTGCAGGTATTTATTTGTCTGTAGCTCAGTCAGCAAACAAAAGTTTCCTGTGTGTTTTTATTAAATACTATATTTAATATAGTACCAACCCAGTTGTATCAGTGTATAATGGCTTTGAAATAATTTAGCAGTGATGGAATTTGTAGAAAATGTAGCGACAGCACTTAGAAATAAGAAATAAGAAACAGTTTAAGGTAGGTGTGTTTGAGAAGAGTAAGAAGGTTCAGTATTGAGACCTAGTTATTATATCTGCGAGAAACGCGCACGGATATTATGGAATCGGTCTCGCGCGTCCGCAGATTTTAGCCGTTAACGCGATAACTGGAAAGGCGTTTGGGATTAAATTTTCTTTCTTTTTTTTATGGGTCACATAGCCCCTGTAGATGATCCCTATTGATTTTGAGCTGTCTACCATTATTATTAATTAGTTAATTAATTAATTAATTAATTAATTAATGATATAAAAACCATATTTTCGCCTGTATATTCCAAAGTACTGCAGGTATTGGCTTCAAATTTTGCATGGGCATCACATACCACCTGAGAATTATCCCTATCTTTGTAGCTTTATTATTAATTAGCAAATTAATTAATTTATTATGCTGAAAACACATTTTTCGGCTTTATCTTCCAGACTGATGGAGATATTGCCTTCAAATTTTGTACAATGATTCATGTAACAACTATCTACAAGTACAATCATTATTACTTTGGCTATGATTGGTAATAGTTACATAATAAGTTAACTGGTTAACTTATTAGTGAACACAGAAAAAATAGATAAGGCATTTTTTCTTTATTATTGAGCTCATTTGGACACATTGAGGATATCATGGGTTTATTTAGCACTTATTCATAATATTTATTACATTATAATATACATTTATTAATTATCATATAAAAAATAGTTAAGCCTCCATTTTTTTATTAATGCATTGAATGGAAAGTTTGAACATATTGTATGCTTTTTCATGAAATTTAATAAACAGTGTATGCTTTTACATGACATTTGGACACTTTGAAGATATGGCAGGTGTGGTTAGCATTTTAATATTCATAATATTTAACAAGGTATAATAGGTTAACTAGTTTTATTAAAAACTAGAGAGACATTTATGAGTTCAGGTATTCTGTGTTCAATATCGTGTTTATATGGATACTTTGAACATGTATAAAGTGTAATCAGCATTATATCATAATATTTAACAGTTATTTTGTTGAATTTATTAATAATTAATTAAAACAGTTAGTGGCAGGTGCGAGTGCGTATACTTTGGGTATATTGGAAAGTTGAGGATTGGACAAGTTCCCGGATATACCCCTTGCTGTCGGCCCTCGACAGCGTAGGCTAGTTTATTCTTTATTTAAATGATATGTGCACAGTATCAGATATAGTAAATTTTGTTTGTGGATGATTCCAATTTATTTTGTTCTAGGTGTGACATAAAGCAGTTAATTGAATCTGTAGGAAAATAGTTAATCAAATTGAAAATGTTGTTTGTCTGCAATAAGTTATCATTAAAGGAAAGTAAAACAAATCAAATTGTATCATTTTTGGAGGCACCAGGACCAATTTTGACATGAAGTTGAATTTTAAGAATGTTGACATTGAAAGAGTTTATGAAACAACGTTTTTGGGAGTCATTTTAGACCAGAAACTTTGTTGGAAACCACACATAGAATGCATTAAAGGTAAATGATCCAAATCTATTGCTATTCTCTAATGCCCTATAGGTCATCCTGTGTCGAAATTTGGGGAAACAAACTTAGATCCTATAACTAAACTTCAGAAAATAGCAATTAGAATAATAAATAAAGTTGGTTATCTGGATTCCACTAATCAGTTCTTTTGTTTTGTGGTGAGTAACACTCTTCCTGTTTGCAAACATTCTTATATTAAGAGAATTAAATTAGCTGAGCAGTCCTTCATTTGCTATTCTTAGGGCAGTCCATGGCCAAGTGGAATGGAAACTTGGCTTGTAACTGGTTTTTGCCAGTTTTAGTCCCCACCAGGTCAAGGGCTGGGTCACCCCTGAGCAAGGTATCCAAACTCCAGTGTGCATTGTTAATTGTACACCAAGCCCAGATAAATTGGTCAGGAAGGGCATCCAGCATACAAATATCTGCCAAATCATCTGCTGTGGAGACCACAGGTAGAACCAAAAAAATGTCACTAATTATGAATGTTTGCTCAGTTACAGTGTGTTTGCAAATGCCTTAAACAACACAAGTGTCCATCATCAGTGCTCATTCTCCTCCCTCTGCTTTTCTCTTTTTGTATTTCCTTCCCTCCTCCCTCCTTCCTTCTCTTGTCTCTCACCTCAGCGGCGTCCAGCTTCAGTTTTTGCCGCGCCTCGCTTGAACACACGTTGTCGGCAGAGGAGTTGAGCTACCAGCTGCCGCACCGCGCCGGAGGCAGCAACCTGACCTGGCACGACGGCCGTGGCCAGCAGACGGCGCACACACGCACCGTCAAACTGCTGCAGCAGCCTGGCACAGAGGGCATCCAGGTACAAACAGTCCAAAATAAAACACCTGCACACAAAGAAGTGCTTTCACTTTCCAATATAGATCACTAAAGTCAGTAGGCTGAAGCAATGAAGGACAGGATGGACCAAAATAGGGTAAGTGGGTCGCCTGTTTTAAAATCTTTCACACTGTTTTGTCTTTCAGAAGAAATTTCTGCCTCAGAGAGTCAATTGGGTATGGGTACAGTATGATTAGACGAGATTCCTGTACATTATGATATACTATAGTTTAGGAGCGAGTTTGATTGAGGTACTAAAGGTAATAGAAGTACTAAATTTACCTTTGTAAAATAAGTTCTAACGGCAACATAAAGCAGTAAATATGTAGAATTTTGTCAAGTTCACTGACAAAAGAAATTTAATGCCAATTTCCAAAATAACACCAACTTCAGTTGGCGGCGCATAAATTAAGAGAGTTCATTCAAACGTCAAAAGTAAATAGGTTGTCTTTATATAACTTGGAACTCAATGCATTTATTCATTTGTTTTATGTTGTAATAATCAATGTTACGTTCACTTTTATAATTATATATATATATTGTTATGGTTGGTGGCGTGGACCCGAAAGCAGACGATGACGACAGGTTATTTCAAACAATCATTTTATTATAATAAGGGGGGTAACACAAAACGACTTCCCAAACGGGGAAGTGATAGTGGATAGTGCGAAGAGTGGAAAAGATTAAAGTCTTTGCAGCGGCTGCGAGGGGAGCTGACTCAGGACGCAGGGAGAGTCCAGCTTGAGGAAGTCTTTAACTCACAACGTGGCTTGGAGATTCCAGGGGAGAAGGAAACCAGAGAAGCCAGGAGAAGACGACCGGCAGGAGACGTGACGACCTGGAGCGGAGACGGAGTGGTGAGTATCTTTTCAAGGTAAGTATAGCGAGCGAGCAATGGCATGACTTTACCCATGAAAGTACGAGAACGATCTGACACCGGTGAGGAGGAACGACTCCGCCTTTAAGCTCCGCTGATTGCTCACCCCGGGCGCAGACGGGACAGGCACGGATGAACTCGGTCGTGTCCTGGATCATGGAGGGCCACCAAAACCGCTGACGGAGGAATTGGAGGGTGCGGTTGTTGCCGGGGTGACAGGTGAGCTTGGAGTTGTGTGCCCACTGTAGGACCTCCGAGCGAGCCGCACCGGGCACGAAGAGTCGATTGGCCGGACCGTTCCCCGGGTCCGGTTCCTACCGTTGGGCCCGCCGAACCCTCTCCTCCACTGGCCAGGAAGCAGCCCCCACGATACAGGAAGGAGACATAATGGGCTCAGGGGATAGAGAAGGTGGATCAGGTGAGAATATTCTAGACAGTGCATCAGGTTTAACGTTCCGGGACCCAGGTCGAAAAGTAAGGGTAAACGAGAATCGCCCCAGAAACAGGGCCCAACGTGCCTGCCTAGAATTTAGGCGTTTAGCGTCTCTTAGCGGAAGTAAATCGTACCTTGAGTTCTTGGAAAGCTGCGTCGGCTTGGCAGGACCAGAGGAAGGGTTGCCGGGGGGAGGTGAGTTGGGTGAGAGGGTTAGCCACCTTGCTATAGTCTCTCACGAAACGACGGTAGAAGTTGGCGAACCCCAGGAATCGTTGTAACTGTTTGCGGTTGGAAGGTGTGGGCCAGTCCCTCACCGCGCTGATCTTGGCTGGGTCCGGTGATAATTTTCCTCGGTCGACTATGAACCCCAGGAAGGGCACCGAGGAAGCGTGGAAGGTGCATTTTTTCGCTTTGGCATAGAGTTTGTTCTCCAGCAGTCTCTGCAGCACCATGCGGACATGCTGGACGTGTTCCTCCTCGGATTCGGAAAATATGAGAATATCGTCCAAATACACGAAGAGGAATTTGTCCAGCATGTCACGCAGAACGTCATTAACTAGGTGCTGAAAGACTGCTGGAGCATTAGTTAGACCAAAGGGCATGACCATATACTCAAAATGTCCGACAGGGGTGTTGAAGGCCGTCTTCCATTCGTCCCCCTCCTTTATACGAACCAAGTGATATGCGTTGCGTAGGTCGAGTTTGGTGAAGATTCTAGCCTTACAAATCGGGCTGAATGCGGCGTCCATGAGTGGTAGGGCAAACTTGTTATGTACGGTGATCTCGTTGAGACCCCGTTAGTCAATGCAAGGCCGCAGGGAGCCGTCCTTCTTCTCATCGAAGTAAAACCCCGCCCTGACAGGGGATAAAGAGGGGCGGATGAGACCAGCGGCCAGAGACTGGTTAATGTACTCCTCCATGCAGGTACGTTCGGTCTGGGAAAGATTGTAGAGGCGTCGAGATGGTAGTGTAGCCCCCGGAAGGAGGTCGATGCCACAATCATAGGGACGATGAGGAGGAAGGGAGAGAGCCAAGTCTTTAGAGAAGACCTCTCCGAGGTCGTGGTAGGTGGCAGGAACTGAGGAGAGATCCGGCGGCTGGGGACTCGGGACAGGAACCATCGACGGAGCCGGCAGGGCGGAACGGAGACAGCGAGAATGGCAAGGGACGCTCCAACTGGATAGCTGCCCAGACGACCAGTCGAACCGCGGGTTGTGGAGCGACAACCAAGGCAGGCCCAGCACGACCGGAGACGATGAAGACGGGATCAGGAAGAGTTGGATCAGTTCGTGGTGATTCCCAGATAACACCAAGGCGATGGGTTGGGTTCGGTGGGTAACTGTGGCCAGGATTCTGCCGTCGAGGTTGTGGATCTCTTTGGGTGTCTCGAGTGGTGTCGTCGGTATCCCGGCCTGGAGTCCAGTCTCTTGGTCGATGAAGGAGTCGTCGGCGCCGTAGTCCACCAGGCAGGAAAGTGGAAGGGACTGCTGGTCCCACCGGAGTTGCCCAGGGAGGATCACACGCTTCTGGGAGGCACAGGAAACGGCACCGCCCGCCAACACTCCTGCGTGCGTTGGCGGGCTTAGTCTTTTGGGCGAACTGGGCAGGTGGCACGGAGGTGGCCCAGTTCGCCGCAGTAGAGACAGGCTCCGCTCCGAACTCTCACCGTCCGTTCTGCGGAGGTGAGTCGAGTGCGCCCCAGCTGCATAGGTTCAGGTGAACCAGGAGAAGTAGGAAGAGAAGGGTGAAGAGAAGGAACCGGATTAGCGGGGCGTGAGTGGTTAGTGGGGCGACGGGCATGAGCTGCTCTTTCGCGGTCTCGTTCCTGAATGCGGTTATCTAAGAGAATACAAAGCTCAATCAGGGAATCGAGATCGTAGGCGTTATTTCGTGTCGCTAACTCATCCCGTATCTCCCTCCTTAGATTGCGTTCACATTCCAGGTACTTTGTGCCGCGTGAATACGAAATTGAATGGAGAAGTCAGCCACCGATGAACGGCCCTGTTCGGTGTTAATTAGTTTAGTGGAGATATCTGATTAAGATTAAGATTAAGAACCCTTTAAGTCCCGCAAGGGGAAATTTAATTCTGCAGTGAGTTAGTGAACACACACAGCACACAGTGAAGTGGAGAACATGCTAACCCAGCGCAGTGAGCTGCCATGCCAGTGAGCGGCGCTCGGGGAGCCTTAGGTTAGGTAGCTCAACAGCACTTCAGCTGCGGACTGGTCGGGGATTGAACGAAAGCAGACGATGACGACAGGTTATTTCAAACAGTAATTTTATTATAATAAGGGGGGTAACACAAAACGACTTCCCAAACGGGGAAGTGATAGTGGATAGTGCGAAGAGTGGAAAAGATTAAAGTCTTTGCAGCGGCTGCGAGGGGAGCTGACTCAGGACGCAGGGAGAGTCCAGCTTGAGGAAGTCTTTAACTCACAACGTGGCTTGGAGATTCCAAGGGAGAAGGAAACCAGACAAGCCAGGAGAAGACGACCGGCAGGAGACGTGACGACCTGGAGCGGAGACGGAGTGGTGAGTATCTTTTCAAGGTAAGTATAGCGAGCGAGCAATGGCATGACTTTACCCATGAAAGTACGAGAACGATCTGACACCGGTGAGGAGGAACGACTCCACCTTTAAGCTCCGCTGATTGCTCATTCGGAGCAGGTGAGGCGGAGCTGCGCAGGTGTAGACGATCACCGGTGTCTGGCAGTAGATCAGTCACGCCTCCTGCAGAGTCAGAGTGGGAAGGAGAGCAGCAGCCACAACAATACAACAATAATAATAAAATTGAGAGGAAGGTGCAGGTGAGATCGTGACATATATATAATTTTGTGAAGTAAAAAAAACCCAAAGTATTTACCTTGAGGGCAACTTTGCTGTAATTTAAATTAGGTGTCCAGTTTGTAGTCGGACTGCACACAGTCATGATAGGGCCCTCGCTTCCCCATGGAAGTCAGGGAGTACAGCAGTTCCCTGACCTCACTTTTGAATCCGCAAAACCTTTTGACAACTTTTCGCCTTTGATGTGAAAAGTTGTAGTTTTTTTGTAGTCGGACTGCACACAGTCATGATAGCGCCCTCGCTTCCCCATGGAAGTCAGGGAGTACAGCAGTTCTCCCTGAAAAGTTGAAAAAAACCTTTTCCAACTTTTCGCTCATTTTGGTGCAAATCGCCAAAATGGACGCCAAGATTCCAAAATGTCGTCTTCCTGTTGAATTTAGGCCATGGTTACATTCAACTTTTTTGTTCGTCTTGGTCTATAATATGTTCCCACTAAGTTTCAGGAAATTCGGAGGAACTAAATCTATGCCGAAGTTACAGGGCACTTCCTGTTTCGTGGCGTTGAAATTCACCCAAACGTAGAGGGTTGCCGTCGCTGCGCCATTTTGAGTCCACAAAACCTTCCAACAGCTTTTCACCTTTGATGTGTCTAGTACAAATTGGACTCGGATAAGTTCGCTCATTTGCAGAGGGTGCAAATTGCCAAAATCCAAAATGGCCGACTTCCTGTTGAGTTGAGGCCATGGTTATGTTCTGCTTTTTTGTTTGTCTTGGTCTATAACATCTTCCCACCAAGTTTTGTAAAATTCGGTGGAACTTAATTTTGCTTCTGTTTTCAGCTCAGGGCGCCCTTGAGCAATGCACAGGCCCACGAACTATGCGACTATGACCTGACATCCATGCAAAGTTTTTTATGTACGTTAACCCTCAAAAATGACCAGGAAGCCATGGATATAATAATAATCTGAAGGATAACAATCGTTTCGGCCTCTGGCATTCTTAGCTCTGGCCCTAATTAACTGGTAGCTGTTTGTTTTCAAAGCCAATGTCTCTGTACATAGACACTGTGGCAGATAATCTGAGCGACAAGAGAGTGTTCTGTCTCTCACTGCCTAATCTCAGTGGAAACAGGAAGTCTTGTTTTTTTTATCTTGTATGTGATGTTGACTGGTCCCTTAATGTCCCCATGGAGAAAATGGTTATGTAACAGAGGAGTGGTGGGCGAATGGTTAGTCCAAGATATCACACAATGCAGAGAACATCCTGTTACGGTCTCCAAACAATTAAATAAATAAATCAGTGGCTCAACTTGGAGACCTCAACATAAAAGAAGGACACCAGAAAATGGAACATTTTAACATGTTTATTCACAAACTTTTCCCACAGGGAAATAAACATATTTTACGAAAACTATAAATACTTTACCAAATAAAGAATCGTCAAACCAAAAGGACCTGGAGATGCCAGCCAAACTCAGCAAAATGGAGGGGGGACCAGGCCACCCCCTATAGGGACGTCGAAGCTGGTTCCCTCTCCCTCCCTAACAAAACAAAATTATGAACTAAAGCTAAGCGAAAAGTAAGACTACCGGCCATCTCCAAGCCAAAGGAAAATAACAACTAAATTAAATATTACTAAACAGAAAAGTATTTAACAAATCATACTGTGGGACTAAGGTGTTGCTGGGTCTGAGCCTCGTGAGAAACTGAGCTGCTGGCTTATATAGCAGGCTGGTAACTGGGTGGCAACGATTGTGGATCTGCTGCAGGTGTGACAGCCTGAGTGAACCAGCCTGATGAGGAGAGAAAGAACATGCAACAATTAAAGGACTGTCTGAGTGAGTGAGTGAGTGAGTGAGTCATGGCCACACGCAACACCCCCACCCTATGATGGCGAATACCGGGAGTGCAACGTGAGGTCATTCACTCGTCAGAAAAGGAGCGTGACAATGTGTCGGCCAGGACATTATCCTTGCCACGGACATGCCTGACGTCCACGTTGAAATACTGCAAAAATATTGACCACCTCATTAATCTTCGGTTTGTGTTCCGCATCTGGTTCAGAAAAACAAGAGGGTTATGATCAGTATATATCAGCGTGGGTTCATTAGAAGAGCCTACATAAACCTCGAAATGCTTCAGTGCCAAAATAAGCGCAAGCGCTTCTTTCTCAACTGTGGAATACACACGTTGATGCCGATTGAATTTTTTCGAGTAATACGAGACCGGATGCTCAATCCCATCATCCCCATCCTGAAGTAGGACCGCACCCGCCCCCGCATCACTTGCATCTACAGCGAGTTTGAATGGCCGATCGAACGCAGGTGCAGCAAGAACTGGAGCATTAGTTAACAACGCTTTTATGCCATCAAAAGAATGCTGACAGCTCGGAGACCATTTGTAAGATACTTTTGGGCTCAACAGGTCGGTTAATGGGGCTGCGACGGTAGAAAAGTTCTTACAAAAACTTCTATAGTATCCTGCCATTCCTAAATACCGCATTAGACCACGGCGAGTGACAGGAGGAGGAAACGAGAGGATTGCTTCTACTTTAGAATGGACAGGTTTAACTTGACCCCGACCCACAATTTTTCCGAGGTATGTCACTGTAGCCTGCCCAAATTCACACTTAGCAAGATTCAGAGTGAGATTGGCCTCACTCAATCTGCCAAACACTGTACGAAGCTGTTGAATGTGTTCCTCCCATGTTTTGGAGTAAACAACAATGTCATCCAAATAAGCCTCGCAGCCCGATAAACCAGACAAAACCATGTTGACCAAACGCTGGAATGTTGCTGGAGCGTTTCGGACTCCAAATGGCATTACGGTGTATTCTAGAAAAGCGTCAGGAGTCACAAAGGCAGATATAGCTTGAGCCCTAGGTGTTAAAGGCACCTGCCAATAGCCTTTTAGTAGGTCGAGTTTTGTGACATAATTGGCACAGCCAACATTATCAACACAATCATCGATCCTAGGCAAAGGATAACAGTCAGGTTTTGTGACCCCATTCACTTTACGATAGTCGGTACAAAACCGATCTGAGCCGTCAGATTTTGTAGCCAAAAGACAGGGTGAACTCCAAGCACTTGTGCTAGGCACAGCTATGCCGTTTTCCAACATGTAGTTCACCTGTTTTTGGAGACGAAGCCTTTTTTCAGGATTAACGCGATAGGCGTGTTGTTTGATTGGCGCAGAATTATCGACATCAATGTCATGCTGCAACACATGCGTGCGAGTCGGCACATCTGAAAAGAGAGTTAAATTAGAGCCAATTAAACCGATCACATCCTCACACTGAGACTGAACCAAATTCGGAAAACAATCATGAAGATCAGAGAGCATTTCTGAGTTTTTTAGTCGCCCATGAATTACATCACTGGATATACCTACAATATCATCTTGGTCATCCTGAGATTCAAGAGAAGGAACACTGGCGTTGCTAGACAATGCCAGAGTTACCTTGTCACCATCAGCAATTCCTACGCTGGCCAGCCCTGGTGCAACATTGACCTCTGAACCATCAGAAGGGATGGAAACAGACTTAAACTCCCTGTCAAAATAAGGCTTCAACATATTAATATGACATAGCCTACTACGCCGCTGACGTTCAGGGGTGTCAATGATGTAGTCTCGATCGCCCACCTTCTTTTTGACTTGGTAAGGGCCGCTATAACGCGCCTGCAGAGAAGAGCCAGGAATAGGCAATAAAACCAGCACTTTATCGCCAGGACTAAAACTCCTGCTTTTTGCATCCTTGTCAAACCATCTCTTCATTTTGCCCTGTGCAACGGTCATATTTTGCTTTGCCAATTCACAAGCACGTTGAAGTTTGAAACGAAACTTTGACACATAGTCGAGCAGATTTTGTGGTTTGCTTTCACCCAACCACTTCTCCTGCAAGAGTTTAAGGGGCCCTCTCACAGTGTGTGCAAACACCAGCTCTGCGGGACTAAAGCCGAGGGATTCTTGTACCACCTCGCGAGCGGCAAAGAGAAGGAGATGGACACCCTCGTCCCAGTCCCTGTCAAACTCAAGGCAGTAAGTGCGCAACATAGACTTTAATGTCCTATGAAAACGCTCGATGGCTCCCTGACTCTCTGGGTGATAAGCGCTCGAACACAAATGAGTGATGTTAAGCTCTTTCATAACTTGAGCAAAAACACGTGACATAAAATTACTTCCCTGGTCGGATTGGACAATTTTGGGAAGGCCGAACACAGAGAAGAACTTGACCAAGGCTTTAACAACAGCTGGAGCTGTAATAGAACGCAAAGGAATGGCCTCGGGAAAGCGAGTTGCTGTACACATTATAGTTAACAAGTACTTGTTACCACTCTTGGTGCGATGGAAAGGCCCAACACAGTCAATTTGCACACGCTCGAACGGCTCACCAATAACAGGGATTGGATAAAGTGGATATGGAGAGATGGCTTGAGTTTTAGCAATCTGGCAAACATGACAAGTTTTACAATGGTGACGCACGTCCCCTTTTAGCCCCGGCCAGAAAAAGTACCGCAAGATACGATCAAAAGTCAAGAGTGAGTGAGTGAGTGAGTGAGTCATGGCCACACGCAACACATCCATACATCCATTTTCTACTGCATTATCCTCCACATGAGGGTTGCGGGGATTCTGTGCAGTGTTTGAATTGTGTGGGAGCCAATGGGAGCTGAGCTCCCATAAAAAAAGGTTGGGCTCCCATGAAGGTAATCAAACAACTGTGGGGGTTGTTATAATATAACTAAAAACAAATGGCGTAGGTTTGTGTATGGACTGACGGGACACGTCCCCGCCAGTATTTGGAGAAAGCCAAATTGTTCCCACCAATATTAGAGACAGGAAAATGTGCGCAAATTCTGTGAGCGAGCGGATTTCATTGAACGTGTCACATCCGAGCAGAAAACGGTGGGAGTCAGACAAGACGAGAGGAGAGAGTCTTTAGGACCATACCTAAAGCACACAGGCAAATCTCTTTTGCCTTTCCCTTTCTCTCTGGCCTGCACTGCAAAATCCAAGACTTCACAAGACCTCCTGATTCTGAGGAATATGAGTCAGCAGACGTGATTTTGTTTTCTGCTAAAAGACGGTAGGTGGAATGGAGACTGCCCCCAATCTCACTCTCTCCCTGTTATATTAGTGTAAAAATTCTGCTTTAATTCTAAAACAATGCACTCCATTCCACATCTTTGTGACCCATGTAAACGTTACATATGAAAGTCATTTCAGCTCTGACTGGTCGGTGAGGAGCGTAGAGAAAGCATAATTTACTTCGACACAATGTTCAAAATATAATCCCATTTGTGAAACACCAGTACGAGAGTCGAAACAAAGAGAGAGAGAGGGGAAAAAAATCTATTTTAAGGCCATCTGCCTGTATCTGACCTACAATAAAACTGACTTTTTGGCTCCTCCTCCTTCGTATTAGAGCAGCGAGCCCCAGCAGAGGTCAGTTGTTCAGAGTTTGCCGCCGTGGGCCTGCAACGTGTATATACTAAAACATATGCAGCGCATTTCAATAATTCATAAAAGAGTGCCCCCTCAGCTATAACCCCTATAAAGGGCTTAAAAAAAGACGAGTGGGAAGCTGTTTCCATGTGCTATCACAGAGAGACTGGATAATTAAACCTCCTCCATACCATAAGAAGGAATTCACTCTTCATTTCCTTGTGGCAACAAGCCTCTTTATGTATTATTCAACAAATGGGAAAGCAGTCCAGCTCCCTCTGATGCGTGTTTGTGCATGTGTGTGTACTTGTATTTGTGCTCTAAAACACATTTTAGAGCATAGAGGTAGGAGCGCAGCTACTTCCACAGACGTTTCCCACAGCAGCGGACGGGGCGGAAACAGATGTGGTGCAGGTCAACGTAGTGCTGTCCGTGGTGCTGGATCCTCAAATGAGGATCAGCACCGTGATAAACATGGAAATGTTCTTCAGCAGAATAATTGAATTCAGTTGATTGTTATATAATTATGATGATATATAAAGTAAACTGTATGGGTCTTGGTTTGGCAGCTGAATAGCGCATGAGTGGACTCTCGTCCAAAAAATATTTCCTGAACTAGTCCTATTTTCCAGCATTGCCGATATAGTAGATGATTATAAATGAATACCACATCATCAATCTTGAAAGGGTTGGTCAAGGTGGTTGAATTTGAAGCATAAGCAGAGCTTAGACAATACTCATCTCTCCAACTCTCGATACTGCCACCATTTTTATTTATTTTTTTCAGGACAGTGTGCACATACAATAATCATTGTGTGTGTGTGTGCGTGCGTGTGTGCGTGCTTCTGTGTGTGTGTGTGTGTGTGTGAGAGAGTTCTCTCAGGGGTTATGAGGAGATAATTCTTCATTAAACTGGTTGTGAGCACATCAGCTGTAATGAGGGAGTCAATTAAGTGAAATACAGTGCATACACACATACACACACTATACTGTGAACATATAAGGAGAATCTTCATTGTCGGTTTATTATTGTTGGAATAAAAAAAAACACCCTCAGTCCAAGTTCTGTTCCATTTCTCAAGTACGTGAGTACGTCAAGTTCTTCTTCTTCTTTTTTGGAGTTGACAGACTGGACGCAGCTTTCGCGTTATTCTGCCCCCTACAGTCTGAAGACGTATCTGCGTTTAAGGGGTGTCCCATTTCTAAGTGACAAAATAAGATAAGGGTTGAGCTTGAGGGTTAAGATAGGAATTGGAATTGGCCCTTGGGAAAGCCATGTATCCCAGAATGCATCTTGGCGAACACAGCAGCAGAGAAAACAAATATAATCCTGAAATAAATATTTTTCTGTGTCCCGGAATGCAGTTTTAATATCATTTGAGGCTAGAAATTAGTCATTTAGAATACAAACGTACAAACATAACACGTGTATTAAGATATAACGCATTTATAGTTTGGCAGTGACGTTGTCGGAGGTGATCAGCTCAGTGAGCAGAGTTACCTCGGCCTGTCCTGATGGAATGATCCGCTGGCTCAGATGGCTCGTCATTAGATATTTGGCATCATATGTATATATATGTATGTATGTATGTATATATGTATGTATGTGTATATTATACACGTATTATATATATATATATATATATATATACTTATATATATATATATATGTGTGTGTATATATATATATATATGTAATATATAAATTGCTTGTAGGAAGACTGATGGGACCCGACCTCCATGCTAAATTTCAATAATTTCAAGAAATGTTTTCAAGAAAAAAACGTTTGTACTCAGGCCCTAAAAACTGTGCCTTGTCGAGATGGGATTTACAGCTCTTTGAAGGGAGCCGGATCTGCTTTGACAGTGAGATTTACGCTTTTTATATAATATGTGTGTGCAAATAAAGCTACCTTGACCTTGATGTTATTCACGCAGCACCAAAAAAAAAGCAGACAGATGCATACAGAGGAATGAAGGCAGTGTGATGGAGAACTTAAGGCCACATTATACTTCTTCGACTGCGTAATGCGTTATCCGACTGCATCACCACGCCGTCATACTTCTCCGTCATGGTGACGGATACGCACTGCAATTTCCCACCCGATCAGTAGGGGTCGCTGCGCAAGGTTGTTGTGCTTTTGGCTTACAGTGAGCAATGGCGTCCGAGAGAGAAAGAGAAAGAAAGAGTGTTGTTGTTGAAACAGTGGCCGTTTCTCACTTTTCTGTGTCACGGAACGCAGTTTTAAGATAATTTGAGGAGAGAAATTGGCCATTTAGAGTCTGAACATGTGCTGTGTGTATTAAGATATGACGTATTTATAGTTTGGCAGCGACGTTGTCGGTGGTGAACAGCTCCGCCTCTGTGGACGCTCAGTGCGCACTGTGAGCCGGCACAGAGCAGCTTCGCTCGGCCTGTCCTGAGGACCAATCGAAAAAATATTTTGTGCAGTCGGAGACGACGCAGAGGCTCCCTGACAGGCTCTGGTCGACGCAGAGGGCTCTGCGTAACCTACGGTCGATATATGTGGTTTGTTCGTGAACATCACATACTCTAGCCTGCAGTCCCGATTTGTTCGTCTCATTTCTACAGCTTTGTTTGTTTCTAGTTTCAATGTCTATGGCAAAGTTTGTGTTCAGGTTTTAGCTCCTGACTTTGGATTACTGGCTCCTCTGTGTTTGTACGTTCTTCCTAAGGGACTGTCATGAGTGAAGTGAATACGATACACTTTTTTCTTGTTTCGCCGTTTTGTTTCCCCATAGTTGCCCTGGCTTCAGGCGTCAGTAGACAGAAAAAAATCCCTTTTAACAGAAGAAAAAATATCTGACAACCAGACTCAAAGTGTTTATATAAAACTTTCAAATGACAGAAAAAGATATATTGTGAAAGTTCATTATGTCTTCTGATTCTGTATCTTCTTCCTAGGAATAGAGGATAATAGTTAGGAATAGAGGTTATGTACTCATTTGTGTGACTTCACTCCTGTAGGTGGACCTGTATCCAGACTTGGTACATCGTCTGTGCCCTCCATTTTGCATTTGATTGGACAGCCACAGGGGTGAAAGGAGGGGTTTGTGGGTGGCTCTCTTTTTGCTGTCAGACAACACAGCTTGTGGGTGAACCTTTAGATGGGGGCCTGGGAATAGACGGAATAACAGCAGCCACTGTGCCTTCACTTTGCGGATCAAAAAAAACTTGCCTGTTACAGTGAGCAAATCTTAGTAATTTGCTCTGTGCTCGATGGGCAAATGAGAAAGAGCAGTGTGTGATTATTTTTCCCTCCTCATTAGAGGTGAAAAAATACAAAGTGACTGACCTCAGCTGACACTGATGCAGCGCAGAGCAGTGAAGTTAGGACAGAACATACAACTGACCACAACTTTTTAAAAGGTGCAGTGTTTAAGGTTATTTTTTTACACCAATTCACTTCATACATGGTATACATGAAATTACTTTACTGTTCATTGGCCAGTTTATCTGCTGTTTTGAATCATAAAACTGTTACATTCATTTGTGGTAACCGGACTGGTGTAGTGGTTAGCTCTCTTGCCTTTGCAGCAGGAAGACCCGGGTTTCCAGCCTTCTCCGGCTTCCTCCCACAGTCTAAAAACATGCAATATGGGGATTAGGTAAATTGGACACTAAATTGACCGTGAATGTGAGAGTGAATGGTTGTTTGTCTCTATGTGCGTCCCTGCGATGGACTGGCGAACTGTCCAGGGTGTACCTCACCTATTACCCTATGTCAGCTGAGATTGGCACAGCGCCCCCCGCGATCCTCCTGTGAAGAATAAAGTGGTAGAAAATGGATGGATGGATTATAACAAGCCAACCATCATGGGCTGACGGTGTATAGGGACAATTTGGGTGACACCCTACCAACTAGGAGGTGAAAGATATTTTTTTTACCTAACCAATTCCAAAGATCCTTAGTACTAATATTCCTTTCAGTCTCTGCCAGCAAAAGTAATTATTATTATTGGGCGCCCTAAGCGAAGCTCAGTGTTGTTGATGTTTGTATAGCTCAGGGTTTAACTGCAGTTTTAAACTTCACGCAAATCGGACAATCGGACTGTTTTGTTTAAGAAAGTATTGTAAGATGCATTTAGCAACACATCTTAATATCCAATTCTGCACTTTCCTTTACACTTAATGAATAATTTGACTGCACTATCTTGTCATATGTTTGTATGTATCTGGTAGAGGTTGTGAAAGCTCTTGATCCTCTTGATGCTTTAGTCAGTATTAAATACTTAATATGCTGCCCCTGTCTTTATATGGTTGCTTGACACATCTTTACATCATACAACATTAGATTCATGTAAATATTTTTTGTTTATGAAGTTGCCATCTAGTTGACACAAGACGGGTCACCTTAATCATTATTAGTACCAAAAGGTATTATCACTAATGGAAAAGCAAAAACCATTAAAAAAAAATTGAGTTTGCATGACTTAAGTTAATCACTTAAGTGATTTATTGTCAAGTTTTTTAGACCATAAAATGAAGATGCATCATGACAAAAATTGTTAATTAAAAATGTAAAAATTAATTCATGTTTGTTTGATATGTATGAAAAGGATAAAAATAAATAATAATTAATTATACAATTTTTATAGCTTCATTTTCTATGAACATATTTTTGTGCTCAAGGGACATTGCTGGTTAGTCAAAAATTTGGCAGGTTTTCCGGGCATATACTGCCTAATAGAGCAGCGTCCCTTGAAGCTGACCAACACAAACTTATCTGGGGTATTTTTTTTAAATGTCTGACTCATATAGGCAGAGTGAGGTTTTCTGATGTATGGCCTCGGTGGCCAGTGGCTTATGTTTGTGTGGTGATGATGAGTGTTCTACAGAAGTCCTTTACTCTGTCACTCCATCTTCATCCAACCGCTCAGACATGTGTTGCTCTGTCTGAGACACGTTTGACTGACTCCTACTAAAGAGATAGCATTATGACCTGTTTGCATGACATTTCCACATTCAAGAGTTCTGAGGACAAGTAAATGAACATGTATGTATCTAACAGGGACTGACAGTTCACACACCCCATTGAACTACATAGTCATCAAAAATCTTGCACATCCACACTGTAAGAATTACGGTGACACAAACAAAGTCGTCTGCGAGCTAAATGATGCAATAGAAACTGCACGGTTCAGTGTGACTAAGCAGAGATGATGAAATGAAGAAGAGGTGTGTAAAAGATGTGAAGGATAACACGTCAGTGTACGTCTTTGGGACAGGACGTATGGATCGGAGACGTGAAGATCAGGGCAGAGAAAGAAACAGATAGAGCAGATGTGGAGATAGAGAGGCGGAGTTGTGAGGTGAGACAGCAGAGCTTGCATGGACGATGGAGAGGACTGGGTTTTTTTCTGTTATCCTGTGGAGAGGTGAAGTGACTGCAAGTGGAGATGCAGAACTGAGTGGGAAAAGCAGGTGTGAGCTAATGACATCCCATTCAAATATGCCTGCACACACACACACTCACACACACGTTTGAACAGCATTCTTTGTGAGGACATTCATGGATATAATATATAACGATATATCCTAGCCCCTTACAATTATCTTAACTATCACAAATGATTCCTGTAGATTTGACTCCATCCACATTTACATTACATGTCATTTAGCAGACACTTTTATCCAAAGCGACTTACGATTGAGTACAACCAGCCAGGGGTGGAGTTGAACTTGTGTCCATGATGTCTCTGCACACAGGAGTACCAGTCTTAACCACTGAGCTACTTCCACCCACAGTCCAAACAAAGTGTTATCCCCTAACCTTAACCTACATCTATAATTCAAATCCTAAACCAATTCCGAAAATTCAGAAATTAGGCTCTGTCTCATGAGGACTATAGGTTTTGCTCTACATGAGGATTATTGGTCCTGACAAAGGTCCTATAAAAATAACAGATACAAGTACACACACACACACACTGACAAAGCATCACTGTTGAATCTCAGGCAGGGTCTGGATACAGACTCAGGCATCGGATGAGATGTATAGTAGTCACTCTGTAGGCTCTGATCACCGTGTGGTCGCTACAAGGCTGCGCCTGAGCTTGAGGGTCCCTAAGAGCGCCCCAAGGACCCGGCCCAACTGAGAGGCCTTTGCAGGAAGCCCTGAACTCCAGGCCAACTACACAGCGGAGGTGAGAGCACGCCTACATCTGCTAGGCGAGGAGGGGGAGCCAAAACCTACCAGCGGTTCCTCTTTGCTAATGAAGAGGCGACCAGGATATGGGTACCAACAAAGAGGAGACTCAGAGCCTCACCTACATCTGGACACCCAGAAGTTGTCCGAACACGGGCACAGGTGACAGAGGCACGCAGGAACCACGAGAGAGAGGGGACCGCAGAGAGTCGGGAGGAGCTGAACAGCGCCAAACAACAGCTGTTCAACACCTACCACAGGATCAAAGGGGACCCACACCTGAGGGACAACCAAAATGGTTTCAGAAAGGGAAGGACCACTGTAGGCCAGATCCTGGCCTTAAGGAGAATCATTGAGGAGGTGAAGAAAAACAACTTGACAGCAGTGCTGTGTTTCATTGACTTCAAAAAGGCATTTGATTCAATAGACAGAGGCATGATGCTGGCATAGAGGCCACGTACAAGCACACAAGAGCCAAGGTGGTAACCCCAGATGGCATCAGCGAGGAGTTCAGAATCCTGGCAGGGGTGCAGCAGGGAGACACTCTTTCCCCCTTCCTCTTTATCATAGCTCTTGACTATGCACTCAGGAAAGCCATCAATGGGCGGGAGCAGGAACTTGGCTTCACAATCGCACCTGCGTGGAGCAGGCACAGGAACATCTGAACAGAGTGGAGATGGAAGGTGCTAAGGTTGGCCTCCGACTAAACGCGAAGAAGACAGAGGTAATCACCTATAACATCCACATGGACCATCAGCCGATTACAACATCAGATGGCAACGCTCTGCGAGAGGTCAATGACTTCAAATACTTGGGTTCCTGGGCGAGCTCCACAGAACAGGACCTTAAGATCAGGAAGGCACTAGCGTGGAGAGCCCTGAACAGAATGTCAAGAGGCCATTACTCACAGAAGGACGACAACACACTTTGTTGTTGTTGTTCTCCTCTGTGTCCTCTGTCAAACATCTTTCTTTGTCTTCTTTGTAGATCTTCCAGTTTAGAACATGCTGTGTTGTAGGTGTTTGACCTTATCACAGACATGTGGGTAACTGAATGAACTGAAATTTAAGGGGATATTGGTCAAATATAATGATCAACAGCGACTTCTAAAACAGTTAATGCAATCCCAACATAAAACCCTTTACGGCGCTAAAGGTCCAGGAAATGCAGAACAAATGACAAGCGCTTCAAATTACAATGTGAGGACACTCCATGTCAGGCCACACGGTTGGTGTAGTGGTTAATATGGTGGCCCTGAGTGCAAAACACAAACCACAAACGCAAAAAAAACCCACAAATATAAATCACAAATACAAACGCACAAGCAGAAAACACAAAAACATTAACTCAAAACAGAAAAGGCAGGTATCCGCGATTGACCATGGTTGTCACTCATTGGACGGACGCACAGTCCGTGTTTTGAACAGGAAGGAAAGTCACCAGCTGCCTATCCACCCTGCTATCATGGATGTCTGCTATCCACCAAAAGGGGTTATGTTATACATCCATAAGTGTATTCTTGGTGAATGTTATTTTGCATAACGTGTTGTAGTACTTCCAGTTCAGGGTCACTTAGGGCTGGGCGATATATCGATATTTACGATATAACGATATATTTTTTAAATGCGATATGGAATTAGACCCTATCGCGTATATCGATATAGTTCAAATTAGCGCTGTGATCCTTGCTCCAGACAAGTTGCTGACCGGAGCTCTCTGCACTGCTCCTCTTGCCCAGCCCCTCTTTCATGCACAGAGAGGGAAGGGCCAGGTACAGACACTCCGCTTCACATGGAGAAAGCAGCAACGTCTGCGGAGCGTGCGGAGGAGAGCGTCTGGGTTAGTTAAAGAAAAAGCAGTGGCTCAATCATTTCTAGATGGTTTGGATACAAATCATCAGATGAGCAACAAAACCACGCTATAACAAACGTGCTTATGGCACTCCCTACATAAATTTTATGTAGGGAGTGCCATAAGCACGTTGCAGAGTGTGTGAAACTGCGCGCTGCAGAAGCCACAGGCGCAAGCCGTCCACGACCCGACAAAACTCCAGACAAGTGGCGTGCAATAACAAAAGTGGTGTCCTTTCACATGGCCAAAGAAACGTTAATGAAAAGCTAATGAAAACGATGGACCCGAGATATGCGCTTCCCAGTCGCACCTATTGTGCACGAGAAGCACTGCCGCAAATGTGACGTCAGACAGTCTTGCAAACCGGCTTGCTAACGTCACCCATTTAGCGTCGACCAGCGGTATGTGGTGAAGCAGCACATGTGACAGCACTACTGTTTATCAAAGTAAAATAAAAGAGGGGGAAATGTTTATTGAGTTGCTGCTCTGTTTCTAGTGCAACTGGTTGATACTTTTCAGATAAGTTAACAAAAACGAAAAGGTAATCTGAAGCTTATGTTTAAAAATGTTTTTCTTAAAATGAGCACTTTATTTTGTTGTCTCTATATATAAATGCTGCCCTTACTAGGGTTTGTCATATGTTGTTCTTTTATAAGAGAAGAAAATCTGTAATTTGATTTTCAAAAGCCATTTATAGTTGTCAAACTAAAACATTTTGATATTGTACTTTTTTCTCATATACACATATTTATTTCAGAAAAAGATTGGCCTATTTTATAGGCTATTTTTATTTAAGATATTTTTTTTATTTAAATGTGCACCTTATGGAGCTTTGATTTTATAAAAGGCACTCCTGTTGCACAGTGTTTATGTTTTCATTTTATTATTATGAGTAGTTTTCAATAAAACTACTCATATTTGGCTTTGACTTTGACTGAACATTTCATTTCACAGCTCTCACTTTGCGGAAGAAATATCGAGATATATATCGTATATCGTTATTCAACCAAAATATATCGAGATATGACTTTTTGTCCATATCGCCCAGCCCTAGGGTCACTGTTGTATATGGAGCTGTTTTCGGTCAAGGAGCTACTGAAGAGGACGGTAACCGATGTCTGTCACATATGCAGGCTGACATCTAAAACTCCTGCCACCAAAATAGATAAGAGGTTTAAGCTACATGCTTCCTCATACATATGCTCTTCCGTCTCTCCCCAGAGATAGGTGCACGAGAAGCACTGCCGCAAATGTGACGTCAGACAGTCTTGCAAACCGGCTTGCTAACGTCACCCATTTAGCGTCGACCAGCGGTATGTGGTGAAGCAGCACATGTGACAGCACTACTGTTTATCAAAGTAAAATAAAAGAGGGGGAAATGTTTATTGAGTTGCTGCTCTGTTTCTAGTGCAACTGGTTGATACTTTTCAGATAAGTTAACAAAAACGAAAAGGTAATCTGAAGCTTATGTTTAAAAATGTTTTTCTTAAAATGAGCACTTTATTTTGTTGTCTCTATATATAAATGCTGCCCTTACTAGGGTTTGTCATATGTTGTTCTTTTATAAGAGAAGAAAATCTGTAATTTGATTTTCAAAAGCCATTTATAGTTGTCAAACTAAAACATTTTGATATTGTACTTTTTTCTCATATACACATATTTATTTCAGAAAAAGATTGGCCTATTTTATAGGCTATTTTTATTTAAGATATTTTTTTTATTTAAATGTGCACCTTATGGAGCTTTGATTTTATAAAAGGCACTCCTGTTGCACAGTGTTTATGTTTTCATTTTATTATTATGAGTAGTTTTCAATAAAACTACTCATATTTGGCTTTGACTTTGACTGAACATTTCATTTCACAGCTCTCACTTTGCGGAAGAAATATCGAGATATATATCGTATATCGTTATTCAACCAAAATATATCGAGATATGACTTTTTGTCCATATCGCCCAGCCCTAGGGTCACTGTTGTATATGGAGCTGTTTTCGGTCAAGGAGCTACTGAAGAGGACGGTAACCGATGTCTGTCACATATGCAGGCTGACATCTAAAACTCCTGCCACCAAAATAGATAAGAGGTTTAAGCTACATGCTTCCTCATACATATGCTCTTCCGTCTCTCCCCAGAGATAGGTGCACGATCACGGCTTGTTCAAAGTCCGACCCATCGCTCTTGACTACTGCGGTCTCATTTACGGACCATCAACAAATTTACCATTTAAATACCAATATTTAAATAATATACTTATATATATATATATATGTGTGAGTGTATATATGTGTATATGTATGTATATATATACATATATATATATGTGTGTGTGTGTGTGTGTGTTGCTGACTTCATGTTGAGTTAAGGCCATGGTTACGGTCTACTTTTTTGTCCGTCTTGGTCTATAACATCTTCCCACCAAAATTCGGCAAAATGTGGAGGGTTGCCGTGGCTACGCAGTTTTGAATCCTCAAAACCTTTTGAATCCTCAAAACCTTTTGATAACTTCTCACCTTTGATGTGTCTAGTACAAATTTGCGCGTTTTTTATGTCGGTACAACAAACGTGCTCGGACAAGTTCGCTCATTCATGTATGGTGCGAATCACCAAAATGGATGGCAAAATCCAAAATGGCCAATTTCTTACTTAGTTAGGCCATGGTTACGGTCAACTTTTTTGTTCTTCATTGCAGTTTCGGGAAATTCGATGGAACTCAATGTTGCCTTTGTTTTCACCTTAAGGGGCGCTACAGAGCCGTTGAGCAACACATGGGTCCGGGAACTATGCCAATATCGCATTTTCGCCACACCTGACCAAAGTAGGATTGGACCATATATCGATATAAAAAATATATTTATATATTTTCAAATGGGATATGGAATTAGACCATATCGCATATATCTCTGTTTCATATTTTTTATTAATGCGTATACAAGACATATCGCATATATCTATATAGTTCCTTACAGAGCTTTGATTTAAAAAAAGGTACTCCTGTTGTTATACAGTTTACGTTTTATTATTTGAACAGCTGATGATTTATTCATGAACCAGGGGCCTCATGTACAAAGACTTGCGTGGATTTCCTACTAAATCTTGGCGTACGCCAAAACCCAGAAACGGTCGTACGCACAAATAAATTCAGATGTATCAAAGTGTGCGTACGCATGGATCCAAGCACGTTCCCTTTGTACATCCCAAATCAACGTGGAATTGAGCGCACAGGCAGAGGTGCCAAACTCCTCCCTGTCCACGCCCCATTTACATATGCAAATCAATTTAAATAGGCCCTGCGATTCACCTCTTTGATCAAATAACGCACTGAACAAAGAAAAGTAAAGGAATTTCACACAGTCTGTGCAAGAGATTCAAGATTGAATGAAAAAAGTGAATGAAAACGCGCAGGGAGATTTTGTTTGACACCCTGTCAACAGGTATAAATATGACAAAAAAGACGTGAGTGGGAGTGTATGTGAGTCTGTGGGATCAGAGCAGCACACACACACACACGCATGCATGCACACACACACACACACACACACAATACACTCACAATACACATCGCTCGTGCGTAAAGATGGCAGGACATTAAACACTTTGACTCGTGTTTAATTTTCTTTTTTTTATTTCTCACAATTAAAGAATGCAGAAGTGCGCCGCGGCTGACATATGCAACTTTTCGCCCGCTTTTACTGACATGAATACTGAACACAGAGAGACAATCAGGGGCTTGTTAGAAAGCTCTGTAGCTCTAATTTTACCAGCAGAAAAAAGCAAAGTAAACCAAAAACATGATATGTGAATGCGCACATGCCCAAATGTGCATGGCGCTGGTTTTCATCATACGGGACAATTAAAATAATAAACTATTTACTCACCCAGAAGCCACCCATCGCGCACTGTTCCAGCCTCCAGCCTGTTCAATTTGCGCATCACATATGATTTGAACATTGATGGAATGAAAATGTTTCCTATTAATGTAAACAAATTCTGTGACGGCGCTTTTATAGAGATGTGTGTGCAGTCAATAGCTCCGATTACATTAGGGAAACCGGCTCTCGCTGAAAATTGAGCGTGGAAAAGGACGTACGCCACGTTTTTGTGTGTACGCAACCTTCGTACATGAGGCCCCAGGTGAAGAAACCTGTGTTTATTATTTATTGACTTATTTTCCAACTGTTCACTGAAAAAGCCGGTTTCAATAAAACTACTTGTGGCATGTCATGTTTGGCTTTGACTTTGACTGAATTTCATTTCACAGCTCTCACTTTGCAGAAGAAATATTGAGATATATATCGTACATCGATATTCAGCCTAAATATATCTGGATATGACTTTTGGTCCATATCGCCCAGCCCTTCTGCAAAGCCACGGATATAATAATAATCTGATGGACTATCAGAGGGCTGTACGAGAAGCAAAGTCTCAGTACCTCTCTAATATTATTTCTGCCAGCAGTCATTGTCCCAAGGTGTTATTCGACACAATCAATGCTGCTGTTAATCCACGCATTTCTGCTGTGACTGATGTCTCAATTGCCGCCTGTGAAAATTTTCTCTGTTCCTTTGTTGACAAAGTTGATTCTGTCAGAAAAAACACCAGTATAGGTGTCTCCACGAGTTTTAACAAGGATTTGCTTGCCTCCCCAACCCATTCTGCTGTGTTAGACCAGTTTGAAGTGGTTTCTCTCTCCTCTCTCGGTAATGTAGTGAAATTTTTGAAACCTACGAATTGCCCATTGGATATTGTCCCTGCCAAAGTACTGCAAATGGCTTTTAACACTGTGGGGCCCAGTCTACTGATTTTTATCAACTCCTGCCTTAGATTAGGAACTGTCCCAGTTGCTTTTAAACATGCTGTGGTCAGGCCTCTTCTTAAAAAGCCTAATCTTGACCCCTCAGTTTTATCTAATTTTAGACCTGTTTCCCATTTGCCCTTTCTCTCCAAGGTTTTAGAAAAAGTTGTTTTTATACAATTACAGTCCTTTTTGGAAGACAACGCTATTCTGGAGAAATTTCAATCTGGTTTTAGGTCTCGTCACAGTACTGAGTCTGCACTGTTAAAAGTGCACAATGATATTGCGCTGTCTGTGGATGCCAAGAGCCCTGTTGTCTTAGTGCTACTTGATCTCACAGCAGCCTTTGACACGGTGGACCACTCAGTCCTCCTGTCACGTTTAAATAATTACGTTGGCATCCACGGCACTGCACTAAGGTGGTTCACATCGTACCTGTCCTGCAGGACCTTCTCTGTTATGGTTGGTGATCTGTCTTCTTCCAGTGCTCCTCTCTCCTGTGGAGTCCCACAAGGTTCTATTCTTGGCCCCATACTCTTTTCATTATATATGTTGCCACTTGGGTCAATTATAGCCAGGCACAACCTATCTTTTCATTGCTATGCAGATGATCTACAAATCTACCTGCCAGTGAAGCCTAACAGCAACAGCGCACAATCCTCCTTGTCTAGCTGTCTTGCTGACATTAAGCAGTGGTTGGCCCAAAACTTTCTTAATTTAAACAACGAGAAAACGGAATGTATTGTGTTCGGGGATACTGTGATGGATGGCTTTGGCTCCTTGTCCTCAAAACTCAGTCCGAACATCAGGAATCTGGGAGTGACCTTTGACAGTCATCTGAGGTTTGATAAACAAATTAGTAATGTTGTCAGGACTAGTTTTTTCCAGTTGCGTCTGCTGGCCAAAGTTAAAGCGTTTTTAAGCCGTCACGACCTTGAGAAAGCCATACATGCGCTAATCAGTTCTAGATTAGACTACTGCAATGCACTGTATATTGGCATTTCCCAGACTTCTCTCAGTCGCCTTCAACTTGTTCAAAACGCTGCTGCCCGTCTTTTAACCAACACTAATAGAAGAGAGCACATCACCCCTGTTCTACACTCTCTCCATTGGCTTCCAGTCTCTTTTAGAATCGATTTTAAACTTTTAATGTTTGCCTTTAAAGCTCTTCATGATCTTGCCCCATCTTATTTATCTGAGCTTTTAACTGTTCGTGATCCAGGTAGAGCTCTGAGGTCAAACAACCAAATGTTGCTGGAAGTGCCCAGGTCAAAATATAAACACTGGGGTGATCGAGCCTTTGCTGTTGCTGCTCCCAGGCTCTGGAACAAACTCCCTGTTGAGATGCGTCTTATCTCTGACCTGGGCCTCTTCAAATCACGGCTAAAAACCTATTTATTTAGGATGGCTTTTAATACCGAGTAGTATGGTGACACTTTTTATCTTTTGTCTTCTTATCTTTTATCTGATTCTATCTTATTTTATTTTGCACTATTTTATTGTTTTTATTGTTTTTAATTACTTTTATGTGTTTCCTCTTTATTTATTTATTTCTTGTAAAGCACTTTGGATCACCGAAAGGATTGTTGTAAAGGGCTGTATAAATAAAGTACATTTACATTTACATTTATAACAATAGGTTCCTCAGGAGCCATTTCAGCGACTGCCATTCGTGGCTCTGCCCCTAATTGTCACAGTAAAAATATGTAAATCATGTTTGCTGTAAGACCTAAGCTCTGTCGCCACACCATAAAACATAATCCTGTTTAATTTGACTCTAAATGGGATCATCATTTACTAAATGGACACTATATATGATATACTATACTTTGTGCTATATCAATGACAAACTGGAGCTAATGATTGAGAGAAATAAACCTTTCAAAAAAATGTTAAGACTCAAGACAGAACGTTGTGGTCATCTTCTCACAGTCACTCCTTGGTGACACTGTCAATATATAAAGACAATTATTTATGAAAAATTATTTTGGTTAGTAGTGGAAAAGCCATAATTCTCAGATGGCTGCAAGCTGACCATCCAATTGGTGAAATTGTAAATGAAATATACTTTCATTCTAAGGCTTGAACTAGAAATGTTTACAGTATAGGTATGGGAGAGTAAGTATAGGAAAAAAGTATTATGTGCACTGTTGAAGATAAAAACAGCAGAGCAGCTTCTGAATCAAAACATCCAAAGACACATTGATCAGTGTATGGTGTGCAGTGGTGGAGGAAATACTGAATATCAGTACTTAAGTAAAAGTACAAATAACCAGAGAAATAAGAACCAACATGACAACCCTACTTAAGTAAAAGTAAAAAGTACCTGATTTTAAATGTAATTTAAGTATTACAAGTAAAAGTACTTGCATAATGATTAATTCTCTTAATGTCTATATTCAAAAAAAAAAGGCATTTTAGACCAATTCTGGTCATCTGTCAGGGTAATCTTCAGAGTTAAATATCAATAGCAAAAAAACAAAGAAGTCTGGTTATACATATTTAAACGATTTATTTACCTGCAACAACAACACTGTTGGCTGTTTAGCCCAATTTATACTCCTGCGTAAAGTGCTCTGCGTAGGCTACGCAGAGTTCTCTGCGTCGACGCAGAACCTGTCGAAGAGCCTCTGCGTCGTCTCCGGGTGCACGGAATATTTTTTAAGTGTCCGTTACTCCGTCAAGGGACAACGGAGACGGCAAGAGCTGCGATTGGTCCTCAGGACAGGCCGAGCGAAGCTGCTCTGTGCCTGCTAACAGTGAGCAGCGAGCGTCTACAGAGGGCGGAGCTGAACACCGCCGACTTCGTCGCTGCCGAACTATAAATACGTCATATCTTAACACACACAGCACATGTTTAGACTCTAAATGGCCAATTTCTCGCCTCAAATTATCTTAAAACTGCGTTCGGGGACACAGAAAAGTGACAAACGGCCGCTGTTTCAACAACAACAGTCTTTCTCCCTCGGACGCCATTGCTCACTGTAGCCAAAAGCACAACAACCTTGCGCAGCGACCCCTAGTGATCGGGCGGGAAATTGCAGCGCCTATCCGTCACCACGACGCAGAAGTATAAACGCTCGAGTGGTCTACGTGGTGACGCAGACGGATAACCCATTACGCAGTCGGAGAAGTATAATGTGGCCTTTAGTTACCATATGTTACCACTGATACCATACGTTTGAGGCTGTGAACATTTTTGATTCAGTGCATGAGTTTTAATTGACAGGAACATGTATTCGTTGTGTGCTGCTGCCAGGAAGACGTTTTGAAGGGGGAAAAACTTATCAGAAAATGTAATGAAATGTATTGTAGAAATGTAGCGGAGTAGAAACTATAGATAATTGCTAATGACGATACGCTTCCTGGTTTTTAAATTATGCGTTCAGGTCCAGGCGAGCACGACGAGGGATAAAAAACACAAAGTATTTGTACTTCTTTGCATTCCACCACTGATGGTGTGTTTATGTATTTGTATTTTTTCCTTTTTAACATACTGCAGATTCAGAGTATCCAAGAGGTGTGACCAACATAGGACATAGGTTAAAATGCCTCTGTACACAATTGAATAGATCTTCAAGACTTGGAACTTGGATTGAAACTGTAGTGTTACATTTCTGACACATACACACAAGAAACCTGTGACTATCAATAATTCATGCTTCTGTGTGTGTGTGTGTGTGTGTGTGTGTGTGTGTGTGTGTGTGTGTGTGTGTGTGTGTGTGTGTGTGTGTGTGTGTGTGTGTGTGTGTGTGTGTGTGTGTGTGTGTGTGTGTGTGTTGTTTTGTAGTTGCGTCCAGGTGAAGCCTTCACTGTGTATCACACCAGTCCTACACTGTCCAGCCTGTCCAAACCTGTGGTGCTGTGGACTCAGCAGGACGTCTGCAAGTGGCTTAAGAAACACTGTCCTCACAACTACCTAACTTATGTAGAGGCCTTCTCTCATCACGCCATCACAGGTACGAACTGATCACACACAAACATCATCACGCTGAAACTATACACCGATATGTATCAGCAGCTATTGTCTTTAACGCTTCATAAGGGAAGAAAAATACTGAATACTTAAGACTACCTGAAATAACATAGCTGATTTGACCATATTTACAATAAAATAGGCTTAGTTGACGGTACTTTACTTCAAAATTGGTGAACAAAATGAAAAATTAATCAATGTGCCCTGTTTGATTTTTAATGTAAAAACAAGCAATATGATATGCAATATGTGAAAATGCTATAGTGTGATGTGCAGTAGATCAACTGCTCTTGGAAAACAGGGAAAGCAAAAACTAATAACTGCCCTCCTTGTCATCCACACTTTGCAATGGCTAGTTCAAACCGACGACCTTTGTCTGACCATGACCAGACTTCTGGGGGCGCTATAGAGTCCTGGAGCTACCAATGGGTTTGTGCCCTATGCCACTATCCCATTTTTTGCAGACCTGACCTCCATGCTAAATTTCAAGAGTTTTTATGCATGTTAACCCCTCAAAAAATTAGCACAACTTCGGAGAAAAATAATCATCTCAACAGGAACAGGTTCTGTTAAATTTAATAAAAAAGAATTAGTCACTACTTAAATACTTAATCTAATTTCACAGATGAGTGTGTGAAGTACAGTACTGTGCAGAAGTCTTAGGCTACGTTTACACTCGCTGGATATTTTTATAAAAGGATATTTTCTTACTTCCGTTTTCCAAAATAACTTTGTGCACACATCATTGTTTTCAAAAAGGTTTCCGTTTATATTAACCTGCATAATATGCTGTCCAGAGCCATCATAACTACGCCAAGCCTGTAGGCGGCAGTGTAGGAAGAGGAAAGCCATAAAAGCAAATCAGTATCCTCAGCGACAACAACAACAACGACTGACCTCTCACCCTCGATGTATGCACGTAACTATTCAGGTGACAGAGTGACAGCAGCGATGATCGCAACATCCTAAAATTGTCACACCACTCCTCCGGGAGAATAACCTCATTCTCAAAGTTCTCCCACCAGACAGCAGTCCGCACAGGTCGGACCCAAAACCGGCGACGGTGACACGGTCTGGCTCATGACAGAAGAAGTTCTGAAATTGCTGACCTCGGAGCCCTAATACGTCTCTGCTCCTCTATGTAATATAGGGGCTGGATTTGCAATTGCAAAAATGTAAAATGATCATAACCAAATGTAAAAATGGTTGCATTTTTGGGGCTTAGATTGCCTAAAACTCTGTTTTATCAGTTTTTCTCTGTTTACATACAAACGCTAAAACGGAGTTTTATATCTCCACTTTTGCCGGAGTATTTTGAAAGAATCATTTTCAGAGGCAAAATCGCCATTTCTGTGTAAACGAAAGGCACAAACGCAGGGGAAAGTCACCGTTTTTAAAAATACCCATGCGAACGTAAACGTAGCCTTAGGCAACCATTATATCTGTTGTTTTAGCAATGCTATAACGACAATAGAGGATAATTATTTATATTTCACTTTACTGGAACACATCCAGAAAATATGTATGCAGTTTTTTGTTATTTAAAAAAAATACAGGTGTATTTAGCATGATCTACCCTTACACTTGAAAAATAACACAGCTCTGTTAATACTGGAGTGGAACCTTAAATAATGTTACTGGTAAATCCTGTGTTTGTCCTGCTATTTCATTTAAAGAAACATCTGCTGTAAAAAGTGTCTATTACACCAGAGACAGGCTTGAGCATCACATACACATGTTGCATGAGTTAAACTCATTGACAGCTCACTAATATATAAGACCAGCTTTAAGTTGGTTTTAAGCTTTAAGCTTTGACAATGATCAGGGAATTTGACAGATGGAAAAAACAACTGTTAGTGCCTGAAACTTTTGCATAGTACTGTATATGTGAGGAAGAGGAGGATAATGAGAGAGCAAATTATCTTATTGGGAATAAATCTGCCTCCTGACTTTGCTCGACCTGTTTACACCACTATGGTTTATCCTTGGAGATAATTGTGTTACTTCAAGAGCTCAATATTTTCTCACGCAGTAACTTGGTATAAAAAGTTTGAGAACCACTGTATTAGAGTCGTCATTATGTGAATTAAGTTGTGAAAACAATTGCTTTTCCTGTCACTAATTTGTGTCTTTGTGTCGCATGTAAAACAACGTTGCGGCAGATTCGTGCAGCTGTGGTATGATGACTCCATCCGAATGATGCCTGATAACAAACCAAGTAGAGTTGATTCAAGTCGAGTCGAGTCATGCTCGAACTGTACCCTGGAAAACCACCATGAGTATGATGAATAATCTAAGACCAGTTACTTCTGCAGTGGCAAAGCCGCTGGCAGAGGCAAAGCAACTGGAGCTATGATTTCCGCTTTAACGGAATCACCGACCGAATCGCGCAATTGGCCAATAAAAACAGAATCTACTGTTAAATTCGGAATATTGCGGAAATTGACATTATGTGACTGAAATGCTCTCATCGTGAGTTGAAGGTGAAGTTTGTCTGGAGAAACGTTTCTGGGGACCGCTCATTCGTGGAACCACCTGTGCAACTTCTCACAAACACTCACCCGCCCGTAGAGCTAGGACGACTAGTCAACATCGCCGATGTAGTCCACTTCAAAAATGTGTCGACATGAATATTTTGCACCGACGCGTTGCCCTTGCTCTTTTTTTCTGTTGAAGCCCCGTTCCAAACAACCTACTTGATGAACTCTCACTCCAGTCCAGTGGTGGCGGTAAATATAGGGCCCTATGATTTCCGTGTTAACGGAATCGCGGACGGAATCGCGGAATTGGCCAATAAAAACGGAATCTAATGTTAAACGCGGAATATCGCGGAAATTGACATAATTTGACTGAAATGCTGTCATCGTGAGGAGAAGGAACGTTTGTCTGGAGAAATGTTCCGGGGAACGCTCATTCGTGGCACCACCCGTGCATCTCCTCACAAACACTCACCCGGCCAGGGTCTCCCCCAGTGCGTGTTGCTTGTTTATTTACTTTATATACACTTTTTTTTCTAAACCGCGGAACAAGCGCGATGCGCTCGCATGTAACCGGCGAGCGTCCCCTTGTCCAGGTGCCGATTGAAACTCAAGTCACACCATCAAATACGCGATTATTACGGTTATATTTTTATTGTCAATAAAGATGTTATATTTAGGAATGCGCCGATAATTCGGCGGCCGAAACACGGCGAGTAAACTGTGGAACATCGCCTGTTAAATGCTGGAAAGTCTCTGCAAAAGTGAAACTTATGAACTCCCCGCGACTTTCACTTCACACCAGAGAACATTCTCTCTCTTTGAACAGTTAACTAAAGACATCGGCTCATCTGATGCATCTGTTATTCCCTTAATTGCAGAGTTGTAGGGGTAATATTGCGTGTTGAGAAACGATCCAGACGGATACGGAGAAGCGCACGGCGCAGGAGAGGGAGAACAGTACAGCGCAGGGGCGGTGCGCAGAAATCCGTCTGCACCAGGGGGCACTACCACATTTTTATTTATGTTAATTATTTTACTTTTTAATGTGACCAGCATTGCATGGCTTGTTTTAAGATTCACTGGCATTTACTTAATTAGGATTTAACTTAAGTCAAAACAATTGAACAATTGAGAAGTCAGTGGATTCAAGAAGAAAGTTGCATTTCAGTGGACATTTTTTTCACTGACACAAAAAGCACACATTCTATGGTGGTAAAGTAAGTATAAAAGGTAAAAAAAAAACAGAATAAAAAAAATAAAACGGAAAAAACGGAATTCTAAAAAATTAAAACGGAAAAAACAGAATTTGGAAAAAAATAAAACGGAATTTGGAAAAAAATAAAACGGATTTCATAGGGCCCTATAAATATGCACCAGAACACTAGTTGCTAATCGTGGAGACGCCTGAGTTTAAGACAGAAAAAAAGAATTCATAACAATAGCAGCGGCAAGCTGTAGCGGGAGCACCGAGGAACAAACGGCAAAAAAACATGTCTACGGTCTTCAAAAGTGTGGGAATTGTTTACCCTTAACTCTTCTAACAATGTGGTTGTTTGCAGACTATGCATACTTTACTCTGGCGTACCACAGCAGTACATCAGCAATGCACAATCATTTGAAACGAAAACACCCTGAGCGCTGTTTCAGGATGGCAGCAAAACACTGTACGTTCTGTTGTTTTTTCCCCTTCCCCGACCTGGAATGTTTGTTTATCAAGCAGTCGCAGTAGTAAACCAAAGTTAGTTTAGTTGTTGTCCAGTTATTGATTCCGTTCAATAGAGAGTCAGACAGACAGGCGCGCACACACAGACAGAGAGGGAGGAGTAGAAGGGAGTACACAATAAGAAATCAAAGTACGAAACTGTACCTAAAAAGGTACAAATGCTTTGTCGCTCCAGTTGTACAGAAAGGAGAAAGGTACAGTGCTTGTACCCTGATTGGGTACAACTGGAGTGACAGCAAAAGGTACAGTCTTGTATTTTGATGTCTTAGTGTGTAGAGTATTTTTATTTTTGGTGTTTCTCCTGGGTGACTTATTTATTTTAGCTTATCTGTTACATGCTACATCTGCCATTAGAATGCCTTATTTTTCAGTTTGCACAATTTAAGTGCCGTGTTTGCACAGTGTAATTGCACAAAAAGTGCCATGTTAAAGAAATGTTAAATGTTAATATTTTAACAACAAATGTTTTGATATCCATATTATGTGAAAAGTTACATTGATGAAGTAATGTGAAATAATCGGTAACTGAAAAAATAATCGTTAGATTAATCGTTAAATTAGTCGTCATATTAGTCGACTAATCTAAAAACTAATAGCTAGATTAATCGTTTGAAAAATAACTGTTTTGGACAGCTCTACCCGCCCCATCCCAAACCAAGGTAAACAACATGTCGAAGCAGCCACCTGAAACACCAACTAAGTCTGTGAAAAAACTAAGAAATTCATCTCTTACTCCAAAATACAGAGCTGAACAGTTCCCAAATAACTTCTATGTGTCAGGTGATTTGCTTTTTTGCAAATTCTGCCAACATACTGTTGACTGGAAACTGGTAAAAATACATGTGATGACCACTTGTCGTCCAAAAGCCACGTGAAAAATAGAAAAAAAACACCGTGCTGCTGCTAATGCTAGCCAGGCCAACCCACACTTACAGACGAGCATTGCGACTTCAAACAAGTCAGCAGATTCAAGAAGAAAGTTTGTTGAGGATTTTGTAGCAATGTGTGCAGAGGCTGACATCCCATTGGAAAGGTTAGCAGAGCTACATCAGTTTCTGATAAAGCATTGTAAACAGGGAGGGGCGCTACCTGAAAATATGAGCAGCCTTCGTCAAATTCACCTACCCAGAGTGTTTGAGCAACACATCTCCTCTGTGCTGCTGAAGATCTGTGGGAAAAAGTTGGCTGTTGTTGTGGACGAGACCACCGATGCCAGGGATTGTAGCATCTTAAACATCGTCATTGGTAAGTTAATGATAAATTGACAGCTTCTAATACTATTAAATAGTCTGGTGAAATAATAACTGATGCATCCTTGTATCAATTTGTTTTTGTCTAATCCTTACAGTCTTGCATTTTATAATAATAATAATAATAATAACAGTAAATAATTATTAATGTTATGTTGTATCAGGGTAATTTGAATGAAGTTTATCAAAACTAAATCAATAAATAAACTATTGATCCTTGAGGGGAAATTGGGTGACTTTATTGCTGCTCTCATACATCTTTACACGACGTGATTAAAAAGGGGCAGTCAGAATGATGCATGTCAGTACAATTTATATCTACCCTTTAACTGTAGCTTACACCTGGTTTTAAATTATACTTTCATTTTGACATACATTTTTGTCTGATTCCCCTGATTCCACCCCCAAACAAAGAAAGAAAGGGGGTTTCTTTCTTTGTTTTGTTTCATAACAGGAGTTGAAAACCAATACTTTCTGATGGATATTGTCTTCATGGACAGATACTACTCAACATTTTCCCACCACCCCTCCACAGCAGCAATCTGGACCTGAATGATGTCTGGGCAGTGGTCACAGATAATGCTTCTTACTGTTTGAAGGCATGCAAGGAGGTCCTCAGAGGAGTGATGCCCAACAGTGTCCATGTCACCTGCCTCTACCATATCATCAATCTGGTGGGTGTGATCTGACAGCATTACAAATACTTCTCAGATGCTGCCTCACTTGTGACATGGATGAGACCAGTCTTCTTCAGAACACTTGGTAGAAAGAGAAGATAGGTGGTCTTCCTGATCAACAAGGAGTTTGTGCAGACCAAGGCTCCTCCTGAAGCAGTGTGCATCAAATGGAATAGCTGGTTTGAGGCTGTCAAGTATCAGAGAGTTCCTGTTGGAAGATGAGTCAACTGCCATGGCAGTCACAAATGTCCTCAGCCTGGTGGAAACAGACAAGAAGGTACTGGACCTTACTCTCAAGCTTAGCTTCATCTCAGAGGGCTGCTTCAAATTGATGACAGCCCTACCCATCCTGGAAGGAACCCACATTCCCACAGCATTCAATGTCATGGAGGATCTAGGCTCCTACCTGGTGAGTCATACGGCAAGCTTTGGTTTTGGTGCCAAGGCAGATGAACTACTAGGGGTGGGGCCTACAGGCTGGTCAGAGTGCACAATCCCAGACAAGCTCCATCAATGGAAAAGCAGATTGAAGCCTAGTCAGCTTTGGGAAACCTAGATGGAAAGAGATGGTACCTCACAAGGACTAGCTAGTCCTACTGTTAAAAGACTTGTCCTAAGGCAATCACTTCTGATGAGCTGATGTTTGCAATATTAAAATGTTAGTTTACAAAGTAAAGTTCAATTCCAATTCTCAGGTTGTATTCCTTGAAGAAGAAAAGGCAAGATGGCGGCGCATATATTCTGTCGTGCGAATACCACCTTCCGCCGACAGGATTTACTGATGGGATTACAGTGTAATCAAGCAGTTACGAGTGAATTTCTGCACTCACACGACATACCAGAGGAGATCGCCAGGACACTGGGCACTCCGTGGATTGTTGTCGGTCCCAGCAAACGCTGGAGACGGAGGAGGCACAGGAAGCAAAAGCGGGGTCGCCAGTCCGGACTACTCGCTAAGCTAAGACAACAGCCACATAAACCACCGCTAGCCAGCATCATTCTCACCAATGCCAGATCCATCACCAAAAAATAGACAAACTAAGACTACGGATGGCTGCAAACAAATTCATCACAGACCAGATGGAGCCATTGAGCTAGCAGGCCAGCTATCTCCGCGGAGATAGAAACAATGACTCCGGTAAGAGCAAAGGAGGGGGGTTATACTACGTTCACAACAACTGATGCACAAATACCACAATCATAGACAGACACTGTCTTTGGAGTACCCGATAGTTAGATGCAGGCCCTACATTCCATTTTTAGTTTACCGTTACAGTTACTGCTGTGTATATCTGACCGATGCTAATGCTAGCACAGCCTTAAGCTACCTACATAGCGCCATCAGCAAACAAGAAAACACCCATCCCAAAGTTATTTCTCCCCAAGTTAGAACAACACATCAAATGTACAACCAGGGGAGCAAATACTTTAGACGAGATGTATTCTAATATCAAGAAGGGGTTTAGAGCTACACCACTACCACACCTAGGCCTAGGTCTGATCACCTATCCATACACTTAGCACCAGCATACACCCCCCCTACCTTCGTGTTGTTATATCCTGTTGACGCTTGTAACATCTGGTAGTTAAATAAAAGATACTTTTACTTACCTGCCTCTGTCCTGTCTGCATTCGGGTCCTCATATTATATTCTCAACGTTTCCTTTTATGGAAACGTAACAGTTGGATCTGACCAACCATGGACCCGGCAGACAGAGACAGCTTCAAGCAAGCGCTCACCGCACACGGTGAAGCGATTAGCCGCCACGAGGCTTCGCTAGTTGATGTTGCTAACGCCATGAAAATGCTAACAGCTAGACTCTGGCCGCTTCATTCCTCTGCTTCACCAACTCCTCCGTCTCCCCAGTCTCTTCCGGTAGCCTCGTCGTTTCAACATGCTATGCAACCCCGTGAGACATTTGTTCCGACTCCCGAACGCTTTTCGGGGGAACTGAACAAATGCTCAAGCTTCTTATTTCAATGCTCTCTGGTTTTTGACTTACAACCGGCTACTTACCCGTCTGACCATGCGAAGATAGCATTTGTTGTTAATCTGCTCTCCGGAAGAGCCGCTCAGTGGGCCGCGGCCATTTTCCATAATGTCCGTTCAAGTCTTACTTCATACTCTGCCTTCGCTATCGAGTTAAACCGAGTCTTTGATCATTCTTTCCAAGACAACGACATTGCTAATCGGCTACTCGCGTTAAGACAGGGCAGTTCTTCAGTGGCGGATTTCGCGGTGGATTTTCGTATTTGTGCTTCAGAGAGTGGGTGGAATGACACCTCACTTCGAGCTATCTTTTTACGTGGGTTAAACGATGAGTTAAGGGACGAATTGGCCACTCAAGATTCAACACCTAGTCTCAACACTCTAATAGACCTAGCCATTCGTCTAGACTGTAGGCTTAAGGAGAGGCGACACGATAAGCGGCGTTCTTCTCCTCGTCGTTCGACTAATATTTCTCACTTCCCCGTCTCTAACGCTCCACCGTTTAAATCACCCACTCCTAGTCTAAACAATAATAGTGAACCTATGCAGCTGGGCCGCAACCGTCTATCACCCACGGAGAGACGACGCCGACTGCAGTCTGGTTCCTGCATCTATTGTGGTGTCACGGGACACCTCATCGCCTCATGCCCCACCCGCCCAAAAGTTTAAGCTCACCAGCGCACGCAGGAGTGCTGGTGAGTAGAGCGGTTTCTGTTCCTGCACCCATCAGAGTCTCGCTTCCAGGACAACTTCAGAGGGGAGAAGAGAGGTTGTCCCTCACTTGTCTCGTCGACTCAGGGGCCGACGAGAACTTCATAGACACTCTTCTGGCTGAGCAGGCGGGGATTCCAACTATCCCGTTGGACCAGCCCAAGACCATCTCCGACCTCAATGGCAATCTACTCGCCGAGGTGACTCACCGAACCGACACCATCACCATGGTCCTGACTGGTAATCACGTGGAGGAGGTCCAGCTGTTCCTCATCCCAGCTTCATCGGCGTCGATCGTCTTGGGGCTACCCTGGCTGGCTCGCCATAACCCGGTTTTCAACTGGTCCACTGGTCAACTCTCCAGTTGGAGCGTCCACTGCCACTCTCACTGCCTCAGATCCGCCAGACCTTCTTCACCAAGGACTCCAGACACCAACCCCGAACCTCCTGATCTCACCGGTGTTCCAGCGGCGTACCATGACCTCGCTAAGGTCTTCTCCAAGGGCCGTGCGCTTTCGCTACCACCACATCGCCCGTACGACCATAGATCTTCTTCCTGGGGCCACTCTACCATCGAGGCGTCTTTATAACTTGTCACGGGCCGAACGTCAAAGCATGGAAGACTACATAACCCAGTCTCTGGCGACTGGGCTCATCCGGCCATCCTCCTCACCAGTGGGGGCGGGATTTTTTTTTTGTGTCCAAGAAGGACGGGACTCTCCGACCGTGCATTGACTATCGTGGCCTTAATGATATAACCATAAAGAACCGTTACGCTTTACCTCCCCTTGATGCTGCCTTTAACCCCCTCAGTAAGGCACGAGTGTTTTCAAAGTTAGACCTACGTAACGCCTACCATCTGGTCCGTATAAAGGAGGGGGATGAATGGAAGACAGCTTTCAATACACCCCTAGGTCACTTTGAATATCTGGTGATGCCCTTTGGCCTCACTAACGCCCCTGCTGTTTTCCAGCACCTGGCGAATGACGTGCTGCGTGACATGCTGGACAGGTTCCTCTTCGTGTACTTGGATATATTCTCATTTTTTCGGAGACCGAAGAGGAGCATGTCCAGCATGTCCGTTTAGTGTTACAAAGACTATTGGAAAATAAACTATTTGTTAAGGCAGAAAAATGTTCATTCCATGAAAGATCAGTTCCATTCCTGGGGTTTATTGTGGAACAGGGAAGTCTTGCTCCCTGGCCTACACCTACCTCCCGGAAGCAGTTACAGCGCTTCCTAGGCTTCGCGTACTTTTATAGACGTTTTATTAAGAACTACAGCAGAATTGTTGAACCCCTAACAAGACTAACTTCTCCTAAGCAGACGTTCCTGTGGTCCGGTGAGTCTGCGTTCCTTCGATTGAAGGAGATGTTCACTTCTGCCCCTATCCTGTCCCATCCTGACCCAGAACGTCAATTCTTGGAGGAGGTCAACGCGTCCGACACCGGTGTGGGGGCGGTCCTTTCCCAGCGCAGCCCCGACGACCAGAAACTCCATCCCTGCGCTTTCTTCAGCCGTCGACTCTCTCCCGCTGAAAGAAACTACGACGTTGGGAATAAAGAGCTCCTGGCTGTCGTCTTGGCCCTCCAAGAGTGGAGGCACTGGCTAGAGGGGACCGCTCAACCGTTTATCATCTCGACCGATCATAAAAACCTGGCCTATCTACAGAACGCCTGAAGACTCAACTCGAGGCAGGCACGTTGGGCTCTCTTCAATTCCTCAAACAGCGTTTCTGGTGGCCTACCATGTCCCAAGACGCGGCGACCTTCGTCTCTGCTTGCCCCACCTGCTCCAGGGGCAAGACTTCCAATCGCCCTCCGTCTGGTCTTCTACACCCCCTACCCATCCCCCACCGTCCCTGGTCACACATCGCTGTAGACTTTGTTACTGGACTTCCTCCCTCCAATAATCATACCACCGTCCTCACGGTTGTTGACCGTTTCTCTAAGTCGGTACATCCATGGTTTTCCCGCTGACATCGTCTCTGATCGTGGTCCTCAATTCGCCTCGCAGGTGTGGAAGGCTTTTTGCTCTGCCTTGGGGGCTTCTGCCAGCCTGTTTCCGGCTATCATCCCCAATCAAACGGTCAAACAGAGAGGGCAAACCAAAATATGGAGGTAGCCCTCCGATGCGTGGCCGCTCACCATCCAGAAGAATGGAGCACCTTCCTGCCATTGGTCGAATACGCACATAACTCCCTCACCTCTGCATCAACTGGTGTCTCCCCATTCATGGCATCCCTGGGCTACCAACCACCCCTGTTCAGTTTTCAGGAGAGCGAGGTCGCAGTTCCGTCCGTTCAGGCCAACCTTGACCGTTGTCAGGCAGTCTGGGTACAGGTCCGGACAGCACTCCAGAAAGCCTCCCAACAGTCTCAACGACAGGCTAATCGTCACCGCACTCCCGCTCCTGAATACACCCCTGGCCAGAAGGTCTGGCTTTCCACAAAAGACCTCCCTCTCCAGGTCGAATCCTGCAAGCTGGCTCCTAGATTCATCGGACCCTTTCCCATCGACAGAATCATTAACACCACATCGGTACATCTCAAGTTACCTCTTTCTCTCAAGATCCATCCCACGTTTCATGTCTCCCTCATTAAGCCCGTGGTCGAGTCAGATCTTGTTACTTGTGTATTTTGTGTTTTTTTATCTTTATCTTTTTTACCCTTCTTTTATATTTGTAATGTCCATCCATCCATTATCTACCACTTCATCCTCCACCAGAGGGTTGTGGGGGGTGCTGTGCCTATCTCAGCTGACATTGGGCGATAGGCGGGGTACAGTTCGCCAGTCCATCGCAGGGCCACATACAGAGACAAACAACCATTCACTCACACACTCACACCTACGGTCAATTTAGAGTGACCAATTCACCTAATCCCCATATCGTATGTTTTTGGACTGTGGGAGGAAGCCGGAGAACCCGGAGAAAACCCACGCACACACGGGGAGAACATGCAAACTCCTTGAAGAAAGGCCCTTGTTCCGAAGTTGTTCCAAACGGGGCTCGAACCTCTTCTTACACCAACCGTGGGCCTATGTATAGATATATAAATATATATATATATATATATTGTAATGTGTGTCTAAATTGCACCGTCTGGAGGACGCACTTAAATTTCGTTGTACTATGTAGGGCTGGGCGTTATACCGGTTCACACCGAATACCAGTTTATATTTTTGTTATGATATGAATTTTTAATATACCGCCATACCGGTGTATTTGATTACAACGTTCGGAACACTATGCCGAGCGACATTGTTTCAGACGGAGCCCTTTTCAATGTTGCGCATCTAAACGCATGGTGAGACTGCAAGGTTTGAGGTTTAAAGCACATGTGAAGGTGAAGATGGATAGGATAGACATGGAAAGTTCTGAAATCGAAGCTGCAGAACTAGTAGAACATGCTGACATAAGGAAAAACGCAGCTGCTGCGCCGCTGTCTGTAAACGTTTCATTAATGTTAATTTTTTTGTTTCAATCACTGAATTAAGCCTGTCATATTTGGGACAGGAGTCTGGACCTTACATTGCTTGCACAAAACGCTTGATCAGCACTCAGCATTTATTTGTTGTTTATTCAAACCAGTATGAGCAGAGCGCGTGAAGCCCTGTTGGCATGGGGTGGGGGAGAGAGAGGGAGAGAGAGTGAGTGGGTGAGGTATGCGGTCTTGGTCATTGGTTAATTTACTTATTATTGTGTAGGTAATATGTTGTGAAATATATTTAAGCTTAAATAAACTACATCTACAGGTAGTTATGTCTCGTTGGATGCAACGTAACCCAGATGCGCGATGCAAATACTATTCAAATATCTGTGTTTTTTTTAGAGGGAATATTCGAATATAATTTTTGAGCCATTTTGACAGCCCTAGTAAGCAGCTTGTCTAAGAATATCAAGAATGCATGAAGTTAAGGTCGGCACCCAGACCATTCTAAGTTAATTCACTGCAGTAATTCAGTAGTAAATACTGTGAACACCTGATTATGCATGAAAAAAAAAATACTGTCATATACCGCGAAAGAGCTTTGAAAAACACCATGATATATATTTTTGGTCATACCACCCAGCCCTAGTACTATGTGCAATGACAATAAAGAGATTCCGGTTCTGATTGCTGCATCATTGCCTTGTTTTTTGATTCATTTTCTTTCCATCCAGGTTGTTTTAGATGGATCTTTGTTAAAAAAATAACAGACTTTACAGAAACAAAAAGCATTTTGAACACTTTGTGTTTTCTTTTTCAAAACTGAAATGGACTTGGGTTTACATTCAATTATTTCTTTTAGTTGCATGTAAAAATTATAAGCACTTTGTACTTTGAGCTTAAACTTAAATTGGTACATTGTTATGTTACAATGTTATGTTATGTTTTGACTTGAAATACTGGGCAAAATGATCAGCAAAATGAATTAAAAAAATAAAACGGATTTCATAGGGCCCTATACTCACCCACAATGGCGTCTCAGTGGTAGAGTGAGTCAGACTGGGGGATGTGGTTTGATTCCCAGCTCCACTAGTCTACATGTGCCCTTGGGCAAGTCTTGTAAGCCCACATTGCTCCTGAACAATGTGTGAATGGGTGTGAATGGGTGTGAATGGGTGAATGGCATACTATAGTGTAAAGCTGCTTTGAGTGGTCATCAAGAATACAAAAGAGAGACTGTTTTGCCTGCATTTACAAAGAAAGGGCCGGGGTTGAAATAAATCGGAACACTGTGCTTTAATATCTCAAGATCTTATTCATTGACTCTCTGTGATTCTGATCCTATGGACTAAGACTTTTCAAGCCAATGCCTTAAAAGGCTTAACTATTTTTGCGCACTTCTTATTTTATTTTTAGGTTGTGGTTTCACTGCTGAGCTTTTTCAACTGGAAAAAGGTTTACACCCAAATCTCTACAAAAGGCGATTTAAATGGGCATTCATGTGAGGTAACTAAAGCAGCGTGGTCTATTTTTAGAGAATAAAGGAAAACCTGCTGAAAAATCAGAGGTTATCAAGTTCAGACAACCCCCTCTTTCTCTCTCTTGCGCTCTCTTTCATGTGTTTATTTGCCCCACACAAATGCATGCAAGTGCAGGTGCACACAACCCGCAACAGTGGTAGATGCACACACACAGAGCAGGTGCAGATGAGTGAGCACGCAGACACATGTATGTGTGGCTCAGTTGGAACACACTGAAGAGCAGTTTCTTCTCTTTTTTTACACACACGCAAGCACCATCAAAGTTGTAATCAGTATGTTATCGTACATAGTTAAACACACACAAATTATTGCTTCTTGTGCACATGGTGGCAAGTGGGACTGTGTAGTAAGAGTGTAGTGAAATAAAGGGTGTGGCACTGTTGGATGTGGTGGTTAGAACTGTTGAGTTTGCAGCAAAAACACCCAGGTTCACGACCCAGTCAGAACAGAACAAGGGCAATTTCTGCATGGAGTTTGCAAGTTCTCCTCATGTGTATGTGGTGGTTTTCACCCGAGAAAATACATTTATGTGCTTTTCATGAAAACCAAATTTTCATCTTCATTATTTTTTTTTGTTTTGTTTTATGTTCCCAAATTCCTAATTTTCCAGTATTTTTATAAGGTCCCCTCATGATGCTCTTCTTTCATTTTGTTAGACATGACACAGTTTAAAATAAAAGAACACTACTAAAATTTGTCATGTATTGTCATGTTTTGATGACAAGTACTTTTTATTGGGTGTATTTATTATCTCGGGTAACAATCACCCGGCGTTAGTGATGGTGTTTTGAATTTGAGCGATAGTGTTCTAGGGTTAAGATGAGTTAGGTAAGCTTGACTTCAACATTTTATTGGACTACTGTTCTTGTCCATTTCAGCTCGTTAGTATTTACTATTTGTGATTGAACTGTTACTAATGCTAGTTGGAACTATACTTTAAATTATTGAAATATTTAAGCTGACAAAGCATAAACGGAGTTTCCTGAATAGCTAGATATCTCCACATTTTGTCTCACTTCTCACTTTTGTCTTCTTCTGTTCAAATACCTCTATTATCTCTGGGTCAAAGCTCGGGGGCAGAAACTGTGGCACATGCGCAGAGCTTCTAAATCTGATGGGTTCCAGTTGAACGTACAATCATAATTTATTTCCCCAGTGGCATTATCTGGATGTCCATATTTGAGAAATACAATTTTCATACAAATTCAGTCAGACTAACATCCATCCATCATCTACCGCTTTATCCTCCACTGGAGGGTCACGGGGGTGCTGTGCCTACCTCAGCTGACATAGGGTGATAGGCGGGGGTACCCTGGATAGTTTAGACTAACATATTTACTTGAGAGAGAGGTTTGATGAAATGTGTTTATTATTATTATAATTCAGTCATTCCTGCCCTCTGTCAAAGACGGATGGATGTTTTAGCTGTCACCAGGCATCGAAAAATGGAGTCTCCCTTCACCATGATTGAAGTTCAGTCTCTCCATGAGGGAACCATTACTGTGAAACATGTTGCCCAAGGAGGTCAGCATAGCATATTCATTCTCTCTTGCTCTTACATTTAATTGGTGTTTTAAGATTCCAGCTGTCTTTTTTATTATAATTTTTATTAATTTTTTCATGACATAATTTTATGGATTTTATGTTCAAAAATTCCAAGATAAAGTATCCATGTCAGCTTGGTTATCTACAATCTATCACCACTGCTGTGACAAGTGACGAACTGCAGTTAGATCAGCAGGTTAAAAGATGTCAGCTGTGAGTCAATAAACTGTCAGCTGCTTTCAGTCCGAGGTCAGAGCATAAAACAAACAAGTAGAGACATTTACATCCCAGCTGTTCATGCATGTATGAATATATAACACCGTATTAAAGCTGCAGTTGGCAGAATTGCTGGGGAAATTGTTGATTTGTTGAGAAGGGTTTTGTGCAAATGTGGCTCTGGTTCCTATAGACCTTTTTAGGCAGAAACATTTAAGTAGATGCCTGCTATTAAATAGTGTGACACTTCTAGTTTGGCGTCTCTGGTCATTTCTGGTCAGGACAACAACTTACAACTAAAAGATGACATGACTTAAATAAGACGTAGAAAAGCAGGTGTTGTTTGTGCAGTCGCTAAGGCAAGTGTACCATTGAGGATGACACCCAGACTCTTTACCTGAGGGATAGGTGGGACAGTTACAGATGGTCAGAAAAATATTGTCAGAGTGTGAGATTGTGGATTTTGTATCAATGAATAGGACCTTACTTTTATTGTTGTTTAGTTTGAGGAAGTTAGCAGTGGGAGAGCAATGTGGGTGGGAGAGTGGAAGAGGGCCTGGTGGAGATATAGAGCTGGGTGTCATCTGCATAGCAGTGGAAGGAGATTAAATTACATTTTCTGGAAAAAACAGGCCGAGAGGAAGGAGACACATAATGAAAAGGAGGGGCCCCAGGAAAGAGCCCTGGGGAACACCACATGTGACTGGGGAGGATTGGGATCTGAAGTGCTTGATATGAACAAAGTGGAAGTGGTCGGAAAGACAGGATGTGAACCAGGTGAGACAGGTGTCAGAGAAACCAAGTGAGGTGAGTCTGTCCAGGAGGATGGGGTGGGACATGGTGTCAAATGCTGCATTGAGATCTAGGAGGATGAGGATGGTGAGGGAGCTCAGTCATCTTTCAACCCAAAGGTTGTGGGTTTGATTCACGGCTCTGCTAGTCAACATGCCGATGTGTCCTTGGGCAAGACACCCCAAGTCACTCCTGATGTTGCACTGTGTGAATGGCCGTGAAATACGACAAAATGACAAAACTGTAGTGTAAAGCTTTGGTATTTTTTAAATCATATTTTTGTCAAATATTGTACATTTATTCCACCCCACCTTTAATATCTGTTTTACTTTTTATTATATTTTGAAACAGGTCTTCATTGTGTCAAAGCCTAAAAAAAGAAAGATATGATTTTATTATAGAATATACAGTATACAACACATATACAGAGTAAAATTCTAATTGTAGCTCAAAGGCTGCATATCATCCTTGATGCCACTTTATAATATAATCTGACAGAAAGATATTACATTATGTAGGCCCTCAGGGGAAGCAGGGGCTGGATTGGTCCAGTATCAAAAGTGTTATCTAAAGGTTGTGCTTTTCTAAGAGACTGTTTAAAAGTGTATATTATAGTCCTATAGCCTCTTTCAATTTGCCCACCAATGCTGTTAATAAGTGGTTGGTTTTAAAGACAAATTGAGAGAAGCTGTCTCTATTGTCACAGCTTTTGTTTTTGTGCCTCCTCCATTTGACAGTGTTGCTTTCCCCATCTGCTGGCAATTATTCTGTATAAAGTGTGTTTGAAGCGAAGTGATTTGAGCTCCATTCATATGCTTTGTCTCATTTGTACACACAGAGAGAGACTATCCAGTGAAGGCTGTCACACCCTAGTTAAAGGATTACTTCACCCTTGGAAAGATGAATGTTTATTAAAACTGCTTTATCTGTGTAGTAAAAATATCAAATTATATTTGAAGGCATTTATTTTTGGCTCATGTAGATGAATGGCACCAACTCCCAGAATGCACTGCACTTTGTGAGGCACAGCCATAGCCCCTGTTCTTATCGGCTTCAGCTCCATATTGTCACTGAGAGGCAGGACTTTTCCCTCACAATCATATCAGTTTGAAAACTACATTCTGTAATTGTTGTTCTCAGTTTACTCTGCAGAGCAAAGAGCCTGTTAGGGTAACTGTTAGCAAAGATGGCGGGAACTGTTTACATTGCTACGGGTGGGGAAAAGTGTGGAACTAGCTGTAGTTGTTGTTTCAAGCTTGGACCAAGACGTACCTACACAAAACAAAGAAGGAAGGTATTTGTGAACTTGGGGGAAACTGAGGGAGGGAAGCACAATTATTCAAAAGTACTACCGCTATTCTAGTAATACAAAGCTAATTGCAAACCGGTGAAGTATTCTTTTAAGTGTGTACTAGTCTCCACGGACTTTCAGAAGTCAAACAACAAGATGTAATAGCTAGTTTACTCAATTTGATTAACACAATATGCAAATGATGCAATGATGCCATTGCAAGTTGTAAACAGTAACTACGAAAGTGCTACTGTTGGTGCTCGGTTCTCAGAGTAGCCAATTTGAATTATGATCTCTTTCTCACTATGCTCAATCTGTGGTGCCTCCACAGTACAGCCACACGACTTGGAAAAACTACATTAGCATTCACGATACATGGTCTTATCTTGGTTTTCATTAATTCAGCTGGACTATTCATCATTAATCAATCATTAATATTTAAAGTTTAATGGTAAAGGGTCTGTATTTATATAGAGATTTTCTAGTCTTGATGACCCGAAGCAAACAAATCCAATAAGGGGCAGGCAAAACGGGAAGGTCCACAGGTCAGAAGCAGGTTCAGGCAATATCAGGATCAGAGAGAATACAATGCTGGATAACTAGGTTTGACCCTAGACAATCTGGTAGAGAACAAGGGGAAATGGGCTGGTGTATAATATATACCGGCCCATTCATATATATATATATAATATAAAATACAGACCATTAGATAAAAAAAATACACAAATTATACATAGCACCTTTTGGCTCCAGTGAACGTAAGACAACGCCTATCAAGAATAGCAGCACATATGTGTGTGTAAAAAATATTAGATCTAAATGAAAAACTACTGTTGTGTCCTGTTGGTTGCTGTGCTCAAACACAATATATTGTTCCTGGACCCTGAAGAGAAGTAAATAACCTGCCTGCTGCACCTAATGTGCACTCACATACACAGAGAGGGATCCATTAAACTATTATAAAAGCTAACTGTAATGGCTTTTCCTTGCAGGAGTGGAGCCTCAGCCATAGTAGAGGTGGAGATTGTGTGCATTGTTAGCCCATTTGGTGTAAAGACAAAGACTAGCTGACAGTTATGTCCCCATTTGGCTTGGCTTGCTCCAGTGAGAGCTAGATCTCAAAGACATTGGATGTAAAAAAAAAAATGTAATTATTACTGCTTCCTGCTCAGTATCTGTCTCCTGCCTCCAGAGGATCAATCGGTCAACTTTAACAAAGTTCCCAGCTCATCCCTGCGGAAAGAAGAAACAGAGTACACACTCACTGTCATGATAACCAAAATTTCACTCCTGCTTCAGTGACACTCTAAGCGATTACATTCAATACAGACTTTTCTAACCGTTCAATACTTAAATCAAATGCTTTTTACTTTTTTTTACACATTGAACCGTTGCTTGAAAGAAGAAAATTAAGATTGGAGCAGACAGAGCTTTGATTTGTGAGAGTACACTGATTAGTGAGTCACACATTTGAAATCACAAGAGGTCAAGAAGTCAAGCTCATGTAAAATGAATGCTGTGTCTCTTGGTCCAGAAAACAAGGCTAATGTGGAAAAGACTGAAACATGTATTCTCTTGAATAACCATCAGGGGGCAACCTTTAGGCGAAGTCTTCACCGATCAGCCACAACTTTAAAACATGCAACTTGTTTCATTGTTGTGGCAGCTAAGTGTATATAGTGTGTATTTAAGTGTGTATAGTGTTATATAAGGCACATGGCGGGGAAGTGGCTAGCCTCACAGCATGAAGGTAACTGGTTCAAAGCCCGGTTCAACTGAGGGCGGTACGACAAACACGCTCAAATGAGTTTGCACATTTGCGTGGTGTATATTACCAAAATGGATGCCAAAATTTAGTATGGCCTACATCCTGTTGAGTTGAGGCCATGGTTACGGTCAACTTTTTTGTTCGTCTTGGGGAAATTTGATGGAACTCAATTTTGCCATTCTTCATTCGCCAGAGACGGTATGAAATACCTGGATATCCATCCAGACATAATATCAACAAAGTCACGAGACCTGGGTGAGGCAAGCAACCTGTATAAAGGAGAATGGCACCCAGATATCGTCTCATTTTTATCTTCTCCCCTTTATCGCACGGATCGTTGCTATTTTTTTAGCCTACACCAATAGCCTTATAACCTCACGGTCAGAGCTGCAAATTCACCCTCCAGAGGCTGCGTAGCCGGGTCTCCTCCCTGCTGTGCGGATCACCAGGTATTGATATTCCTCACCAGCGGGTGTGCTTCATTCCCACTTAGCGTCTCAGCTCAACCCCGGTGGCGAAGCACGGCTTAAAGGTGCATTATGTAATAAAGCTAAAGCAACTGGCCATAAAATCCTCCTATGTCACAGAGACTCAGGAACAATGTTCATATAACATACATAAACTCACCAACAACAACAGTACAGCCAAAATATTTGCTTAACTCTTTCCAAGGGGTACAGTATTCAGTTCAGTTATTGGGCGTCGACCCCCAAAGTTCAACGGGGTCAGGATGACTGTTGTAAAGGACCTTCTAAAGTCTTTGGCATTCAGATCGATCGAGAGGGTTCTACCCGACATATTTTCCTGTTCCAAAAAAGGGTGACGGTTTTTGCCCTACCTCGATCTCAGACGGTTGAACAAGTTCATAAAAGTTCTTAGTTTTCACATGCTTTGCACATCAGATGTTATTCAGTCTGTCTCAGAGGGAGTCTGATTCACAAGCGTTGACCTAAAAGCCAATAGCACCCCACCACAGGCAGTTTCTACGCTTTGCCTTCGGGTCAGGCATACCATTTTTGCGTGCTCCCCTTCGGGCTTTCACTTGCTCCTTCGGATATTTACCAGGTGCATTGCAGTGGCACTTTCACCTCTGCAGAGCAGCGGTGTTCAGATCCTTCCTTACTTGGACGACTGGCTCATATGCTCCACAACCATCGAGCAGGCCATCCACGGCCATCCATTGGAGTTCGGCAGCTGGAGTGGAGTGAGCCTCTTTGCGCTCTCTGTCTAAGTAGGGTCCTAATATAATATTTGGGGTAATATTTGGAGTAATATTTGGGTAGTAGTGGATAGTGTGTATCAGCGTAAGCCAATCAGAGGCAGGGATTGCAGATCCGTCAACAATCCCGTTTCCTTGGTTACCGTGCCGGCCGGAGATCTGGCAACACTGATTCTACACAAGCGCACAGAGAGAGAGACAAAAAAACACACGACTTGTCGATCCCTCTCAGGGGTCGTCGACTTGTGCTACTGATATCGACAAGTCAACTTTTCGGTTTAATGTCCTAATCACTACCTCCCTTTTTTGGAAGGGAAGCACATCCTTGTCCAGTCAGACAACACCTCGACAGTTTACCATATGAACGACCAAGGGGGAACCAGATCCAGTCATTCCCTATGGGAGGCTCAGAGACTCCTTCAATGAGCCTCACTTCGCCTATCTCGGCTCGACACGCCCATGTGAATGATCGATCTGTGAGCTCACATGTGCTTGTGAACAGGTTCTTGAAGGGTGCACTCCGGTTACGGCCTCCACATGTCGTTCGGGTGCCTTCATGGGATTTGTTGGTCGTCCTGGAAGCCATGTGTTCTCCTCCATTTGAGCCCCTGGAACATGTTGATCTCAGGTGGCTGTCTGTTAAGACTGCTTTTCTTCTTACCATTACATCTGAAAAGCTTCATGCCCTGTCCATTGCTGGGGACTGTTTGCGTTGGAGTTCTGATGGGTCAGGGATTACCATGTGGCCAAACCCCTCTCTCCTCCCTAAGAGGCTTTCTGTCTTTCATGTTAACCAACCTATCAGTTTGACTCTGTATGTGTGTCATGGTCGGCACAGGAAGGGCTGTGCCTTGTCTAAACAGATGCTCTCCCATTGAGTTTATTCCATTTCTCATACCTACAGGCTTAAGGGCCTTCAGATCCCTCCTATGAAATGTCACTCGACCAGAAGCGTTGTTGTGGGCTGCAGGGTGTTTGACTGAATGACATCTGTGCTGCAGCTACGTGGGCTTCTTGCTGCACCTTTTCCAGCTTCTGCAGGGTTAATGTGGCCACACCCCATCCTGTGGTGACGGCTGTCCTGTCTGTTCCTTCGGTCTGCAACTGAGTTTCGGTGTGTGCGGATTCCTCATGACTTTGCTTGTACAGGTCTCTGACGGTCAGGAAGAATGAAATACAATGAGAGTTACTGATGTAACTAAGGTTCTATGAATTCTGGATAACTGCCAGAGTTCGTTCTCACTCGGAATCTTGACGAGAAGATTCTGTAGGAGACAATCTCTGGGTGCCAGCCTCCTTTATACAGGTCACTTGTGTCACCCAGGTCACGTGACTTTGTTGGTATTATGTCTCGATCTGTGCATGCGCGTGATGGATATCCAGGTATTTCATACCGTCTCTGGGTCGAAAAACTTACAATATAACACATGTTTGCAAAATCATTCATGTTATGTCAGAGTAGAATATTTGAGGAGTTCATACTGTTTCCATTCAAACAGAGTTGAATTGGCTCTGTGCATTAGTAACTGTAGCCATGAAATACAAACACAAACACTGCCCTGTGTTCTAGTTACAGATATAAAACTACACATAACATGTAGATAAGTGTGTGAAATTACCTGATCAGCAGAAAAGACGAGACTCAGCGAGAGTTTGTAAACTGTCCCTCATCAGTGACTCCACTCAGTAACAGCGATGTTTACTCCAGTTCTCTCCTGGCGTCTGCCGCGAACACGGTTTTCGGCGCAATATTTCCTTTTCTTCCGTAGGTTCCGTATTTACATGCCGTATTTAACTCCTCTCAGCGCTTGGTTCATCTCCCCTACAACGTCCTCCTCGGTCATGTGACATAATTTGGACAGTAAATTAGATTAGAAATACTACAAAATGTACCTTTTAAGGTTATTTATATTTCATGGGTTCAGAGGTCAGTTCTCCACTCACTTTCTTTTTCTCTGGTCATCTAATTCTTTTGGTCTCTTTTCACTCTCACAGACGTCACTGCTGTGTGTGAATAAACAAACAAACACAACTCAGTGTGTGTTTGAAACACAGAGAGATATAGGGTTTTATACTTTGTTCTATTGGAACCTGCCTCAAGGCAAGGAAGGAAGACCACACATTTGAACAAATATAAGTTCATTTTAAAGAAAAGAGGAAGGGAAATAGATGGTATACAGTCATTCCATCAGGTTCCTGCAGGAAGTGGCCCTCTTAGAGGGCCATCACAGTATTAGGTAATAATTTTTAATGAAGCAAAACTATAAATATTTTGATCAAAACAATTCATATAGAACACATGGGAGAATATACACTGTATACTTTTGGCACCTTTTACAGCAATGCACCGATATAATGAGGGCTGAGACACAAAGGATGTACTGGAATCCAGAAGAAAGGGAATATGAATGGAGCTGCATGAGTAATGAGAATGATTTTGACATCTTTTAGAGCTACTGCTGGTATGATGGATCCCTATCCTGTCTATCGTGTGTGTGTGTGTGTGCGTGTGTGCGTGCGTGCAGGTGATGGTTAAATGTTAAAGGCGTGTATTCACGGTCATCTGACAAACTCTGTTGTAAAACAGAAAACCACATTAAAGAACCCAGCACAAACCTCTTTGCTGCAAATAATGGTTTACCCTTGGCTGTGTGCAAGATGTCAAACTTGTTTTTTTAGAAAATTGTCCACTCATGATTTTTGGATAGATGTGGTGTGCTCCTTGGCCATCACCTCCATGTTAAGGCAGGTTCACAATTTCAGTCATGCCTCCTTTTGGTTCCACGGTTAAAGAGTTGGTGCCTAAAAAGTCAAGTTTGATAATTACTTATTACAATTTTCAAAACATAGCAATTGTAATGTTCCATTATTATTCTGCTGCTTTATATATTTATTTTCCTTTGGTTATGAATAACTTTAGATGTGAGCGCACACACTGAAAATGACTGTTGCATGACATTGTCTCTGACTTCTTGAACAAACATAAATAACATTAAAGACGTTTGAATAACACTTAAGTTATTCTAAAGCGAAAACAAGGTGGCTTTACTTTGCTTTAATGGCTGTTGCCTTACTAATTACTTATATGAAACGTTGCTTAATAACATTGAGATTCTTAACCAGTCATAATAACTGTCTTGGCAGGACGGGCACTGCTTCGTTTGAACGGGGAGAAGCTGGAGAGGATGGGAATCGTACAGGAGACACTGAGGCAGGAGGTCCTCCAACAAGTCCTCCAGCTGCAGGTCAGGGAAGAGGTCCGTAACCTGCAGCTCCTTAGCAGAAGTAAGTAACAAAATGATGTTTGGATAGAGCACGTTGGGTTTGTTAAAAATTGGAAGGCTGCCTTCTGAGGCTGTGCCTTCTCACTGTGACATACGTTTGTGGAGTTTAAGATCCCAGTGTAATTGTTTGTGGCTGTGTGTGGCAGCAAATCAATCTTGCTGCCTTGCATTTGAACGATGGCTTCAGTAAACACTTATTATTCAGCCATCGATAAACTTGCTCAGTAATTCTCCTCTGACCATGATTCAGCAGTTTAAATCGCTTTGTTTGGCTGATTGTTGGTGGTTCATTCGTGGCTCATTAAAGTCCAACATTTTGGGGGTTTTTTGCTGGTAGATACCAGGATAAAAAGGTACATATTAACCGTGACAAAATCAACCTACAATTCAAGGACTGCTTATACATTTGTGTACTATTTAAAAGTCTACAATTGTATAATGAAGTACTGCACTAGTTTTTCTCCTTTTCCTGATTTTATATTCTGAGACAAATGCACTGAACGCCCTGCAGCTATTTCACTCAAGTTTTCCATTGGGCACCATCATTCAAGATCATGACCTATATTCTGCTGCAGCACCCTGGAAGTGCTCGTTTCCCAAATAAGAGAAGCTGTGCAGCATTTATGGTGAATTGCCACTCGCTTGTTGGTTTAGTTATTGCTTCCCAGTGATTCACTTCTCAAACAAGAGGCAAAAAAAGTGTCTGGATGTTTAAATGGTTGCTTTTATTCAGGAAGAGCGGGGTTTTTATTGTAAGATATAACTGTGTTCGCTTGACATCACTGGTATGGACCAAAATTCAGGAAAAACAATAAAGCTAATCAGTTTATTTATGTGTTACAGTGTAAGTAACAATGATGTGAATGGTCCTCTTTTTATTGGTGTTTTCTTCTGCTTTGCTCTCCATATTATTTTGTGAATAAAAATCACTTTCTGATGTCCATTTCAGTCTTTTCATAACCCAACCTTGGGACTGAAGCTGACTCATTATTGTGTGTTAGAGAAAGAGAGAGTGAGACAGAAAGAGGTCAGTCTTTATCCAAGCTAAAATGCAAATAATAACATTGACCGTTCAATTAAAGTCATAGAAAGCACATGTATTATTATTATTTTGACCATGTAATTATCCATCCAAAGTCACAGATGCATACAAGACTGAATTGAGGTACAATCCGGTTCATTGCTTTTATAAACAGTGGCCCAGTGTGGTCGTGTATTTGATAAGCAAACATTTGAAATATTTGAAGTCGTCATCACCAGAGACTTGGTTGGACGAGATCAGTGTTTCCTCAATCCTGGTCCTGGGTTACCCACTGCCCTGCATGTTTTAGAAGTGTCCATGCTCCCAACACACCTGACACATGATTTATTTGAATCAGGTGTGTTGGAGAAAGTTAATTTAGCTCCAGCCTACTTAAGAATTAGGAAGTAACACATGCATTTCTCAAAAATGCAAAAATGCTGATTTACCTATTCAAGATAATAGTGTGTTACAAATCAGGACGCAAATAGTATACACAAATATATGCATATATGAAAAGCTTGGGAAATACTAAGCCTGCTTTTCCCTATTTTCGCCTAATGACACCCAGCATATTCTGGACAACTGCTTGGACAAAAAATATTGGCTCTATTGTTGTGTTGGTCACAAACGATTTGTTCGAAAGAACTGATCTTTTGAGTGAATGAACTGACTAGGATCACTTCATGAACTGATTTGTTCCTTTCTTAGTGCAGTTGAGCTCAGCAGCGAGCGTGGTGGCCGGGAGTGGAACTGCCGAGTTCTGTGAATCACTCGTGAAGTCATTCACTGACACCGTCACTTACTCGTGAATCTTCCGTAAACGACACCAGCCAGCGTGAGCGGGGAGGGACTACTTCGGTACACATAAAGTAATGAGAGGAGACACAGAAGAGAGACTCACCAATAGCTGCAAGATTTAAAAAAATAATAACAAATGTATATGTGCATTATTATTACCCTCTATGTGCCTCTATAATAATAGGAATACTAAAGATAATAATAATAATACTTTTATACTTTTTATTTAAAGGTGAAGTAAGTAGTTTAGAGGAGAGGCATGATTAAATATCTGTTTGACACTCCTGTCGACGGATCAGTGAAAACGTCATTTGCCAGTTCAGCAAGTTCTGACTGTACAAGCTACAATGATGAGCTAATTTGCTGGCCTAATAAAACACCTGAGGTCCACAGGAGTTGGAGAGTTAATAAAGGTTTGGTGTCCCAGTGCTTGTGATACTTAAACTACTGTAAGAAGCAGGATAAGGTGGGAAACGAGGGCAACAGTGATGAAGTTCTGTGTGTGGTGTCTAAGATTTGGACAAGACAATGACAACCTTGTTACAACTCTGTCTGCAAGAATTAGTTATTTTATACAAACTGTTTTGCAAAAATTACATTATCACACAACACAGTTGTATTCTCTTTTTTTCAGACGGTTCAAGAAAATTTCAGCACCTTGGAAGATGATGTCTTTGGTGATTTTTGATTGATGATGTGAAACCAAATTGTGTGGTAAAGTTGTAAAAGTGTAGTTCTTATAATTCTGACCTTAATTGTTAATGTGACACAAATTCACATTACTTTTGATGCAAATTGCTATAGAAGAAATGCTTTGCCCACAATACAGAAAAGCATGCTCACGCCTGAAAGACACTGCTAGTGAAACCATGCATAATATACTTAACAGTCAGCTCTCAGTCAATACGTTCTCACTTGCACATCTCAATTAGTGAGCTGTCTCCTTCAGTCAAATCCATTACTGAGCAACAATGGTTGACCTGTCCAGGCCCAAGCTATATCCCAGGAATCATTACATACCAGAGACAAATGTTTTGATGAGTTAATGGCAGAAAATTATGACAGATCATCCAGATATATATATATCTATCTATAGATATATATATATCTATAGACATATATATCCATGAATATATCCATCCATCTTCTCCCGCTTTATCCTCCAGAAGAGGGTCACTGTGCCAATCTCAGTGGACATAGGGCGATAGGTGGGTACACCCTGGACAGTTCACCAGTCCATCACAGGGCCACATATAGAGACAAACAACCCTTCAACCATCACTCTCACACCTACAGCTAGTTTGGAGTGTCCAATTTACCTAATCCCCATATTGCAGTCAATGCAAAGACACAAGAGGGCACACATCTTCCATGAAGTGTCAAGAAATGTAAATCCTGCAAAGAATTTGCATCAATCTTTATCAATGGAATTTATAACATATATTTTAAATATTCAGTATAATGACAGTGAAAGCCAGTCATTTAACCCATTGACGCCAGGAAATAATTGCAGCATTTCTACCATTTTCTACGCCGGGAAAGCGGATACGTCAATTTTCGGGGTGTATAAGGGTTCCTCGTGACATTGTTTTGAAATGTCTTCTCACAAACATGGAGGACTTTGACAGCGGAGAGATTTATTAAGGCAGTGATTTTGAAGAGTTTCTCATCTTGATGACGTCATTGCTGATAACTTCTGAACCAATCGGCCGGGATTTATGGTTACGACATAATTATGTTTGAAGACGACGAGGTCGGCGATAGCGACAATGGTTTTTTTGAAGGTTTTGAAAGTGGCGGAAGACGGAGAATACCACCGTGATTTACGGAGTGTTTTCAACCGTGTACCAGGGGTGACAGTGGATTTACCTGCAGATGCCACAGCGCTGTAAGCTCGATCACCGTCACATGTGAAGCAGTCATTACATGCTGTTCTTGTTCTTCACACTCCATCAGGACTGTGACGATGTATCTTAATAAAGTCAATTTCCAAGGAAAGCCACAGGTGTAAGCTCTCAAATACTTTTTGAATTTTTTCCTATCTGTAACAGAGGTTGAGAAATCAATCATTTAGTAGGCATTGAAACTCAGGTTTAAGAGGTCCTTTCTGAAATCACCCATAGGTTTGACAGGCGTTTCAGGCCTTAATGGGTTAAGTTAGCCTTGGTGAACCCAGTCCAGTCTGCCAGTGGTTTGATTTTGCTCTGCAGACACGTCTGACCAGGATGCTGTTTATGGCCAACTAGATAATCTCGTAAAAAATAGATACGGAAGGATGAAGGATGCAGGCGGAGGGCAAACTGTGCTTGTTCCTGTCATCAGCCCCAGAATCCATCATCTTTCTAACTTAGGAAACATGAAGCTCAGAAGCTTGTTATTAATTTTTACAATGTCCAGGTTATTTTTCTTCTACGAGCTAGCAAGCTTCTCCATTAGCAAACCCAGGCACAACATAGTGCTAACATTATCTAGCTCCATGTTGATCAATTAAACAGACCACGCTACACCACTGGAATCAAGTTCAAGCAGCTTCAGAAAAATAAAAGAAGACTGTTTATGAAATGAGCAGAAGCTGTTACCAGGCTCACCACGACTCTATAATTATGTTGATATCACAAAGTTGACGTGTGTCTGTCTTTATGAAATGCTGAATAGAAAAAGAAAAAGAAAAAGTCATGCTTCACACAAGTTAGGCTCTGTTCTGTGTTCTGTGTTTCACTGAGCCATGGAGGAGTTCCCGTTTGTGTCATGAGATGATTTACAACCGTTACAGTTTTGGATGAAAAAAGTAATTTGCTCCTGCAGGATAATCAAGCTTACCGTTTCTCTGTATATGTGCTCTATGTGTTTCACATTGTCATATTTCTACCAAAGCATTGTATGGAGTAGGTTTTAAAGGGATAGTTTATTTTTTCAAAATGAGACACTGAGTCAGGGAAAATCACACTCTCCGAATAAATTATACACTTGCTTAACTCTTCAGTATTAGTAGAAAATAATAATATTTGCTGAGAATCCATGCAGTTTGGGTGAGCATACCATGCGGCCAATCACATGTGCTAGCTCAAATCCCTCCAGGATTTGAGGAGGTTGAGGTGGTAAATCTGTGTTGCTCCACCCCAGTCAGAATGCACAACCTCATAGTCAACATTCCTCACTCGCCGTGTGACCACAAAGGGCCCTTGCCACTTGGCGAGTAATTTGGAGCTAGACGATGGTAACAATAGAAGCACTTTATCTCCCAGTGAAAACTGTATAAGTTTAGCCCCTCTGTTGTACAGCCGCTGTTGACATTCCTGGGCCTGGAGCAAATTGTGATAACTGACCCAGTGAATGGAGTTTTGCTTGCAGGTCCAGGACGTGCTGTACCTCGTTTTTACTGGTGCTTGGACCCACCTCCCAGTTTTCCTTAACCAGGTCCAAGACACCCCGAGGTTTTCTGCCGAACAGGAGTTCAAAGGGCGAAAAACCTGTGGAGGCCTTGGGCACCTCCCGCACTGCAAACAACAGAGGGTCCAACCATTTATCCCAATTAAGGCTATCCTCGTGCACAGACTTACGAATCATGTTCTTTAGTGTTTTGTTAAACCGCTCCACCAGGCCGTCAGTCTGGGGATGGTACACACTAGTCCGAATTGAGCGGACGCCCGTAGTGTACGTGACATAAATGATGTGCCCTGGTCAGTCAGGATCTCTTTCGGGATCCCAACTCGGGAGATGACCTGAAACAGTGCCTGTGCAACACTCTTCGCCCAGATGCTGCGCAGGGGTACTGCCTCGGGATATTGCGTTGCATAGTCCACTAGAACTAATACAAAGCGATATCCCCGTGCGCTCCGGTCTAATGGCCCGATGAGGTCCATGGCAAGTCTATCAAAAGGGACCTCCATTAATGGTAATGGGCGCAAGGGCGCTTTTGGGGTGGCCGGAGGGTTAACAAATTGACATTCGCGGCAGGATGCACACCACCGACTTACATCCGCCCGAATGCCCGGCCAGTAAAATCGGGCCATGATCCGGTTCAGTGGGGTTGTGGTGAGCCGCCTGGAAAATCGTTTCTCGGCGGCTTTTTGGGACTAACAACTGGGAGAGCTCTTCCCCTGTTTGAGCGTCACGACTCACTCTGTATAATCGGTCTTTAACGACCACAAAGTAGGGGTGAGTGAGTGCTGCGTTAGGGTTGAACCGGACAACCATCATTTTCCATCACTCGGTCAAAGGCGTGGGGGAGGGTCTCATCCCGAGACTGCACGAGTGGAAAATCTTCCATGGGGGCAATCTGTGGCCCCCCCCCCCCAGCAGCGTCGAGATGCGGCACCTCCGCCTCACCACTAAGGACAGCACATAACTCACATTTCCTTGACTTATGTGACCGCACCCTCATGGTTTAGCCCGCTAAGCTCGTAAACCCCGGCCAATTTGTTCCCAAAATTAGAGGGTGCGTGAGGCGAGTACTAACTCCAGCCTTTACTCTATGTCTTTTCCCTTTAAAATAAATTTCCAGAGCCACCACAGATAATCGTGAACATCCCAATGCACACACCTCACCCTCACCCACGATGCCTCTAACAATGCCCCTGGTCGAACCAAGCGCTGATGGATCATGGTCTGTTCACAACCAGAATCCAGCAGAGCTTGGTGTGTACCCCCTTGTATACATACCGGTATACGGTACGTCCCTTCCGAACCGGGGGAGGGGGCCGGCGGCCCAGCAACCCGAACCACTTGCCCCACCTCCATGAGAGGGCACTCTGCCCTGATGTGGCCGGGCTGCCTTCACCAGGTGATCAGACACGTAGGCTGGGCCCTGTGGAAAAGACGGCAGAGGGTGGTTAGTGGACCGGAGAGATGCATGCTCTGGCTGTGTGGGTGTGTGGGTGTGTGTGTGTGGGTGTGGTGCAGGAGCCGATGCCGATGCCGCTGGGAACCTCCTCCTCGGGGCTGGGGTAGGACGGCCTGCAGGGATCATCGCTGGCCTGGCCCCGACCGGGCTCCGGGTCGGCGCCGTGGGCAGCCGGGCGTTGCAGCAGCTCCCGCAGGAGAGCACGATCGTCCCGCTGTGACGCCGCAATGTCCGCGAGGAGCAGAGACTGCTGCTGCTGCAGCGTTGTGGTGCTCTCCTGCATCGCAGCGAGGTGCTGAAGGGCCAGCGACAGCAGAGTTTGTCCTTCCATCAGGTCCCTGTTCAGGTGCCAAATATGAGCTTTTCCCACTCACAGGGGTTCAGGAAGGATGAAGACATCGTCTTGAGTGAGTAAACAGTCCGGTTTATTGCAAGAACAGAAATAATCAAACAAACAAAGACAGACAGCTGTTGCTGCTGTGTCAGCGCTGCTGTGTTCTCTCTCCGTGACTTTTCCTCTGTCACTTTCTCTGTCTCTCTCTCCGTCTGTGTTTGGACTCAGCCTACTGCAAGAGACCAGAACCAGGTTACAAATGTGCTTATATAGCTGACTGATTACCTGATTCTGTCCAGCTGTCTGATCACCGGCTGAGCCACTCCTCCTTTCCCTCCAGCAGCCGTCACTCTAACCAAGCCCCACTGCCACAATAACATTTCCATCAAAGTTGCTCAATGGCAACACCATCTGTTCACCTCATATATGTGAGAGAACATTAAAAAAGGAGAGGTACATTTTAACTATCTGCAAGACCTAGAAAGTATTGCTGTCTAAATCACACTTACCCCATCAGTGATGTTCCTTATGGTTGGTTCATTCTATCCCCGCAATTCCAATAACCCTTCTTATGTTAAATGTGAACCCCTGTTGATGGAAATGGGCAACAAGAGTTCATTTTGCTCTGTGATTTTAACATTAACTGGGCAGAGAAAGTAACACCCTTCAACTTTGACAGGGCCTCTGTTAACCGTCAACCATTCTATTTTCTTCCATGCTGTGGCCTAAACATAAAACTCAAGACATAAATCACATTTGTAAGATTCTGGCTGAAAGCAAACTTTTTCCCAGCAGGCTTCTGACAGCAACGCTGTGTTGTTGGTTGACTCTGGGAGTAGCTGTGGAACTCTGCTGTGATGTTGCCCATTGTTACGGCCCCAGCCCTTAGTTTTTGCGTTTTAGACCGGAGTGAGTGCTCCTGTTCTCCACTGCACCATCTTTGTTTTTTTCACAGGTACCCGCCTCCCGCCCGCCAGCCATTGGTCCTCTGCAGCTGCAGCTGATGAGCCTGATGAGCTTTCAAGGAGCTCCAGTTTTTAAAAAGGAGTGCTTTTCAGACAACGTGGGAGGGCTGTCACTGTGCAGTGTGATGTTCCTCCTCGCTCTTTTGAATTGTTGTTCTGTGTATTGAGTGAACTTTGTCTAATCCAATTTAGCAATCGTGTTTTTCTATGTTAGCCTGCTTAGCACTATTCGCTAAAATAATGAAATGTGATGGCACTGTTATTTTTGACTTTTCTTTTTGTTAGGAAGCGGTGTAAGGGTGTAACTGCCATTTATTTTGATCCCCCTTTTTTCTCCTGTTTCTGTTAGTTCAGGGAGTTAGGTTTAGATTTTGTAATTGTTTTTCTTCTTTGATTTCTCCCCCAGGGCAAGTTAGTTTTGTTGGAGAAGGTAGTTTCTTTTGTTTATTATTTTGGCCTTGGTTCACCCTGAAGACATGCTTCACTTATGTATTTGTTTTATTTGGTTGTGACTGTGCCTATGCCTATTTAATACATTGCACTTTGAACAATAAATACCATTATTTTATACTGCAAAACGTCATTCTCTGTCTCGTTTATGTTGTGCCCCTAGTCCCCTAGACCGGGGCGTAACATAATTGGGGGCTCGTCCGGGATCGTTCCTAATCTTTGACCTGCGTCGTGGAGGTTAGTTTGTTTGTACTGTTGGTTGGCAGTTTTTCTACGTGTATGGAGGCATAAGATGACGTTTGATATGGATGAATTTGCACAGGCTCCTACTCTTGATAAGTTGGATAGATGTATTAAAGAGGATTTGTTGGTGATTGCTGCTTTTTTTGATGTTTTTGTTCCTATGAATGCCCTTAAGTCAGAGGTTAAAAGTGTTATCAGAGAGACTGGTGGAGAGGGGTATCGTTGCAGTGGAGACGCAACCGCAGTCAGATGCTGTTTCTGCGGGTTAGAATGCGGAAGTGGGAGCGGCGGCTACTGCGGCCCCACCAGCCCTCAGCAACCCCGTGGAGGAAGGCGCGATTGCTCCTATCCTCATCCCGGGTCTGCGCCTGGATCACGGAGTGGATCCCATGGCACTACTTCAGGCTGGGGTGGAGACGGAGGATCTGAGGCTCGCCCTCCGCCTCAGCGAGGTGGAGCTCAAAACGAAAACCCGTGAGGTTGAGCTGATGCATCTTCGCATCAGGGCAATGGAGCTGGACCACTCGTCTCCCCCACTTGCGTCAACTCTTGTGAGTATACGTTTCCCTCCCGGTTCTCCTGGTCACTTTGATGTAAGCAGACAAATTACCTTGGTCCCCTCTTTTCGTGAGACTGAAGTTCATTCTTACTTTAATGCTTTTGAACGCATAGCAGCGACCTTAAAATGGCCCAAAGATCTTTGGAGTTAGCTATTGCAATGCAGATTGATAGGAAAGGCACAGGAGGTTTGTGCGAGTTTATCCATTGATGACAGTTTGGATTATAACGTTGTGAAAGCAACAGTGTTGCGTGCATACGAATTGGTCCCAGAGACATATCGCCAAAAATTCCATACATGTAAAAGATCTGCCAACCAAACGTATGTTGAATTTGCAAGGGAGAAGTCTGTTCTGCTTGATAAATGGTGTGCAGCTTGTAAAGTTATAAAGTTTGATCAGTTCCGAGAGCTCATTCTTTTGGAAGAGTTTACAAAGTGTCTACCCGAAAGAATTGTGGTTTATCTGAATGAGCAGAAAGTGGAAACTTTGTCAAAAGCTGCTGTGTGTGCTGACGAGTTTGTTTTAACTCACTGTGCTGTTTTTCCCTCCGTGCGCCGTGAATACTTTCTGGTTGCTGGTGCGGGTAAAAATCCAAGAGTTCAGGCCAATTCTCCCCCGCTCTCCAGTCAAAATTCTTCTGATCGTGAATGTTTTTACTACCACAAGTTAGGACATATTATTGCTAATTGCCCTACTCTCCGGCACAAAGGTGGTCAGAATTTAAAACGACCTAAAAGTTTTGGTTTAGTTCAGTCTGCCTCCCCTCCGCCAATCAGTCCCCCAGAACCTGGCGATGATGAAGTTGATGAGTGTTACAAGCCGTTCATCCACAAAGGTTTAGCTTCGCTTACAGGCAAAGATAAGGATCAGGTGCCCATTGTAATCCTGCATGACACCGGAGCTACTCAGTCGCTCATGCTCCAAGGTGTTCTGCCTTTTTCGGAGAAATCTTTTAATGGTTCTGATTTTCTCGTGTTGGGGGTTGAAATGAATGTTTTTAGGGCCCCACTGCACACTGTGTTCCTTCGCTCCTCCATCGTCTCCAGTCCCGTGAAAATCGGTGTCCGCGCGCGATTGCCGATACGGGGCGTGTCGCTCATACTTGGTAATGATTTGACCGGGGGAAACGTTTTTCCGACACCTGAAGTTGTTGATAATCCTATGTCAACTCCCAGATCGTCTGTGTCTGCTGTGCTTCCTGCCTGTGCCGTGACCCGTGCCCAGTCACGAAAATTTGATGAAGTGTTGAATCTGTCTGACTCTTTTCTGTGTCCAGTTGATGAGCCCGCGAAGACGGAAGTGCCCAGGGTTAAAAATGAGAAAGTTGATAACTTGTTGTCTGTCGAGGCAGAGCTTGCTGCCTGTGTAATGGCAGCCGCCACTGACTCTGAGACTTCTGTGTACTGTGATGTTGATGGCCTTTTGATGTGTTATTGGCACCCGCCTGCGGTGGGAAATCTGGGGTGGAACGCAGTGCAGCAGGTGGTGGTTCCCCAAAGGTTCCGAGCCCAAGTTCTGGTGGGTGTGTCAACGACCCCCCCACACAGACAGAGTAGAACAAAAGGTTTCCTCCCTCCCACGGGAAGAGAGGGAATCAGGTAGACCCCCCATAGGGAAAGAGGAAGATAGGGTGTTTATGACTCAAACCCCTGTCTCTCCAACTGTTGTAAAACAAAATAGCAAATGGTCCCTTGATCTTAGGTCACTACAGGTCATACTTTTACATTTATACAATATCAATACAAAATTTCTGTAACATATCCCTCCTGTTTATGCTGATTTTAAGCATAATTATAACATAAATTTTGTAGAGTGTGAGAGCGAAAACCCTTTCGAGCAGTTCAAAACATTCTATTTATCCAGTATCCTTTCAGAAAGGGAAACTCTCTCACGGTTCCGCTGCCCCGGCAACCACACGCAGGTACTCCATGTTACAAGAAACAGTAATCATACACAAAATAAGCATAATTTAGAAAATCAAACATTGTTTCCATCAAAACAGAACATAAAACATCCTTTCTTAATCTAACATTCCCTTTGAACATAAACACAAAATTACAAACATTCACACATGTCATCCGGTAAATTTGAATGTTAGAACTTCAGTCGTGTTGTCTCCTGAAATGTCCAGACTATGTTGAATCCTGTTACTGACGTTCAGGGCCCACAGTCCATTTTCTGCTGTATGAGCTGTTGCTTTCCTACAGTCAACATTTTCCCTATATTTGCATAACTTTCAGACCAAATTCTGCTCTTGAGCTAGTCGTACACTTCCTTGTACTTGCTCAGTTGACACAATGCCATGCTCCTTCAGACTAAACTGCTGATGATGTTGTTATCATCACAGTTCAAGCTCCTCCTCTCATTGGCTCTTCCAATTACTTTGCACCCCCCTCGGGTACACTGGTTCACAGCAGCCGCAGCCACTCAACTTCCTTGTCTCAAGCTGAGCTTCCACCATCTTTTCTGAAAGTAAAGCAAACCTATGGACTAGCCTATGGAGGGCAGTCATCTAATGTGGGTTATTTGATATTCAGTACATTGCAATCTTTCAAACAGTGAGTCCTTTCGGCAGCTGTGTTAGCATAAGTTCACCTGTTAGCATTCCATGCAGTGTTAGTACTGTGATTTAACATGCAGTTATCCAAAACATAATCAGTTTAGTGTTTTGGTAGTACACTTTTCATTTAATTTTGTTATTAAATCACTGTTGCATTAATTATATCAACCAAACCTTAACTTTAAAATTATCAACGGTAATGACAACCAACCACTCACTTCCATATTCACACCTCAATTTCCAACATTCAATATACATAATTCCCTGGCTAGGAGTTTAAACTTCCACTCTTTCCAAATTCCAAAAACATCTTTCTCAATTTGTTTTACCAACTGCTCTCTCTCTCTAGGGTTATCCAATGGTGCTATTTCAATCCAATGACAGACTAACAGTTATTACTTTATTTTCCTAATGACTACACGATTCATAACTAAAATTTAAACTGTTGATCTGGTAATGGAATTCTCAGTGGAGTATTAAACTACCAACAAAGATTACAAATGTATTATATTATTGCATACACAATTTTAAATTATTTCCTCATTACAAATGTATAATTTATCATATCTTCCATTACATTTATTTAATTTTTCCAAAATTTTTAAATTTGAATTATATTGTTTCAATATGTATTTCCATTATTGTTCTCCCCCCTTGCACAGATTTACTCTGTGCACATTATTACAAATTCTAAGTCTCCTTACTTTCGTTATTTTACCTTTACTTGTATCCTGTGCTTTGTAATCTTTATGAGGTCCTTCATGAAGTCAGCATGTTCCTTAAAGACCCTTAAAAAAAAAAATTCTTAAGATTTATTTCTTTAAACGTTTAAATTAAATACCTAATTTTGTTCAAACCAGGCATTAGTTCTTATTTCAATTTAACAGCTAAAATACAATTCACTGTGACAAACTAAAATATCAGAATATATATATATATATTTCAATCTATTTGCATACATCTTAAATCTGCTGAAAATGTTTAACTTAAATTTCTTCATCCAAATCTTTTTAGTAAATCTCCACATTTGAATTGTATGTGTAGCTTAAGCCCAATTTATACTTCTGCGTAAAGTGCTCTGCGTAGGCTACGTAGAGACTCTGCGTCGACGCAGAGACTGTCGAAGAGCCTCTGCGTCGTCTCCGGGTGCACGAAATATTTTTTAAGTGTCCGTCACTCCGTCAAGGGACAACGGAGACAGCAAGAGCTGCGATTGGTCCTCAGGACAGGCTGAGCGAAGCTGCTCTGTGCCGGCTCTTAGTGCGCTCCGGGCGTCCTGACAGAGGCGGAGCTGATCCCCGCTGATAACGTCGCTGCCAAACTATAAATACGTCATATCTATACACACACAGCACATGTTTAGAACCTAAATGGCCAATTTCTCGCCTCAAATTATCTTAAAACTGCGTTCCGTCACACAGAAAAGTGAGAAACGGCCACTGTTTCAACAACAACAGTCTTTCTCTCTCTTTCTTTCTCGGACGCCATTGCTCACTGTAGCCACAAGCACAACAACCTTGCGCAGCGACCCCTACTGATCGGGCGGGAAATTGCAGCGAGTGTCCGTCACCACGACGCAGAAGTATAAATGCTCGAGGCGTCTCTGTGGTGACGCAGACGGATAACGCATACGCAGTCGGAGAAGTATAATGTGGCCTTTACTTACAGTGACTTTAATCCTGTTGTTTTCCTTTTCAAAGTTTTTGAGAGTGTGAAGTTTCACACCACTCAGGGGGAGTGAGCAAATGTCAGAGAAACATGATAATAGAGTAACATATGGATAACCACTCCTACTTCACAGAGAGTCTTCAAGTTTCATTTCTCACTAAGCCAGTGAAAAGTAAACTGCACATTGATTTCCCAATTGCCACTTACATCATTATACATCACTAAAATAACAACATTTACAAAAACTTGCATCACCAACAATTGATATACTGTTAATCTTTCCTTTGATTTTAACCTAATCAAATTCAATCAATCGTGCGGTCCCTGTACGACCGGAGCAGGAGCTTGGTTTGCATTGCCGGCAGTAAGTCAGACTTGTTCCCAGTGCATGTTGGACTCCGGCAGGGCTGCCCATTGTCACCGGTTCTGTTCATTATCTTTATGGACAGAATTTCTAGGTGCAGCCGGGGGCCGGAAGGGGTCTGGTTCGGGAGCAGCTGGATTCCATCTCTGCTCTTTGCAGATGATGTGGTCTTGATGGCTCCTACGAACCAGGAACTCCAGAGTGCGCTGGGGCGGTTTGCAGCCGAGTGTGAAGCGGCTGGGATGAGAATCAGCACCTCTAAGTCCAAGGCCATGGTTCTCGAACCGGAAAAAGGTGGGTTGCTCCCTCCGGGTCAGTGGAGAGATCCTGCCTCAGGTGGAGGAGTTTAAGTATCTTGGGGTCTTGTTCACGAGTGACGGAAGGATGGAGCGTGAGATTGACAGGCGGATCGGTGCAGCGGCCGCAGTAATGCGGTCGTTGTATCGGTCCGTTGTGGTGAAGCAGGAGCTGAGCCGAAAGGCAAAGCTCTCGATTTACCGGTCAATCTACGTTCCTACCCTCACCTGTGGTCATGAACTTTGGGTTATGACCGAAAGAACAAGATCCCGGATACAAGCGGCTGAAATGAGTTTTCTCCGCAGGGTGGCAGAGCGCTCCCTTAGAGATAGGGTGAGGAGCTCTGTCACCCGGGAGGAGCTCGGAGTAGAGCCGCTGCTCCTCCACATCGAGAGGAGCCAGCTGAGGTGGCTCGGGCATCTGTATCGGATGCCCCCTGGACGCCTCCCTCGGGAGGTGTTCTGGGCATGTCCCACCGGGAGGAGACCCAGAGGAAGACCCAGGACACGCTGGAGTGACTACGTCACCCGGCTGGCCTGGGAACGCCTTGGGGTCCCCCCGGAAGAGCTGGAGGAAGTGTCCTGCGAGAGGGAGGTCTGGGCTGGATGGAAATTCAATCAAACCAATATGTCACCACCTTGAAGCAGAAAACCATTTCCAAATTAGCACATTTGACCTTGTACTAAGTTTAAATATCAACATACTTCAGACAACCTTCAAACTCTCCAATACACTCCTCACATTATTTACAGAGACACATTCACACATACACTCAAAGTTATTTCTGCATAAGTCAGTTTCCTATAAGTCAGTCAGGTCTGTTAGTTGAGTCACGGATTGGATCAGGTAGTCATCCACTATACCTATATCAAATGTATGTAATTGTTCTTTAATAATGTCCAAAATTATCAAAAGATATTTATTTGGTCAATATGAGTTCACCCAAGGCTTTGAGAAGAAAAAGAGCGTCCCCGATTTCTCCTCTCTTGGCAGTTAATCTGAAAACAACATAGCGTCCTATGTAGTTCCTCATGACCCTTTTATTATCTCCTAGCCTAATTGTAGATTACTTTACTTATTATTCATTTTTATTCTTAATTAATTATTTTAAACCTATTGTGACTGTATTGTATATTTCAGATGTTAGTTGGTTACCACAAGTCACATCAACAACATCCACCAACACACATCCCTTGTCTACAATGAGACAAAGCCATTTGCAAATCAAACAAAATCTTGTCACACCTTCATCTTAAAAACTATTTCCATTTGTCCACTGGGCCTTTCAAAGCACTCTTGAACAGCTTTAATTCTCCCATTCATTCATTCACATTCATGCTCTACATCAGAGGTGTCAAACTTATTTTCACTGTAGGCCACATCAGCATACTGGTTGCCCTCAAAGGGCCAGATGTAACTGTACGACAGAATAAATATAACTAAAAATGCAAACGCAACCTCAGAAAAAGACTTTGAAGCACAGGTGATTCTTAAGCCACAATTTGACCATTTGTTGTTTTCCCATTAACCAGCTAAAGCACTATATAAAACATAAGATCTAGTCAAACTTTTGCTGACCTAACTCTAGTGACTTTAATGTGTTAATTGATTGTTACTGTTGTTTTTACTATTTTTTTTATATTTGTATGTATTTTATTCAACATTTTAATCAAATCTCAACTACAACTTTAACTTATTCTTTCCACTTTCACTACTTTCCACAGTCTTTCCCTAATCAACTTACTTTTCCTTGCTTCTCAAACAACTTCATCATTTTATAACAGTCTATTCAACATCCAAAAACCTCCAAAAGCACATGATTACCATGCACAATAAAACACTAAAAAACTTCCTCATCTTCTAGGTTCTGGTGTGTACATGTGTGTGTAGGTGCATAACCTGTTTATTGTCAAGTCATTCTGATGAATCCTCAACTCATCTGGGTCTCCTTTCTCCTTCCCCCCTCCCCCCTCCAGCCTCCTTGACCTCTGCCCTTTTGAGCCTTACATTGTCGAGCCCAATGTCCAAATTTGCCACAATTTTAGAAGCTCTCATCTCCATCAATTCTCCATCCTCCTCGTCCTCCTCCTCTTCCTCCTCCTCTCCTGCCTCCACGATTGATGTTGCCTGTCCTTGTTGCTTTCGGACTTCCTGTGACACTTCCGGTATGTGCAGGAACGGAGCGAGGAGGTGCAGAGTGAGAAGGAGGGGGAGAGATTGGAGCAGAGGCCTGAGCTGGAGATGGCGGTTGTTGAGTGCTGATGCACGGGGGATGGAGACCCAGAGGCGTCATCCTCCTGTTTATCTCAGTTGGAGTTAAAAACAGAATTACATTTATAACATCCTGCATCTCTTCTTCCTGTCTTTTCTCAATTCCCTTAGACTTAGCCTCGATCTTTTCCACCAATTCTTTGCATTCTTCTACCAGTAGTTTTCCTCAAAAACCATACTTCTTTTCCCACTTTTTCATATTTTTCACATTATCTAACGCTTTCTGGCTCATCTGTTTCACATCTCCTTTAAATTGAACCTCGTCAGGTTCACAACATTTATAACTGTTACAGTTTCCCATTTTTATACTTTTTTTTTTTTATTTAATTTTTTTTTAACCTGCTTTTTTTTATTTTACCGGTTTTACCTACCATACTTCGAATGGGTGTGATATCACTTACAATGGGCTATCTTCTTCGGTTTTAAACTTCCTTTTTCTTAACTTTGTTTTTTTTCTATTCTCACACACTCAACCTGTTTCACACATCCTGATTTTTCATACACATATTTGGATCTTTATCAAACATACACTAACTTTGGATAATCTTTTCAGCCAGGTGGTTTGTACGACACATTCGTTCCAAGCAACTCACCCTTGTAATATCCACAGAGGATATTTAAGACACTGAATAAGTCACCACTATGGCTGCAACTAACGATTATTTTGGTAATCGATTAATCTGTCGATTATTTTCTCAATTAATCGATGAATCGTTTAGTTCATAAAATGTCAGAAAAAAACATTGATCAATGTCTGTCAAACCTGAAAATGATGACGTTCTCGAATGTCTTGTTTTGTCCACAAACCAAAATGATTCAGTTTTAATGATTTCTTTGTTTATGTGGAGCAAAGAAGCAAAGAAAATATTCACATTTAAGAAGCTAAAACAATCAGAAATCTTGTTTTAATCATGAAAAAAGCTTCAAACCGATTATCGATTATCAAAATAGTTGACGATTAATTTAATAATCGATTAATCGTTTCAGCTCTAGTCACCACAAAGTTTTATTCTCGTTACCACAAAGTTTTATCTTCTTCTTAACCTCATCCATTGTATAGAGTCCCTGACTCTTTCCTTCTCTTTTTATTTTGACGCAGTCGACTTCGGGATTAGTTTAAGACTATGCCGTCCTTCCAAAAACAGACCACCCGATTTTCAAACCCCCTCAAATTAAGTTTCCAATGATTTGGCTTCTCACGTATATCTTCAATCTTGGTGCCAAACAAGGGTTCTTGTTTCAAACCCCCCCGAAATTAAGTTTCCAATGATTTGGTCCTCATGAGATAGTTCTAATCTTGGTGCCAGACAAGGGTTATTTTTCAAACCCCCCCGAGACTAATTCTCCAATGATCTGGCCCTCACTATGTTTGATCTTGAAGCCAAATGAACAGGTTTATTTCAACCAATCCAAAATTAAATTTCCAACGATTTGGCCCCTCAAAAGACATACGACACGTGTCTTACCTTTTTGATTGTTTGACTCCCTGGCTGGTCCGTCACCCCTCTCTGGTTGGTCACCGTCACTGTCCCACTCTTCAGGGGACCTGGCCTCCCTGACCAAACGAAGATTTAAGAGCCCCGAGGTGGAGGTCTTTTCTGGAGAAATTTTTATTTTCTCCGCCTTGCAAGGTCTTCAGGTCCACCGTTGTGAAGAGAGGGACAGGTATTGGTTCCCCACGTTGGGCTGCCAAAATGTCAGGATAATTTGGTAAAAGATGGATGTTGGAGCCAGCTCAGGAATCAAACAAGAGTTTATTTCTGTACAGAAAGAGCAATCCCAAGGCAACTTGCAGATTCAGTCACCCTGAGAAGACTGCCAGCAAATTGGAAAATCTCTCAGTTAACCTGTCTGGTGGGTGTGTCAACGACCCCCCCACACAGACAGAGTAGAATAAAAGGTTTCCTCCCTCCCACGGGAAGAGAGGGAATCAGGTAGACCCCCCATAGGGAAAGAGGAAGATAGGGTGTTTACGAAATTTCCGTAACAGCGCGTATCATCCTCAGTCTCAGGGCGCGCTCGAGCGTTTTCATCAGACGCTAAAATCCATGATGAAAAAGTACTGCTTAGAAACGGGGGGAAAGATTGGGACGAGGGTCTGCCTTTTCTCCTTTTAGCTGCAAGGGAAACCGTGCAAGAGTCCACTGGTTTCAGCCCTGCCGAGTTAGTGTTTGGACACGCAGTGCGTGGTCCGCTCCATCTACTCCGTGAAAAGTTCCTGTCTGACACAGCTAGCTCCAGCTCCAACGTGCTCGATTACGTGAGTCAATTTAGGGAGAGGTTGCATGCGGCACGTGAAGCGGCACGTGAAGCGGCACGTGAAGCGGCACGTGAAGCGGCACGTGAAGCGGCACGTGAAGCGGCACGCAGCTCTCTGGGGTTTTCTCAGGAGAAAATGAAAGGAAAATTTGATAAAAAATATGTGAAGCGAGTTTTTCAAGTTGGCGACAAAGTGCTCGTTCTTCTCCCACTCCCTAGTTCTGCCTTTCAAGCAAAGTTTTGTGGCCCGAGTTTGTCACGTGAATATGTTAAAACCATATGTCACTCGCGGCGACGTCGGACACGTATGTAGCGTAGCCTCCGTCACCTCCCCTGTATTCGCCAGAAAGTGATGGTCTCTGTGTACATGGCTCTCCGTGTTCAAGACTGCAAAATTCAGAAATGTTGAAAAATCTCTCGAGTCATTTGCAGCATTTAGATGGTCCTGTCCAAGCTGACATTGTTAAACTGATTGATAGTCACCTCACCCTGTTTTCTGACATGCCCACCTGCACTACCGTTCTGTCTCATGATATTGATGTCGTCACCACCTGCCAATCAAACAACATGCCTTCAGAGTCAACCCCACCAAGCTCTTTAAAAAAGAGATTGATTATTTATTGGAGAATGGTTTAGCTGTGCCCAGCTCCAGTGCATGGAGTTCTCCCTGTCTGCTTGTTCCCAAACCTGATCTGACGGCACGTTTTTGTACAGATTTTAGAAAGGTGAACAATGTCACAAAGCCTGACTCCTATCCTCTTCCCCGCATGGAAGACTGCGTTGACAGAGTCGGTTCTGCAAAATTTGTTAAACTTGATGTCCTGAAAGGATACTGGCAAGTCCCGTTAACACCACGTGCTTCAGAGATCTCAGCTTTCGTCACACCTGACAGTTTCCTGCAGTACACGGTTGTGCCGTTTGGTCTTCGAAATGCGCCTGCCACATTCCAGCGTTTGATGCACCTTGTTTTATCAGATGTGGATAATTGTGAAGTTTATTTGGATGAAGTTGTTGCATATTCTGAGTCGTGGTCGGAGCATATAAAAACTCTGGAAGTGATTTTGGACAGGTTGAGAGATGCCAATCTTACCCTTAACTTAGCAAAATGTGAGTTCGGTAAGGCCACAGTCACTTACCTTGGCAAACAGGTGGGCCAAGGCCAAGTGCGCACTGTCCAGGCCAAAGTCCAGGCTATTCTGGATTATCCCGTCCCCAGAACCAGACGGGAGCTCCGCCGTTTTCTGGGTATGGCGGGGTATTACCGAAGTTTTTGCCGAAACTTTGCTGATGTAGCCGCCCCTCTCACCAGTTTGAACAGTGTTAAAAAAGAAATTTGTTTGGAGCAATGCTTGTGATATCGCTTTTCATTCCTGTAAAGCTCTCCTCTGCAGCTCACCTGTCCTGGCAGCCCCAAACTTCACTCGCCAGTTTAAGTTGGAGGTGGATGCCAGTGCCAGCGGGGCCGGGGCTGTGCTGCTGCAGGAGGATGAGAAGGTATTGTTCATCCCATTTGTTATTTCTCAAAAAAATTCAGTGTTCCCCAACTTAACTACAGCACCATAGAGAAGGAGGCTCTCTCCTTATTGCTGGCGTTACAGTATTTTGAGGTGTATATTGGTTCCAGTCCTTTACCTGTTTCAGTGTTCACTGACCACAACCCCTGTCGTTTTCCTGAACCAGATGCAGAATGCGAACCAGCGTTTGATGAGGGTGGTCTCTGTTAGTGCAGGATTTCAATATAGAAATTCGCCACAAGAAGGGAATCGATAATGTTATGGCCGATGCTCTTCCTTGTGTCTCCCAGTCCTAATCGCATCTTTTTGGGATAGATGTTCTTTTTAGGAAGGGGGGTTGTACGGCCCCAGCCGTTAGTTTTTGCGTTTTAGACCGGAGTGTGTGCTCCTGTTCTCCACTGCACCATCTTTGTTTTTTTCACAGGTACCCGCCTCCCGCCTGCCAGCCATTGGTCCTCTGCAGCTGCAGCTGCAGCTGATGAGCCTGATGAGCTTTCAAGGAGCTCCAGTTTTTAAAAAGGAGTGCTTTTCAGACAACAGTGGGATGGCTGTCACTGTGCAGTGTGATGTTCCTCCTCGCTCGTTTGAATTGTTGTTCTGTGTATTGAGTGAACTTTGTCTAATCCAATTTAGCAATCGTGTTTTTCTATGTTAGCCTGCTTAGCACTATTCGCTAAAATAATGAAATGTGATGGCACTGTTATTTTTGACTTTTCTTTTTGTTAGGAAGCGGTGTAAGGGTGTAACTGCCATTTATTTTGATCCCCCCTATTTTCTCCTGTTTCTGTTAGTTCAGGGAGTTAGGTTTAGATTTTGTAATTGTTTTTCTTCTTTGATTTCTCCCCCAGGGCAAGTTAGTTTTGTTGGAGAAGGTAGTTTCTTTTGTTTGTTATTTTGGCCTTGGTTCACCCTGAAGACATGCTTCACTTATTTATTTGTTTTATTTGGTTGTGACTGTGCCTATGCCTATTTAATACACTGCACTTTGCACTTTGAACAATAAATACCATTATTTTATACTGCAGAGGCTATGGTTGCAGCTCTGTGCGATGCCTGCCACAGCTGAACTGTAGCTCTGGGTCAGGATATGAACGTGTGACAGACAGACCAAAGTGAGGAACACTTTGTTTTTCCTCAATACAGTTCAGTGCAGCACTTCACTCTGTGTCTGTACGTGCCTCCAGTCATATCAATGCCTCTCCATCCTTCTGTCTCTGTCATTTTCTCCTTCGGGCTCAGTCCAGTGCGAAGACACATCTGTGTTCTTTGGCTATTAGGGGAGGAGGGCTTTAGAGCTGAAATGCCAACAGTCTGATAGGATTGTCTGTCATCAGAGTGGCGCTTGGTATCATTTCAGACCCTCCAGTTGGTAAAACCACCTGGACACATCTGTTGTTTTGTAGCAAGGGGAAAAAAGAGATAATGACATGGGGAAAGGCTCATTGTTTCATAATGATTTTGTTACGGTTTCTCGTAAGGAGAAACCAATGACTAAGGAATAGAGGACCCGGAATGCAGACAGAGCCACGAGAACAGTTTAACGACTTTATTTAAAGCAAGTAGGTAAGTATTTACAACACTAGGTAAGTATGTGTATGTGTGTATGTGCGTCAGTCTGCAGCAGGATGGTGAAGGAAACGCCGTTCCTCTGTGGCAGTTTTAAAGTTCGTCGTGGCGTTCCCAAGGAACGGACTCACTCTAGTTGTAGACATACAACGGTGTCGTTTGAGGAGTCGGGATGGCGTCCACAGGATGAAGGAGGAAACAGCGGCGTCTCACGGCTGTGGAGACGATCAGCGAGAAATCGCTGGAAGCTGCAGGATCAGCGGAGAACCACAGGAGAAGTATGACGAGGAGGCGACGAGGAGGGAGGCAGGCAGAAGGCGGAAGTCGGAGACGAACCCAGGAGAGTGGCGATCGTGGAGCTTGCGTGTCTCTGCTGCCGGCAGGAGACGTGGCGACCTGGAGAGGAAACGTGGTGAGTCCAAGAGTTTCACGAGGTAAGTAGATTATGAGCATTTACCATGGGTAGCGAAACTACTATCTGACGCTGGAGTCACCGCTGGTTCCCGCTTATGTACTGCTCCTGATTGGTCATCAGAAGCAGCTGGGTGGAGATGCGCAGGTGCGGTGATCAACAGCGTCATCGTGAGAAATAGGTCAACCACGCCCCCTGCAGAGATAGAGCAAAGACACGGAGCAGCAGGGAAAACACAGGAACTTGCAGAATGAATGGAATGAATGAGTGTGGATTATAACAGATTTACTTTTTTTTACACATTACATGCTTACCTACTATACACAAAAGCAACACAATAGCATTATGTAGCAAATAGACACTTACCAACCACTTAATTAGCTATAGAGGACACCTAATAAAGTGGCACATCTATTATCTTTGAATATTCAAATATTTTTAACTTTAGCACATGAGAGCTAGTGAAAGAAATGCGGGGCTCACACCATGTTGAACTAAGGGGAGTAGCTAATGCGATTCATTGACTGCATCAAATGTATTCAGTGTCAAGGTTTGCTTTAAGTTCACAGTTAACACTGATAGGAATGAAATCCAGTAATTTCCCCATTTATTTTTGTTGCACCATTGCCTGCCGTGCTAGCACTTGGAGCAAACTGCATCACGAGTCGATGAGTGTCCTGCCTCATGTGACTTGAGGCGTCACTCGTCATCTTCTGAGGGGTGATCCCAAAGAACAAGCAGTATAGATAATGGATGGATCTGTAACCTGATATTTAAAGAAAAAAGAAAGTGCATATGATTACTAATGGCTGTATTACCTTCACCGAGGAGATTTAGCTGTGTACAGTTTTTAACAAAGCAGTCAGATTTTTTGATGATGGGTTGGTGATCAGCCAAGAATAAGAATCCAAGAAATATAACATTTTCAAGAAATTCCCATCTTTTATAATGGGCAAAATTGTAAAAGAAAACATATCTGAAATATGTCAAAACTCCATCAGACTAAGTTTCTGCTGGATCTGATCTGGATTAATTTTAATCAATTTAAATGTAACATGGTTCATTTCCATTCAACAAATTCATATGTCTATATATATCTCAGCAACATCTTAACAAATCAGGATGGAATGTGTCATGCTTATTATAGGATTGTAATATCTATAAGTTGGTAAAGTTCTATACAGGATTATTAAAATTAAAATGTACAAATGTCAGTGTTAAGTATTTAAGTCTTGGTGGAGGTCTTAGATATTTCTCTTTTTCTCCTTCACTTATTAATCAAAGCTTGTAAATCATTATTTAACTTTCTTTCATTACCCACATTAGTGATTTTCATGCTCTGCCATAAATCACCAACATATTTATTCAGTAGGAGTTTCACACTAAATCATGGGTTGTAGCTGAGGTGTTATCGGGTATAGCGAGTGTTTCATGGGTTACTTTGTAATTCGGAGGAGTCCACGGGGAATGGAAAGACGTCCCATACAGATTCATGAGAGCTTTGGGTCTGATACTTGAGGGCTGCAAAGGCTCCTTTGCGGCAACAGAGAACAAACGACTTGATGTATTAACAGATATTACATTCTCAAAATGCACTGATGTTACAAATGGGTGTGATCATGTGGGGACAAACTATCACGTTACTTTATTGGTTTCACCAGGAGAATTGGTTTGGGTGAACACATGTCTTTAGACGGATCATTCTGACAAACATCCTATAGACCAGAGGTCACTAACAGGCGGACCGCGGTCCGAGTCCGGATCCAGATGCGGTCTTGTACGGACCTGGACCTCCAGTGAATAAATTATTTAAGTATTTTAAATGTTGACGAGGTGCTTCTATTTTGACCGACGCAGCTTCTCTAGACTTTACGGTACTGGTTGAGCGAATCCGGAAATCCACTGACCAATTGCATTCGACTTGAGCCATCCCACGTGACGCCACTAAAAGCCAATCAAATCTGTGCATCCCGCTATATAGCGAGTGACAGACAGGGAGAAGAGTGAGTGATACAGTGAGAGAAGACACAGAGAAAAGTCCTTTTACAGCGAGAGAAGACAGAGAATAGTGTGTTTACAGCCACAGAAGACAGAGAGAAAAGAGAGTTTACAGCGAGAGAAGACACAGAGAAAAGAGAGTTTACAGCGAGAGAAGACACAGAGAAAAGAGAGTTTACAGCGAGAGAAGACACAGAGAAAAGAGAGTTTACAGCGAGAGAAGACACAGAGAATAGTGTGTTTACAGCGAGAGAAGACAGAGAAAAAAGAGTTTACAGTGAGAGAAGACAGAGATGAGTGAGCGATACAGGTAGAGAAGAGTGAAAATAATTAATATGGCACTCTCTAAGAAGAGAAAAGTGGAGAACTAAAATAGAGCTTTAAACCCAGAATGGACAGACTCATCCATGTTCAATCTTCCCCCTGGAAGCACAAACCCAGTCTGTCTCATATGTTCAGAGACAGTGGCACTTGTAAAAAGTGGCAACGTGAAAACGCCACTATGAGACCAAACACACCATTTTGACCAAACACACCCACTCAAATCTGAACTTAGGTCACAGAAAATAAGCACCCTCAGAGCTTCTTTTCCTTTAAGAGAGAAGAAAAAAATACATATACATATATTCAGTGTTACGTCTATATAATTGTATAAAAGTGACAATAAATATTGTTGAAATGTTTTTGAATTGTTCTTTCTGTATTTGATCTGACAGTCAGTTGTTGATTACATGCAGACTACTAGGCTAATTCAGTATATATCCCACTAATAAATAATAACGCAAGTTAGACATTATGATGTTTCTGACTTTTGCTTGAGGAAATTTTCTCAAAGTGGACCTATTCGAATTTTAGTTGATTATCCCTGCTATAGACAGAACAGACATTCTGCTTCTTCTTTTTCCAGCTTCTTCCTTTAGAGGTCACCACAGCAGACCTGTTACACAGCATTTACCTGTGTAACCTTAGTTGTTCAGTTGAGTTGACACCCAGTATTCTCCAGCATATTCTTGATATGTTTTGGTCAATTTGCAATTCAATTTGCTAATGAACAAACAATGAATTCTGTGATAAGTTGGTTTACCATTTGAAGGCTTTGTTGCACAAGAACGAAAAGAGCCGCATTGGAAGGATTAGGTAATTTGAACCTTTAAAACTTGAAAGTATTTAGACAAAGTGATATTTTTTGTGGAATCAACCTTTAGAGAGATAGAGAGAGAGGTTTGATCAGAACTCTTTGCGCTTTTAGGTGATTTTAAGAAAAACTGCAAGTCATATGGAAATGAAAACAGCACATTGTAAAATCAGAAAATGTAAAAAAAAAAAAAAGGAAGTGCAAAACGTAATTGAAAACTTTAATATGTATCAAAACTTCAACTTTGGTGACAAAATTCCCAAGTATTGTGGTCCGTTTAAAGTTCCAGCCACGTTTCTATGTTAAAGTATGACAACAATGTGAAGCTCCAAACGGGGCTTGTTCTTTTATTTTATTTTATTCGACCATTTCCCATTCATGTGTATGTCATGTGTAATTTTTTGCAGTTTTTCGTGATTTCACTACCAGGTTTTTCAGAGCTGATGACGAGGTGAACATTAAAACATTAAAGCTGTCTTTAAAAACACAAAATGCTCAGCTCTTCTCAGATATTTCTCTCCTAACTATGAATCCTAAATATGTCCTCTCTCCTTCTTCTTCTTCTCTCTCTGCAGCCTCTTTTGGAAATTTTTCATAGCTCTGGTGTGGAACGGTTTGACAACCACACACCCCCTCCCATCAACCTATCTCACACAGCTTCTCTCAGAGCCATTGGAAGAGCTGCTGTCTTCAGATAATGTGATGTGGAGAATCGGTGAATGAAAGGCGAGAGGACGAGCCTTATAGACAACATGCCAACCCCCGTCTGGAGGATTCTCATTCAACAACACAGCTAATCTAGTTTACAGACACTGACACAGAGGGGGGTAGCGATAATACTGTATGTTACATTCACAACCCTAGTGATGATGATATTGATGTAGGCCTGTCACTGGCGTTTGCTGTGCTACAGTAAATATTTCCTCTTGTCTCAGTTGGACTGGTCTGATTGGACAAATCAAATGGGCTAGGTTAGGGTTAGGGTTAGGTGAAGACTTGGTGAAGATGCACAGGTTTGTTTTTTTACATGAGCTGCACATGAGCACAAACTGGAATTATGGTCATTATGACTCCATTCAAACCTGATGTTAACATCCATGCTGAGATGTTCCATCATAAGTAGACGATCGTAAGTACTGTAAGACTGTTCACACCTGGCATTAAAGTGCATCTCCTGTGACCACATGTGATCGCACATCACTTCGCACAACAGTGTATTTTCTTTTCCTTTGTTTTATAATTAAGTTGATTTTTATTGTTTTTCACAGTATTGGTACAGGGTACACATAGATTGCTTCAAGAGACCAGCGATAACAGCAGATTACAAACAAAACGTCAAATGTACAATGAGAGGGAAAAGAAGAAGATTAAGACCAGAAGAATCATCATTATCACTATCTTCATCATCTCATCCAGGGTGTGAAGTTGCCCCAACGCCATCTGGGATTGGTTCCAGCTCCTCATGTCACCCTCAGAAAAGGATGTCACTTCTGTTCAGCATGATTTCATAAAATACAGTATTCCTTAACCAGTGGGTCTTTTAGTCTCTACAAAGCTGCTATTGCACCCATAGAAAATTTAGAAACTCACATTTGAATATATTAGTTATACAAGATTTATCCCTCAGGATAAACCAGACCAACTCCATAGAATATTTCAAATCTGAGTCCAGGAACCAAAGCACATTCCCAGGTGCAATGTAAGAGAGAGTTCCTTTTCACTTTTGCATTTCCAGCACAAGTCATCTTTCAGCAATTTTCCTTCAGTACAGTCTAGATCAGGGGTCTCAAACTGGCAAACTGGCGACAATCGATAACATGTGGTCCCCCACTTAATATCATGTTGTAATGAAAACATGACCCACGACCTCACCGTCTTTTATTGTGTAGCTGAGGCACAGCTGCCAGCGAGGTGATGTAGGTGTAGGTGAATATAATATGTTTGCTAGCAATGTTTTTTATAACAGTAATAATAAGACATTTGGTGATCGTTATCCCATTATTAAATGTATCATATACAACATTCAGTTACATATTAATACACTTGTTAGGGCCCGTGTCACGAATGGCAGTGGCTGAAACTTCTCCTGGCACAAATTTTAATTACAGTTATCCACACTATATACTGTTTTTGATATTAATACATTAATTAAGCATCATAAATAAGTAATAATAAGTATACATGTGATATCCCCACTTTTTCCTCTCGAGGCCGGCCCTCTGGACCACAATAGATGTGCATTGGCCCCCAGGTCATTTAAGTTTGAGACCCCTGGTCTAGATGCTGCATAATGATATCTACGTATCTATGTATCTATGTTTGCTTTTAGCCGATCGGACTGCACAGATGTGACACACACAGAGAGACAAAGAAAAGTTAAGTGAATCGAACACTCAAACTTGTCACATGCTGTAACCTTCACAGAAACACCTGTGTTTATACCAGAGGTCTCAAACATGAGGACAGCGGGCCACAAGCAGAGTCGGACAGCTGAAGAGAAACTTAACTTCCAGCAAGTGAAAAAGGAAAAGATGGTGTGCTACAGGCAATAAATGCTTCTTAAAACTAAAGATGAAATATAAATTGGCTTTTCTAAGATCGGGGGCGTTCTTGTAACTAAACTTTTTTTTTCAAGTTTTTTTCCTTTGAATATAAATTATGAAAGGGCTTTGTCTTCCGTAACATCGTACATGAAATTTGACCATATGTTTTAGTCATATCAACTTTATTTTTATTTACTTAACGTCTCATTTTTGTTGGTGATGAAGGGGTCATTAACGAACATTTTTTGTTTTCAACAAAATCAACACTGGCTCCCGGGTCATTTGAGTTTGGTTCATACTCTTGTCATTGTCGTGTTTTGATTGGATCATTCAATTCTCAATCTATTCTGCTCCTCTCTTTGTATTTATCAACTTAAATAAAGGGCTGGGACAGCCAGATTTAATATAAACGACACAGGAAATGCATCGACACATGTTGTCACCAGGTTTGTGAACTGAACAGACCACACAGCACATGCGGGGTGCAGCCATTTTAGATCACCAGTCCATCACCTTTTCCAACCTCACCACCACTGAGCCTGTTATGAAGGAGTTAGTGACCATCTTGAGTGGATCTGAATGACGCTGATATAATCGTTTCCTCAGCCACAGCTCACAGTTTGTCTTCTTCTCAGGACTTTTTAGTTTTTAGTCGAGTTGTAGCTTTGGAGGATCGTAAGTAGTCCTTTTCGTAAGTATTGCAACTGAGCCGCAGTCAGAGATTTAGAATCATATACATTATGTTGTTCATACAGTATGAGCATTGTAGCAGTATATATACAGTGGTATGCAAAAGGTTGGGCACCCCTGTAAATGTTCATGATTGTCCTTTATAAGCCATTGGTTGTTTGGATAAGACATTTCAGTTAAATATATCATATAGGAGACAAACACAGTGATATTTGAGAAGTGAAATAAAGTTTATATGATTTACAGAAAGTGTGCAAGAATTATTTAAACAAAATTAGGCATGTCCATACATTTAGGCACCCTTGTCATTTTACTGATTTCAATACCATTAGCACTAATTATTGGAACTCAAAATTGGTTTGGTAACCTCAGTGACCCTTGACCTCCATACACAGGTGAATCCAATCATGAGAAAGGGTATTAAAGGAGGCCAATTTTAAGTGTTTCTCCTCTTTGCATCTTCTCTGAAGAGTGGCAACATGGGAGCCTCAAAACAACTCTCAAATGACCTGAAAACAATGATTGTTCAACATCATAGTTTAGGGGAAGGATACAGAAAGCTATCTCAGAGATTTAAGCTCTCAGTTTCAACTGTGAGGAACATTGTGAGGAATTGGAAGACCACAGACACAGTTCTAGTTAAGGCCCGCAGTGGCAGACCAAGAAAAATCTCAGCTAAGCAGAGGCAAAGGATGGTGAGAACAGTCACAGTCAACCCACAGACCAGCTCCAAAGATCTACAACATCATCTTGCTGCAGATGGTGTCACTGTGCATCGTTCAACTATTCAGCGCACTTTACTAAATGCTAAAGCATATTTGGACAAGCCAGCTTCATATTGGAATAAGGTGCTGTGGACTGATAACTAAAGTTATTTGGACAAAACAAGGGAAGTTTTGTCCAAATAACACAGCATAATCCAAAAAAGAACACAGCATTCCAAGAAAAACACTTGCTACCTACAGTAAAATTTGGTGGTGGTTCCATCATGCTGTGCGGCTGTGTGGCCAGTGCAGGGACTGGGAATCTTGTTAAAGTTGAGGGTCGCATGGATTCCACTCAATATCAGCAGATTCTGGAGAACAATGTCCAGGAATCAGTGACAAAGTTGAAGTTGTGTCGGGGCTGGATCTTTCAACAAGACAACCCTAAACACTGCTCAAAATCTACTAAGGCATTCAAGCAGAGGAACAAATACAATGTTCTGGAATGACCATCTCAGTCCCCAGACCTGAATATTATTGAACATTTATGGTGTGATTTAAAGCGGACTGTCCATGCTCGGAAACCATCAAACCTGACTGAACTGGAGATGTTTTGTAAAGAAGAATGGAAAAGGAAGATGTACACAATTTTTGTGCCAAAACCTATCCACATGCCTAATTTTGTTAGGCATGTGCCACTTTCTGTAAATCATATACACTTTATTTCACTTGTTAAATATCACTGTGTTTGTCTCCTATAGGATATATTTAACTGAAATTTCTTATCCAAACAATCAATGATTTATAAAGGAAAATCATGCAAATTTAGAAGGGGGGCTCAAACTTTTGCATACCACTGTATATAAATATATATTGTAAAAGTACGTTAATCTTTTATGAATAAAAATTTGTCTCACACAATGTGTTAATGAGTGACCATTAATGTTTGACAAAGGAATAATGTTGGTTTGAAGTGAACATCACTGTGTGGGATACTGTATTAGTGAAGTGTGCAGTACATGCATCCATCAAACGCTCACTCACACACAGACACACACAGCTCTGGAGAGAGGGTGCAAGCCTCAGTTTCCATTCACCCCTGATGCGACACCATGATTTCCACAACTGAATTAGGCTCTGCAGACAGCAGCCGTCTATGATGACAGCGTTTTAAAGTCACAAGAATAAATAAATTACATAAAACCTTCCCATTCCCTTCCATCATCCCTCTGTCTGTCTGTCATGTGAAGAGGAGTCTTTGGTGGATGTAGGAAACTGTCCGTTTTTTTATTATTATTATTATGATCTGATGTACAGTGTATAAACACATTTGGTTTACTTTGTTGATTGATTGATCGATGGACTTTGAAATGCCAAAAAAATGAAATGAAAACATTTCAGAGTATTTATAAAGACCGATGGAACAGAATCAAAGCTGTGCACTTAGAATAAAATAATTGGGATGACGCATTGTTCCTCATTGGTGTGTGTGTGTGTGTGCGTGCGTGTGTACACGTCAACCTATTCTACGGTTGACCGTGGTTTCGTTACACATTCACCAACAGAGCAAACAGGAAATGTTTAGGCACCCTGTGAACCCAGTGAAAACCCACAAACACACACGGAGCAAGAACACTATCCACTACACCAGGGTTTCTCACTCCTGGTCCTGGGGAGCCACTGTCCTCCATGTTTTAGGTGTTTCCCTGCTCAAACACACCTGATTCAAATAGTCAGCTCGTCAGTAAGCTCTGCTGAAGCCTGATAATGCCCCATTTATTTGAATCAGGTGTGTTGGAGCAGAGAAACACCTAAAACATGCAGGACAGTGGCTCCCCAGGACCAGGAGTGAGAAACCCTGCACTACACCAACCATGTGGCCAGAAGGTATAGTGAAACTTATTCAATCACAAATTATTGTATTTTAAACACAAGCAACTCACATTGCGTATAAAGTAATATTTATTTCAAGATATTCAACTTTGCCTGGTATCCCCTGATCCTTTCACTGTTTCCACAAGGAGAAAATTAAACTTTTTGACATAAATCTAGCACGCAAAGTGTTGGGAGCTCAGCACATTATCAGGCCGTTACTTGCGACGTTCGTCGTCTCGTTTCGTTGCAGCCAGGGAGGTGCAGCTCACATCCTGAAGATACTTTTCTTAACGATCGCCCTTTGATGGTCTTTGATGTAGTCATATTCCTTCTCCTCTTTATAGGCGTGCAAGCTCAATTTTCTTAATTTTTGTTGAAGAGTTGCAGATTTTTATAGTTTTCTTAATTTTCTTAATTTATGTTGCTTTTAACTTACTCTGTGCACACACATAAATGAATGGTCATCTATATCATGTTCAAGTGCTCTGCATCTCCCACGTTGTATAAAAAACTCCCATTTGCAAAAAGACGCAGCGCAACACACAGTTTCTGCTGGGATGTGAGAGCATGACTTCGGTTGGTAATGTTGGAAATGTAAGGACAGATTAGGTTGTGAATGTAAATGATGGACTGTGACGTAAAACGGTGCCGCTCAAAAAGTGTGTGGAAATGTAAGAACATCTATGCGCGGTCTGATAATCATCTCCCGACGAATATTGAATTCGCTGCGCAGTAATGCTGCACCTTCATCCACGGGATCACGGTCAAAAGCACATGACATGGTCGTGAAAATAGTCACCACCTAATATAACTTCTAATGTAAACGGCAGAACAGACGCAGAACTATACTACGCCTAAACTTGCCTGCTGACTGAATGAGGAAATCAAATATCGTGTGTGTCTGAAAGAGGGCGGAGACGGAGAGAAACTCAAGGTTTGTTGAGAAAAACCTGGTCCCGACCAGGTTAGGTTGATAGAGCATGTTACCATGGTAACTGACCGAGAGCTAAAGTTACCTCTCTCTGTGAAAGAGGCAAGAGTTACTCCTCTTTCTCTGGTTTGACTTACCTTTCTTTGTGAAACGGAAAACTCAGTTTCCCTCATCTCAGAGTTTTCACTAAACCTGCTTTGTGAAACGGGCCCCAGGGCTGCCAGTAAAATTTGAGCTCCTAAACCTTAACCTAAACCTAATTCTAAGGGCCAATTCCAATTCCTATCGTAACCCTCTGTAACGAAGGGAACTTCATTACTGGGAATTTTGCACTATTTTGGGTTTGAGTTATTGCATTTTAACATCTCTCAACATCAACAACGTTTACATTGAACATAAAAATAGCACTCTGACACTTTAATATTAATTGGCACTTTATTGCAGCTTTGCACAGAACATTTGCACATTGCATATTTGCACATTGTCTATGAAACATTTTAATAATTGGTATTGAATGTTTGAATCAAGTGTAGAAATTTCCTTGAATAATTGTTTGTCCTGGAGCAGGTGCTGTGGTGGCCACACAGCTCCCCCTGGAAAGGAAGGAGAATTGAGACAATGACACTGTGAATATTGAGGATTGAATACATGACTAAAGTGAATCATTTCTGTGGCGAAATTGTGTTAAGAGGGCTATAGTAAACAGGTGTTAAAGTTGACAAGACACTCACCTTTTCTTCTGTGTTGCAGCATGGTGTTCGGGAAGAGTCCCAAAGGAAACGAGAACTTATTTATGGTTCCGGGACGGACCAAGTGGGAAAATAGGAGAGGGGAACTGGTGGACAATGGTTAGGTTGTTGGGGGCTTCTTAACGGTGATACAGACTTTATTTTTAAGAAAATAATTTGAAAATCATTATTAAAAATTGGTAAAAATATGTTAAAAATATGAAGTTAAAAAATGAAATTGTTTGTTGATTGTTTGTCGTTAATTATGTGGAGAGTTCACCTGCAAATGGTAGTGCCAGGACTCACAATCATGGACACAGTATAAAAGGCGCCATTTTCCATCTGTCTGTGTTACTGGTCAGGGCGAAGCTCGTTGCCTGTGAACTATGTTGCTGATTTTTTTGGGAATAAAATGTCAATTGATCCCTCTTACCTTTGCCGTTCATCATTTGTCGCTGTAACATCCAGCCGCATTTAAGGGTCATTCTAACAAGTGGTGTCAGAAGTGGGATTGGCACTTACCTAACCCTAACCCAACCCCTCATTCTCACCAGAGCTGGAGGTGCAGGACTTGGAGAGTGGTACAGACACCATATATAAACAACTCAAAATGGCAGCAAGAATAACAAGTGGTGTCAGAGAGCAGTGACATGATGACGAGACAGGGGAAGAAAGATGAACCAGATGAAGGAGCCTGCTCAGCAGTCAACCCAGGTCCAAGGAGCGAGGCCAAAGGTGACGAGAAGCTGGAGGAACTTGCAGGTCTGGTTAAAAATCTAATTCGATCTCAAGCTGCCAGAGATCAACAGATTGAAAAAGAGTCTTCTCGTCAAGACCAGAGATGAAAACAAATGCACTTGCAGTTTTCACAAATACAACAGCAAGTGCACATGATTAGACATCACAGAATAGAGCCTGACACTCTTGAGGAGAGCATGCATCCACAGAGAGACGATGATAATGGTGGCGATTTTGATTACAATGATCCAGATGAGATGGCTGGTCAGATGAGTTTTGGTTTTCGATCACAGAGGGAACCCACAGCCCATAGGGAACCCAAACTACACCCATTGACTGTAGAAGATGACATTGAACATTTCCTGACCACATTTGAGAGAATGGCTCATGTATGTCGCTGGCCTAGAGATGGTTTGGCTGTGCGTCTGATTCCCCTGTTGACAGGCAAAGCCCGGAGTGCTTATGTTTCAATGGACATTAAAGAATCTGAAAATTATGATAAAGTGAAAGCAGCAATTCTGGCAAAGTATGAAATTACACCTGAAACATATTGAAGACGGTTCCGGTCCTTGAAGACTGAGCCTGGTGAGACACCACAAGAACTGTATGTTCGTCTGAGAGACCTGTTCGCTAGATGGGTAAAACCAGAGAGGTCAACAGTAAAAGATATAACCGAGACCATTATACTTGAACAGTTCTTGAGAATGTGGGAAAATAGGAGAGGGGAACTGGTGGACAATGGTTAGGTTGTTGGGGGGTTCTTAACGGTGATACAGACTTTATTTTTAATAAAATAATTTAAAAATCATTATTAAAAATTGGTAAAAACATGTTAAAAATATGAAGTTAAAAAATGAAATTGTTTGTTGATTGTTTGTCGTTAATTATGTGGAGAGTTCACCTGCAAATGGTAGTGCCAGGACTCACAATCAGGGACACAGTATAAAAGGCGCTATTTTTCCATCTGTCTGTGTTACTGGTCAGGGCGAAGCTCGTTGCCTGTGAACTATGTTGCTGATTTTTTTGGGGAATAAAATGTCAATTGATCCCTCTTACCTTTGCCGTTCATCATTTGTCGCTGTAACATCCAGCCGCATTTAATGGTCATTCTAACACCCTCAACCTTAACCCTCAAGCTCAACCCTTAATCTTAACTGGCCCTCAAAACCAAGTGTTGAGGGTTATTTTGTCACTTAGAAATGGGACACCCTTTAAATGCAGATACGTCTTCAGACTGTGGGGGGCAGAATAACGCGAAAGCTGCGTCCAGTCTGTCAACTCCAAAAAAGAAGAAGAAGAACACATCTACATTACGATTATTTATTACGATCCGTTTGCCAGTCAAGTTATTAGGTTGTCAGTTAGTTATAAGATGATACAAATACCACAACCACGGACATATTCAGCTGACAGTTTCCGGAATTGGAATTCACACTTACTCTAAAATCAACCCTCACTCCGTCTGGTATATACGTTTTTGGTCCTCATAAAGATACTAATGCAAGGACACACACACACACAAGAGAGTGATTCAGTTACTGAGAGACATGAAGCATCTCGTCTGCTAATAACAAAGCACATGTATGATAAACAGATGGTTTAAATGATGGTGCAGTAATTGGGTTCTGTTTACTTTAAGTGTCTTCTCTCTTGTTTTCTCTCTGTGATGTTTGGACAGGTTTTTTTTTGAAAGCTCGTTTATTTTAACAACTCTACGCAAACGTAGTGCCTTGTTCATCACTATCTAGCTGTGGCTTTGATCATGTAGATCTCAGTCCTGACAGTCCTGAGAAACACTTTCTCCTCTCCAATCCTCTGCTGAGAAGCCCTGCGGCAGCTGCTTCACTGGCACAAACAGCGGAAGACTGTAATTATTCTGGCCAGCACGGAAGTATGAATATTCAGCCTATACCACTAGAAAGTGCATATGGGCCCAATCAACTTTCCCTGAAAAGGTCAAAAGACGAATGACACAATCAGCCACTGGACGGACTCCTCAGGACAGATTTAGGGCTACAGTCTGCTCTTTCTGGCCACTTTTAAAAATCATTAAGTGGCCTTTTGCTTACTCAGCAAAGAAGATCTAGGAGCATAAATCACTGCCACTATAAAAGGATTAATCACATGTCAGACAAGCCCCTGCATGAACTCCCCATCAGAGGCCATTAAAGTAAGCAGAAAGGTCATTTAGCTTTATCAGTTGGACACACATAGGCAGGGCTGTAGCAACTAGATCTGTTTTAGGAGGGCAGGAGGGGGCCCCTAAAACAGCTGATTATTGTACGATCCACATAACTACATTTTCATTTAAAATGCATCTGTTATATGAGACATCCACACTGCCCCACAGTTATGGAAACAGCAAATGACTACACATACAATGGTGATCATGTCAAGCCACATCCTTGTTTAATTTGGACATTTGAACACAATTACATCTACATCAAGTACCAGCTGATCATGTTAATCTACAGCAATTACATTCTTGTGAGAAAACTCAATAAACATGTATGTTGCAGCTTTGTAAATAAAAACTGATATCAAAGACGTCGAGAAGAAATGGATAGATAGACAAATGGATAGAATGGAAAGATTATGACTCATTATGACCCTCTTCATCTCTTCCTCCCAGAAGCCCAAAATATCTACCAATAGTACTGATACATTGGTGCAGGCATGCAGTTAATGTTCAGATTCAACTTATTTGCAACTAATGGATTGATGAATAGACGGGATTGCATAAATCTACTGTATTTGTCCAAGTGATGCGGTGCGAGGAGCCAGAGTCAATCCATGCTAGATGAATACCTTGTGAAAAGGTGATATGTTTAAAGTATATATAACTCTATCTTCTCTCATTTAAAGGTGCCATCTGTAACAATGTGGCCAAAAACGAAAACTACACTCAAAATCAAAACACTGCGGCGAGTCGTATCCGCCTTCCACTCCACCCCTCCCTTCCAGAGTCATGGTTGCCAGAGCAGTTGACATGTAATTCCGTCAGCAACGAGCGAGGAAATGAACGTTTTATCATAAATGAGTGGCTCTAAGACACACAATTCTGTTCTCTCAGTAAAGATCAAGATGTATATATATATAATTCATGGTAACATTAGCTGTTGACTAGGGATGGACATATCAGAAGGAATAACTATGCATGATATTTGACAGAACTGTCCTTCATTTTTACCTCCTCTTTTAAAATGTTATATAGCAGGGCTGACAACTTCTGAGAAAACCTTAGAGTGAGACATCGTGGCATGTGGGGCAAATTACCACCACACACCCAATATATTTATTTATGGTAATATTTTATGCATCGCAAGCTTATTAATGCTTTATACAATAAAAAGGTAAATAATGTTGACACTGTCCGGAATCACTCCCACAACCTTCCCAACACAAGTCCACCTTTTTAACCACTCGACTACTGCTGTTATTCTCACTATGCCTGTCAGAAGAAGACCATTATGTCCGATTAGAAAGAGACTAAAAGACGCATCTCTGTGTCATCTGAACTGCCGCTGCAGCCTGCACCGAGCAGAACCAGCTGCAGCCGCTGACACAACAGAGCTGCCGGTGGTCGGTTCGGCGGGGGTTCTGGCTCCGGGCAGAATGGCAGCCGCCCGCCGGGAGCGGCAATGATGCTTACTTAGTTAGCCAAGCTGAACTTACCTGTCTAGGAGAAGAGCAGCCCATTCCGCATCCGTTTTGAAATTCCTCTCAGCTTTAAACTCTCTCCACTGTTCAAAAGCATGTCCTATATAGACCCTTGCTTTGCTGCAAACTTTATTTTGCCGTTTTTGACATTCATACCGAGGTCTTTTAGGTTTCCTTTCGTTTCATTTCAATTGTAGCTACATAACTGGCAACCCATGGCTGCTCAACCGCTGAGACTCTACTGACTGCTATGATTGGTAGACGGCGGTAGATGGCACGTCATGCCAAAACATAATTTCAAAACATAAACAAACTTTGCGGTGCGAAAAATATTTTTTTAATGCAAATATTTTTGTTGTACTATTTTTGTTGGTGAGTTCAGTATGTTATATGAACATTATTCCTGGACCTCTGTGACATATTAGGAGGATTTTATGGCCAGTTACATAATGCACCTTTAAGCTGCCTTTCCCAGAGTAGAATGATTTGTTGTTTCCATTAAAGGAATAGTACCAAAATAACCAGGCCAACCGATCCATTCTTTGGCACCCTTCCCATAGGTGTGAGATATGCCCGACTCCACCCACGACAGTCACTCCCTTTCAATCACTGTAAATATCTCGATCTCGATGTCTTGGTGTCAAATAGCCACAAACTGAAAAGGGAAAAAAAGAGCTGCTGGATGACCTCCTTTGTTGTCTGTTGGGGCACATCTGATGTCATCGTTCGTGGCCGTCAAACCAGTACTATGTCATCGGGCACAGAATACTATGTCATCGGGCACAGAATTAAATGGGAAAAATTGTTTTTTATTTGAATATAATTAAAGCGGACCTAGACCGGAAGTTCCAATTAACACTGTTTTTTAGTGTGTATCTGCGTCATTACCTTGTTTAAGAAGCCCTGAAGGTTCAAAACAAACAGTTCAGCCACTGCTGGGAACGCTGTGTTGTATTGTAATCTCGGGCTCAGCGAGATCTCTGAAAAAACCTGGTCCGGTTACGTAAACAGCGGTTCTCCTGAGCAGCAGATCGTCCTGCTCCGGGCACTAGTCCGGGCACATCCGGTTGCGTACATTGAACCGCAAAAGAAGAATAGTGTCTGTTGTCGAGGTGTTCCACGAGCGACAGTGTCTTCTGACTCTGGGTCAGACTCCGAGTCAAAATCATAAAAGGGACTGCGGCGGGGAGTCGTGAAGAACCTTTTTTTAAACATTGTTAAACCAATGTTTTGATAATGAGCAGCAGTGCATCCACCGTTCCAGAGGGGGGAGCTGCGCTTCTGAGAGCGATTATGTCACTTCCGGGTACTGGCCAATCACAAGACAGTTGGGAAGCCTCTATGCTGGCTGGCCAATCACAACACACTCTGTCTTCTGGGGGTGAGAGTTGAGTCTGAAATATCGCGGCTGGGGAACAGCGTCAGAAAAGAGGATTTCTATCGGCTCATTTACAGCAACTAGGAGGTTTTTGACCATAAAAACAAGTTAATGTATGTAAGTAGACCTCCATAACTAACATATATGTGCAACAGGACCACTCTATGTGAGCTTTAACCATGTACACACACAAATAGAAAAACCTAAACACTAATAATCAATGAATTAAGTTCTCTTATTCTCGTTAAAGTCATGAATTGTTGAACCAATGCCCATCATGCAATGCGGCCATCAGGCACAGCCCACACCCCCCCGCCTACCAGATAAAGCTAGGACTTCACAATTCCAAACTGTACCGTACTGTGCCAAACCAAATTGTACCATGATGGAATAATCGGATTAGATAGGAGCCTGGTACCAAGATACCTACTCAGGGCTAAGAAGTTTGTTTTGGAAGGACTTTTACACCATGCTTTCAAACTTACTAACGAGACAAAATGATACAATCTCACTATAGTTTGGCTCAGTGTACGTCTCTTTCTACCTGGGCCCTCAAAGCCTCTCAAAGCGTCCAGCATATCAGGAGCTGTCAGTCAGTGTAGGAGGGGAGAACACTGTAATTGTGGTTCCAAGCGTCATGAGCCCAGCTGAGTGTCAAGTTGAACAAGAACACAGCTGAGTCCATGTCACAGAGCAGCATTGCCCCCTACTGGACGTTTAGCATTGATGAACATTGTCTGGACATTGGTGCAACAATTCATGACTTTAAAGAGAATAAGAGAACTAAGTGAATTGATTATTAATGTTTAGGTTTTTTCCTATTTGTCTTTTCATTTTTGATTCATTCAAAAAATACTATTGTTATGTGTGTGCACGGATTATGTTCAAAACATAATATTTAAACATTCCATTTGTTTAAAGCAGCATCCATTTGAATTGTTTGTTTAACGTATATTTCTCGCGTGACTGAAAAAGTAATAGGCTTAATTACATTTTATGATAATGCATCGTCAATTATTTTGCCTTTTAATGGTTTTCTGCAAATTGATACACCATTCTAACTCATTTCTGAGCTCATACCATAGTTTGACTCTATATTAAATATGGCATTTAGCATTTGTTCTCACTTTACAATGTTCAAACATCACAACTCTCTTTATTTAAACATCATCCACACTATGGGCTGTTCATCATGCCTAACTTGGTGCAAAAATATGGAACTCTCCTGCCCCCCACTGGTCATGCTAGAAACAGTCTCTCTATGACATCATGCTCTCAGATCATTTTCCCACTAAATGGGAAATATTATGTCATAGTGACTGGCACCAATCAAAGAGTGAGAGAGGCCCTCTGTTGTTTGACTGATGGTAACGACGGCACCAATCGTTCATTTAGTGAGAAGAAAGAAGAAAGAAGAAAGAGGTGCTTTCACAGCCAGTGAAGTGAAATGTGTATAATTAGCTGGGTTAAACAGGGAAATAACCATGTACTATGTTCACAGCCTGTAACCAGTGTTCAGCTCCACCACTGAGGAATCCAGCAGTATTTTCACTGTAGTTACCTATGGGATGGATGGAGGGATAGATAGATAGATAGATAGATAGATAGATAGATAGATAGATAGATAGATAGATAGATAGATAGATAGATAGATAGATAGATAGAATTTTTATTAGAAACCGCATTTTCAGAAAAGCTGGGACACCTTTTTTTCTAAAATGCAATACAATTTAAATCTGAATACTTTTTTAATCACTTGAAGTATTATTTAACAGACAAGGGTTAAAACAAAAGATTTTCAGTGTTTTTGTTGACAAACTTAATTCTTATTTCAAAGGATCTAAAACTTAAATGACTGGGCATTTGACCACTGAGCATCTTTAGTCTGGTCAGGGGCTAAATTTCAAAATAATACATTTATTATGAATGCATGGATCATCAAAGTAACTGGCAATAAAATATAGTAGTAATTTACACCGTTAACGTTGTTTCTTTGCTCCAGAAAACAAACAAATCATTAAAAATGTAATAATTTTGGTTTGTGGACAACACAAGGCATTTGAGAACAGTCTAGGTTATTTCTAGGTTAGATAGCACTGATCAACATTTATGGACCAAACATCACTCTATTAATCGAGAAATTCATCGTCAGATTAATCGATTGTGAATATAATCGTTAGTTGCAACTCTAAATTCAAGAGGTTATTACGTTTTTAAATAAAAATAGAAGCATCTCATTGCAGTGGGACAGATGATGGACAGAACCACAGACTGGACCATCGCCATGAAGCTGTGTGGTTCTACTGCTACTAAAGGACGTCGATAATAATTTACCCCCCTAAAATTAATCTGCTAGAGATCCGCGATGATAACAATAATAACGCGAGAGTTTGTAAGTTGCCTCTGAACCAGACTGTTAGTTGCAACTGTCAAAGGTGGAGTGGATACGCGCATGACCCAACACACACTACTGTGATACTGTACACGGCCGCCGAGATACTGTCCGTATAAAAAGCCGAAATAAGCCGAGGTAAGGAGCCGAGGAGAGTCCGAGACAGCCGAGCGAGCCGCGTCCTTTCCGCTTCTTTTTCCTCCTTCGCCTCGCTTTCTTTTATTCTAACCCACTGAGTCGCTGCCGTCGATATTACTGCACTCAACATATTTCTGTGCCTCCCTTTAGATCCAGCCAGCGCAAGGATTTTTTTCCACTCCTCCTTCGTAATAAAGTCGCCATTTTGCTTCACTGCCTATATAAACCATCCCGTGTTTTCATGTCTTTTCCTTCCCGAGCCACGGACTCGGCTGTGTTTGCTGGATATTTTTGACATTTTGTTTCTCTGGAGTGTTCGTCGGGGAAAGGACGGAGGTTGAAGAAAGTGCCTCGTGGTTTTAATGTTAATGCAGGAAAGGAGGGAAGGAGGAGGAGGAGGCGACGGAGGAGGAGGAGGGGGGGTGGCGGCTGGAAACTGGGAATAATAAGGTGAAAGTAGCGTGGAATTGGTGATTTATTCCCCGTCCCGTCCCCCCGTGTTTCGCCTTCTCCCTCGTCGCCTGCAGGGTTGGCGGTGGAAACGGACACGGGACTCTTGACCGCTGTCCACAACTGTCCACCAGAGTCTGGCCGCTTATTGACGAACAGCAGGTGTGAGTGAGTGCCATGTAACACAGGAGGAGGAGGAAGAAGAGGAAAATAAACAAACAACTGACAAACTAACTGACGCCCACTCAGGTGCGTGTCTCCTGACCCCCCTCTCTCTGTGTCCTCCCACCTCCCTCTCTCCTCACGTGAGTGACCCACCGGGGGCTGCCCGGTCCTGCTGCTGGGTGACGGTGTCCGACAATTCAGGTAGGTGTGGCCGAGCGGGAGGAAGAAAAGTCGAGCCGTGTTTGTCTTAAAAAGAAACTCAGTCACCTTTATAGCACACAAACACACACACTCACACACACACACACTCGCATGTGTGTTTCTAACTATCATTTATAACAGCAGTAGATGGAAACGTATGCACTATAAATGGCTATTCACTTTAAATGGATGTCAGAAAATGTTTTATTTTTCATTTGCGCAAAACATTAACATAGCCATGCAGTAATGTATTGCCTGTTGTGTTAATTATCGCATTATCTCAACTTTTTAGTGCTGTCTCTACTAAACCCAAGAGTTTTAATCTCTATCCTGACATTCTAACACATGGTAACTGTAACCTCATCCTGCCAGAGCATTAAGAAGCATTTTATCCTCTAATTTATGGTCTTGCCCATTACACCACTACTCTAATCCAATCGATAACCTGGGCCCAGTTTTTTCAAAAGTAAACCGCTCGGATTTTGGATACTGGATTGGATCAAATCTTGAAAATGGGTTTTTCAAAAGAAAAAACGGATTACGCAATCGGATTAGATCACGTAATCCAATCTTGATTTTGATCCGGAACAAACCTTTAGTTTGGGGTTTTCAGAACTTTGTAGTAGGATTGGGATCACTTTGACCTAAACAATCTGGATTAAACTGATCCCACCAGAATGGTGGATTCAGCCCAAAATGTAATGAAACTTTAAAATAGTATCAAATAATACTGTATTTGGATCATGCAGTATAGCCTACAATATATCCTATTTATTCATAAGGTTTCAATTTGATTTGGCCATCAGGCTACAGCGTTTAGAGTTTGGCCTCATAAAATAATCCCCCAAACAGATGTCAATATTGACCACAAATAATATATTTAATTATGTCACTAATTCATGTGTATTCATCACACTCAAAAATATTTATGTTTTTTTTTTTTCAGAATATTTTTTAGCGATGCATGCGATGATAAAACAGAATAACAAAGCAATGTCAAATGGCATCTCTGGTTTTTGAAGTCCAAAACAAATCCAAATCTGAAATAGTGTCTTAACTATTGCGTCCCTTGTTACACGTCCTGTTTGCACTTGGTAGCGATTTTGAGCAGGACAATACAGGCAAGGTTTATGTTGCATGCTTTCTGTGGTTCCGCTCTCAACGCTCAATTGCATTGTTATCCTATATTCTTCTTGTTGCTCCTTTACATATCTATAGTTCTACATTTTTAATTTCCTATCCTATTTGAGCTTATCCAGATTTGGTGATCCCGAAAAGTTTCTATCAGGATCAGATTGATCCAATCCGATGTTGCTTTGAAAAACCAGCTCAAAAGTAAGTTGGATTACGTGATCATGGATAGCAAAAAAACGATTACCAAATCTGGATCAATTTTATCCAGATTAAATTTTTTGAAAAACCGGGACCAGAATGATAACCCCAATCTAGAGTTATCATTCTGCAACTAATGATTATTTTCCTCGATTAATTGAGTATTCCTTTGTCCATAAATGTAGGAAAATGTTGACAAATTCAGATCAGTGTTTATCTAACCTGGAAATCACATTCCGAGATAAGAAAACGTTGGCATTCAGAGATTAGAAAATATTCACATTCCGAGATTATAAAACGTTGTCATTCAGAGATTGGAAAATAATCACATTCTGAGATTATAAAACGTTGGCATTCAGAGATTAGAAAATATTCACGTTCCTCAATCATTGGGGGCCAGTTGTTCAAGGTAATCTGATCGGATTTTGGTTATTGGATTAGATCAAATCTGGAAAATGGGTTGTTGAAAAGGAAAGAAGGATTCTGAAATTGGATCAGATCATGTAATCCAATCCTAGTTTGGAAATGGATCAAACCTTCAGTTTGTGTTGTTCAAAACTTTTCAAGAGGATTTGGTTAACTTTGATCCAAAAAAATAGGATTACTCTGATGCCAACAAGGGGTAGGATTTCAGGAAGAAAATGTAGTAAAATCTTTAAATTGGTCACATTTGTATCATTTAGTGTATACTTTTATATATGTTTTGCACTTGCCTTGTTTAACCATTACAGTGATAAAGTAGACAGGCTACCAATTAAGCCTTTCAGTATAGTAAAGTAAAAATACAAATGATCTTGTCCCCATGAAATAAACTCCCAAACAGATTTCAATAACAAATAAACATAATATATTAATTTTTTCATCTCTGTCACTGTCATTCATCACTGTATATTAATGTTAAAGAAACAATCATCAGATATGAACCTGTCCAAAATAATTTTGAACAATTGCATCCCTTACGACACGTCTAGTCAGTCTCAAATTCTGACAGAACGGCAGAGGTTGGTCTGGTTTTTCAACAGGCTCAGGTGCATCATAAAAGGGTCATAAGATACATTTTAAATGGAAGCGGATGTTTATGTTTTGTGTTTCGTCTCAAAATAAACACTTAAAGGGGAAGTAAGTAGTTTATAGTGCCATCTAGAGGAGAGGCTGAAATTTACAACAAAGATCTGCTGCTCTGCACACCCCCTCCCCTCCCTGAGCGCTACGGTATCCGCAGCTGGTCATATGTCGTCCTCGTCGTCTTTCTCCGTGTCAGCAGATGAGGTTCGTGAGGCGAGGGAGAGGGCGAGCTACCGCGGCCGTAGCAGACGAAGCGGAGAGATTGGAGGCGGGACTTCCGCTACAAGTAAAGAGACGCTTGATTTGTTCTCTCTCGTTTGTCCTTACAGGCTCCTGTAGAAACATGGCTTCTCGCTGCTAACAGTGGCTATGCGACCGCGGCCCGCGACAATGTTATTTTAAAATGACTTTTTGAAACACTACGAAAATGAAACAAAGAATATTATACAGCAACTAGACAATGCAGGAGCAAATAATATGTATACAAAAGTGGATTTTGGGTAATATAAACCCATAAATACTACATATTGTCCTTTTAAAGTGACCCAATGTTGGCTCTTCTATCTGTTCTTTACATAGCTGGCAATCTGGATTTGGTAATCCTGAAAACTGTGAATCTGGATCAGGGTGATCCAATCCAATGTTGCTTTGAAAAACTGACTTAAAAATAGGACGGATTACCTGATCCTGGATAGAAAAAAAATGGGATTTCCAAATCTGGATCATTTTGATCCGGATTACATTTTTTTAACAACTGGTCCTAGATGATTAGATGATGATATTCTCAAATGTCTTTTCAGTTTTAATTTTTTTTTGTCAAATGGAGCCAGAAACCAGAAATTCACTTATTCACATTTGAGAAGCAGAAAAATCAGAACGCGTGGATTAACTGTAAAAAAAAACTTCTAAAACCGATAATCAAAATAGTTGACGATTAATTTAGTCATTGACTAATCAAATAACCGTTGCCATGTCTTAATTCTGATCCTCACTTAATGCGTGATCGTAGTATAAATTGTACTTAAACTTCCTTAAAAGTAGAAAACATAAATAAAAAACATAAATTGTGTGTCTGATACAGATATCACAAACTTGAGTATCTACCGATGCCAGTCTGTCATTTTACACCTTTTAGAACATAGGTCAAGCTATTTCAAAGACATAATTCTCCAACTGTGTAACAAATGTCCTTCTCCCATAAATAAGAAATAAACAGCCCACAACATGACTCAGCTCATATTATGTTGCTGAGTTTTATTTCAGAATCAGAACCATGTCTTTAATTTTGTCTCTCACACAAAACCTAAATCTCAAAGGTTTAGTTACTGTTGCCTATACTGTAACGGTACATGGAACCCAAATCTTACTTTTTTACTCAAATGTAAACCTGATCTAATTTCTTTGCCCAAATCCACATCTTAACCCCTCTGAGAGCCCTTTCAAGTTGTGAGGATCAGCCAAAAATGTCCTCATACTGATGGTGTATGTTTGCCTTTGTTAGAAACACACATAAAATAAAATACTTATTTCCAGCTTGATTCATCAGCAGAGAGCATGAGGACAAACAGTTGTAATACGTTTACATACCTTGGCAGAATTTATGATTTCTTATCCATTTTTCAGAGAATATGGATGATAACACAATAACTTTTCTTTCACTCATGGTTAGTAGTTGGCTGAAGCCATTTATTGTCCAACTATTGTGTTAACTCTTTTTACATCAAAGTCACAACACAAACTACCCAAATGACCCTGATCAAAAGTTTACATACCCCAGTTCTTAATGGCGTGTATTTTCCCCTTTAACATCAATGACTGCTTGAAGTCTTTTGTGGTAGTTGTGGATGAGGCTCTTTATCTTGGTAAAGCTGCCCATTCTTCCTGGCAAAAAGCCTCAAGTTCCTGTAAATTATTGGGCTGTCTTGCATGAACTGCACATTTGAGGTCTTCCCAGAGTGGCTCAATGATATTGAAGTCAGGAGACTGAGATGGCCACTCCAGAACCTTCACTTTTGCTGTAGTCAATGTTTTGTGTTTTGGATCATTGTCATGTTGGAATGCCCAAGTACGTCCCATGCACAGCTTCCGGGCTGATGAGTGCAAATTTTCCTCTAGTATTTTTTGATAACTTACTGCATTCATCTTGCTATCAAATCTGACCAAATTTCCTGTGCCTTTGTAGCTCACACATCCCCAAAACATCAGCGATCCACCACCGTGTTTCACAGGAGGAATACCTTCCATCATAAGCATTGTTGACTCCTCTCCAAATGTTTATGGTTGTTATAAAGTTAGTGGGCATGTGCAGTGCAAAATCAAAGCGTAATTGTCAAAGCTTTGTTGACCAAAGCACCTCTTGTATATAGCTAATCCTTATTTTCCTGTCTTCATCTGTGACTGATCATCAGAACCCGCATGCTTTGTTGGTTTACAACCTTAAGTAGTGTATTAAGTTGTGTGTAGAATAAAACCTCTTAAAGACACTCAAGTTGTCTGCCGTACTTGTTCTGATCGCCCTTCCCAGAGGGTAGTTTATCGAATTGTAAGAAGCAGCCGGTAAAAATCTGGACAGTTGTTGCCAAAAATTTTTGGTCTCGTCGCTCCAAATGACTTTGTGCCAGAAGTTTTGAGGCTTGTCTCTGTGCTGTTTGGTGTATTGTAAGCGGGATACTTTGTGGCATTTGCGTAGTAATGGCTTTCTTCTGGCAACCATGCAGCCAACGGCCACACCACATATTTTAGAGAGTCCTGTATTTCACCTAAAGTTATTTGTTGGGTTTTTTTTTACATCCCAAACAATTTTCCTGGCAGTTGTGGCTGAAATTTTAGTTCTAGTCTACCTGACCGTGGTTTGGTTTCAACAGAACCCCTCATTTTCCACTTTTTAAAGGTCCCCTATTGTGCAAAATCAACTTTTTAATCTTTTAGTACTTATATTTGGGACTCAGGGGGCCATACCAGTCCCCAAAATGTGAAAAAACAAGACTCAGTCATGTTTTAGTGGTTCCACTTAGTGTAAGTATAGGCGATAAAACACGCAATGTTTACACCTCCGGACCAAGTGACGACAGTGCAGACATTTCACCGTGAATGTTGGCACCCCGCCAGGCAGAGTACTTCACAGCTCCACCACAGCTCCACCGTAGCTCCCCCTTGTCCCTGTGAAATACAAGAGTGCAGACGAGGGAGGAAGAGTGGCTGCACAGCGAAGCACAGTGTTTTACACAAACTTCCAGCCTCAGAGGATTTTTGTGTCCAGTGGATATAATTTATTTATGAAAAAAATGTTCACAAGCTTCACAAGCCCTTTGTTGTTGATCGTGTGTGTAAATTCCTATGCTGGAGGGACACCTTGAAGGCACCAGTTGCGTGCCTGCGGTTAGCGAGTGGCGTGTGTGGATCTGTGATATGAGGAGCACGCGTTTGAAAGCACTGCAGAAAGATGTAGATGTTGTCCTGCATTTCTTCTCAACCAAAGGCTTCCTTTCTGTCGTGTTTCCACGTTCTCTCCTCGTGTTGTTGATCCACACACGTCAGTTGGAGCCGCATTAACACTGGTGCGTTCAGGGTCTTTTTCTAGCATGGGAATTTACATACACGCCGTGCCGCGCTGAGCATTAATCGTTTTTCTTCGATTTTAATGTTTTTATGATCGCGAGAAGCCAAAATCGTGGTCACTCTATGCATTACGGTGAAACTCAGTAACAACGGGTAAACGGACATTACTATGGGGTATATGGAGCGGGGGTTGTGACGACGGTGCATGACAATAGCTGATGAGTGGTGACAGTATGGCTGTGGATAGTAAGTTAGATCGACACTCCCCTGGAAGTAGTGGATGTGTGTTTACCTGGGTCCCATTCAAATGACCAGGCACAAAATTGAGCGTTCTGAAATAGGCTGTTTTGGCAGGGTTATTGAACTGCTATTGTGCTTCATCCTTATGATATGGGATATATATATATATATGGGACCTTTAATTAGTTTGAACAGTGGGGATTGGCATTCTCAATTCCTTTATATTTTCTTCCTGTGTCCTTTTCCTGAAGATGGTTACCTTTTTAATAGCCATTTAAACCCGTTTGTGTCAAGTTGTATACATGTTATCAGGTCAAATCGCCAGGGTATGTAAAACTAACCCTAACCCTTTTGAAAATTTGTGGTAAAAATGGGGAATTTTGAGGCTTTTTGAAGGACCATTATGGTGACTCATGAAGTAAGGGCAAGTAACTCAAAATGGAAAAAAACTGAAAAACCGAAATTAATTATTGTGCCAATTTTGTAACATTTATTTTCTTTTATTATTTTTTTAATATAATTTTGTTGTTATGGCTGGGACTGTGTGTACTGACTTCACTAAGGTCAAGGCATTGTAATTATAGAGGGTGCCCCTCATCTGGTGCGGGCCTTTTTTTTCTGCACACCGCCCCTGCTGACTCTGCTCTTCTCTCTCCTGCATTGTGCGCCACTGTAAGCGGACTCTTCGTATGGATGGAATATATAATTTCTCTGTGCGCAATTTCATCCCCATATTCATATATGTGACGTACATAATGATCTTTATGACAAGGATCGAGTGCAGTCGTGGTGAAATACAGGGAAAATACACTTTTCATTGTTTTTACTCCATTCTCATTCTTTCTTTAGAAGACGCTTTAGCGATGTAATTAAGGGAATAACAGATGCATCAGATGAGCTGATCTCTTTAGTTAACTGCTCAAAGAGAGAGAAGAGAGTGTCGCAGGGAGTTCATAATCAGCGCTGCGCTGCAGCCTAGTTTCGCTTTTGCGTGAAGAGACTTTCCAGTAATAATAATAATAATGCATTATATTTAAGACGCCTTTCAAGACACTCAAGGTCGCCGTACAACAACAAAAAAATAAAAAAAATAAAAATAAATAACAAAAGGTAAGAGCAACGGGTAGAGAGTTGGAGAGTTAGAGGGAGTGGGCCTGTTAAAAAATGTGGGTTTTCAGATGGGATTTGAAGATGGCGAACGAGACAATGTTCCTGATGCCGGGGGGAGGGAGTTCCATGGCCCCGATGGTGGTCAGACGGGCAGGAGTCGCAATGAGGCTGATAGATGAGCCAGATTAGTTTGACAGACGAGATCTTCCAGGTCTCGCGATAAATTATCGTGAGGCCTCCTCCTCTTCCGGTGAGACGGGGCTGACTGGAGTAAACAAACCCAGGTGGTGTAGCTGGGCGGTAATCAACCAAAGAAACTCTTGGTTGACTAAAGCCCTGAAATTTCGGCCAAAATTGACTAATCGACGGGGGGTAGTGGGTACGGCTCTTTTATTTTGAAAAGACCCGCAGTCGCGGCTGGAGTTCAACAGAGTCTGACGGCTCTGACAGCGTTTTGCATTACGTTCATCTGCGCAATATCATAGCCCGTGATATCCGACAATAACTAGCAGTATCAGCACAATAAGTGTTGAGGAATACAGAGCGAGACTGAACAGCGCAGCTTCGCGGCTGAGACACAAATAGACCGCGGGACGCTGCAGCTGTTGCGAGCGGGTGCGTCTGCAGTTATAAAACCAATCAACGATTATTAGACTAAAACATTGAAATATGCTAATAATGTTGATATGTTCATACTTAAAACGGACGGAGCAACCTTAGCTTAGCGTTTTTGTCATGTTTGTAGTAGCGCTGTGAAAAGCAAACTGTTGCTTGCAAAGTTTGCATTTCACTTTGTTCTACTTGCTGCCACATGAAAAAAGCTGCCACACTCCTGATGTCTTTGACATGGATGCGACAGGAGGACTGACTGTAGCCTAACATGAAAAGCTCAAAATTCACGTCTAATTAATGGCAACGCTAATCTGTCTGACTGTCCTCATAAGCCTCGGAGCAACAACTCACTGGGCTGGACTAAACCAAAATAGTGGAAAACAAGGGGGGTGTTCTCTGAAGACAGGCTGTTACCTGTGAAGCACGGGCGCTGTAAAACACCCCTATTAGCATGTGGTACTTTCCTCCTAATGAAATTTAGTCGACCAATCACAATTTTGGTCGAGCCAGAGCGTGTCGACCAATTAGTCGACCAGTCGACTTTGACTTTACAGCCCTACTTTCCAGTAGGGATGGGACTTTTTTGTCGACAAAACGATCGACAATCGACACGTGCGCACCTCGACAAAAAAAATACGAGTAAAAAAAGTCGAAGTGTCACAAACGCGTAAAAATTACGACCAAGGAGGTTGAGTAAGCTGTGCACGAAAAGGTGATCCTGCTGTCCAGGCTCCATGCGTTCTCAGATGATGGTGTGCGCGTCACCGGTTCGTTCTCTCGAGTGGCTGTGCGCGTCCAAGCGCGCGTGTGTGTGCGTGCAGTGCAAGCGAGGTTGCGCTTAAGTTTACGACGGGGGTGGGGGACATAACACAAGCGCTCCACAAATGTGTCCAGCCATGGCAAAAGGGTTCACAAGTCTACTTTGGGACATTTGGGGTTATTTACAGATTCTGAAAGTGTGATTTCTAAGCTTTCCAACAATGTCAAACACATGTCCATCTGATCATTTTTGAAGAAGATGTGGCCATTTGAATGTAGGCACTCCTCAAACTGCTTTAGGGAGAAATTCAGCCTGAAAGATTTCGACCTTCTTGAGGAGTCAGGCCAATAGCTGCTCATTTGCATCACATTAACATGGTCACAACACCCCACCCAGTCTAGCTGTCAGTGACATCTGATGTCTGTTAGCCCACAGGACAGTATAGCAGTTTGAAAAAAAAAAGGAATGACTGTAGTTCATGTCAATGTAGTGTTATTTGCCTTAAGTACTTCAGTGGACTGATAAGAATCAGAATTTACTTTATTGATCCCCAGAGGGAAATTATTCTGTTACAAAAAGCACTTGAATAAAAATGAGAAACAAGAAAGGTGAAAGATAGATACATACTTGAAATATCAAATAAAATATATCTAAGTGTGTGAAGGAGAGTTCAATATTTTCCAGACCATGGACTATATTATCATCTTCAATACCAGTTCCTCCCCCACAATGTGGCTGTACCCACTCTGTCCATCACAGTTGATATGCGGCTAAATGGTGACATCACAAGCACACCCTCTTCTGCTTACTCTTCTGTGCTGTAACCTTTGGTGCTGGGCATGTGAAGTAGTTTGCCTCATCAGAACAGAAAGGCCTGATTTTTTCAAAAAGATACGTCTGCCTGTCCATGGTCAGTCCAGGTGGGGCCAGGACGGGAAGACTGTCAACAGGGGGCAGAACTCCTGGGTTGCGCAGTAGCTGAAACTCGATAGGCTCTGCATCACTGTGAGTTTGAGCAAGCACCACACCTGGTCTGTTAGCATCAAAGCTGTGACAGAATAGAAGCACACAACAGGATATTTAAAACATGGCTCACTGTTCACATGGAACACCATCATGTCCATTCGTGATTTTTTTATTCATAAAATGCAGAATTTTGAATATAAATACCTGTGCTGATAACTCTTGATCTGTGGGAGCTTTCGAAAGTAGGGACTCAGATGTGTCTGCCAGTCAATGGTCTTTACTATCACTCTGCCATCTGCCGTTCCAACAAGCTGCGGAATATTGAGGCGACTTTCAGGAGAGCTGTGTTCCACTACCTGAGAGTGACAGAGTTGACAGCAAGAACCACAATAAAAATAATTATTTTACTTTTCCCCCCAAAAAAATCACATTTTACAGATTACATATTGTATAGAAATCCATTTATACACATACCAAGAGCCTTAGCCGACCTCATGTATAGACAACACACTGAGGCCTTGGACACATGGGTTGGCAGCAACTTCACATGCCAATCCTTATGCCCAGGATTCTGAAAAAAAATAACAAAATACTTGTTTCAGATCATGGTTCATGTTAACAGGCACTTTATCACTGAATCAGTATAGATTGATCAGTAGTATTGCTTGAATTATGTGTGAATGCCACACCTTTATGTGCATGAATTGCACGTGTAATTAACACGTTCATCACACATTGTGTTAATCATGTGTGATTCATGCATGCAAAGGTGTGGCATTCACACATCATTCAATGCAATGTTAGGTTTCGAACACGGGAGTTTCGTCTCAAAGCATTTGAATTATCAAACTGAACCTGCGGGTGTACAAAATCTCAAAGAGGGCCGTGACATGCTCCTCTTACGGCTTATAATACGCTCATCTGACCGAACAAAAGTTTCGATGTGCGCATCATTCTCATTGTAATAATACAGTACCGAGCTAGCGAGCTAAGCAAGCACAGCTAATAACAATGTAGCCAAACGGCGTTATGAAACGCACAGTGGATTATTAAAAGACAGCGTCCCTATGTGCGTCTGTATGTGACTTTGAATGAACACTAACATAACATAGATTAACAACGTTAATGAAAACTCACCCCATAAGAAACTGAAAGGTATTCCGGCAGACTTCAGTGCCTCCGATCAGATAAGAGGTCCGGGGGTGCTTCCTTTTCGTCAGTTTTACGTCTGTTCGCCTCCAAAAGTCCAATTCGATAAGAGATAGAGCGGTGCTGGCGTCATGTCATCATCTCAGACAACTACTGTGTGTGTCCTGCTTCTCTTCCAGCCGCGGAAAAATCCATCTGTTTGTTGTTTTTGTGACGATGAAGTCTGCTAACACGTTAGCATAAAGATCGCTAGCTTAAAATGCGAACAGTCCACAAACAGCCTTCTCTGTGCTTTCTCTGTCCCTGTCCGTGAAGAAGCTGTTCAGCCACTGACTTATTGTCCTGTTCTCTTTGCCTTCCTTTGTCAAACAAAGCTTTGATGATGACTGCTTTGATGATAATCACGCTTTAATTTCGCACTGCACACACACACACACACTGCACACATACGCTGTACATTCGACACACTCTCTCTCCCCCTCTGTCTCTCTCTCTCTCTCTCTCTCTCTCTCTCCCTCGCTCTCTCTGAGTGAGAGCTGCATATTAATTAGCCATGTGTATTCTCCGTGATCGTCAGCTGATTGGCTGAAAAAGCAACAAAGGCTCTGGAATGTGAGATCGCCACACCCAAACTCGGAGCGATTCACAGCGATAAAACAACCTTAATTCAAACACAAAGCTTATGGTTTTAAGACCCACAATACTGTGATTTGAAGCAGGTAGTGGCTTCTTCAAAACTTCAACTTGTGTAATTTTGAAAAAAACGGAAATCCCTCATTTTGAAAAAAAAAACGTTTTCCTGTTTTTCTCGTTTTGCGCTCGGCCGACTTGTTCCCGCTTGGTCCGTGGCGGGTCACAAATGGAGACGACATCTCATCCAGTCAAGATCACTGTACTTCACTCTGGTGGACACCTAACGAGCGCGTGCTGGCAGCAAAAACTACAGCCAGCACGCGCCTGTCTATACCCGCGCGTCATCACAACATCGTTTCGGTGGTTACCGGTGGAAAAAAAGGGCGTTATTAGGGCGTCCTGCCTAAAAGTAGGGCGTCTAATTTCTTATTATTTTCAGTACAGGGCGCCCCCAGGACGCCCGTCGCCCTGCTGGCTAAAAGCCTGCCGGGAGTATGTGGTGATAAAGGATTGCTGTCCCCAGTTCACTGGTTACTGGTTGTCAATCATGACATAGGGTGAGCACGGTGGAGTAAAATCTTTTGTTGACCGCAATCATGCGTATTTCAGGGTTTTTTGTTATTAGCACTAATTTTTGAGGTGGTTAATGTGCATAGAAACTCGGCGAATGCGATAGTGGCATAGGGCACAAACCCGTTGGATGAGTATGAGTGTGTTGGGCTTACTCCAAAGTTTCTTGACACATTTTGGGTAATTATTTGAAGTGAGAGAAAGTAGCCAAAATTGCATTACATGCAAAATGTTAGATTTTTTCTGTCGCATATAAGTCACACATAATTGTTCCGATTTTAACCAAACTTGGTAAACTTGTTGCTTTCGCGATTCCAAACAAATTTATAATGTACTTTCATTAGCTCGGACCACCAAGTTGGCCATTTTAGAAAAACAATAATGGCTAGTCTATACATTTGAACAAAATCATTAAAAAGTTAATGATTAAAAGTTATGATAGGATTTTCTCTACTTCAAAAGGCGTGGCCTCAGTGCTTCGACAAAGTTGACATTAAAATTAATTAAAAGGAAAAGTACTTGGATGAGTACTAATATTTTTTTAAATGAAGAGGTGCTTGTTGCTTGCTCAACTTGCTCAATGTGTAGGCCTTATCAGCCAGCTTTATCAAAAAGGAAAGTTTTAAGTCTAACTTTAAATACAGAACCTCCTGAACTGTCACTGGGAGGAGGAGCCTGGTAACTGAAGGCTCAGCCTCCCATTCTGCTCTTACAGACTTTACACTACACTGTAAAGCAGCTCTGAGTGGTCATCAAGACTTGAAAAGAAAGCACTATATAAATAAAGACAATTTACCATTTATAACAACTGGTTTCTTTAAAGGAAGTAAAGTGAGCTAAGGTTTATTTAGTCATGATAATTTTCCTCACCGGCCCAGCATGTCTCCACCTTTCTCACAACATCTGTCAGTTTCAAGCCGCTTCTCTTCACACTCTTGACACATAATACAGGAAAAGGAAGGAGTCTGGCGTGCAACCTCTCTGCAGCTTGCATCGTGCAAGCGAGGCCTGCTTGATTGATAACTTGTTATCATAGCAGACTGTATGCACATTATCACTGTGACGGATGAGGCGTCGTGACTATAACATACAGTGAGCAGCGTGGTGCGTAAACAGATGCCGGAGTGGCCCCCACTGAGTGACCCTTTGTGTGCTGCTGCTGTAGCTCATTAGGAGAATGACATGAATGTGTGCTAAGAGAAACCATGTTGGATTGTAATCAGTCCTACTTAGCATAATTAGCGATTGTCAGCCTTCATCCATTAAGGCCACATTATACTTCTCCGACTGCGTAATGCGTTATCCGACTGTGTCACCACGGAGACGCCTCGAGCCTTTATACTTCTGCGTCGTGGTGACGGACACGCGCTGCAATTTCCCGCCCGATCAGTAGGGGTCGCTGCGCAAGGTTGTTCTGCTTCAGGCTACAGTGAGCAATGGCGTCCGAGAAAGAAAGAGAGAGAAAGATTGTTGTTGTTGAAACAGTTGCTGTTTCTCCCTTTTCTGTGTGACGGAACGCAGTTTTAAGATAATTTGAGGCGAGAAATTGGCCATTTAGAGTCTAAACATGTGCTGTGTGTGTTAAGATATGACGTATTTATAGTTTGGCAGCGGCGTTATCGGCTGGGATCAGCTCCGCGTCTGTGGACGCTCGGGTGCTCACTGTGAGCCAGCACAGAGCAGCTTCGCTCTTTAAAATGTTCACGTTCCAAGATTAGAAAATGTTCGCATGCCGAGATTAGAGTATGATCGCATTCAGAGATGAGAAAATATTCACATTTAAGAAGCTGAAAAATCAGAAAGCTTGTATTCATTGTGGGAAAAAAAAGGTTGACGATTAATTTAGTCATCGATTAGCGATCAATGAATCGAATAATGGTTGCAGCTCTACAGAATAATACGCCAGTGTTGCCTTTAGCCCTCAGGCCCCGTCCACACTGAAACTGAATGAAATTCTACGTTTTCCGTAAACACAGCGTCATTTCAGGTATGCTCTTCATCCACTCCACTGTGGTGCTCATGCCAGGCCTGTACGTGGCACTGTAGCATTACTACACCCAAACCAGAGAAGATGTATACTGTGTACAAAGTTTGTTTTCTTCTTCTTTTGTCTCCACAGACAAGAAGAGGAAAACAATGAAGATAAGCAACAGCAAATGCATGCACAAGACTGGGACTATGACATCATTGTTTTACTAAAAGTTGTGTATTGGTTGTTCATATAAAAACACAATGGTTGTGTTTTGAGATTTTCCCACTCTGGGACCTGCTTTCATTTCTGTATGGATAAAATGCGGATATGATTTGGACGGCCCCTTACTCTCCTGTGTTTGTTTGTACCATTGCAGACATGGAGAGCCCAAGCTCCAGGCTTGGGAAGCTGTCCTCACCGGGGCTGCCAAAGGGCCGGACTCCCAAACATGGACATCCCCAGGAGACTATCAGAAACGTGCCAGGCCCTGAAAACAACAAACACAGTGAGTTTTGAGCTGCTGCACTTTGTTGAATGAAGACACACAGACTTTACTTCTTTCTACACAGTATTTCCAAACAGATTTTGTCTTATATGGGAGCTGGGAGAGCTCTTGTTTGTTGTTTTCTCCTGGACTGATTCTACCATGTAAGCCATTGTTTGTTGTGTTTGACTCATTCCTAACTGCCAGTATGTGTGAGTTTACCAGAGAGGTAACTTTTGGTGTCTCAAATGTGTTGTAAACAAGCAACGCTGTGGACAGAAGTTGCAATGTCATGCTGGAAAATAGTAGATGACCACATTATTAACACGTTCACAACATGATTACGGAGATATTATAGCTGGTCGTATATTACATGATGTGCTGTTCCTTCAGATATTCTGACCCTACACCTGACAGCCAAACAAACGTGACAACATTATTAATAATTAATCAAGTGATGGGACAATATCCGATCATTGCTCAGTGAAAAGTACTTAGAATTACTTAATAGTGACTAATTTCAATTATCATGATAATCATGAATGGAGAAAAACATTTTTCAAGAGTGACTTAAAAATCTACATTGTGTCACATGTAGGAAAGTGGGTCGCCATGTAGAAAGTTTGGGAAACACTGCTCTATTATTTTGATAATCTATTAATCTGTCGATTATTTTTTTCGATTAATTGATTCTTAATCAGATAAAAAGAAAAAAAAACACAATTTGATTCCACAACGTCATGTTATACACCGTTATTCATCTAATTATCGTCAAATTTGTTTCCATTTTTGATGGACAAACGTACGATTTCAGGCCAATTTAAAAACAAACATTAATGGACAGAAATACCCTCTGTTTTCTCCAGTTTTGTTGATGGATGAGTGATAAATTAACTTACTACAAACATAGCGTAAATTTCCTTCACCCATGGCTCCAACATGCTTCCTCTTCAGGTGCTCAAAATCAGCACATTTTGCACCTAACGCTGTCCGAAGCTGTTTGAAGGCGTGAATCTAAAGTGCTCCCATACTTTTGATGACTTGGGTCGTACACTTTTCTCTCTGCTAATGTTGTTCTCTGCTGTGTCCGCCTCTGCCATTTTTCAACACTTCTTCCAGAATCACGTCACGTGAGCTACACAAGTGTGGCATTGGTTCTTTTCTTCTTCTCGACATTCAGCTTAATGGTGCTTACCACCACGGCTTTGGTTGGCTTACTGCCCCACATTAGGGGGTAGCAACTGTATTATTAAATTAGTTGGCAACTATATTAATAGTCGATTTAATCAATTAAATTAATTAGTTGTTGCAGCCCTGCACTGCTCTAGGCTGTTTGAACTGGGTTTTGATATATGAATTTGAGCCCCAAAGTTTGAACGACTATTAGAATTTCGGACACAAACGGACAACCGTGTTGCAGTCACCTGGGAGTGAGTGCTGATTGCAGACAAAAGCCAGATATTAGCAGGTTGTCAGTGGGTTATTTTTGTAACCAGTGGAAAATGGGCTCTAGTGTGTGATGTTTGAAATTGTACTTCTGAACATGTGTGAAACCTCTGTTGCTTCCTCCATCAGTTTACAAAACATAAAAACTGCCTGTGCTGCCTTTTTTGAATGGGTTATATATTTTTTGTATACAAAGATTCTTTGGTTCCCTGTTCTCAATGTACAGTAAGTAATTCTACACCTCGCACCACAGAACGGCCTGGAAACTACAACATTTTCCCTCAGACTGTCTCAGAGTGGAGAGAACCAAATAAACATGTATTGCCAAGCAGTGACATGATTGTAACCCAAAGCCATCTGGATGGGAATGGAAGATTTGTAAAGAGAGAGCCATACAAGGGAATTATGATTCAATCCAATAACAAGCAGATCATCATGAGTTTTTTAATAGAGTTAGGCAGACTTGGAAAACAGGGGCTGTTTTAATATGACCCAGTTGTTTTTGTTTCTACAAAATAGCCTCTAAATCCCAGACATACAGAGAAAACTGGACTAGGTGGCGATGCTTTGGATTGTTTACTCCCATGTTATCCCTGCAGGCTGGATTAGCATGCTCGTGTGCTTGGGAAACACATTTATTTGCTTGCTTAATTCATCTCTGTTATATCCTATCACGCTTAGTGATGTGGCACAAGCTCAGAGTTTGTTTTCCAACGCGTTTGTTGCCTTTGCTTGTACAGAATTTATTGTTGAAGAATGCACTGTATTTATGTTTTATAGACATTTTTAGTCTTTATTACTCGATAAAGAAAAGGACTGTTTGTAAATCAGCCTTTGGTAAGTCGGTGTCAGGATCTGCCTTCCTCGATTGGAGAGTGGAGGCGAGGATCAGGAGAAGCTCACTTGGCATAGACGCAGCTAATTAGAAAGGTGTGTGTGTGTGTGTGTGTGTGTGTGTGTGTGTGTGTGTGTGTGTGTGTGTGTGTGTGTGTGTGTGTGTGTGTGTGTGTGTGTGTGTGTGTGTGTGTGTGTGTGTGTGTGTCTGTGTGTGTCTGTGTGTGTGTAATGCTGTAGCAGGTGATGGCTTGGTTTCACGGGACTTTCTCTGGTAATTTGACTCAACTCTGTCTGTGTGTCTTTTTCATTTTCTGTTCCTCTTCACTCTCTTTGAGAAATACCCATACAGTCCAGAGTCTGTTGTTCTTGGGGCGTTTTTTAATGACAGCTTCCAGCGTAATTTAATTGCACAAGATAGAAATCCACATTCCACTATGTTGTAACTGACAAATTGTCTTGTTTTGTTGGGAAGTTTGCTCCTGTCTGGAACGTCACCAGGGGATCCCCTGCCTTTTAGAGAGAGAGTCTTAGTTTGTGGATCAAGTTTGACGTGATTATGGCTTGAATTTCAAGACTTACTTACTTGGAGAACCAAACGCAAACAGTAATGATTATCTGGGCACAAGGGGAAGCCTAAGAAATACATGATCTACAGTTGAGTTGTGTTGGAGTGGGTACATTTTTGCGTACCCGCTCTGCCTGGTACCAGGTTCTTTGCTAATGGAAAAGCAAATTAACCAATGCCGAGGCGTGGCGGGCGAGCCGGTGGAAACACGGCATTAGTTTCCATCAAAGATCTTAACCTTGTTTTACAAGCCATCCTTTCATGTTTGGTTTTCTTAGCTCACTCTGTCTTCAGTGACTGTAGCTTTCCGTAGCTAATGATAAGGAGAAATTCTACATTGCTAATCATAATAAGTCTCACACTCGCTTGTTTGTCCCCCGTGGGGCTGTGTGCTACGGTTTGGAGAAACAAAAATCATTCATGTGAAATTGCTTCCTGAAGAGTTTTTTTCCACGTTGTACTCAAGTTTGCTCTTCAAATAACGTGGCACCACGTCATCCGCTCTCTTTTTACTGGTCACTTTTCATTTTTCATTCCACATGAAAATGGGGGTCAGTAACTTGTTCCATTTCATCTTCATTCATTTAAGGTGATAAGAAGGAAGGAGTGCACTCAATGCTCCCTGGACTAACCCCGGATTTCCACTGGACGTTACAGCCGCGGCACGTCAACGGCGCGGTTCTGCTTCGTTCTCTGCCCAGCATCAATCCCCACCGGGCGCGTTGCAGCAGCAGCACGGTGCCTTGGGAGCCAGCGGTATTCACGGAAGATCACGCGATAATCTCGAACGGACGCGAGTTTGCGAGATCCCCTGATAGACTGTGTGTATAAAGGACACAACAACAACACAGCTTGAAGAACTATTGATCTGGTGTCTCCACTTCAACAATCAGTCTCTCGTCGTAAATTATGACTCTCCGAGACGTTCTGATTAATTGACTGTTGACCAGGCAGCACCGGTCACGACGTAATGTTGATGTGAAGTTGTGACAGGCTATATGACCTGCGTATTGTGTTTTATTTTGAAAGGGGGGCAGAAGTGTTTTACTTTGAGTCTGTGTCAGACTTCCTGTCTGGTGCGATCTGCTCTGTTGAAATTTACACGGTTCAGCAGCGGCAACGTCAAAAATAGAACTGCTACCTATCGAAAGCGATTCGGCACAGCGAGCCGCTTCTGGGACGCTGCTGAGACGTTCTGCAGCGCGCCCGGTGGAAATGCTCGCATTGATTAGAAAAGAAGCTATTTTCAGCTGTGACCGCGCCGCTGACGTGCCACTGGTGTAATGCGTCCAGTGGAAATCCAGGGTAAGTCAATGTCAGTCAGCCAACATTTTCATTGTTTGACAGCAGCTCTTATTGGTTTCCTTAAATTATGTCCCCTGAATTACACTGCAGTGTTTATATGCAGAGTTGAAAAGACTGAAAATTGGTTTGTGTGCGTCCCGAGAGTGTTGTGGTTGAGCTGTCACCTTGCCACACCAGACAACTCACAGGAAAGGATGTGGTCCTTGAGGGTGACATGTTCTCTGTATTTCTCTCTCTTTTTTACTCACAGACATTAATCACAGTCTTGTTGCATTACCAGCAAGGTTTTTTTTTGTCATTTTTCTCTCTCTCCACCCATACGCAGAGCTCTTAAACAACCAACTGTAAAAAATCTGCCAAGTGCAGTGGGCAAGCAGCTGAAATAAGGCCTGCAATTGCAAATGTCAATGCAATTCCAAGGCCTTGAACACAGTGACTTTATTGTGTGACTCTGGCATGTGCGTAACATCTTAGTTTTTTTATTTTGGAATCCATGTTAATAGCCTGTTGATGTGATGTGGTGTTTGGATGTTTCGCCTTTTTTTTTTTTTTCACATTAAATATACTTACAAACTTAAAAGGATACATTTCACTGTATCAAGAATGGGTTATCACATGGGAAAAGTGAGCTTTACATTTTTTGGGGGCCATTTAAACTGTAACTAAACCCTGAAAGCATCCTCTTAGGTATCAACCACTGTTTATGGGTGTTTAGTAATGTTATTTGTTTTGTGTAAAATATTGAAACCATCGGTGTATCTATCTACTACCTCTCTGGTCCAACACCAGCTACAGCATTCACATTTTTTTCCCAACTGAAACCTGAAATTGAAATTGCTGTCAGACTCAGCTGGGTACACTCGTGCTATACATATAATCTCATACAAAACATGTATGTCCTTTTTTTGGTGTGAATGTTGAATATTGGCAGCAGTGAATCTCCCCTTGCTCAAACGTCCTCAATCCACTCCCATTTTTTTATATTTTCTGATTCTCACCTGCTGATGCCCACCATCTCCTAAATTGGTGAAAAACCAAAAGATAAAAAAATCGATAAAGACCAACAATGTTTGTTTGTGTGGGACGTAATTGAATCCCGGTGCGTTTTCTCTGCTTGAAGCTGCATCTCATTTTGATGAGAGTCCTTTGTCATCTTTGTCACACCTTTATTTGGCAGGCTTTGAGGACAGCAGATGAGATGAAGTGCAGGGAAATGGGAGAGATTGAGTTGGTGAGTCACTGTCCATAAGGAAGGCACCGCAAACAGTCTGGAGCAGGCATTGTGTGTCTGGCTCATACATGCAGTACTCGATGCACTGTTGTTGCATAAACACATCAGTGTCTCTGGATATATATACTATATATGTACATACATACACCCCAGTAATTTATAGAAATATAATGTACAGTAATGGTACGTGTATTCTTCCCGAACCATTCGGTACAGGACGTTCAGGACCAATACACGTGTACGACATGAACAAATGTTCAGTACACAAGTTTATATTTTCAAAGTATGCCCAGCAGTAACCACGCTAGTGCAGTGTGGAAACCATTGGAAAGAGTTTCCACTGCATGCTCGTTTGCGTAGCGAACCGGGACATTAAAACAAGGTACGTACCGAATCGTAAAGTAAAAACTGAGATACGTACCGAGCCACGACGCCCCTACTCTCTAAAGCCTACCACTGTGCGTACAGAGACAAAGGCTTCTGTGTAAGTGTTTGTCAAAGAAACAAATGACTGTTCTTTGTGTGTGTGTGTGTGTGTGTGTGTGTGTGTGTGTGTGTGTGTGTGTGTGTGTGTGTGTGTGTGTGTGTGTGTGTGTGTGTGTGTGTGTGTGTGTGTGTACCCTTGCACTCAGGGGGAGCAGTTGCAGGCGTAGCTAGGAGAACTCAGAGGTTATTTGAGATCATTAGACAGCTGCCAACACCCGTGGGGCCCTTACTCTTCTCTCCTCTCCTCTCCTCTCCTGCTCTGTCAGGTTTCACAGCAGTGCAGAGCAACAGTTGCAGAACAGCTGGGAGCGAGTCAGAGTCTGACATTAGTTGAACAGCTGTTTTATCCTCTTGCCTGAGAAGCAGGCTGTGGATGTGACACAATAAGGCCTGCTTTGTTTTTTGTACCGAGGCAGTCTATAGGAAACCAATTGAAGTAATAGTTTAATGAACCAAATGAAAGGGTAAAAACACACCAGGATGTCCTTAGAACACTGTTAAGTCTATAAAAATCCACTCTTGGTCTGGACCTGTGGTCTTCTGTGTGGTGAATATACCTCACATTTCATGTAGGAATGGGATACATTATATTTTATTGAGAATTTCAATTAAAAGAACCAGCAATTATTTGATTACAACACAGAGAAAATCAAAGTGTATATAGCTGGTGTTAACTTCAGTTTAGTGTCTGTGTAAACCTGCACCTGTGGCCCGTGTGTTTGGGTACATGCAGATTTTCTTTGAAGCCCACAATATAATGTACGAGGGTCTAATTGTTCTGCAAGCTGGAATAGAGTCCTCTGATTGCGGTAACTAAGACAAGTAGATTTTATTCCCATAACAACAAGAACATATCTTTCCCGAGAGCAGAATGAATTTATAATGCTTTTCTTTTGAATAGACCTTTATTTTCTAAGACAGGAATGAGAATGCATGCTCAATTTCCTTCTCAGCTCCAGAGCTGTGGCGTCGACTGCATCACCTCTCCAGCTGCTACCCCCTGACAGCTAATAGAGAAACGCTGTGTCGCCTGGAGAATATTAATACACTCATATCCATGCACACAAATCTCACTCTCACATGGACTGCTAATGGCTTTGTGTGCTTGTTTGTGTGAACTGTTTTGCGACACCTTGTTACTTCTCATTTAATTGTTTTTCGCCCTGCCTTATTTGTTTTCATTCTACCTTATTATTATTGTTGTGTCTATAAAGTAAAAGGTTACATATAATTCGTTGGCCCACTTTTGTGTCTGTGCTTGGGACTGATAGCAAAAAGAAATTTTTGTCCGTTTTGTGTCCGTATTAACTTACTATGAACTAACAGGGTCTAATGGTAAGAGATGACACTAACTAAACTTCAAACTTAATTGCTCAGTCTGTGCCTGGCCACTGCGCCAGTGATGATGCCATCCTCAGCGCTTACTGCCCTGGCTTTGGTTGGTTTACTGGCCCCACATTAGGGGGCAGCAACTGTATATAACTGTAATAGCGTAGACCCAACTAATCGATTATTTAATTAGTTGCCAACTATAATCGATTTTAATCGATCCTGGTGGAAATTTAGGTGTGAAAGTCATTCGGTGAAAAACTGTGAATTATTGGATATTAGTGGGCGGGGCTAAAACGGATGCAAAAAACTTCTATTAGATCACCTGGTGTCTGGTTTAACATACATGAACGAAACTTGGCACATGTGTTTATTAGGTTGAAGCAGTCAAAAACGTAAACGATGACCTGTGCTCTAAACCCAACAGGAAAGCCGCTATCTTGGATTGAACCTGAATTCCAAGGCGATTTTGCACAAATGGTATTTGAACAACTCCCCGTGTGTGTGTGGGTTTTCTCTGGGTTCTCCAGCATCCTCCAGCGGTCCAAAAACATGCAGCTTTGGGGATTAGGTAAATTGGTCACTCTAAATTGACCCTAGGTGTAAGAGTGAGAGGGAATGGTTGTTTGTTTCTATACGTATATGGCCCTGCGATGGACTGGCGAACGGTCCAGGGCTTTGTCACTCAGTGACATACAGTTCTATCCTACATACAGTTCCTCCTCGCCCTGCTCTTTTCCATATGCACACATACACTCACTCATCCTTAGCTCTTTCCCTCTCCTGAAGTGTAGAAAGTGCAGGGTTGATGAGTGCAGGGATTTGATTGTGGAAGGAGAAGAGAGAGCAGTCCCTGCCCCGTCCTTAGGGAGGAAACTCACATAGAGAAAGACCAGGTACAAGGAACAGTGAGGAGAGAAAGATATGGGATGAGAGAAGAGAAAAGCAGTAGAGTGAGAGATGGAGGGAAGGAAGAATGGAGAGAGAAAGAAAGAGAGCTAGAGAAAGCTGAGGCAGTGGATCTGCTGTGTCACAGTCACACAGGCTATAGCTGATATATAGCTGATCTCTTTGGCTCAGAGGATGGCCTCTACCTATCCACACACACACTCCTCCTATGTGTGCACAGTCACACCTGTCACTTTCATGTTTCTCACTCTTCAAAACCTCCAAAATAGCTCCCTGTATTTGTTTTTTATGGTATGTATTTAAATTTGATTTGACTCAAAATGTAGTGTGTTAACCTGGATTTCCACCGGGTGCGTTACAGTAGAGGAACGTCAGCGGCGCCGTTGCTGATCGCTTCCATTCTAATCAATGTGAGCATTTCCACCGGCTGCGCTGCAGCACGTCTCAGCAGCGTACCAGAAGCGGCAGTTCTATTTTTGCCGTTGTCGTTGCTGAATTGCATCAAGCTCAACAGAGCAGATCGCACCATACAGCAAGTCAGATATATCTGTGAGAGACTGATTGCATTATCAGTAAGTAACAAATCAAAATGTAAAAAAAAGATTTTTGGGACGATTCAGGACGATTCGGGATGGTTCAAAATGTTTTTCGGGACGTTTTCGGGACGGTGGTGAAAAAAGTTAATTTTAATCCCTGGGTGCCACCTACCGCTGTCTATCAATCACTGCAGTCAGTAGAGTCTCAGCTGCCGAGCAACCATGGGTTGCCCGTTACGCTGCTCATGCTGCAGAAACAATGGAGAGTGAACGAGACTCGAGTTTGAAGAGGCACCGTCTTCGTTTAAGTGTGGGATTAGTTTGGATTCAGCGCAAACTACGATGAGAATGGGAAAAGGACTGTCAACAAGCAAACCACGGTGTGCAAGCATCGGTTATGCAGCGCAGTGAAGTTAGTTTTAAGTTGGATATTCAACAGACATTCACTCCGGGTAATAAACGTCTCCCTCGCATCACAACGTTGAAGTTGGCTCCACATTCACCTACAGTGCGACTCTGAGCAAGCTTCTCATTTACGTCGTCATCACCTGTCTCTTTCATTTGGAGCAGCATGTGTATTTGTAGTTGTAGTTTCTGTGAGTGAGTTAAAATTATGTTTATTTGTATTGGATAGCAATAAAAATGTACGTTTAATTTGTGTGGTTTCATCTTTGCTGTTTAATTTGGTCTGATGTGCACTATTGTTTAAATAAAGTTTGTAGTGTGATTATGTCTGTGCTTTTAATTATTTATACAATGCAATATTGCCTTTGCTAGTCTGAGTAGTTTTATATTAAGATATCGAAACCGTACCGATACCGTGGCACCAAAACCGTGATACTGAACCGTGGGAAAACTGTTCCAGTGCATCAAAAAACACAATTCTTGAATTTTGATTTGGCTGGGTGCTAAAAGTGTTCCAATATATGTAGAAACAACACATGCAAAATATTTTTCCAATACATGATGATTTAGGGGTGCCACTGCACAGCTGTTTTTGTTGGATAAAGCGGTAAATAGTGCTCAATGGTCACCCTGGAGATCTGATGTAAACAAGACTGCAGCTCAAGAAAACTGAGGTGATCTCTCTGTTTTTGTGTTGGGTATGTATTATTACATATTACTATCATATATGTAGTTGTGTCTTTGAATACTTAAAGGTGACATAGAGTGGTCCTGTTGCACATAAATGTTAGTTATGGAGGTTTACTTACATATATTAACTTGTTTTTATGGTCAAAAACCTCCTAGTTGCTGTAAACGAGCCGATAGAAATCCTCTTTTCTGACTGTGTTTTTCTGCTGCGAGATTTCAGAGTGAACTTTCACCACCAGAAGACAGAGTCTTGTGATTGGCCAGTACTATCCAGCACATCCGTTCTCAGAAGCGCAGCGCCCCCCTCTGGAATGGTGGATGCACTGCTCCTCATTATCAAAACATTGTTTTAACAGTGTTTAAAAATAGCCGCAGTCCCTTTTATGACTTTAAACCGGAGTCAGACCCAGAGTCAGAAGACACTGTTGCTCGTGAAACACCTCCACAATGGACGTTATTCTTCTTCTGCGGTTCAATGTACGCAACCGGATGTGCATCCAGCTCTCCTAAGATGCTGCCCTCACCAACTGGTCCCTACCAGACTAACAGTCACTGCCTGGTCTTTGGTCTGGGCTCCAGCATCACCAGTGAGGATGGCATCATCACCAGTGAGGATGGCATCATCACTGGCGCAGTGGCCAGGCACAGACTGAGCAATTAAGTTTGAAGTTTAGTTAGTGTCATCTCTTACCATTAGACCCTGTTAGTTGCCAATGAGTTAGCTGCTAGAGGGTATGTTCTTTTAAGTGTGTCACCCCTTGTGTTTAACAATAAAGTCAATTAAACTTTATATGTGTGTCCGACATCCATCACTAATGCACAAAATTCAGGGTAAGTGAACTTGTCCCATTGACATCCATCCATTTTGTCTACAGGACAAATGAATGGAGAATATTGATTGTTGAATTCTGAGAAATGCCCAAATTGCCCAAATGGCAAACAAACAACTTTTACTTTGATAAACCTAAAGAACATGATACGATATAAAAGTTCACTTTATTCAATATTTCCAGGTCAACCTTTTAGCCATGAGACTAAATTGCACTTTTTTGAAATTTCACAAAAGTTCATGTGTTAGGGGGCACCCCTAAATCTCAATGAAATTAATTTTATGTTAATTGGAACAAAATGCAATGGCAGCCAAATTGATATTTTGAAATTAAAATGTTCCATTCAAATTTGATGCACCCTTATAGATATATACACATAATAAACATAAAATAATGCCAGAGTATTTTATTTTTAAATTATCATTATTAAAATAAAATTTTTAGTAGTTTTCTTAGTCTGCTCACTTGCTCGGACAGTTGGACCACCTGACATATTAGAGGATTGAGAAGCCAAAACATAAAAGAAATTATTAAAAAACACCAAAAAACAAGGCAGGCTGACGAAGATCCTCAAATTGCGTTTCAAGGAGGGCACGGGATAATCGTGTCACTCTCGACTGGAACAAAAAAGCAGAGTTTAACAGCTGCACAGAAGCACTCACATGCACGAACAAAAACCCACTGTCCACTAACAGAAAATCCTTGACAGAGAGGAGCACTCAAAAAAGTATGTTTGTCTGTGAAGACAAACTTACAACAAGACAAAGGAAAAGGGTGTGGTTAAATACACTGAGTAATCAGGGAGACGTGAACAGCTGTGACAAAAAGACACAGGTGAAACAGGTTGAGGTAATCACAGAGGGAAAAGTAAAGTGCACACAGACAGGGAAACAAGAAATCTTAAAAATAAGAGGGATTTTCACAATAAAATGACATGGACAAACGGAGCATGACCGTTTTAATCCTCTAGTCTAAACCAATAGAATCAGGCCCCGGTCTCCAAATGCGTGTGAATCACTTCATTAGCAAGTCAAAAGTACATAATTGCATATGACGCATTTGTTTGGACATTCACCTTCTCTATTCAGAACGATCTAGTGTCGCTCTGAAATGATAAATCATACCGGGAATATTCCCCAAAGCATGCTGGGAAGTGTAGTTCTTCATTAGAAACGGTTTAGTTCCAGTGGAAATAACTTTTTTCATAAACAGTGAAGACTGCTAGAGTGATTAAAAAAATGTACCGTTGGAAACTGTGGACTCTCTGCTGTCCACCCGACAGGTTTTTTTTTCAAAATGATGCTCCTATGCCGCTTTTCAATGTGTGTGCTGTAGCGGCTTTTTTCTGCTCCTGCTGGTTTGATCCATCGGTGTTTTAACTGTGTTTCGTGAACATAAGAATGGTTTTTATGAGCTTTTAGACGATTTCTGACCTTTCTGTGTATGCAGCATGTCTGTGTTTGTCAATGTTAGACATGGCTTTATGTTTTGTCGCTGCGTGTGACGCATCAGGGAAGAAGAGGCTAATGGAAATTTGTTTGGAATCATGAGCGCAACAAGTGTACCATGTTCGGTTAAAATCTAGAGATAATAACCTTCATAAATACCATGTTGCTCAGCATCGGCTGCCAGCTCGGCATACTTAAGGCTCTTTCGTTCGTAGGCCTCCTCAATAGCATCATACACCTTGTGAAGTAAGGCGGACCAGAGCACAAGGTCTGGTCTGAGGTTTGTCGTGGCGATCTCTGGTAGGAAGCACAGCCTGTGACACACACTGTAAAAAAGACAAAGTTGAAAAAACAAAAAATTTCAAGGCAACTTACTGCCAAACAAAAGATCTTGAGTTTTTAAAAAGTTCCATAAAATAATATTATTTTTGACAATCTTGTCAGTAAGAGTTGTGCCAACTCAAAATTTTAAATCATTTTTTTAAATAAAATTTTTAGATTATCTGGAGATTTTTTTTTCTGTCTAAAAAAATAATATTCGTTGATCAAACTTTTTTATAAACTCAAGATTCTTTTTTGGACTGTAAACTCAAAAATCGATTGCAGTAAGTTTCCTTGAAATTTTTAATTTTCTCAACTTTTTCTTTTTACAGTGCACATCCACCACCGTCTCATGCTCCTCCCAGCTGACTGAGGTGCATATTGTCAGCCCGATCACAGCCATTATGGAGCCCACATGACATGCTTGGCTGAGAGTTGATATAATATTTGTATAATTAATTATATATGGACAGAGCATGGGTCATACTAAGTGAATTAATGAGAAACAATAATGGACAGTATGTATTGTAGCAGAATTGTCCTGGTAATTGTGTGCTAACTCAGAGTGTTCTCTCTCTCTCATAGTGCCAGGTCCAGTGTGTGATGAGCCAGCAGAAGGGAAGAGGAAAGGTCGACCCAAAGCAGAAGTGCAGGAACTGAGGAGTATCCCTGTGAGTCTTTCTCTGTCTCTCTTTGAAGTAGAGTGGGTGTTTGAAGTGGGCCTCACTTCTTTCTTGCACAGAGCCGGCAGCTCCCCCATGATTATGCACAATTTACAGCACAGTGTACAGTAGTCTGCATGTCTTCAATTGTCTCTCCCTCACCCCTGAGCAGGCCCATATGATAGTTCAATGGAAGGAAGAGTTTAAACGCCGCTCCAGGGTTAAGTGTCCGTGTTCAGGCTGCTGGTTAGAGTTTCCCAGCATCTATGGCGTCAAGTACCACTATCAACGCTGCCAGGGGGTGAGTTACTAATCTCTGCTCTTTCCTGCTTTGCGGCTAATTCTTCCTTGTGCTTCACAATAGAGACAGTAAAGGGATTTTTTTTTTTGAAGTGGGTTTGTATGACGTATACCTCGGCATGTTCTCCCTGTGAGGTGAGGGGGTTTTCTCCTGTTTCCTTCCACAATCCTAAAACACACAGAGGTTAATTGGACACGTTAAACGGACTGTAGGTCTGGCATAAGATATCTCTGATGACTTTTCCTGGTTTTAAAGGCTGTTAAAAATACATGGAATCAACAAAGTCACCTTTTTAACATGTTTTTTTGATTTCTAATTATTTGCCGAATTTGACCATTTTTATGGGCAATTCCATGCAAATATTCTTCATTTAAAGCGGACCTAGAACGGAAGTTCCAATTAACGCTGTTGTTTTGGTGTGTATCTGCGCCATTACCTTGTTTATGAAGCCCTGAAGGCTGGAACAAACAATTCAGCCACTGCTGAGAACGCTGTGTTTTATTGTAATCTCGCACTCAGTGAGATTTCTGAAAAAACCCGGTCCGGTTACTTAAACAGCAGTTCTCCTGAACAGCGGATCCTCCTGGTCCGGGCAAATCCGGTTGCATACATTGTACAGTAGAAGAAGAATAACGTCCGTTGTGGAGGTGTTTCACAAGCGACAGTGTCTTCTGACTCTGCGTCAGACTCTGGGTCAAAGTCATAAAAGGGACTGCGGTGGGGAGTCGTGACGAAACTATATTTAAACATTGTTAAAACAATGTTTTGATAATGAGTAGCAGTGCATCCACCGTTCCAGAGGGGGGAGCTGCGCTTCTGAGAGCGGGTGTGCTGATTACATCACTTCCAGGTATTGGCCAATCACAAGACAGTTGGGAAAGCTCTCGTTGGCTGGCCAATCACAACACAGTCTGTCTTCTGGGGGTGAGATTTCAGTGTGAAACAGCACAGCTGATGAGAGCTTCAGTGAGGAGAGATTTCTATCGGCTCGTTTCCAGCAATTAGGAGGTTTTTGACCATAAAAACAAGTTAATGTATGCAAGTAGACCTCCATAACTCACATATATGTGCAACAGGACCACTCTATGTGAGCTACAGTAAACAGTAAAAAAAGCTAAATAAATAAAGTATTAGTATTAAGTATTATTATCTGGAATAAAAGGTCATTGTAATTGTTACTGTATTTTAAGTATGTAACACAGATATTAAACAGTAGATATTTTATTTTAGATTGGATTTAAAGTGTATTGTCCCAGAGAAACAATCTGTGTGCAGCGTTATATCTCGTAGCCAAAAATATCCAGATACAGTGGTTGCCATGACTGAGATATTAGCCACCTTATAAATAAATAGTATCCGCCTAATAAAATGTGTTTTACTCAGCTTTATCTTACTGTGTTTTCCAATAAGAAACTTAATTTAGTGTAATTTAGCACATTCTCTCCCACATCAAAGAGATGTTTACAGATCACAGCTCACTGGAGCTGTTGATCCACTGCTTGTTTTGTAACTTTACCCCAGTAAAGACTGTCTAATGTTTTGATAAAGTTGTTTCTTAACTAGGGATGGGAATTTCAGACATTTTTAGAGTCGATTGTCGAGGTCCATGTGTAAATTTTTTGTAAAAAAAAATTACGTGTTTGTGACACTTCAACTTGTTTTAATTTTATTTGTTTTTACGTGTTTGTGACACTTCAAATTTTTTTAATTTTATTTGTTTTGTTGAGGTGCGCACGTGTCGATTGGCGATCGATTTGTCGACAAAAAAGTCCCATCCCTATTCTTAACCCTTGCATACTGTTCATAATTAATTCCCTCACACTATGGGCCAAGTGTCGAATTCTGAACTACAGATTTGTTTAGAATGTACAATATAAATATGTGGCATTAATAAATAAATAAAGATGATTTCTCCTCACTGTTACAAAGAGCAGGCAGAGTTTATCGTTCTTCTTGTTTGCAGTGAAAAAATAAACTGGTATTATGTCCAAGACGAGTCAACTACACTTTTAAAATTATTTATTTTTAATTTTCCTTTAAAATGACTCACAGTGATGCATCTACGCATCTCATCTGAATATTTACATTGACCCAGAACAGCCTCAATGTGCAGAAATGTAGCTATTTTGGGTCACTGTAGGTCGAATCATGTCATTTCAGGTTCACAAAACTTGCACCCTGCAGCACAGGAGATGTGCAGAGCGCAGTCAGCTCACTGTAATAAACTGGCTATATACAGTGGGTACCTCATACAGCCTCACTTCAAAATACTGCAAAAAAAAGCTTTCATATAAGGCCGTAATAGCCAGAATATTGCATATATCTCAGTCTAGCATACATGAGCATAAGGCAGTGTATGATGAGTGAAGTGAACGACTTCCAGTGACAGCTGCCAGCAGTGATTTTTCAAAGGGAGGAGGACGAGGACTGTAAATCTCCTCATGTGTCTGTGTTTGTACCAGGCCACAGTAGCTGAAAAGCTGAGTCATGGCTGCCCTCACTGTGAGGCAGTGTTTGCCACAAAGGTCCACCTGCAGAAGCACAAGCTGTGGAACCATCCCGACAGTTTCACCGTGGAGGGCAAGGATGGGCAAGCTAAACCTCATAAGACTCCTGCCAAGTCCAACACCAAGAAAAGGTGACAACCACACTGACCCACATTATTGGTGTTAGTATAGGGTCATAATGCTGATTGCACAAAACTGTCCTCCCTCGTTTTGTGAATCCAGGCCCTTGGAGAACAGCCCCCCTTCTCCCGTATTCTTCAAAGTGAAGAGGATCCACGAGGCGTCGACGCCCTCACAGAACGGTGATGTGATTCACCAGAGGAGCGAGAGGAAACAGAACAGCCAGCAGATTCCACTGTCCCAGCCTGTCCTCCCTCACTCCCAACAGTCACAGGCCCAGAGCACATCGTCTGACGCTGGTGGTAGTGAAAGCGAGGGGGGGAGTCTTCCTCCGTCTCTCGCCGATGAAGACCCAGAACGAATGAAGCACAGTAAAATTATAGCAGATCTCTTGTCACATCATAGATTCTCTCTCATTACACTCACAGTGTGTGTTTGACCATTTCCTTGCTCTTGTTTTTTTTCTCTTGAGCCAGGACGGAAGCAGAAAACACCCAAGAAATTCACCGGAGAGCAGCCCTCTATATCTGGAACATTCGGATTGAAAGGTAGCTGTGGAAATTACTCAAAATTATAATTTTGTATCTCTCCTTTTCTTCCTACAATCCCCATCTCCATAAATAAAGGCTATAACCATCTGCATGACAGTCAGAGTCAGAGTGTGCTTCAGCTTATCCTTAATTGTGTCCAGCTCCAATAATGAATACAGAACACATTACATACAGTGTTCCTGAATGCGTTTGGGTAGAGTTCTTCAATATTCTCTTGTTCAGCATTGTCCACTGTTTGTTTCACTGTGCTTTTACATCTTTAATTACATACATTAATTGTATACATCCAGGAGTAGTATTCATTGCTATCATGACTGTGTGTCAGGAATGACTAAGGTGGAGGAAAAACTGAAAGCAGGTCGTGCTAAGAGACCAGAAGGAAGTGCGCTCAGTGAGGAGCCTCAGAGAAGACCGGCTCCAACTCAGTCCACCAAGAAAGACTCAGCCACAACGAGCTCTGGTAGGTGAATTCTTCTATACCTGCTGTTTAGGCCACAGAGTGGAGTGGTGTTTGGCATGGTTGACTCATGGCCAGAGTATTTTACAAATTATTTCTTGATTAATTGACCAATCGGATTAAATATATATACATATATACAGTATATATATATATTTTTTTATTATAAATATTTTTGTTGTCAAAAGATTAAATAATAATAATAAGAATTTTGGGTAACGCTTTCTTTTACAGTCCCCTAATTACCTGGTATTTAGCTGGTAAATTCATGGTAACACTAAAGTGTTGCTAGGTAATTACCAAGGGTAATAAGATCAGTAAATACAGTGAAACCGTTGCCAAAATACTGGGTAATGCACGGTAATGTACTCGGTAAGTAAAGTAAAACTGTACTGTAAAAGAAAGCCAAGCTTGTTTCCATGTAATTACACACATTTTTAGGGTTAGGTTTGTTAGATTACCCCTTGGGTAAATAGCTAGTAATTAGGGGACTGTAGGTACCTGCTTATTACCAGTTTATAACCCAATAATACACTTACATTTACCATAGTTTTGCCATAGTTTAGCTGTACATACCTTCTTATTAACAGCAGTAATAACACGCTATAATTAACTATATAGTTACCAGGTAAATGCCCAGTATTTTGGCAACAGTTTCACTGTATTTACTTTCTTATTACCATTGGTAATTACCTAGTAACACTTTGGTGTTACCATGAATTTACCAGGTAAATACCTGGTAATTAGGGGACTGTAAAAGAAAGCGTTACCGAATTTTGCATTATCAAATCAAATAATGCATAATGGAAATGAAACAGCCTTGGTGTGGTACACGGGTGGGTGTGTGTGTGTTTGCACACGTGCGTGAGAGAGACGAGATGAGTGTGTGTGTGTTGTTGTTGTTGTTTAGGCAATAATATTCCCTTGCAATTTCCCATGAATAATTATTAAAACAATTCAAAGCTTAACATCGTATTTAGTCAAATCGTATCACGAGTCACGACATCGCTACAAATACAGTACGCTCCGATAAACTACAGTGAAACATCAATGTTTACGTTATCGTGTGCTGGCGGCGTTAGCATTAGAAACTGGATGCTTTCGGCTCAGATGCTGAATTGTGGACGTGCTGTTGTGGTACGCCAGCTGTAGTTTGCAGTGGTTACACTGCACCTTGTTGGCTTCTTGTTTAAGCGTGAAATGGTACCACACTTTGGACATTTTCGGCATTTTACGAACTGTTTCACTCTCCATCATCGCGCCAGCTGAAATCCGAGTGTGCGTCTGCTATAACGGTCCGTGTGGAACAATGATCCCTGCGTTGAACAGGCCACATAATGCGCGAGATGAGAATTAAATGAATATTCGGGGAATTTTTGTAATCGAGTTACTCAATTACTCGAGTAATCGTTGCAGCCCGTCACCAGTTCAAATTTAAGGTCCAATCGAAAGTGAGTTACAATGGATGGTGGTTAACCTCCAGCTCTATGAAGATGCAAAATGAGAATGTCACTTGTTCATGGATTATTTTACATACATAAGCCACTACAATACGTTGTCATTTGTTAAAACAAGGGAACAAGAATAGTGAGGACATGAAAGGACAGGACTATAAAACCAGTACCATCACCTGATGACTGACAGAATGTCATGTGAATTCCAAGGTGTGGTACCTGACACTCAGTGGCAGCGGGCGATCTCAGAGCGAGGTGAAGTCGTTTGTCCCACCTGCTCCATTGTCACTAGGAAAACAATCCACGGCCTCAAGAAACACATGGAGATTTGCAAGAAGGTCAGTGGATGATACACACACACACACACATCTATCAGAGTGGTGGAGCAGGGTGCGGTGTGCATGGCTCGCTGTGAAACCCATTAAGAGTTTTCCTGTGAGAGCATTCAATATCATCGCAAGACAAACACCTCAGGAAACGCTTAGTTTCACTGCGTCATTAGTGAACTGAAGAGTGAACCGAGCATCTGCACTGTGAAATGTCTTGCTTTTAATTTTGTGTCATTTGACTTGAGCAGCCACATTGCCTAAAACCAATTTTTCATCTGTTATATGCTATAAATACCAACATGTCTCTGTTTCAAAGTAAAAGCAGTCAACCGTTTTCTGTCCTGATGCCCTTCTTTTATTGTGAAATGTTTGCAGGACCAACACATGAGAGCCCTGACTCGGGTCGAGCTCGAGCTTTTTTTTAAAATGTCAATTACAAAGATGTGTTTGTGTTTAAACAATTTAAACGCAATACTTGACTGTAGCAACCCGCTCTCGCTCCACGTCACTCACAGAACTGTCACTCAGATTCACAGATCACATTACACTGATCCCAATCCCACATCCCGCCACAAACGTGGACAACATAAATAGAAAGATTAGAGATGGCGAACTGAAGACAGTGGAGAACAAGAGAGGAAAGTGTGATATGCAGGTCAACTGTTGCTGCACCCAATCACTCCAAAAAACAAAATGATCAATTTAACAACCCAAAAAATGCTTCAAACATTTCTCTAAGTAAACTTAACACTGAAAGGAAAGGAATATACCTCTTACACCATTAAAGGTGCTCAGATAAGGTCAGAGGTCTAGAGCGGATTGTTTTAGGATTTGCGTCATTTAAATTACAGAACATGCCCACAACTTTGAAGATTTGTATTTTTTTTTTATTGTGAAGCAAACAACAAATGGGACAGAAAAACAGAAAAAGTCATTGTGCATATAACTATTCACCCCTTGACTTTACTTTGTAGAACCACCTTTAGCGGCTATCAAAGCTCTAAGTCGCTTTGGATAAGTCTCTATGAGCTTGCCACATCTTTCCACTGGGATTTTTGCCCATTCCTCCTTGCAAAACTGCTCCAGCTCCTTCAAGTTGGATGGTCTGCGCTTGTGAACAGCAATCTTTAAGTCTAACCACAGATTTTCTATTGGATTGAGGTCTGGCCTTTGACTAGGCCATTCCAACACATTCACAAAATGTTTCCCCTTAAAGGTGAAGTAAGTAGTTTATAGTGCCATTTAGAGGAGAGGCTGAAATTTACTAAATCTGCTCACCCCCTCCCTTCCTTGAGCCCTACGGTATCCGCAGCTGGTCAAATGTCGTCCTCGTCGTCTTTCTCCGTGTCAACAGATGAGGTTCGTGAGGCGAGGGAGAGGGCGAGCTACCGCGGCCGTAGCAGACGAAGCGGAGAGAGTGGAGGCGGGACTTCCGCTACAAGTAAAGAGACGCTTGATTTGTACTCTCGCGTTTGTCCTTACAGGCTCCGGTAGAAACATGGCGTCTCGCTGCTAACAGTGGCAATGCAACCGCGGCCCGCGACCATGTTATTTTACATGACTTTTTGAAACACTACGAAAATGAAACAAAACTATTATACAGCGACTAGACAATGCAGGAGCACATAATATGTATAAAAAAGTGAATTTTGGGTTATATAAACCCATAAATACTACACAGTGTCCCTTTAAACCACTGAAGTGTTGTTTTAGCAGTGTGTTTGTGATCATTTTGCTGCTGGAAGGTGACCCGCCGTCCTGTCAGCTGTGGCCTAGTGGTTAGGGCTTCGAGCTTGAGACCGCAGAGTAGCCGGTTCTATCCCCGACCAGTCTGCGGCTGAAGTGCCCCTAAGCAAGGCCCCCTCACTGCTCCCCGAGCACCGCTGAATGCAGGCAGCTCATTGCTCCGGGTTAGCATGTACTTCACCTCACTGTGTGCTGTGTGTTCATTAATTCACGGTTGCAGTAATTGGAATTTCCCCACTGCGGGACTAATAAGGGACTAATCTTTATCTTTATCTTTAACTCAAATCACACACAGAGTTGTACAGGTTTTGCTAAAGAATAGCTCTGTATTTAGCAACATCCATCTTTCCCTCAACTCGGACCAGTTCCCCAGTCCGGCCTGCTGAGAAACATCCCCACAGCATGACGCTGCCACCACCATGTTTCACTGTGACGATGGTGTTCTTTGGGTGATATGATGTGTTTGGGTTTTGTTACAGACATAACGTTTTCTTTGATGGCTGAAAAGTTCAATTTTAGTCTTATCAGACCAGAGCACCTTCCTCCATGCATGTTGAGAGTTTCCCACATGCCTTTTAGCAAACTCAAAAATGCCATTTTATTTCTTCTGGCCACTCTGCCATAAAGCCCAACTCTATGGAGCGGACAGCGTATTGTTGTCCTATGTACAGATACTCCAGTCTCTGCTGTGGAACTCTGCAGCTCCTCCTTGCCCGGCCGTTTTTTCGAGTTTTGGTGGGCGGCCGTCTCTTGGCAGGTTTGTTGTTGTGCCATGTTCTTTCCATTTGGCGATGATAGATTTGGAGGTGCTCCTGGGGATCATCAAAGATTTGGATATTTTTTTATAACCTAACCCTGACTTGTACTTCTCAACTACATTGTCCCTCACTTGCTTGGAGAGTTCCTTGGTCTTCATGGCAGTGTTCAGTTAGTGATGCCTCTTGCTTTGGTGTTGCAGCCTCTGGGGCCTTTCAAAAAAGGTGTATGTGCTGACAGATCATGTGACACTTGGATTGCACACTTGGATATCATTTCACTACTTATGTGACTTCTGAAGGTAATTGGTTGCACCAGAGCTTTTTATGGGCTTAATAACAAAGGGGGTGAATACATATGCACATGCCAATTTTCTGTTTTTATGTATATGTTTTTCTCATTTCACTTAGACTTAGTGTCTTAGCTTAGACTACTGTGTTCTGATTCATCACATAAAATTCAGATTAAAAAAAAATTGAACTAAATGCTGTAATATAACAAAATAGGTAACAATCCAATGGGGGTGAATACTTTTGCAAGGCACTGTATATCTTACATATCACCATAAAATCACCTCCAATGTACTTTCTTCTGTTGTGTATTGCGTTTCATGCTTATTTACCATAATTCTTAGCATGATAAATGCATATTTTCTTAAGTCAAATTTCAGATTCACCAGGAGAAAAAAAACAGAAAAGCAAACTACCGGCAGTTTTTTGCGATTTTTGCAATAAATGTGAGTGTGAAAATTTGAAGAATCCTCATATTCCCCTTTAACTTTGACTGCAGTGTTATGAGATACCCCCCCCCCCCCCCCTTCGCAGAGTCTGGGGAGCCTTTACAGTCAATACATTGATTGGACAGTATCTCAGCACAGTGATCCCAAACCATGTTATATTCTATACTCGTGTACCCTTATATGAAAGTGAATATCAGCTGGACACTGATACACGTCTGTGGTTTGTTTGCATTGCACTCTATTATGGTTCAATGGAAGTAATAAATGAGGTTAAAGGAAGTGCTCACTCCTCCTCCTGGAGACAAGGGCAGCTGGAGTGAGAATAATGCCTCTGTGACCCAGTGGCCCACGTGTCATTAAAGTGACAGTCTGCCATTAAGTAATGACAGAATCACCACATTACCTCGGGGTCAGTCACCATCACACCTATGTCTCCAGATCAATACTGAAGCGAAGAAATGCTGTTTGTTTAATTGACTTTTTCCTGGTTCTTTAACTGGCCTTTGTCCTTTTAGTTTTTCCACAATAATGCACTAATAAAGTTACACATGAAATGTTGCTTCTATATCGATAGATCCAATAAAGAGCAGAGCCAGCAGGGAGTGAGGCTACTTGTTAGTTTCCTTTCATAGAAAATGTAATTTGATCCTGTGTTTGCCCTTTAACCCCTGCAGCTCCAGGATGCCCTGAAGTGCCAGCAGTGCCAAAAGCAGTTCAGGTCCAAGGCCGGCCTCAACTACCACACCATGGCTGAGCACAGCAACAAGGTGTGCACACACAGATTTAAAAATGTATGTTGATGAAGAAATGGAGTGAAATAGAGAATGGTTCACACTCACGATGACTCAAGAACGATGTGTTCTGAAAAATCTAAAATATTCTGGTGCACTGATGATGACTGAATGAAATGGATGTTTAAGTTAAATTTGCTTAAATAGAAATAGAAAAAGCTGAATGCATCGAGATATTTGAGTGAGTACGAGTTCACACACACCATAACATGTTTAAAACGGTCTCCTACTAGATCCACTACTCAGGACACAGTTTTCAGAGAAAATGAAGACTCATGATGACTCAACAGACTGCTTAACACAAACTGTCATTGCAATTCAGTGTACGTACAGTAAGAAAGTAAGTATAGAATTTGGGAAAGGATGTAATGGCAAAAGTATACAATCCACCATGTAAAGGCTTCAGTAGCAGTGCTGCATTCAATGTCGTGGTATTAAACTTTGAATGAAGTCATTTAGAAAAACAAATTCAAATTCACCCTATTTTTGGGTTTTTGCCTTTATTTGATAGTATGCAGTAGAGATAGACAGGAAAGGGGGAGGCAGAGTGAGAGGGAATGACATGCTTTGACATGATTTGAACCAGGGCCACCTGTGTTGAGGACTGTAGCTTCTACGCTTTACCCACTGCGCCACCCACTGGCCCAAATTCACCCTATTTTATGCTAGATTTCGCGAAAAGAACTTGGAATTTCCATTTGTCAACTGACGTGAATGAGTGCAACTGTTGCCTGAACGCAGCTTTATATCCAAGAGTATATTCATCCATCCAGTATCTACCACTTTATCCTCCACCAGAGGGTTGTGGGGGTGCTGTGCCAATCTCAGCTGACATAGGCGATAGGCGGGGTACACCCTGGACTGTTCGTCAGTCCATCACAGGGCCACATATAGAGACAAACAACCATTCACTCTTTCTCTAACACCTACAGTCAATTTAGATTTTCCAATTCACCTAATCCCCATATTGCATGTTTTTTGACTGTGGGAGGAAGCCGGAGAACCCTGAGAAAACCCACGCACACAGAGAGAGAACATGCAAACTCCTTGCAGAAAGGCCCTTGTTCCAACCGGGGCTCGAACATGGGTCTTATCGCTGCAAAGGCAAGAGCGCTAACCACTACACCAACCGTGTGGCCCACCAAGAGGATAGTATAAAATAAATATATATTTTTATTAATAAATAAATATAAATATTAGAATAAATATAATAAATAATATTGTATTAAATAAAATAATTCTATAAATAACTGGGGTCATAAGTTATTAGTTACCACATCAAAGCAGATGCAAAGAATTGGGGGTTGGTTAAATTTGCACTTGTGGCTCTATGTATAGAAATCCATGGTATCCAGTCGTGTCAGTTTTCACTGGACTCATGTTGGGGGTTCCCTGCATGTAGCAACAAAAGCCTCAGGACACTTAAATGAACGAAGTGTGTTGTATCTGTTGTATGTTGACTCTCAGCTGTTTTGCCCCCTCCCTCTTGTGGTTTTGTAAGTGATGATACATTTCATCTGTGATTGGTGTTCCTCTCTGTGCAGCTGTTGTGCGTCTGACAGCAGAGAGCTTCATTAAGATATTACCATTACACACACACACACACACATACTCACACTCTTCTTCATTAGAGCAACGAATGGCAAAAGCAAATTTTGCTGAATAATTCAACACAGCCCATTTCAAAAAAGTGACATGAAAGATTAATGAACGTACGAACAGAAAACCTTGTGACATCCTGTTGGTGTCACAGTATTAATTATTAGTTATATAGTAACATGTTTATCAGTTTACATATTACTGTATTTTAATTTTGCTCTAGCAATTCAAACCAATGAGAACTCCCAAAAAAATCACAAAAAATTTGAAAATGTTCCACATACACATGAATTGGAAACAAAAACAATGGGTTGTGACCAAAACAATGATCACAACCCAGCCCAATTTGGAAACTCACAGTGTCGTCATACTTAAACGTTTACGCTTTCTACTTTCCTTGGACGTTTTCAGATTTTAGTATGAGTGTGTATGGCGTGCGTGGGAATGAAACATGTATTTCTCACCCCTTTTTTACAAATTTAAATGTGGGAGCTCCTAAAAGCCTCCTGACGAAATGTAATCTCTATCATCAATATTACTGTTTTTCACCAGTTTTGGATAGTTAGGCCCAGGTCTTTGGAAGGAGGAGGGGGAACGAAAGTTACGTATGTAACTAGGTTCTATGAATCCTGGATGACCGCCAGAGGCGGTGCTTTAGCACTGAATGTCTCCATCTTGCGCATGCGCAGGTCGAGTGTTTATACCAGGGGTCACCAACGTGGTGCCCGCGGGCACCTGGTAGCCCACAGGCAGCCAATACGGTGCCCGCGGGCTCACTTCACTTCACCTCACTTGCATGTATCCATATGATCACTCAGTAAAATATCTTTGATATTGTTTATAAAAACTGGTAATCGTTAGGAGTAAGCACTGGAATGAATGTGTATGCAGTTGAATGCATAATATTAATCATTTAAATGGTAAACAAACAAAAAAATATTATATGGTAGCCCTCCATATTATTTTTTACCCTTAAGGTAGCTCTCTGTCTCAAAAAGGTTGGTGACCCCTGGTTTATACCAACAAAGTCACCCATGACCCCTGATGATGCCGGCTAGCCTATATCTTCCGGTGACATCAGAGGATCTGTTCCTGCAGAATCTTCTCGCGAAACCACGAGGATTCCAAGTGACAGAACGCTCTGGCGGTCATCCAGGATTCATAGAACCGTAGTTACATACGTAACTTTCGTTATATTTCATCCTTACTGACCGCCAGAGGCACCGCCTCAGTAAGGATCTGAAGAGGAGAAGGAGGATGAGGATGTCGTCCACACGCCGAGGTGATGGACAGGCCCTCATGGCAACGGCATCCAGAGTCACCCCCCTAGAAAAGTGTACTCTGAGAGGGAACCAGGCAGCTCATTGTGAAGATCACTCTGAGGATCTTCATGCCCCGCGACTGCAGGGGTGAGAGGGCTGCTGCCACACACCTGGCAAGCACCAGTGGTGAAGGGAGAGGCCGAACGGGAGCAGTGAGCACCCCGGACTGATAATGGCGGCCCTGAGAGCAGGCTGCAGAAAATGCCTGGTGCTATGGGGACGTGAAAGTACGCGTCTTGGGGAACCACATTGGCCCCATAGTTGGTGAACTCGGTGGCTGAAGCCGCCACGGAGAGCACATCTTCCTCCGGTTCGACCGTGGCAGCGGGGAAGCGGAAAAACCTGCGTCCCCTGCACCGGTCCCAGAACTGGACGGCTATGAAGAGGGTCTTCATCTTGTTTAACTCCTCAGTCAGCTGGTCCACCCTGGAGGCCAGTTTAGACTCCTCGACCCCACTTCCCAGAGGGGGCGCCCACAGCCTCTGCAGCCCGACGCTTAGGTCGGTTAGGCTGTGCTGGTGGCCGTCGCTGGGCTGGGGTCGGCTGGTCCGGTTTCAGAACATGACCCAGCAGGTGTTCAACCTCAGCCAGTCTGGCAACCCTCACTGCCCTGGGCATGAAGCTGCAGTTCATGCACGGATCCTCCGACGGCCCCTCCCTCAGGTGTTTGAGGCCAAGGCACGGAGGGCACCTATCATGACCGTCCTCCGGCTGCAGGGAGGCCATACAGGTCGCACAGGAGTGGTCACCAAGCATGGTGACAGTCAGCGGCTGTAGAGTGGGAGAAGCAACAGATGCTGGGAGAGGGAGCTAGAGCACTGCCTTCACCAACAGGTGTCGCACGGCCGAATACAGTTAGGGTTCGTGGTTCTTCACACTAACTATGAGGCCGACGGCGTCCGCCTATGCTGGGAGCGGGAGCGAGAACACTGCCATCACCAGCAAAGGTCAGCTTGCTGCGCCAATACAGACTGTCACCACCGAGCAGACACAGCTCGATGTGGCTGTTACTGACGGTAAGTAGTATACACCTGTGATGGGAGAGGGAGCGAGCACACTGCCTTCACCAACAGGTGTCGCACAGCCGAATACAGTCAGGATTAGTGGTTCTTCACACTAACTATGAGGGCAACAGCATCCGCCTATGCTGGGAGCGGGAGCGAGTGCACTGCCTTCACCGGCAAAGGTCAGCTTGCTGCGCCAATACAGACTGTCGCCACCGAGCAGACGCAGCTCGAGATGTGGCTGTTACTGACGGTAAGTAGCATACACCTGTGATGGGAGAGGGAGCGAGCGCACTGACTTCACCAACAGGTGTCGCACAGACAAATACAGTTAGCCTAGTGGGCTCTTCACACTTCTGCTAACTGGAGGGCAACAGCACCCGCCTATGCTGGGAGTGGGAGCGAGCACTGCCTTCACCAGCAAAAGGTTGGCTTGCTGCGCCGAATACAACCATCCTGCCTAGCAACACAGCTCAAGATGTGGCTTTTACTAGAGGTAGTAGTATACACCTGCGATGGGAAAGGGAGCGAACACACTGCCTTCACAAACAGGTATCTAATGCAGTTAGCCTTAGTGGAACACGTCTGCTTACTACAGGGGACTAGAATGAAGAGTACAGCCAACGGTGTATCATCATCATCAACACAGTAAAAACCCAAAGCAAAAGCGGTACTCACTGTACAGTTACTCCCAGATAACTGTAGTACAGATGTCAGGAGAGGGAGCGAATACACTGGCTTCACCGACATATGTACACATACGCAAGGTCAAGCAAGCAGTGCTGACACTAGCGCCTGTAACTAAAAACACAAATGTCGGGAGAGAGAGCGCACACGCTGTCTTCACCGACAGGAGAGTAAAAAAGAGAGACAGTACACATCGTACAGTTACTCATAGATACAGCAGAAGTACCAAGTTAGAAGAGGGAGCGAGTACGCTGGCTTCACAAACATACAACCACCACGAAAGGCGGGCCTGGTACAACCAGCTGTGTACCGATTACACAGACTCTAGGTCAAGCCTCTACAGATATAGCAGAAATACAGATGTCAGGAGAGGGAGCGAGTACGCTGGCTTCACCGACATATGAAGCTACAACTGGAGGTGGGTACAAACAGCGGTGTAGCGATTACGCAGACGCTAGGTCAAGCAAGCAATGTTGACCGCCAGCGCAACAACCCAATGTCGGGAGAGAGAGCGCACACGCTGTCTTCACCAACACATGAAAAGAAAAAACAAAGCGAGAAACGGTACTCACTGTACAGTTACTCACGGATAACAGTAGTACAGATGTCAGGAGAGGGAGCGAGTACACTGGCTTCACTGACATGTATAATGTACAGATTACGCAGACGCTAGATTAAGCAGCAGTGCTGACACTAGTGCCTGTAATTAACACACAAATGTCGAAGAGAGAGCACACACGCTGTCTGCACCGACACATAACAGTAAAAAGGAGAGAGGCAGTACACGTTGTACTGTTACTCATAGATACAGCATAAGTGGGGATGTCGGGAGAGGGAGCGAGTACACTGGCTTCACCGACATACAACTACAACGAAAGGCAGGTACAACCAATTGTGTGGCAATTACACAGACTCTGTGTCAGCCTCTGCAGGTATAGCAGAAGTACAGATGTCGGGAGAGGGAGCGAGTACGCTGGCTTCACCGACATATAAAGTACAACCGAAGGTGGGTATAACCGTCGGTGTAGCGATTAAAGCAATGCTTTCTTCATAACATGGATAAGTACAGATAAAAAACGGTACAAGTTGTACAATTACTCACAGATATAGGAGAAGTACAGATGTGGGGAGAGGGAGCGAGTACACTTTCTTCACCAACATATGACCGCAACAAAGCGGGTACGATCAGCTGTGTACCGATTATACAGATGCTAGGTCGAGCAGGCAATGCTTACCGCTAGCGCCCGTAACTAACATACAGAAATGTCGGGAGAGAGCGAGCACAACGCCTTCACCGACTTAATTTTACAGAGAAGACATATTCTCAAAGGAGGCGAAAGACGCCTGGTATACTCAGCCAGTTGTAGCGTTGGCTGATCCAACTTCTATTTCGTGGTGTTCACGGCGAACCGCGACGAACCTCCCGTCTCCGCTCGTCGCAGCCCTTGGAGGGCGAGCAGCTCGCAGCTCGCAGCTCCGACAGATTGTCACAAGGCTACGAGCGACGGAGCGGCAATGGACGCTTTAAGTTCAGCTAGAATTTCGCTGACATGCGTCTACCTGCGAAAGCGAGAAGATGAAAAGGAACAGATCCTCTGATGTCACCGGAAGATATAGGCTAGCCGGCGTCATCAGGGGTCATGGGTGACTTTGTTGGTATAAACACTCGACCTGCGCATGCGCAAGATGGAGACATTCAGTGCTAAAGCACCGCCTCTGGCGGTCAGTAAGGATGAAATAGAACAGGGATTGGGGGAATTAAGGAGGGGGAGGTTTAAAGTTTTAAAGGTTGATTCCACAAAATTTTAAAGGTTGATTCCACAAAATTACCACTTTGTCTAAATACTTCCAAGTTTTAAAGGTTCAATCCATCCAAATTGGCAGCAAGAAGCAGGCACGATCAAAATTTTGCCACATAATTTTCTAGTTTTATATTGTTCATGTGTGGTTGTATATACAGTTGTATGGTTTGAGTGAAGAAGTTTTGAGTTTTTTTCTGTGTTGGTCAGTCTCATAAGAAATTACTGTTGTTTCTGTAAAAGCACTGAGGTATTGAGTTTTTATTTTTTGCACATTAAGCAGAAGAAAAAAACATTTGAAATGTTCACAGTCTCATTTTATTTTCATTGTGACATGGTCACAATTACCTGGCCCCAGTGCAGTGTGGGAAAAGCAGAACCAGGCCACCAGAAACGCTGTTTGAGGAATTGGAGAGTTCGAGCAGTACCAGGATGACAAGCCAACTTGGAGGAATGGCCCCATTGGAGAACTTCGGAGCGTGCGACCGTGGGCACAAAAAGGCGATCGGGTGGTCCTCCTCCAGGGTCGGGATCGGTCGCCTGGGCCTCGCGAACTCTCGTCTCCACTGGCCAAGTGGCGGCACCTAGGATGCAGCAGGACGGCAGGAGGGTTCCGGGTTCTGGTTCTGGAGGATCTGGAGCATACAGTCGGGAGAGGGCATCAGGCTTTACGTTCCGGGTCCCTGGGCGAAAGGTGAGGGTAAACTGGAAGCGTCCCAGGAAGAGAGCCCAACGTGCCTGCCTCGAGTTGAGTCTTCGGGCGTTCTGTAGATAGGCCAGGGCTTTATGATCGGTCCAGACGATAAACGGTTGAGCGGTCCGCTCTAGCCAGTGCCTCCACTCTTGGAGGGCCAAGACGACAGCCAGGAGCTCTTTATTCCCAACGTCGTAGTTTCTTTCAGCGGGAGAGAGTCGACGGCTGAAGAAAGCGCAGGGATGGAGTTTCTGGTCGTCGGGGCTGCGCTGGGAGAGGACCGCCCCCACACCGGTGTCGGACACGTCGACCTCCACCACGAATTGACGTTCTGGGTCAGGATGGGACAGGATAGGGGCAGAAGTGAACATCTCCTTCAATCGAAGGAACGCAGACTCAGCATCACCGGACCACAGGAACGTCTGATTAGGAGAAGTTAGTCTTGTTAGGGGTTCAACAATTCTGCTGTAGTTCTTAATAAAACGTCTATAAAAGTTCGCGAAGCCTAGGAAGCGATGTAACTGCTTCCGGGAGGTAGGTGTAGGCCAGTCTTTTACAGCCGAGATCTTGGAAGGGTCGGGAGCAAGACTTCCCTGTTCCACAATAAACCCCAGGAATGGAACTGATCTTGCATGGAATGAACATTTTTCTGCCTTAACAAATAGTTTATTTTCCAATAGTCTAAACGGACATGCTGGACATGCTCCTCTTCGTTCTCGGAAAAGATGAGAATATCATCCAAGTACACAAAGAGGAACCTGTCCAGCATGTCACGCAGCACGTCATTCGCCAGATGCTGGAAAACAGCAGGGGCGTTAGTGAGGCCAAAGGGCATCACCAGATATTCAAAGTGACCTAGGGGTGTATTGAAAGCTGTCTTCCATTCATCCCCCTCCTTTATACGGACCAGATGGTAGGCGTTACGTAGGTCTAACTTTGAAAACACTCGTGCCTTACTGAGGGGGTTAAAGGCAGCATCAAGGAGAGGTAAAGCGTAACGGTTCTTTATGGTTATATCATTAAGGCCACGATAGTCAATGCACGGTCGGAGAGTCCCGTCCTTCTTGGACACAAAAAAAGAGGACGGCCGGATGAGCCCAGTCGCCAGAGACTGGGTTATGTAGTCTTCCATGCTTTGACGTTCGGCCCGTGACAAGTTATAAAGACGCCTCGATGGTAGAGTGGCCCCAGGAAGAAGATCTATGGCACAGTCGTACGGGCGATGTGGTGGTAGCGAAAGCGCACGGCCCTTGGAGAAGACCTCAGCGAGGTCATGGAACGCCGGTGAGATCAGGAGGTTCGGGGTTGGTGTCTGGAGTCCTTGGTGAAGAAGGTCTGGCGGATCTGAGGCAATGAGAGTGGCAGTGGACGCTCCAACTGGAGAGTTGACCAGTGGACCAGTTGAAAACCGGGTTATGGCGAGCCAGCCAGGGAAGCCCCAAGACGAGCGACGCCGATGAAACTGGGATAAGGAACAGCTAGACCTCCTCCACGTGATTACCAGACAGGACCATGGTGATGGTGTCGGTTCGGTGAGTCACCTCGGCGAGTAGATTGCCATTGAGGTCGGAGATGGTCTTGGGCTGGTCCAACGGGATAGTTGGAATCCCCGCCTGCTCAGCCAGAAGAGTGTCTATGAAGTTCTCGTCGGCCCCTGAGTCGACGAGACAAGTGAGGGACAACCTCTCTTCTCCCCACTGAAGTTGTCCTGGAAGCGAGACTCTGATGGGTGCAGGAACTGAAACCGCTCTACTCACCTCACTGCACTCCTGCGTGCGCTGGTGAGCTTAAACTTTTGGGCGGCTGGGGCATGAGGCGATGAGGTGTCCCGTGACACCAAAATAGATGCAGGAACCAGACTGCAGTCGGCGTCGTCTCTCCGTGGGTGATAGACGGTTGCGGCCCAGCTGCATAGGTTCACTATTATTGTTTAGACTAGGAGTGGGTGATTTAAACGGTGGAGCGTTAGAGACGGGGAAGTGAGAAATATTAGTCGAACGACGAGGAGAAGAACGCGCTTATCGCGTCGCCTCTCCTTAAGCCTACAGTCTAGACGAATGGCTAGGTCTATTAGAGCGTCGAGACTAGGTGTTATGTCTCGAGTGGCCAATTCGTCCCTTAACTCATCGTTTAACCCACGTAAAAAGATAGCTCGAAGTGAGGTGTCGTTCCACCCACTCTCTGAAGCACAAATACGAAAATCCACCGCGAAATCCGCCACTGAAGAACTGCCCTGTCTTAACGCGAGTAGCCGATTAGCAATGTCGTTGTCTTGGAAAGAATGATCAAAGACTCGGTTTAACTCAGTAGCGAAGGCAGAGTAAGGCAAGTAAGACGTGAACGGACATTACGGAAAATGGCCGCGGCCCACTGAGCGGCTCTTCCAGAGAGCAGATTAACAACAAATGCTATCTTCGCATGGTCAGACGGGTAAGTAGCCGGTTGTAAGTCAAAAACCAGAGAGCAATGAAATAAGAAGCTTGAGCATTTGTTCAGTTTCCCCGAAAAGCGTTCGAGAGTCGGAACAAATGGCTTACGGGGTTGCATAGCATGTTGAAACGACGAGGCTACCAGAAGAGACTGGGGAGACGGAGGAGTTGGTGAAGCGGAGGAATGAAGCGGCCTGAGTCTAGCTGTTAGCATTTTCATGGCGTTAGCAACATCAACTAGCGAAGCCTCGTGGCGGCTAATCGATTCACCGTGTGCGGTGAGCGCTTGCTTGAAGCTGTCTCTGTCTGCCGGGTCCATGGTTGGTCAGATCCAACTGTTACGTTTCCGTAAAAGGAAACGTTGAGAATATAATATGAGGACCCGAATGCAGACAGGACAGAGGCAGGTAAGTAAAAGTATCTTTTATTTAACTACCAGATGTTACAAGCGTCAACAGGATATAACAACACGAAGGTAAGCCTAAGTGAACGAATACAGCTGAGCCAGGATACACAACAGCTCTCTCGGCAACACAGTTTGTTTTGTGTTCCAGGTGGAACGAACTCACTCAGGATGTAGCGGAGGAGTAACGTTTGTTCTTAGAGAGTCTGTGGCGAAGCGGCTGCTTCGTGTGGAAAAGGAGAAGACGAGCAAGCTGGAGACACAACCGGAGGAAGCGATCCCGGAAGAGTGGAATCCGCAGGAGAGTCCGCGTTGTTCTCAGCAGCAGGAGACGTGGAGACCTGAGAGGAAGGTTCAGGTAAGTCACCAGGTTTGAGTCAATAGTTTCTTCTAGCTAGGTAAGTATACGTGTTTACCAGCAGAGTGAAAACATGGATCTGACACCAGAGAAGTGCGAAGCCCCACCTTATAAGTCCGCGTGATCGCTGATCAGGAACAGCTGGGCAGGAGCTGCGCAGGTGGAGTCATCTCTGGGGTCATCTGGAGAACTGGGTCAACCACGCCCCCTGCTGAGAGATAAAGCAAACACCAGGGAGCAGCAAAGGACAATACAAACTAAAGACAGAAATGTGGAAAGTGGAATGGATCGTGACACCCAGCATGCTAACAGAAGGACATCGGTCACCCACTGAGATTTACCTTGACTCCGCTGATGTGATTGTGACGCTGCCATCTTCTCTGTGAGGTGTTAGAACTATACGGCAAGGCAGTTTTATTTAATTAAGCACTTTTAATCGGCCTGGACCACAGTAGATATAAAAACAAAAACACAGAGAGTTGAATCAGAAATGTATACAAAATTGAAAATAATATAAGGCCACAGGGTTGGTGTAGTGGTTAGCGCTCTTACCTTTGCAACAAGAAGATTGGAACAAGGACCTTTATGCATGGAGTTTGCATTTTCTCTCTGTGTGTGTGGGTTTTCTCCGGCTTCCTTCCATAGTCCAAAAACCAACATTATGACATAGGGATTAGGTACATTGGACACTCTAAATTGACTATAGGTGTGAGAGTGAATGGTTGTTTGTCTCGATGTGGGTCCCTGGACTGGCGAACTGTGTCCTCCAGGGTGTGATCCCACCTACCAGTGTGTGTGTGTGTGTGTGTGTGTGTGTCATGGAAGGAACTTCCAGTGGGAGCATGCCGCTGTGCATAAGGATAAACTCTGCAGGACAAAAAATGTGCACTGGGACCAGGAGAGACATAGCGGATAAAAAAAGAGGCGTTGTAATACCATGTTGGCTCAGACTCCCCACTAGTTAGTCCACCTTGTGTCGTGTTCAACTGGCCGCCACAATGAAACATACTGTGTGTTTATGGGGAAACTCTGCACAACGTATAGTTTTCAAGGAAAAATAAGGTATGGACAGCGAATTTGATACGCATCCATGTGTGGTTATTATAGAATCAGTAATTGTTGCACACTTCAATAAAGACGCAGTGTGGCTTCATTAACTTTGTTTACTGGACAGTCTGAAAAGATACAGAACAATACAGTCGCACTTCTGTCCAGCTGGATGCAGGAAATACACTGTGTGCATCGAGATTCAATCAGTTCAGTTAAACATATATACACACAAATTCACTGGCTCTGTTACATTGGCACCATATTTATGGTTTGGTATAAACATATAAACTCCTAACACACCACAAGTTCTCTGCACCTATCCCTGTAACTTCGTCTAGCAGCTAACGTGGCTCATCGTGTCCAGTTAGCTTAACTTTTAGCATTAGCTTCAGCTCCAGAGTTACAGGGATAACTTACAACATAGCAGGAATATTCGGCCAACTTCCTCGCCATATAACCTCTCTAACTCTGTGACTCTGTTATATGTCTATTTTAAAGATTTCCCTTCTGCCTACCTGAAAAGATACAGAACAATACAGTCGCACTTCTGTCCAGCTGGATGCAGGAAATACAGTGTGCATCGGCTGTGTTTACCGTGGACAGAGCTCATTTGTGGGGATACTCCCTCCTGTGGCGTAAAGACGCCACTACACCTCTGTATTGCCTGCTTGCAGAAACTAGAGCACAATGATTCTTTTAAATTAAATTAAATAGAAAATACTAATAACATACAATATGAATAACAAGAAATATTAATAACATGAACTATGCAATAACAAAAATATATGGGTGTCCCCTTTTTAAAACCCTCTGAACTTATTGTCCTTACATAATGCCAAAAATAAATCTTGTGCCTTTAAATGCAAATGTTATTCCTCTGACTGTGTAAATGAGAGTGTATCTTATCTCCTCCCAAAACTTTGCACAAAGCTCTGGTTGCATCTGCCATTCTCTTCTTTCTCTGTGTGTAAACACATTACAAAACACATGAATTCCTTCCCCATGGGAATCCTAAACCCAGACTGGCTCCTCCAGTCCTCTGCACGTCTCCTCATCCTCATCCTCCTCCTCCCTGGCACCATCTGTTGTTCTGGTCTTGGCTGTTTTTTGGCACCACAAGCCAACGCTCCAGTGAAAACATGAGTTTGACAGTTGTCATAAACATGCCCTGAGAAAAGCCCGCAGTGAGACTAATCAATCGCCCTGGCACAATGAAGATGAGAAACACATTTTTAATCGTCATATATGCAAGTAACGATCATTTTCATAAATTATCAATCTGCTGATTATTTTCTAGATTAATTGACTACCTGTTGGGTTGATAAAGGTTTGATGGGTGTTTACCAAAGCTCAAAATGATGGTATTCTCAAATGTCTTGGCCAGTTTTAATGATTTCTTTGTTTTATGGTGCAAAAAAAAACAGAGAATATTCACATTTAAGCTGAAAAAAAAATCAGAAATCTTATTATTAATTATGAAAATAACCCACTCAAACAGATGATTCATGATTATCAAAATACATGTTTAATTCAGTAATTAATTAATAATGGAATAATAGTTGTATTTTTAAAATGTGAGTGGGGTATTTGTAATTCGTTGGTGGGACACACACCACACTGTCAACACTATTTTTGTTTTCCTCAGCCGTCGGGGAGTGAAGGCCAGACAGGCGACGAGCATGATGAGAGAGAGAGGCTGCGTCGAGTTCTCAAACAGATGGGACGAATCAAATGTCCTCGTGAGGTTTGCACAGACCCCTTTTCTTCTCCTTCTCCACCTCTGTCATTAATTTTTTAGTTATCCAATTTCTAATGACACATTTCCCTCTCTCCTCACAAGCTAGTTTCTCCCTTTTCCCCCTTACTCCTTTTTTCCTGTCTCAGCCTCCTTCTACTTCCCTCCTTCAGTCCTTTCTCCTTTATGCCCCGTTGTTGACATGTTGCCCAAAACCCACATTAACACTCTGCTTCCCATTACACACACTAGAGTGGAAACGGTAGAGAAAGATTGTGGAGAGAAAAAGTTGTGCGAAATAGAGCCGATACAGTGACGTCTTCACTCACTGAAAAATGAGCAGCTTCCTTGTGTTTTCTTAAGACAATAATAACCAAATACACTCATTGTTTCATTATGAGGAATAAGGGACAGTTCAGTTTTAATTTATCAGTTTTATACAGTGCATAGTGTGTTTAACACATGGTTTACCAAGGAGCAAATGGGTCAGGTGCGCTAAATAAATAAAAATAAATACATTTTAGCCTCTTAACAAAAGTCTGAACTCATAAAATCTACATCAGCTGTAGTCTAGAGTGTCCAATATGTTCACTGATGTTGCCTTGCTTTTAAACAAGTGCTTCTAAACTGAAGAGTGTGTTGCTTTGTAAAACAATCACTCCCTGCACCAAAGCCTATTGATGACAAAATTAGCTACTTTAAGTTTGCAGGAGGGCCACACAGTTGTAGTTGTTCGCACTCTAGCCTTTGCAGCAAGAAGACCCTGGGCTCTAAACCCAGTGTGCCTTGGGTTTTCTCCAGGTTCTCCGGCTTCCTCCCGCAGTCCAAAAACATGCAATATGGGGATTAAGTAAATTGGACACTCTAAATTGAAAAAGTGAGAGTGAATGGTTGTCTCTATATGTGGCCCTGCGATGGACTGGCAAGGTGTACCATGGTGTACCCCGCCTATCGCCCTATGTCAACCCTCCTGTGCAGGATAAAGTGGTAGAAAATGGATAGGTCAGGACAGGACAGGAGTTGTTGCTGTCTTAAGGCCCTGGTATACTTTTTTATCTGTTTTTCATTTCTGTCACGATCACATAAACATTTTACACACATACACACACACATACAGGGTTGCTCGGCCCATTTTTCCAGTCTGATGGGCTACCAGTACCACCAGAAGCGTTGTGGAGGGGAGTTTTCTGACGACGAGAAGCCTGTGTTTCTGTGTCAGCACTGTGGAAAAACCTACCACTCCACAGCTGGCAGAGACTACCACATACGTACTGAACACTCACCGACCATCACTGCCATGGCTGCCACCAATAACAACAACAGCAGCAACAACAAGGATAATACAACTGACACCAACAACAATACTGGCAAAGAAAGGGTGAGAAAACAATGGTTAATGTTTTCCACTTAATTTTCTCATGGAGTTTGTGGTCTTATGTGACCAGTGTTCTTATATTAAGACAAAAACGGTAATGATCATCACATTAATACCCCTTTAAACTATGAAAAAACTAGCATCTGTAGCATCTGTAGTTTTTCATGTGTAACTGCTAGAGACAAAGAAACCTAGAAGTTAGAGGGTGGGGTTCATTATAACTTTATACAATTTATGGTGATGTAACAACTAGAGCAGGAAGTGGAATCACAAGCATGACACTCAGACAGACGCAGGTAGTAGGTATGCAGCAATATTGGTTTACTTGGAGAAAAGGTACCGTAGACGGGCAGGCAGTCAGAATAAAGCAAAGGAATCAAAATCACAAAGTGGAGGGCAGAAGGTAAATGGATATGCACTGAGTGAAGAATATTTAGATTTCAAATTAAAACAGGAAATTAAACAGAATGAAGAGATGTTACAGTCTAAACAGGTTAAACTGTAAAACTGATCCAGTGGCAAATCTTCACAATTTAGTGTAAAGTATTGAAATTAAACACAATATGATAAACATCTGCGTATCTACTGCCCCCCTCTACTGCAGGTACTGCATTCAAATTTTCACTGGTACAAGCTTGTCAGCAGAAGGCTCTTTCTCCCAGACTCACTTTGTCACCTTCTCTCACTTGCAACTCAGTATCAGATTTCACTACCAGACCACACCCCCTTCAATGCCCCCCACTTTCCCTCCATCCTCCTCCCCTCATTCAGCTCTCGGCCCATTTCTTGGCAAATCTTTTTCTTGGGGTGGAATTAGCCTCAGAAGAGGGGGTCTAGTTTTGGTTGTTCTAGTCTCTTGTGAAATAAGATGGAAAAACACAGTGGTTATGCTTTAGGAGAGTTGTCAAATCAGATTATCAGATTAAACTGAACATTGCAGGGAGGTTAAAGAAATGTCCTTCTGCACTGCACCTGCAGGTGGTGTCAGAGGAGTCTCCAGCAGGAGGCAAGAAGGAGCAAAATCAGCCTGAGAAGACGGACTGGCAGAAGAAAGCTCCCTCCAAAGAGCCCAAAGAGAAGCAGAGAGAAGCCAGGCAGAAAGAGAGGGGGAAAGGAAAGGAGAGGGAATCTTTCACTGAGAAAGCAGTGCGGGATAAAAGCCAGGGGGGGGAAGACTTTGAGCGGACCCCCAGTGGCAGAGTGAGGCGCCGCTCAGCCCAGGTGGCTGTTTTCCACCTGCAAGAGATTGCAGAGGACGAGCTGGCCAAAGACTGGGGCACCAAGAGACGCATCAAAGACGACCTGGTGCCTGACAGCAAGAGGGTGAGTACTCTGACAAGATATTATAGGCATGAACTCGGGGTATTAAAATGTATTATCAGATACCCCCCCCCATTATACCTTTTCTTCCCTTACCCTCTTGTTAGAGCCCCTGCTGAAAAAAATGACATGCCCAAATTAAATAGAGTAAATTTCTGCAGTTACAAGCTCTATGTGGATTATTTTCGTATCAAAATAAAGATAACACTTGTGAGATTCCACCAGAGGTGTAAGTTTCACTGTAGATGCCACTGTTTCAGAGTAAATGCACATGGAACACAGCATAAATGAAGGATTTTTTTTCTCTCGCCTAAAAAACATTGCGTTTTAAAGCAAATATCACCTTTAAAATAAATATGCAGTAGGAGCTTAAAAACACATGGAGGTCATGAAACAACATGTGGACATGAGCTGTGCAAAGTCTGATGCTGCTGAAGTGAAGCAGAGTAAAATGACAGAGGTTTTAGTAAAGAGATGTCTAGGCGTTCTCTCTTTTGGCACTGTTTGGCACCATACGTGCCATTTGAGATTTCTTAGGTACCAAATTAAAACCCATTTCATTTTATTTACATGTCACGTTGGTCTAAAAAGAACTTGTTTTGAAAAAAAGTATGATAACTCACTGTAAATGGTGTGTAATAACAACTCTGTGTCTCTGCAGAGTCTTCAGTTACACAGCACCATAGCTCTGGCTTACCTTGGTCATTTTGGGTGATTGACAGCACGTTTTAAACCTCTAAACCGGTAGAATCAGACCCCGGTCTCCAAATGCGTGTGAATCACTTCATTAGTGAGTCAAAAGGACATAAATGCGTATGTCGCATTTGTGCGGACATTCTCCCTACTCTATTCAGAACAATCTAATGTTGCTCTGTATTGAATGAGAATCAGACCGGGAATAGTCCCCAAAGCATGCTGGGAAGTGTAGTTCTTCATTAGGAGCGGTTTTGTTCTGGTGGAAATAACTTATTTTGATCAACAGTAAAGGTAAGACAATATTTCTGCTTGTATTTCTTGAAAGTCAGTTGTTTTGCTCTTATTTTGGGGCTGGATCCGTGAATCTTGGTCGTAGAGTGATAAAAAATGGTACTGTTGGAATCTGTAGATTCTCTGTTTTTTTTGTTTACATAATCACGCTGAAGCTCAGGTGCCGCTTTTCAATGTAACGTTTTTTCCCGCTCCTGCTGGTTTGATCCATCTGTGTTTTAACTGTGTTTCTTGAACATGAGAATGTTTTTTTATGAGCTTTTAACTGAGTTTCTGACCTTTTTGTGGGCATGCAGCATTTCTGTGTTTATAAAGTTAGACATGGTGTTATGATGTTTTTGTCGCTGCATGTGACGCTGTCCCCGGTACAGGGGGAAACCTGGAAGAGGTTAATGTCATGTAATGTAGTCATGACAGTAAGCTCAATAGGCTGCTACCACCTTGATTATATGCTTGCACCCTCACCAACTATATATTTTTTTATTGTTTATACATTTTGCATAATGAAGAACATTTGTATGTACATCTGCTGTGACATGTGTATGATAAATATTATATATTAATTTCTCTATAAAGAAGAAATTACCACTGCATTTTGGCACAGGGACAAACGTAAAGTATGTCCCTGAGTGTTCATCAAGACTAGAAAAGCTCTGTATAAATGCAGATCGTTTACCATTTACACATGCAGCACAAGCAAAACAAGGGACCCACTGCCGTCTAAGTCAAAGTGAGAGAGCAGGTATAATATAATATTAATAAAAAAACAAACTTCCTGTATGTTACATCATTTGTTTGGGGGAATGCCCAAGGCAGTCAGTCTTAGAGTTGACATAGAGCTTTGCATATCAGCTGTAGATTTTCATCAGTGTCTGACAAACACAGAATTGCTTCCAATTACAGTTACATACCAGCAATAGGTGACAACAGCTGTGGCCGAAGCTAAAACATTATAGTGGGCAATAAGTCACAGGCGTTAGTGTGACACATGCCTAAAAAGTGAAGATTTACAACGCTCAAAGTCAGCTCAAATGCAAAGTTACTTATGGTTCTTTTCCACTTTCGTCCCGGCTCGCCTTGCCTTGGCACAAGATGGTTTAGGTTGCGTTTCCACTACAAAAATAGTACCTACTCAACGTGGGTGGAGTCATCACTGCACGGCTGCATGAAACTGTGACTTTGAGTGACTAGTGACTTGCAAAGAGTTGTTTTCAGTGTAATTGAATCATTAGCAATAGTTAATTAAAGCTATACTTACCTTTCTTGCATGTCTCACAGCACTTAGTAAAAATTTGAACATGAACACCTCCGCCTCCCTCAAAGTCCCACCCTCCAGGGCGGAACGGCAGCGGCTATGCGCATACGTGAGCCTCCAAGCAGGCTCTCCGTATCCAACACATTTCTCTACACGCAGCTTTATCCCTACATCCAAATAATGGTCTTTATGACGAATATCGAGTGCAGTCATGATGAAGTGCAGGGGATCCGAGTAGATCTCAGTAAAATGTGGTGACAGACTGAGCAGAGCACACTTTTTTCATTGTTTTCACTCCATGGTCTCAGTCTTTGTGTAGTAGACGCATTAACGCTGCAATTAAGGGAATATCAGATGAGCTGATCTCTTTAGTTAACTGCTCAAAGGGAGAGAACTTTCTCTGGTGTGAAGTGAATGTCACAGGGAGTTCCTAATCTGCGATGTGTGCAGAGACTTTCCAGCATTTAATAGGTGCTGTTCCACAGTGTACTCGTGTTTCGGCCGCCGAATTATTGGTGCATCCCATCTTTATTGACAAGAACAGTGTAACTGTAACCGGAGCGCAGACTGCGTCTGACACAGTCACTGGACTGAAATTCAGCGGCAGGGTTTGTGATCCCGCTTGCGATCAGCAGTGTTGTCGCTAAATACACCAGACTCCTTTGTTAAATATTGAGATTTTAGACATTTCTCTGGTAATTTTTGGAGATTAACCCACGTTTTTAGGATTGTTAAGTCTTTTTAACTGATCTACAGTTCGGCATTATTTGGCTTGATTCTTGTGTCGGATGTCTCTTCCTGTGACGGCACTATGACCAATCAGTGGCCAGAAATCTGACGAAGTGACACATACTATCTACTCAGCGCACTTGGAACGTCGCAAAAGCAGGTACTAAAAAAAGGACTATGCAAGTGGAAACGTGACTTAACTGTGTTGTGTCATGCCAAGGCTAAGCGAGCCGCTGGAAACAGACCAATACATACCTGTGCATTTGTTTGTCTCGTACACACTCTTTTTCTCACAGTAAATTCTGAAACCACTGTTAATAATGTTTTATAATGATGTCATATAATGATAATAGATACTCACTTTTTCTTGTGCAGTTAAACTACACACGACCTGGCCTCCCCAATTTCAGCCCAGAGCTCCTGGAGACCTGGAAGAACCAAGTCAAAGAGAAGGGCTTCATCTGCTGCACCAATGAAGTAAGAGCATGCACACGACTGGCTTTTCATTACTGTGTCAACGTGTGCTGATAATGGGTTTATATTAGGGCTGTTGAATATGCTGATATTAATATCCGTGTTGTGACACAAGTCAAGGCATGGTCTTTGATTTTGGATATCGTCGTATCGTGATAAGGTATCTGTGATGACTTTTTCTGGCAATCGTCATATTTATCATATTGAATAAATACACTAAATATTGACATATATGATTTTTAAAAATCTTAATAATATCCATTGTATTGATATTATTGATAAGCCATATTATTGCCTAGCCTTCATTTTATATGTTTTTTTTGTTTTGTTTTTTAAATATACTGTATATTAATATATTTTTCACCTTCTTTTTGTTCCAATTGTTCCTATTTGTTTTTCTGTTTTGTCTCAGAACTGTGAAGCTGTATATTCCAGCGTGTCAGGACTTAAAGCTCATCTCGCCAACTGTAGCCAGGTAAAAAAAGAAATAACACATGAGATAATAATAATAATAATAAGACATACACATTCTACATAGTAAGTGATAATCAAAGAATATTACAAACTCTCTCTATATACAAATATGATGATTTTTTTTTACCAGCACACAGAAACATAAAAGGTGACAGTTTGTGTGTGTTAAATGTAAGGAAGAAATAGGGTATAATATGTCCCCTTTAACTTTCTGATTTATCTCTGACAGAAAGAAATCACGTGACTTTTGATTACTCGAAGGGGTGAGAGAGAGAAAGACAGAAATACTTTTTATACCAAGTACCTCCTGAGAAAGTATTGAGCTCTTGAATTAATCTTCAACCTTAAAATTTTTTTGCTGTACTCGATAATTTTTACTAGTTGTGTAAACAGGCTGAGCAAAATCAGCTACAGATTTTTGACAGGATACATTCATTTATTCCCAGTAAGATTATTTGCTCTCATCATCGGCCTCTTCCTCACATATACTTCAGACCCTGGTAAAGTGACATTAGATTAAAATGGAGCGAGATAAAAGGCTCAGTTTAAATCCAAACAATGGGTGTAGGTTTTCTAACCAAGTTCGACCGGAGCGTATGGCTGACGCGTGTTGTCCAAACAGAGAAAAAAGTGCGTCCTCCACGAAGATTGGTTTTACAGGTTCATTCACCAAAGTACAAAAAATAAAAAGCATAAAATTCCACTGTAACTCATGATACCTGTCCTCTCACACTTTTAACTCGGCTTTTAACACGGTCAGAAAAACCGTGTGCTCCTCAGGCTCTCCATTCATCCACACCGGCTCACCTAAACACCGCACTCCTGCCCTCTTCTTAAAGAGACAGAGGCCCATTTTTTACCCATTCCACCAAAATGATTAACAACATCAAAATATGAGTTATCAGAGTTTGTGCAAATAATAATTAAATAATAATGATAATTTCAATTACTTATCTTTTTAAATGCAAGTAAATTATTAAACTACTACAAAATACAAAGTATATACAACATAGTGAACTGAAGTGACTATGAACTACTTGATCAGTCACACGGCACCTACATTACCGGCCCCTAATTGTTCTGATAACATAACTTAGAACAATTACCACAATTTCCAGAACATTCATTCATTTTTTTTTTAAACACAAAAGACTGCCTTTAAGAGGCATATGAAATGTCAATTTTTGCTTATCAACTTCGAACAAGGATAATAAGTCCAGTGAAAGGCAGCCACTCTACATCTTCATCAGTCGTGTAGAAAAAGATAGAATGATAGAGAAAGAGGAAAGAGACAGAAAGAGAAAGAGCCAGAGGTTACCAGCACTTGGCTCATCGTGGGAGCTCAGTCTTTACCACTGGCCCATGCAGATTCCATGAGCAAACAGATCTTTGTAATGGGTCTGTCCAAGATGTTAGTTTTTGTCTTTATCCGAACTCTGCGAACAAAACCTTTCTTGTCAGGAACAGTCTCGATGATCTTTCCCATAATCCACGAATTCCTCGGCGCACAGTCATTCACAAGAAGAACCACATCTCCTTCTGTGAAATTTAGGGAAGCTGTGGCCCAGCGCTGGCGCTCCTGGATTTGAGGCAGGTATTCTTTGATCCATCTCTTCCAAAACAGGTTGGACAGATATTGTACCGGTCTCCACTTCCGCCGCACGTAGAGGTCATCCTGGCTGAACAATCCTGGAGGTAAGTTCGGTTTCGTTTTTAAAAGCAGGAGATGATTAGGCGTCAGTGCCTCCAAATCGTTTGGGTCATTGGACGCCTTTGTGATAGGTCGGCCATTGATGATCGACTCTGCCTCACACAATACTGTGTGAAGACTTTCTTCATCCATGAGCTTTTCTTTCGCAGTGGAGTTTAGCACCTTCCTTACTGATCTTATGAGCCGCTCCCATGTTCCTCCATGATGCGACGCGGCTAAGCAAGTGAATATGACTCCATACCTTTTTAAAATACTTCTTCCCGTTTCACTTCGAATGGTCCGAAATAGTCCACTCCTACTCTCGTGAAGGGTGGATCATCTGGTAACAATCGTTTTAGTTGTAGGTCAGCCATTAGTTGTCTCCCAGCCTTTCCATGTAAGCGACGACACGTCACACACCTTCCACATATCTTTCTGATAGCCGTGTTGGCACTCGTCATCCAAAACTTCTGACGCAACTTAGACAGCATGTGATTGCGTCCTCCATGCCCAGTTTCTTTATGAATTTGTTGAAGAACCAAATCCGAAATATGAAAGTCTTTGGACAGAATGATAGGTTTCTTGCTATTCACTGGCATGGCTGCCCGACTCAGCCTTCCACCAACACGCAGCACGCCGTCCTGAAGTATGGGGTTCAGCTTGAACAAGGGGCTGCTGTGCTTCACATTTTGTCTTTTGATCAGAGCTGCAATCTCTTCTGAGAATTTCTCTTTCTGACAGAATTGAATAATGTGAAGCTCCGCCTTTTCCAGGTCTTCCACCAAAATGTGTGTGCTCCTGTAGTTCTTCTTAAACAAGCTCATCTGACTTTGGATCAGCTGCTGACTACTGTCCATGCATGCTTCCTCACTGGCTCCACACATCTGTTTCCTCCTTTGACAGAGACTCCACAGCAAATCCTTAAACTTCAAGAACCACGTCACAGTCCGTTTCAACTTCATCCAAGACGAGAAGTAGTGGATCAGTTTTTTAAACGGTGTTACACTTTCTTCCACACCTATGGATTTAACTGTAACTCTTTTGATCTCAGGATCATCCAAAGCAATTTCTGCATCACTCAAAGGACTCTTTGGCCAGCACTCAACTGCAAAGGAACTCTGGACCAAATCCAACTTGTGTTCTTCATGAAGTCATCCCCCTTTTTCCCTCTAGAGGCGCAGTCAGCTGGATTTTTGTCGGTGCCATGTCTCCATTGTTCCACATCAGAGCCTTTCAAAATGGTGGACACTCTGTTTGCTACAAACGTTCTGTAACGTGTTGTTTCATTTTGCAGATACTTTAGCACCACTGTACTATCAGTCCAAAATATTGATTGTGCAAGGTCAAGTTGCAACTCTCTTCTTAGGACCCCATCCATTTTCACTGCTACTGTAGCAGCAGTAAGTTCCATCCGTGGAATGGTGGGCGATCTGAGAGGTGCCACTCTGGACTTGCCCATCAAGAAAGCACAATGCATTTTGTTTCTTGTGTCCCGCATGAGAAGGTAACTGACTGATCCATATTCATACTCGCTAGCATCAGCGAAGTGATGCAATTGTGCAAACTCACATTCTTCAAATCCTTCTGGCTTCAGACATCTGGGAAAACTGAAGCGCTCTAAAGCAGTAAGACTGGCTAACCAGTCGCACCACCTCCTTTTGATATGCTCAGGTAAGTCATCGTCCCATCTGATCTTCAACCTGCACAAATCTTGGAGAATAGCCTTTGCTGGCAAAACCACAGGTGCTAGCACGCCCAGTGGATCGTACACTGATCCGACAACTGAGAGAAGTCCCCTTCTCGTAAATGGGCGGTCCTTGATGGTGATTTTAAATTTAAATGTGTCGGACTCCACACACCAATTGAGACCCAGAGCTCTCTCCATAGGAAGTTCATCCTGATCTAGGACCAAGGTTTTCATCTCCTTTGCCAATTCAGACTTTGGGATGAAGTCTAGCACCTTCTGATGGTTGCTCACCCATTTGTTGAGACGAAAGCCTCCATGGCCACATATTTACATGAGGTCTTGGCACGTTGTTATGGCTTCGTCTTCTGTGGCGACGGACTTGAGGCAGTCGTCCACATAAAAATTCTGTAGGACTGTCTGTACAACCTCAGCTCTGAACTGCTGACTCTGATCTTCAGCGCACTTCCTCAGTGCAAAACTGGCACAGCTGGGTGAAGAAGTGGCTCCAGACAGGTGCACGGTCATCTTGTGTTCAGCCAGAGCTTGATTGTAATCTCCGCCTGGCCACCAAAGAAACCTCAGCAAATTGGAGTCGTCATCAGCCACTTTAACCTGGTGGAACATTGCTTCAACGTATGCCATGATTGCGAGAGGTTCTTGTCTGAATCTGATAACGACACCGATCAGACTGCTGGTTAAATCCGGGCCTTGCAAGAGTTGGTCATTTAGTGACGTTCCCTGATAAGAAGCTGCACAGTCAAACACAACTCTTAGTTTCTGCTTCACAGGGTGATAAACAGCAGTATGTGGAATATACCACACTTTACCTTCCTCATGCTTCAATTCTTCACCAGACAATCGGACAGCATAGCCCTTCTGAAGAATATCGTCCATGAAGTCTGTGTCCTCTTTGTGAAAGCATTCATTCCTGATGAGTTTCCGCTTTAGATTTTGTGCTCGCTGCTCAGCCATTATACGGTTATTTGGCAAGTTGACTTTCCTATTCTTCACAGGCAAACATATGACATAGTGTCCGTCAACCAGTTCAGTGGATTCCAAGACCATGGTGATCCTCTTTAGACATTTCCACTTCATCATGTTTTCCTCCCTCTGGGAAATCCATCTGAAACTGTTGAAGCCAAAGGTTCTCCAAACTCGCCACAGAGATGCGGTTTGCCATGATCTTGCTAGGTTTCCTTTTATCTGTCCAACTGCAGCTTTCTCTTAAAGGCCCGTTCACAGTCCAGCCAAGCTTGGTTCTTACAGCATATGGTCCATCACCAATGCTGCTCACAACCTCCCACGGCTCCATAGCCTTTGGCACATTTGCTCCAATGAGCAATCCGATGTTAGCTTCAATCTGAGGCAGTTGTATTTCCTTAAGGTATGGCCACCTTTCAAGATCCTTCTGCCGTGGTATGTTTTCCTTTCCTACAGGTATCGTCTTATGAGTGAAAGCATCTGGAAGATCAATAAACTTATCACCTGACAAACTACTAACCTCTCGGCCTGATACAACGTAAGTACTGAAAGTGGCAGAGCTGCCCGGATCCAGGAAGGCATACGTCTGCACTACTTCACTTCCAAACTTGGACTTGACTTGGACAGGAACTATTGCGAGTGTGCAGTCATCCTCCCCGGCCCCAGTCAGCTCATGACCTTCAGAATGAGCGCAGACAAATGCACTTAAGACTGTCTGACCGTCACTTTCCCTTTTTCCTGCATCAGCAATGCTGTCCATTTTCTTGATGTGCAGAAGAGTGGGATGTGTAAAAGAGCACACCTCACAGCTCAATTTTGCTTTACATAATTTACTCATGTGTCCATGTTTGAGACAGCTGAAACAAAGTCCCTTGCTTCTCAAGAATTCCAGTTTCTCTTTATGAGGCTTGCCTTTAAGTTTGTTACAAGTCTCCATGACATGTTCACCTTTACAGAAGATACATGTCAGTGTTGCTGGTGAAGCAGGAGCTGAGCGTTCCACTAACTCTGCAGCCCTCTGTTCCAATTTTACAGCACTTGTGGTGAAAGACTTCCTGATTATGCCTTTATTCTGTTCTTTGTAATTGCTTTGTTTATGTGACGATGTTTTAGCTGCCACGTTATCCTTTATGTCACGAAGACTGGATGAAGAGCCACCTTGGCCTGTTTGTGAATAAAGTCTGCCAAATCCTTAAACTTGACTCTTCTATCACATTCCTCTTGTATGCGACACACAACATTTCTCCACCTTTCACGCAGCTTGAATGGAAGCTTTGCAACAATAGCCTTCAAGTTTGCAACATTGTCCAGTTCTTCCATATAACTCCCTCAGTCATGGTGTTACAGCATGCTGTCAAGAAAAGTGAGAAGGCGTTCAGAGCCTCTGCATCCTCTGGCCTGATAGGTGTCCAGTCCAACACTTTGTTCATATAGGCTATGGCGATTTTATAATTGTTTCCAAAATGCTCTTTTAGTTGCTGTTTGGCTCGTTGGTAGCCCGCATCTGCCTTCATGTAAAGGCAACTCCTTATCAGCTCCTTTGGCTGTCCATCAGTGAACTGCTCCAAGTAGTAGAGACAGTCCTTAGAGCTTTCAGTGCGCGATTCTACACCATGCTCGAAGGCTCTCACAAATGAATTGTAATCCAGAGGATCACCACTGAAAGTAGGGATGTCTAATGGAGGCAGTGTCATCATTCTCTGTTGTTTGACCATTAGCTCTGTTATGTTATTCTGTCTTGACATAACACTACAGAGATTCTCCACAGTGTGATCACCTGTTACAAACTCACCACTGGACTGTCGTGACGTGTTAAATTGAGGTTGCAGTGGCCTGAACTCACCATTTCCATTCCTCATGTCCCTAACTGGATTTTGACTCACTGGTAATGGTAAGTATCCAGAATCCATAGTCTTTCCACCTCCTGCACTTACATGTGATAGGTGTTCATTTTCATAATTTTCTAAAACTTTGAGTTTAGCATCTGATGCTGCAATGGCAGATTGCAGATCCAAAGCTTCTCTTTTAGCTTTCAGCTCAGCTTCTTGACGTTCGAGGTCTTGCTTTTGTTTAAGAGCTGCGGCCTTTGCCAGCAACAAAGCTCTTTCTACTTCCGTTTTGAGGCGCGCGGAGGAAGCAGTAGACACCTTGCTCCCAACACCTGAACCACGCCACTTGCTCCTTCTGCTCTCAGCAGCTGACACCAACGATACACTATCCGCTGGCTGTATGTCTGCATCACATTCTTTAGCTTGTTTAGCACGATCATCAGCTGCTTTTATCCATGTCTCCACGTGTTGCACAAATCCACGATTGTGCATCAACTTAGGCTCAAACCATGAACTCTGATCCTTTTCTCGTTCTTCTTCACTCAACAGTTAAAGCGTCATTTGTCTTGCACCATTCTTCTATCGAGTCTTGGTATTCCAAACGTATTTTCTGCTTAACTGTGTTTACATTAGCATCGTCTTCCATTAGCCGCTCAATCGCGTTAATTTGGCTAGTTATATGGCCCAATTTAGCTTTCCTGGATTGAGTTAATGGATGCACTTTTTCCACGGCAGCCCTCTCTGTCATTTTAGTTTTTCTCTTTCCACAGACTAGCTCTTCATAGCACTCTTCCATAATGTACAGTTGCAGAGAATTAGCACAAACAGCTTGTTCGCTTACCGTGGCTCCTTTTCCTTCACTCCACGTATCCAATGCTCGAAAAATCAATAATCCGCCCGGGCTTTCATCAACGAGCTCTCGCTTTAACGTTGTCCACTGAAGCGGTCCACAGTTTCCACGAGTCTTGTCCTATCCACGTGGAGAAGACTTAGGTTTTTCTGACTAAAATGTAGGTTTTCTAACCAAGTTCGACCGGAGCGTATGGCTGACGCGTGTTGTCCAAACAGAGAAAAAAGTGCGTCCTCCACGAAGATTGGTTTTACAGGTTTATTCACCAAAGTACAAAAAATAAAAAGCATAAAATTCCACTGTAACTCACGATACCTGTCCTCTCACACTTTTAACTCGGCTTTTAACACGGCCAGAAAAACTGTGTGCTCCTCAGGCTCTCCATTCATCCACACCGGCTCACTTCCCTAAACACCGCACTCCTGCCCTCTTCTTAAAGAGACAGAGGCCCATTTTTTACCCATTCCACCAAAATGATTAACAACATCAAAATATGAGTTATCAGAGTTTGTGCAAATAATAATTAAATAATAATGATAATTTCAATTACTTATCTTTTTAAATGCAAGTAAATTATTAAAATACTACAAAATACAAAGTATATACAACATAGTGAACTGAAATGACTATGAACTACTTGATCAGTCACACGGCACCTACAATGGGTTTAAAAGATATATATTTGAGATTTAGGAAAGCTACAGTGTGAATTACAATATTATTATCAACAAATATTTTTTCTCTGTACGTGTCTGTGTTTTGCAGGGTGGTGGAGAACTGGGGAAGTACACCTGTCTGATCTGTCAGAAGGAGTTTAGTTCGGAGAGCGGCGTGAAGTACCACATCAGCAAGACACACTCACAGGTGAGTCAGTCTCAGTCTACACCAACTCTACATTGTCAGAGAAATAACTGTGTTCAGTCATTTATTTCATGCAACACATTTCTACAGGTCTCGTTTGAAGACTATTTTTCTCATCATTGGGAATACGAAAAGTCACTTCTTGAATACACTGATTTGGTTTTACCAGTAAATTTCTGAGGGTGTCACAATGGGACAGTGGTTAGCACTGTCAGTATAGAGTGTGCATTTTGTGTGTGTGCGTGTGCGTGTGGGTGAAAACACATTTACACATCTAATTTCTGATATCTACCCTACTACAATTTTATCTTAAAAGGAACCCCGGCTATAAAACTTGTAGTTCTTAAAAGATAAATGTTAGTATCAGTTATAATAAATTGATATAAAAAACCTTCTTGATGTCTTCGTTTTTATAAAATTTGTAAAAATAGTTTAACTCGTATGTCGCCGTTGTTGTTTACGTCGCAATGCACTCTGGGTAGTGACGTAAAAAGGTTGTACTGGGGGCTTCGGGACCCTGTTGTGACTGTTCAGCATAAACACGTCATCTGTTCAGCCTTTTCATTTTGAACCCGAGCGAAACATACAGCACTGACAATGTTTCACAAAACGAGCATCAAAATGAAGCGCGAGAAAGACGGGCTGAGGCGAGAGTGGGACAAAACCGGTGGTGTACGTGCGGCAACTGCGTCTCCATATATGGATATACAGTGAAGCGTCGACTGCAGACGCGGGTTGTCTGCTCAGGAGAGCATCCAGCGTCTCTTGTCTCTGACGCTTTTTAACGCGGATTTCACTCGCTTCACGCGGGCGTTTAGGCTCCTTATGTGGGAGAATTGTCGGACAGGCATTTGGTTTACGTCTCCGTTTGTATCCACCCGCTCCGGTGAGGTCTTTTAGCAGCTGTGGTCGACTAAAAGCCTCAAATGCTTATGGCGAAAAATGTCGAGAACACAGCCGCGGATCTTTAGGAAGTTGTGTCCTTCCACAGGCATCTTCCCACTCCTTTCTCCTCTTCTTGTCAGTGGGAAAGCTGTGTAAACTCACAGCACTTCCCTTGTTTCCTTTCGATAAAAGCCAATCGAAAGTCGCCCACAGCTGCTAAAAGACCTCACCGGAGCGGGTGGATACAAACGGAGATGTAAACCAAATGCCTGTCCGACAATTCTCCCACATAAGGAGCCTAAACGCCCGCGTGAAGCGAGTGAAATCCGCGTTAAAAAGCGTCAGAGACAAGAGACGCTGGCTGCTCTCCTGAGCAGACAACCCGCGTCTGCAGTCGCCGCTTCACTGTATATCATATATGGAGACGCAGTTGCCGCACGTACACCACAGGTTTTGTCCCACTCTCGCCGCATCCCGTCTTTCTTGCGCTTCATTTTGATGCTCGTTTTGTAAAACATTGTCAGTGCTGTCCTCCTCCTGTATGTTTTGCTCGGGTTCAAAATGAAAAGGCTGAACAGATGACATGTTTATGCTGAACAGTCACAACAGGGTCCCGAAGCCCCCAGTCAACCTTTTTACGTCACTACCCAGAGTGCATTGCGACGTAAACAACAATGGCGACCTACGAGTTAAACTATTTTTACAAATTTTATAAAAACGAAGACATCAAGAAGGTTTTTTATATCAATTTATTATAACTGATACTAACATTTATCTTTTAAGAACTACAAGTTTTATAGCCGGGGTTCCTTTTAAAAGCTTCAGTCATCCCAGTTGTCCATGCTACGTTGGACTTCTTAAACTATGCATCCATCTATCCATTTTCATCATCACAGGGCCACTTATAGAGACAAACAACCATTCACTCTCACATTCACACATACGGTCAATTTAGAGTGAACAATTTACCAAATCCCCATATTGCATGTTTTTGGACTGTGGGAGGAAGCCGGAGAACCCAGAGAAAACCTACGCCACGCTGGGAGAACATGTAAACTCCATCTAGAAAGGCCCTTGTTCTTACCGGGTGGAAACCAGGTCTTCTTGCTGCAATGGCAAGAGTGCTAACCACTAAACCAACCGTGTGGCCCTGACTTCTCAAAGTAATAAAATGCAAATAAAGTTTGTAAACACTGCTGGCTCTATTTTAGTTTGAAGGGTATTGAACACATACCTCATTCCTACTGGTCAAAAACCCATTTAAACCTGAATTTAAATGTGTATTTGACTAGTTGGAGTTGTGCTGAGTCAACACTCACTCATTGGTCAAATACTTTGCAAATGCATGGTGGGGTTTCATTGGCTGTGGCAACACAAGACCCACATGAAATCAGAGATTGCAGCAATGTCGTACCAGTGCAACGACAACAACCGAGTGCATTGGAGTGCAACACAACAGTGTTGAGTGTTTCATAATTACACCAGTTTCAAGGGAGTGACATTTTTTTTTGTAGTCCAATCAGCTGACTGTCATGGGTTGAGCCAGACCTGAGCGTACATTGTAAAAAAATGTATGGCCAGTTGCTTTAGATTTATTACATAATGCACCTTTAATTTTTGGGTAAATAGAGTTTTACACCCCTGACTAAAACAATCTGTGTCATTTCTTCAGAACTGGTTTCGTGCGGCCGAGAACGAAGTGGTCTCTGGTGGCAAGAACAAAGCACCGCAGAATAACGGCATCAAAGCAGAGGTGACAAACTGTGCTACACCTGGTAAGAAGAGGGGCCGCAAGCCCAAAGAGCGCCCCTCTGTGGTCGAACCTCTTCAGACAAACATTGAAGAACCCGCAGTTACTGAAAACTCGACCCCCCCCACATATCCTTCCCTGTGCTCGACAAAATCTCAGAGCTTGATCCCCAACCCAACGGACAACGCTAATTCAGGCCAAAACAGACAGCCCGTCGTCCCTTCAGCTGGCAGACGAAGCAAACCCAAGAGGCTGTCAGTATCAGAATAACCCAGGAGCCAGAGAGGATGCTTAATGTAAAAAGGAAGCAAAGAGACTTTGCTTAATTCCACGAGGACTTGGCACTGAGAGGAAAAGCTAAATCAGTCATTCGGAAGTAAAATACAATCCTCATTCTCCTGAAAACCCACAGAATGTGTCTGTTGTTATAACCAATTCTAATGTTACAGTAATTTTTTTTTCCTCTCCATTCCATTTTTATCTTATTTTTAAGGCACATATTCCAGTCTCTGGTCTCACAGCAGGGCACAGTCAGTCGTCATTGCAGATGAAATCCCCACTTCTAGAAAGCATTTTTGTAAGCAGAGGGGGATTATTATTCCCACAGATTGAGAGTGATACTCTCCACAAGTTTTGAGTATAAAAGATATTCTATTCGCATGGTGAAGTCTTTAATGATAGCTATTGTTTTCACATTAATATTCTGTACTTTGTACATAAACAATATATATATCTATATATCTATATACTCAAAGCAATTATGCCATTTTATAGTTTTCAAGTGTAACACATCCAACTGGATCTTGAGCAGTCATTTTTTTGGCAGTGTGTGTTGTAGTGCAATGTCATTTTGTACTTTTTTTCTGCTTTTAGGTTCATTGTTTTTTGTGGGGTTTTTGTACTTTTTAAGTAAGCTAAAATGTTGCTCAGTTGTAAATCTTTTTTCCAACCCCATGTTTTCCTACAGCTATATGAGCTAAATTTTTTTTTTTCTTTTTTTTTCGGGACAGCTTCACGTGACAGATGGAAGGTTATATATGCTTTGAAAACAAAGTCCACAGTTCAAAAAGCAGAAAACCACTAAAAGTGATGGGGCTCATTTAAGCTCAAGGGTAGACTTAAAAAAAGGGAAACCGACAAAGCCTTCTGTCTGCATTCATTTTATCCACAAAACACGTGACATGGGGCAGTGTAGCCAATAGTTGATACATGATGAGCATAGGAAATTAAGACAAATATGTGGAACTTGGGTGGAACTTTGTGCAGAAAGAGTTTGCAAATTGGAAGCTGTGTTCACGCTACTACAGACGCAACACATGAACGCACCCGGACTGACTGCATTTGTATTGCTGTGCTCTTTTGTGAAAAGTAGAATTGTCATAGAGCTCCAGGTGAACCCCAAGCCTGGGCGAACAGTTCTGCAGACCACGTCTGGCAATGGACGCCGTTTTGGCCACCTATAGAATCTCAGAAAAAAGGGAACCAATCACAATAACAGGGTTTCTGGTGTTCTAGAGGCGAAGAACAGAGAAGTGACTTTTGTGTCCCATGTCCATCATGGTGGCCCCCCAGGGAGCAGCTGGTTCACGGTTTCTGTTGCTCTGCATACCAGATCCAGATCATTGGTCTGATTAGTTGTAGGTCTATCCAATAGAGTAGAGAGGCTACGTCCTATGTCCGTAGAAAGTGGGCGGTGACTACACCCTTTGCAGACTCATATGGCGTGTTTCCACCGCCTCGCCTTGGCACAGCATGGTTAAGTTGCGTATTCACTGGCATAGTACCTGATACCAGGTACTTATTTTAGTACCTGCTCTGGCAAGGTTCCAGGCGCGCTGAGTCGGTACCAAGTGTTGACGTCGTCAGACTGCTGGCCACTGATTGGTCAGAGTGACATCACAGGAGGAGACGTCCAACATAAGAATCAAGCCAAACAATGCCGAACTGTAGATCAGTTAAAAATACTTAACAATTCCAAAAACGTGGGTTAATCTTCAACAATTACCAGGGAAATGTCTAAAATCGAAATATTTAACAGAAGAGTCTGATGTGTTTAGCAACAGCACTGCTGAGCGGCATCACAAACCCTGCCGCTGTATTTCAGTCCAGTGACTGTGTCAGACAGAGTCTGTGCTCTGGCCATGGAGGAAGGGCTGAAAAAATATTTTTAATTAACTGATTCTAATGATTCAATTACACTGAAAACAACTGCATTACAAGTCACTAGTCACTCATTTGAGTGAGTGTCGCATTTAAAACGAAGTATTACATGCGCAGTATCATGCAGCTGTGCAGTGATGACTCCGACCACGTTGAGTAGGTACATTTTTTGTCATGGAAATGCAACCTAAACCGTGCCGTGCTGTTGCCGAGGCAAGCTGGCACCATAGTGGAAAAGGGCCATTAATCTCGAATGCGATTGAGATGCAGTCTGGAATTAGCCCGGTTACGTGAGCTAGCATAGAGATGTGTCAGTGCTATGAGTAAAATCTCACGGAATGTTTATTGTGACAACACATTACATGATTTTGACACTTCAGTTGAAATTATCCAACTTGCGATGCATTGCAATGGACACAGTGCCTGACGTATCAGTGCATTGGCTTTGAACGTAACTTGGCCACGTAACGGAGTATTGTGTTTGGTGTGAACACACACCAACAATGTGGCCACTTTTTTGTGCTTCCTGCGGTCAGGCTGTAGTTTCCTTGTTCCTATATCTGCTGTGAGTTGCATACCCATGGTTCCACGTTGGTGTGAAGTTGTGGGTTAGCACCTGAACCCACATTCTATTCCATTTCAATACGTTGTCGTACCTGAAGCATACGTACAGTACACAGGCCAGACGTGGCTGTCTGCATAGGGTCCGCACACCTTCACGCACATGGGTGGTTGATGGCATTTTACATGTGCGCTGCCCTCTGGTGGATGTAATGTTTAACAGCCAAGCCAATGTAAAAAGGTTACTGATGGTGATATCGTCTGAAACTTTTCCTACACAGAGGCAACATAAATGAGCCTTTAGGGATTTCCATCTGTATTAGTTAGCAACATTTGCATGGCCTTGTTTAATTGATTTTCAATGAGGAAAAACTTGAAATATTCTGTCTAAAATAGGACTGGCAGAGCTCATCGTTGGACAGAAGGACTGAATTTTGTGTGAAGCCTGTTGCACCATTGCAGCACAATCAAATGACGCGACACCATGTTAGAGGAAGCCATATTTTGGCTACTGCTTAAGCTTGAGTCAAAGAACTGAGGAGAGAACTTTTAAAAAAAATCTTTTTATAGCGTTTGAAGGAAGAAAATCTTTTATTAAACAGAAAAAACAGCAAATGAAGATTAACTTACACAAATGTATATGTATGTTTTCCTGGATGCTCAAAGTTAATGCCTTGCACTTTAACCCTTCTCACTCCCCTCTTGTATTTTTGCACTTCAGGAGTTTTCAGCTTGGCCTATCATGGCTGTCAGGTACAGGAGAGGGAATATTTTTACCCTTATGAAAAATTAAAACTAAACTAAATTTGTCTTTTCCTGAGTAATGAGCATCATGGTTAACTAATTATGACTTACCACGCAAAGCCATAACTGTTCTTGTTGAATAAAGGCCGCTCTAGCACTTATTATTGGTTTAACTTCAGATTTTTTTTTTGTCTTTAAAAAAAAAAACCAATTCAATCTTATTTCATTTCTTGTTCAATCTAAAATGTGTGCAATCAGAAAATATTTTGACTTAAAGTAGATACTTGAATCAACAGTTATATAAACGATTTCAGCAAATGAAAACTCCATAAATATGAAAAAAATTATATAGATCCTTAGTCTATTTTATATTATCTTGTGTATATTAATGTAGGTAGCAATCTGATATAGCTTTGGGTGAAGTTGCGATGTGAGGATACTCTGGTAAGATAATAATAAGGGTGCTTTACTTGCCACTCTACCTTAAGGACCTGATACAACTCAGTTAAGTCCATCAGTCCATCCTTCCATTCTCTCCTTGCAGGCAAGTTGTCCGAATTTTGTCATTTCAATCAAGCACTGATGTCAGCTAAAGGTTTTGTTTTTTTTCACAAAAAAACAAAACAAAACAAAAAACATTGGAAATGTATCTGTGTGTCCCAGATGATGGTGTGAACTTGTGAAGCAAAGATTTTAGCTGAGTTTTCTTCATTATTAATCAGCGGGGATGGTCGAAGCTGAATATGCATGTATCTATCTCGGTAAGTGGGATGGACCTTTTGCTGCGTTCCATTTATAGTGGAAAATTGGAGCACCTCCTGAACTCAGCAACTCAGAGTTAGGCATCCATCAGCAAATCAGTTGCACATGTAGCACTGTTTGATTTTCATCCGTAGACATGTTTCAAATACCACATAGAGCAGGGGTCTCAAACTCGCGGCCCGGGGGCCACATACGGCCCACCAGTCGATGTCCTGCGGCCCTATATTTTTTATTAAATGTGGAATTACAAAATTCCACATTTAATTATATATAAGCCTTTCAAGTGTTTTAATTACAATTGTCTACATGTATATTTTGAGTTAATGTTTTAATTCTGTTTTATTTCTGTCTGTTTTTGTTATTTACAGATTCATTTTGCGTCATAAATGTTTGGGTTTTTTTGTCTTGATCTATCTATCAAAACAAACACTTCTACTTTGAAATGGTGTGCGATGTCAGCCTTAATATTTGTAATTGCAACATCATGATGGATTATCAGGACAAAATTTTAATTTCTAATCACTAAACCGTCAAGTTTTCCCGAATTGTTGGACTTTTCTCACTTGACCTGCCCCTGCTGACCTGACTAGAAGTTCACTGGCCCCCAGGTCATTTTGAGTTTGAGGCCCCTGAGGTAGTGTTGTTATCCACTGTTATTGCTAAACAATGCTAGCTACTAGCCCAGTGTTTGCTTCTCTCTGGAATGCTGTGAAGATGGAGGTGATGATCACTCCCAGCTCCGGCTTCTGATTTAAATGAAACACAATCCCAAATGGCTGCTACCATCAGTAAATGAATCACACACATAGTAGCCGACTCAATTTTTATCCGTAGACATGTTGCTAGCTTGTTTTGGCGCTTTGCTACGCTACAGTTCTAGCATGACTCGGCTCTGCTTAGCTCTACTCAATTCAGTTTTGTTTTTTTTGCTTTTGCCAAACTATAGATCAGTTAAAAGGACTTAAAATAATGAGAACATGCGTTAATCTCTTACATTTATCAAAGGGAATGTCTAAAATATCAATATATAACAGAGGAGTCTGGTGTATTTAGCGACAGGGCTGACAAAAGCCAGCGATCGTGAGCTGAATCATGACCCAGCGTTCAGCCGTATTTCAGTTCAGTGACTGTGTCAGACAAACATGCAGGAAGTACAGAACGATTCGGATGAACAAAACTTTTCAATCCACTCATTCTAATGACTCAGTTAAAAAAAACTGCTTTTTTTTTGTGTCACGTATAATCCGGGACCGTATCTATGTTCCCCTGGTCCTATGTTCCCCGCTTTGTATGTGACCGGGGAACATAGGACCCTTTCTCTAACCCTAACCCTAACCCTACCCTTTTTCAAAAAAAGGGTTCCATGTTCCCCTGTCACATACAAAGTGGAGAACATAGGACCTTTTTTGGGAAAACGGGGAACATAGGACCCGGGGAACATAGGTACGACCCCTATAATACAATGTCACGGCACTTTGGTGCTGTACATGTCAAGGAGGTACTGGTATTATGAAGTCATGGGAATCGGCGTCGCCTGATACAAAACCGTGTAGAGCTGAGTAGTGCTCGAACTGTATAATAGAAAAGCTCCATTTGTGTGCACAAAATACCACGTAGATTGTCGTTTATTGACTGGTATTGCTAACTATGGCTAGCCTGGCATCATTTTTTTATACTCCCTCCACCGACTTCCGAGTTCCGATGTAAATGGAATGCAGCATTTTATTTCCTATCAGGTTCAACTGATGGGGAGAATATAAGACAAGCACTGATTAGTCCTTGGACTTTTTCAATACAAGTGTGTGTGTGTGTGTGTATGTGCTTGCGTGCATGTATGTGTGTATGTGCGTGTGTGTTCATTTAATGGCACCTTTGTAGTGACTGGCGATAAATGCTAACACTTAAAGCGTGGCGTGTCGTGCTGTGGCACAGAATGGGTTCATCAGTTGCTTGTTTATTAATCATTTCTTTAAGGACGTCACATTGACTGTGTTTACCTGACAAGCTTTGGTGTTGCAATATGATAGTTTAGCACTGCTTTTTTTTAAACAGTGGGTATTTTATATATTTTATCACTCCCTTTACTATCTGTCTTCCTATGATGTGGAAAAAACATATCTATCCCGCAGTGTGAGCTATAACTGCAACATGTTTAGAAAGTACAGCAATACACCATATTTAGCTGGTTTTGTTGGCTTGCTGATCATTTTGATATTGATGTTTGTGCTTTTTTTTGCTTTTTTTCTGAAAATGTATGGCTTTTTCACCTCCCTAATTATATTTGGTTGCTTTAGACAAAAAAAAAATGCTTTTTCATATTAAAATGTCTAAAAAGGAAAAGGGGTTGAAAAACATTGTAGACCACAAACAACAGTGTAGGCGTACACAGTTATTTTATTCATTGGGATGATGCACATAAATTTAGCTTTTTCAGTACACGAGAGAGAGAGAGAGTCCTTTATTATTATCTATTCAATATGGGACAACAAGGCATATGTATGTGTGTTTGTTTCTGTATTTAGTGCACTTACTATACCATGAAATAGGCTTGAAATAGGAGTGTTTTTGGAGCTTTCTAGTTACCTGGACTGTGTGTGTGTGGTGTGATTTTCGTGCCTGGGGAAACAGCAGGCTCACGCGTCTTCCCTTTGTCAGCAATGTAATCTCCAAAAAAAACCTGAGATTAATCCTGGGGAAATCTCCGTGGACACCTTGAGGATTTTACCCACAGTGGTTTATTTTGTATGCTACCTACTTCACGAGCGGGAAACGTTTGGCGCCTTTGTTGTTTGGCGCCATTGTGATGAAATTTAAGAGAAAATGTTGTAGCTCATAACTGGTTATGATATATAAATAAGAGGTGAGATTAGACTAATGATGTATTGAAGATTTGCATATCTGAAATGAAGCTCTAACGTGGGAGGCATGGACACCTCCTCTTGAGTCTCAATTGTTACAATTTTTCCTTCAAAACTTGTATTACTTGTGCATTAGTATCCCTCAACTAATTAATAAAACTTTGTTGACTAAACTCGTGCCAACTTGTAAAGGAGTGTGTGAATATCGCTTATATCACAAATGCGTCAATGAGATTTCTGAGAAAATACTCAAAGTATCTCTGGCTGAAAGGTCAGCGTGATGAGTGATGAGGTGACTTTTTTTAGTCCCAAGTTGCTTGACATGACTTTTAACAAAGGACAACTAGACTTTTAAGACTGTTTACTTGCACAAGACAGAGTCATTCAAAATGCATAATATAGGAGACAAACAGTGATATTTGAGAAGTGAAATAAAGTTTAAATGATTTACAGAAAGTGTGCAAGAATTGTTTAAACAATTATAATTAGCACCAATTATTGGAACTCAAAATTGGTTTGGTAACCTCAGTGACCCTTGACCTCCAAACACAAGTGAATCCAATCATGAGAAAGGGTATTTAAGGAGGTAAATTGTAAGTGTTTATTCTCTGAAGAGTGGCAACATGGGAGCCTCAAAACAACTCTCAATGACCTGAAAACAATGATTGTTCAACATCATCATGGTTTAGGGGAAGGATACAGAAATCTATCTCAGAGATTTAAGCTCTCAGTTTCAACTGTGAGGAACATTGTGAGGAATTGGAAGAACACAGGCACAGTTCTAGTTGAGGCCCGAAGTTGCAGACCAAGAAAAATCTCAGATAAGCAGAGGTGAAGAATGGTGATAACAGTCACAGTCAACCCACAGACCAGCTAATAAACGAAAATAGAGTTATTTGGGCAAAACAAGGGGCGTTATGCATTGCGGAAAAAGAACACAGCATTCCAAGAAAAACACTTGCTACCTACAGTAAAATTTGGTGGTGGTTCCATCATGATGTGGGGCTGTGTGGCCAGTGCAGGGACTGGGAATCTTGTTAAAGTTGAGGGTCGCATGGATTCCACTCAATATCAGCAGATTCTGGAGAACAATGTCCAGGAATCAGTGACAAAGTTGAAGTTGTGTCGGGGCTGGATCTTGCAACAAGACAACAACCCTAAACACTGCTCAAAATCTAATAAGGCATTCATGCAGAGGAAAAAATACAATGTTCTGGAATGACCATCTCAGTCCCCAGACCTGAATATTATTGAAAATGTGTTGTGTGATTTAAAGCGGACTGTCCATGCTCGGAAACCATCAAACCTGACTGAACTGGAGATGTTTTGTAAAGAAGAATGGTCCAAAATACCTTCCGCCAGAATCCAGACTCTAGTTGGAAGCTATAGGAAGCGTTTAGAGGCTGTTATTTCTGCAGAAGGGGGATGCACTCTTTTTTCTTTTCTAAACTTATGCACATGCCTAATTTTGTTTAAATAATTCTTGCACACTTTCTGTAAATCATATAAACTTTATTTCACTTCTCAAATATCACTGTGCTTGTCTCCTATGATATATTTAACTGACATTTCGTATCCAAACAACCACTGATTTATAAAGAAAAATCATTAAAATTTACAGGGGTGCCCAAACTTTTGCATACCACTATATATCCATGGTTCTATTGGTATTTTATATTGCTTTATTGGAAATATGTATAACAACATTTAACAATGTATAATGATGAGTGAAAATAACTGATAATCATAAGTAGAAACTGTATAATAAGTGATTGACCTAGTATCTCTTCAGAACCGGGGTGTCCTATTGACGACAGGGGAGGACAGGGATCGCAGCGACGCACTACAGATATTGAGGTATCCTGCATAATAAACCATGATGGTTGATTATGTAAAAAATTATTAGCAGTAACAGTTCAACAATAGTTAAGAAAGAACTGGTGAGAGTGTGTCCATGGGTGTGTCATATTTGCTTCATCCTGATGTGATGAGAACGTTTGTGATTTTCTGGAACCATAAATAAATAAAGGCTACAGCCACGTGACAGAGTACACTTCAGCTTACTCTGTATCAGGTTCAGGTTGTGCCCCGTCAAAATACAGGACATGCGTTGGGATCGGACAGAAAAATGCAGCCATGCATTATTGTCTATTCGACTATGAAGGGATCTTAGTTTAAATCTAGTACAGTACCCACCTCACATACAACAGTACAGTGACATATCAAAGCGTTGTCATGTCATCAAAGCATTGCCATGACATCAAAGTGAGTCAGACACAAACAGATTCCTGAAACCATCTCAAACTTTCTTTTAGACTTCCGTTCTTCTTTTTGTGCAACCAGTCTAGTCGCACCCTGATGACCATTTAAGAGAATACAGGTTTTAGACACTTCCACTTTGGCATCACTTTCTGAAATTGGAGACTGTTCATTTTTATATAAAGTCTATCGGTTAAAACGGCCCCCTGTGCCATTCACTTACTGCCAATCGCTCCGTATTTTCAAGATGAGTGACAGGAAATTAACAGCAATAGGAGGAAAAGAAAAAACAAGACAGTAGTAAGTGATATTTTATCATGTTGAAAATATATATCTTTCTTTGAATTATCTGGTGTGATATTTTCTGGTGTGACACCCATACGTACCCACCACTAGCTCCTCGACTTTCCTTGAAACTCCCCTGCTGTTAAATAAATGTGGGACCAATCAAAACAATGCAGTTTGTACAGTGTTGTAAAAGATAGGATGAATATATAAGTATATATATTTGTGCCACATTATAGACATAGTCTGACTGTATTTGTGATAAACAACATCATTAAAATATACATAATTATAATATATATATATATATATACATATTTTTTAAAGCAATTCTTAAGTACTAAACGCTCTTCTAACAGATGGCTTTTAGTCACATCCAGTTATGGGAAAGGCCCCGGTCTGTTTGTATGAAGATTATAACGTGCTCTGCTGACGCCGGTCCAGGGAAAGACCAAAAAAACAAAAACTGACCGGTGCATTGTGGGTATTTTAGTTCATCTCAGTTCCCAATCATTGCAAAGCCGGTCGAGCGTTCAAACGCGATACGACTACAAGCCCCATGATGCCTCGGGCTCATACTGTACTGCTCACGCACACTTGATTGTCAACAGTGCAGCAATGTCTGCCATTAACAAGGAAGGGAGAATCTCAAAGATGGAGAACGAGGAGAAAACTGTTAGTACACCGTCAAGGTAAACGGTTAGAAACTATTGGGTTTATTACGGAACGTGTGGGAGAATGTGCCGACATTTTGTGCTACGCAAAAAAAAAAATTCACTTGGACCAAGCATCTTTTTTTTAGGAAAGTCGACTTGTCACACACTCTTTACCATGTGTATATATATGCATGTATATATATATATGTATGTATATAAATAAGCCAGTACCTATAGTGTAAATATTCGTTTATTATATATTATCATATAAACGTAGTTTCATAATTTTCATATTTAACAACGAGGTACCCTCAAAAAAATGAACTTCACAGTCATACATTTAAAAATAGAAAGAAAACAGTAACACGTAGCCAGCTAGCTTAAAACGCTATACGCTAACGTCCGATAATAATTATAATGAAGGTAACGGTAAAACTTGACGTTAAACATTAGCAGTAAAACTGTAAGGCGTTATTTAACATAGCAGAAAAGTGAAGCACAGCGTGGTGTCAGTGGTCGCAGCACAGCGTGGAGTTAATTCGTGGTAGCCTTTAACTGACTTTAAGTGCTGTCTTTTCAAGGTCAAAGCAAAGTTACAACTGTAAATGTGTATTTGTGTGACGCACAGTGCTGCTGAACTCACACACACATACATCATATTTTCTGGGATTTTCAGCAGCTATCCACAAAGTACAGCGAAGATAATACAAGCTGCCACCTCGTTGAGCCACAAGGGGGTGCTACTGCATCACTGACTCCCCCACCCACACCTTCGGTGACTAGTAAGAGTTATTAAAATTCAGTCGGAATCTGGATCTTGTTGCCAGATAGTTTTTTTTTACATAGTATAACGTTGCTTATGTATTTTTAAGAGCTGTAACTAAAGATTATTTTCATAATTAATCTGTCGATTGTTGTTTTCTTGATTAAACCGAGTAATCGCTTGGTCCATAAAATGTTGAAAAATATTGATCAGTCTTTGTCAAACCCGGAAATTACAATGTTCTCAAATGTCTTGTTTTTTCCACAAAAAAAAGTATTCAGTTTTAATGATTTCTTAGTTATATGGTGCAAAGACAATATTCACATTTAAGAAGCTGAAAAACTATATAATATACCAGTATACCCTGTCGGTAAGGTTAAAAAGGCTTAGGTGTATCTATAAAGAAAATTAAATTGAAATGCAAAAGGCAATACAATAAAATGAATTGTAACAGTAGAAATACGTAAATATTAAAATACAGTATAGGGCTGCCACTAAAGATTATTTTCAATATTTTTATTGTTGTTATTAGATCCATAAAATGTCATAAAAAGGTGGAAAACATTGCTGAGCGAGTCCCGAAAGCTCTCATGTTTTGGCAGAAAAAAATACCTTTATTAATTAATTATTAAAATTGTTGGCAATTATTCATCCATTATTATTCAATTATATGTTGTGGTCTTTACAAAGGTTGCATGAACAGAACTGATGAGCAAGCTGTCATTGCAAAGGTGTGTGTTTTAATATAAACCATAATGTGCAGTTATAAATAGTTACTCATTTTACTGTTGTTCAACCCACTGTTGAAGAGTCAGCATTTGGAATGTGGGTCACGTTGAAACACTTAGTGTCTTTATAGCTGTAATGAAACCAGAATTCTTAGCAATTCTTCTCCCTTGATTTAAAATGACTTATACAAGTGTGTTTGTTCTACATGGTTAGTCATGTGTACAGATACTGTAATTAAACCATTCGTTCTAGTGAAGGGTTATTTCATTCAGCTGTGTGTGTGTGTGTCTGTGTGTGTGTGTGTTTAACTCTGTGCTCCATGTAGCTATGTAGAGCTGGATCTTTGGCATAGCAACCCGTTCGGGCGGCTCGTTTCCACGCCACTTTCTTGTCTCGCAGCTGTTCTCCTGACGCAAATGCAAAAGGAACAGTCAAGAGTGTTTCAAAGTTATAGTGAGGAGTTGACAAAAGCACTGAACTCCCTTGTAAGGCTGGACAATATTGTCCAGCCATATATTATATAGATATATTGTCAAATGAATATATCATGATAAGGTATCTGTGATGACTTTTCCTGGTTTTAAAGGCTGTTTTTGCATTGATAATCATCATATTTATTATATTGTGAAAACAGTTGTGATTGTTTTCCTATATAGCCCAGCCCTAGTGTCTCTCCCATGTGACTTTGACAAAATGGCAGCAGAGATGAGGGAGGTGTTGTCAAGTTGTGTTGGTTTTTTTGCTGTAGTGGGTTAAGAATTAGTCAAAATGTGATCTTTGAGAACAATGATATGTTTGTCTGAACAAGTTGCAGCCTGGGAGGAGTGTGTGAGAGAGAGAGTGTGTGTCTGTTCCTGAGCTGTTCTGCACACACTGTCAGCTGAGAGAGGAGCAGTTGAGGCAGTGTTGGGTTTCATCATGCTGTTTATTCCCTGTGAGTGAAGTTAGGGGAGGGATGGCTCTGTGTGTGTGTGTGTGTGGTGTGCGTGCGGGCGTGTTTGCTGTTGTGCTGACGTCTCCAGTCTCCGGGTGTTTGGCACACATGGAGACATGGTGAGTCCCTGCAGGGGAAAAAAAAACACCTCCTCTTGCCTTCACCCTTCATTTCCCCCATCTCTTTTTTTTCTTCACTACACAGCCTGAACCATGTCTATTGTTGATTTGGTCAATATCCATCTTTCGTTTGTTTATTTATTCTTTATGTCTCTGTCATTCTCCTCTGGTTCCCTCCTTCACCTCCAGCCACATGTTGCGACACTGACTGTCAAAGACAGATGACCCAAGCTTGTTGTTTGTGTACCAGGAGTGGGAAAGTCTAGCTCTACCCCTGTGGTGCTATTTATATGACCTAATGAACATAATCTACATGGGGAGGTTATCCTTTTACATTTGTTGGCTGCTGGAGAGTGAGGGGAGGAGTGAAGAACAGAGTGAGTGGAAGAGGAGGGAAAAAGTGTGCTGTAAAGTTTCAGTGTGAGTGCGCGCTCTCGACAGGCAGACTGCAGTACCATCCCTCTCTGTCGCTCTCTGTCTCTCTCTCTCTCTCTCTCGACTTTGAATGGATAGAAACTGAAAGTTTAACAGATGTGTAAAGTTTCGTTTCTCTTCCAAGCTGGCACCATTTCTATCTCCCCCACCACCTCCATGTCCCCCTCTCTGGGTATTCTGTACCAGAGTGCAGTAACTTGTTGTGCTTGAGTGTGAACATAATATAAACTGAGGCAACAATATAAAAAACAAAGTGGGAATATTGTCTCCAGGCATGAATTCCCTACCAGCTTTCTCAGGAGCTAGAATATCTGGCTGTTGGACTCTAAGATCTGATGGCAGGTAAGTGTATTTTATTTACTTACATTATATATATTTATTTTTATATGTTTCTTCTGTCATTCTAGTATCCACAGGTGTACAGAATGTATTGTATAGTTCAGAGGCGGCACAGTTGTTTGTATGTCTGTTAAAAGTAGATGAACAGGATTGACAGCTCCTCCAGTCTTTTGCTGTCTGCAATGAAGCCGTAGGGCCTTTGTTGACATGGTCTGGGAAAACGTTCATCTGACTTGGTTTGAGGGACTGCCGTAGTGCTTTTGTGCCGACACTGCGGCGATCAGCCGACTCAGGTGTCTTTTCATTACTCAGAATTCTGTGGAATTAAATAGAACTACAGTGCAAAATAGAATCAAAAACTTTCTTATTGAGCAAAAGAAAAAAATATATATGACGATATGATTGCTATATTATTGAGATATTTTTGAAAATATGTGAAGTTATAATGTCTCTGAAAGAACGAAACACTATTATTGATCAATACCTCAATTAATCAGCAACTATTTTGATAATAATTGGTTGGGGGTTAGGGTTTTTTATTCATGAATTTTTTTTAAATATATATTTTCTGGTTTCTTTGCTCCATAAAACAAAGAACTCATTCAAAGTGAATAATTGTGGTTTATTGACAAAAAAAGACATTTGAGAGCATCATCATTTCACTCACTCACTTATCATGAGGGTCACAGGGGGGCACTGGTGCTTATCCTAGCTGACATAGGGCGAAGGGCAGGTTCACCCAGGGCTGACGGATTAATCAGTTATGAAAATAATCTTTAGTTGCAGCTCTACATTATAGTAGCATTGCAGATAGGCACACACTATTTATGGACACACAAAAGGGAAATAGTAGCATAATTCACTTTTTGGTTGCTTTGTAAACCATTCACTCCCTACACCAAAGTCCATATAGAGGAAATGGAATTTTGCATTACATTATTTGTATATTATATCAGAAGTTGCTGATCCACTGCTGCTTCCATCAGTAAGTTCATGTGTTGTTTTGCCACTTGAGCATTTTGAAATATTCAGTTCAAATTTACCTCAGTGACACAAACTTAAGGCAGTAGAACCAGCAGCACCTGATTTTTTTCTCAGTGGAGAATTTACAAACTTCGCTGGTTTGGTTTTAACTGCTAATCCAACAGAAGTCAGCTATGTGAGGCCTCACGTGAGGCTCTCTCTCAGTCTCAGTTCACCTCTTTGCTCGTTACAAGCCCAGGTGACCTCAGTGTGATAAGATAAATCTTTGCTCTCCCTTGTTTGCTTCACCTTCAACCTCTTGCTGCTCCACCTGGTGAGGTTTTTCGGGCCTATAAAAGGACGTGGGGAGCCATGGGTTGACTGGAAAAGCGAGCAGTAGAAGGACGTTCCCTTATGCTTCCCCTGTTTAAGTTATGGCATCTGGCTTTTTACATTCGTCACTGGATGAAGTGTGGATATCTCGGAGACTGCAGTGAGTGTTGCTAGCAATGGTTAAAATAATCCTTCAATAGACAGCATTTGTTTTTGTGGGGGTGCAACTGAAACTTAATATTTGTGACAATGGGTAAAAGTATAAAAAAGTATTTTAGGCTTTTTTTCATTATTGATTAATCTTTCGATTTTGTCCATAAAAGGTCATAAAATTATGTTCAAAAGTCACAAACCAAAAATGTCTGTTAATTGTCAACTATTGGCAAGTAGGTTTGAGTGTTTTTTTCTACATTCATTTTTCAGCTTCTTAAATGTAAAGATTTTCTGGATTTCATAGACCAAATGATCCATCGAGAAAATAATCAACAGATCAATTGCTCATGGAAAAAAACATTTCATTGCAAACTCTGTAATCACAATAGTTTTGGGTTCATTTAGGCTTCTGTGTCTAAACGTGAAATTGAAAAGCAAATAATGTGTCATCAATGCCACATTTTAACTTACTATTTAAACTCTGTATTTGCCCTTTGGCCACTGTAAATACATCCAAGTATGTCAGTTACAGTAGTATGTGGAATCTACCACGCCTAATACCAATATGACCTCTTACATTTAAAAAACCCTTTGCTTTAGACAGGTTTTTAGAAAGTCCTTGAATTATTTTGATGATATCCATGTTTTTCTTGGACAATAACATTTTGCAAGGATATTACGCTGCAGATGCTTCATTCCGTAAGGCCATTGTAGGTTTTTAAATAGATTTAATTAGTTAGATGAGATGGTTGCACTGTAAATACACTCTAAAATAAAACATATACTGTTTATGAGCTGTATTACATACTTAAAATACAGTTATTACATTATTATTATGGATATTTAAGTGTTGTGCTATAGCACAAATAATTAGGCTTAACATTTTAAAGATCGACTTTACTTTTTTAATTAATCAGTATATTGAAATTCAATATATTGAAATTCTTTCTTGAACACTGGCACCACACAGACCTGAGACAAATAACATGAAGACACTGTACTATGCAGTGCAAACATGTTTAAATAAAGTAGTGTTGTTTTTTGTTTTTAAATGACAGGTGGGAATGAACAAGTGCGAGCATGACAGGACTCATACCAAAGTGTGTGTTGATCGCGCCCCAGGCTGTGATTTGCATATAGAGAGACAGGCAGAAGACGATCATTTCATAAACTTGTTTTCTCTCACACTTCATTGTTCTCAAAACAGTTGCCTCACTGAGCGGCTTTTAATTCACTTAAATAAGCTTTCACTGGAAATGTTTTTGATCTATTTACTTGTGCAATTCAAATCCAAACATCAGTTCCTCCTTAAAACTCTCTCAGGTGGTGTTTATGCAAACCACATTTGTAGTTTATCTCTGGGCCACATTCTTTTGCATGTTTGAGCGCACATCTGTCCTCGGGACACTTAGTATAGCTGCATTTTTGAATGATTGTCTTCAGATGATTATTTAATAAATTGGACTATAATTATATATCATTTATTTAAGTTTATGCATTTTCATCTCTTTTCAACTTGATAAATGGTGAAGTCATTAAAACCTCAGATTTAGTTGACCAAGTGTCATGTATTAACATTGAGCTGAGACATTATAGTTAGTTAGGCCCTTTGCCCCTGTAGGAGCATAGGCCACCGATGATATTCCTCCATTCGACTCGTCTCTGGGCCTTCTTTCTTAGGTCTTGCCAGTTGTTGCTTATACTCCTCATCTCCTCTTCCATGTCCCTTCTTCCTCTCTTTCGTCTGCCCTGTGGATTCCATGTTAGGGCCTGGTGTTTAATGCTGGATGGTGGCTTCCTAAGTGTGTGCCCTATCCAGGACCATTTCCTCTTGAGGGTCTGGCTTCTAACAGGGTTTTGTCCTGCTCTGTCCCACAGATCAAGGTTGCTGATCTTGTCTAACCACTTGATTTTTAAAGATTCTCCTCAGACAAGTGTTTATGAAGCTTTCTATCCTGTGGTGTGTTACTTTTGTTGTTCTCCATGTCTCACATCTGTAGAGCAGGACTGATTTGACGTTAGAGTTGAATATCCAAGGTTTTGGTGGCTATGCATATCATCACTCTGGAGGCCCAGACGTTCTTTAGCATGATGAAGGCTGCTCTTGCGTTCCCTATCCCTAGACACTATGCCTTTATGTAAAATATGTAAGTACACTGCAGTGCAGACACCAAAGACACAAACTGGTGAAACAGACCATCAGCAATTTGTTTGGATTATTTATTTATTTATTTATTTATTAAATTGTTATTATTTTTTATTTTATAAGATGGAATAAAAAAGAATAGACTTAAGATATCAGCCATCAAAAAAGAAACAAAATCGATGTCGACAAGAAGACCTAGGTTCGAGCCCTGGTTAGAACAAGGGCCTTTCTGCATGGAGTTTACATGTTCTCCCTGTGTATGCATGTGTTTTCTCCGGGTTCTCCGGCTTCCTCCAACAGTCCAAAAAACATATGGGGATTAGACATTCTAAATTAACCGTAGGTGTATGTTAGAGTGAATGGTTGTTTGTCTCTGTACGTGTCCCTGCAATGGACTGGCGATGTGTCCAGGGTGTGACCCCGCCTATCACTTTATGTCAGATGAGATTAGCAGAGCACCCCCCCCCCCAACCCTCCTGTGGAGGTTAAAGTGGTAGAAAATGGATGGTTGGATGGATTTTGTGATTGTCTTAATCGCATTTAGGGACTGTCACCTTATTTGAAATCCAGTAATATTTCAAATGTGGGGTGTAATTCACGTTTGAGCTGAGATTACCTTTTTAAAATACCTTGCTGTGTAGTCTCATTGACATTTGAAGTAGTACCATTTAGGATCCAGTGGAGGGCGCTTGTTAGGTTCCATACTGTATGATGGTGGTGCCAAGAGGCAGAGGTGACAGCACCTTATTGGGCAAGATAGAATGGTTTATTGTTTTTCTCTGTTTCTTGATTTTATTATTTAATTATTTTTTTAAATAAACTTGTTTTGTCTGTATAGCACTGGGGCTTTTAAATGTGCTATGGAATTAAGTCTTATTAACTAACTTACACACTGTCTATGTGTAATTTGCATACATGCTGGGAGAATTGGTGGTGAAGAAGTGTGAACAAAGTTGGTGCTGCTGCTGTCCACTTATGATCAGATCTCTCAGAATCAATATTAATACCAAGTATGAACAGGGCCTGGGTTGAAATGACATCATGGACATTGTTATTGTGTTGTGCAAATGTAATTTGAATAATCTATGCAAATTAGCCCCGTATCTATTTTGAAAGAGTTTATTGTCATTTGTTTTTATGAGTCTTTTTTTTATCTGATTCCACAAGGACACACATTACGACAGCAGAGTGCATGCAAAACACAAGACTGTGTTGCAACAAAATGGTCACGTGACTTTTTAGGTTAATATATAGTATAGTGTACTTTATCCTACTGTGCCAGTTATATTCCTCCACACTGTAGGGCTCACCTGTTTGAAGTATAAAAAGGAATCATTGACATTGGATAAGGTAAACAGCACTAGCTTCACACAATCACGTGTGTGTGCTTGTATTTACTTTACCTCTCCTTTCTTGGCAAAAACACTGACCTTAATAGTCATCCTCTGTAAAATGTGGTTTGGTTAATATTAGGGTTAGGGTAAGGCATTATATAATATATATATATATGTATATTATGTAGATACAATGTAGAATGCAGCATAACCTGTCTTTTATGTGACAAGTGAAGTTTTCACACCTAAGTGTCAAATAAAAGATTTTTTGCTGCTTTTCCATTATACAGTTCCTGCATTAACAGAATTCCGGCCACTGATTGGTCAGAGAGTATCGACACAGTAAGAGTCATGAACGCGACGTCTGACACAAGAATCAAAGCGAACAGAACCGAAATGTAGATCAGTTAAAAAGACTTAAAAAAAAAAAATCACTGACTAACCAGTGCTCTTAGTAGCACTAGCAGCAAAAATATAGGCACACTGCAGTGAAATTGCCTGATTTTAAAACCACAGAAAGAAAGCCACGAAACAGTCATCACATTGCAACACCTTTCCTTACCTCAAAAAAACAGAGAACAAATAGCTAGCTTTTTATGTTTTTTTCAGTGATGCTCTACTTTTGTTGTGTGTTTGTCGATTCACAGTGGAGGCTGTGAAGGATCACTGGACCGACTTCTCCCCTCAGTGAGCACGGGACTGACACCAAGGAAAAGGACCACTAGCCAGTGCAAGTCTGAGCCTCCTCTCTTACGCACCTCCAAACGAACCATCTATACTGCCGGACGCCCACCCTGGTACAACGAACATGGAGCGCAGTCCAAAGAGGCCTTTGTCATTGGTAAGACTCTGTAATCCTTTGTCATGGCACAAGCTGTGTCTCAGTCTGGGGCCTGCGTCATTTGGAGGACGCGGTCTAGGCAGTGAAGGCTATAAAACACACAACATCACTAACATTATGTAACATTAATATTTAATTTTCAACAAGTTTTCCTTGTTTTTGTACCATTCTCAATTCAACTTCGAAATGAAGCCCAACATTTTAAAGTAGTGGTCTCAAACTTGTGACCCATGTCACTTAATATCAAATTTTTATGAAAACATCCTTTTAAACATAGCTGGCCTTAGTGAGAGGAGAGGGGGCGAAAGAAAGGCAAGCAGTCTGTCCACTCACACGCCCTAATCTGCATCTGATTAAAATAACAAATTCTTCAGAAAATTATTCTGCTTCTACAGGTTAAAGTATCAAGTATTTATTAAGACCTTGTTTGGCTCTCTTAAACCTGGAGTAATGTAACTGGTAAAACCTGTGTTTCATGTCTATGTCGTCAGCTGTGGAAAAATAATGTTTTTTAGTGTTTTAATTCCACATGTGAATATTTGATTCTATTTTATTTCTGAGTTGTTTTTTTATATATTAATTTCTTATCATAAATTAATTTAGTTTTTATTGTGAACTATATATTGTTTCACATTTTGTTCCCTTATTTTGAAATTCTGTGAAATATCTTATATTTATTTTTATATCATATAATATTTTTTTATTGTGATATCATGATGGAATAAAGACTTGAAACTAGCATTTGAGACCATGAACTCCTCAGAAAAAGGTTTACTGACCTTATAAATCATGCCCATTTTCCGATAGACTTCCATATAAACAGAAGCACATTGTTTTTGAGGATATTTCAGAGATAACTGCTGAAGCAAATTGATAATCCCATTCAGGACCATTAGTGACATTTTAGTGCAATGAAATGTGCCTTAGCTTTGCTGCTGTTTTGGAAATACAGGTCTGTTTTGTACAAGTCGTACTAAAAAAAATACCTTCACCTGTTAATGGGGGTGATTATCTTGTTTCTGCCTGCTTCTCCACATGCAAATAACTACAATACAATAAGCCAGGTTGTTCCCACCCAGAAGAACTATTTCAAAATGTACTCTATAGTATATGCACATGTTACTGAGTGACTTTACTCTGTCACAGGTCTGTGTGGTGGCAGCGCTTCAGGAAAGACCACCGTAGCCAGGAAAATCATTGAGGCTCTCGATGTTCCCTGGGTTGTACTGCTGTCAATGGACTCTTTCTACAAGGTGTGTGGTTTTTATGCAGTGTGTATCTCCACCCACACTGGATTTGTAATCCTGTCACAGACTGACAAGCAGCCGCAGTTCAGAGTAGGATGAATGTACCAGTGAGTGCTGGTTCTAAACTTTTTACAATCACCGGACACTGACATCTAAAATACTATTGTTCCTATGAAACCAACAAAAATACATCAACTTTCACATAAATAAAAGGCAAAAGTGAAGATGTCAATAATTTGAATTTTCACACCCTTACATACAGGAACAGAAGTCAACACATTAGTGTCGATGAGCTGGTGCTACGTCATTTTAAATCGCAAAAGGAAAAGAAAGGACATGCTGTAGCCAACAGTGAAGACAGTGTGAAGATTTGAGGTTGTGTTTGTATGTACACAGTCTTAGCCTTATTTGAATATTGTAGTCAACAGGAAACAGCCTTTCTTCTCCACAGTCACACAGTTGGATCTCTGTAACTGATATTAAACTAAACTTGCTCTATATAAAAAAAGTGCCCTGAAATAACCTCTGTTATGGTTCAGTGCCATATAAATAAAATAAAACAAGACTTGCCCCGTGCTCACAGTCCTCTGAGAGTCTTTTTCATTAGTTTGTCTTATTAAACCAACAATGTGTCAAATACTCTGATTGTGATTTTCTTTGCCAGGAATTGCAATTGCGGTATAATTTGCGATCAGAGGGGTGGTAATCTGTTTTAAAAACATATTTAAAACGATTACTGTGTGATATTTGTGCAGATCTCTGAGAAACTAAGACATTCTCTTCAGTCTATAGGATTAGATGTGTATATATCAAGACAATAATTTATCTAAATTTATGTTTTGACACACATTTAGGCTTTAACAAATATTGTTAAAGCCTTTGTTTGTGATTCATTGTTCAGAGTCCTACTCTGTATTCACTTAAAATAACAGCAAGATCATAATTTTAATGCTACTGTGACTTATAATAAGGAGAATGGTGCCTCTTCGTCCTGAGTCTGCACATAAAACACATGTTTTTGCACCACATAACAACACTCAAATTGATTAATAGCTTTTCAAAATTGGAATTATTATTATTATATTAATAAGTAATTATTTGCTTGCTGTGTTTTAGTTCAGTAGGTATTAGGGCTACAAATTCCGAATGTACTCACCAACTATTTTAATAATCGATCAGTTGGAGTGCTTTTTTTATTCTTCTGAAATGTGAATATTTTCCAATTTCTTTGCTTTATACAACACAAGAAATCATTGAAACTGATTATTTGTGATTTGTTGACAAAACAAAGACATTTGAGACAGGTTTGGGAAACATCATCTTTATTTGATCACCATTGTCTGACATTTATGGCCCAAACAACTCAATCTATTAATGGAGAAAGTAATCAAACCTTAGACGCAGCCCTTTAACAGAACAACATTAGTGCTATGATTTGGAGCATAAACTTGTACCACACAGAGGGCACTACTGCTCAACAAATCTTGCATGCACACAAGCTGTTCCTGTTGAGTTCTGGTGTGGAATCACTTGGACGAACTGAAGAAGATTTTCAGAGCAACATTTGCAGCCATAAACGTTTATTACATTACTGTTTACTTTAGAAACAGTTTTAATGCTTGGCCACCCTAAGGCATACTCTCTCTCTTTCTCTCTCTCTCACACACACTCTCACACACACACCACCTGGTTCAGACGTCACAGTTGTCGCATAATGTTCTCCTAAATTTAGGACCTGCTAAACTTCCACTGCTCTTGAACACTGCTCTATGGTGGTGTGTAATTTTTCTAATAACAGCATGTAAATGTTGTTGTATTAGAACAACATGAATGTACTGCTGTTCTATCGGCCATGTTTATTTCTATGTTTTTTGCTCTGGAAATCATCACTGCTGTGTCATTCAATACTGTGTGCTGACCTGCTCGTCCTCAGGTCCTGTCTTCAGAGCAGCAGACACTGGCAGCCAGTAATGACTACAACTTTGATCACCCTGATGCCTTTGACTTTGATTTGCTGACGCACACCCTGCGCAAACTCAAACAGGGCAAAAGTGTGAAAATCCCTGTGTATGACTTTACAACGCATGGGAGGCAGAAGGAGTGGGTGAGGATGTGCACGCACACACACACACACGCCAGTCTCTCTTGTTAACCAGGATTAATTGTCTGCTACTGTAGATGGTCACTGACCACAATTTGCTTTTTATTTTTTAGTCTTCTGCCAGTGGCATCTATCCGTTTTGTTATTGTTCAGGTTTGCATAGCCCCATTTACGAGATACAACACTAGATATCTGCAGTTTATGATATGTTTAAGCGTGCGATTGTTGTGAAATTTTAAATGAAGGATATTTACAGTATGTGTGTTAGAAACAATGATATTGACTATAAATCAAATTCTACAATAACACAAATAATTAGGCTTAAAATTAAAGAAATGTTAGTTAGTCCTTAAAACCAGAAAAAGTAATCACAGAGACTTTATTACAATATAATGATATCCTAAATCTACGACCATATTTTGTCTCGTGTCATGATACAGATAAAATATTTATAAATTACCCAGCCCTAGTTTGTACTGCTTGTATGTACTATATTTAAATGTGCATGTTTTTTTCCACCATAGAAAACTGTATATGGAGCCAGTGTCATCATCTTTGAGGGAATCATGGCCTTTGCAGATAAAGAGCTCTTGAAGGTAGGATGATGTTATTGTCTTTGTGGTGTGTTTAGCTATTTTATTGTTTGTGTAAGTTCTTCAGTTTTATTCCCTTACAGCAGCTAGTAGTATTGTCAAAAATAAACTTTACTTAGTCTTATGTATCAGTCTTGTATATCTACACACTCCTACACAATCTACACACATTGATTTAAATGTAAAATGTATTCATACATAGTTTATTTCATACACTGCACTCTACCAGCTCCAAAGCATTCAAAGAAGCAGCTGGGGCAGGCATATGAAAGCTCACTTAGCCATTGTCATGTCAACAGGCGACAACATAAAACAGAGCTTCACAAAAAAAGTCCTCCAATAAAACTCACCTGAGGTATTTGCTATCTTAAGAATATGTTAAGATGGTGACGGTATCGCTCACCCCCGAGTTCCAGCAGCATAATTTTATTTTATGGACTTATCGATCACCTAAGAAGATAGAAAACAAAGAAGGTATAACTGTATATTTAGCGTTTTTCGTCTCTGTTTCCAATGCCCTCCTGGCAGCTTCTGGACATGAAGATTTTTGTGGACACCGACTCAGACATTCGGCTCGTGCGCAGGTTAAGGAGGGACATCACCGAGAGGGGACGAGACATCGAGGGCGTCATCAAACAGTACAACAAGTTTGTCAAGCCTGCGTTTGAGCAGTACATTGAGCCAACCATGCGCTTTGCTGACATTGTGGTGCCACGTGGTGTGTATACACATTCACACACACTTTTTATATTCACACAGGTTCATTTTTACAAAACTTTTTTACTGCTTTTTGATAATGCTGGTCTGTTTTTTGTTGTTGGTTTCTTTTCTTTTTTGATTTGGTGTCAGGTGGCGGCAACATGGTTGCCATTGATTTGATCGTGCAGCATGTGCACAGTCAGCTGGAAGAGGTAAGAGAGGCCCAGTCACATATACACATACATGCACTCACTACAGTTTAATATAAATAGAGCATTATAGATATTCATTCTTATTTTCTGACTCTGAATATTTTACCATTATAACGCAGTATATATATCACAAAACCCAGTAAGACCAATGATCTATACTTCCATGCTTTCATTTTGTCAGTAATTGCAAGCTCCCTCTTGCCCTCTAGTGGGAAGAAGATGCACTACACAGATTTTTGTATGAGGATGACAAACATTTTCAGCCTCCTTTCAATTAATTGTAAATTACCCTCTAGTTTCTACTTTGTTATTTTATATACGTTTATATGCTTCTCTGTTATAACTTTTTTTTTTTTTTTTTTTTTTTTTAAACAACTGAAGAAAGGAGAGTTAAAGCTGTTTTCTTGTACATATTAATTTTTTTTTAGTTTAGTTTTATTTCATTAAGTTTACCGTTTCATTCATCCTTTAATTTGCAAAAACATTTTCTTGATAAACCTGATAAACATCTTCTGTCATTGTTACTACATTATTTAACATTATTTCTAATAATAAATGCATGACTCTCATGGCCCTTTTCCACTATGGTCCCAGCCTCGCCTCGCCCCGGCGTGGTTTGGGTTGCGTTTCCACTACAAAAAAGTACCTATTCAACGTGGGTGGAGTCATCACTGCACGACTGCACGAAACTGTGGTGACTTCATTTTGTACACACCCACAAATAAGTGACTCGTGACTGGTAAAGCAGTTGTTTTCAGTGTGACTGAATCACTGGAATCAGTTAATTAAAACTATTTGTTCATGACTGGAGCACAGACACAGTCACTGGACTAAAAACAGCGGCAGAGTTTGTGATCAGCAGTGCTGTCGCTAAATACACCACACTCCCCTGTTAAATATTATATACTTCCCTGGTAATTGTTTGAGATTAACCCATATTTTTAGTATTTTTAAGTATTTTTATCTACAGTTGGGCATTGTTCAACTTGATTATTATGTCGGATGTCTTGATAATGCTTTTTCCTGTAACGTCACTCTGACCAATCAGTGGCCAGCAGTCTGGCGACGTCACGCACAGTTACCTTCTCAGCGCGTTTGAAACCTGAGCAAATTTGCTAGTGGAAACGCAACTTAAACATGCCATGCTGAGGCGAGGCAAGGTGAGGCGGTGGAAACACGCCATTAGTGTTGATTCATGGCATGTACTTTTGGATTTGATGCTGCAACTAATTGTCACTAAAAGCAAAGTTGTTATTGGCCAGTGGGGTGTGGTGTAAACAATCACCCCACAAATCATTGTACCAAACATGCTGTTGATAGCCTATTGTCTCACTTTCTACCCCAATCCCACTGCTCCCCCCCACCCCACTGCAAATTCCTCCATGGCTCACAGCGCGAGCTCAGCGTCAGGTAGAGTAGCTTTTATAATCCTGTCTGTCCTTCTCTTCCTCCACCTTCTGCCCACTTCCCCTCCACCACTCCAGCATCTTACTTAGCAGGGGTGGGAGGCTCGCAAAAAAACCAAACTTTCCACTGATCTGCTGGCTGCCATGGCACACCACCAGGTGGCGCTCTCATGCCATGTCTTAAATCAAACAGAGTTCCTCAAGGAGCCATGATGAGTATTGTGGAATACATTTATAGACAATATTTTATTAAATTTTTGTGGGGCAGCCAGCAGTTAATGTAAAGACGGTGGTTTTCCCTCTATATACCTTAGCAGAGAAATGACAATTCACACTCTTCCTGGCTTCTGTGTCTAAAAATACACCAACGAGTCAAGTCGCTGACCCCTCCTTTCAGCAACGACAAAAATAAGACAGTCAGAGTGAGAGAAAGGAAGCTCTCGCTACAGCTATTGTTGACTATCACATACCTCAGCAACAGAGAAAGTTACCCAACTACAAAGAGTTGGGTATTGGAGTCTCATTTTTCCATTGAATGTCAGCCACAATATGTGAGACTGAGAAAGAGAGAGAGAGGGAGGAAGTGAGCTTGATGTCTGTCTTTAGACACAGGATATGCTGGGGCCTGTGAGCTGAACCTCTTTCTTTCTCTTCATGGTGAAAGAGTGACAGCCACATGGTCGTGCATGCACCTCCCCACGCGTACACAAATTTGGATGCACATGCAATAGATATCAAACTCTGGTCCACAGACCAAACCCATTTTTTTTCAGTTAATTTAATTTAAAAAATGGCAGTGGATTTTTATTGGCGAACGGATTTGGAACATTTGAAATTCTCAGCTGTCACACTCGTCACTGTTTCCCTCATCCCTTCATCCACCTGACATTGTGTCTCTTTCTCATTTTTCCTCCTGTTTTCCGTTGTCCGTCTGTCATTGTCTCTGTGTCTCGTCCTATTTTTGATCGATGTTGTGTTTTCACCGAAGAGGAAACTCCGCTGGGATATGTGAGCAGATTTGTTCATTTTTTCTTTTTCTGCTTTCTTTGCATCTGGCTAACATGTGAAAGCAGTGAGGTGTCAACACGGCTGCATCACTTTTTTTTAATAGTGTGTTTCTCTCTAGAGCCCAGTGGAGAGCAGGAAGAATAACCCCATATTAAACTAGAAAAGCACTCGCAGAGCACAGACCTCCGCCAAGGCAGCTCAGTGCCTACAAAATACACCCTGCCAGCGTGCCTGGGTCAGACAGCGAGTGTTGTAACCAGTGATAACGTTATGGTCAAACAGCGAGCGTTGTAACCAGTGATAGCGTCTGCAGATCACGGCCAAAATGTAATCACTTGTTCCTGGTCCCATTGCGGTCATTTCCTAAAATTTCATCCAAATCCGTCCGTGACTTTTCGAGTTATGTTGGTCACTAACAGACAGACAGACAAACAAACTCCAGTGAAAACATATACCTCCTTGGCGGAGGTCAAATATGTGTGGAATACTGGGGTCCATGTAAAATAAATGTCAAAATGTTTTCTTTTTTATTAGCCTTTATTTCCTTTTTTGGTAACACTTTCTATGACTACCACATTTATAGTGCATTATGAGCGCATTCATAATGAATTATAATTAATTATTATTATTATATGAATTATAATGCTAATAATCGATCATAATGCATTATGACATTATGTTGATTGTTGAGGTGTGTGTATATAGAGGGGTATAAGTTGTCATAATGTATTATAAGTCAGCCTGTAGTTTTTAACCAGTCAAGAGCACTCATAAGACCCTTGGATTTAAAAGTCATTATAAGCACGGTTTGTAGTTATTCATAACTGTTGATACAGTGCATCATGAAGCATTATGTGTGTTTATGAGTTTAGTCATAATGCATTATGATCGATTATGATGGGCATTATAATTCACTATGAATGCACTCGTAATGCACTATAGATGTGGTATTCATAGAAAGGGTTACCCATTTGGGTATAAGATTGATGCACTCTGCAGTTGCGATTTTCCATTCCAGTTTTCAACACAGCACTGTGTGCTTTTGTTCATCATACATTTTTTCATACCAATTATAGTGGTTTCACACTATCATTGTCGTCTCCAACCAGGGCTGCACAATAGTGGATTGCATTGCAATTTTGTACTTTTCTGTGATATATATATTTAGGGTTCCTATAGTCATGAAAAGCCTGAAAAACATGAAAATGTAGCGTTTATTTAGCCTACCTTGAGTGTAGTAGGTCACAGCTTCTGGGTCAGGACCATCATGCTCTGATCACGCTGTTTTTTCCTATGGCCTGTGTTTACTCTGCATAATTACATAACAATGGACAACTGAAGGCTACGTAGGTTCTCCATCACACGTTACCTTCACTTAGAGGGGCAGCAGAGGGTAAAATGACTCTCGAATAACTTTTTAAATTTGACCTAATTAGGACTGAAATGGTGTTATACCACTTTGACTGATTTTGTAGTTTATTCACTGAAGTGGGAGCTGCGAGTTCTGTTTGAATGAAACGGCAAAAGAAATTAAATTTACAATTTTACTATGTGCATACATTGCAATGATTCAACAATAGTGCAACCCTATTTCAAACTACTACTGAAACATATTTGTGCATGTATTTAAATGTGTGTGTGTGTGTGTGTGTGTGTGTGTGTGTGTGTGTGTGTGTGTGTGTGTGTGTGTGTGTGTGTGTGTGTGTGTGTGTGTGTGTGTGTGTGTGTGTGCGTGCGCGCGTGTGCGTGCGCGCGTGTGTGCTTGTGTTTACCTAACTTGCACATATTGTACACATGCATGTTACTTGAGCTTGTGCTCAGGTGTCTGACACAACGGTTCCCTCCTCTTGCTCTGCTCTTTTTTCACCCCTGCATTGAATGATTTCATTGCTGTGGTCACAGGGCAGCCCTGGCATCTGCACACCAGGCCCAACCCCTCCCCCAGACCCTCAGTGTTCTGGAGAGCACACCCCAGGTCAAGGGGATGCACACCATCATCAGGTAAAAACCTTGTGTGTTGAATAAATATATATATGTAGCTATAAGCTATACATATATATGTATATACATCTGTTCCCAGCACAATATGTGCAGCTGCCACTAGTGTAGATATTGTCTTTTTTTTTTTCCAAATCTCAACATTAAGGAATAAGGAAACGAGCCGCGATGAGTTCATCTTCTACTCCAAGAGGTTGATGCGTCTGCTGATCGAGCGAGCGCTCTCCTTTCTCCCATCACAGGTGCAAAACACTGACATACACTGTTAAAGCACAGCTCACTGTGTTCCAATTGGGAAGTTGGGGAAAAAATATGGACACAAATGTATTTTGGGCTCGTCGTTGTCAGCAATACCAGTAGACAGCACTGTGCTTTTACAGGGTTTTGATTGTCACATTGTCTCAGGTCCGCGTAGTCCAGACCCCGCAAGGAGAGGATTATGAAGGCAGAGCTTTCCATGGCAAGAGGGTGAGTGAACTTCATTTACCTACTTTCTCAAATCCATTTGAGTTTTGTCTCTACCCAAATTGTTGCAATTAACCTCTGTTTTAATATTTTATGTCTCTGCTTTGTTGTCCTTCAGATCACAGGCGTGTCCATTCTGCGAGCTGGGGAGACCATGGAGCCAGCTCTGAGGGCGGTGTGCAAAGACGTCCGAATTGGAAAGATCCTCATCCAGACCAACCAGGATACAGGAGAACCAGAGGTGCAAATAATGAAAAGAGAGCACTTCATCTCCTTAGAGAATTTCTTCATTTACCTTAAAGAATGAGTTCATTTTTTTGGTTGTGTGCTTGAATGAGGCGCTGATACAGACAGTGGTGACTGCGCTGTGTGTATGCCCACTTTACTGAGAGCCAGCAGTAGACAGACACTCAACTCTCATAGAAGACATGGCTGTTAATACTGATTTTAGCCAAAAGGTCCAACAAATGGCTGTCTTCCCACCTTCAAATCTCACATAAAAACTCGCCATTTAGATCTGCCAATTCTGTTTGACCGTTGTTTTTTTCACTTGATATTCTGTTTATAATTGCTTACTTTCATTATTGTTGTTTTCTTATTATTTTGTCTCTGGAAGGTGTCCTTGAGTGTCTTCAAAAGTCACCCATCATTTTCTTTAGATAGACTTTTCCAACCAGAGTCGGAAGTTTGTGATGCTAAACCAAAGTCCATAAAAGCAGCGATTTGACCTCACACGTACACAGGAGTTGTTGATCCACAGCTGCCCAGTTCACCAAATCAAAATGTGTCACTTTGTGTTTGAAATCCTTTATTCAGACTCAAACTTACCAGATGATCAGCTACTCCTTTTTGTCCCTTTGAGGTAAAACTGTATGTCATTTTCTTGATGCACTTTGGTGCAGAAGAGTGAGTCGTTTACAAACTTCAGTTTCCAGGCAGAAAAAGTTATCTAACAATGAGACAAAGCAGCTCACATATTCTTAAGTACTGTGTGGGAGCTTTAACTATAAATACATACTCTATTTAATTATTAATTTTCTTTCATTCATTGTGTTTAAGTTTGACATGTATCCTGTCTTGACTCCTTTTTTAACACGGCAGCTTCATTACCTGCGTCTGCCTAAAGACATCAGTGAAGATCACGTGATTCTGATGGACTGCACTGTGTCCACCGGAGCTGCTGCCATGATGGCCGTACGAGTCCTGCTGGTGTGTACAAATCGAAATCCCTCTGCATTAAATCACATCACACAACACATCTTAATGACGCATGTCATGTTTTTGTTGTTTTCAGGATCATGACGTTCAGGAGGAGAAAATCCTGCTGGTGTCCCTGCTAATGGCAGAAATGGGAGTTCATTCAGTGGCTTATGCATTTCCACAAGTCAAAATCATCACCACAGCCGTCGACAAGAAGGTCAACGATCTTTTCCACATCATACCTGGCATCGGTGAGTAATGCTGAAGAAAGTAAGTTCATTCAACTGGTGTGTTTTGGCATCTGTGACATTATATTAGGGCCTAAAAGCAAAAGCAAATTGAGATTTGGTCATAAATACTCAACATTGGCTGGAGCCGATTGTCTATTCATGATTCCATATCTTATTCTTCTGCTGCTGTAACACAAATAATTCCCCCTTAGCGGATTAATAAAGTCATATTCTGTTCTGTTTTAGATTTGCTGTAGCACTACACTCAGGAGCTGCTCACACAGACACATCTCTGTTTGTCCAAGCCTTTTTGGTTGTTAAGATTAGTCCTCGTTTGCCTTGAAACAAATTTTGCCTGTGGATTAAAATATTGTAAACATTTCAGCGCAATGCTTTCCCTCACAGCGCTCCAAAATATCCACTGCCTGTGTTGTTAAAGGGTAATTCAGCACATGTTGTAGTAAAGAGCAAGTGTCCTGGCTATAACCAGAAGGTCTTAGATGAGGGTATGATTAGGGCTCCCACGGGTCCTTTAAAGTTTCTGAAAATTGCTCAAAAAGACACGGTCATTATTGGAAGTACTTGAAATTTGCGCAAGAAGTTAAATTACTTAGTTAAATACTCAGCTGTAATCATAAAACTGAAACCTTCATTTTTGACGACACTGAATCAACTTTAAAGAAAAAAAAAAGTTTCATTATTGCCAGTTTTTAGAATTTTTAAGGATCACATTTTTTTAAACATCTCTAATGATTATTTATTTGCCCATTTAGGAAACTTTGGAGATCGGTACTTTGGAACAGACGCACCGCCTGACTGGAGCGACGAGGACATGGATGAGCCCAGTTATTGATAATAAATTCACTGTGCATGAACTTATTGTGGTTGATGCAGAACAGGTGAGAGTATGAGGCCATAACATAACACACTCTATGTTCTTTTAAAGAAACAATGGAGCCCTGAAATATGAAGTCAAACGCTTTTAATATACAGCCCACTTTTAATTGAAACTTTGAAGTATGTTATTATTTAATGTAAATAATGTTGTGGAAAAGCGGTGTTCATGAAGTTTGAATATTTTTATATGTCCAGTAAGTTATTAAGTCCAAAATGTCTTTGTTTAGTTAGAGACAATCCTTTTCAGAATGTGCATATATATATATATGTATATATATATACATATATACATATAGCCTTAAGCCGTGTACTGTGGATGACACAACTGAATGTAAATTTGCTCGAGCTGTTAAAACATACAAACAAACAAAAAAGATGCTTTTATGATTATTTTTATCACATCAGGTTTTTTTTCCCGCACAACTTTCACCAAAGTAAAATCATGAACTTGTGTTGCTCATCTTTCATCGCCATGAGCACTTGCTGAAGGACCACTCCAGCTCTCTGGTTCAGCTCTGCTTCATTTCTGTGGACGCTGACCTGACATGTTTTAAGTATACGCACTCTTGTATTTATGCAGAAAGTCCTTCCATTTACTACTTTGGATGGACCTGACCGGTGGAAGTCAAGTCATATTTCTCTGTACTGTCATGAAAAAGGGTTGTGTTATGCTGTACATCACATGCTGTTGTTTTTGTGTCTCTGATTATTTGTGATAAAATTATGAAGTCCTTTCCTGTCACCTTTGAAACACCAGTGCCTGTATGATGTTGCCCTCTATACAATATTTATCCACATTCTCATCTGATCTGATGCAACAAGACGTCAGAACAACATGCTGAGTCATTGATTTGGAAATTTGCAAAAAAAAGGAAATGTACAACATGAAAAGAGATATTTGTTAGCGTGTTGTTCCTGCAGACTCGGTGTACAACTGTATTTGCATCTGCTGCTGCATGTTTACCATATATATATATATATATATATAATAAAAGTAAAATGGAGCCTTTTGAATTCCTTCTAGTCTTTTCTTTATTTTACATCAAACCTATTTGTCATCATAATCATGTTCAGTGTAACAGTTTTAAAACTCATCAGTCAGTAAGGATCAGGGCTGAGCAATGTAAATTCACAAAGAAATGACAGTTAAGGGAATGTACATCAATAGTCTAGTGTTTTAATTGATTTGCCTCGGGTGCACTGTGAAGTCGGTATGAGTGTTTCTAATGCCATGCTAACTTGTACCATTGACTTGCGCTAGCCATAGCACCAGCGAACTCTGCAACTAGAAGAACTAAATGAATTGATCACAGCGGCTGAGTTGGAAAATAGGTCTTATGTCCAAAATTCCGAACTATCCCTTTAACACTAACACTATATAAAAAATTAAAGAGAGTAGAATGTATAGTGTACATTGTTGTACATAATAAACAATTTCCATAATATATACAGTATGGACTAGATAGTACAGTATATTGCCCTTGTGTAAAATAACAGTATATTCTACATGTGATGAGGAGCCTGGTTATGTGTGGTCTTCTGAGACCAGTGCTTGTTATACAGTCTAACAGCTGCAGGGAGGAACGACCTCCGTTAATGCTCCTTCAGACATTTAGGATGTTTCAGTCTGTTACTGAAGGAGCTGCCCAGTGCTGTGATGGTGTTCTGCAGGGGGTGGGGGAGATTGTCCATTAGAGATGATAGCTTGGTAGCCATTCTCCTCTCTCCCACCACCTCCACTGGGTCAAGAGGACATCCAAGGACAGAGCTGGCTCTTTTTATCAGTCAGTCCAGCCTGTTCTTGTCCGCAGCTGTGATGTTACTGCCCCAGCAGACCACTCCATAAAAGATGGTTGATACCACTACTGAGTCATAGAAGATCTTAAGGAGTTCACCCTGCACTCCAAAAGACCTCAGTCTCCTCAACAGGCAGAATCTGCTCTGACCCTTCCTTTAGAGCGCAGCAGCATGATCAGACCAGTCCAGTATATTATTAATGTGAACACCCAGGTATTTGTAAGATGTAACTATCTCAATGTCCATTTCCTGGATGTTCACGGCTGATGGAGGAGAGTGTCGTCTCCTGCAGAAGTCCACCACCAGTTCCTTAGTTTTCCCACATTGATTTGGAGGCGGTTCCGCAGGGACCAGTCCACAAAACGTTCTCTGTACTCTGTCGTCCTCATCTATGATGAGGCCGACGGGGGGGGGGGGGGGGGGTGTTGAAAGGAGTAGAGCTTGTGGGAGGTGAGCTGAGAACTGTAGGGAGGGTGTTAGAGGTTGGGCAGTTTACTAGAGATGCAGATAAAAGGGGTTGCTGCAGGGCTGGCTGGGTCCGGGGAGGGGTGGGAAGCTGATCAAACCTATTGAAGAACAAGTTTAGGTCATTAGCCCACCTCTGGTCCCCTACAGTCTTTGGTTCTTTTAATTGTGATGATTTTCGCTCACATTGAACAAGAAATCTAAAATTCAGTATCTCAAAAAATATGAATATGGTGAAAAAGTTCAGGATTGTAACTTTATGGTGTCACATGCTAATCAGCTAATCAACTCAAAACACCTGCAAAGGTTTCCTGAGCCTTCAAAATGGTCTCTCAGTCTGATTCACAAGGCGACACAATCATGGGGAAGACTGCTGATCTGACATTTGTCCAGAAGACAATCATTGACACCCTTCACAAGGAGGATAAGCCACAAAAATGAATCGCCAAAGAAGCTGGCTGTTCACAGAGTTCTGTATCCAAGCATGTTAACAGAAAGTTGAGTGGAAGGAAAAAAGTGTGGAAGAAAAAGATGCACAACCAACGGAGAGAACCACAGACTTGAGAGGCTTGTCTAGAAGATCGATTCAAGAATTAGTGTGAACTTCACAAGGAATGGCCTGAGGCTGGGGTCAAGGCATCAAGAGCCACCACACACAGACGTGTCAGGGAATTTGGCTACAGTTGTTGTATTCCTGTTTTTTGAAAACCAATGTCTCTGCACCCGTTTACCAAGACATTTTAGAGCACTTCATGCTTCCTTCTGCTGACAAGCTTTTTGAAGATGCTGATTTCATTTTCCAGCAGGCACCTGCCCACTCTGCAAGAAGCACCAAAAGTTGGTTAAATTTCAATGTTGTTGGTGTGCTTGACTTGGCCAGCAAACTCACCAGACCTGAACCCATTGTCAAGAGGAAAATAAAAAAAACAAGAGGCCAAAAAAAGTGCAGATGAGCTGAAGGCCACTGTCAAAGAAACCTGGGCTTCCATAGCACCTTAGCAGTACCACACACTGATCACCTCCATGACACGCTGAATTGAGGCAGTAATTAAAGCAAACAGAGCCCCAACAAGTATTGAGTAGATATAAATGAACATACTTTCTAGAAGGCCAACAATTTTTTTGAGATACTGAAGTTTACTTTCTTGCTAAATGTGAGCCAAAATCATTACAATTAAAAAGAACAAAACACTTAAATAAATGTTGCCTAGCACAGGCAATCACATTGGGGCCCGAATTAAAGATTATTTTGGCAAATCATTTTTTTAATTTAATTACGTTAAATTAAATTTAATTAATGGTGAAAGCTGTTCTTCATAATTTCCTAGAACAATCCAACAGTAAATATTTTCAGGTTTATGGGGTCAGATTGTTGGTTTTTCAGAGTCTTGCTCCATGTTGAGGAAGGAATAAACGCACGTTCGGTAGTTATGGACTGATCACCCAAACTCACACACCTGACCTTAAATTCTATCAACGTAAAGTGTCCACAGTGCAGTGAAAACAAATTGCGACAGTTACTGTCAATTAGCGTTACATATAACAAAGGTGAGAAGGTGACATAAATCATTTTCCAACAGGAATAAGCAATAAATCATATCAGAATACACATGAGAGTGAGAGAACACATAGATGATCAGATCACAAATCAGTTAAACAATCAAGACCTAGACACTTAGACTGCCATCTAGTGGTGTCAGAAGAGTAAAACACTCTACAGGTGAAATTCAAGATGGCTGAGAAACCACCGGAAGGGTCAGATGTCCACTCCCTTCACAAACGTCGACCAGGTGAAAAATCCAATCAAATTTTAAGGCTGATTCTTGTTCAGATATGCACAAAAGTGTACTATGGCATGCAAATTTGACAGAAGTTTGTAAAAGTAACAACCTATGTATGGACTTAGTTTAGTTGAAAATGTTAATATGTAGCAAAAATGTGAGAATGAAAATGTAGTTTGGTAAGATTTTAGTGGAATACTTTACAACACTACAAACAGATAGTTATGTTTTATAAATAAATCTACATGGATTTTTCTTAGATTTTTCTCAGAGCAGATACTGGGGTCAATTTTTGGGGACAACTCAGAGGTGGAAGATTTGTCTGACATTGACGATCCCGTGCAGGATGTTGACTATCAACCCCACCACAGGAGCTGTGCAGCAGTGAGGAATTAAGGCAGTAGTGGGATTAGGACCCAATGCCACAGCCCACTGAGCACAACAAGGCCACACGTCCTTTTCTGGATCGTATTCTGAATTCTGCAGGTCTCAGTCTTGACCTGAATGTGTGTCTATTGATGAGCAGATAATCCCATTTACAGGAGCCTGTCCATGTCAACAATATCTGCCAACAAAGCCAAACCCAGTTGACATGAAGAACTTCATTTGTGCTACAGCAGATGGCATTGTGCTGGCCGTTGACATATATCAAGGTGCACATGCACTGCTTGAGCAGATCGATGAACCAGAGGGTCTGGGGTTGGGAAGCTTGGTCATCGATTGTCTGTCTCGTAGTGAAGTGGTATGACATTAAACCAGTATTTATGATGTCTATTGTTCATGCTACACAACCAGAAGACACCTGTCAGAAAAACAATACTTGACTAGCTCGTGGCCAAGTATTATCCGTGTTCACATATGTTAACACTGCTGTGTTCAGATTGGAATAAAGAGTTTTGCACTTTGTTACACTTTTATTACATAATGGTGAGTTTATTGTATCTATGGAAATTCAGACCCCATATGTGGACATATTTTTTCTCAAAAACTACATCATGTCAAAAGATGATGCTTAGTTTTTATACTTATCAGGTCCAAATAAGCCCAAATAGCAAAGAGAAATTAAAAATGCATACCAAACAAAAGGTCGGGTATATCAAAATATTTAACAATTAAGTCTCGAATTTTAATTCAATTCAAATTAGATTTGTTTTTGATTTATTATTCTGTGTTATTTCTACACTGTTTTATAACTTTGTTCACCATTACTTTACTCGATAAGCGCTTTATTTTGAAAACAACAAACCGGATATTGCGTGGAGTTCCTCAAACACGCAGAGAGAGTGAAGTACATTTACGTCGTCGTCGTCGTCGTCGTCATGGCTAGCAGGAAAAAGATGCACCTAAACCGGGATAATGGCGACAAATATTCTGTATTATTGCCGACTTACAACGAGCGAGAGAACCTTCCTCTGATAGTTTGGCTCCTCGTGAAATATTTGGGAGATAGGTCAGTTAGCTATCGGCTAATGCTAATGTTAGCTGTTGTTGCTACTAAAGCTGGGGTTAGTGGTGAGCTGTCACTTATGCCATATATCCTTTCCTAACCACTTATCCTTAACCTCCATGGACAAAAAACCTCGTTACAAGTATAAGTAAAGATGTAGAGGAGAATTAAGAATACATAAGAGCAATGTTTAAAAATAATAATAATAAAAAACTAATCTGAAATCATAATTTTGCCTGATAGTTAATGATCTGCTAACAGTTTCCTCAAGCGGTAAATGAGGCTAACCCTTGATATGATATACACCACATTTGAAGCTATGCAATTATTAAAAGGTACATTCAAAATAACAGACTTCCTGTTGGCTTTAGGTCATGGGTCCTTTTTTTTAGATCTCATCCTGACCTACGTGTGAGCCAAATTTCACGTGTGTATGTGAAACCAGCTCGGGGCTTTTTGATTCGAGGAGCTGTGGAGCCATGTTGCCATACACAATGTTGTTTATTTTTTTAATTGTGGGTTCTCATATGAATTTGGAAAGATATCGATCCACCCAAACCAGATTATGACCTGAAGTTTTGTTTGTTTGTGTGTGTGTGTTTACAGTGGACTTAACTATGAGATTATTATCATTGATGATGGAAGCCCAGATGGCACACTGGAGGTGGCACAGCAGCTGCAGAAAATATATGGAGAGGACAGAATAGTGAGTAATCATGTCCTTCTGTAAAACTGTGCACTTCATATACCCATGTAAAATCTATGTCAGAATAAATGAAGGATCCAGGGTGTCACATGTAGGGATGTCACAATTAGAGATTTTGGCGGTATGATTATTGTCAGAAGAATAATCATGATGTCACAATTATTGTGATTATTTTGCGTGAATAATTTTCACAGCAGTACTAATATATAAAATCACATAAACACATTCTTTAGTGGTTTTGACCTTTTAAAGGTTATTTATTGCTGCCTTTTAAACTCAAGACACTGCATATTAATTCTAATAAATAACTGCTAATTAATACTTTAACATACCATTAGTGCTTCAGTTTTTCAGTTTGTGTATTCTTTCAACTAACTTCTTTACAGTCTATGCTTTCAACATATATTTTGAAGGTAGATAATGGAAACATGGAATATAAATGTTTTGCCTTTGACATAAATAGCTGCTGCCTTTTGAAACATAAATAATACTCTATAATACACAACATCATAAAAATAGAAACATAGGACTCCGACATGTTTTCTTTTTAGGTGCTGGTTAATCACCGTGGTTCTCCCGTGCCACGCCATTTCGCTCTTGCAAAGATTGCAGCTAACACACTTTTTAGGTTCATGAATGGTAACATTCATGGTAACATTTTAGCACCGCTTATTCTCTCGACTATTCCCGCGCACACAAGGCTCGCTGTGAGCGTGCATCAACCGGCATGAAACAGTCGGCATCTGTAAACAGTTCCGCGCCTAGGAGCGACGTATTAATCACGCGACTCAACGAATCGATAATTAAATTCGTTGCCAACGCTTTTAGTAATTGATTTTTATCGATTTTATTGATTCATTGTTGCAGCCCTAGCTGGTATCAATGGTATCCCAAAACCGGAAGACCGCGAAGTTCCATTCTTGGCTCCACAGTGCAGCACAGAGTCCTACACAAACTTCCAGCCTCAGAGGATTTATATGTCCAGTGGGTACATGTTATTTATGACAGCAATGTGCCTGCTGGAGCCTGCAAATTATCACTTTTCCAAATGCTAACTGCTTAATTTTCGTTTTACTTTTACTATTTATTTATGTATTTATTTTTTAAGAGATACTGCTGACATGTTCATTAGGACACCAGGCAACTAGGTTAACTTGGAGAAATAGTGTATAATATAGGACCTTTAAGACTCAGCTGGTGTGTTTTTTTTATGCAAACTCTTATTTTGTCTGTGTTTTCAGCTTCTACGACCTAGAGCGAAAAAATTAGGCCTAGGTAAGTAAGTGTGAAACTGAAAGAAATGTGCACATTTGTTTTTTGTATCCATTGTCAATGACTGAAATCCTGTCTCCTTTTCCAAGGCACTGCCTACATCCACGGCATGAAGCATTCGAGTGGGAACTTCGTTATCATAATGGATGCAGATCTCTCCCATCATGTGAGTGGAACAGTGTGTACACAGCAGGTTCAGAGTTCACTCTCACTCTCTCTGTGTGTGTTTGTTTGCCTTCGCCTGGCATGGTAACAGGTGGTGGCAGCTGAAACTACCACTTGTTTCCATTAAAGTGATAGTTCAGGGATCTTTACTTGAGCAGAGAGTCAGCATCCTACTACACCTCCTGTGCCTACATCAAAGTCCATAGAAAAAATCATAATTTTACAGCACAACAGGAGTTGTTGATCATTGCTGCCGCCTCCGTCAGTTCAAATGTGTTGTTTTGTGACTTTGATGTTTGAATCCCTTTATTTGGATAAACCTAAGTGACACAAACTGACCAATTGAGGCAGCAGTGGACCAGCAGCTTTGATGTCTATGCAGCTACTTGGACTTTGGTGTGGGGAGAGACTGTTTCTAGTCACAAAAAAATTTTTTAATGGCAAAATGAAGCAACAAACATATTCTTCAAATATCGATTTTTATTATCAGACCCTTTCGTGATCTATTTTTCACTGGTGTCCCTGCTTGGTTCTTTTGGATTCTCAAAGGAGGGGGTGTACACACTAGAGTCAGTTGTATACCAGGATGCTAAGTACTTGTCTGCTTCTCTATTCGTCAGGAAGTGGTGATGGCTATGTCACAACTCAATGTCTCAAAAGTTGCTTGTAAGGCTGCGACGATGATTTTCAAAATCAATTCATCTTTTGATTAATTGATTAGTTGTTTGGTCCATTAAATGTCAGAAAATGTTGAAAAATGTTGAACCTCGAAATGATGATGTTCTCAAATGTTTTGTTTTGTCCACAAAACAAAATTAACCGATGTTTAATAATTTCTTTATGTGGCGTAAAGAAACCAGAACATTTTCACATTTAACAAGTTGAAAAATCAGAAAACCTATTTTAAATTAAGTTATAAATTAAAGGGTTTATAAAATGTATTTGTCGTTGACAAAACCATGAATTCTCATATTGGTCAAGCTGATCATTTTATACCTAATGACTTAAATCAGCTGTGACTGATTGTTTTAACAGGCTCCACATTTTTTGGCTTTGACGTGTATCTGATACATTTGATTTTAATTGTTCTTTGTGTGTTTGTTTTTGCTTGTTCTTACAGCCCAAATTTATCACAGAATTTATTGAGTAAGTGTTTCTTTATTTAACATTTTCTATCTCTTGATTTTGCATTGCCATTCTCCTTATTCAGACAATATCTTTTATTCAGTGTGCCATTTTAAAAAAATGACACATGAGACTGTTTTTTGTTTGTATGTTTGCCAGAAAGCAGAAGGAGGGTAACTATGACCTGGTGTCTGGTACTCGTTACAGAGGCAACGGAGGAGTATATGGATGGGATTTACGCAGAAAACTCATCAGGTGAAAACAACACACTGACCTAAGTTCACGTTATTGAACATTACACATAAAATTACATTACACACTAAATTTGGAATTATTGGTCAAAAAAAGGTAAAAAATATCCTGCCCGCTGTACCTTTTAAAGCGGACCTAGACCGGAAGTTCCAATTAACGCTGTTTTTTAGTGTGTATCTGCGTCATTACCTTGTATACGAAGCCCTGAATGTTCAAAACAAACAGTTCAGCCACTGCTGAGAACACTGTGTTTTATTGTAATCTCCAGCTCAGCGAGATCTCTGAAAAAACCCGGTCCGGTTACGTAAACATCGGTTCTCCTGAACAGCAGATGCTCCTGCTCTGGGTACATTCGGTTGCGTACATTGAACCGCAGAAGAAGAATAACGTCCGTTGTGGAGGTGTTTCACAAGCGACAGTGTCTTCTGACTCTGGGTCAGACTCCGGGTCAAAGTCGTAAAAGGGACTGCGGCGGGGAGTCGTGACGAAGCTATTTTTTGATAATGAGTAGCAGTGCATCCACCGCTCCAGAGGGGGGAGCTGCGCTTCTGAGAGGAGGTGTGCTGAATATGTCACTTCCGTGTATTGGCCAATCACAACACACTCTGTCTTCTGGGTGTGAGATTTATGTCTGAAATATCGCGGTTCAGCACAGCGTCAGAAAAGACGGATTTCTATCGGCTCGTTTACAGCAACTAGGAGGTTTCTGACCATAAAAACAAGTTAATGATGAAAAAAGCTAAGATGAATAAAACCAGATGTATATTTTGTAGGGCTGTAACGATATGCGTATCGAAATCGAAATCGCGATACTCAGAGCCACGAACCTCGTGGTGTGAGAAAACAGAATCCTTATTTTTATAAGGGGTGTCAAATTATCGCATTAATTGTGATTAATTAATTACAGTCATCATTAACGCGTTATGTTTTTTAATCGCGTTAATCTCTTCTTTACTGATGTCCCCGCTACCGGGGCAGCGTCAGACGCAGCGACCAGAGCGTCATAAAGCCATGTCTAACTTTAACAAACAGACATGCTGCATACCCACAGAAAGGTCAGAAACTCAGCTAAAAGCTCATATAAACCATTGGTTTATACCGATGGATCAAACCCGCAGGAGCGGAAAAAACCCGTTCCAGCGCACACATTGAAAAGCGGCACCTGAGTGTGCTTATGTAAACAGAATTCACAGATTCCAGCGGTACCATTTTTATCACTCTACGAACAAGATTCACGGATCCAGCCCCAAAATAAGAGCAAAACAACAACTGACTTTGAAGAAATACAAGCGGAAATGTCAACAGTATTATTTTGTTACAGAAAAGAGAGAAATCTTTGGTTGGTTATTTATTTATTTATTTATGTTCAAATCTGTTCACAGTGTTCCAAAATATTGTTATTAAATGTTACATTAAGTTGCTATATAAGTAAATGTTGTTTAAATAAAATGTTTTTTCAATTTTTTAAAAATCGTGGAATGTATTGAATCGTGGGTCAAAAATCGTGATACAAATCGAATCGTGAGTTTGTGTATCGTTACAGCCCCAATATTTTCGAAATATGTCTCTTATCTCTGTCTCCATGTCTCGCTCGCAGTCGTGGAGCCAACTTTCTGACTCAGGTGCTGCTGAGACCTGATGCTTCAGATCTCACAGGCAGCTTCAGGTAAAGTAGAGCAAGAACCGCTGTGAAATATCACTGGTGACTGAATCATACGTGTGTGTGTTGAGAAAAATCTCTCTCGCTCTCTCACTGCTGCTGCTGTTTTGTTTTGTTTTGTTCTATTCATGTTAGACTGTACAAGAAGAAGGTGCTGGAGAATCTGGTGGAGCGATGCGTTTCCAAAGGCTATGTCTTTCAGATGGAGATGATCGTTCGTGCCAGACAGCTCAACTACACAGTCGGAGAAGTGAGGACCCAAAATTGATTAATCAATCCTTAATAATTAATTAGTAATAATATTCTCTCGTTTCTTTGCCTTACACAACAAAGAAATTATTTAAACTGAATAATTTTTGAATTGTGGACAAAATAAGACATTCGAGAAGATCATCATTTCCAGATTTAAAAAAAAATTATCAACATTTTTTTCAAACTGTTTTGACATTTTATGATCCAAACGATTACTCGGATCATCAATGAAATAATGCGACAGATTCACTGATTTGTAAATAATCTTTAGTTGCAGTCCTTGCATGTTTTTTTTGACTGCCAGCCGCTCAAACATTTTCAATTGCACCATGCTCAGGGCTTCTTTGGTTCAGCACCGTGGACAGTGGTGAGAGAGAGCTGCTCCTCATTAGCAAGAAGCAGTTTGCTTATGCAAAGAAATGAATCGGTTTATGTTTAAACACAAAATAATTGTGTGAACTGAAAAGGAATGACAATCCTGCTTACTTGCGTGCGTGCGGGGGTCCTCTGTTATGATAGCGGAGCGGGGAGCCAGCAGCTGAATTTACAGCCGAGGTCAGTATTAGTGTGTGTATAGGCAAACAAACAACAACCACAACGACCGTTACTCATTGCGTTATCACAAAATTACAATATTGAAAGTTGAAAGCGTGTTTCGTTTGTAGTAGGCAGTGGCTATTACGTTTCTTGAAAATGTATTTCGTTTGTGGGATTATTGCAACACACGTATCTGTAAACACACTAACAGATAAACACACTAGTAAAGCTGTAACAAGTATCCTGTTGAACTGTTTAACACTCTCACCACTGTCCACGGTGCTGAACCAAAGAAGCCCTGAACATGGTGCAATTGAAAATGTTTGAGCAGCTGGCAGTCAAAAGAAAGTAGAGATCTTTCCAAAAAAATATGAAAAAAAAACAAATTTCATATTTTTTTCTGGAAACTCGAGATCTCGACTTTGAAACTTGGGATTAAAAAAAAAAAATTATAATTCTTCATTTTTTTCCCCTTGTTACTTCGGGGGCTCCATACAGACCTGCCAATATTGAAAAAAAAAATTTGAGTAGCAACTTACCAGGGATTTATAGTCAATTTTATTGTTCTTACATATGAGGCGGTGCAGTACATGCAGGCACCCTAAAAATTATCCCATTTTCGATTACCTTTTGGTTTGTCATTTTGGCTGATCACACATACACACCTATAATATTAAGTTAATGGTACCATCATTTTTGTCCAGGCCTGTTTCATGAGTTTTTTTTTTATAATTCTTGAGGCATGGTTGAAAAGCAATGTCTGACTTCCATTGGTTAAATCTTATAGAATTTATTGTTACTTTTGTCAGATTCAAGTTATTTCTGTGTTATTTCTGTGTTGTGAGTTTTTATTTCATTAACCGAAGGGTACCAACACTTGTCCTCGTGTGTAATTAATATGTATCTCTCACATGCTTACTAATCACTTCCCCACTCACTCCTATGTCAGATATTCAACATACAAATAGACAAGAAAACAAGAACTCATCAGATGTCATGTTTATTTACTGCAGACACGCACATACACATCATTATCAATATCATCCCTATATTTTTTTTTAATTAGTTTTTCGTGCTGCAGCACTGGAGTCCATGCACCATTTACCAGTTGTCGTTTAGCGTGCCTACAGTCGAACTGGAATGGTCTGTTTATAAAAGAAAAAGAGCAGCGCTACAAATACCCAAGCGTACTTGTGTACTGTGTATGTGTGCCTCTGTTAAAGTTTAGCGTTACAATCGGGAGTCATGTAAACATGGCGCCACGTGCATAATTTTCTGGTCCGTTGCCATGGAAACGCGTTAACGTTAACGCCGTATAGTGGCCAGCACTATATATTATAAATAGTTTTTTATGATTTTTTGTTATCATGTAATATTCGTGAAACATTAATACAAGCTTTGTGATTTTTTTAGCTCCTTAAATGTGAATATTGTCTGGTTTCATTAAAACTAGGTTCCGCTGATCAACATTTTAGCTATATTTTATGGACAAAAAATATTAGATTAATCGAGAAAATAATTGAGACATTGATTCTGAAACTAAACAGTACATTTCATAAAACACTGAAAAGACATCTCTAGCAGTGTTTCTTTGACAACCACTTTCACTTCAAGATGTAAATTGTGGCACTGAGGCCATCTCTCCCAAATTGAAAGTCTCTGTGAGTAGTGAAAGAGCATTTACATTTTTTTAAACATGGTTTAACTCAGTGGGGTCAGTGGAGAGATCCTGCCTCAGGTGGGGGAGTTTAAGTATCTTGGGGTCTTGTTCACGAGTGAGGGAAGGATGGAGCGTGAGATTGACAGGCGGATCGGTGCAGCGGCCGCAGTAATGCGGTCGTTGTATCGGTCCGTTGTGGTGAAGAAGGAGCTGATCCGAAAGGCAAAGCTCTCGATTTACCGGTCAATTTACGTTCCTACCCTCACCTATGGTCATGAACTTTGGGTTATGACCGAAAGAACAAGATCCCGGATACAAGCGGCTGAAATGAGTTTTCTCCGCAGGGTGGCAGAGCGCTCCCTTAGAGATAGGGTGAGGAGCTCTGTCACCCGGGAGGAGCTCGGAGTAGAGCCGCTGCTCCTCCACATCGAGAGGAGCCAGCTGAGGTGGCTCGGGCATCTGTATCGGATGCCCCCTGGACGCCTCCCTCGGGAGGTGTTCCGGGCATGTCCCACCGGGAGGAGACCCAGAGGAAGACCCAGGACACGCTGGAGTGACTACGTCACCCGGCTGGCCTGGGAACGCCTTCGGGTCCCCCTGGAAGAGCTGGAGGAAGTGTCCTGCGAGAGGGAGGTCTGGGCGTCCCTTCTCAGACTGCTGCCCCCGCGACCCGGCCCCGGATAAGCGGTAGAAAATGGATGGATGGATGGATGGATGGATGGTTTAACTCAAAACTCTCGTCCATGTAGGCTACTGCACTTATAAACGCTAGTATTGACGGGCTGAAATGAAGTATGTCAAAGCAGCTTCGCTGTAATTAACTGATTACTGCCGTAAAGTACACATTAATGTAAGTGAACAAGCCTTCGCTAAGCTAGCTTCTTCCATGATTTCCCGACTGATAGACGTACGTCACAAACGTATTATGTACTTGCATCATAGTCTGATGGTTAATTAATTAATGAATGAGCATGTGATTAAAATCTATGATTCTTCTCTGCGGTACGTGATGATACAGCGACTCCGGGTTGTCGCTGTTTAAGGTGTTCGTGCATCGCCGTAGTGCTACCATGGAATGACAGTTGCGCTTCACAGAGATTGCATTTAGCGTGTTTCGCTGGTTTATTTTCAGTGAAATGTTCCCGAACTTTGGGTCGGAGTTTTCGCCATAATTTGTGCGTTGTTCTTCTTCTCTGCTTCCTTGCGGGGTGTAAACAGCGAGCAATACTGCCCCCAACACTTCCTGTAGCTAGTTCTGGATAGCACGAGTGTGTGTTTGTTTACACTGCAGTTGCAGATGAGGTAATGGACTACGTCGACTAATCGTTTCAGCCCTAGTGTGAACAAGGTTTTAGTCTGCAGTGAACATGGCAATCAGAGATGGCAGACTTCACTACATTCACGCAACAAGCCTCTGGCACCCTCTGCTGCTCATATTGGCAAGTGCAAGTGTGGAAACACAAACAGACGGACACCAAAAACAATTCTTCAAGCCCACTCTGGGGCGAAGTAATAAGTGGTTTTTAGCTCTCAGGGACACAAGAGCTGCTGCTCTACTGTTGCCTCTTTTGTTGCTCTACTCTTTTGTCAAAGTTTTTGACACTTGGTTTAATCTTACTGAGGGATTTGAAACAGCACTAGTCACAAAATGACACATTTGAACTTACTTACTTGATGGAGGTAGTGGATCAACAACTTATGTGTATCATGTTGTAAAATCGCTGATTTTCTCTATGGACTGGAGTTGGAGTGTGTGTATGTTTCACACGGCAACACAAACTTACTCATAAATAAAGTGGTTGAGTGTGTGTTAGTACGATATATACTTATAATATATGTCTCTTTTTTTTTCTTTTTCACGTTCCCTCGTTGGCAGAGCGATCCTCAATGTCTCTTTGTCTGTACTTCAAACAACACTCCAAACTATCATTTTAACCTCAATAATTGGATCCATTGTCGCTTTTACAGGCTTTAGCATGTGAACTGAAAAACAATTTTCTTCTCCTTCATCTCCCTCTCAGGTGCCCATTTCATTTGTGGATCGAGTTTATGGAGAGTCCAAACTGGGAGGGAATGAGATCTTGTCATTTGTGAAAGGATTGATCACACTCTTTGCCACGACATGATCAGTGATGTAATCAATCTTCCTCTTAACCTTCAACTCACTCTTTTTGTATGTGCTGTACAGTAGTCAAATAAGAATTGTGATGATGGGAAAAAGCTTGACAGATGGTGTTTTTCCACTACCCTACCACTACAGTTCCAGTGCGGTGAGTTTTGCTTTTCCATTATGCCATGTTTTCACCAGCTCGCCTCGACACGGCACGGTGCGTTTCCACTCATGATAGTACCTGGTACCAAGTACCTTTTTATTACCTGCTCTGATGCGGTTTCAAGCGAGCTGAGACGATACTATGCGTGACATCGCCAGACTGCCGGCCACTGATCGGTCACAGAAAGAGATGTCCCACGCAAGAATCAATCCGAACAATGCCGAACTGTAGATTAGTTAAAGGGTCTTAACAATCCTAAAAATGTGGGTTAATCTCCAACAATTACCAGAGGAATGTCTAAAATCTCAATATTTAACAGAGGAGTCTGGTGTATTTAGAAACAGCACTGCTGTCACAGCAAGCAGTGAATTAGAGCTTTGCGTCCGAATACTTGTCATTATGGTAGCCCTCAGTCATAGACAATATTCACCAGCGTGTCACAGGTTTGTGATATCAGCTTCTCAGTACCATAATTCCTAAACTGTTGAATAACCTCCAGAAATCGAAACTTATCTTAGAAATTCTACAGCCATAAAATCAAAATAAATCAAGCCGGTGATGGTCATGATGGTCATAATAAGGTTAATTAACTGAGTCTAACAATTGTGTGTTTGTGTCGCGTATAACACAAAGTGATGACAGTTCAATGCAGCCATGCTGTGATTACTCCACCCATGTTGAGGAGTTACTATAATAATGGAAAACAATACCAAACCATGTGGAGTCGAGCCGTGCTGGAACTGGGTAATGGAAAAGCATCAACAGAACACGATGACAGAAGACAGAATATATCATGTTTCCCATTCCCATCATAATGAATCATGTGAAGCGTTTCCCGCCACAACTGTCATCATTTGTATGCAATTAAAAAGTCTTGTTTGTTATGTTGACTGCGTGTCTGTCTTTTGTCTCCAATCGTGCTCTCGTCCAAACCTTAAGTGGCAGCTGTCAGCCGACACCATCACAGAAAATCTATAGATTTGATCATGGTGAGAGCCGAGACAGGATGTGACGGTCAGGGCGATCATGATCATAATGTCTGTCAAACTGCTGTAAAGAAAAACTCAACCACAAGTCTGGGCTCAGTAGAGGCTTGCACCAAAGTTAAAGCTAGGTAAGATTGCTCGACACATAAGCGAGTGTTGTTGTTTTTCACCACAGATTATTTACAATACTTGCATTTTAGAACACATGTATGCAACCCAATGCAAAATCTTCATATTTATCCCCGTAGAGGGCAGAATTGCACCTCTCCGAGTACAGCCTGTCGGAATTACTTATTAACAAATTATGCATTTTTGTTCTCTAAAATGTATTCATGTATAAAATATTGAGTTCTCATAGTTCTCACCACAAATTGTAATAGACCCTAACCCTTTTTATAGATAAACACATTAAAACTTAATGCATTTTCTTTGAAAAAAATAAAAAGTTTCAACTTTATTTTCGGGTTTTCAAAGTGTTTTGTACCAAAAGGCACACAACAGAAACAATATACGTAGAACAGGTGCAACATAAAGTTTATACATTATTCTATTGAAAATAGTGGAGAGACGGACCATTAGTGCTATTCTATGACTGGTTACAACTGCAGTTATGGAATTTAAAAAATAATAATCTTGTATTAAATCAGCTAAATGCAACAACTGCCACACAAAACCCCCTATCAGTCGACCTTAGATTTGTATGGCACACACATGCTCACAAATTAAGCTGCTAAAATGAAGTTATTTTAATTGAATTATACTGAATCCTATCTATCATATATATATATATATATATATCTTTAATTCCAAACCATAAAAACTGTTAATTCCCCACTTTGCTTATGAGGACACTGAACATATTGCTTTTTTATGGTGTACAAATACTTCATTACTGTACTTAAGTACAAAATTCACGTATCTGTGCTAGACTTTGTGATTTATATTTTTAGCAACATTTACTCCACTACATTTCCTCTAACTATCTTTGTTACTCGTTACTACCAGACAAAATCAGAAAAGTTGTGTATTATGGTCTGTGTTTATATAGAGCTTTTCTAGTCTTGATGAGCTGCTTTAGACTACAGTTTTCACCCATTCACATCCACACATTGCAACATAGGGTTGTGTCTTGCTCAAGGACACATAATTATACAGTAGACGAGCAGAGCCAGGAATTGAACCAACAACGTTCCAGTTGAAAGACAACTTGCCATACCACTGAGCTTATGTTATATACTTTAAGACAGACAGCTGCAGTTAATTCAGAATGCTGCATCAGAGTCCTCACTAAGACCAAAAAAGTAGATCATATCACTCCAGTTGAGAAGTCTTAACACTGGCTTCCTGTGTATCAAATAATTGACTTCAAAATACTATTGTTGGTCTACAAAACATGGAGAAGCAGCATTCAGTTTCTATGCACCTGTAGGTCTGCTGCAACGCTCACCTCTTTCAAATCAAGACTGAAGACTTTTCTGTTTGCCGCTGCATTTAAAAAAAAAATCTAGTCCTTTGATACTCTTGATTTTATCATTTTTATCTTTTTATTCTATTTGTATTTAATTTCTTTTTTTAATCTTCTATTACTTAATGTTTATCATATATGTTTTACCTGCTTGTTCTTTGATTTTGATTTTATATCTGAATGTTATTTTTTATAAACGTCTCTTTTCTATGTTTTTTAATGTTTTATGTAAAGTACTTTGAATTACCTTGTTGTTGAAATGTGCTATACAAATACACTTGCCTTGCCTTAAGACATTTACAGAAATTATTTTGTAAAAAGTTACTTCAACTTCTACCAAAGTTATGTTTCTGGTAAGATGCTTGTACTTTTACTTGAGTATAGTATAGGTACTTAAACCACATCAGTCATGGCTCTTGGGATGTAGAGCTGATTCAGTTCTCCTCCCTCAGTCAGTGCAGGAAAGGGCACGAACACAGAGTGTTCGACAGCGCCACCTACCGTTGATACCCCTCCTTAGCTGTGCTGAGGCTTGTGTTCATCCGACCCTCTGCACTGCAGGTAGGCCGCCAGATGTAACCAAACTACGCATGCCCCCACACACACACACACACACACACACACACACACACACACACACACACACACACACACACACACACACACACACACACACACACACACACACACACTTTTCAGAAAGAAGGACGCCCGCTGGCGGTGAGACCCCGCAACTACTTGTTTACCCCCCCCCCCCCCCCCCTCACGCACACAGCCTCAGTTTTTTACAGAACAACACGTTTTGTTTTGTTTTCCTCTCATTCATTCATTCTTTGACTTAATTGGTTTAATTGGTTTCACAAACCAATCAAGAGCTGTAAACGATGAGGCAGGCTCGCGAGGACGGACTCTTGACAATGAGATTATTTATGCTAATGAGGCGACGTCACTTCCGCCCCTTTTATTTGCGCCATTTTGGAGAAGGCAGTTTCTGGGCTGGATGTGTATTGTCTGTCAGAGAAACTGCCAAGCGCTCACACACACACATATACACATACACACTTACGGTGTTCTATTTAAAAAGAGCGGCTTCGGCGGACGTCGCTGCCCACACACACACACAGCATGTGTCCGCCCTCAGACCTCCACGGTATGGAGGCGATGAGTGTGTGATGAGGAGGCTCCGTGGGTTCCTCTGTCCGTTTTGCCGACCACGGGAAGAGGAGGATACGAGCCGTTGTCGTGTTTTTGAGGAGTGAAGCAACCAGGGGGCTTCTGTCTCTCAACATTCATCCACCTGGACGGACAACACCTCTGAAAAACAGTTGATAGTGAGTGTCCACACACGTCGTGTCCGTCATCCTGACGTGACACATTCCACTCGGGCGGGAGCAAGTGGACGTGAAAGCAGGTAAAGTTATCTCGAATGTGACCGTGCTAACATCACATCCCTTTAAACAGAGACGGAGTTAGCTGATGCTACACACACACACACACACACACAGAAAGAGGGAGAGAGAGAGCTAACACTCGGTTTGTCATAAACTGAAGTTTAACGACTTGTAACGTGGGTTATTTTACGACAGCACCTGTTAAAGACAGTAAATAAGACACGCGAATGTTCTATGTGGTGAATGTAGTCAAACCAATGTTTTTTTCTTTAAGTTCAGTTTGTTTTTTCAGTAGTCAGTGTTGTTGTTGCTAGTTTAGCATTGCTAACTCACAGCGCCCGCTCATTCAGTCTTTTGTCACGCTGCTAACTCCATCGATCCGCGTTCAGATGTTGATCAGATTGATCGACACTCACGTCGCCCTAGTCACTGACCCCACGGGTGAATATTTTGTTCACACGTAACCAAAGTGAAGCCACACTTTGACAGTTTTGTCTCAGAGGAGGAGGATGAGGAAGGCACACAGGCTTAATCTGACATATGACATATGATTCCTACTGACACATTCTTAATAAACCCGGACTTTAATAAACATAAGCCATTCAGGTGTGACTGTGATCAGCAAGTGTCTGGTGATAAAACACACACAATATAGTCTGTCCAATGTATCTAAACGACCAATTCTTAGAGGTGTAAGAAATCGCAGATGCACCAAAATATCGCAGTATTTCAACGAACAATTGATTAATTGACCATTTGTTCTTCCCAAAACCTCAAAAAGATGATGTTCAATGTTTTATTTTGTCCATAAATCAATTTTTTATTTTTATTTTTAAACACACTCTAAAACCCATGGCTCTCAAACCACCACTTGCTCCATCTTAATCTAATTTCTGAGGATGGTACATATCACAAAGATTGTTTGTAAAGCTGTAACTAAAAATTATTTTGTCTTGTTTTGTCCACAAACAAAAAGAGTCAGAAATCAGAATATTTGACGATTAATAACTGATTAATTGTGAGTAGTTTGATCCTTGCACTAATTTGCAAGAAAGTTTCATGAGGTTTCTTTTGTTTTGTTTTATTCCGTCACTTTCTAATAATATGGCAGCCTAGCATGCTTTACACAACATAAAGGTCCACTGTGTAAGAATTAGTGACACCTAATGGTGAGATTGCCTCACCACCTCTTTTCTGCGTCAGTGAACATGGACATGAACACACTTTTTGAGTTTACTTAAAATTTTACTTTGTTTTTAACAATCCAGGCAGTAAGGGCCGTTTTGTTTTTTTGAGTAGCAGAACATGTTTTAAAGGTGCATTAAGGTGTGTTTTTTTTGTTTATATATAATATTGCATTTATTTTCCAGCGATTACACATGCTACTTGCTCTGCTTTGTGACCCCAAAGCAGAACATTTATACCATATTCTTATGGATCATATCATTGTGTTTTCTTTTATTGTGCAACCCCAAACACACACACACAGAGCTCGTCCACCTGTATGGCTGACAACTGTACAGTTGTTAAGTAACTCGGGTGTTGAGCCCTCATGCATTTCAAACATCCCAAACTTTTCTGGTGTTTTTGTTAACATGGGTGTTAGGACATGTCTCTCTCACACACACACACAAACGAGCATAAAAAGACGGTGTAGATGTGTGAGCGTTGGTCATGGGTCTGGACACAGGTTAGCATGTCCCAGTGGAGCAGGAACCAGGTTTTTAGGCCTTCCTCGTTGTTTCAGTTTCACACCACATGTAGAAAGAAGGAAACATGTTTTTTTGTGCCAGCAGCTCTCAGCAGAGCAGAGCTGAGCCTCCTATCGCCTTTCCTCCCTCTCCTCTTCCTTCTCTCCCTCCCTTCCCTCCTGCTCAGCCTCTCCTTGTCTCCCCCCCCCCCTTCTCCCTTTCTTCCTCCCACACCCCTCCCCTGCATGCACATCCATCGCCCCCTCTTTCTCTCACCCTCTTCCATTTGCTCCCTCCCCTCTCGGCCTCTTCCCCTCCTTGCCTCCCCCCTCCCTCCCCCCCTCCCTCCCCCCCTCTTCTGAGCCTGTCTGCCGACCTCCATGCCTCCCAACACCCCCTCCACTTCCGTCTCTCTCTATCTCTCTCATCTCCCCCCTCACACTCACTCACCCACCCACCCTCCCTTCCCACCCCCTTCTCTTCCTCCCAGCTCTCTCACCCCTTCAACCATCCTCACTCACACTTCCCCTCCCCCTTCCCTCATCTTTTCACTCCTCCTGTCTCTCCCTCACTCCCTCCCTCACTCCCTCTCCCCCTGACTCCCTCCCCCTCCCCCTCCACTGCAGACATATTGTAGAGGCTGCTGCTGACTCAATAGGAGGCGCCATTCTGTGATGGCATCGAAAAAGGGGCAGGCAGAGCATGCAGGGAGGCTTATATAATGGAGCAGCTCTCTAGCGCCACCCACCAGTAATGGGATGAAGTAGAGCAGAGGGGGAAGTGGGCAGAGGTGTGTGTGTGTGTCTCTCTCTCTTTCACCCAGTCTAGTCTTTTATATATATATATATTTATATATATATATATATATCTGATTTGAAGACAAACGAGAGGATCCACTTATTTGGTTCTCGTCATCTGGCCAACACTTGCTACGCACACAGACACACGCACGCACACACACATCTCCCTCTCTCTTTAGTGCCTTCTAGAAGCTGATGTGTTCACTGGAATTGTTCTGGGACAGAGTTGTTTGTTGTAATTGATCCGTCTATATGTCCTCATTGACCTTTGACCCTAGGTGCCTTGCTCTGTTTGACCAGCCTCATTTTGGATTGAATCAAATTGTCTTAATTTCCTCAGGCTAAAAGGTGACTTCTCTGATATCAAAGCAACGTTATTTGATAAAACACACGATGAGGAATTGACTCAATAAGCCGCTGAGCTGTGGTCTAGTATTGTGAAGATGCAGTTCCCTGGTTTTATAAAATGTGCTGGTATGAGACAGTGCTGTCACTGAAATCCTGGCTGCCAACAGGTATACAAGGATAAATGGCTGCTTATAACAAAATGATCACCCAATAAAATCTAAAAATCTGACATCATTTTCATTCCCCACACCAGAGTCCACAGAGAAAATCAGTGATTGTTGATCCCTTGCTGCCTCCATCAGTAAGTTCAAAAGTGTTATTTTATGACTTCTAGGGCTGAACGATATGGACAAAATTTCATATCTTCGTTATTCATGCCAGATATCTCGATATCGATACGATACGATATGACTACAGGTTCGGTGAAAACCAAGCATTTTTCAGAAAAATAAAAACATTATACAAAAGACTGTGGAAACTTTCCACATGGAAAGTGCAGTTTTATTGATGAGAACTCACTGCCAGTCATCAACATTAACATAAAGTTACCAAAGGTTAAATACAAAAATCGTTTTTCATCATCATCACATTTTTACTGCAGCTCCGCTTTAATGTTCGATGTGTTATCAGTCATCACGCAAACCTGTTGGTCCTACTTCAAGTCCCAGTCTGCTAACCGTTAGCAGCTAACGCAGCTCTCATCCTGCGCTATATTATCACCTGTATGCTGCCCTGGGAAGAAGGACGTCTGCAGACAGCGGGTCTTCAGTTCGGAGTTTGTTGTAATAAGATCATTAAACTGATGTAAAGTTCGGTTGTCCGGCGTGACCACAGGTCCGTGGTTGCGGCGAAATGATCGATGATTTATGTGTTGGCACAAAATCGCCACCGGCCTCATTATCTTCCGCACTCATGTCACTTTTCTTTCTTTTTTTTTGATTTTCCCACTGTATGTCGTGTGTGTGAGTGTGCGTCTCAGTCTCCGTCTCCCTCCCGCCCTCCTATGTTTGTCATTAGTTTGCTTCAGCTGTCGATCCACAGCAAGCATGAAATAAGGTTTGTGATTGGCTGGCCGTAGTGGTGCATTCATGGGCAATCGTAAAAAAGATGTTTATTGTGACTGCCGGAGCTTTACATGCAGGGCGAGCGCGGGGGAAACTCTATATCGTTTATATCGTCGCTTTTACGATATTAATATCTTGAATGTTCATATCTCGATATCGATACGATAACGATATATCGTTCAGCCCTAATGACTTCATTGTTTGAAATTCTTAATTTGGATTTATATATGCGACCCAAACTTGCTGACTAAAGCAGCAGTAGGCCATGCAAAATATCCTTTTTGAACTGATGTTACAAATAAATAATAAAAGAATATGTGCAACATATGATTTCACTAATACTCAGTATTTTGTTAGTATTGTGACTTCAATATCTTGACGATATCGTATCGTGTTGTCTATGGTGATTCCCTCCCCTACCTCAACCCATGACCACTAAAATATAAATGCTAATATTTATATATTTATGAATGTGTTTGTTTTAACACACACACTTGCTCAATTAAAGTGTACCTCTAAACTTCAGATTCCCGTAGGGAAAAAGGTTATGTCTAATGTCTGTCATATTCTTTAGATAGTGTAGACAATCTTCTGTGGATTCTGTTCGGTGAATCTTTATAAAATAATGTTGTATGTGTCCCAGCTGGCAGATGCCCATGATTCTGTTTGGTTCCCAGCACACAACACCTGAACTATCCCTTTAAGGCATTACTGTGCATCAATTGGTGAAAAACCTTAGATGCTTTCATTGTTTGTCTTGTGTTTTTAGTTCGAGTTGTGGACATTTTTAGTTAGATTTTAATGAAGTGTTCTCAATGATAATTCTGAGCTTGTCTTATTTTATTTTTATTTAATTGTCGCCTTTGCATTTTGAGGCGGCCACAGCTGTCGCCATCTTTGTGTACAGTTGCCATGGATACGGGAGTCCTTGCTCTTCCGCAGCAGTGCAGACTCCAGTAAATCCAGTTATAATCTCCAAACTCTGGCTTGTTCCTGCTAACTTGGCTACACTGCAGCAGCTTCAGTGTGCGTGTGTGCGCGCACGCTGTTCACTGCAGCACACAGCAGTGACTCATTCACCACCTGGATTCATTCACTCACTCATTCACTCAAAAGTACTTGTCAGTGTCTAGTGTTTTTGGAGAGGAGATGATACAGCACCAGATAACAATAATTGAGTAGACACTGAGTTTTGCTGAATAAACATCTAATTTGTCCACTGACGTAGAACACATTCAGCGTTAGCGTTACATTCCACATTCACAGCATTAATCAATATTTATATTTATATCAGTGTGTGTGTGTTTTTTTGTGGTTTTCATGAGCAGTAATTGTTCTGTTGTTTACGTCACAATCATCGCAATGAGACAAAGGTTTAGCTGCTGTGATGTTGTCACGTTTTAATCTGAGTGTTCCAAACCATTATGCTTTCCATTGGCACCTAATAAGTGTTTATTATTATTATCGTCCTCGCCATTATCATCATCTTTTTTATCATTATTACCAAATATTTGCACAGCTTTCCAAAACATGCAGTTATTAGGAATAAAATTATATTACAAGTATAGACTGCTGCTCGGTGGTAAGACATTTTGTGTGTGTGTGTGCATGCACGCGTTATGTCATTCATTTGCACATAATACCCCATATGAATCATTATTTTGTATTTAGTAGTTAAAAAAAAAAGATCCATTAAAATCGGATCTGGTATAGAAAAATCTGGGATTTTATTTTCAGGCCATATCACCCAGCCCTAGCTCCCACATATGTTATCACCATCACCCCTCCCTGCAGTTTCTAATGTTATTGTTTATATATAGTCTGTATTGTGTTGTATTGTGTTTTTTTGGCACTTTATACTGTTTTTTGTGAGCTGCTTTAACAAGTGAATTTCCCCTTCTGTGGGCAATGTAAACATCACAAATCCAACAAAATGCAAACTGATTCAGAGGGGATAATATTTGTTTCATACTTGTTCAGATCTTTGAGAAACAAAGAGTTGTGTATAGATCAAGAATAGTTCATCTAAAATGATACTTTGGCACACAATGGCTTTAAAAAATATTACGCCGTATTGCGATTTTGATAACATAACGATGAATTATTCAGCCCTACTGGATAGAACCTGAAAGTTATGTGAGGGTATAATCATAAATGTTGTAATGGTTCACATATTTTTGAAATGAACCATGCTATAGCAATCAAAAATTAAGTTGTTTTTTTTACTTTTGAATCAATTAAGAATCTTTGAGGATAGGAATCATGATTTTCATAAATTAATGTATTTATTTAAAAAAATAAATTTATTAAAAAAAAAACACACACACACGCCTGTCCACAATCTGCTCCTACACCTGTTGATCACCATGCTTTATGCTGTGTCTCTGGTCTCCAGGTGAACAGCATGTTCCAGCTCCCTGTCAATAACCTGGGCAGTCTGCGGAAAGCAAGGAAAAATGTCAAGAGGGTTCTGGGAGACATTGGCCTGGAGTTCTGCAGAGATCACCTAGAGGTGAGCTCTGCACCCATACAGTCCACATTTCTGTCAATATCCTTGTCTCGAGAAGAAGAATGAACAGTGTGGGGATGTTTCAAAGGGGGTTATGAAATGATTACAGGTGCATCAGACGTCTTTCTTTGAAAGCATAATAGTGCTTTTAATGACCCTTTAATTAAAACATCTATTTTATTTTCTTCCTTTTTATCTTTGAGAAATACAAAGGCAACAACATATTTCCAATATTTTTTATTAATATACAGAATGTATTCAGTTTAGAGGTTGTACACTGTGTCCTAAGTTGGGTCATTTTCTATGAAAGCTTTTATAAAAAAAATATAAAAAATATGGATAGAATACAACATAATTATTGCAGACTGAGATATGTGCCTGTTCAAAACCGTTTCTGTGTCCTTCAGCAAAAGAGTCTGGCTTTTGATTATGTCTTTATAATACAGTTTAGTATTGATTTTTAGTTTAGTATTTTCTTTGTTTTATTTCTCTTTATTCTCTAATTTTACTGATTCATCTGATCTTCCTTTAATAAGTGTATTTTAATTACTATCTGTACTTTAAGCTACTTTAGTATTTTACTCTTATTTCAATACCTTACGTTATATTTGGAATATGTTATTGTTTTTATTTTTTATTTAAATGTGTTACTTTCATCCAGCCAACCTCAGCAGGAGATTGTGTCTCCTGACAGTTTTGCCTTTGTCTTTTTGAGGCTGTGCTGTTGGTTTCATTACATAAACATAAATAAACGTGTGTTTTGTGCTCATATAATCAGCTTTTTTTGGATACAAAGGACAATTCAAAAAAGTCTTCTGTTACCTCTGTTTTACCCACAAACTCCTATTTTGTGTCCATATTCAAACATGTATCATCGCTGTATTTGGCTTAAACACTTTAAAAGTCTATAACTGTGTCTCATGCAGCTGTATAGGTGGTGTTTGTTTGGTGAAATGATTGTGCATTAACGTGTTAATCTTTTGTAATTTGTTGCTGTTTAGGACTATAAAGACTTCACTCCTCCAGAGGTGTATATAAAGCACACAACCTGGGATGATGTGTGCATGTGGGAACCATCACATACCAAAGTCCAGGTGTGTTTCTCTCTTACACACCAATACACACACATATTTGGTATTAACATCCATCCTGAGCAATCTGATAAAAGTAGATGGCGCCTCTGATCTGATCACATAAATGTCATATGTGAAGGTGTCCACAGGACATGATGAAATGTTCTTTCATTTCAAGAAGTGGCTGCATACACATGAAACCCCCCAAAATGACTCTAAACATTACGCCAGGCATGTAACTGGCACTATAGTCCCACCACAGAAATCCACCAAAAATAGAAAAGACGTTGTGGAGCATGCACGTAAATGTTGAGAGGTGGGTATATGACATCATTATTTACACAAAGTTGCATATTGATCATATTCTCGCTAAATGGCATAGCTGTCTGCGGGAAATGCAAGAAATACAGAAAATACAGATTTTAGCCATTTAACAAGACACCAGCTTATGATGTATGATATCTCAGGAATACATTTACCATTTTATATGACTATGACTGCTTGAAACTAGAAGTTGATTGACCGTCTTTTGCACCAAACCAATTCTTTTGAATTGATTTTGAACCCCCACCACCGTCACCACTCGCCTATTACTCCACGAACGTCAGTTTTCTTTACTTTATGAACAATTTCGATAACTGCTACATTATTAACAGTATTTATGATGTACAGCAGTCAGTCGGTAGAGTGGAATGAAATAAACACTCCGAGCAATCCCGACTTTGAATTCTTTATCTAAAATGTAATAATATTACATACAGTAGTCATTTGTCAATGCAAACTGTTGAATTTCTGATATTATTATTTGATAGAAACATCAAGTCTGTCATCTTGATTGGGATCGAGTGTGGCTCTCTTTTATTAACATTATTGACCACAGATGAGAACATGTAATCCTGGTGTCAGTACATCATACAACAACACTTATGGGGGAGAGGGGGGCTGAACTGTGACTGAACTTGTGATCAGATTTCCAGGACATTTTGATACCAGGTTTAAATGGGACCAGAATCTGCTGCTTATAAAGTACTTGTGTAACTATATGTTTTAATTCTCTCAGATAAGAGAAAAAAGCTTTTATTAATCTAAATCATTAATATTTTTTCTCTCCCATTTCTACCTCTTTGTCTCCAGGATTACAGATCAAAGCCTTTCTGCTGCTCAGGCTGCCTCTTCTCATCCAAGTACTTCTCTGCATACAAGAGCCACTTCCGCAATGTCCACAGTGAGGACTTTGAGAACAACATCCTGCTGAACTGCCCCTACTGCACTTACAATGGCAACAAAAAGACTCTGGAAATGCACATCAAACTCTTCCACATGCCCAACAACACTGTGCGGCATGGCCCCAGTGGTGTGGCAGCAGGCACTGGTGGGATCATGATGAAGGACGGGTTGCTGAAGAGGAGCGGGGACAGCGTGGAACAGGCTGTGTATTACTGCAAGAAGTGCACCTATAGGGACCCTTTGTACAATGTGGTGCGAAAGCACATCTACCGGGAACATTTCCAGCAAGTTGCCCAGCCCTATATTGTGAAACCGGGAGACAAGACAAGCGCACAGAATGGCGGCACAGAGAGTAATAACTCGAACAATGTCAACAGTAACCAGATCCACTGCAAGAAGTGTCTGTTTGTTCCAAGGACCTACGAGGCACTTGTTCAACACGTCATCGAGGACCACGAGCGGATCGGCTACCAGGTGACTGCTATGATTGGACACACCAGTGTGATTGTCCCACGTCCCAAACCCATTCTCATGGTGCCCCCTAAAACTATAGGAGACAGGACCATCATTGGGATGGGCCCTAAAGGTGCAGTCATGGCCACTACCAGGTCTCCCAGTTCACATCACCTGAGTCGGGTTGTTATGGCGTCAAAGACGGGCTTCAGTGCTCAGAGCCTTCTCGCTGGGTTGAAACATGAAGCGTTAGGGTTAAAGACAGGAAACACCCAGGCGTTCTCTGTCGGCGGCCAGCAGGTGAGGGTTAGTTTACCGGGTAACGCTCAGGTTTCTGTGCCCCAGCAGTCGCATGCAGCAAAGCAGCTTCTTTCAGGCAGCGGCATGCGGAGTCCGCTTGTGTTGAGTGCCTCTTCCTCGCTCAAGTCCAACCCTCTGGGTTCACGCGTACAGGCAGCAGCTACCACTGTAGCATCTCTCACGGCCAAAAAAGGCGGGTCCTCGGTCCTTGGCACGTCTTACACACAGAAGTGGAAAATTTGCACCATCTGCAATGAGCTTTTCCCCGAGAATGTGTACAGTTCTCATTTTGAGAAAGAGCACAAAGCAGAGAAGGTGCCTGCCGTTGCCAACTACATCATGAAGATCCACAACTTCACCAGCAAGTGTCTCTACTGCAACCGCTATCTCCCCAGCGACACACTCTTAAACCACATGTTGATCCACGGCCTGTCCTGCCCCCACTGCCGGGCGACCTTTAATGACGTCGAGAAGATGGTGGCACACATGCGGCTGTCGCATCCAGATGAGAGTGTAGGCCCACGCACAGACTCTCCTCTAACATTTGACCTCACATTGCAACAGGGTAATCCCAAGAATGTCCAGTTGATCGTCACTACCTATAACATGAAGGACGCGCCGCAGGAGTCTGTGGCGTTTCATGCTCAGAACAACAACAACAGCAGCAGCTCTTTGTCATCAGCCTTGTCCGCCTCTTTATTATCAAACAAGAGGCTAATGCCTCAGCACCCACCCAAAACACCTCCAGTGGCTGCTGACAATGTGCCAACAAAGAGTTCTCCACAGACATCGGTGCCGTACAAAAGGGATGTGGGCAAGACACTTTGTCCTCTTTGCTTCTCCATCCTCAAGGGTCCAATCTCCGACTCGCTGGCCCACCACCTTAGAGAGAGGCACCAGGTGATTCAGACGGTCCATCCTGTAGAAAAGAAACTGACCTACAAGTGTATTCACTGCTTGGGGGTTTATACTAGCAACATGACTGCCTCCACCATCACGCTACACCTGGTGCATTGTCGAGGTGTGGGAAAAACGCCGAATGGGCAGGACACCAGGGTAGCGCAATCTGCCCGTGTCACCCAGGCCCAGAGCAGCGCCCTGAAACGAGCCGGCTTTAATAACTCAGACACGAGTGAACCAAAACGAAGGAGGCCAGGACCCCCTGGGGAGAGGGCCCACCCGCGGGATGTCAACGGTTCATTTGTAGAAAATCCCGATGATCCTATAGTTCTGGCTCTTGACCCCAAAGGACTTGAAAATGAGGCATACGAGACCAGAAAGGCATTTCTGACGCAATATTTCAACGAAGCGCCATATCCCACGCAGCGGGAGGTGGAGAAGCTGGCAGCCAATCTGTGGCTGTGGAAGTCAGACATCTCCAGCCACTTTGTCAACACAAGGAGGAAATGCACACAGGAATGTGAAAGCCAGAACCCCAATGTGTTGCTCGGCTTCAGCATGCACGAGGTCAGGAAAGTGAGCCACGAGCTGGCACTCTCCCACGATGAACCGGTGTGTGAGGGCAGATGCAGCAAGAGGCGGACATCCAGGATGTGCATGGGTGTGTCAGAGAAGGCTCTGCAGAGACACCGGGAGTTTGTAGCTGCTAACGGTGGCGTGGCACCACCACCAAAGGAAAAGCCAACTGTAGGAGGTTTTGCCTTTAAAACCAACAGTGCCAGCACAGACCAAGCCAAGACAATCAACCGCACCTCAGTACAGAAAATGCCTCTGGACCTTTCTGAGCCCATTGCTATTGACTCTGACAGTGATGAGGATGAGGAGTGGAGAGACGACGAGGGACGAGAGGGAGAGGTACATTGCCATGGTAACGATCAGCATACTGGAGCTAAGGAGAAAGTGGAGCAGAGGATAGAGGCCAGGGTTATTTCAGATCTAGATGATATGTCAGATGATGATGAGGAGGAGGACGACGATGACGACGATGATGATGATGATGATGATGATGATGATGATGATGATGATGAGGTGTATGAAGGAGCACATGTAGAGAATGGCCTCAGGCTCTCGGAGGGCTCAGGAAGACCAGCTGCTAAAGGAAGAGACGCACTGCCCATCATTATTCCCAAGTTTGTACCATCGTCTGCTAGAAGCGGGAGAGACGGGGCTCAGCTGGGAAAACAGAAAGTCTGACCCGCTCACCGTTCAGACCTGGTACTAGCATCTGTCCTGAGTGATCCAGTCACATGTGGACAGCACTAAGTTCAGCTGTGAACACTCCCAACCTGTCCTAAATGTCCACATTTTGAGGTTTGAGGACACACATTCCTGTATGTATGAATGCAATCCTTCCTGCAAGGTGGATTAGAAACCGCCTCCTCATCTGACATTGTTAAACTTCTCAGTCCCCAAACTTATTTGTAGCCACAGTATTGAGACTCGGCGTCACATGATTTGTTTTGTCAGTGACATAACACACTGGCCACATACAGGCCAGGCATTGAAACTACAGCATTTAGAGTCATGCATGGGAGGGGTGAGGATTCTTGTGTTTAAAGACCTTCAATGCCGTGTAAAAGGAAAACATTAAAGAAAAAATTAAAATTAGAAGCAAAAGATACAGCCTAAATCTCCTGTTGCCTGGCAACATTCCTCCACAGGAATGTATTTATTTTATACCAAGACGGACACAAAGGCATCAGTAGCATTGCACTAGCAGACACGTTGGAGTGTGACTGAAAACACAAAATGCCCATGAAAAAGTTTGCTCAAAAAAATACTGTGTTGTACACACAAACCCCTCCCTCTGTGAGGTCTGATAGTTTTGCTCGACAGTCGAAGTCTTTTTCCAGATGAAGGACACGGCAAACAAATAATGTTAAAATTGTTTCGGTTCAGCATGACTGAACAGAGGCCAAATAATAACAAGTTAACAAAAGACTCACCTGTGTCATAATTTAGTTCTCATAAACAGACATGACCAATGTTTGAATACAGGGTGGTAGGTGAAGCCGGACTTGATCTCATGTGATCACAGAAAAAACTAACCCAAGGACCCATTATAGTCTCAGTTGTGAACGTGTGGTATGATGTGATCGCTCAGGACGGATGTGAAAATCAGGTTTGATTCCCGCCAACAAATCTGCCTCGTCTTAGTTGAAGGACGCTTCTTTGTTACCGTGGCAACGGTGAAGAGAGAACTCTAAAAAAAAAAAAAAAAAAATACAAGCCATTCACTGACATTCAAAGGCTGGACTTGTCTAGCAGCTATGGCTGATGTAAAGAACAAAGTTGCTCCCTTGAGTGGGAGCAAAGACAACAACGAAGTTACACCAAACAAATAAAATAACTTTTATTTCTCTCCTCTTTTTTGCATTCTATAGACTTTATTACAATGAGATTTGGAGACGTCCGCGTCAAATCTGCCACTGAGGTTGCAAGTGTGGCTTCAAACGACAAGTGGTCGTGAGGCCTGACTTGATAATCCACTGTTTTACGTATGTAGTTATACCAAGAATAGGTAGTGTAAATTTGTACAGTCTTTTAGACATGTTTGGACACATGTTGCCGTACATGTACCATTGAATATTTGCTATTACCTGTGTGTAAGGTAGCCTCATATGTTCTATATTGATATGCTTAATGATAGGTGTTGCAATTGGTGGCTGGTATTTTCATGTATGTTTATTTTTTAACAAAAAAAACCCTCTCTTTTTTTTGCAAAAATAATATATCTATATAAAAAGGAAAAGCAGAATTGATTTGTTTGGGGTTTTTTGCTTGTTGATTTGATTATAATTGTCTTTTTTTAATATAATTTTTTGGTCCCTTTTTTAAATTGAATACTCTTTGAAAAAGACTAGTGATTCTGAGCGCTTATAAAGGAGCATTTCATCACATGACTGTACTGAATTTTTTTTTCTATTTTCACCGTTTTAGCTTTGTTCTCCTGGAGTGGACAATGAGCACTGTAAACGGCGTCTGGAAAAGTGAAAGCAAATTTTGAGTTGTTTAGTATGTGTTTTCTGAATTGTGTGTTTTACGTTTTAATTTTTTTCACTTTAAGCATTTATGAACAATAAAGTGCTGTAATTGTGCTTCTCACACAACTGATGGTGACGTGTGACACTTGTTTTCCCTTAAAATCCAACTTCTTTCAAGGAAAAAAAAACTTTTTTGTTTTTCTGAAGTATCGATACTTCATCAACACTAACCCCACAAAGCATGCCACACCTCATGCCACACCATTTCCGTGGCCCTGCCTGCAAGCCAAACATTACTGATCAGTGACTGACAGTCACTGATATTACAGCTGCCAGCAGGAGAAACAGATTTTATCCACTTTACGAAAGGCTAACCTAATAAAATCTACACCTGTTTAAGTCAACCATGTCTTAAAGGAGACATATTATGCAAAATCAACTTTTTAGTCTTTTTAATCATTTTAATCCTTATATATGGGACTCTGGAGGCCCTATGAGTAGGCAAAGTGTGAGAAAAAGATGATGGTTTTGTGGTCTGCCTCAGTCTAAGTACAGGAAATTAAACACGCAATGTTGACCTCTTCACTCATTGTTGCGTCACAATGAGACATGTAATGTTTTTATAGTTGTTTATAATGTTTGTTGTACACAAACTTCCAGCCTCAGAGGATTTACATCAGGGATCTCAAACTCTAATGACCTGGGGGCCAATGCACATCTATTGTGGTCAAGAGGGGGCTGGCCTAGAGAACAAAAGGTGGGGAAAAAAACAAAATTTTGCATCATGATATCACACGTATACTTAATAATACTATTTATTATGTAAAATTAATGTATTGATTTCAAAAACAGATGTAATCTCAAATTACTTGAATAATAGTGTGAACAACTGTAACTAAAATGTGTGCCAGGAGACTTTTGGCCACTGCCATTCGTGGCTTAGGCCCTAACAAGTGTATTTACATATGCTATTGAATGTTGTATATGATACATTTAATAATGGGATAATTATGACCAAATATCTTATTATTACTGTTATAAAAAACATTGCTAGCAAACATATATTATATTCTATCACCCTGCTGGTAGCTGTACCTTAACTATACACTATTTAAAAGACGGTGAGGTCGTGGGTCATGTTTTCATTCAACATGATATTAAGTGGGGGGCCGCCAGTTTGAGACCCCTGATTTACATATCTAGTGGATACATTTAATGAACACTTTTCCAAATGCTAACTACTGTTAGCTGCCGGAGCCTCTGTGAAGCTGATGTAGTTTCCTGTGTCTCATTTGCATTTAAAGAGACTGAGCGTTCCGAACAGGGCTGTTTTGGCAGGGTAAGCCGCTATGGTGCTTCATCCTTAAGGTATTTTGACAAAAGCATGTCACAGACATGTTCAGTTAGACACTAGGAACTCGGGTTGTGTACATAAAAAGATGTTTGAAATTTTTTCATAGAGAAAATCACAGATTTTACATCACTGCACACAGGAGGTGTTGCGCCACTGCTGCCTTTGGTGTATAAATGAATTTGCTAGGATTCCCCTCGGTGAAATAAACTAACCAAACAAAGCAGCGGTTGACCAGCAGCGCCTGGGATGACGGGATCTACAAATGCTTATTTTTTCAATGAGATTTAGTGCAAAAGAGCGAGTGGGTCGCAAACTTCAAGACAATAAAAAGCCAGGATAGAGTGGCAAAAACATTTAATTTGATGAGCCTTTTGTTCATCTAATTATTTTTGTTGAAGGAGTTGACCATTAAATTAACCAAATCCAGACCTGCAGCCATGAAAACAAGGCCTTAGAGCGGAGTTTCACTGTTTGTAGCTATGAAAATACAATACATCTCCTTTCATCCCAACACCTTGATTGACTCATCGCATGTGAAGCTGAGACTAGTTAATGCGGGAGTTGTCTTCTGTGCGTGGACGAAAATAGTTCCAGGAACATGCGACATTGCTTGGTAACCAAAAATAAGTTGCCCGCCAGTCGAGCCGTGTGATACAAGAGTGGTATTAGACGGTGAATCTCTGGTGTGAAGAGCGTCGTCAACCCACTTTCACATGGAAGCAACTCACCCTTTTCCCGTGAAACGCAATACACCATGTGCTTTGTCGTAGAGCTCGCTATGTTCCTTTGTGATAAGGTTTTATACACCAAATGTCTCCTGTCTGCATGTTACCTGTGAGGAAAAGCCTTGGTTGGAAATAGAACACTACATTATTAACCCTTTGCTGAGGTGCGCTGTTAAATGGAAGCTCACAAAGTAAAAGGATCAATCAGATCGGGGTCGCACTCCTCTTCCAACCCAGACAGAGTGAGGTCAAAGCCAACATCGAGTAGTATTTCATTAAAATTGCACTCTGCTCTCCAGTAATGAGGAATCTAAAATGGAGGGAAATTACCCTGGTGCAGTAGAGAGACAGAGAGGGAGAGAGAGAGGGTAAGACTCTCCTTGGCTGGCGAGTCAGTGTTGCTATGCTGTTGTGAGCGAAGGAGAGGAGGGAGGAGAGGGAAGGAGTGGTGGGGGAGGCTGAAGGAGAGAGGCCTGGCAGACTGTGGGGGAGGCGAAGGCCTCATCTGCAGTGTTGTGTGCAGAAGGAGCGCCCAACTGCCTTTCAAAGGGGGGAGGAGAGAGGGAGGGAGACGAAACGGTGGGGGGGGGGGGGAGTCAGGGAAGGACAGGAGGAGAAGAAAAGTCGAGGGGAGGGGAGAGGGTGAGAGAGGAGGGAGGAGGAGAGGGAGAGATGAGGGAGAGGAGGTGTGGATGCATGGGGAGTGGAGGGTTTGTGACAGCAGTGATGGTGGTACAGAAGATGGCGCCCCCTGCAGCTGGAGGAGGGAAATGTTGAGGCCCCAGTGTGTGTGCGTGTTGTCAGACACAAAGAGGTTCAGACTGCTGAGACAAATCCACCCTTGTACTTTACAGGCAGGAAACTAATTGGCTGCACTGGTCACAGGTCAGTTTGACGTTTGCCCTCACCTGACCCTCACTGCTGACCACGGTGAGGTGAGGGAGGAACAGGAGGGTGAGACATACTACACTGGAGGGGGTGATGTGAGGAAGAAGGAGAAGAAGGGCACCATGTTGAGGGAGGAATATAATGTAATAACAGGTGGAGTCTTTGACAAGCAAGCAGCCCCTTGTAGGAAACTGCGATGGAAATCTTGCGTCGCTTTAGGGGTCATGGAGATCAGGATGTCACATGAACAGGCCGGGACAATAAAGGTGGCTTGGAGAGAGAAAAAGAAAAATGGGGGGTAGGTAAAGACAGGCCTTGCAGACTGAGGGAAACAAGAGGCCTCTTCTGCAGTGCTGGCTGATGGGAGTAGGGGGAGTGTGTGTGTGTGTGTGTGGGGGGGGGGGTCTGAAGAGAGAGTGGGAGACAGAGAAGGTTGCAGACTTATCTCATTACTACCGCCTAAAGCACACTCAGAAAAAAATGATCCTTGGAAACTAAAGGTGAAGGCAAATCATTCTGCAAGCGAAAAATGTGATAGGGAGAGGAAAGTGTGGAAGTGGAGTCATGAAATCATCTGGAATTCACTGAGTGATTTTAATATGGGTTAACAATTTTCCCTTCTTCAGTTGGACCTGGTTATTTTTGAATGAACTCAAGCTGGGTGCAGCTGCTAGGCAGGGGGAGAAGAGGAAAACCACAGAAGATACATGGATATTGTGACATCCATGACATGATGTCATGAGGACAGTTGATGTAGCAGAAGAGGGCCGATGATCCACTGTGGTGTCTCCGAAAGGGAGAAGCTGGGTTAGGGTTTGTTAGATTTTTGGTCACACTGTTGAGAGGGCAGCATTACACCACTCAGTGTAAAGAAAGCCTGCCAGAATTTTTGAAGTGGCTGATTAGTTCAAAAACATCAAAGCATTGTTTTCAAATTCCTTTGAGGCAAAATGTGATACCACAGATGTCTTATTCTTTAAACTAAGAGAAGGGAATTAATTTACAATGATTACTCTTTCGGGGTTCAAAAAATGTTTGAAATGTAAAATAATTACTGCTTACAAAGCGAAGTGACAGTCCAGTCCAATTTCTGTTTTTCCTTGTTTTAAACAGGATAGGCAAAAATAAGCACGTTTTTGTGTGTCGTGTTTGTGTTAAATTATCTGGCTTTATGTTTACTTTTTGTGTAACCAAAGTATAATTGTTGATAGGCTTAAAAACCAGGTGACTTACTAAAGGCACCAGTGTGTGCAGTGTGGCAGAGTAGTGACAAACATTTCACTGAACAATGTGCGATTTACTTGATGCTGAGTCAGTTCTAACAATTTCCTGCAAAGGTGTAATGCAGTTCCAGTTTGATGCGGGTTCTGCATTAGACGTTTGCCAAAAACAAAAGCAGTGGTGACATCACCACAGTAAAAGATAAAAGCCATCAAAGCATAAAATAAAACCCCATTAGGGAACAGCGTGACAGAACAGAAGTATCAGAAGAGGACATGTTCTGAGGGGGGCAGCGTTGGACCCCATGAGGAGAAGAAGGAGAAGGAGACCGAGCAGAAGTTCAAAATGAGTGATATTACAAATTTTACCGAGTGGCTGGAGGCCACTAAACCACTTTTACAATCATCTGGGTATGAGGTACAGAAGCTCCTGGGGTATAGCACTTACGGAATCATGTTACAGTGCATGAGATCAAACACCAAACATCTGGTGGCCTTGAAGGCCATACCAAAGTGCTTTGCCAAGTTCGCTAAAAGAGAGGTGTACATACACAAACAACTCAAGGAACTCGCCCAAGAAGAGAACAACTTGATCAAAATTAAGAGACGTTTTAAGCTTGATGGAAATATTTTTCTGGAATTTGAAAATCTGGATGTGGCTCTTGATGATTTAATCAAGAAATTCAACAGGCCACTGTGCCTGTCTGAGATTCAACTGATCACACAACATATGCTGGTGGCTCTGAATGCTCTCAAGCTCATAAGAATGGTCCACGCCGACATCAGGCTAGAAAACATAATGTTGAGTTTAGAGCCCTTTAAGGTGAAGCTAGTAGAATTTGGTCTGGCTCGAAATGTCTCTGAAATTAGCCGTGGTGATTCTTTGTATCGCCTCGAGTATAGAGCCCCCGAAGTCCTACTGGGTCTCCGTCTAAATGAGGCTGTGGACATGTGGGCTCTTGGCTGCCTGATGGCCCGAATGTACATTGAGGCTGACCTATATTCAGGAGAATGTGAATTAGCGAAAATGGAAGATGTTGTGCTGTTGAATGGTCAACCCGATGATCGAATGCTGTTTTTTGGAATTCATACAAAAAGGTACTTTGCAGAATCGGGGACCGAATTGGAACTGAAAACAGACTGCGTTTGTTCGTTCCAGTCAGTTAACAGCTTTTCCTATGGTAGTCACCCACCATACCGTTACTCCTCATCCAAAAGATTTATCAGTTTCAACGACATTGTGATGGCTCGCCCAGATGCCACTGGGCATGAGGACACGGAGGCTTTTGTTAGCCTCCTGAGAAAGATGCTGCAAGTAGATCCAGGGAAAAGAATCACTCCAAACAAAGCTCTACGACATCCTTTTATAACGATGAAACATTTTCCCAGTGATTTCACTCCTCACAATTTAACTGTTGTTTCCACCAGTGAGGAACTATCACCCACAGGTAGATTAAATAACACGGTTGCTGAGTCATCACCTGAATCTGCTAGCCAAGGTTCTAGAGCAGCCAATAAAAGCTTAGACGACTCATTGGATGATGAGGATGCTGAGTGTTCATCTCACTCAGATGGTCATGTCTCTGGAACATCTGCAAATAGCTCAGGCGTCTCATCAGATGATGAGGAAACTGATTCTGAGATGTCTGGAGCAACCACGAAAAGTTTAGATGACTTGTCAGATGATGAAGAAACAAATGCTGAGATTTCTAGAGCATCCAGAAATAGCTTGGATGAACCATCAGATGATAAAGAAACTGACGAGACTTCACCTGCATTTGCTAGTGATTATTCTTATATTAGTAACAAAACTAGCATTGAAGAGGTAACCAAGGTAAAGTCTTTAAAAAGGGTCCGCAGATTCCTATCACAGCTGTTCAAGAAGTTCAAGAAGAGGTAGGTCCCCATCACAGCTCTTCAAGCAAGTGCAACCTCTAATTGATGGGATGACTCATCAGATCAAGAAGAAACACCACCCACAGATATCTCAGGTGATGACTGCTGTTGGGACGTTTTCTGGAGCACCTCAGCATACCCGACTCTGCTAGTCGTGGTTCTAGAGCACCCAAAAGCTTGGACAACTCGTTAGATGATGAGGGAACTGATGCTGAGTTTCCATCTCAATCGGATCAGATGATGAAACTACTTCCAAGATTTCTGGAGCATCCAGAAATAGCTCGAATGACACATCAGATGATAAAGAAACTAATGAGACTTTACCTGCCTTTGCTAGTAATATTATTTTATTAGTAACAATATTTGCAGTGATTCCTATCACAGCTGATCAAGAAATTCGAGAAGATTTGATAGGTTTCCACCATGGCTCTTCAAGAAAGGTGCAACCTCTAATTGACTCATCAGATCATGAAAAACCATCACTCACAGTTAACTTAAGTGATGACTGCTGTTGGAACATTTCTGGAGCACTTCAGCATACCTGACTCTGCAAGTCATGTTTCTGGAGCATCCACCAACATCATGGATGACTCATCAGATTCACCTTTGCTAGCAATAGTTCTTATATTGGGACCAACATCTGCAATGATAAAGTAAACAAGATAATCACAGCTGTTGAAGAAATTCAAAAGCATCTGACAGGTTTCAGAAAGATGCAGCCTTTAATTGATGTGATGACTCATCAGATAATGATGAACCACCATGAGATCTTCCCGGAGCACCTCAGCATCCCTGATTCTGCTAGTCACAATGAGCATTGCGGATGTTCCTTGGCTGATTCCTTGGATCAACCCTGGATGACTCATCAGATCATTTGCTTTCACCAAATAGAAACCACCAGCCGTAGTTGGCTTCAGTGTTGACTCTGATGCTGCAACTTCACCTGCCTTTGTCATAGTTCTGGATCATGCACTAGTAGCTTGGATTACTCATCAAATGATGAAGAGTCTGCTAGTCAAGTTTCTGGAGCATCAAAGAGAAGACTGAGAATCCAGAAGGAGGTAGTGATGCGACATGTCAGATGCCAACTGCTGTAAAACACTAAACCACCAATATGTTGGATGACTCATCCAATTTAAAAATGGTAGTGAAAATTAAAGCGGAACTAGACCGGAAGTTCCCATTATCGCTGTTTTTTTGGTGTGTATCTGCGTCATTACCTTGTTTATGAAGCCTGGACGGTTCGAAACAAACAGTTCAGCCATTTCTGTTTTATTGTAATCTCGGGGCTCAACGAGATCACTGAAAATCCCGTAATAGTTACGTAAGCAGCGGTTCTCCTGAACAACCGATCGTCCTGCTCCGGGCGGTAGTCCGGGCACATCCGGTTAGGTACATTGAACCGCAGAAGAAGAATAACGTCCGTTGTGGAGGTGTTTCACGAGCAACAGTGTCTTCTGACTCTGGGTCTGACTCCGGTTTAAAGTCATAAAAGGGACTGCGGCGGGGAGTCGTGACGAAGCTATTTTTAAACACTGTTAAAACAATGTTTTGATAATGAGGAGCAGTGCATCCGCCGTTCCAGAGGGGGGCGCTGCGCTTCTGAGAACGGATGTGCTGGATAGTACTGGCCAATCACAAGACTCTGTCTTCTGGGGGTGAAAGTTCACTCTGAAATCTCGCAGCAGAAATACACTGTCAGAAAAGAGGATTTCTATTGGCTAGATCACAGCAACTAGGAGGTTTTTGACCATAAAAACAAGTTAATATATGTAAGTAGACCTCCATAACTAACATTTATGTGCAACAGGACCACTCTATGTGACCTTTAAAATGTACATTGACAGTATATTTTTGTTGAGCGTATTATTATAGCGTATACAGTATATATACACAATAATAACACGGGTAAACAACATATTTCCTTTGTAGTTTTGTGGTAGGCTAATTATAGGGTGTCCAAGGGACAGGGCGTTGTTGTCATGGATACTGTTGGCTTTTGAAAAGGATTCCACTTCACCAGGACATTGTTCACTGGATGCACGGTTGTGACTTGCGACTCACCCATCAATTTACCAACTTAGATGTGTCCAACTAAAGGGTCACTAAAACTAACAAGGTTAAGCAAGATGTTATCAGCACTTTCAAACCCACTTGTTACCTTTGCTTTTAAGCTGGCCACACTTACTGTGCACTCACAACTACACATTGCTTTTACTCTTGACAGAGGGCGGGTCTAGTGCTTGGTGCAGGAGGGACTGTAGCTGAATTCTGCCGTGACATAAAGTATCAGCAAAGGAGAGAACAACTTTGTCTGAGAGCTCTGTTTGAGCTAAACCGTTGAATGTGGTTTGAGTGGGTAGTTTCTGTATTTGCATATTGGCATAACACGTTTTGATTTGCTGACAGATTTGCACTGCCACTTGGAAAGTTTCTCAACTTCTGCGGCATGCAACGTGAAGCAATGGACCCAGAATACAATGAGGCCACGCTTGGCGCCGTCCATTCAAAGTGAATGGGAAGTGTTAAAGCCCTTAAGTGACAAACTGAAGACAGAGTCACCGCTCCCTTTCGTCAGTGTGTCAGGGAACTACAACAGCCTTTATTTCCCAGAAGGAATGTCATTCTTCTTTGTGTAGTAAATTTCTGCTTCAGAATGCACAAGCTATCCTTTGAAAAGCAAGACCTTTGCTGGAAGTACATACAAGGGGTGGGTCAAAATATCGATTTCGTGATATATCGTCATCCTTCCTCTTGCAGTACAATAATTGATACGCCAGGGCAAATACTGATATTTATGTCTCCTCGCAGCAGCGCTGCTCAGGAAACTGAGGGAAACCTGAAGACGGAGTTTAGAGCAGGATGTGAAGAGATGTTCCATCCATGTTCAATACATACACTTTATGCACTTTGTTCCTTATGCTGCGAATAAATAGAGAAATCCTGCACTTTTAACTCTTCACATTGACGTTTTGTTTTCTCCAGTGGGAGAGCTATTGTGATGAGTCGTCATATGACTGTCTTGCAGTATATTGATAATCACAGAATTGCTATATTATTGGTATCATGGACCATATATCGCATATGCTATCATCGTGAGGTACACTGTGATTTCCATCCCTAGTACATATAGTAAAAAAAAGCCTAATTTTAAGCTGATGGAAACCAATATTTGTTTTTATGTCAAAGCAGTTATACATTATAACAAACATATTTATTGGTAGTGTACCTTTAAAGCAATTGTACTATTTATTAATTTACTTGTTTTTCACTGACTGGAAAAGTGCTAGTATAAAAATCAGTATGATGTTGTTGAATAAACGTTATTAAAACATACAATAATTCCTTTAAATGGAAATATATCCAGTGGATTGATTCTCAGGAACATTTTTAGTGGTTATAATGAATGAGAGCCTTTTTAAAAAATATTTTCTAGTAGTCTATGTTCATGCACACTCAGGGCAGTCCTGTCTTTGACCAGAAGATGTCGCCCTACAATAAGAAAAATGGAGCAGTGTTTGTTGCGTTTTTCTGCTGGGTATGTTCTGAGATATCAGACACACATTAATCAACAGAAATCTCCGGTTTCTCCGGCTTCCACCCACAGTCCAAAAACATGCAAAATGGGGATTAGGTAAATTGGACACTCTAAATTGACCTTAGGTGTGCATGTGAGAGTGAATGGTTGTTTGTTTATATGTGGCCCTGCGATGGAACTATGCAGGGTGTACCCCGCCTATCACCCTTTGTCCTCCTGTGGAGGATAAAGCGGTAGAAAATGGATGGATATTGTCCATCATCTGTTCAGAAACATTCTGAACAAACACTGGTACAGTATGTTCCTGGAAGTGAGCATATCTGCTTTGTAAGTTGAAGAGCTGTTACCGACAGGTGTCGCTAGAGTGCAAAAAATGTCCATATACTGGCAAAATACATACTCTTAAGTAACGCTGATAGCTAACTAGCTTTTGTGCTAATACACTTCACCATAATGCTGTATGGAAACTGCTCTTCTGGGCTATTTGAGACTGAGCAGTACATATTGTGTTTCTGTCCAGATCCAGATAAGAACTAATTAGACATCATATACCAATCAAAGCAGCGCAACTTTATATGCATGCCATGATTTTTGCTCATATCATATTGTGTTACAGTGTGGAGTCAGGCCTCTCCAACTACAATTACGTTAATTGCATCCTTGTATAATCAAACCCTAAAAATGATGTTTAAGAAACCAATAAAGTGGCATCACTGTCACATATTGAAGCAATATAAATGGCCTAGTTTTGATCATGTCCTAAAAATTTACATCTGTCAAACTGGTCTTTAAGTGTTTGCAGAACTTGACTCCAGATGTGAGGTGCAGTCTTTTTTTAGCAGACACTAGTGATAGGATCACAAGTGGTACGGCAAGTGATAACTGTAAAATCTCACACCTCCTTTGGGCAATCAGCCTTTACTATAAAGGGTTCCCAGATGTGGAATTCACTACCGACCGAAAAACTGACTGGAGACATTAAGATTTTTAATATAAATGTTAAAGTCTGGCTGAAACAAAATCAGAGCTGTGTGCATTTTTAATGGGTCATGACTTGGTATGATTTTAGATGTATTGTATGTTTTATTATGTTGTAATGTAACTTTGATATCTTTCTTCTACTAAAAGCCTAACTAGGGATGGGAGTTGGAAACTAGCATTAGCTATAATCTCTGTATGCAGAACATTAGTCACATTGACTTGTTTGTAACGAGTGGAAACGTTACTATGTCAACCTGCATTGTCCCTATTCAAATAAACTAAATTAAATGTAAAAAAAATAATGAACATGTACATGTTTTTCCCTGTGCCCATATTTTTGTTGTAAAATCAACATAATATTTTCATACTCAACGAGGTAGCAACTTATTTAGCCTACCATTTCCAATTTCTCTGCTCCATATAACAAAGACATCTTTACAAGGGAATCATTTGGGTTTGTGGACAACGTAAGACATTTGAGAACATCATCATTTCCAGGTTTTGAAAACACTGATTAACATTTGTCAACACATCATGGACCAGAAATAATTAAGAAGAATTGTCACTTGCAGCAGCTGAAGAGTGTAGTGTGGATGAATTATGGTGAATTAACAAATTAAATTAATTTGTTATTCTATGAGTCTGGGGGGGTTGTTCACTTTTGGGCTCCCCAGACCCTTATTCTTTGGCCCACAAATTCCTTTAAAACGCACCTGTCCTGATCTGGAGGTCACAGCCATAGATATTAAAGGATAGATATCTCGTCTGCACTGGTGGCCATCTTGTCACAGCTCGCTCACCCATAACGTGTTGTAGTGGTACATGGACTTTTTAAATAACCATAACTTTCTCAATTTTCTACCGATTTTCAAACAGTTTGGTTTGTTATAAACGTAAGAGATGTAGTTAATTATGAAACTGCATATTTAGGAATAATTATAACCATGGGCTTTAAATAACATTAAACAGAACAGACAGGTGCAATGAATGCACACACACAAGGGATTTATGTTAAATCAATATATGGGCTACTAAAACTCAGGATACAGAATGGCATGAGATGTGTATACTTTTATATAGCAATATTTCTAATATAATGAAATCATTTGAATTATTACTTTTTTAGTTTAAACAAGTAATAATTCAAATTAGTGTATTATACTAGTAATATTTTTTTTTTTTATAAAAGTGACATTTATTTGCAACAAAAAAGGTGCAAGATTTCCCTTTACAGATATACATCAAGAAATGCTGCATGTTGAAATCCCCACCCTGTAGAGAGAACTAGACTACTCTGGAGGTATACACATGAAGGACAGAAAAAAAAGACACAAAAAACATTGTAATAATAAATAATATTTATTAAATTATAAGGATTCACAATAGAGAAGAATATGAAGTAATGGGACTGTGGTGTACATTAGTAAGTTGAAGGGAACCAAAAGTGTGGTGCAAAAATCAGTTCTGTAAAACCAAACAAAAAGCCAAACACACAGAGAGAGACACACAAATACACACCTAAATGATCATATTTATAGGGTAATTGTATGTATGCAACCATATTCTAAAAAGCCTTGTATCAACAACAATCTTGCAATACTATACTATACTATACTGTCATAGCAACACTGTTCCTGTGTTCCAAGACAGAGGCAGTAAGAGCATCCGTAGGCTGCACAAAAGTCTGGCAATTTCCTGTAGAAATCAACATTTAAGATGTTTTTAACAAACCAAACTAATTGGAAATCATGTGCAACTTAAGTCCGTTATTGTGGTTAGTAAAACCTGGTTATATAATGGAAAATATCAAGCTTAATAACTTGTGCAAGTAGGCTAGATAATGTAGCCTGTAATGATACACAACTAAGCTGCAGGATTTAGTCATTTTCCGAAGAGAAAAGCTGCAATTTCAACATCCAGAATTATAACAACGTTAATAACGGTTGTAAGAAACCAAAACGTTTGTAAATCCATCAAGAATTCAGCGAGATATGAGTGTATACGTTTCTGCAGATCACTAACCTACTAACCACTAACTTACCTCAGGTTCCACAGATCCCTGGATGGACTGGGGCAAGATGGCCGCCAGTGCGGACGTTCAACACTCCGCCTTCAGACATCTACCTTATATTATATCTATGGTCACAGCCCTTTCTGACGGGACTGGAAGTTATATGACTCTTATTTTGAAATTGTAGGAGGTGGGAGCTCCATCTTTTATTTTGAAGTCTGGTGTCGTCCTACCACACACACACACGCACGCGCACACACGCACACACGCACGCGCACACACACGCACGCACACACGCACACACACACGCACGCACACACACACACACACACACACACACAAACAAACAGGGGTAGAGTGGTTGTCAGAGTTTAACCCGAGACTGTTACTGAACGGTCGCGTCGCAGCAGCAGAAGCGGATCTGTCGTCGGTCAAAATGAGAGCAGAGAAGTTTACAGGCTGAGCTCCAGCCGCTGTCGCATATTTTTCGGGGGGTGGAGAAAGACGGTGAAGCTCCGCGCGTCGAAGAAGAAGTCATCGCGGGACAGTAGCAGGAGGAAATAAGTGGACTTTCCACTCCCGGTGTTTGGATACACAGCTGCGGCGACGACAGTGAGTGCTCCGGTGGCAGAGCTTCGGTGGCAGAGCTTCGGTGGCGGTCCCGCTGTTAGCGAACCATGAACAAGAACCTCCGAGTGCCGAGCAACCGTTCACTGAGTGCCGTGGAGGTGAAGAGCAAGGTGCATATATAAATATATAAATATATATATCAGTACTTATTTTTGTCACTTTATATCCTCTTTTCTCCCAGTTGTGACCGTTAGCTGTTTTTTTAAAGGCTAAATTAGCCTGCTAAGTAGCCTGATACGATGATGTCACATAAATTACCTAGATACACTAACACAGGTGTTTGTTACGCTGCTAGCTCACTGCTAGCTCGCCATATTACGTGATTATTATAAGTTTGGCGTTGACACGGTCGTAGTTTTGGATACATTTGATAGTTAGTTTGCTGCTGAAAGTTTGAAGGTGGAGGTTATTGTTATCTGACGGTTCAGGTGAGTCATTGTCACCTGTCACGGTTTCTTCTGCCACTTTTACCAAATGATATAATACCGTCCAAAATAATTGTGATTCACGATGTTGTATAGTTGTAGTTTTTATGTGGCAGACATTGAATGTACCTCTATTTATGAAGATAAACTGCTAAAAAAAATATTTAAAAAATCACAACATATTATGGAAAGTACAACATTGCCGTTGTTTAACATAAATGACCCATATTTATGTACAAAAACATGTGACTTAAGTCCAAAATAATTGTGATTCACAATATTATTGTGATAATTCAGAAAATATATGGAAAGTACTTCTGGTCGAAGCTGAATAAAAACTACCCATACTTTTGTAGAAAGACTTGTGATTCATATTTACTTGGAAGACTATTACAGTCAAACATCTCAATTTTGACCAAGATAATTGCAAAACACAATATTACTGCAACAGTTTTAAAATAAAATTATGTAAAGGTCCTCTCTGTTACATTCAGTAGTTTTATGGGTAGAAGAAATTGAGTCTACTTCCTGTAATTATGTAGATAATCCACTCCTTTAAATCGTTTTCATGGCTCAACCAAAAATGTTTGGTTCAAATTCACACAATCATTGTGATCGTTCTAAAAGATATGATGGAAAGTGGGAAACATTCACTGTGGTTTCATGGCAAAAGTTAAATATAATCTACCCTCAAGTATGGAGAAAAACATGTGACTTGATGAATATTACAGTGAGATAAACAAATACTTATTTCATACCGTCTATATTTTGACCAAACTAATTGTGATTCACAGTATTATCGGGACAAAAATGTTATTTAAAGATCCTCTCTGATCAGATCAGAGCAGATTTTATGTGGCAGAAATTGAGTGTAGTACAAAGTAAACCAAAAATAATTGCAATTCACAGAATTACTCTGATAACTGTGAAAATATAACATTGATAAATACTGAAGTGAAATTAAGTAATATCGGTTCAATATTGACCAAAACCACTGTACTATTGCTACAGTTGGGAACATATTATGTAAATATCCTGAGTGTAACCTTTTAGCAGGTTGTAAAAATTATGGGTAAAATATGCTGCTGAACACTAGAACTAAACTCTATCAAAACCTGGAAAATATCAACGATCATATATCCAGATCGGACAGCATCTGGGTCCACAGTCCAAAACTTAGTGACCTTAATTTTTGTATTACTTTACTTTGTGCCGCTCCAGTCCAAGGTCACCTATTAGTTTTTGTCTTCTTGTGGCCTCTGGACACAGTCCTCTGAGCAGTTCTGCTCCCTGACTTATCTAAATCATAATCTGACCAGTGTCCAATGTTGGCAGATCTTCTTTTGTTGGTGCTGAGCAACAGTAACCACAACACTTGGCACATTTACCATCAACACCACCAATGTGACATTGTTTCAGATATCAGGCATTCTTAGCAGCCAGATCACCACTGGTTTTAGCATTACTCAGAAGAAGCCAGCAATGTATTTCGTGGTAATATTTCTCTTGCTACAATCCCGAGCTGAAAATTCAGACAGAAGCTTGGTTCCACAGCTTTGTTTACACACACACACACACACACACACACACACACACACACACACACACACACACACACACACACACACACACACACACACACACACACACACACACACACACACACAGAGACAGACAGACACACATGTCACTTAGTCTACATTAGTGATTGAGCACATGTGCTAGAGCTTACTGGTAGCATAGTAGCATTGCTTGAGTGCTTTCAAAGAATGGTGTTGGTATATACCTGTATATCAAATAGACATCACTAGATGTGAGTCACAGCCTCAAATCTCATGATATATCAAGTTATATGCAATTGGAACTTGCTTTATTCTCCACATGAGGGTCGTAATGGAGCCAATCCCAGCTGACGTAGAGTGGATGGTGGGGTACATCCTGGACAGTTCTCCAGTCCATTTTACAATTTAGAGTGTCTAATTAACCTAATCTCCTAATCTACATGTCTTTGGACTGTGTGATTAAGCTGGAGAACCTGGACAGAACCCATATTCCAGCGGTGTTGCAAAGGCATGTATATATACATGTACCACCACAGTTTGAGATCCATGAGGCCAAACATCATATCTCTTGTCTAAATTCAGCAAATCGGAACAACATTTGGTATGTGTATACAGGATCAGACACTCTACCAGCAAACTACATTTCATTAGGATTTCTAGGACGTTTATATCTCAGCGAGATCTTATACTGAATTTTGTCATGCTTATGTAAGATTTAGGTTATCGCTTTAAGCAGGCAAAGTTTTACATTTCCAGAATGTCTGGTCCTGGTTTGTAAAACACAGGTGACAAAGTGTTTAAATCTTTGCATTTAGCCTGTTTGCGTGCATGCTCTCAAGTGAATCATCTTTTCCTGTTCCATCCCAGTTTGGTGCAGAGTTTCGTCGCTTCTCTCTGGATCGGTCAAAGCCGGGCCGATTTGATGAGTTTTACGGCCTCCTGCAGCACGTTCACCGCATCCCAAATGTGGAGCTATTGGTGGGTTACGCTGACATACACGGCGACCTGCTGCCCATCAACAATGACGACAACTACCACAAGGCCATCTCCACCGCCAGCCCTCTGCTCAGGCTGTTCCTGCAGAGGAAAGGTAAGAACAGGAGGATGAAGTGTTTGAGCAAAGAGTTGCTGTTTTCATTCATGTTTTAGTTGCTTAAAAGGATTGGATGAGCTCTTGAACAACACAGTATTCTGTGAATTTATTAGGTATATAATAGTATAACATATTGCGATAGGACCATGTCGACCTTAAGGCAGCATGTTGTTGTTTTTTTGTTTACTTTTTACCTCATCTAACAAACACGCTTCTGAGTGTCTTTACTTATGTCCCATGTAGTTTAAGTGATAATTCAGGTTTTTCTTTAAGTGTTTTTTACTGAGGCACATTGTCAACAGTGCTGAGCACGCCCCTCCAACATGACTGTAAACTTTAAGTTTGAAAAATACCCCCTTTAGATTTTATTAATTAGGTGAGCCTTTTGTTAAATGGCTATAATTAGTTTTTCCGTGTGACTCTACTGGCAGCCATGTTTCAAGAGTGTCTGTGTCTCAAGCTGATGCACAGTGCACTGACTATCTGCTCAGGAGAGCATCCAGCGTCTCTTGTCTCTGGCGCTTTTTAACGCGAATTTCACTCGCTTCCCGCGGGCGTTTGGGCTCCTTATGTGGGAGAAAAAAAAAAAAAAAACCTTCAATCTGTACTATTGAAGGCCAGAGTTCTTGTTGACAAATTCGTTTTTACTTGCACCTAAAATAAATACTTTTAATAAGAAATTAATTAGAAAGTTAATTCAGGTGGAGAGTCAATGTTCTACTGTTGCACACAGGAGTGTCTTTTTTTCTTTCTTTTTTTGCTGTGTCTGCGGACTGAAATGTGGGTTTCACATTTAACACAAACAATATACTCCTGATGTAGCCGACTTTCTATGACCAGTCATTACTGTAGTGATCGTCCTGCTGTGGTAGTACACGGTGTCCTTGGCTGTTGCTTTATCTCTGCAGAGTCTGGGAGTCATTGTTTTGGTTGCTTTATTGGCTTTGCTAGTATTTGCACATGCTAAGTGGTTGCATAAGCCTGTTTTTTGTCAGTCAGATGACACACATCAAACTGAAGCTGCCTTTTTTTGTTTTAGTTTTTTGTCTATTTCTTTTAAAAGTTATTTTTGAAGTGCATCCAAACTAATGAGCAGCACAATGTGACCTGTTGAGTGCTGGTAGGAATAACCCCCCCCCCCCCCCCCCCCCCCGGGGGGGGGCCAGCGCGCGCACACTCGCTCTGTTGTGTTTAAGCTGCTTTTGCTGTCCCATATGACCCTATAGAAGTTAAGCCACTTTGTCAGGAGGAGATTAGTGGGGTCACTGTGTAGCGCTGCATGGGACCACCTTTGTTGTGAGGAGCAAAGAAACCAGATAATATTCAGATCTAAGAAGCTTGATTATCAAGATAGTTAACGGTTAATTTAAGCACCATTTGGTCCCAGCTTAAAAGGCTTTACAGTGTGCAGATTCAGCAGATTGGCATCTTAGATCATTTATTATATAGCTGCAGTTATTAGCTCTCGTGATGGCTTTATTGTGAGTTAATGGCGCCAAGTGAAGAATGTCGTCCAGGCCTGCACCTGCTCCAAACATGCTTAACACTTAAGAGCTTATTTATCTGGAAAATGTAAATTGTGCTGTCTCAGGGACATGACGGCAGACGGACAGAATATCAAATGACGGTGCCACGTTAAACTTGTTTTTTGTCATAATTGGTTTGTGGTCACCATGTTTGTGGTTGTTGTTTTTGTAGCGGTACCTGCTCAAATGACCCCCTCACCAAAAGGAAGGTGACGCTAAACTGGTTTTTCTTATCAGCAGTATAGGGGGAAAGGTAGTAGTGGAGGGTCACACTGACTTACATCTTGTGCAGCTTGACCACTGGTTCAAGCTCCTGACCGCTGAGTTTGTGCGAGTGCAGAGGAACCTGCCACACATCTTCTCAAGTGTTTACAGCAGGTTTCTCCCCCCCGATCACAGTCGCAGCCCTATACCCTTCAGCAGCTCCACTGTTACGTGCGTAATTGCGCACTGAATGAATGTAAACTGTTAATGTCACCTAGTCCTAATCCTTCACCTTTAGATACATATTTTTAAATGTTGTATATGGCTGTAGATTATTATTATGGTTACAATCATCATTATTTGTAGCAATAACAAAATTCAAAAATTTTCCATGCAATATCTAATTTTTCTTTAAGTCTGGGAATCGCACAGTTGCACACTGCACTGCCAGTCCACAGTAATTTCAAACTTGAGTTCACCTGATCTGAGCTGGCATGAGATTTGATCGTACCTTATGCTAATGTCCATATTGATAAATGTCGATCTTCATGTGGAAATGAGTGTACTGTACACTAATTTTTTTTTAAGAGTGCACACGTTTGATAAATGAGAGTGTATCGCCCAAAGCTTTACATCCTTCCTCACCACTTTTCTTTGACTTTGATGGGAAACATCACAAGATCAACCAAAAAATCCCACAATGTACCAACTTCCAGGCATCTTATCTTAACGATGGGAGTCCCAAGGGAAACATCAGAGGTGCAAGTAAAAGAGAAAACATATCCTCCCTAAGCTACAAATGGGAATTAATCAATAAAATAGATTTATCTCCCAGCCCCGACTGCTAAAGGTTCTCCAATACACTTGGAAGTGAAGGATGAGGTGAATGATATTCATTTTCAACATTTCATTCACTCGGATAAAAGTCTAGTTTGTTTTGATGATAAACTGAAGATGTAGCGTCCTGTAATTTTTTAGAATTAGGATCAGACCTTCATGGAGAAGTGAGTAAAAAGCATGTAAAAACATTATGTCTTACAGATGGTTTCAGTGACATGGTGACAGTTAATCCATGCGCATTGTGAGGTTATTTGTCCGAGGGTAGTCGCTCTGTGGGTGTGAACATTCGTCACTGTGCCTGGTGGACTGACAGAGGCACATGTTCAGCTGCGAGTGTCTGTTGTTGTATTGTTGTGGTCTGGGTCTTGAATAATGGCCACATTGTCGTTCATGTCTCGTTGTTCATTGCTGAAGAAACAGTCATTTCTAAACATTTCTTACACATGCACACACACACGCACATAAGTACAACTCAACTGATACACTGTTAATGACTATGGAGTTGTCCACTGTTTACTGGTTGTCATGGTGGCACTGAAGAGTCTCGTTCATAGGCGGATTAACAGTGCTGAAGTCTCTTTAAGGCCGATGATGAGAGCTGCAATGCATGCTGGGAGTCTTGAAAGCACTAGTGCTGCTGTGTGTGTGTGCCTGTGACTCTGCACTGTGCAGCTTCATTTCGCTGCATGTGTGATATTATAATGTGTATTTGTCATACACAGCAAACACATTATTTTTTCCAGAAGTAGAAACAATATAATCTACATAAATCCATGCAGCAGGTGATGATTTACTGGAAGTTGCTAATAGCTACTTCCTGGTTCACGCTGTTCCTGCTGAGCTCAGCGTAACTTGAGAACATAGTCGTCATTAGCATAAGCTGTGAAAGACAAAACTGTTCATTGAGCAGCAGTAATGTTATTCAGAATAACAATTACATAATATGATTTATATTTTTTTGGTTGATACATTTGGCCAGATTAATTTTTTCCCCCTCCAATCTGGTAAAATATAACAGTTTAATATCGCAAGTCATACAAAAAATTGCTTAACTTTAATTAACACTTGCTTGGTGTCTCCATTGTTTTGCACTGCTGTGCATCTCCCCTGCATATTCTAATCACATTTAGATATTAATATCATATATATGTATATATAAGTATGAACAGAGATATTATTGACTGGGCCTGAACAATGAGTCCAAATTTTTTGTGAAATCCCTATACAACCTACTGCAACTCACAGGTGGTGCAATATTTGTTAAAGACAAAATGTGTCACAATATAAATTTAGACTGAGGAGAACATCTTTTTTCGCACAGATCTGCACAAATGATATATTTATACAAAATCGTTCAGCCCAAGTATTGACCATACTGTATAATGTAAAAAAACCAGTATGTTAAAGCTCACATAGAGTGGTCCTGTTGCACATATATGTTAGTTGGAGGTCTACTTGCATACATTAACTTGTTTTTATGGTCATAAACCTCTTAGTCGCTGTAAACGAGCCGATAGAAATCCTCTTTTCTGACGGTGTTTCCCAGCCGCGAGATTTGAGACTCAACTCTCTCACCCAGTACCCGCAAGTGACATATTCAGCACACCCCCTCTCAGAAGCACAGCTCCCCCCTCTGGAACGGTGGATGCACTGCTACTCATTATCAAAACATTGTTTTAACAATTTTTAAAAATAGCTTCTTCACGACTCCCAGCCGCAGTCCCTTTTATAACTTTGACCCGGAGTCAGACCCAGAGTCAGAAGACACTGTCGCTCGTGAAACACCTCCACAACGGACGCTATTCTTCTTCTGTGGTTCAATGTACGCAACCGATGTGCCTGGACTAGTGCCCGGAGCAGGAGGATCTGCTGTTCAGGAGAACCGGTGTTTACGTAACCGGACCAGGTTTTTTTAGAGATCTTGCTGAGCCCGAGATTACAATAAAACACAGCGTTCTCAGCAGTGGCTGAACTGTTTGTTTAGAACCTTCAGGGCTTCTTAAACAAGGTAATGATGCAGATACACGCTAAAAAACTAAAAAAGCGTTAATTGGAACTTCCGGTCTAGGTCCGCTTTAACAATTTCAATAAATAGAACGCATTTATAAGAAATAAATTGGGAAGTTAAGATTGGCACATGTTTTATTTACAGGTATAAATCAAGACAAAAAGAGACATATTTCCTATGCTCCTATAGTATTATGTCTATACATTTCTGCATATCCGTCTCTTGTAAATAAAAATTCAAAATAAAATGATGACAACAAATGACATGATATATATACAAATACCCACAAATCTTAACATTTTAAAATAAAACAAAAACAATACATTCACACAAACATATATGCACACACACGTAGAATACATAAGTCAACATTGAAAACCCATTCAGAGGAAATGTTGAAGTTTCTGACACAAACAGAAGTGACATTGGGGGAAACTGTTGGACACAACCGTGTATGTGTTTGGCTGTACACATGGCTCAGAGCAGGTGATTCCATTAAGTTTACCTGTATCTGTTATTTTTTTTAATTTTATTTTGAGATTGCACACATATGACTCACTCCCAGCTGACTTCCAAGTTTGTGTGTCAGTATCAGCTTTTTTTATGAGTACCGGTTCAGTGGTGGGGAAAGGTACAGTGAGGGGCCAGGAATGCTTGTATATTTGCATATCCCAGCAGGGACTGTCTTTGTAATTAGTCACCAGTGCGTGAGTCATACAGCCACAGAAAAGGAAATGTACATAGACAAACTCTACCCACCCTGCAAAGCAAGCAGTGGAGCTGGATAACAGCAGCACAGAGTTGTACAAAGTCCATTAATAAAGGGAGAGTTCAAGGTTTTTCCTCGAGTGGTTTTCAACAGGTCTATGACACCTTAGGAATGTTCACCACTTCATCTTGCTATCAGAGGTTAGGGGATTAACGCTTACCCTAACCCCAATAACCCACTAACTTAATTAAGTGCCATATCCACATCTATATAACAAGAGGAAATAATTAAAATGGTAATAATATAATAATAATAATAATTTTGGTTTGTGGAAAAAAACAAAACATTTGGGAACATTTCAAGGTTTGGGAAACACTTGTCAATATATTTCTACGTTTTCTGTAAATTTTTTGGACCATGGCTAATCATTAGTTTTTCACTCTAATCAAGACAGCCTATACTTCACTGCTCATTGAAGATATGGTGCATTTCCACAAGCATAGTACCTGGTACCTTGTACTTTTTTTTTACTACCTGCTCTGGCGAGGTTCCATTCAAGCTGAGGCAATACTATGCGTGACGTCGCTAGACTGCCCGCCACTGATTGGAGTTCTGTCAGGAAGAGACGTCCAACACAAGAATCAAGCCGAACAATGCTGAACTGTAGATCAGTTAAAAAGACATAACAATCCTAAAAACGTGGGTTAATCTCCAACAATTACCAGGAAAATGTCTGAAGTCTCAATATTTAACAGAGGAGTCCGGTGTATGTAGCGAGACGGCAATGACGATCGCGAGTGGCATTACAAACCCTGCCGCTGTATTTCAGTCCAGTGACTATCTGTCCTGTGCTCCAGGACTAGCTGACTTGGTGGAGGTCTGCGCTCTGCGAGTGCTTTTCTAGTTTCTAAATGTGCAGGTGGGATGTAGGTCTAGGTGGTTGTGGTGGTATACTGGCTGACGATGTAGACATAGTAGGAGCAGCAACAGTTGCAGAAGACATACTAGCAACTTCATTCATAGCAGCCTTCCTTGCTGGTCTTTTCTCCACTAATTTCACTGTTGGATGAACAGTTATCATGTGCCTGTGCAGGTTGTTTGTGGTTGTTTGCTCTATAAGAAATGTTTACTTTTCACACTCCGTACATTCTGCCTTTGACAAGTCTAACATGTTAAAATGTGTCCAAACTTTACTTTCCTGTCACTCAACTTCGTATCTCGCGCTCTCTCCTCTCGCTCTCGTCTCTCTCCCCCCTGTTCGTGTGCTGCTCACTGTGCTGTTGTGGCTGTAACCCCTCCCCTCCTCCCTCCTGCTCACTGTAATCACACATACGCTGTGACACATCTTGTTCATGTGCGGCTTTAAAAGACAATACAAAAAAAAATCTCTCTCGATCACGGGCCGGCTCCTGTCGTTCACTTCCAAGAGCCAGCTCTAATCCGGCTCTCGTTCGCAACCGACCCATCACTAGTCCACAGAGAAAATCAACAATTTTACATCACTACACACAGCTTGTTGTTGGTCCCCTGCTGCCTCCTCCTGTGAGATCACATACAGTATGTTGTTTTGTGACTTGTGTTGTGACGGTGTTGAAATCCTATGTTCAGATTTTCTACAGTGACACAAACTTACCAAACAGTGAAATACACCTAGATTTTATATTAGGTTTGTTTTTCCTTGTGTCCCCACAATGTTTTCAGTGAGAACGAGCGTGAAGCTGGATCTTTGGTCAGTGCTGACAGTGACCACACTTATCAACCGTCGCCATTGCTAAGTTGTGACTCATGAAGTGGAGACGTACTGTATGTAGGTGCATACTAGCAACATAGAGTGTCATGAGTGTGTAATGAAAACGGTGTTGTTTGAAGGATCTGCAGCCCCTGAACAAAAGTAAACACATATTAAAGACGAGAGTAATGTATAAGTGTGTAAGAGCGTAAGTGTGATAGGAATGCAACTAGAGAGAGAGAAAGAGAGAGAGAAAGAGAGTGAGAGAGAGAGAGGATAGTAGGAATAGCATTAGTGAGGGAGGAATGCAGAATGAGGCCCAAGCTGGGGAGGGAGGAAGAGAGTGAGAGAGATAAAGAGATGGAGGGAGAGAGGGAGAGAGGGAGGGAGCATTTTGGGTGGAATGTGGCCAGCCTCTGATCACGTCTGCTGGCCAGATTAGACAGGACAACAGGCCAGACTGGACTCTAGATCTGCACTCGGTCAGCAAGTGCTATAGAAGGACAGAGGAAAGAAGGTGAAGTTGAAAAAAGGAAATGGAGAGTGACAGAAAATTTAAAACCACATTAGTTGGAGAGCACAGACCTCCACCAACGCTTCAACACTTTGTCACCTGCACTTTACACATCGGCACCTGACATTTTTACGTTTTAATCCTCTGGATGTTTGTAGAACTTGCATGACAAAGTTCATCCTGGTCTAGATGAGATATACACACCTCTTTAACCCTGTAACATCTTTTTTGTGCTTACTTTAACCATAAAAGTGTCATAAAATGTCCCGTGAGTAAGTGCTTTTGCCCATTTTCTAGAACAACTGTCAATTTACTGCATGTTAAAATAGTGTATTAACAATTTAAAATGAAGAAAAACAAAGTTTTATTGAGAAAACCACATTTGCATGTTAAGTTTGAAATTTGAACAGTATAAAACATATTTCAAATAATATTTTGATGCTGATTCACCTGTGCGATTGAAATTAATGTCGGCTTTGATGTGCAACTTCTCAGCTTTCAGAAACCATCAACATTTTTCCGAAGGGCGCAAACCGTCATGTAATTATGGTAATACAAAGTGTGTTTGTGCAAATTTTCTTTCTGCAATTTGTTATAAGGAGAAGAGGTTTCTAAAAACATTTGATAATTTTTGGTGACCTCATCAGTTTAGATTCTTACCAAATTTTAATGAAAAGTGAATGGTTGTTCGTCTGTGTTGACCCGACAATGGACTGGTGATCTGTCCAGGCTTTGACCTCACCTTTGACCCTATGTCAGCTGGGATTGGCTCCTGTGGCCCCACAGCCCTCATGTGGAGGATAAAGCAGCAGTAGATTGATCTGTCAATAACTATAGAAGTTGCTAACAGAAGGACAAACTTGCTTGTAAACCCACGCCGATGAAAACATCACCTCCTTCGAAGTGAGGCTCATTAATACCTAATGCCGGCTGAAACAAAAAGGAGGAAGGTCAGTTTAGAGCATGGAGAACATGGTGGTTGTCCAGGCTCTCTGGCCCCCTGTTCACACCTGGTCTGTGCTAACTACAGGTCTGAACACAATACCGAATAATAGTATCTATCTGTCCAGTCAAACGGGTTAAAAACATAATATTGAACAGACATGATGTCTGTGTGTGTATTTGCATACAGTGCAGGGGAAGTGAGATACCATCACATGTGGTCACAGGAGATGAATACAGTTATATGTCAAGTGTAAACACTGCTACCGACTGTTTTGCACTCGGATCATTGCGGATGGTAATGCCAGGTCTGAACGGGGCCTCTGCCCTGCCTCTGCTGCTTTGTCAGAATTCATCAGTTAGAGAAAGTGAGTGATTGAATACAGGGGAGTGAAGGAAATGCCTTTTGCCACCTCGAAACTCGAAAGCATGTCATAAATATCAGCTGATATCTTGTTGTTGTTGAGGAAACTCTCAGAGTTAGACCCTTGTTTGTAGCCATGTTGGTGCATTTTGACTGGTTTCAAAGAGTTAAGTGTGTGAAAATCATGGTTGGTTACAGTTGGTTTCCTTTCACACTTTGATAACAACCTTTCTTAATGATAGATTAAAAGAGTTAGGTTGTGTAATATATTTTTGTTTTGACTTGAAAACAGTATTTCTTGCTTACATTTAATCAAAAACAAACACCTTGTTTCTTTTTCTGGCCTCGGGCCGTGTGCTGCAGAGAGATATTGATAGAATGTCTGATTAGTGATATACTTATCTGTGATTTTTTTTCAGTCTGCCATTCCAGCTTATTTATCTTGGCTAGCTACAAACCAGGAGGCCAGCAGGCTCTGACACGCTACTCCCAAACACTGTTGCTTAACTGCTGCAACCGTTTAGCCCCTGATGCTCTCTACATATAAAGATTTCCAAAAATGTTTTTAAAAGGTTGTTTTCAGTCCAGAGTTCTCCCAGTGGAAGTGATTATGGGGTCGACTGATTCTGGTTTTCTAGGCCAATGTTGATACCAATTATTATATGTAATATGCAATAAATAATGCTACAACCTTATGGTACAACGTAGTAAGTGACTCGCTGTCAGTTGAAGCAGCGGGTAACAAGCAAATGTCCCAGAGAAAGAGACGGCAGCAGAGCTTCGGTAATAATATTAATGATCGTTACAATAAAAGGCAGACACCGACAATTTTCAAAATGCCCAATAACAGCCCCCAATATCCGACAAAGCCTATAATTGATTGACCCCGTGTCAAATTCTGAGTTATGCATTTGACTCAACAATTAAAAGTTTTATCAGCTAAATTTATACTGCGTTTATCATGTAATTTAACCTCATTAAAGCTGATTTGGCCTTTAATAATGTGTTGTTTTTAACAGTGGGGCTGAAAGATTTGGGGGAAAAACATTAAATTACTGTTTTCCTGACATATATTGTGATTAGTGTTATATAAATTAGTTTTTTGTAAATCGGCTTCACATCAGTATTTACTCTGGAATATGTTCAAAATGTGAGTATTAACACAAGATACAATCAAAACTGTAAAGGGCCAGTGTGTAGCAGCTGATTCTAATGGCAAACACTTAAATTTAGACTTCTCTTCTTCTTCTGTTTTGTAATGTTAATACTGATACAGCTGATGTCGCTGGGTATTATCCAACAATTATTTGTAGTTGTAGACTCTACAACACACCTTCTGTAAATTGAGTGTTGATGTTTTAATTGAATTGCTTCACATTCTGCTGCATTCAGGTTAAATTGAACAAAGGCAACAAGGAAGTTGCCTCACTGGCTCTATCTGACTGCAGGTGGCCATTCCAGAACCAAATCCCTGACTCAGACTCATGAGTGACAGACTTGTGTTCCCTCTCCCCACTTTGCTGCTCCTTCCCCTCTTCCTATTGTCTTCCCCTGGAGGTTATATAGCAGTGCAGTTTAGAAGGTTTGGTTTATCAGAACCAGATATTAACAACCACACCCCAGACTCCACCTCCGTCATGTACTTGAACCTACATCTGTTCAGGAGGTTTCTGTTACCAAGGTTTTGGAAACTGGTGAAGAAATCTCTCGGTGATGAGTTGTTTGAAGAATGTACTGAAGCTCAGTCAGTACTGAGGAGAACAGCGGTAATAGCCGTACATCACCCCACATTCTGAGAAGCAGCTTGCCAGGACTGATAACTTTAGTCATCTGTCTATGACCTTAACATTAGAGCTGCAACTAACAATTATTTTTTTATAATTTATTAATCTGTCGATTATTTACACCATTAAAAGAGTAATCGTTTGAAAAAGTTGATCAATGTTTGTCAAACCTGAACACGATGATCAGTGTTTTACAAATGGCTTGTTTCATTCACAAACCTACGGAGCCCCTAAAGGGACAAGAAAAAAAAACAAAAAAAAAAAACGTTTCAGGTGCTCACCTGATACGATCAGGTGCTCACCTGATACTTTCAGGTGCTCACCTGATACTTTCAGGTGCTCACCCGATACTTTCAGGTGCTCACCCGATACTTTCAGGTGCTCACCCGATACGATCAGGTGCTCACCCGATACTTTCAGGTGCTCACCCGATACTTTCAGGTGCTCACCCGATACTTTCAGGTGCTCACCCGATACTTTCAGGTGCTCACCCGATACGATCGGGTGCTCACCCGATACGATCGGGTGCTCACCCGATACTTTCAGGTGCTCACCCGATACTTTCAGGTGCTCACCCGATACGATCAGGTGCTCACCCGATACGATCAGATGCTCACCCGATACTTTCAGGTGCTCACCCGATACTTTCAGGTGCTCACCCGATACGATCAGGTGCTCACCCGATACGATCAGGTGCTCACCCGATACGATCAGGTGCTCACCCGATACTTTCAGGTGCTCACCCGATACTTTCAGGTGCTCACCCGATACGATCAGGTGCTCACCCGATACTTTCAGGTGCTCACCCGATACGATCAGGTGCTCACCCGATACGATCAGGTGCTCACCCGATACTTTCAGGTGCTCACCTGATACTGTTAGAGGCTAAGCTAAGCTAACTATGTGTGTACGTGTGTGTGACGTCAGTGAGTGAAACAGGAAGTGTGTGTGCGCCGTGTGGTTGTTTATGTTGGAGAGCCGCAGCGAGAGACTGTCACGCTTCATAATGTTGCTTTGTTATGTTCTCCCCTTTACGAGAGAGACTCATTTTACCCAGAGAGGCTGTGCATCACCCTGCTGTAATGAAATAAAGTGCTGTGTTCAACGCAGATGGAGTCCCGCAGTTGTTGTGTTGTTGCCGAACGAGCTAACCCAAGCTAAGGAGTTAGCGGTCCCTTTACTGCGGTTCAGGGAACTGCCGGATTGGCGTTGTTAACAATACTTTCTCGTGCTCATCAGAAAGTAGTTTCATGCGGGCATGATGTCCGTGAGATCATCCACTGCATTCATTTCGGTTTGTGTTTCTGTGTGAAAATGACAGTGTTTCACTCACTGACGTCACACGCACGCACACACATAGTTGGTTAGCTTAGCTTAGCCTCTAACACGATCAGGTGCTCACCCGATCGTATCAGGTGAGCACCCGATCGTATCAGGTGAGCACCCGATCGTATCAGGTGAGCACCCGATCGTATCAGGTGAGCACCTGATACAATCGGGTGAGCACCTGAAAGTATCGGGTGAGCACCTGAAAGTATCGGGTGAGCACCTGATCGTATCGGGTGAGCACTGAAAGTATCGGGTGAGCACCTGATCGTATCGGGTGAGCACCTGATCGTATCGGGTGAGCACCTGAAAGTATCGGGTGAGCACCTGAAAGTATCGGGTGAGCACCTGATCGTATCGGGTGAGCACCTGAAAGTATCGGGTGAGCACCTGAAAGTATCGGGTGAGCACCTGAAAGTATCGGGTGAGCACCTGAAAGTATCGGGTGAGCACCTGAAAGTATCGGGTGAGCACCTGATCGTATCGGGTGAGCACCTGATCGTATCGGGTGAGCACCTGAAACGTTTTTTTTTTTTTTTTTTTTCTTGTCCCTTTAGGGGCTCCGTACAAACCAAATTAATTTGTGTGTAATGATTTATTTAATTCCTTAGAGAACACTAAAACTGAATAATCCATTATCAAAATAATCAATTAATCATGTAAATTATCCCTGCCCCGATATTTTTTAAATATTTAACATTAAGTGTATGATATTTTGTTGAAAATACCCATGTGATTTGCCCTGCAGTGTAGTTATAAAATTTAGATTGGAGAGACAGAGTGTTAGTATTGTTCAGTAACTGGTTACTGATATCAAAGTTACGCAATTTATTTTGGAACAACTTAATACCTGCTTCATACCTCATATCGAAACTCGATTATCAGCCATCAGCTGACTTGATTTCTAAAAATTGTCATCGCCTGCAGCCATAGAATAACCCAAACTGTACCTTTAACTTTGTATGTTAACCTGTTCCATATTAGTTAGTACGCATGTGTGCTAAAGTGCTAAAGATTAATTTGTTTATAATGAATAACAAATGTTGTGAATGAGTTAACATTATCCAAGCAAAATGAACACAACATCCCAACGATGACGGGAAGAAAAACACGAGAGACAAGCGGCTGAAGGTTGTGGTGTTCTGGAAAAAGTCAGGTTTGTTGATGACAAGCCCGGATGTTCACCACACACAGTCGGTGCCATGGTGTTCCTGACACAGAACGATACACAAGGGGGAGTGTGTGTGTGTGTGTGTGTGTGTGTGTGTGTGTGTGTGTGTGTGTGTGTGTGTGTGTGTGTGTGTGTGTGTGTGCGTGTGCGTGTGCGTGTGCGTGTGCGTGCGCGTGCGCGCGTGCGTGTCTACCTGTCACAGTGAGGACTTGTGCAGATGATAAAAACCAGGGGTGGAGTAAAGGAAAAAGATGTGGAACAAGCAGGAATGAGAGGTAGAGAGCAGAATGCAGAAATACTTTCAAAGGACTACATTCCCAGAGGGTTACTATTCCTGGTGTGGTGAGCAAACCTCCCTGGCAGAGCCCAGATAAAAAAAAGTGCCTAGTTTCTGCTGATAAGAGGAGAAAGAAGTGGAAGGAGTGAGGTCAAAAGGGAAGAATGCACAAAAACCAGAGCAGCGAGAAAAGATACATGCAGCCAATTTAGTGTTAACAATAACATGAGTGACGTGTCAGAGAGAGGGGTGGCAGCTGCACAGACAGTCTTGGTATGTGGCTGAGGCGACAGTTTGATGAATTACTAATTAAATCCATAATTAAAGAGACTCCAGTCATGAACATGGCCTCCTCGTATAATCTCACTCATAAATTCTCGATGAAGCTCATCATTCCTGCTTTATTACTCTGTCTTGGCAAAAGTCATTTATCAAAAACAAATATGGAGAAACCAAAAGGAGGGTTTTGAAGTGAGCTTGTATGAGGCACAGAGAACAGAATGCACTCAAGGGACAATGCTGATTTTAGCCAAAAGGTTCACCTGATAAAATACATGCCAACTCATACCTTATCTCGTTGTTACACAGCCTTTGCAAATGGAAACTTTAGTTTGTGTTGCTTTTATAAAACACTCCATCATTGAGTTCACATGCACACTTTTAGGACTTTGATTTGCTTGCAATCCTCTGTAGAGCAGAAAATTATGATTATTTTCATGATCTATAAATCTGTTGACTACTTTCTCCAATAATTGGGAACCTGTGAAAAAAACAACAACTTCATAATTGTTTTGTTCACAAACCAAAATTGATTAATTGTATTTCTTTGTGAGAGAGCTTATTTTAATAATTGATAAAAAACACTCAAACCATGCGAATTAATGATCAAAATAGCTGATGATTGATTCCGTAATTGATAAATAACTGCAGCCCTACAGAAACTGTTGAAAAAGTTTATCAGTGTTTTCCAAAATCTCAAAGTTATGATGTTTTCAGGTGTCTTATTTTGTCCACAAATCAGAATTATATATCGAATATATTTTAATGATTTCTTTGTTATATGGAACAAGGAAACCAGAAAATATTCACATTTGAGAAGCTGAAAATACTCAAACCAATCTCATTAATTATCAATTAATCTTTACAGCCTGTTTTTCTTTATGGATTTTCGTGCGGGAGAGCTTCACTTTCCAACTGGTTACAAATTAAAAAAAAGTTTTCTTCACTTTTCCTGTGCACACGTTTGCATCTCGTCACTGCGGCGTGAAGCAATTCCATCAATTTCTGTTATGCTGACACAGACACACTCTCCATCGCAGTCTTTTCTGCATCTCCACCTCTCTCTCTCTGTCCCTCTTGGGTCTTGCAGATTCTCCTCTTTTACCCTCATCTTCCCTTAAACTTGTTCTTTCCTGCTAATGCTGTGATTCTTTAAAAAATGCAACCACAGCTAAATCACAAACAGGAGTCAGTGGATGTTTGAGGGCAGTAAAGGGACAACGAAATGCAGACTGAGTTTCACACTACATGCCTGTTGTTCCTAAACTCCTGTTGAAGTGAGATTACTAAACGCAGAAACATCTCCACAGAACTCGCCACCACCAGACCTTAGATACTGGTGGAACTCAGAGAAGATCATTCCAAGTTCTCGTGAAATAATTATGTTAAGTAGAGCTGAAACAATTAATCAATTACTAAATTAGTTGTCAACTATTTTGATAATCAATAAATCAGTTTAGAGCTTTCTCCTGATTAAAACAAGATTTCTGATTGTTTAAGCTTCTTAAATGTGATTTTCTTTTATTCATTACTTTGCACCTTATAACAAATAAATCATTAAAACTCAATAATTTTTTTATTTAAGACATTTGAAATAATCATAATAATTGTTGGTAGTATTGACTGCTTGCAATAATAATATATTTTCTGAGAAAGTAAAGAGAACTGACAATGTAGAAGCATAATTTGTAATAATTGGACGACACTGACAATAAAACAAAAAACAATGAGGCTTTTGTTTGTTGTTAATCAGCTGAAACTGCAATACAATTGTTTATAGTTTATAGTGATGTGTGACGTGTGTCACATGACGGCAACTCTGCTTGTGGTGAAGATGACCTGCGGTTCCTGGCCTTTTTTCTTTTGGACCCCCTCCCCTTAGCGCAGATTAAACCATTTTTGATATTGTTTTATTTTTTTGTATGAAGGCACCGATTCCAAATAAGGGAATTTTTTCTGTTACCAAAGATCAGATGATGTTTTTACCCAAATTTCATCCAGTTTACAGATGTTTGATGACATTGTTTGTGTGGGTATATTTGCAAGCTGGGCACCCCCTTCACTGTGATTCCATGCCCCCTGAGGTGATGCACCCCGCATTTTGCGAACCACAGATTTAAGGGACTTTGTCATATCATATTATTAATGAAAAAAATGTCATGTAACAATGACGATGCAGTGTTGACCTTCATGCACTTGTCATTTCATAGCAGCAAACTGTTACTGTCTTTCACCAGAGCATTCTCTCTCTCTTCCTCCTTCCCTATCTTGTTCTTTCATGTGGGCGTGGCTTCTCACGCAGACTGACTGGCAGGTGAAGTGAAACTTAACTCAATGGAGACTAAAAACGTAAATGACAGCGGGCTACGTTCAGTAAACCTTCATTTCAATATGAATTGTTATATTCTACTGTTGGGTTCATCCTCACATCAGCAGCAGCAGTAGTAGTACTCGTATTAGTAGTAGTAGTACAGTGACTGTCTCAGTGCTTCATGGTGATCATGTTGTGTCACAGTGTCAGCTTTCCCTGAAGGCAGCCCTTGTTACAAGCACCAGGAAGTCATGGATTCTTGGTGTTATTATTGTCATCAAGAGTCATCGCATTACGAGAAAACTGAGAGCGTACATGTGATACTGTATTAGCAGAGGTGTAATATTGATGGTGTGTTGTTAAAGATGTCTGTACACTGCTGTCACCTGAAACAGGTGTGGCTCTACTCGAGCTGTCACTTAAATAAATCTGTTTGAACTTTGGTTGAGGGGAGTTATTTATGGACAGGGGCAGAAAATCGGCCCTGGCATTTTGGCCCAATACATTCAATCATTAATTATTAAATTACTAAATGAATTGCCTAGTAATTGGATTTAGTTCAGTTCTCCAATTTTCTAGGTGTCTTTGCTCCATATAACAACAAAACACAACAACTGTTCGGGAAACACTGATACACACTTTTTCGACATTTTATGGATATTTAATGAACCAAACAACTAAACAATTAATTGATAAAATAATTGACAGATTAGTCAACAATGGAAAATCATCTTTCGTTGCAGCCTGAATAAATAATGTCAATAAGTGTGAGGATGTGGGGGAAAGCCCTAGATACTAGAAAAAGTTATAATAATAATCATGAATATAATAATGATAAATAAACCATAAATTGTTTTGGTTGTTCTGGACAGAGATAATGTGAGCGAGCAGCTGCCGTGTGCTCTAGTCTAAATACCTACACGTTCCACTTTCTCTAGTCAAAGTCCACAGCTTGAGTGTGATACATCCAAAGTGTGTGAAGCACAGATCACTGAAGGAGACCATGTGTTTAACCAACCCATGCTACTTCACACAATAGCTTCCTCTCCTAACGTAGAATAAGTCTTAATCCCTTCCATGTCGGGATGGAGATGCAGTAGTTGGTCACCGTGTGTGTGTGTTTTTTGTTTGTGTTCAGTTACACAGTACACAGAGCAATGACTCGACAGTGCATCATGTGTGACAATGCATTGTTATTTTCTCCACCACTGCTTCAGTTCCTTCGCTCCTCACTGGTTACTTTCAGTGTGTGTGGGGGAAATAAAAAGGTGCCGTTTCAAAGCTGGCATCCCCTTACCTGTGTAGAACTATGACAAGAGTTTACCTTGTGAATAATTCCTTTTAAGGACCAATATTCATAGGAAACAAATATTACTTGTGTAAATATAGAAGGCGACTGATGTCTTGAGCACGAAAGTGACATAAAATTCCTTGTGTGTTGTTATTGGGGCCTTTGTTGGATTTGCCTCAGGTTCAGCAGTTCCATTTCGTTGATTCCAATTCACAAGGTAGGTACTGATTCGATTTGATATTGATGCAAGACAATTAACAATTAACGCTGTTTTTTAGTGTGTATCTGCGTCATTACCTTGTTTACGAAGCCCTGAAGTTTCGAAACAAACAGTTCAGCCATTGCTGAGAACGCTGTGTTTTATTGTGAACAGCAGTTCTCCTGAACAGCAGATCCTCCTGAACAGCAGATCCTCCTGCTCCGGGCACTAGTCCGGGCACATCCGGTTGCGTACATTGAACCACAGAAGAATAACGTCCGTTGTGGAGGTGTTTCACGAGCGACAGTGTCTTCTGACTCTGGGTCTGATTCCGGGTCAAAGTCATAAAAGGGACTGTGGCGGGGAGTTGTGACAAAACTATTTTTAAACATTGTTAAAACAATGTTTTGATAATGAGATGCAGTGCATCCACCGTTCCAGAGGGGGGAGCTGCGCTTCTGAGAGCGGGTGTGCTGAATATGTCACTTCCGGGTATTGGTCAATAGTCTTCTCGGGGCAAGATTTCTGTCTGAAACAGCGTGGCTGACAAGAGCTTCAATAAGGACAGATTTCTATCGGCTCGTTTACAGCAACTCTGAGGTTTTTGGCCAAGTTAATGTATGTAAGTATACCTCCATAACTAACATATATGTGCAACAGGACCACTCTGTGAGCTTTAAAGGTCCCCTATTGTGAAAATTCTACTTTTTGATCTTTTAGTACTGATATTTGTGACTCAGGGGGCCATACCAGTCCCCAAAATGTGAAAAAACAAGACTCAGTCATGTTTTAGTGGTTCCACTTTGTGTAAGTATAGGCGATAAAACATGCAATGTTTACACCTCCCGACCAAGTGACGACAGTGCGGACAATTCACCGTGAATGTTGGCACCCAGCCAGGCAGAGTACTTAACAGCTCGTAGCCCCCCCTTGTCCCTGTGAAATCGAGACTGCAGGCGAGGTAGGAAATGCGGAGCACAGTGTTTTACACGAACAAGCTTCACAAGCCCTTTGTTGTTGATCGCGTATGTAAATTCCTATGCTGGAGGGACACCTTGAATGCACCAGTTACGTGCCTGCGGTTAGCGAGTGGCGTGTGTGGATCGGTGATATGAGGAGCACGCGTTTGAAAGCACTGCAGAAAGATGTAGATGTTGTCCTACATTTCTTCACAACCAAAGGCTGCCTTTCTGTCGTGTTTCCAGTTCTCTCCTTCGTGTTGTTGATCCACACACCAGTTGGAGCAGCAGTTACACTGGTGCGTTCAGGGCGACGCTGCATGACAATAGGTGATAAGTGGCGACAGTTAGATCGACACTCCCCTGGAAGCGGTGGATGTGTATTTACCTGGGTCTCATTCACATGTAAATGATCAGGCACAAAACCGAGCGTTTTGAAAAAGGCTATTTTGGCAGAGTTATTGAACTGCTATTGTGCTTCATCCTTATGATATTTTGACTAAAGCATGACACAGACATGTTCATTAGGGCATCAGGACCTAGTTTAACTTGGGTTAATAGGGTATAATATGGGACCTTTAAGTGAGCCAGGGGTCGTAGTATTGTTCAAGAGTAAGGGAAGATAACACTAAATCACTTGCTTACTAACACGCTGTTTTGTTTCACAAAATTTTTGTTTTTTAACTGCATTCATGTTTGACATATTTTTACAGATTACACAAGACTTCACTCATGTAAGCAGCAAATATTAGCACATTTACTACCTGCTACCTTTACCACCAGTCCTAATTTAACACAGTGATGATTCCAAACTCTGTGCTACATGAGCTTGAGTAAAGTGATGAGCGGTGAAGACTGAGGCGAGAACACAGATCAAAGAGAGAACAACGGGACACAGATCGGTCCATCACTGGATCGGATATTGGACAGATAAAAATGTATGAATCTGATACAATCCAATAATCCTATATATATTGCATGCTTCACTCTGCATAGACTGTAAACATGTAAAGAAAAGTCAGCTAAATCAATTTAGTTGGGTCATGTTTGAGCTTTTTATTTGTCCTATTTGGGAGAACAATATTTATTGCACAGTTGTAGACTTATGTCTTTGAAATGACTCGGCACAGTGTTTCAACGGCCTCATTCTTTCATGTCTAAAATGACTCAAAAAGTGGTATCGTCCCATCCCTAATTGTATCATTAAACAAAACCTACACCTGCTTAAGTGTATGTTATCTTAAGAATATGTTTGGTGTTAGGCAGCTTTTTCTGGCAAAAATAATTCTTTATTGTTATGGACTGAGAAACAATGCAACGTAATCACTAGTTGTGAAATTCTTTGAGCTTGGTGTTAACTCAATTTTATGGAAGCAGTAGAAATATAGTAAATAAAATGATACAAATAAAGTAAACTGGTAGACTGGTAGTTAAAAATACAGTAGAATAAATTATTTAAACACTGAATAAAATACCCTGTAACGGTAACGTGGTGCAAACTGGAAGCAGCTGATACAAGATTGTTTGTGTGGTCACTTTGTTATTATTGGAATAATAATAATAATAATCTGTTTAGTTACAGTTCCTTCCTGTCATGGATTTTATAACAAATTGGCCCATAAATGTTGAGTGCAAACATCAGTCGTTGTGATACATATACTCTTTAAAACAGATTTTATATCCCCTTTTGTCACCTTTGACCTCAGATTGTATTTTAATGAATCATTAGCTAAACCTGCCACAAACCTGTGCAATCTGTTTTTACACTGCTGCATTCCTCAACAAACTATGAACGCCATAAAGACATGGATTTTAGACTAGATTGAATTTCGACTTGTCTCTGTCCTGTTAATCTGCTGAAGTCAGATTATCTGGTGAAAAGTGTTTTCTTAATCCTGACATTCAAGTGTGGGCTGCAGCCCCCTGGTGGGCCACAGGGTATGCAAAAAAATTAAATTTTATACTTTGCTAATTTTCAGTTTTGTAATTATACGTCAAATATCTACAGACGGAGTCACAGGAATTAAATTACGTCAAATTAACTTTATTGAGTTGACCAGTTTTGCGGTGGATACGATAATAATAATAATAATAATCCCTGTTAGAGCAGCATATAAAACAAAAAGCTATAAAGCTAAGCTCCATTTTCAATGGTGACCTTCTATAGCGAGAAACATTATCTTTTGATCTAACCTGAAATCTTATAACATGGTCTTCACTGTCCAACAGGATCAGTGAACTCCTCTGTGTGTGGGTCTGTTTTTATCTGTTTGTGCAGTATTGTTGTGTTTGGTATCATGAGGTTGTAGGAAATAGCCAGTCCTTCTATTTATCCTGTGCGTGTGTGTTTGTGTGTGGCCCTCAGGGACGTCACTTTCTTTTTTCCTCAACTGTGACTCTATTATAATGTCCGGCCTTTTCATAAACTCGAGATAGAGGGTTGGTTTAGATGAAAAGAAGTCATGGAAGAGTGAAATGAGATGTAGAGGGCTTGATGCATGTCTACACCCCAAGAGCTGCGTCTGTGTACGTTTACACTATATGGACAAAAGTATTGGGAAACCTGACCATAACACCAACATGGAGTGTAATGATGTATTCAAATACATATGCAGTACTTTAATAAAGAGTTGGTCCTTTTGCAGCTATAACAGCTTCCATACTTCTTGGACGATTTTCCTGGAAGACTTTCCACGAGGTTTCCTTGTTAGTTTGTGTCTATTCATTCTGTATGGCATTTATGAGGTCAGGCACTGAGGCCAGTTCATCCCAAAGGTACTTGATGGGGTTGACGTTAGGGCTCTGTGTGGGCCAGTCTATTTCTTCCACCAAACATCAAACTCCCAGTCAAACCACTTCTTTGTCCTTGCTTTGTGCACTGGGAAACAGTCATGTTGAAAAGGATCTTTCTCAAACTGCTTTCCAACAAAGGTTAGAAGTATAGCATTGTCCAAAATGGCTTCGTATACCCAAGTGTTAAGATTGTCCCTCACTGGAGACGAGGGGCCTTGACTGGATCACCTGGATTCAAGGAGAGGAATTACAAAGAATAGGCTATTTTAAACAGGTAGGTTTTGAGTTAAAAAAAAAAGGCTTAGGTTGGGATTAGGCATTTAGTTGTTATGGTAAAAGTAAGTGAACGCATTATGTCTGTGAGTATCTTCACTGTGTGCTGTATAAAGACGTTTGTGTGTCTGTGTGCACATGCTTTTGTTGTGAATCTCTACGCCCTCTCTGCTCTTTTTTATGGTCATATTTATGGACATGTAATTTGAATTGGGAACAAAGCTTGTGAGATTAAACTAATGTTTTGGTATTTCTGACCTCATAAAACCTTCAGAAGCCGAGATATGTTGCTTTGTTTCTTTCTTGTGACAAATGTACTTATTGTTAGTCGCTTTGGACAAAAGCGTCTAATAAATGCCCTAAATGTAAATGTAAATGTAAATGTAAATGTAGACGCTTCAGAACTAACTGTTGCTGTATTTCCGCGCTGTATTTGGCCCACATTGAGTTCAGGGCAAACATTATAACAAATGTGTGTATACACTCGACTCGTGCCTCATGGGAACTGAAATGTGACACTGTCGCTCTTTGTCTGGACAATTGATGCTTTGTTTTGGGTTCAGGGATGGAGGAGAAGGAGGAGTGGTGGTGGTGGGGTGCGTACCTGTCAGAACCTGAGAGCCAGGACTCTTTATCAGCCACCTGAGTGGATTTTTTCCTTGATCACACACTGAAGAGGGAGAGACACATACCAAAGAGAGATATATTCAGGGTAGAACTGCCAGAGATCTTTTTATAGATCACTTTCATCTAAAAACAGAAAGTGATGCAAAAATGTAAAAATGAAAGTTCAGTAGATTTATATTTAAAAGACGTAGAAAACTACAAATAACATCAGAGACTTGATTTGATCAGGCTGCCAATAGTGAAAAGAAAAATAAATAGAAAGTCATGTTAATGTTTAGCTGCTTATATTATGTTGGTTAACTATTACGTTGGAGTCAAGGTCCAGGTTTTCCCTCCCCAGCCCTCTGGTGAGTGTCATTGTGAATCACACTGGATATTGTTTGTACTGTTTTTGTGTAAATCCACTGTAGTCTGACTAGAACTGGATTATATCAAATATAGTAGTAAATAGTAAGCCCTCTCACCGAGTTCATTGTGGTGAATTCCCTTTAATAGTATACTCTTAAATGTGGAACATTTCCTCTGGAGCTGCAACTAATGATTATTTTCATATTCTCCCTTCATCTGTCGAGTATTTTCTCAATTATTCGAGTGCTTGTTGGTCCATAAAATGACGGAAAATGTTGATCAGTGTTTCTGCCCTACAAAGAACTATTTGAATAATCTGGAAAATAATGGACAGATCCATCTATTTTGAAACAAATTGTTAGGTCATTGGAGCCAGAATTCTTTAAAGAAAAATCTCTGCAGAGATTCAACGATCCACATAAACAAACCAGACACAATCTATAAGTCAGCTTGCCTGTGCAGCATCTGCACCTGCGAGACTGTGCACAGCATATGGAGACTAATTTGTGTTTGTCAGAGTGCCGATGAAGAACTTTGAGTTGAAAACAGGTCTAGTGTTTGGCTGCCGCTGTGTTGTGCGTCAGTACGACCTGAGGGGAAGCTGTGGAGATCAGTGTCTGGTGTGAGCGTTAAACACAGACACCCTGCGGTGACACCTGAGGCTGAGAGAGCTGCTCCGTTACAAAGCATTATTTAGTCTTCCTCAAACACCATGATGCAACAGAATGTCAGCCTGAATCACAGCTCAGTGTGTAACGAGCCGTGTTTCACATCAGTGGAAAATTAACCATCCTTTGTTTTCTCCTCCTCCTCTTCTTCTTCTTCCTGCTTTTTGTCTTCCTCTTCTCTTTTCCTCCTTCCTCTCTTTTGTTGTTTTTTGCAGAGGAAGCTGATTATTCAACCTTTGGTACCGACTCGCTAACCCGGAAGAAAAACACGGTGCTCTCTGCCGTTCTGCTGCGGCCTGATGCCAACAGGAAAAAGCCACCAGTCATCATCAGCCTGCCCAAGGACTTTCGCCCCGTGTCCTCCATCATCGACGTCGACATCCTGCCTGAAACGCACCGACGTGTTCGCCTGTACAAGCACGGCCAGGAGAAACCACTGGGCTTCTACATCCGTGATGGCTCCAGCGTACGTGTCACTCCCCAGGGTCTGGAGAAGGTTCCAGGGATATTCATCTCTCGTATGGTGCCTGGCGGGCTGGCGGAGAGCACGGGCCTTCTCGCGGTCAACGACGAGGTGCTGGAGGTGAACGGCATCGAGGTGGCGGGGAAGTCTCTGGACCAGGTGACGGACATGATGATCGCCAACAGCCACAACCTTATCATCACCGTGAAGCCAGCTAACCAGCGGAATAATGTCGTCCGCAGTGGAGGAGGGGGGGCGGCGTCTGGCAGCTCAGGGCGCTCGTCAGACAGTGGAGCCAGCTACTATGGCTACTCATCGCATAGCGGCGCCAGCGCCACACCTTCCATGCCAATGCACATCATCCAGAACTACCCTATCGGGGAGCTGGAGAGCGACGAGGACGACGAGGACTTGGTGATTGAGGTGGGAGGAGAGGCCGAGTCAATCAGACTCTCATCCTCCAACTATAGCTTTCCACCAGTGCCTCGGTATGAGCCGCACCTCAACCTCCGCAGCACCACTGCAGCCGCCATGTCCGCCTCTGCTCATTCCATCAATGCCAACGGGACACTGCCAGACAGCGGCAGCAGCGGGTCACTAAGCTACGCCAGCAACTTTCCCACCACGCCGTCGCCAGACAGAGCAATGGAGAGGAGGAGCCTGGAGGAGGACGGCACTGTGATAACTCTTTAGGCAACTCATTCACACACTGAACACTAGAAACGACCACACAAAAGACAAACACACAGTGAATTTCTTCCACAGGCACTCACAGGTGAGTGACGGAGCGACGGTTCAAACGTGAGAACTGGTCCATCGTAACTGTGACGGGACCTGAGGAGCACAGTGATGTTCAATCCGACATCAACACTGCACCACGTACCTTGCACATCCTACATGCCAATTAACACGCATGTGTGCCATAGTGGTGACCTCCGACTTTCTCCTCCGGACTCATTCACACAAATCACTGATGAAGAACGAAGCTACATCCACACTAATCTTTTAATCTTTTAAAAACGCAACAGCTCTGCTCTGCCGTCCACATGTCCCTGTTAGACTGAGCATCTTCACTGGTCCCACGATTCCATTAGACTCCAGTATTAAAAGTCAGATAAATATGAATTTCATAATTTCTATACAAATGCACCCTCCTCAAGTTAAAACTAATGTTTCTGCAGCCAAGAAACAGTAATGGCTCTTTTAGCGATATATCTGTCACATTTTTAAAGATATCTCTTACATTTCTTATCCAAATAACGTCAAAGCACGCACTGCACACGCTGCTGTCCTTAGTAGAGTCACCAGCCAAGTTTGAAGTCTGTCAAGCGAACCGTCGGACAGTTATGTGATTAACGGTAAGATGTATTTTCCCTGCATTCACAGTTAGACGTTACATCACTATAATCGATGACGTTGACAAGGAATCATCATAGAAGCGATTATTTTTGATAGCCTTAACTTCCCTTTTGATGCTTGAACACTGAGCAGGTTGAAAATACGACTGACTGAAAACTGCAGGGCTACATTTTAGTCTGGACGGGCAGAAATGAAGACCATTGAGAAACGACAACACAACTATAAGCTTTTAATTTTACGCTTCTTTTAACCACTTAACTGTAATCAGCTGAAGAGGAGAAAATCAGCTTCTGGCACTGTTCATATCCTGTTTTCCAAAAATTATCTCAAGACACACAGAATGTTTGGAGTATCTCTGATTCATGGCTGAAACTGGTAAAATGAAAGGTCAAATGAGAACCTGGTAGTGTGGATGTAGCCACAGTGTAATTTGCTTTGCCTTAAACCCCACAGCTACATTTTTAAACCAGATTGTCTTTAATTTTGCAAGACAATAATATATATTACATGTACCCACCTTCATGCATTTTCAATAATCTTACAGCAAATAGTTCAATTTGCGTGTAATCTATGAACTACGTCAGATTATAGAATGGAAATTCATTCTACTCTGAAGCCTTTTGTAAAAAAAAAAATATATAGGCCTATATTTACAGATGTATTATGAGAATTGTAATGACTGTTTAATGATGGACCCACTCGCAGTTAAGCCACTTTTTAAAAGAAGAAAAGAAGAAAACACTTGTTTTTAAACCAAATAATGTTATGATACTGAACTCCCACTAGAGTGCAGAGATGAGATGCCTTCATTCTCACCAGTCCCATAAACACAGTTAAATGAAAGTCACTCCCACTCCCTCTAACAAACCCGCAGTGAAGCATGTGTTGACAATCTGGTGCTGGATTGTGGCGTGTGTGTTTCTGGGATCAGCAATAAAAAAATAAATATATATTTTAAATTAGAAGACAAACCATTCTCTTTACTTTCTGTGACTGATAGGTTGATGTTTTTTTTATTAATTCAACATTCTTGGTGAACATATTGATTGTTTAAGCTCTAAACATTAGGCCGTTTTTATTATTATATTATTTGAATATTTTGTTTGGTTTATTCTCTTTAATATACACTGCTTGCATCTCACAGGTGACCAACATGGGAGTTGTGCCTCACTCTCCTACCTGATTATGTGACATGTTAGAATCAATTTTTTCTGAATATTGCACTCCCTCTACTTTCAATGACAAGGGCTATTTCCCCTGCTGCTCGTGTTCAAATGAGAAAATGTGAATTTGTTTTGATTTGTTTTTATTCTTTTTGTGTGTTCTTTCTGGACCACAACACAATATACTGTACTGTAAGTCATTTCACTAGATTCATCTCTTTCTCTCTGCAGGCCCTGAGTTCACTTGGATGTAACATGAGACATTCACATATGAAAAGTGTTCTTTTTCCTGCATCGTATTGAACTCAGTTAATAACTCTAATGAGCAAATGCTTAAAGATATTTTTCAGGTTTCAGTGGCAGAACATGAGAAACCAGATTTTATCCCCTTGACAAAAGGCTCACCTCATAGAATATATGTGTTTTCCACTTTATCTCACTGTTAGACAGCTTTTCTAACTGGAAACTGACTAACTCTATAGAGGAAATTGTAATTTTTAAGCCCAGTTGGACACCGAAGCTGTGGTCTACTGCTGCCTCGTTTGTTAAAATTATCTCACTTGTAAATGTAAATCTGAACAAAAGATTTAAACACTGAAGTTGCAAAATAATCCATTATAACTAACTGATGGAGGCAGAGGTGGATCAAAAACTCCTGTGTGTTGTGTGGTAAAATCGCTGATTTTCTCTATGGGCTTTGGTGTGAGAGGGTGGGCGTTTTACAAAGCAACTTAGAACTTCAGTTATCAGCTGCTAAAGGTTGTGTAACGATGAGATGAAGCAGCAAATATATCCTTGACACATCAGAGACGTCAGTGAGTCTAAATGTATAAGGTGAGCCTTTTATTAAGGGGCTAAAATCACTTTTCAAGCTGTGTTTCAAGCTCGTCATACAGCCATGGCTGTCACAGCTGTCTCTTAATATTGACTTTGGGCCTAACTGGCACATTAATAGTTAAACTGTAACACTGTTATAGCAGACTTAGGCACAGGAGTGAGTGTAAATGAGAGCGACACATGGTGACCATAGAGAAACTATAGAGTCATTTTGAAACTAGCAGTAGACTCAGAGTGACTCGCTGTGTGTTTGTTGAAGGTGAGGCAGCGCTGACTGATGGACTTCATGTCCAAACCTTCAAAAGCATTTGGAGTGAAGCCATAATCAAGCAAACACAGACAGACTTGATAACACTTAACTCATTAAGGTACAGCAACAATATGGTAACCATTTTCCATAGTTTATACCAAGCTTAGTGATTACTGCAGAAATAAGTAGGGATGCATAACATCAGCACAATATCCACTTTTAAAATGTATCATCAGATAATAGCGAACTCACCAAGATCCTCAGATATGACTAATGAATAAAACAGCAGGCCGAATATGCTGCTGCATCCTTCACTCTCCTGCTTATTTATCTACATTTGCTGCTGCGACATGAGTATGCAAAATATTTAGACCTTAAATTTAAAAAATCAGGTTTCACTTCAACACTAACATTTCCTTTTGCAGTGCTGAACCAAAAAGCCAAAAAACTTCTTAAAGAGGTAGCACGATCTGAATAAAATAGTGGATAAATTTGAGTACTTTGTCCTTTTTTTTTTTATTTCACGACTGAAGAGATTAACTGACCTCTGTTATTGGGAGCAGGGAAAAACATAAATATTGGTACCAGTTATAAGTGAAAACACCCCCGATATATATGGGGGTGACAGAATTGCTATCATATTGTCATGTAATGTTTTTTTCTTTTCAAACATTTAAATTATTATTTTTTTTAAATCTCTTCTCAGCCCCAAAAATGTTGGGTCTTAATGAGTTAATGAGTTCAGCGACAAACTCTCACAGATCAGCTTTAAAGGTCCAGCGTCCTGCTACATTACTAAAACTGAAACTTTTCTGTTGCCCACCCTTGTCCTTCCTTACACTCGTACATTCGCTCTCTCTCTCACACTCACACACACAGAGACGGTATATTATTTATCGTATTTACTGTATTTTTGCTGTAGCGTATACTATCTAGACTGCAACTTGGAGCTGTGTGATGCAGGAAGAGCAGCAGCTGTCATTGACACATGAGGTATTTGTTTTGGGGGGTGGGGCTCTTGATTTACTTTGCGACAGCTTGAATGTCGCATACATTTGCTTATATTTAAAAGTGATGCACTACAGCTTTAAATTGTGTTTGAATTATTTAATTTGCTGATGAAGTTTTGGGAAACGTGTCCTTCAGCTGCTGCTGTTCACTGCCTCACTCGGAGACACCACGATACGATATGTTCTCGATATTGAGCTCACGATACGGTATTATCATGAGTTTTAAGTCATGGTACAATATTATCACAAATTTGAAGTCATGGTACAATATTATCACAATATTGGGGTGGGGGGTTATATATATGTATCTATATACACTGCAAGTAAACCTTTTGTGGATTAGCATAAAAAAAATCTATTGACATTTCAACCCACCAGATGGCGCCAACTGCCTATCGTGACTTAAACAGCGTGATAATGTATCATGGTGTCTCTGGCGATTCACACACCTACAAGACAATCCTCTCTCGTGAGAGTGAGCACTTGGCACCATCTAGTGGACTGAAACATCAATTTTTTTACGCTAATCCACAAAAGGTATACTTAGCAAAATATCGTGATACTTTACTGTTTCTATTTTTTTCCTTCCACCCCTACTTTTATACGTTTTCTGCTGTTGATTTTTTGCACTTGCTGTCCTTTTACATGTGATATCACTAACATTATGGCTCACTGAAAACACTGTCCATCTTCTTCACTTGTATCCGGTTTCACCTGACACTGTATGCACTTGTATTCATATACATTATGATCTCACTAAATCAGTGTAGATGCGTTTTTTTTTTCATTCAAATTTCTGATGAGCTGATCACACCTATGACTGGAATCCAACACACTGGTCGTGTCACGTGCGTCCGCCATATTATTTCAAGCTATACTAGACAAAGAAGTTTGTTCATGGCCTTTTTATGTCACAGGTGTGAAACTGGGTTTATGTGTATATTCTTGAAACGGTACTTTGGTAGAAAGACTTTAGAAGAATTTAATTTGCCTATCTCTAACTTTACCACTGGACATTGGGATCGTAACCACGGAAGCATTTGTTATTTATTCTCTATAATCATAATGTCTTTGTCTGTACACATTATTTTTTAAAGATATATTTGTTCATACAGTTTATGGTACAGCAGATTTTATTATTGCCCATCGTGAGTTCAGTAGGTGACGTCATTATAGTTTCATTTTTATTTTCCATACTGTGAATAATGATTATTATTTTTGTGGGAGAGAAAAAAAAATCCTATGGTATAGATTTGTAATAAAGATTGTCAGTATTTTATATCGATGCTGTATGATGATGTACATTTTTATCACATTTAATTAAAATGTTTTAAGATTCAACTGGAGACGTATGAATAAATAGATAATGTATACTTGTAATTTCTGATTTAAGGAGTTGAATAAGATAAACTAATGTGTAGCAAACGCTCAGTGTGTGATGTTTTTACTTTTTCTGTCCTTACGCAGCACAGGATGAATGGTCGCCATGGATCAGATCTCAATTTCCATCACTTTAGAAGAACTCGTAAGGTTCTTCTAAATATGAAGAAAGGATCACAGACTGAAGGAAACTATGTAATGTGAGCTGGATCCTTCAGATTATATTAAGGACATGCTGTACATATACAAATTGTCCAAATCACCCAAAAATGGACAGACTAAAACAACCATGAGGAAAAGCTCAAACAAAAACCGCTGTGGTTTTATAGTGAACCCTGCAGGACGTTTAAGGAACTACAGCCATAGTCGACAGGTTCCATCTGTGATGCTTTTGTTTTTTTTAATTACTATGAGTTTATATATGAAAGTTAAGAGCAAATAATAATGAAAAAGTTAATTCAAAAAATGGTAAAGAAGGAAATGAAAACGTATGGCTTTGATATTTAGTAGTGCTGTCAAATGATTAAAATATTTAATTTTGCGATTGATCACATTAATGTCATAGTTAACTCGGGATTAATCGCAATTAGTTGCACATTGTTATCTATTATACATGTCACTTGATTTATTTTTCTCTATCTATGTCCGGTGTGGTGTTGTAGTTTTTCTAACATTACTAGTTGTTGCAACAGCATGTGAAAAAAACTACAAAGTTTGCTCGGCCAAAAAGAGCGTTAATCTCGCGGTAAAAAAAAATTGACGCCGTTAATAACGTATTGAACTGACAGCACTAATATTTACCAAACTACATCTGCATTTCCCCAGAAAATACACTTTGGAATAATGAGTTTAAGTGTGTGTACTGCTGTGTGTGTATTTGTTTGTGTTTATCACAAACTGAATGCAAATAATGTACATATTCTTCCAGGTTTTCTCTAAAGCCAAATGGGAAGTACCACATACCGAGGGGACAACTCAGCTGGTTGCAAAAATAACTCCAATTGAAAGAGAAGCCTGACAGATCATCCAGAAAATAAAATATTTGAAGTACAAATGTGAACGTTTCAGGTTAGCCACTTGTGGTTCTCTTTTACTGACTCTGATCATCTAGTTTTTGTCCTATAACTCCCTCTTCCGATTATTATTATAATCGCGATTGTGTATGGTATCCTCATGAAAGCGACGTCTCAAAATCGTCCCATACGTGTCAACGCACACAGCTGAGAGTCATGTGACGTGACGTGTAAGCAACATGGCGGCGCTGAGCTGAGCTGAGGCAGCGGCAGCTCGACTGGACGGACTCACACACCGATAGTCTGACTTTTTTCTCCCCCACCATAGACGTTTCCTTGTCGCCTGCTCACCGGCGGGGTCAGGCCGGACACGACGGCCTGAGAGAGGACAGAGACAAAAAACCCGAGACATGCAGCAACAACAACAGCAGCAGCAGCGACACTACTACTCTGAGTCAAAGACAGAAAACAGTAAAACCAAGAGCATGTTTCTGTCCAGGGCGCTGGAGAAAATCCTCTCTGACAAGGAGGTGAAGCGGAGTCAGCACAGTCAGCTGCGGAAAGCCTGTCAGGTGGCGCTCGGTGAGTGTGTGTTTGTTTTTAAACTGTGTTTTAATTCGAAACATGTCTGGTACGTCATGACTGGGAGACACACAGGGAGACGGGGGAGCTACAGTTAGCTCGAGCGTTATTAGCATCTGAATGGCCTCCATCGTCTGCTCGGCTAACACTTCAGCTGAATGTGTTCGTCGTGTCACTCGAGCTCACTGTCGATACAGAAAACACTGCAGCCAGTTCACTTCCATCACCACGTTGTCACTACAGTGTCACCATTGTCAACTTCAAGCTAACAGGCGGCTGTCGATGGCTAGCTAGTTAGCTCGCTCGTCGCTTAGCTAGCCAAACAGACCAATCCCCGCGGTGTACGTATCACTGTCATTGATCCAGACTATCAGGCTGACTGAGTCCAGGATACAGTGACGTCTTCACCCACACTGTCACTCTTCTGTTGTGTCACGGTAGAGCTGTTCATATTTCAACATATCCTCTCCTGTAGTGTACATGAGAATACGGTGTCTCTGCTGTGAGGTCGATACGATACATGTGCCAAATACACATTGACTGGGCCTAGTCCGGTATATTAAAACTGCAGTGTGTCATTTTAAAATGAATACATAAATAGAAATTAATGTCTGTTATATTGCAGTCACTGCCTGAGCTCATACAACACTGATGAATAGGGATGGGTCAAAATATCGATTGTGATATATTGTCGTCCAATACGAAATATATATATCTTTTTAAGTAAACCATTCCTGCCAGTTTCACTCGCTGGGTGTCATTAACTGATGTTTACTAGGGATGCAACGGTTTTCCCACGGTTTGTTATGCATCACGGTTTTTGGGCCACGGTATCGGTATGGTTTCGATATCTTAAAGCGAACCTAGACCGAAAGTTCCAATTAACACTGTTTTTTAGTGTGTATCTGCATCATTACCTTGTTTACGAAGCCCTGAAGGTTCAAAACAAACAGTTCAGCCATTGCTGAAAACGCTGTGTTTTATTATAATCTCGGGCTCAGCGAGATCTCTGAAAAAACCCGGTCCGGTTACGTAAACAACGGTTCTCCGGAACAGCAGATCGTCCTGCTCCGGGCACTAGTCCGGGCACATCCGTAGTGTACATTGAACCGCAGAAGAAGAATAACGTCCGTTGTGGAGGTGTTTCACGAGCGAAAGTGTCTTCTGACTCTGACTCCGGGTCAAAGTCATAAAAGGGACTGCGGCGGGGAGTCGTGACGAAACTATTTTTAAACATTGTTAAAACAATGTTTTGATAATGAGATGCAGTGCATCCACCGTTCCAGAGGGGAGAGCTGCGCTTCTGAGAGCGGGTGTGCTGAATATGTCACTTGCGGGTATTGGCCAATCACAAGACAGTTAGGAAGCCGGGGTGAGAGTTGAGTCTGAAATATCGCGACTGGGGAACAGCGTCAGAAAAGAGGATTTCTATCGGCTCGTTTACAGCAACTAGAAGGTTTTTGACCATAAAAAACAAGTATGTAAGTAGACCTCCATAACTAACATATATGTGCAACAGGACCACTCTATGTGAGCTTTAATATAAAACTACTCAGACTAGCAAAGGCAATATAAAGCACAGATAAAGTCAAACCACACACTTCATTTAAACAATAGTGCACTATCAGATCAAATGAAACAGCAGAATCCTAAATGATCTTTCACACATGACTTATACAAAGACGGTGCCGCTTCAAACTTCCTTTTTTCAGAAGGAAAACTGATTTAAAATCACTCGCGCTGATTTACGCTGAAGGCGGCATGAGCAGAGCAGCGCTGAGTCATGTCTCTGCTCCTGAGTGGATCTAATCACTCAGCATTGTGTATTTTAATACATTTTGACGTAAAACGTACCGAAATACCGTTGTTTGCCGTTGCGTATTTAACAGAACAGGGTGAACCCAACAGTTCGGTAAAATACCAAATACCGTTGCATCCATAATGTTTACGATGGCGCTGCTCAAATTAATGAGGGGAAACTTTTGCTGAAAGTTACCTTGCCAAAGAGGGCGATTATAGGACGATAATGGCAGACTGAGAAGAGTACCTTTACTTGATCAGTAGGGTGTGCACTGTGACTGATGGCTGCATCAGCGGGATGCGCAGTGTGAAGTTGTACTGGTGTGTCAGCAACAAATCATTATGTCGTGACACAACAGACTTCAACGGAGCAGCTCAGTTATTTCCTGCTTGGTTAGTGGCTGTTTGTCCGCGACAGAAAAGCGTCACTCCATTGCGGCCATTCTTTTTTCAACGTCCGCAGTCTATTCTCATACAAAGCTTGACGTCTTGTTGACTGTTGTGGGTCTAAAAACAATTATGTTGGTACTGTTTGGCTTATGACTTTTTCTGACCAATCAGTGACCAGCAGTCTGTTGTCACATTTTACTATCAGCTCAGCTTTTTTGGAACCATGCCAGAGCAGGTTCTAAAAAAGCATCAGGTACCAGGTATTAATGGAAAAGCAAAACCGAGTCGAGTCAATTAGTGCTCGCTGTATAATGGAAAATATCTAATACAAACCTGTGTTTCATTTGTAGTCCAAACTTGGGATTTCCGAGGTCAGGGCCTCCATATTTTTTCTTGGAAACACAGAGCAACCTTGCATAGTTCAGAATTCCAGTCTCCATATTCCAGCCCGTCACTGCTGCTGCACCTTCCATACAAATGGATCAGCCACACGTTTTTTTCCCCAGTTCAGTCTTACATCAGTCATAAGAGCATAAAGAAGTCTGAAAAATTTCCTCACACATAGTCCTGCCATAATCATAATTTCATAATCTGTCGCTAATTATGTCTCAGACCTCCAAATTACACCATGGACCCTCAGGAGTTCCCCACTACCATTAGAGGCTTTAAAATATGTAATCTTCTAACAGTTCTGGTGCAGTTAGAGTCTTGGCTTTGCACAGTGCCAGGTGACTGAGCTGTTGGCAGCAGGATGTACTTCCTTATAAAGGTGCAGTTTGGCTGTTGAACCACAGGAGCGACTGTAATGAAATGCCACATAGAGTTGAGCAAACAAGTTGATGTGTGCGTTTGAGCTGCTCTATCGGCTCTATCTGCCTTTCCCATCTACCAGTGACACTCTCTCATTATTCATGATACCATTAGAACACAACATGCAACCAACCAAAGCTACACTGACTGTCTGCCCACTATCTCTGTAAATGTTTTTTTTATTTAATTGGTTTGTGTTTTATGTCTTTTGTTTTTATTTTTTTTACAACTGTTCAGCACTGTTTTTTTTGTGCTTTAGAATTGGATTGGATAAGTTGAATTGGTTATCATACTGTATTGTGATTCCCACCCCTAAATTATACCGTGTGGTCATTATAGCATTGCCAAGCCAACAAATCTAACGGTGGCCTGAGGCTTTTGCACCTTACTGTCGCCCTGGACAGATGTTGTAAAGTCATCCTATGAACAGAATTAAAAAAGACATTATCCAAGGCATTTTTCTGTCAAAGTTGTGTGTTTCAAGTATTTATTTTTGTCTTCATGATCGATCAGACATTGTTTTTTAATGGCTGCTTTTCACTAAAGCACAGGGAGTTTTTGCCAGCTGGCAAAGCAAAAAAGAGGACTAATAATAATACCTCTCTATAATGTGGTCCAGTGCTGATTTATTACACCCTGCAGATAAAATAAGAACTGGGCTTTTGCTTCTATTACATAAAACTTCAGGTCATTGAAAAATATTATCATCATGACGGTGACTGTGGTTATTATTTGCTGAAGCTTATTTCCATCATGTTTTTATCAGTGTTTGCTGTCTAGTTGTGCTTAACCTCTTCTTCCCTGACCCTCTTTTTGGATTCCCTTCTCGAAAATGACATGCCCAAACTAAATAGAGTAAACCTCTGCAGTTACAAGCTCTATGTGGATTATATTGGTTTCAAAATAAACATAACGCTTGTGAGATTCCACCAGAGGTGTAAGTTTCACTGTAGATGCCACTGTGTCAGAGTAAATGCACATGGAACACAGCATAAATGAAGGATTTTTTCTCTCGCTGAAAAAATATTGCATTTTAAAGCAAATATCACCTTTCAAATATGCAGTAGGAGCTTAAAAACACATGGAGGTCATGTAACAACGTGTGGACATGAGCTGTGCAAAGTCTGATGCTGCTGAAGTGAAGCAGAATAAAATGACAGAGGTTTTAGTAAAGCGATGTCTAGGCGTTCTGTCCTTTGGCACAGATATCTTAGGTACCACATTATTATGGAGTTAGAATTTGTGTCTTTATTATTCAATCAAAAAAAAGTTTGCTTCAATCAAAAAAGATGTTTTCAATCAAAAAAACCTTTTTAATCAAAGAAAAAAAATGTTTGGATGCAAAAATATAGGCTTTTTTGGTTTGAAGCAAGTTTTTGATTGAAGTAATGCTGTTTTGCATTTGGGCCATATTATGGATAGGACATTTGTGTCTTAATTATTCAATCGCAAAAAAAGTTGCTTCTATCGAAACAAACATTTTCAATCAAAGAAAAAAAAATTAAGTGTGGTTGTTTTTTTATTGAAAATGTTGTTTTTTTGATTGAATCATTTTGACACAAACGTTCCGCAGTGAGCGGGTGCTTCCCCATTGGTCAGACATGTTTGAGTGACAAGTGTCTACACCAACGATGTTTTTCTGACAAGCAGGTCATGGTCGCCAGCAAGTCAGGTCGCAGTGCAGTGGCAAAACAGTATTAAAATGATTTGTGTCATGTTATTATCCCACTCTGTTTGATATTTCGATTTAACATAAAGCTTGGTGTTGGATATCTCACGCCGTCATATTGTCAGGCAGGCTAGCACGGTTGCACAAACGGCTAGCTGATAACGTTAGCCCATGGCTCTGCACACTGAATGAATTGTTTATTTTACTTAAGTACAGAGGCTTGCTATGTGCTAGTGCTATGTTATGTTATAAAAAGTAACTAATTAGTGGTCAAACAACAGTCCACAGGCCAACTGTTGCCCGCAGCCCTGCCTGTTTAGTAGCAACAGGTAATGCAGAGCCTGTGTTCTCACACAGCCCACAGTACAGCTGTTTGACTATCTCGCTAACTCTCTCGCGCATGCTCACGGGTAGTGGCCCCCACGACGAACCTCCCCCCGGTGAGGAGGAGGCGGCCAGCGGGGGCGAGAGAAGGCGCAGCAAGTACACATGTCCGCGGCCCCGAGAACCGGCGAGGTCCTGGCGGGGGGGCGATGTAAAGCAGACGGCCGGAGCCGCCTGCCACCTTCGCCCCGAGCCTTTCCAAGCCGACCTAGAGCCGGTCGCGGCGCACCACCGGCGGAGGAAATGCAGCTGGGGGGGCGAAGAAGACCCCGCGAGGGAGCCCTCTCCGCACACTGGATCCTACAGGCAGGGCTGCGGGCAACAGTTGGCCTGTGGACATCGTTGGTGTAGACACTTGTCACTCAAACATGTCTGACCAATGAGGAAGCACCCGCCCACTGCGGAACGTTTGTGTCAAAATTATTCAATCAAAAAAAAACTACTTCAAAACCTTTCTCACTTCAATCAAAAAAAACATTTTCAGCAACAGCAATTTGGTTTATTTGACCGAGGTGACTTCTACAGATATTTACAAATTAGAAATTTCATTATTAAAGACACCACCTTAATGACGAATAACACTACTTCATGTGTGGAGAAGGCCCTGTCTCTTCAGATCAGTAGGAAATTTGTTACTGTTTTTTACAGAGCTTTGAGCTCGAATTCTCCTCTTACCTCACAAATCACCAAGCAAGCCTGGGAGAGAGATCTGGGCATTGTTATACATGATGCTGACTGGCAGGAAGTCTGGTCTCGGGCCATGAACATTTCTGTGTGTAACCGTGCTAAATCCATACAATTCAGAATTGTTCATCACACGGTGTACACCTGTGGTTAAGAACAAAATGGATGCTAATGCTTCCCCACTTTGCTGGAAATGTCATTCTGAGACTGGTGATTATATTCACTGCCTCTGGTCATGTGTGGAGCTGCAAAGGTACTGGTCTAGTATTGTGCTTGAGCTGACTAATATCTTTGGTGTTCCGATACGGATGGACCCTATGTGCCTGATACTTGGTCTCCCGTTTGGTCAAATCATTGACAGTAAACACAGGAGACTTTTCAATATATTGACTTTTGCTGCTAGAAAGAATATCCTGCTGTTCTGGATCAAGAACGTTGCTCCGACAAAAAAATCATGGCACAATATTGTTATGGACTGCGTCCCAAGTGAATATATTACATGTATGCTTCACTCTAAAATAGATGCTTTCTATAAGGTATGGGACCCTTACTTGCAGTATATTGGGCCCACGCTGTCATCCTCTTTGCTTTGTGGATTTCCCAGATCAGTTTAGCCAGTCTTGGTGACTTTGTCTCAGGTGTTCACGGTTTGGCAAGCACCCTGTAACCTTGCTATGCTTGTATATTCCCCTGTCTGGATACTATTTGTTTTGTTGCAGGAGATTGATTTACTTTATAATTACCTTCTATTCACTGTACCCACTTGCCTGTATATGTATATGCATGTGTATATATTTATATGTATATATATATGTGGTGTATAATGTGTGTATATATATATATTTTTTTTTTTTTTAATTTAATTTTTCTCTCTCGTGTCTGAGCAGTTCAGTGTATTGTTTGTTTTGTTTAAAAAAGGAGGAAACCTAACAAAACAAAAAAAACATTTTCAATCAAAGAAAAAAGTGTTCAAATGACATTTTTTGAGTCTCAAATATTTTTTGCATTCAAACACTTTTTTTCTTTGATTGAAAATGATTTTTTTGATTGAAGTGATTTTTTTTGATTGAAAATATTTTTTTTGATTGAATAATAAAGACACAAATCTAACTCCTTACATTATCAAAACCCATTTATTTTTATTTACATGTCACTATTGGTCTAAAAAGAACTTGTTTTGAAAATAAATAAATAAAAATATGATAACTTGCTGTAAATCGATGCTCCCTGTGCGGTGCGTAATAACAACTCTGTGACTCTGCAGCGTCTTCAGTTACGCAGCGCCATAGCTCTGGCTTACCTTGGTCAATTTGGGTGATTTGAAAGTTCATTTTAAACTTCTTAACCGGTAGAATTAGACCTTGGTCTCCAAATGGATGTGAATCACTTCATTAGCGAGTCAAAAGGACATAAATGCATATGACGCATTTCTGTGGACATTTGCCCTTCTCTAATCAGAACGATCTAATGTCGCTCCCACTTCATTAGAAGTGGTTTTGTTCTGGTGGAAATAACTTATTTTGATAAACAGCAAAGGTAAGAGAACATTTCTGCTTGTATTTCTTGAAAGTCAGTTGTTATTTTGCTCTTATTTTGGGCCTGGGTCCGTGAATCTTGGTCGTAGAGTGATAAAAATTGTACGGCTGGAATCTGTGGATTCTCCGCTGTCCAGTCGAAACTTTTTTTTTGTTTACATTATCACGCTGACACTCCGATGACGCTTTCCAATGTGTGCGCTGATTTGTAGAAAACAGGGCAGTCAATGCTGTTTTTTGTAGGGATGCACCGATCCACCTTTTTTCACTTCCGATCCGATCCCGATACCTGACTTTAGATAGCTGCCGATACTCCGATACTATTCCGATATGGATAATGATCAATCAGACTGGGAATAGTCCCAAAAGCATCCTGGGAAGTGTAGTTCTTCATTAGAAGTGGTTTTGTTCTGGTGGAAATAACTTATTTTGATAAACAGCAAAGGTAAGAGAACATTTCTGCTTGTATTTCTTGAAAGTCAGTTGTTATTTTGCTCTTATTTTGGGCCTGGGTCCGTGAATCTTGGTCGTAGAGTGATAAAAATTGTACGGCTGGAATCTGTGGATTCTCCGCTGTCCAGTCGAAACTTTTTTTTTGTTTACATTATCACGCTGACACTCCGATGACGCTTTCCAATGTGTGCGCTGTAATGTTTTTTCCTGCTGGTTTGATCCATCTGTGTTTCAACTGTGTTTCGTGAACATACAAATGTTTTATTTGAGCCTTAAGCTGAGTTTCTGAATTTCATACCCTTTCTGTGGGTATGCAGCATGTCTGTGTTTGTTAAAGTTATATATGGTTTTATGACTCTTTTGTCGCCCACCGGAAGAGCAGCATTTTTTAGACCAACACTGATTTATGACATATTTTTGTTATGATCAAATAATTGCATTATTTTTCAATTTGAATAATACCCTTTGGTCATGCTGCCATTGTGATTTTTCAATAATTAATTATTGAGTAGGACTGATATGGGCTCTACGCTGGTTGATGCAGATTTGTAGAAAACAGGGCAGTCAATGCTGTTTTTTGTAGGGATGCACCGATCCACCTTTTTTCACTTCCGATCCGATCCCGATACCTGACTTTAGATAGCTGCCGATACTCCGATACTATTTCGATATGGATGCTCTGTTTGCTTTAATATTATTAAAATCATTGTTATTACCATTTTTTTACCATTACCAACTTTTACAACGTTTACAGCGACTTTACAGACCCCTGGCAACACCCACACACACGCGCGCACACACACCCACAGTGAGCGCAGAGCAGCACACACACAAACGGAGTCACAGATGAGCCCGGACTCCGTTTGTGTGTGCCGGCGTTTTTTTTGGCTTGGAGGAGTGTGATTTTCATTGTTTTTATGCCGCTGTCGGTACTGTTCTCCTCAGCGAGCAGGCGTTTAAAACGGTGACGGCTGGGATTACGTCGGCTGCAGGTTGCGGAGCTGAACTTCCTGGTTCAATCATGCTCGCCTGTTAGCTGGCTGTAAACTGTGGAATGGATTTCCTGAACGGAGTTGTGTATCATTACTCTGTGTCTCATCGAGACATGCCTCGGTTCAGGAAACCCATTCCACTTTTTGCAGCCAGCTAGCAGAGAAGTCAGGGAATCACTTATGGAGACATTTCAGCAGACACACACACAGACGGATCGGAAATTTCCGATACAACTATAGAGATCTCCGATCCGTCAATTATGTCTGTATCGGAACCCGATACCGATACTGGATCGGATCGGCCCCATCCCTATTTTTTTTTTGTTGTGGAAATTTCTCTGCAGCTGGTGAAGAATGAAATGGAGAACTTCTGGCGGCCAAGAAGGTTTTATTTTCGTTGTGCGGAAAAGGTCAATCTTCACAGGAGTGATCCTTGCTGGAGAAAGACCCAGAGCAAAGTGAACACTCCACAACACTCCACATTACTCCACACGTGTAGTAATGATCCAGTTGGATATGGAGAAGCGCACGGCGCAGCAGATGGAGAACAGTACAGTGCAGGGGCAGTGCGCAGAAATCTGTCTGCACCAAATGAGGGGGCACTACCACTTTTTAATTTATGTTAATTATTTTACTTTTAAATGTGACCAGCATAAAACTGATATCATAGGGCCCTAGATCAGTCAGAGTATTTGACACTGACACTGACACTGAAACACTGTGTTATCTGTGTGTAAAAACGTCATGCATTTACACATAGTGCATCATATGAATAATTATTTTGTCTTTAGTAGTTTAAAAAAAAAAAAAAAAATTTAATTGAAAATCGATTTTTTATTAAATAAATCGAGGATTTTATTTTTAGGCCATATCGCCCAGCCCTACACTATACACAAAGGACCTGGTATTCTGGGTATCAGTGTTGGGCAAATGTAGCTATGAGACAGAGAAATTAAATTTTACCATTACATTTTCTAAAAGAAATTAGACCCATATATCCAGACAATTTAATTTCCCCCTCCATCTTATAAATTAGAACTGTTTAAGGACCATACATTATTAAATAATAAAAATAATGAAAGAAAATTCTTAATTTCAAAGTCTGCCCCACGTTAGAGGATTTTCAAATCTGACTTGATTTTAAAAACCTGGGAGACCAAAAACAACGATTTTCACACTTTTAATCCTGAGAAAGCACAGACTAAACACAGGAGGACCGCACACTTGGGGCATGATTTACTAAAGCTATGCACATGCAAATTTGCGTTGATGCTTATCTACTAACAGGGTGCAATGAGGATTGAGCCTATCAGATGGGCAAAATGTAAATATGTTATTTTAGTGATTTTTCAAACCTGAATCTTATTGCGGTGCTTTTTTTTGCGTCTATAATTAGCACGTTTGAAAGGCAGGCCTTAACTGGCGCAGCGGTGCGCACAAATGGCTGCAGTTACGCACATACTTCTGCTCCCCTGCTGAAGCATAATCCTCTGAGAAATCCATAAACAAAAATACTTTTTATAAATCAGGAAATTACGTTTTTCCAGAGCATTTCCAGAGCGGCGCAGTGCGCAAAGTAAACATCACCAGAACTTTGCAGGCATTTTTTCCGCAGTTCCAGGCACATTTAAATGCAATAAATAATCACAACAATCACTATTTAATGTAACTATCTGAATCAGCACATATATCTATAAAGATTAAAGGCTGTTGGCACGCGTAATGGAAACTCAGCCTGACTGAATGAACACAGATGAAACCAGGAACGGACTGGGACTAAAAAGCCGATTTAAAATAAAATCCGATTCACTTATTATTCAAATTTCAAATTTTGTGCTTCCGCAGAGTCTGCACTTTCTCTTTCTCCATGTAGACAATCCTTGTCTAGTGCAAAATCCTCATTAAAATGAGGGCGGTCCTAATCACTTCTGCGCCTGTAGTCAATTGCGGTCGCAATCTAAGTAGGTCACCCGCAAAATGCAAACCAGCAGCAGGCGCAATGTTTAAACATGCGCGCGCAATTTAGAGCTCTCTATTTGGGATCTTAGTAAATCAGACCCTTGGTGTTTTAATCAATTTATTCCAGGGAGGATGTTCCAGGGATTTGGGCTCTCACCGAAATTTGCGTGATTTAATGTGACTTCAGAATATGCAAAGACATGGAGGTGGACTGTTGGCAGTTAATAGCTGTTGTGTATGTGAAGATTTATGCTGAGAAACACAAGAAGCTGTGGGTGAAGTAATGACTTCCTTATGCATCTTTCTTCTGCTCCTGCCCCCAATCGCTGTTCAGTTGTAAATATCAAAACAAGTTTAATACTTACGATTTGAAATTGAGAAGACTCTGTTGTGTCCGACAATGTTGAAAATCGCTTCTGTTAATCCCTGGAAACCTGCTAAGCCCGGTGGTGGGGCCTCTTGGGCGGCCCACCGGCGGCCCACGGTGTTTTTGTAAAAAAAAAAAAAAACTTTACACTTTCTGTGTGGGTTTTGCATCCTCTCCTTCTGTGTGCATTGGATTGAGCTACAAGGTTCTAAGTTCAGTCACAAATAACATTTTCTCCCCTTTGTCTTCATTCACAGATGAAATCAAGGCAGAGCTAGAAAAACAGAAGTAAGTTTTTCTCAGTATTTTTTCTTCCTTGTGATATACAGTGAGAAGCTGAAATGAGCTTTGCCCTGAAACTGTAGTCCACACTAAAAACCCAGTAGTGATTTGTGACTTTCGGTGATTTGCTGCATTGTTAGTGCATTTAAGTATATCAGCAGCAGCACAGTCAGCTTGCAGGTGATGTGTCTGCTTCAGTTGGCAAGGTGTTATTTTAATGACATGTCATTACGCTTTTCTGAGGTTTAAAATGAGTTAAATGTCGGTGCTCTTTAAAAGCCAGCATAAAATGGTTGATTTATCATCCTACTCCACTGGAGCTACCATTTGTTTTTCTTCGTGGAACCATGAGTATATTTTTATGACGTGAAATAACTGTGTTAATTGAAGAAGCCACTGCTCTCATTGTTGCTCTCCTCTCGTTGCAGGGATGGAACGGTGGTCCCACCCAGAGCCAACTACATCGAGGCCGACAAATATGTGCTGCCCTTTGAGTTGGCCTGTCAGTCAAAGTCTCCCCGGATAGTTAGCACATCTTTAGACTGTCTGCAGGTTAGTATTGAATACAGATGGCTCCATATCACTTTTTCATGTCCGATACTGACGGATATCACAACCTGTCACTCCAATACATTTATTTCACACCTTTTAAATGGGATATTGGACACAATCACTGCAACACTGAACCCACATCAGTTGACGTCTTATTGAGAATTCAATAAATACAAACACAGTTACTCTATCAATGTTACTTTTATATTTAATTAACTAACAAGAAGTGAAATAATCCAGAGGAAACACAATGCAAAGTGCTCTTTGCAGGAGTTCCAGTTTAGTAACCTTCTCTGTTGTTGGTCGGTACGTTTACATGCACAGTTTAATCAAGCTAAGGCCGTAGTCTGACGAAGACAGGCAATCAGACAACTTGCCGCCTCTGAGTATATACATGCGGAGGAAAAAATCTATGTATTGGCCTGGCCACGTGCTGTTCATGATAATCATGATGCAAATTAGATGGAGCATGCCTCTTCTGGTTGCCCCCAGAAAGACGCAGATAATTGTCATTTACTTCTACTTCTGGGTCAAAGACCAGGGAGGACATTTTGGTGCATGCGCAGAACGCCAAGACTGACTCGAGTCTGACTAAGCTTATACCCATAGACCAAAGTGCTGTATAGAAGAATAAATAAAAGACACAAAAGCTCACAAGGAAATAAAATGTTTAAAAAACTAAATAAATAATGTCAACAACCTGTCAAAGGCCAAGAAGAAGAACTGAAATTCCTTTTTTTAGACCAAATCGTTTTTCATATTATATACAATTAACCTATTTATGAATTGGCAAGAGACAGAACATGAAGGTCGAGGGGATTTGAATAAGAACAGTGTCTCCCGCTGAGTGTCCTGGATGTCTGGTTTTTCCCTTTTTTTAAATTCCTCTTAATGAAAAAAGGTTTAAATACTCATAAAAATCTAACCTTAAAACTAAGAATTGAAGTCTTAAAAAGCATGTTAAAGTTGGGAAAACTCCCCACAATGTATGTCCTCTCAAAAACGGTTATGAGCAAAAATGTGTCCTCACAACTGACATGCACACGTTTATAATACGCATGCCAATTCAGTTATACTCTTGACCTGTGACTCAACTGGATGTGTGGTGGTTTGGGGCAGTTTTTTTGTCTGTGTGGGGGGGATCTGGATACACCTACTTTACACGTTGGACAAGTATTTTTCCGTATTGATGCCTGATGGGATGATGGGTAAAATTAAGGTCATGATTATCCCGACCAATATAAATGTATTGATTCATTTCAAAATCCTTCTGAAATCACTAAACTTTTCTCTTAATTTTTTATTTTTCCCAGCAGATCAGGCACATGCATATATGTTTTAGTCAAGTGTTCAAAGCATGTTTGTTCCTGTTCTCCTCTACATTTATATTCTTCTGTAAGCTTCTCTAAGTTTTGCATTCAGTGTTTTCATTTGTTGTCTCTATGGGTGTTTATTAGTACACAGCACATCAGCTCCCAGGAAAATGACATGTCCTCCTTAGCAGCATTTTTCTATAAATTATTCATAAAAACTGGATTTCGTCTTTGCAAGTAAGAACTTGTGCAAATAGGCCACCAGGGGTCAACTCCACTGGTTCAAAAAAGAACCCTGTTTGAAGGGAAGTCTCATATTTGTCAATTATGTTCCTCTTTAGAGGAAAATTGGCAACAAAGCAACAGCAAATATGAGTGGACACCAGTGTGATTGACGGCAGGTATCATCCAAGAGGATGAATGTGTCATCAATGAATTTCAAAGTTTAGATTGTTATGGTTGATGTCACGACTGGTTACTACTTTTTCTTTTTGATAGTGGCCAATCAGGAAGCACCAGGGACACAAAAATTGTCCATTGCCCCTTTAAGTCAAGACACTGCCCCAGTAAAGCATGTTGTCTCATAATTATGTTTAAAAAAATAAATGTTGATTCAAACACTTCTGTTGCTCTACTGTAGAAGCTGATTGCGTACGGCCACATCACAGGCAACGCACCAGACAGCCGGACACCAGGGAAAAGACTGATCGACCGACTGGTGGAAACCATCTGCAACTGCTTCCAGGGCCCACAGACTGACGAGGGAGTCCAGCTACAGATCATCAAGGTATGCCCAGCGCCTCCACGTATCCTCAAATGTGTCGGTGCAACGATGTTGAAGATCTAGTTTGATCAGAGAGGCCAGAATAAAGACTTCTTTGCATGTTAATCACACTGTCGACCATTCAAGGTCAAGTTAATGTTTGATTCCTACAATCGCACTGTCAATAAATACTCATGTAGAACCCGTTCTGTGACTCATTCACCTAATGGTTTTTCTGTAGCGGCACTTTACTACAAATGTGCTTGACATTCCTCATATATTGTGTCTTCATTAGGGCTGTCAGTTTTCCCAAATTTCTCAAAATTTAATTTTACACGTAGCGTTGCAATAATATTCCCATGAAAAAAATTGTTCTCAATCCTGTGGTTTCTGGAAATTGACCCCTTTGCAGCTCCAGTTACATGACGTGCTATTCTATTTGAATATATATTTGATATATTAGTCACGCGAGGTTGAGGTTATTGCGGTGCTTATCATTGATGCCTCCTCCACCTCATATGGGTGGAGCTAACAGTTGAGTCTGCCAATTTGTGTGTTACATAATCTATGCAGGATTTTCACCCCAATTTAACAGCTTTTGAGATGGTGTGATGGTTAAATGTCTAGTGGGAAGTGAGAAAGAAGAAAAGGACTGTCTGACCGAATAAGGGGTCACACACGAGGAAATGCATGAACAATGGATGTCGCCATGAACATGGCTACACGACTTGTTTTCCAGACACAAATCCACATGGAGAGGGGAAGGGAGGGTGGAGCATCAGCTGTGAGGATAAATAGACGATGGATGGATGGATGGATGGGTGTTGACTGTGGGTGTATGTAAACGTATGTATTTGGAAACTGTAGGGGGAGCTCTATGAAGAATAATGCAAAAAAAATGACCCGGTGCTTCTAGGCTGTGTATTTTAAACACAAACTGGAGTTTGAACTTTTCCCCAGACTTTGAATGGATATCCAAATTTCCGACAGAATGTTTTAGCCCACAGCATTGTGTATGTTGTGCGTTTGATTTGCAGCTGCTGCTTATTGACATTTTCTCTTTGTTAATGAAATTTACTTCCTGGTTGAATGGAAAGATCAACGTCTGCCCTGTAAGAAGGACACTGCGTTATCGCTGCTGACACACGATTCATAGGTTAGATCAGTGTTTCCCATCCCTGGTCCTCAGGGCATGTTTTAGATGTTGCCCTGCTCCAACACACCTGATTCAGATGAACAGCTCGTTTATCAGGCTTCTGAGAGCTTGATGACGAGACGTGAGTGGAGTGCGGCCAATTTCCACTCACTAGTACAAGATAATATTTAAATGAACCTGCTTTGCAGGTATTGTTAATAATTATTTATTATTATTATTATTATTACTATTATTATTATTATTATTATTATTATTATTATTAATAATAATAATAATAATAACAATAATAATAATAATTATTATTATTATTATTGTTATTATAGAATAACAATTCTGCACCAACTATGCAGGTAGCAAAGAATATGAGAACTAAATATATCTGCAGCTTGAAGTAGGGAAGTCCTGTGGTGATATAGCAGGTGCAGCAACTTCTGCGTCTTCTAAAACAAGATGTCCTGTGTGACACGTCTTGACTTCCTGTTTTCTCTCCGACCAGGCCCTGCTGACGACAGTCACCTCCCCGCACATAGAGATCCACGAGGGCACGGTGCTACTCACCGTCAGGACCTGCTACAACATCTACCTGGCCAGTCGCAACCTCATCAACCAGACCACTGCGAAGGCCACGCTCACACAGATGCTCAATGTTATCTTTACACGCATGGAGAACCAGGCCGTTAGTATATTTTTTTGCTACGTAATTCACTGCTGTGTCACACCTTGACCTTACAGATGTTATTAGTTTATTGGAAAAAACATGGGAAAATGACTGGTTTTACTCTGCACACTGTACAAGTGATTAAAAGTTAATTCTCTCTTCATGAAGCATGGCTATTGAAAGATATTCTCATGCAAAGCTTAAAGAAGTGCCACTGTACACTACAGGAGTTATTGTATTCTTAATAAAAGGAAATGGCTTAAGAAAAAAAAACGCTTTTAAACAAGTGAAACAAACAAACAAGTCTCATATAAAACGTGAGCATCTGAGGAGAAGAGCTCAAGGAAGAGCTATTTCAAAATGTTAGTATTCTAAAAACCTGAAGCTGAAACTCAACAGTTATTTCTTTTCCAGCAAACCTTTATTTGCAGGTTTAACTTTTGTAGAATCCTGGATGTGATCTAAATCTGTGGCAATTTAGAATATGAGTCGACCTTATTATGACCTGTTCATTTTCCTTTAGTTTTCGTTCCGTCTGGTTTGTTTTCATGCTCCTCTCCTTCCTCCACAGGCTCTGGAGGCTCAGGAGCAGGAGAAGGAGAGGCTGCGACCACCACAGCAGAACCAGTCTCCTGTTCCAGGTCATAGGAGGGCCGGCTCTCCCTGGTCTGACCGGACTCCCACCCCGGAGCCACAGAGCTCCCCATCGCCAGCAGCCAGTACTCCAGACCTCACTAACACAAATGCCAACAGCTCTACACCATCGGCTGCTGATCCAGACCAAACATCTGACACACCATCAGTCAATGGAGAACCTGAGGGCGACCACAGTATCATGAACGGAGGAGAGGATCCAGTCACACCATCAAGTGGTGTGTGTCTTCTTTAAGCCTTATTGTAATTGTGGTTATATTTTTGGGTGGTGCAGCCTTTATAATAAAGCTTCTTCCATCTTCATTATTCTCAGTTTTTGAAGATGAAGGTGCAGACACTCCTCTGACAGTATCACAGCCAGCTGTGGAGAGGGACAGTCCGTGTCTAGCAGAGTCGGAGACGAGTGCAAGAGAGGAGGCAGAGCAGCAGCCAGCACAGATCCACAGTGAAACTGGTCTGAACTTAATGCAACTTGTTGTTGTCACTTCACTTGTATGTCTTCCATGGTTGTGACCTAAAAAATATGTTCGCTCTTCCAGGTGTCAAGCATCCAGCCCAGGCTGTCCCTGAGCAGACGGAGATGGCGCCCCCCAGAGTCAGAGCAGCGAGCCAGCAGATGAACGGCATCATCGAGGACCGCTCCTCTGTTTCCTCCGCAGACATGCTGGTGAGAAGTGCTGGTTATCAATCACTGCCATGCTTATTTATAAAAAAAAAAACTCTTAAAGGGATAGTTGTGTGAGTAACTGGCACATAATCAGAATACTTTATTAATCCCAGGGGGAAATTGTTTTTGTTCCAGATGCTCCGTGCAAAGTAGGAAAGAAATACAGCACGAGGAAACAAGAGCTTGATATACAGATATAAATAAAATAAAATAAAACAGTAAAATAGGCAATAAGCTAAATGAAATAAAATAAACAATAAAATAATACAATAATAAAGTAGACAATCTGGAAATATAAACAATATACAGTGAATGTAAGTATAAACAAATGAAAAGAAGTTAGATGAGAATGGGTAATTATAGCTTGTTTTGTTTGTTTGTTTATTTATAAAGAGTCTGATCGTCAGAGGGAGGAGTTGTACAGGTTAATGGCCACAGGCAGAAATTACTTCCTGTGGGGATGAGTTTGAGGGGCTCAAAAAGTTGGATGAGGTGCTATCAGCAGAAGGAGGGGAGGTCACAACTGGTGGTGGTTTACTGAAGGCTTTACCGCTCATAGTGCAGTCCCTGTCAGCCCGGACAGTGAAAACCCTCGGTGGAAACATTGTGGTCAGGAACATAAGTGTGTAGCCATGACTCCGAGAAAATCATCAAGCTACACTGCCGGTATTCCTGATGACTATGGGTTAGCGCTGTCAGCTCGTCCATCTTATTCCCCAGTGATCTCACGTTGCCCATGATGAGAGATGGGAGACACGGCATGTATGTCTTCCTCTCCATAAGTCGCCGATGTTTTGCTCCTTTCCTCCGCCGTAGCGACCCTTTCCCTCTGCATCCCCGCTGTGTTTTTCTCCTAAGTTCAGCCGGGATGTCCTCCGTAACCGTAGCCAAGCCGGCCGGCTTCAGCTCAATCAGCTGATCCCAGGAGTAAACAAAGCGGTGTTGCTGAGCGACTGTCTAGCGGCAGAGTAAAAAGAGCGATTCCACCACAAATGAAACAACAAAAACTCTCCACATAAACATATTTAGATAGGACGTAGCTTAATAAATAACTCAAGTAAAAACGGAACAAGTAAGATAAAGAAAGTAAAGGGAAAAGGTGAAAACAAAGTTTAAGTAAGCAGGAGCGACTGGGACAGGCTGCATACCCCGCAACGTAACGAAAGAAAACTCTAATCTCAGAAAGTGTATGTCAGCTTCACTGTATTATATTTTGTAAACTGCTCCTTCTTTTGCACCAAAGTCCATTGAGAAAATAGGCAGTTTCAGCTCATGGGAGCTGCTGTTCTACTGCTGCCTCATTTGGTCAGTTTGTACATAAGTAAGTCCGAACTAAGGATTTCAAATTCCAAAGTCGCAAAATAACACATTACAGGAAGCAGCAATGGATCAACATCTCCTGTGTGCTGTGATGTAAATTTTCACATTTTCTCGATGGACTTTGGCACAGACTGTGAGCAAAGGACACAAACTTCATGAAGAAAAGTCTGTATAATGACAAGATAAAGCAACAAAAAATATACTTCAGATCGTGTAGACTTGAGACTGAGAAATGGAATTTAATAGGTGAGCCTTTTGTTAAGTGGCTAAAATGTGTTTTCCTTTAGTATACCCGCTGGTATTAACTCTAAGCTCTAGTTTTAAGAACTCATCTGAAGCTCTGCCTCAAATGCTCATTGACATACAAGTGCCCTGACAGAGAAACTGGTCAGGGTTGAGAGTTCAGTGATGCAGATGTGTTGTATGAAGTGGAACTGACTTTCTTCATCTCTCTCAGGATGCTGAGGCTCTGCAGGGACCCCACAGTGCTGCCCGATTTTCCCACATCCTGCAGAAAGACGCTTTCCTGGTGTTCCGGTCTCTCTGCAAACTCTCCATGAAGCCACTTGCTGATGGACCTCCAGACCCAAAGTGAGTCTTTCTACATACATACAATGAAATATTTACATTTTACCAATTTTATTCCATTATTCTATTAGCTCTATGGCAATGTTGAAATCAACAAATCAACACTCCTGCTGGGATAAGCATTTGGTCTTTTACCTGAAGACCTATTTGTGTCCTACAGTTTGCAAGAATAAATATAGCTGCTCCTTGTTTGCGCTCACTGCTGCAGCTCAGTGTCTGAGCGTTAACTTGCCCTTTTCCATTCCGGTGTAGCCTTGTCATCTCTAGTTACTGTAACTCAAGCCTCTGGGCCAACCAATCTGAATAGGCAAGAGTAAACTGAGCTAAGGAAGAAACTCACCATGAAATCAGTCTAGCCTACATGAGATACCCACTAACGATTTATTACAGGGATTGTTCAGTTTTTTTGTGCTTCTATGAGGTCCTAACACAGTCAGCTCTCTGTGCTCTTAAAACCATAGAATTTGATGCAGCTGTGGAGGAAACCGAAGTTGTCCTGCATTAACCAGCAGACGAGCGAGTTTTCTTGTTCATTGTTTTCTCCTTCAGTATTTCTTTATGCAGAGCCACCTCAGTAGAGGATGGCGATACGTTAATCAAAAGGTTTGGTTCATTTCACTTAAAGCTATACTTACTTTTCTTGCATGTCTCTTAGCACTTAGTAAAAATTTGAACATGAACACCTCTGCCTCCCTCAAAGTCCCACCCTCCAGGACAGGAACGGTAGCAGCTATGCTCATGCACGATTCATTGGCAGGCTGGAGCCGGAGTGGTGAGGTTCTCTGCTCTTCTCTGAGTGTAGGCTGGGACTGCGGAGGCTACTGTGCTTTGGCAGGGGATCCCAGCAACATACGCTGTTGTGAGCACAGTAACTGCAGCGTGATATGTGCTTTCATGTGAAGGTCTCCAAACACCACAAAAAGTCAGTGGATTTAGTGAAAAAGTCACCATCTTGGTAACACTGCTCTGTCAGAGATGCACGTGACCTGCAAGCTGTGATGGCGATCAGCGAGGCGCCCGACAGATGATAGACGGGAAGCTCGGCCAATTATTTTATTTGGCCCGAATAATTTAATTGGCCATACTTTTATCATAATAATATGATAATTAAATAATGATGAGTTTCAAAACCTGGTGGGTTTATTTTAGTTTTAGAGTGCCATACGCTTATTAGGAGCAATTTAAGATTACAAAAGAAAAGTGTAAAAATTAGTGGTGGGCACAGATAATGTTTTTTAATCTAGATTAATCTCACTGTAATCTTGAAATTAATCTAGATTAATCTAGATTAAAATGGCTAGGTTTCAAGGTATACGACGGGATTTTTTTTTCATGCATAATCAGGTGTTCACAGTATTTTCTACTGGTTGAGAACCGAATTACTGCAGTAGATTAATTTTGGATGGTCTATTTTACTGTCATGAATACTGTATAATAACTTCACACTAGTACAGGTTCACATGGCCCCAGAAAAGTATGAGCTACTCATGATTCTAATGAAGTGAGGAATCAGAATGCAAAGACAATTGCAGTTAAAATACAGGACTTTTACTGTGCAAATAAACATCTTTTATAAAAATTCCCCGTGTTACCTGCTGATGTGGAGGGTGCTGACCTTAACTTCATGCATTCTTGATATTCTAAGACATGCTTACTAGGGCTGTCAAAATTGATATTTGAATATTCCCTCTAAAAAAACACAGATATTCAAATATATTCTCATAGTATTGGCATCGCGCATCTGGGGTGTGTTGCATCCGCTGCATCTGGGGGCTTTCAATCAGCCAGACTGTCAGGCGATGACAGCATGACGTCATTAACAGGACAAACTAATACAACGACGCATAACTACCTGTAGATGTAGTTTATTTAAGTTTAGACATATTTCACAACATATTACCTACACAAAAATAAGTAAATTAACTAATGACCAAGAGCGCAGATCTCACTTGCTCGCTCGCGCTCTCTCTCTCTGTCCCCCGCCCACCCCGTGCCGACAACACGGCTTCACGCGTTCTGCGCACACTGGTTTAAATGAACAACAAACAAATGTTGAGTGCTGATCAGTTTTGTGCAAGCGGTTTTGGTATTCATAGACCCGACTTTGAGAATATTAACGCAGCACGTTAAAGCCGATAACGGCCCCCCTCTAGTAAAAATGCAAGAAAGGTAAGTATAGTTTTAAGTGTAGTGTGAAAGCAAACTCGCACTGGCTGAATGTTGCAACCCCCAATTGAACGGAGTCCCCAATCCTACCGAGTCTAACAGAGACTATTAGGTGTGAATATGACTTTATTAGATACAGAATATTGCTGAAAATATGGTGCAGGGTTACAAGAAAAAGATTATTGTAGGCACTGAACACACGACTAGCATAAAATCTGAGTGACACAAACTTATCAAACCAGGTGGTAGGAGAAAAAACCCTCCTGTGTCCTTGAGAGTATAATTTCCAGATGTAAATATCTGTCTTACATATCTTTACATTTTTTGAAACAGTGTTTCCCAAAGATTCTGCATGAACACCCGCTTTTTAAAGATGACAAACTATTTGTGTGTAGTGACTAATTTACAGTCATACAGTCATGTTTAACCTTGTGTTGTTTTGAATGACTCATCTCCAGTGGATTTCATTAACTAAAGCTTCATGTCATTAAAAACATATACACATAAATCCTGATTCAGTGGTTGGAGAAATTGTGCAAATTAGTTGGGGGACCTACAAGAATTCTCCCATGACCCATCCTTGGGTCCTGATTTAGATTTCCTTGTAAATCACTTTGCTGTATATTTGCATGTTTCACAGGGTAACCGATTGCCTGTATTCGTCTCCTTTACAGGTCGCATGAGCTGCGCTCCAAGATTGTTTCCCTGCAGCTGCTGCTGTCTGTGCTGCAGGGCGCCGGGCCAGTGTTTCGCACTCATGAGATGTTCGTCAACGCCATCAAACAGTATTTGTGTGTGGCACTCTCCAAAAATGGTGTGTCCTCTGTGCCAGAAGTGTTCGAGCTGTCCTTGGCCATCTTCCTCACCCTGCTGTCCCACTTCAAAGTCCACTTAAAGATGCAGATTGAGGTACAGAATGCTGACGGTACAGTTTCCTTCTTTGTTGTTTGTCTCGAAAATATGCAGATTGTGAATATTTGTTTCCTTGTCCTCTTTTCCTCAGGTGTTTTTCCGGGAAATTTTTCTGACGATCCTGGAGACGTCAACCAGCTCCTTTGAGCACAAGTGGATGGTCATCCAGACTCTAACACGCATCTGTGCAGGTCTACTGATACAAGTGTTCCTTAAAAACAACTTAATAATGGCAAAAATAAACATAAGCAATCACTTTTAGGATGTCCAGTTTTGTAACGCATGCCTTTCACCTTAGATGCCCAGTGTGTGGTTGACATCTATGTGAACTACGACTGTGACTTGAACGCTGCAAACATCTTTGAGCGTCTTGTCAACGACCTGTCGAAGATCGCTCAGGGCAGAAGTGGTCAGGAGCTCGGGATGACTCCTCTGCAGGTACATACTCGGCAGTCCCAGTATACCTGCTTATCAATGTCACTTTCTTCTTCTGAAGCTTTTTAGCACATAAATATTTCAGTCATAAGCAATTCTTACTGCTTTGGTTTTATTGGTGGTAGCCTCTGCAGATTCTGAAATAAATTATAAATAATTTTTATAATTTACAACGGTGTGTAACTATATGTGCCATATAGTTAGAAAATAGTTAAATAATACAAAATGCAAACAAATATCTACATCTTTATTTAAAGATTTTGGCCAAACAGAGCACAGAGAACTAGGATGAGAAACAATCTTTATTTATCACGGTTCAAGCTCTATTTGTGATACAGAGCTCCAGCCCTCGTGATGCCGCCATGTTGGCAGGAAAAACTTACTGTACTGCCCCCTGGTGCTTTTCACAAGAATGGGAAATGGAAGACGTGGACATTATTCTAGCACCTGTTGATAAACGTTCCCAAGTTTTATGAAGAACATTTAGACATCGCAATAAAAAGATGCAAAATGCCATAATAGAATATTGTCTGGTTTATATGCTGCAACCTATATACTAAATGTAAACGGAGCCACTACCTGTCAATGTTTTGGTCCCTGTGTTGCATGGTGGGACTGTATAATTTTGACAATGATACATTTTTGATTTGCAAGACAGGATCTTTTCTGGCCATAGTTTCTGAAGTCTTGCTTTTTGTGAAAGGATACTTACACGTTTGTGTGACTTTCTCTGTCACACAGGAGCTGAGTCTACGTAAAAAAGGTTTGGAGTGTTTGGTTTCCATCCTCAAGTGTATGGTTGAGTGGAGCAAAGACATGTATGTCAACCCAAACCTTCAAGCTAATCTGGGTGAGTGCGTAGTGTGCAATAAATTGTAATGCTCATATTAAGATGTTTGTCGACATTTAGTCATCATGTCACATGTTTTCAGGTCAGGAACATCCGTCTGATAGTGATGGAGCCGAGATGAAGCTCCCAGAGCAGCACGTTAGACGCCGTGACAGCATCAGCTCGCTGGACTCCACCGTCTCCTCCAGCGTCTCCGTTTCCCAGGCGGATCATCCAGAGCAGTATGAGGTCATCAAACAGCAGAAGGACATCATTGAGCACGGCATTGAACTGTGAGTTTCTCAACTTGGCTCTATTTTACATCACAGTGCAGTTACACTCAGCTCTTCTGTTCTCATTGAGTGAAAAATTAAATGGTAGTTGTTCCTCTGTTCCTTCTGCAGCTTCAACAAAAAACCAAAGCGAGGCGTACAGTACCTGCAGGAGCAGGGTATGCTTGGCTCCACAGCTGAGGATATCGCCCAGTTCCTACACCAGGAGGACAGGCTGGACACTGTGAGGGATTACATAGGGTTAAACTGCAATAAACATTATTATGACTGTTAAGACTGACAAGGTAATTGCTGTTAATTAAGGGCTGAAGATATATTACACTATTATTTTAATCACTATAATTTGTGGTAGTAGATATGTAGCCTCTTGAGCCAGTGTTGACCAACTCCAAAAACCAGGAATTCAATATGACTTTGGGAGAAAGCATGCAGATTAATCGACGAGTCAGGAAGTAAAATAAGTAAATGAATGAAACGGCAGCAGCTGAGACAGAAACGGAGAGGCCTCAAGTTTTTTCCATCAGTACTTTTGGGCAGCACTGTTTGTAGGGCACACTTTTTCCAAATCAGGACTATAATGTTGATCAAATGAGTAATCCACCATTTTTTTCTTCTACACCCACAGACCCAGGTGGGAGAGTTCCTAGGTGAGAACATCAAATTCAACAAAGAAGTGATGTACTGCTACGTGGACCAGCTGGACTTCTGCGGGCGGGACTTTGTCTCGGCTCTCCGAGTGTTCCTAGAAGGCTTCAGGTTGCCCGGTGAGGCCCAGAAGATCGACAGGCTGATGGAGAAGTTTGCTGCTCGATACCTGGAGTGTAACCAGGGGTAACGTTCCATCTTTTTTCTTTTTTTTTTAAACACTTTATTTGTAATTTTCCAATTATCATACAAAACAATCGTATTCTTTGTTTTACAAATAACCACAGAAAAACAACCCCGACAACAAACAAGCCAAACCAAAAATCAGACAGGACAAGACAAGAAGAGAAAAAACAAAACAGAACAACAAAAAAGATAAAAAAAAGTGCACCTAATACTTTTTTGTTACAGGATTATTTAAGGGCAGGTGTAATCATTCAGAGTTCCAGTTCTAGACCAGGTAAATTGTTCACATGAGTTATAAGAGGGTCCCAGATTTCGTGGAATCTGCTGATGGAACCGTTGAGGGTACATCTGATCTTTTCCATCTTTAAGGTTCTGCATAACGTCCCTAATCCAGTGGTGATGTGATGGAGGAGTAACAGCCTTCCATTTGAATAAAATTAAGCGTCTAGCTAACAAGGAGGAAAAGGCAATGACCCTCTGCAAATGTAGAGGGGGAACAGAGACGGTGAGATGTTGTAAGCATAAGCATTAGAGATTACTTCAAAAAAGGATGACCAAAAAGGAACCAGTTTCGGGCAAGACCAGAACATATGATAGGAAGTAGCCGGGGTCTGTTTACATCTGTCACATACTGAATCGACATTCGGAAATATTCTAGCTAATTTAGCTTTTGAGAAGTGTAATCTGTGAAGCACTTTAAACTGTTTTAAAGCATGTCTGGAACATATAGAAGAATAGTGGATCCTATTAAGAGCCTTGTCCCATTCGTCATCAGACAATTGGACCCCCAAGTAATTTTCCCACTGTTCTCGAATATGAGCAATAGAGTGGTTGCAGCTATCCATAATATGGGAATAAATAAATTATATTCTGCTTTTATTCAGCTTATTGACCCTTAACAGGGAATCCAGACAAGAAGAAGGGGGAAGAGTAGGAAAATTAACAAAATGTTTACGAGTAATATCTCTAACCTGCAAGTATCGGAAAAAATGGTTACTGGTCAAACCAAATGTTCTGGGTAGTTGTTCAAAGCTAGCAAACGCATTATTGATATACAGGTCCTCAATGCTATGAATGCCCTTATCATACCAAATTTTGAAACCACTGTCCAATAAAGATGAAATAGGTGATTATGCATTATTGGCGAATGAACAGAAATAATCTGAGTACCCACACATCTTTTAAACTGGTTTACGATACCTAAGGATTGACTTACAATTATATTATCTTTAATATTGTTAACTAGTGAAGGTAGAGGAGCACAAAGTAAAGCAGGGAGTGAGTGTGGGCTGCTCGTAACCTTCTCAATCTGGAGCCATGCAGGGATCCTATCCTTCCAATGTTTTAACCACAGAGAGGAGGCATTCAAATTTGCGGCCCAGTAATACACACACAGATTTGGAAGCGAAAGCCCACCTACACCTTTTGGTCTTTCCATAAATTATTTTCTTATACGAGCTGGTTTATTGTTTCATATAAAAGAGGAAATTATTTGATTAAATGTTAAAAGATTTAGGTATGAAAACAGGCAATGCCTGAAACAAGTATAGAAACTTTGGCACAATGTTCATCTTTACAGAATTTGTTCTCCCCATGAGAGAGAGAGGCAAAATAGACCATCTTTTAACATCTTGTTTACACTGTTCCAGCAGAGGAGTGAGGTTACTCTTAAATAGACTATAATAGGATTTGGTGACTTTTACACCTAGATATGAAAACGACTCGGCACATAACCAAAATGGCAGATTAGGATATTCTCTAGCATTACTACTAATGGGGAAGTATTCACTTTTATTAAAATTTAGTTTATATCCAGATATGTTCCCAAATTCCCGCAAAACTCTAAGAATTTCAGGGGTAGATGTGATAGGGTTGGTGACAAGTCGTCTGCATAAAGCGAGACAGTGTGAGTTAGGCCACCACGTGAAATGCCTTGTATAATATTATTGCATCTGAGAGCTATAGCAAGTGGCTCTATAGCTAGAACGAAAAGCAACGGACTCACTGGATCTCCTTGTTTCGTCCCTCTGTGAAGAGGAAAGTACTCCGATGAGATGCCATTGGTATAAACTGAGGCAGTTGGATCAGTGTAAATGAGCTTGATAAGTTGGATGAAGTTAGGGCCAAAGCCAAACCTGCTAAGTGTATGTAAAAGATAATTCCACTCGCCCCGATCAAATGCCTTCTCAGCATCAAGCGATATTACTGCTTCTGGGGACGGGGTGTTAGAATCAGTATAGATGATATTAAACAATCGTCTCAGGTTAAAATATGATTGTCTACCCTGAACAAACCCAGTCTGGTCCTCCGAGATGATATGAGGAAGAATTGTCTCAAGCCGGAGTGCAATGACCTTTGAGAACACTTTACCATCACAGTTCGTCAAGCTAATTGGCCTGTACGATGAGCAATCACAAGGGTCCTTATTCTTTTTTAACAACAGTGTAATAGATGCCTGGCAGAGCGTGGGTGGAAGAGTGTTATTCTCCATTGCTTCTGCATAAACTGAGAGTAGAAGAGGGGCAAGTTTATCTTTGAATTTTTTATAAAAATCAGTTGGAAACCCATCCGGGCCAGGGGCTTTCCAACTCTGAAGGGACATTATTGCATTGTTAATTTCCTCCAGCGTCAATTTTTGCTCCAATCGCCCTTTAGAGTCAGAGTCAATTGTAGGAATGTTCAGATTGGGAAAAAAAAAGTCAAATTGGTTGTGATTCAATGTTGAGTTTGAAGAATATAATTTAGAATAGAACTCTTTAAAGCAGTTGTTAATAGTCTGATGATCCTCTGTTGAGAACCATCAGGTAGCATAATTTGCTAAATAATACGAGATGCTACTTTTTGACGGAGTTGACTGGCTAATAATTTGGAAGGTTTATCTCCCTCTTCATAGAATCTACTACGAGATTTAAGGATGAGCCTCTCTGCTTGGGTGGTAGTTAAGAGATCAATTTCAGTTTGTATGCCTACTCTCCTCCTAATCAGATCAGGGGTCGGGGAGCCAGCTATGAGTCCGTCCAGAGTCTTAATTTCCAAAGATAGTTCCTCAATATTTTTATACTTAATTTTCCTAATATGTGCAGAGCGGGAAATAATCTGCCCTCTGAGATATGCTTTAAGTGTTTCCCAGAGAGTTGAAGCTGAGATATCATCAGTCCTGTTTACCTGCAGAAAAAAATCAATTTGTTCAGTAACAAACTTTACAAAGTCTGAATCTGCCAGCAGGAGTGCGTCAAGCTGCCATGTCCGTTTTGTCCTCTGACTCGGAAGAGTAACTTTAATGCTCACCGGGGCGTGATCAGAAATAATTATTGGGTTATATTAACAATCTGTAACGACATTCAACAAATAGGGATCAACCAAAAAAAAATCTATCCTGGAGAAGGACTTATGTACATTAGAGTAATACGAATACTCCCTCTTGGTAGGGTGCTTAAATCTCCATGGGTCTATAAGTTTATGCATGTCTATGAACGATTGGATTGTTTGTACTGATTTAGATGGCCTCGGTACAGACTGAAAAGAACGATCCCAGGTAGAATCTAAAACCAGGTTGTAATCCCCAGACATAATCAGGTGATGACTATCTAGATTAGGAATGGAGCTTAGCACCTTTTAAAAAAAATGATCATCATCAAAGTTCGGACCGTAGATATTAACCAATACTAAGCGAAGTTGAAACAACTCTCCCACAACAATCACATATCTGCCATTTGGGTCCAAGATAGCGTTTGATACAATGAAGAGAATCTTTTTATGAATGAGACATGCTACTCCTCTACCTTTACAGTTAAATTGCGAGTGAAACATTTGCCCAACCCATTCTTTATGAATTTTTGACTGGTCTTGATTTAAAAGGTGGGTTTCTTGTAGGAAGGCAACACCAACCCCGAGATGTTGTAAATGAGAGAGAACCTTTTCTCTTTTGATTGTCTGGTTCAAACCCTTAACATTCCAGCTTATAATTTTCATGTCATCTTTACCTGGGACAAAGTTAAAATTACCCTGTGCCATTAAAACCACTGAACTCCAGAATGCCCGTATCTACCCCATTTAGATGATAAAAAGGCCAAGTAGGTGCACGAATTGTATACAAAACAAATAATACATCAAAAATACTACATACAACAAATAAACAGTACTAATATAATAATACTAAAAAAATAAATAAAAATACTGCCAGTAATATTGACATCTAGTGATATCTAGTGATATCACCGTCTCTTTTAATTAGTTATTTGTATTTTGACCCGATCATCAACATTACCTCAGTCACCATCTTCCATAGCGGGTACAACGGAACTTCCGTCATCAGCAGTAACATTTCTATTGACATAAGTTAGCGCCGTCTCAGGGTCGGTGAACTTCATGCGTCTCCCGTTGTGTGTAAACTGCAGGGTGGCTGGGTAGTAGAGGCCGAACTGGATCTTCGCGGCGTGAAGCTTCTTTTTGGATTCGGAGAAGGCTGCGCGTCGTTTGTTGACATTCGGGCTGTAATCAGGAAAGATGTGAAATCTTGATCCGTTGTAAGAGAGCGGGCCCTTCTGCCTGGCGAGGCGTAGGATCAACTCTTTAGTTTGAAAGTGGTGGAGCTTGACAATGAACGGCCACGATCTATTGTCGCCATCTGGTGGTTTAGGGGCCAAACTTCTGTGGGCTCTGTCCACCGACGGTAGCTTCTCAAAACTGTCTTCACCAAGCACATCAATGAGCAGCCTGGTAATGAACTCCGATGGTCGTGGGCCCTCCGCGTTTTCTGGTATCCCCACAATACGTATATTCTGCCGTCTGGTGTAGTTTTCCAAGTAGGCTACCTTCTCCTTCAAGGCATCGTTTTCTTTAGCCAGTGAAGTTTGGGAAGTTTCCACGCTGCTCAGTCTCTTATCAAACTCTTTCATACCGTCCTCTATGTCAGTAATTCGCTGGTCATAAACACTCAGAATCCAATGTAGAGAGGCAATAGACCCCCGGTTCTCCTCCCGAAATGAGTTGATAGAAGTTTACAAAGCAGTAACTGCATTAGCCAGCGCCTCCATATTGTTAGCATCCGCACCTGTTTCGTTGCTAACGCTAGCCGGGGAGTCCGATTTGCCTCTCCCACTCTGTTGTTTGGGCAATTTGGGAGGCATTCGTCCACTCGCGAGGTAACAAAGTCACTTAATTTGTGTTTCCAACGAAGGTTGGACGGTTACAAGGTCCAAAATGTAGAAATTTAACAGGTTTCTGCGGGAGCTTCGGAAGACACGTCTACTCACTATTCATGCTCAATCGCGCCCCCCTAACGTTCCATCTTTTAACTGATAATATGTATTTTCCTTATGACATTAAACCAGCTGAGCAGTGCAGATGCTTTCTGTTGCACTGATACACAACTTCTTTTGCAGGCAGACTCTGTTCGCCAGCGCAGACACTGCCTACGTGCTGGCATACTCCATCATTATGCTCACCACAGACCTGCACAGTCCTCAGGTGAGAACTGTGGATTATTTTATTTCCTGTCAAAATGTAGGAATGTCCTCCCATCTTAAGCTGTGTCAGCACATTCAGGCCTTGAATTTGATGGAATTCGTCCTGAAAAGTCCTTGAATTTGATGTCAACCAAGTTGTGGGAACCCTGTATATAGAGTCGACCTTTTAGAATAGACTAAATATCCATGCATTTACTCAGGTTTAAACAGATAAATTGATGTTCATGTTACTGTCACTCAGGAGGAAAACAAACCCTTTGACCTTGTTTTCCATGTAGGTGAAGAACAAGATGACAAAGGAGCAGTACATCAAGATGAACCGTGGCATTAACGACAGCAAAGACCTGCCAGAAGAGTATCTGTCCTCCATATATGATGAGATCGCAGGCAAGAAGATCGCCATGAAGGAGAGCAAAGAGTTTTCAATCACCCCAAAGTCCACCAAACAGAGTGAGTCCCTCTGTCGTGTCATGAACACCATCACTGTCTCAACTAAAACATCACACTTAGACCACATTTGATGCTAAAAGAATGAGAGCACCAACAAACATGGCTGTCGCAATACTGTGGTTGCATCATCTTTGACATTCCACCACAGAGTTTAACTCACTATTTCACCACCAACAAAAAGTAAACCACGTTCCTTCCTTCTTTTCGTGATAATTGTATACAATAATTCTTTGTTTAGATAAGCAGTTTTTTTTTCATTCACAAGAAGACCGCTTAATTTGCTCACAGCAGATTCTCCACTTTGTGATGTAATTCTGCTCAGCTTTGACTTTTGTAAGTCTGTTTTCTCACTTTATATCCTGTTATTTTTACATTTTAAGGAACATGATTTAAGGATGCAGCTATTGATTATTTTCATAAGTGATAAATCTCTCAATTATTTCGGTCCAAAAATGTCTGAAAATGTTGATTATTGTTTTCCAAACCAGACGAAATGTCTTGTTTTGTCCACAAACCACATTTTTTGGAATTATTCTTTGTTATATGGAGCAAGAAAACGCTCAAAAAAGAAAATACTCAAGTTTGAGAAGCTGAAAATTTAAGGGAGCTTGTTTTTCTATTTAAAAAATAGGTAAATGGCAAATAAGCTTACGTATTCTGTAATGACAGCCAGTTTTGGGTTACGTTTTTATTTTTTACGCTTTTACGTGTGTTTTAGCGGCCATTTTCATGTCTTTAGTTTTCAGAATTGAACCCTCAGCCTTCCAGTTGAATGAGGACTCTACCACTGAGCTAATATTGATTAGTGTCACTGTCCTCCTAGTCTCCTAAATACTGACGATAAACACTTATGTTCTTTTCTCCAGGTGTGGCCAGTGAGAAACAGCGCCGCCTGCTGTACAACGTGGAGATGGAGCAGATGGCGAAGACGGCTAAAGCGCTAATGGAGGCCGTGAGTCACGCTCAGGCCCCGTTCTTCAGTGCGACACACCTAGAACACGTCAGGCCCATGTTTAAGGTCTGTTGGATTTAGTAAGTTGAGATGTGGAGCTGAGAAGAACTGAACCAGGATTAAGGTAAAAGATTCTGTGTTGTAGTTGGCGTGGACCCCCTTACTGGCAGCATTCAGTGTTGGACTGCAGGACTGTGATGATCCAGAAGTGGCCTCACTGTGTCTGGAGGGCATTCGATGTGCCATCAGGATCGCCTGCATCTTCTGCATGCAGGTCTAGTCAAGTTTTTTTTAATGTTGTTTGAACACGTCACATTTTCTTAGAGACATTAAACAGTAAACTTTTCAAATAGATTTTTTCATTTTTACTGAGCTCACTCAGCTCCCATTCCCTCCGATACGTTCCGCTCCCCCTACTAGTTCTCTGACGATATCAACATGCCAGCATAAGCAGAAAACAGTGAGAGTGCCGCCACAGGAAGAGACGTGCGTCACAAGGATCAAGCCGAACACTGTCGAACTGTAAATCAGTTAAAAAGACTTAACCTCTTCTTCACAGTTGCCCCCGGTACCGGGGGCAACTGTGAAGAAGAGCGTCAAAAGCTCTGTGAAGAAGAGCGTCACACCCAGCGACAAAAGCGTCATAAAACCATGTCTAACTTCAATAAACACTGACATGCTGCATACCCACAGGAAGGTCAGACACTCGGCTAAAAGCTCATAAAAAAAACATTCTTATGTTCACGAAACACAGTTAAAACACCGATGGATCAAACCAGCAGGAGCGGAAAAAAAAACGTTACAGTGCACTAGGGCTGTAAAGTCGACTGGTCTAGTAATTGGTCGACACGCTCTGGCTCGACCAAAATCGTGATTGGTGGACTATTTTTATTTATTTTTTTTAATAGGGGTGTTTTAGAGCACCAGTGTTTCACAGGTAACAGCCTGTCTTCAGAGAACACCCTCCTTGTTTCCACTATTTTGGTTTAGTCCAGCCATTTGGTTGTTGTTGTTGCTCATATGCTCATGAGAGACAGACAGTTTAGCATTGCCATTAATTAGACGTGAATTTTGAGCTTTTCATGTTAGGCTACAGTTAGTCCTCCTGTCTCATCCATGTCAAAGACATCAGCAGTGTGGCAGCATTTTTCAAAAGTAAAAAGTGGAATGCAAACTTTGCAAGCAGTTTGCTTTTCACAGCTCTACTACAAACATGGCACATCATGTAAAAACGGTAAGCTAAGGTTGCTCCGTCCGTTTTGAGTATGAACATATCAGAATTATTAGCATATTTCAATGTTTTAGGCTCCTCAGTCTCGCTCTGTATTCCTCAACATTTATTGTGCTGATATTACTAGTTGACATAGTACATTATTTTCGGATATCTCGGGACATCTCGTATTGCGCAGATGAACGTAATGCAAAACGCTATCAGAGCCGTCAGACTCTGTTAAACTCCAGCTACAGTCGAAGTGTTTCTTTGGTTGATTACAGCCCTACAGTGCACACATTGAAAAGTGGCACTGGAGCGTCAGTGTAATTATGTAATCAAAAAAACGTGTCGACTGGACAGTGGAGAATCCACAGATTCCAGCCATACCGTTTTTATCACTCTACAACCAAGATTCACGGATCCAGGCCCAAAATAGGAGCAAAACAACAACTGACTTTCAAGAAATACAAGCAGAAATAATTTCTTACCTTTGCTGTTTATCAAAACAAGTTATTTCCACCAGAACAAAACCACTTCTAATGAAGAACTACACTTCCCAGAATGCCTTTGGGACTATTCCCGGTTTGATTGATCATTACAGAGCAACATTAGATCGTTCTGATTAGAGAAGGCCAAATGTCCGCACAAATGTGTCATATGCATTCATGTCCTTTTGACTCGCTAATCAAGTGATTCGTACGCATTTGGAGACCGGGGTCTGATTTAACCGGTTTAGAGGTTTAAAACGAGCTGTCAATCATGCAAATTGTCCAAGGTAAGCCAGAGCTATGGCGCTGCATAACTGAAGACACTGCAGTCACAGAGTTGTTATTACGCACAGTAGGGATGGGACTTTTTTGTCGACAAATCGATCGACAATCGACACGTGTGCACCTCGACAAAAAAATTTCACAAACACGTAAAGTTCACGACCAAGGAGGTTAAAGATAGGGATGGGAATTTCACACATTTTAAGAGTCGATTGTCGAATTTTTTGTCGACTTTTTTTTTTGGTTTTTACAGCAGCATCAAAAGCAGCAATGCGGGGGTGTAAACTATTCTACAGTGTACTACTTCATTTTATGCTCAAAACATGGCTGTAATGTCCATTATTGACCATCAGGACAGCGATAATAAAAATGAGGGGCAAAAAAAATGTAAAAAAGCGGATTCCACTGGAACGCGTGTGTCGCCACTCGCAGACGGCTCAGGTTTTTGAACCTGCGCTCGTTAGGTGTCCACCAGAGTGAAGTACAGTGATCCTGACTGGGTGAGATGCGATCTTCATTTGTGTAGCGCTTGTGTTATGTCCCCCACCCCCGTCCTAAACTTAAGCGCAACCTCGTTCGCACAGCACGCACACACACGCTTGGACGCGCGCACAGCCACTGAGAGAACGAGCCGGTGACGCACGCAGCCGCGCGCCATCATGTCAGAGCGCGCAGGGAGCCTGGACAGCAGGATCACCTTTTCGTGCACAGCTTCTTTAACCTCCGTGGTTGTGAACTTTACGTGTTTGGGACACTTCGACTTTTTTTACTCGTAATTTTTTTGTTGAGGTGCATACGTGTCGATTGACGATCGATTTGTCGACAAAAAAGTCCCATCCCTAGTTAAAGAAGCTGTGCACGAAAAGGTGATCCTGCTGTCCAGGCAGCTCCGTGAAGTTGGCCCCCCACCCCCAATAAAACCATTTCAAAATACTTGTAATCGTTTGTGCTTAGTTTGTGCAGGTTTGTGCTGCAAAAATTTTCGTTTGTGCTTTTTTATTTTTTGAGATATTAACATGTTAATATCCAGCCCCCCATATCGTCCAATTGAGCTGAAAATGGTCTCATTTGTTTGTGCTTCGTTTTTGCTGGTTTGTGCTGCAAAAAGTTTTGTTTGTGCTGCTTTAGTTTATGAAATATTAATATATCTATATTGTCACGCAGCCCCCCATATCGTCCAAATCAGCTGAAAATGGTCTCATTTGTTCGTGCTTCGTTTGTGCTGCTTTACTTTACAGTACTGGGGTTAATATTAACCGTTTTCGGGCGTTTTAATTTTTTGGACCTCCAGGCTCCGCACCGGGACTTCCCCGGAGGTCCACCCGGCCCAGGGGGCCCCTGTCCCGGCCACAGCCACCGCCACACACCGCCCCCAAATCCTGGAAGTCAACACTTTGACATTTTTTCACTAACTCCTGGAGCTCCACACCCAGGCTTTCACAGACGCTTACCCGCCCCAGGGGGGCCCCCAGATTGGCCACAGACACTGCCACACACCGCTCCTAAACCCTGGAAGTCAACACTTTGTCACACAAGTTTGGTCTTTGATGGTAGGTGACGTTCGGTCAACGTCACACCTGACGGAAGACCCCAGGGTCCAAAAGACGGCACAAAAACGAAGCACAAACAGGTGTGACGTTGACTGGATTTGGGGGCGGTGTGTGGCGGTGGCTGTGGCCGGAACAGGGGCCCCCTGGGCCGGTTGGACCTCCGGGGAAGTCCCGGTGCGGAGCCTGGAGGTCCAAAAAATTAAAACCCCGGAAAACGGTTAATATTAACCCCAGTACTGTAAAGTAAAGCAGCACAAACGAAGCACGAACAAATGAGACAATTTTCAGCTGATTTGGACGATATGGGGGGCTGCGTGACAATATAGATATATTAATATTTCATAAACTAAAGCAGCACAAACGAAACCAGCACAAACGAAGCACAAACAAACGAGACCATTTTCAGCTCATTTGGACGATATGGGAGGCTGGATATAAACATGTTAATATCTCAAAAACTAAAAAAGCACAAACGAAATTTTTTGCTGCACAAACTAAGCACAAACGATTACAAGTATTTTGAAATGGTTTTATTCGTCCAGGCTCCCTGCGCTCTCTCTGATGCGCACGTCACCGGCTCGTTCTCTCGAGTGGCTGTGCGCGTCCAAGCGTGTGTGTGTGCGTGCAGTGCGAACGAGTTTAGTTTGGGCATGTCATTTTTGAGCAGGGACTACAAAAAGAGGGTCAGGGAAGAAGCTTACCAATCCTAAGAATGTGGGTTAATTTCCGACAACTACCAGGGAAATGTCTAAAATCTCAATATTTAATAGAGTTTGGTTGGTCTGGTGTGGTCTGTATTTAAGTCCAGAGTCTGTGCTCCAGTCATGGAGGACATGACTCTGTATGCGTGTGTGCGCTCTCGTGCGTGATGAGCGATTCAAAAATGTTTTAATAAATAGTTTTAAAAGCTTACATCATAAATCATTTTAAAAACAACATCCAAAAACTATGGGAACTTCTGTTCTTTTATGAATTAATTTAAGAAACAAACATCCAAAAATCATGTGAACTTCGAACATCTGACTGCAATGAATTTGTGTTTAACATGACAAAGTTGTAGAATTGGGTGTTTATGGCTGTGTGTGCGTGGTTTGAAATGTTTTGTTCTGTCTTATTCCTGTCCAGTCTGTGTCAGTTTGAGTCGTGACAGAACACCTGCATGTTCATGCTGTGTGTGCTTGGAATTGTTTTCAGTCGTCTGTCATGAGTTTTGAATGACATGAGTTCAAAGGTTCTTTCCCTCTTTTTCTCCTTTGATAACTTCAATAGTAAAATAGAAAAATAAAACAGTGGGTGACGTAAGCCACTCATCTTCAAAGGCTGATGTAGTTAGTGCTACAGCAAAACCAGGAGCATTCCTCTTGTTTGTTTTGTAGTCAAAAGCAATTAGTCTAAATAACTACATTACTCTGATATTCAGTCAGTATTTCACTTGAAAAGTGTGTGTTTCTGTCTCTCTGTATCAGTATGTGCGTGCGTGCGCGTGTAAAGTTGAAAGTGAATATGTATTATGTATTTAAAGCTAAACATTTCAAAAATATTAAAGCCATGCAAAATAATTACTTTATCCTAACCTTCCATAGCTTTGATAATAAAGTGGATAAATTGCCATTTTTTCTAAGAAATATAACACTAACACTTAAAAATTGTTCCACATAGTTAGTTAGGTCACATTACATCTTTAATCATCATCAAAAACTTCTGATATTTGACAAAATCAGCCTCTAACTGAAAGGAATGTAATAACAGTCAACAGGTGTAACTGGTTACACCATTTGACTTTTCAACTCGAATTCAAACTTAACAGGCATTATGATGGACACCTATGTAAGCACCTGGTCTTGATGTGAAGATTTTAAACATTTTTTTAAATACATATTTTTACAGTTATTATGAATCATAAATTATTTCCTAGGGTCATACCATTTGACATGTAACTCTGAGCACACCTGACCATACCCTATAAATGTCAAATTATCAAGATTTCAGAGAGAGCTACTAACCTTGGCATGCAGCAGTTAGGCTGATCAGGGGGAGAGAGGGGGAGGGAGGGAGAGAGGGAGAGATTTCACTAGATAGAAATTAGTAGCATAACACACTAAGGAAATAATGATAACATTACAACATTAATAACACTGATATGCATTTGTATAAGTACAGTACCATTAGAATTTGTTTACAACCACATATAGAAAAGGTGATCTTGTTTATAACGGCTGTATCAGTTTATATTGGTTCTATCATGAACCAGAGTTTGTCTGTGTGTGTATCTGTATGTCTGTGCATTCACGCATCCATGTATATGTTTGTGCGGAGGTTGTCACTTGGTGTGGTCGGGAATCCGTGGCGAAAACCGCGTCGCCGCCCACCTGCCCCCCGGAAGAAGATCGGCAGTTACCCAGGCACATGGAGCGTCCACCGGCCCCCTGGGCCAGGAGAGACCCGCAGCCGCCCGACCCAGGGCCAGCTGCAAGTCCACCCCGCACAAGACCAGGGCAGGGAGCCGCAGAGCCGGAGCCCCCCCCCCGCTCAGAGCCCGCCCCGAGGGGTAAGGAGGCGATAGCACCACGGGCACAGACTAGCCCCCACACGCCGAGGCAGGCACTGAGGCCCCAGGTCCCCACACCCGGGGCACACCCAGGCCCCCAGGGCAGCCCAGCCCACCACCAGGGACAGCAGAGCCTCCCCCAGACCGCACCCCAGGAGGCGGGCCGGAGCCCGCCACAGCTATCCCCGACGCCTACCCCGGAGCCAACCACACGACTTCCCCCCAGAGGGGAGCAGGCGGAGGCTCACGTAGGGATCCCGGCCGGGGTCCCCAAGGAACAGGAGACAGTAGGGTCCCGGATCCGCCCGGGCAAGCCCCCCCGCACAGGTATGGGTCAGAGGCCGAAAGATCTGCCACCCCTATGCCACCCGGCATAGGGACCCACCGTCCACCCAGGGCAGGGCGCCCAAAGTCAGCCCCCGCCGGGCGACCAGCCCGCCGCCCACCATCACCCTTCCCAGGAGTCATTGCAAGCCACGGCCAGGTCCCCCGGGGCTCCCCCCGACAGACCGACAGCCGACCCACACCCATCCCCCACCCCCCCCAACCAGGACCTGGTGTGGTGTGTATGTATGTGTGCTGTGGGATGTGTGTATGGGGGATGTTGGTATCTAGTATGCATTAAAAATGTGGGGGGAGGATGAGGCGACAACACCCCGCTGCTTGCTGACAGCGGGGTTGTCGATATGCCCCACCCCACCCCCAAGCCCTAGTGTCTAATATGCCATAAAATATTGGGGAAGAGCGGAGACCCCCGGAGGGGAAGATGGGGGATAGACCCACTACTTGGTGGGCCCGCCCCCAACCCCCCCAATGGTCTTCCCGTATCTCTCCCCATGCCCTAGTTGTGTGTGTGTGAGAGTGATATACCAGATCCGGTGGGGGAGCATGGATGGCAGGCAAGGTTGACCACCCAGGCCAGTTGCTAGCTTCCTGACTAGCAGAGCCATGTATCCCCGCCCACCCAGCCCCCCAGCCCAGCAGAGGTCAGCCCGCTCAGACCGGGGCGACGCTGCAGCTCTCCACGGGCACCACCAGCGCGGCAGGGTCAGGTCCGCTCCCGCTCCCCCGGAGGGGGAAGCCACCAGTGAGTGCCGCACCCCGCACGCCAGTACGACCCGTAGCCAGATCAGCATGGCATCCGCCACGACAGTCCAGCCCCCCGCCCCACCCACCGCTGGGAGACAGCCCAGGCCGGGCCAGGCCCCGCCCCCCCCCCCCAGTCCCCCATGCCAGGAAGCCCACCCGCCTCTACCGCCTTACCTGCCCAGGGGAAAAGAGACGCGCCGGTCCACCCCAGGGCACCGCCGGGGCACCGCAGCGAGCACCCCCCCCACCTCACTGGGGAGCGACTCCAGCGGGGCCCCCCCGCCACCGGCAGGGGCCAAGCCCACCCCCAGGGGCCCAGCGGGCCCCAGCATACGGAGGCCCAGGGCCCCCCCCAGTGCCCCCCGCAATAGGGCGGCAGCCGCCCAGCCACCCCCCCCCTCCCAGTCCCCACGGGGCAGGCCCACAGCCACCGAGAGATGGCCGGAAAGCGGGACCACCAGACACCAGAAGCCACCAAACAGCCCCAGCACCCCGGACCCCCGGCCCTCACCCCAGGAGGCCGGCCAGCAGGGACGCCAGCCCCCCACTGCCCTAAGTAATATAGTTAATTAAAGGTGCCCAGGTAGAATTGAAGTCGGCCGACTGTTTTTTAATTGAGGCAGACATTCTCTCCATAGAGATGTGGTCAAGCAGAAGATTTCTATATTGGCTTATACTTATTTTTTGTTTGTTTTTCCAGTTTATGAGGATTGTTTTCTTGGCGATGCTTAGGCTAGTAATTAGCAAGCGTTTTTTCCCTGTTTCTATATTTATTTGACTTAAATCTCCCAGTATACACAGTGCAGGAGTAGGTGGTATAGTGTGATCTAGGCATGCTGATAGGTCCTCACATATCTTATACCAGAAAATATGTACAGGTGTGCACAGCCATATAGCATGCATGTAATTGCTGAACATTCTTTGTCCTGTGTAGTGTATTCTGTGTAGAACTTTGTATTGTATGAGTTGTAAGTCTGGGGTTTTAATCATTTTGAACATGTTAGCTGATGTTTGTCTCCAAAAGGTTTCGTCTGGGCTGATGCCTAGGTCTGTTTCCCATTTTTTAGGAGATTATTGTGTCATTCTCTGTCAGTAGAGCATATGTTTTTGATAATCTTCTGGGAGATGTGAGGTTTAGAAATTTATTTATTATTGGAGGTAGTTCCAGTTCCCATTTACTAGTTCTAAACCTTGTTCGTTTGCAGGTATTCGAGAAACTTACTACTGTGGAGGTCATATTGCTTCATCAGGTTCTGGAATGGGATGAATGTATTATGTTCGAGTATTTGTTCCATTATTATTATTATTATTATAACATTATTATTGTTCCACCTTATTCCTTTTTCGTGCCATGTTGAGAAGTTTAACATTACTTTATTTCGCAGGATGTCAGGATTGTTCCAGATTGGGGTAAGTTTACAGGGTATATGTGAGGACCTAGTGATTTTAATAAATTCCCACCAGGCTGAGAGGGAGGTACTTATAGTTATGCTTTTAAAACATTGGTGCTGTTTAATGGTTGTACTGATGAAAGGTAGATCACAGATTCTGATATCTTTGCAGAATGTTTTTTCTATGTCTAACCATTGATTGTCCAGTGGGTCAGGTTTTATCCATTTCTGGACATACTGTAGTTTATTAGCCAGGAAGTAATTATGAAAGTTTGGAAGTTCTAATCCTCCACAGGTTTTTACTTTTTGAAGGGTTTTTAGACTGATGCGTGCTGGTTTATTTTTCCACAGGAATTTTGTGGTAGCTGAATCTAATGATTTAAACCAGGTTGGTGAGGGTTTGGTGGGGATCATAGAGAAGAGGTAATTAATTTTTGGTAAGATCATCATTTTTATAGTGGCGACTCTACCCATAAGTGATATGGGTAGAGAGGTCCATCGTTGGAGGTCATTTTCAATTGTTTTAAGTAGAGGTGTATAATTTAGTTGAGTCATGTCTAGAGGATAAACTAATTCCCAGGTATTTAAATTTGCCTGATTTCAAGGGAGTCGGTAAAGATGTTTTGAAGTCTGAGTTGATCGGTGGAATAGTTGATTTTGTCCAATTAATTGAGTAATCTGAAACTGCTGAGAATTTATTGATGAGTGAGATAGTACCAGAGAGAGTGTTTTGTGAGTTTTGAAGGAAGAGTAATACATCATCTGCATATAGGCTTATCTTGTGGTGCAGATTTTCTGTTTGAATAACTTTGATATTTCCTTTTTCTCGAATTGCGGCTGCAAGCGGTTCTATAAATATGGCAAACGGTGAAGGAGAGAGTGGACAACCTTGTCTGGTGCCCCTCTGGAGCTTGAAGCTTGGAGATGTTTGAGCGTTTGTCCTGACCGAGGCACTGGGTGAATTATAAAGAATTTTGATCCAGGAGACAAAGTTTTGTTTGAATCCAAATTTATCCATTGTCGCAAGGAGGAATTTCCAGTTTACTCTATCAAATGCTTTTTCTGCATCTAGTGACATAATTGCTGATTCAAGTTTATTGATTGTGCAATAGTCTACTATATTAATTAGCCTGCACGTATTATTTGTTGAGTGTCTGCCCTTAATAAATCCTGTCTGGTCTGGGTGAATTATGAAGGGGGTGATTTTTTCCAGTCTCCTCGCTAAGGCTTTGAAGATGATTTTAAGTTCTGCATTTATGAGTGAGATTGGCCGGTAGCTGGATGGGAGTGAGGGGTCTTTATCTGGTTTAAGGTGGAGACAGATATGTGCTGTGTTTATGTGTGGGGGGGAGAGTGCCACTTTCTTTAATTTCCATTACCATTTTATGAAATATGGGTGCCAGTATGGGCCAAAACGTTTTGTAGAATTCCACTGGGAATCCGTCTGGTCCTGGGGCTTTCCTGTTTGGCATGTGGTGAAGGGCATCATAAAGGTCTACCATTGAGATGGGAGATTCTATGGTGCTGATCTGTTCGTTGTTAAGTGTTGGCAGATTTATAGAGTTTAAAAATGTGTTTATCTCTGTACTCGATGAGGTATCCTTGACAATTTAGAAAGTTGAATTGACAAATAAAATTCCCCAAATTCATTATAATATTCAGAACAATGATGTTCCATATATTCTATTCATTGTTAAACAACACAAATGTAGGAATATGCCAAACTAGACAATAATGTGTTTTATTGAGATTTTCACCCTTTTTTCACACCGTGTTGACATTTTTACCATTACCCTCTGAATATTCTCTCAAAATTGATAAAATCCAGAAATTTTAGACTAGGTCCTCAAAAAGAGAATGTATTTATATGCATCTAAGTAATTTGTGATATTTTAGTTTATTTTTTTATTTTCAAATTTGAACATTTTTAAATTTAACTAAACCATAGAAACACAAAAATAATTGCATCACGTCATAGATCCGTGTATGTGTAAAATGCATTATTATAATAATATAATAATTATTTTGTATTTAGTAAAAAAAAACAAAAAAAAAACAGATTAAAATCAAAAATCGGATCTGGTATAAAAAAAAAATTGGGGATTTTATTTTTTGGCCATATTGCCCAGCCCTACTTTAACATGAGTGTAAAGCAATGAAAAATAGCTCTTCTGAGTTTGTTACTCCACAGGAAAACGTGATATTCACCACCTTCTTGAGTTTGACTTATTAAAGCGAACATAGACCGGTAGTTCCAATTAACGCTGTTTTTTAAGTGTGTATCTGCGTCATTACCTTGTTTACAAAGCCCTGACGTTTCGAAACAAACAGTTCAGCCTCTGCTGAGAACACTGTGTTTTATTGTAATCTCAGGCTCAGAGAGATCTCTGAAAAAACCCGGTCCGGTTACGTAAACAGCAGTTCTCCTGAACAGCAGATCGTCCTGCTCCGGGCACTAGTCCGGGCACATCCGGTTGCGTACATTGAACCGCAGAAGAAGAAGAATAACGTCCATTGTGGAGGTGTTTCATGAGCGACAGTGTCTTCTGACTCTGGGTCTGACTCCAGGTCAAAGTCATAAATGGGACTGCGGCGGTGAGTCGTGACGAATCTATTTTTAAACACTGTTAAAACAATGTTGTGATAATGAGTAGCGGTGCATCCACCTTTCCAGAGGGGGGAGCTGCGCTTCTGAGAGCGGGTGTGCTGAATATGTCACTTCCGGGTATTGGCCAATCACAAGACAGTCGGGAAGGCTCTACGCTGGCTGGCCAATCACAACACACTCTGTCTTCTGGGGGTGAGAGTAGTGATGGGATCGGCAGTTCATTTGAGTATACTGAATCACCTGAATCAGTTCATTAAAATAATTTGTTCAAAAGATTTGTTCACCGTGTCATTTCGTTCCTCAGCCACAGTTCTCCAGCTCTCTGTTTGTCAGTTCTTTCGCGAGATTCACGTCCACAGCGACAGTTCACTAGCTCTCAGTTCGTTTGCGAATCATGACTGAGTCTGTGTACTGACGGCACGAACGAAGCACAGCAGCACGGCAGACAGTTCTTCTTACTAGTCACTAGTTTATTTTACTTTTTTTAAATTGACGGGTGTTCATATCAATTAGAAGTGATGATGTACTAACTGGTCCACCATCTGTCTGGGTGTCTGTCTGTAGCTGGAGCGGGATGCGTATGTCCAGGCCTTGGCCAGATTCACCCTGCTGACGGCTAGTTCCAGCATCACTGAGATGAAGCAGAAGAACATTGACACCATCAAGACCCTGATCACTGTGGCTCACACGGATGGAAACTACCTGGGAAACTCCTGGCATGAGGTGAATATTACATTTTTTATTAACTCTCAGTTTCATTTCCTTTTGTAAATTAAAATGGGCGACTGTGAGAAGAAAGTAGGATTTCACGAAAGCTGCACTTGCTGTTTGCTCATTAATACATTACATATTAAATTAAAATGGGATATGGCTATCCAGTTACTTCATACATCTAGAAATATCATTATTAAACGCTGAGTATTTGTAAAACACAGAAGACGGATGGCTTTCTGTACATGGAATTCTAAAATGAATTCCATGTACATTTTATTTATTATAAGCCTCTTAATTTATATTTGCATCATATGTTTACATGTACTATATGAAGCTGGTAACGTCTATGTTAACATCTGTGTGTTGATTCATATTCAGGTTAGTTTTAACACATATAAACAGCTGCTGTGCACCGTAATCTGCATTATTCGTGTAGACGAGTTTTCTGGAATATGATGCCTTTTCTCTGTGTTGCAGATTCTGAGGTGTATCAGTCAGCTGGAACTGGCTCAGTTGATTGGTACCGGGGTGAAGACGCGTTACATCTCAGGAGTGGTCCGGGACAAGGAGGCGGGGATAAAGGGCTTACCCTCTGGCACAGAGGAGTTCATGCCCCTGGGACTAGGTAGGATATGCTCTGAGCAACATTTCTTAATCTTATTCTTAATTTTTCTGCATGTTGAGTTTGTACAAACACACATCAGATGCAGCAAACTCTGTCACTTACATACTCTTGAAATTAGATGCAAAGCAACGTCGTATGGAGCCATGACGAGAACATAACTTTATTTCTGCCCCATATATCAGGAAGTGTTTAAAAGAAGAATGTAAAGAACATTGCCACTGAATAATTGATATATTCAAAAGTTTTAGTGTTTTTTTTGTTAGTTTTTTTTATAATTAAAACAAGTTCTTGGATTTTTTGTCAAGTTAAGTGTGAATATTTTCTAGTTTCTTTGCAAACAAGTACTCAATGCTTCTGAAAATAATTAGCGCTGACTGATTCTTGAGTTTCTATTAAGAAATTATACTTTTTTGCGGAAAAGCAACATCATTGTTCCATTGTTGCACTCTGACCTTGTCAGGGCCAGTCGACCTCATGGAGACCAAAACCTGTTCCTAATGAAGCAGAACCTAATTTTTGAGGAACTAGTTTAAGTTTAGGGTTCAGACTAAGATTTGAATTCTAGTTATAGTTAAGGTAATTGTTGGCCTTTAAATGTTAATGGTTAAGTTTATGGATTTGGCTTTGTTTGGGAAGTCCAAATTAATTAGATGCCACTGCAGAGTCCTAACAAGAATAACAGTGTGTGTGTTTCCATCAGCTTTTGTTTTTAATATGTCTGATGTTGCAGGTAACCTGGTGGGAAGTCAGGACAAGAGACAGATGGCTCATATCCAGGAGTCAGTGGGAGAGACGAGTTCTCAGAGTGTGGTTGTAGCTGTGGATAGGTGAGAATGATCATACACATACATATTAGAATAATTACACTGTATATACTGTATATATATATGTACTATATGTTATTTCACATGTACAAACTTTTATTTGGTCTACAAATACTAAAGGTATTGTTTAATATTTGCAGGATCTTCACTGGTTCCACCAGATTAGATGGAAATGCAATCGGTCAGTGTGGCAGTCTTTACTTTTGACTCCTTTTATACATTTGTGTGTTTTTTTGTTAGTTTTTTTGTTTTTAAAAAGTACATGGTCCTTCAGTGTGTTGCTGCTACATTGTTTCATTGCAGTGGACTTTGTGCGGTGGTTGTGCGCTGTGTCCATGGACGAGCTGGCCTCGGCGCACCAGCCCAGAATGTTCAGCTTGCAGAAGATCGTGGAGATCTCCTACTACAACATGAACCGCATCAGGCTGCAGTGGTCGCGTATCTGGCAGGTCATAGGAGACCACTTCAACAAGGTGGGAGCATTAAATGTTTGACGTCTGAACATGTTGGATCAAATCACAACACATGATTTGGTGTTTTGAGCTGTTTCCATGAGCCACATTATTTTTGTTTGCTTAGCAGCTGCATTGTGTGAGATAGTTCAGCTCTGTGGAAGTTATCCACGTCCACAAGAATGTATATTTGATCAGTCTCTGTCATTGGTTTTCTGAATGTGGTCGATTTGAGTGTCTGTCTTTAACTGATGTAAACATACTTAACACAAAGAAGGACATGAGGCAAACATGGCCGCAACTGGATTTTTTTGTCATTAATTATTATGTCGCAACTGGCTGACAAAGTACAAACATAAATAATAAACACTCTAAAATATCATATATACAACAGAATAACAATAAAATCTAGCCCCATGTGGGCATAACGTATACAGTACTTTGTGCATTGTACAGAAGATGCAAAAGTACTTTCCAGGTCAGGTTTTATTTATTTTGTATTTACTGCACAATCTCGTCTCATATTTATAGTTACACATAGGAGTTAAGATTAATTAGAAGTTCACACAACAAACACATCCATTTCAGGGTTTCCTCCTGGAACTGTGGGGGGGCTGACGACGACAACATGAATTTTGAAATGTGAAATTATGACGATTTCAAACCGAATGTTTTCTAATAACATTATTTACTATAGGGTTTCCAGTACATTAATTGAAAATAAGAATTGAAAACAGCATCTTGCAGTATCACTAGGCCAAAATAACAACAAATGAAAGATACAAGTTAAATAGCTAAACTAGTCTATACTGAATACAGTCAAATAAACATATTTAAATAAACAATTACCTGGGCATTACCTAAGCTAATGTCGTGCTGTTCAAAATGTGTATCTTAAACATAACAGGTTTCCTCTACAGTTAAAATTAATCTACAACAAAATAATATCTCTACTGTATAACCAAAGATTCCACACATGCTTCATTAGGCCTAAAGTAATCTCTCTTTAACAAGTGTCAGTGGTACAAAAATAAAATAAAAATAAGAATCTCTCTGAAATAATAATAGAAATAATGCGTATCCTGTATTAACCAATCAATAACACATTATCCAGACTCAGGATTTTAATATTCAAATGTAGAAAAACATCCGTGCAGCCCTCAGCATTTGTTTGTTGTTCATTTAAACCAGTGTCCGCAGAGAGCGTGAAGCCTTATTGGCACTGGGCGGTAGGGGGAGAGAGAGAGAGAGCGTGCAAATGAGGTCTGCGGTCTTGGTCATTAGTTAATTTGCTTATTTTTGTGTAGGTAATACGTTGTGAACAAAACTGTATCAAATATAACCTAGCCAGGTACCTATCTTTCCCCCTTTTCTCTCCCTCCACTCTCTTCGTCTTTCGTGCACTGCAGACAGGCAGGTGGTGACTCCTGTGTTCCGGTATTGGTTTTTCAAAATAAGGGTAGGCTAGTTGCAGCGTAGCGTCACATTTCACGAAAAACACCATGTTTTGTGCCAAAATCACATTTCATACAATGATTTACATTAATATAAATATAAAACAACATGAAAACAAGTTTAAAAAAACAAAACAACGACAAAAAATTTCTGAAGGTGTGGCAGCTTTTATTTTGCTGGTGCGCCACAATCAATTACATGTAGAGGAAACCCTGCATTTAATAGTGTAACCATTTGTGTTTTACGTATAGAAGAAATGTCAAATAAGTGCTGGTTGAGGCGCTGTTAAAACACCCATTTTCAAACACCAAGTGTTTAGCACCAGAAAATCCACGTGACACTGAACCTGTTATTCAGGTCTGAACTTGTGCATCAGATGTGGTTTTGTTCTTGCTTCTCCCTGCAACTCTTTACACATACTGTTGCCCTGCAGTGCCCCCATGAGGACTGAGAGTATATTACAGGTGCTTGAGATAAAATGATGTCCATGCAGGTTGCACAGGTGGAACGCATTTATTTTGATTATGTAGGACATGTTCTGGTCCTGACGGTGTGTATTTATGTCTTGGTCTGTGCATTTACGCACGCTGCCGTTTTCTGTAAAATAAAAAAAACAGGTAAACCCACTGTCCATGACCTGCTTTGTTACAGGTGGGCTGTAACCCCAATGAGGATGTAGCCATTTTTGCCGTGGACTCGTTGAGGCAGCTCTCCATGAAGTTCTTGGAGAAAGGAGAGTTGGCAAACTTCCGCTTCCAGAAAGATTTCCTCAGGCCGTTTGAGCACATCATGAAGAAGAACAGGTAGATGATTCACTTTACTTTTATCTGCTGCAATTATATCAGTGATTCCCAAAAACTGGGTCAGGATCCACAAATGGGGCGCGGGAGATCTTTTGTGGGTAATTTTCCCAACCTTTCAGTTTTTTTGTGTTCTAAATAACATGCATGTAATGGTTGCTGTGGGGACAATAATTTGCTCTGTTTTCTCATCTTTCTCAGCCTTTTCTGCTGGAAACTGGTTGCTTTACAAATGTTAATTTTCAGCCAGAAAAGACAGATTAGATAAACAGATTAGATTTGTCATGTAGGTTCAGGCAGCCATATTTTTAGTGGGAGTAAGGATTCAAGTCGGGGTGATGACTATAGGGCTGCAATGATGAATTGATTAATCGATTATTAGTCTCCTATTTTGGAAATGAATTCATCTGTTTGGGAAACACCAATATTTTCCAAGTTATTGATTAATCGATAAAAGAATAAACAGATGATTCGCTGGTGGAAATAATCGTGAGTTGCAACCCTAGCTAACGATATTACGTCATTCAATCACATTTCACCAAACCCTGCACTGTCCCTTTTAAAAAAGATGAAATTGGGTAGTTAATGTGACATCATTCACATGTGAACAGGTCCCCCACCATCAGAGACATGGTGATCAGGTGTGTGGCTCAGATGGTCAACTCCCAGGCGTCCAACATCCGCTCAGGTTGGAAGAACATCTTCTCAGTGTTTCACCAGGCGGCCGCTGACCATGATGAGACCATAGTTGAGCTGGCCTTCCAGACCACTGGACACATTGTCAGTGAGTGTCTTTTCTCCTCCTAATGGCAGTCACTTTGTCTCGGATGCCCAAAAGACCAGTAAGATTAGATTCTCAGCCCATCAGCAGCTTATTTATTCTTGTTTTCTAACTTTATTTCCTACTCTTTTTCCATGTCTCTCTCCACTCAGCAAATACATTCCGTGAGCACTTTGCAGCTGCTATAGATTCCTTCCAAGATGCCGTGAAGTGTTTGTCAGAGTTTGTCTGTAACGCGGCTTTCCCTGACACCAGCATGGAGGCCATCAGACTCATACGTCACTGTGCTAGATATGTCTCAGAAAGGCCACAGGTGGGAAAAACCAACCTCTCTCATTGAATACTCTTTCAATATAATTTAAATTGCAGTTTGAGATCTCTTAATGATTTTAAAGTAAATGAAAGTTTGTTTGTTGTTCTTGTCCAGGCTCTGAGGGAATACACCAGTGACGACATGAATGTTGCCCCAGGTGACCGGGTGTGGGTTCGTGGCTGGTTTCCAATTCTGTTTGAGCTGTCTTGTATCATCAACCGCTGCAAACTGGACGTCCGGACCAGGTAGGAAAACCACCAATCAGTGGTTAACTGTTGCTGTTGTTCCTGTTATGTCCCTGGCTTAGGTAAACCATGTGTTTGACTTCCACCTCCTCTCTCCAAAGGAAGCCAAGAAAAAGTCAGAAGTCCTTTTGACAATATGTAGTAGTTTTAGTTTTAACTAATGCTACTACTGATTACACAGACAAAGCATTCATTTGGAAAGAGTGAGGAGGAAGTCCTGAGTGCAGGTTGAGGAGGGTTTATATAGTCCAGGGCAGCCATCACTTCTTCCACTCACAGTGAGCCAATCTTCTTCAAATGACCGCAGAAACACACTCAAAGGAGGAGAGAATGACCCAGGGCCATAACAGTATCACGAGAGCCGATTGCGGCTCAGCTCCCTGTCTTTGTTGAACTTATTACGTCATGATCATAAAAATTTTAGCTTTCAGAAACGTTTAGTTAACTGGTCATAAGTAAGACATTGTCAATAATGTCTTATAAATATGTTAACCTCTTCTTCACGGTTGCCCCCGGGATCGGGGGCAGCGTCAGACGCAGCGACAAAAGCGTCATAAAACCATGTCTAACTTTAACAAACACAGACATGCTGCATACCCACAGAAAGGTCAGAAACTCAGCTAAAAGCTCGTATAAACCATTCTTATGTTCACGAAACACAGTTAAAACACAGATGGATCAAACAGCAGGAGCGGAAAAAAAAAATCACAGCGCACTCATTGGAAAGCGGCACCGGAGCGTCAGCATGATTATGTAGACAAAAAAACACTTGTCGACTGGACAGCGGAGAATCTACAGATTCCAGCGGTACCATTTTTTATCACTCTACGACCAAGATTCACGGATCCAGCCCCAAAATAAGAGCAAAACAACAACTGGCTTTCAAGAAATACAAGCAGAAATGTCGTCTTACCTTTGCTGTTTATCAAAACGAGTTATTTCCACCGGAACAAAACCACTTCTAATGAAGAACTACACTTTCCAGCATGCTTTGGGAACAAATCCTAGTGTGATTGATCATTACAGAGCGACATTAGATCGTTCTGATTAGAGAAGGGCGAATGTCCGCACAAATGCGTCATATGCATTTATGTCCTTTTGGCTCGCCAATGAAGTGATTCACACGCATTTGGAGACCGGGGTCTGATTCTACCGGTTTAGAGGTTTAAAACGAGCTGTCAATCACCCTAATTGACCAAGGTAAGCCAGAGCTATGGCACTGCGTAACTGAAGACGCCACAGAGCCACAGAGTTGTTATTACGCACAGCACAGGAAGCATCGATTTATAGCGCGTTATCATACTTTTTTTTTTGTTTTTTTTCAAAACAAGTTCTTTTCAGATCTGTAGTGACATATAAATAAAATTAAATGGGTTTTTAATAATTTGGTACCTAAGAAATCTCAAATGGCACAGATGGTGCCAAGCTGTGCCAAAAGTGAGAACGCCCAGACATCTCTTTACTAAAACTGCTGTAATTTCACTCCGCTTCATTTCAGCAGCATCAGACTTTGCACAACTCATGTCCACATGTTGTTACATGACCTCCATGTGTTTTTAAGCTCCTACTGCAAGGTGATATTTGCTTTAAAATGCTATCTTTTTTTAGGCGAGAGAAAAAAATCCTTCAGTTATGCTGTGTTCCATGTACATTTACTCTCACACAGTGGCATCTACAGTGAAACTTACACCTCTGGTGGAATCTCACAAGTGTTATCTTCATTTTGATACCAGGATAATCCACATAGAGCTTGTAACTGCAGAGGTTTACTCTATTTAGTTTGGGCATGTCATTTTCGAGCAGGGACTCCAAAAAGAGGGTCAGGAAAGAAGAGGTTAAACACGTAGCATTTGAATGCAGCACATTCATAAACAAAGTCAAGCACTTCCTGCTCCACTGAATTGAACCAACAGGACCAACGACTCACAACAAACCACAGACGGAGATCAAACGTAAACGTCACTCTTTATTTACATGGAAAATATTTGTCTGCTGATATCTGGTGAGGCAGAATGTTGCATAGAAAAAAGATTTGAGATTATATTCATATTTCAGTGCTCGACATTCACTTATCTGTGATTGGTCAAGGCTGTCACTTTGAACTTGTTTGTTTTTGTTTTTGGACAGAGGTCTCACAGTCATGTTCGAGATCATGAAAAGTTACGGCCACACCTTCGAGAAGCACTGGTGGCACGACCTCTTCAGAATCGTCTTCCGCATCTTTGACAACATGAAGCTGCCGGAGCAGCAGACGGAGGTCGGAGTTCACCGTCTCTCCTCTGTGATTTGAAGATATATCAGCAGTGGTTTTACACACAATCGAATGACAAATTAGGAAATGAATCTTAACCTTGTTTCTTGTTTGCGTCCAGAAAACGGAGTGGATGACGACGACGTGTAACCACGCTCTGTACGCCATCTGTGACGTGTTCACACAGTTTTATGAGCCGCTCAGTGAAATCCTGCTGGTTGACATTTTCACACAGCTGCAGTGGTGTGTCAGGCAAGGTGGGTGTTCACAATCATGTCTCTGAGTGAAGCACACAGATTTTCCACGGGTCTTTAAATTTTGGGATTTTTAAAAACAAATTCAAGTTCAAAGTTTATGAAAATTACCCAAAATAGACAGGTCATTGAAAGACACCACCTACGGTTTCATGCCCTGAGCTTCTTGATGTACGTAGACTAGGACTGTGCAGAACAAACGTGGAGTCATAATTACCTGCGGTGTTGTGGACACTGTCTCTCTCCACCGCTGATGTGAGATTCCGTGCGTTCTGAGCGAGTAAAGTTGTGCAAGAGAGAGCAAATGATGATGCCTGAGAAATGTAAATTCCAACATCTCTGTCTCACCAAAGAAAACGACAAAGATTGACTTTGACCAAGATCCCATGGACAATAACTTGTCCAGATGCTGCAAATCAATAAAAGTGGACGCCATGGGTGAGGCAGCTCTTACAAGCTGCCCTCCCATCTTAAACTGTGTATTCAGTTCTTGAATTTCAGGAAACTAGTCATGGTCCTTGAAAATTCCTTGAATTTATAATTAATAATTTATATTTATAACACTCATTTATAGTAAACCAGGATTACACATTCATTATGCAGAATTCTGAAATGGACACTGGCAGTTAGTTTACCAATACATTTTTTTATTTGTTTTAAATGGCATAAATTGTTCATGACAAACTTTCCACATCTGTGAGGTGTGGCGTCCCATGTTTGTTTGCTTATAGCAGAAGTCTTTAACTTTCTCTCGTATAGACAATGAACAGCTGGCTCGGTCAGGAACCAACTGCCTGGAGAACCTGGTGATTCTGAACGGTGAGAAGTTCAGCCCTGAGGTGTGGAACATCACCTGCTCCTGTATGCTGGAGATCTTCCAGAACACCAGCCCTCACGCGTAAGTCCTCCTCATTCTCCTGGATGGATGGATCATTTCATCAGTTGTGGGGGCATTTAACAGTTTTGATGAGTAAATGTAAGCACATTTAATGGTAAATGGTCTGTATTTGTATTGCACATTTCGAGTCTTGATGACCACTCAAAGCTGCTTTACACCCATTCGCTCACACTTATGACACCCAATATGAGAATTTTGGAACTGTAGCTGCCACCTTTACAGAACTTATAACCTCTAAATCTGCTGTTCTGTTTGTTTTTCCCTTCAGCTTGTTGACTTGGAGACCGGCTGGACAGGATGAGGAAACGGCTGATGGGAAGCATTTTGTAAGAAAATAAATAAACTCACACAACAAACAACCATCAGCTCAGTAGAGGACGTTTTTCTTGTTGTAGTGCCATGCTGTGTTTCCTTACTGTGTTTCCGTGGTGTCTGATGTTTGCCGCTGTAAGTTTTCTTTTCTGCTCGTCTTCAGGACGCTGATTTTGACACTCAGTCCCAAAGCAGCTACGACAGAGCTCTGTCGGAGCGAGGACACAGCCAGATGTCCAGCGACGACACATGGAAGGGCAAATCCAATGCTCGTGAGTTCACAATATACAGAAGAAGTCAATTAGAGTTTAAACCTGACAAAGTGTTAGAGAAAACTATCAGACTGGTTTTTGTTTGTGAACTCCAACACAGTCACATTCTTTGTCTTTAGTCAGGCTAATGCTAAGTGAGAAAACGTTCTTAACTCACTTTAGGTTGGTTAGACTAACAAGGGTAGTGCCATGTAATAATGTCATGTTCATACCCAGAGTGTGAGGGCACCATGTACTGTATAGTAGGCAGCAGCCCAAACAATGTGACCCAGACTGACCTGAATATAATTTTCAGGCTTCTTACATAAATAAATCTAAGATTCTTTTTGTTCTGCAGGAGTTTCGGACCAAAGGCTGTTTGCCGGGCTGCTGATTAAATGTGTGGTGCAGCTTGAACTCATCCAAACCATAGACAATATTGTCTTCTACCCAGCGACCAGCAAGAAGGAGGATGCTGAGAATATGGCTGCCGCACAGGTACGTACAGCGACCGTGGATCTCTGCTCATGGTGAAGTGCTGTGGGGACATATCACAGGGTATCCCCTGGGTCTTAAAGTCTTAAATCCAATCATTTGAATTTAAGGCCTTAAAATGTCTCTCATAAAATCTCATAAAAGGACTTAAATACAGTTTTGAAAGGTCTTAAAAATCTTAAAAATTATATGACTTTTATTTAAAACATGCATAAACTTCAGTCTCGCTTTGAAATGTTTCTATTTTTGAGGATGTGATAACGTAACTACAACACGGAACTAAAGTAGGCCACCTGTGCTGCCCGGTGACAATTTATCGAACACCACTAGCTAGTGTGCCGTGCGCACGCTGCTGTGTGTCTCATTAAGAAAACTTAATGAAAGCCCACAGCTAAGCTGAATTGCAACTTCAACGATTTGTGGCTCCAATTTTCCTTCATGTCTTTTGTACTTTTTTGCCAGTATGAATTTGAAATGGGTCTTAAATTGTATTCATTATGGTCTCAAAAAAGTCTTAAATCAGGTCTAAGGACACAGGATAGCTTGGCATTTTCCAACTGAAAACTGAAGGTTTTGTTGCTCACTTCTGTCCAGAGAAAAAATCTGCTATTTAACATCACAGCACACAGAAATTGTTGATCCACTGCTGCCTCCGTCAGTAAGTTCTAATCTGCTATTATGCAGGTTTAAAATTTGGAATCTTTAATTCAGATTTACCTCAGTGACACACACATACCACGAGGCAGCAGTGTGTCCTTATGAGCTAAAAATTAAGATTTTCTCTATGGACTTGTTGTTCTTCTATGGTGTGGGAGAGTAAGCGACATCAAAACTTGAGTTTCCATTCAGAGCAAAGCTGTCTAACAGTGAGATAATCACATATCAGCTGAACTTAAATGTTTAATCATCAAATATGTCCAACCCCTTCCCTCCGATAGCGAGATGCTCTGGAGGTGTCGCAGGCTGCAGGAAGTGAGCTGGTTCCAGATCAGGGTATGTACAGACACATGACCTCTGCACACCTCTTCAAGCTGCTCGACTGTCTGCTGGAGTCACACACCTTCGCCAAGGACTTCAACTCCAACAACGAACAAAGGACGGCACTCTGGAGAGCAGGTAATCCAACCTGTTCTTTATGTCATGTTGTGTGAACTTAGCGTAACAAATTGCAGGAAATAACTGGGAAGGGTTTTTTGTGCTTTTAACCAATTGTTTGAGCCTTTTGTGGTTTAATGTCAGAGAGACAGAAGGGAAATAATGGCCTGTTTTATTTCAAACATTAATGTAGAGGATCCCTCTCTGTGCCTTCAGGGTTTAAAGGGAAATCCAAGCCCAACTTGTTGAAGCAGGAAACCACCAGTCTTGCCTGCAGCCTGAGGATTCTGTTCAGGATGTACTCTGACCCTCAGCTGCAGAAATCGTGGCCTGACATCCAGACACGCCTACTCCTGTGAGTATGACACATACAACACCATCATCATGTCACTGGTGAAATGGTCAACATTTGAAGTTTAGGTTAAGCAACAGCTTTCCTAAGACAGTTAGCTAATGTTGTTTCTCTCAATCAGAAGGTAATGGTTATTATTAGTTATAAATCCATAAAGTTGTGGTTCAGTTTGGTTGCCAGCTTGTGACACAAACACTCACTTTCACTTACCGTAAACATTGTGGAGACAACCAGAAAAAAAAAAGATTTTTTGCCACTTAAAGCTGCAGTAGACAGGATTGCAAGATAATTGAGTTCCAACTACAGGACATGATATAACAAACATGTTAGGGGTGCGGCCCTCTGCCCTCCCTAATCTGATAAGCACAGACAGATGTATCTGTTTTATCAGGGACAGATGACCAGAGAGTTCTCTACCAATGTTTTATTGTCCAACTTCATGGCATTTTCTTATTTTAAAGGTTGCTTTGCACCATAGACAGTTTTTGCTGGTGCTGGGGTAGCAATCTTTCCAACAAAGCACCTGTATGCAGAATAGTTGCTAATCAAGCTCCCTCTCTTTCTCCCTGAACTGCTCTGTGATTGGTTAAAGTCGACCATGATGGGCCAAACCAACTTTACCTTTTTAACAAAAGAATAAAATCAATACCCACTTAAGTCTATGCCAGTCTCACCATTCAACAGCTTTTTCTCACTTGTATATATGTGAGTACAAGCTGGTTCCAGGTGCAGTGTTAAGTATAAGTCAGTATCTCCTACAACCCCACTTAAACTATACATTTAATACGCATTTGGGACACTGGTGAGTGTTTATGGCAGTAGAATTGAGGTGCATTCAGGTTTTAGCCTCACAGTATTTACGGTATTGTATTGTAACCGTATGTTGTATAATGTCTCAAATGTGTCATATAATCTATAGGTTGATAGTTAAAGAATGGTTCCAGATTTGCCCTGTGACTTAATAAACATGTCTTTGTTTATTACGTCTTAAAAAAAAAAACGGAGCTGATTGTTTGAGTTATCACCGGTGCTCGTCTCCACTTCCTCAAAATGCTGCCAGCTTGTTTATTGCCTGGTTAAAAAGTAACCCCCGCTCCCAATAAATAAGCACTGTGTCTGTTGCCAAAAAAAACAAACGTGCAACTCTGGCTGTTTGTTCTGCGTCGAGCGAGGAGCCAGAGCACCGACACACGGCTCATACCTCATTATATATTTATGAAGTATACACTTCCTGTGTGTGTGTACTTTGTGGAATTTATTGGCACGTGAACGTGCTGCAAATCACGTGTTGTTAGTCGCTGAGCAGCTGTGCTGGACGGACGACTCATTGAGGGTATGTTTGTGTGGTGTTAATCATTAATGTCCCGGTGTGAAACGTTTACAAGGAATTACTGGTTTTGACTTTGTTTGTCCAGTAATATCACTGTAATATCAACTGAGTGTCCACCAACACCAGCCATATTTAGTCTTTTATACCTCCTTTATACGTCTTAGCTGTTCAGTCTGCCCCAAACTAGAAGATTTTCAAATTGGACGTGATTTTTAATCATCAGTAAGCACTAGACGATCCAGTCAAGATGCAGGACCACATAGTAAGTGTCCAGGGATTTGGGATCTCACAGAAAGTTGTGTGATGTAATGTGATTTTGTGAGTTAATAGCTGTTGTGTGCTCGCAATGTTTTGTGCTGAGAAATGCAAAGAACTGTGGATGAAGTCATGGCTGAGAAGACAGAATCTACTTGACTAGTACAAGTTGCGGTTCTAAACGAAAGAACGCAACATCTGTTTCCCGGTCACCTCGTTCTCACTGGTTATTGCGGGGTTCTGCTCACGCTCCCCAGGTCAGTCACCAAAAATCTCAGACATGTTTAATACTTACGATTTTAAATCAGGAAGACTCTGTCCGATGGGTCATCTATCATCTGTCTCATGACAGAGTTACATTATATTTACAGCATTTTGCCTGTGTTAAGTGAAACATTTAAGTTATATTTAGTATTTACTGAAGGAAACAGATTTACTTTCTTTTTCCGATATTTGATCAAGGAATCTTGGCCAGTATCCGGCATGATGCCAGCACTCAGTATTGTATCCCATTAGTATGGTTTTTTTTTGTTTGTTTTTTACATGTAATTGGTTGGAATATAAATAATTTATCAATCAAAACTCAAAATAAGAGGTCCAAAGTCGTGGCATCCGTAGAGCTGACCAAGCTCCTTTTATATAAATATAAAAACTCATTCTGAGGCAATGGGGAAAAAATTAAGTATGATTATTTGACCTTCGATTTTTGCCAAATGAAACTAATTCAACGCCATTTTTTACGCATGGCACCTTTAAGTTAACCTCTTCTTCCCTGACCCTCCTTTTGGAGTCCCTGCTCGAAAATGACATGCCCAAACTAAATAGAGTAAACCTATCCAGTTACAAGCTCTATGTGGATTATCTTGGTATCAAAATAAAGATAACACTTGTGAGATTCCACCAGAGGTGTAAGTTTCACTGTAGATGTCACTGTGTCAGAGTAAATGTACATGGAACACAGCATAAATGAAGGATTTTTTTCTCTCGCCTAAAAAAATATTGCATTTTAAAGCAAATATCACCTTTAAAATATGCAGTAGGAGCTTAAAAACACATGGAGGTCATGTAACAACATGTGGACATGAGCTGTGCAAAGTCTGATTCTGCTGAAATAATGCAGAGTGAAATTACAGCGGTTTTAGTAAAGAGATGTCTGGGCGTTCTCACTTTTGGCTCAGCTTGGCACCATCTGTGCCATTTGAGATTTCTTAGGTACCAAATTATTAAAAACCAATTAAATTTTATTTATATGTCACTACAGGTCTAAAAAGAACAAAAAAGAAAAGTATAATAACTCGCCTAAAATCGATGCTCCCTGTGCGGTGCGTAATAATAACTCTGTGGCTCTGAAGTGTCTTCAGTTACGCAGTGCCATAGCTCTGGCTTACCTTGGTCAATTTGGGTGATTGACAGCTCGTTTTAAACGTCTAAACCGGTAGAATCAGACCCCGGTCTCCAAATGCGTGTGAATCACTTAATTAGTGAGTCAAAAGGACATAAATGCATATGACGCATTTATTCATATTAATAATAACAATAACAACAATAATAATAACAATAATAATATTGATAAATGAACTCCTTTGTGCATGTGTATACAGATTCATCAGTATCTTGTGTTGTTCCTAAAGTTTGTGTATCGTGTGTTCTTTTGTGACAGTGTGTGTAGCGAAGCTCTGGCCTACTTCATCAGTCTGACCTCAGAGAGCCATAGAGAAGCCTGGAACAGTCTGCTCATGCTGCTGCTCACCAGGACGCTACGACAGCCGGATGACAAGGCAAGAACACACGCACCGTAAACCGTTAGTGAATGGAATAGGTGGGGGCGGGTCGGTAAGGTAACTATGAAGCTTCGGCCGCTGTCCGTGGTGCTCAAAGGATGCTTTGTAGGAGTGTGTGACCAGTCACTTGTAATGTTAGCCTACATGGTGACAACAGCAGTTTTCTCGAGTGGATGTGCGTGTCCAAGCGTGTGTAAGTGTGTGTGTGTGTGCGTGCGTGCAGCGCGAACAAGCTTGCACTTATTTTTAGGGCGGGGGTGGGAGGCACAACACAAGCGCTACACAAATGAAGACGGCATCTCGCCATTTCAAGATCCTGCGCTCTGATGGACATCTAACAAGCGCAGGTTCAAAAACCTGAGACGTCTGGCGACACACCCCACATTTTTATTTTTGCTGCTTTTATGGTCAATAATGGACACTACAGCCATGTTTTTGAGCCTAAAATGAAGTAGTACATTGTAGAATATTTTCCACCCCAGCATTGCTGCAGACAATTTGACAAAAATTCCTCACGTGGACCTCGAAAATCCCATCCCTAGTGAACAATAGAATACAAACTGTCCGTTTAACATGATGATTGATATGTATCTGTTTGAGGAGCATACATTATAGTCTGATCCTTCATATGCAGTGTAATGGCTTGTTCGTATCCAACAAAACAAAAACAACCAAAACGAAACTAAGCCACTGAGGGGCTGCGGCACTGTGTACGATTAGTTGACGCGTCCGTCTTCTTCCGGGTCCAAATGAATGAATCACTTGCATCATATGCTGTCACCCAAACATTTATTATTCGTTGCGCTCTTAACAAATGAGCGTTTTGCATGCAAATCAGACAATGTTCATTGTTGTCACAACGCAACAAACATATAACACCACCACGATCACGCTGACGGTCAAAAACTATTTACTTCTCCACTCGTCCGCAGCACACCTGCCCAGTAATTACCTGCCGTTGGCTTTATCACTTTCCTACACCACAGCACGGAGCGCCACCTACCGTCACACTCAGGAATTACATTGTATACACATGGATATGGCTCTAACACACCGGCCCCTAATTGTAAATGGCGGATGACATTACAATTCCCTTTAAATTGAATTACAGAGCCAAAAATACAAAAACAATACCCAATGGTTTTATATGACTTGGTTTCACTCAGAGGTCACCAAATGTCAATACTAACAACTTGCTGCTTCTTGTAATAGACATAGTTTAGTAACAGGTCTTTCCAAGATGTTTGTCTTCGTCTGGAGACGCACAGAACGTACCAGACCTTTCTTATCAGGGAACGTTTCCATAACTCTGCCAAGAAGCCAAGATCCACGTGGAGCAGTAGAATCCATTACGACAACAATGTCTCCAGGAATAAAACTTTTTATTCCATTTTTGCCGTTCTTGGAGCAAAGGGAGGTACTCCTGTACCCATCTTTTCCAAAACAAATCTGCAATGTACTAGACCTGTCGCCATCTCCTCTTTACATACACGTCATCCTTATTAAACAATCCAGGTGGTAAGACTGGTTTCCCTTTCATCAGGAGAATGTGATTAGGAGTGAGTGGCTCGAGGTCCGTGGGATCATCTGAAAGCTTAGTGAGGGGGCGATCGTTCAATATTGCCTCAACCTCGCACAAAATGGTGTGGAGTCCATCATCATCCACAGTTTGCAGATGTAACACAGAGGTGAGAACTTTCCTTACCATACGAATGGCACGTTCCCAGACACCACCATGGTGTGATGCTGCAGGTGGGTTAAAACACCACTGGATGCCATCTTGTGATAACACTCTCTGTATCTTGTCATGGTTTAAAGATGTCAGTGCTTCTCTCAGCTCTCTTTCAGCTCCCACAAAATTTGTACCGTTATCCGAGCGCATGGAACATACTTGTCCTCTTCGGCTGATGAACCTTCGTAATGCATTAATACATGCGATATCCAGCGATGGAGCTACTTCCAAATGAACGGCTCTGCTTGCAAAACAGGTAAAGATAACACCATAGCGCTTAGCAAAACCTCGATCTCTCTTCACTTCTAAAGGCCCAAAGTAATCTACTCCCACATTTGTGAAGGGAGGGAGGTCAGGAAGAAGCCTTTCCTTTGGTAGATCCGCCATCTTTTGTTCTCCTAACTTTCCTTTGTATCGTCTGCAGAAGCTGCACTGTGGTATGATTTTTCTCACAGCTGAAGTGGCGCTTGGAATCCAGAACTTCTTGCGCAACCTTGACAGGGTGTGATTTCTTCCACTGTGACCAACTTGTTGGTGCATATGTCTTAATACGAGTGTGGAGATGTGCTGATCTTTTGACAAGATTAGTGGATGCTTTATCTCTTCTGGCAAAGCTGCCTTACTCAACCGGCCTCCAACTCTCACAAGTCCATTCTCCAGACATGGGTCTAGTTTGTAAATAGAACTGCTTCGTGACACACATTTTCCAGCCGATAGGGCAGCAATCTCTTCCTTGAAACTTTTCTGCTGACTGTAGCGAATGATGGAAATTTCAGCATCCAAAAGATTCTCAGCTGACAAGGTTCGACTCATTGCTATTTTGGTCCTCTCCATTTCCAGTGACACTTGTGGTCCATCTGCATCCTTTCTGTTGAACTCAAGTGCATGCAATTCCTTTCTCTTTTGCTTTAACTGCAGAAGGATCCTCTTCCATTTGAGAAACCATGCAACTGCCAACTTAAGTTTCCTCCAGTCTGAGAAATAGAGTAGGAGATGGTCTGTAGCATCAAGAGAGTCCCGAATAATGATTGTGCTTACTGTGGCATCCCTTTTGACCTCTACATCATCGGCTGCAATTGTGGCCTCTGTGATATCTGAAGGCCAATCCTTTTCTGGTTGAAGGAGAAACCTTGGGCCTTCAATCCAACTACCACCAGTCAACAGATCTCCAACCTTCATACCTCTAGAGGCATAATCAGCAGGGTTGTCTTTGGTATTGATATACCTCCACTGAGAGACATGAGTTGCATCTCTAATTGTTGACACACGATTCGCCACAAATGTGTGGAAACGTCTGTCCTCGTTTATTATGTACTTGAGCACGGAAGTACTATCTGTCCAGAATGTTGACTGATCCAGTGGCAGCTCCAATTCTGCTCTCAACATCCGATCTACTCGAACGGCGAGTACAGCAGCTGTAAGCTCCAGACGAGGAATAGTTATCTGTTTCAGGGGGGTGACTCTTGCTTTTCCCAGCAAGAAGGAGACATGAACCTGGCTTTTGCTGTATTTAATTCTCAGGTAGGTAACAGTAACAAATCCATCTTCACTAGCATCAGAAAAGTTATGCAGCTGTGCTTTAATATGCTGTCCAAAGTGTTTGGGCTTAATGCATCTCTCAACTTTGAATGAAGCTAAACCTTTCAGATCCTCCAGCCATCTTGTCCATTGATGACTAATGTCTGTAGGTATGTTGTCGTCCCATCCCCAATGTCTCCGACATAGCTCTTGCAACATAACCTTTGCTGGCAAAGTCACTGGTGCAAGGAACCCCAATGGATCATACACTGAACATACTACAGATAACAATCCTCTTCTGCTCTGTGCTTGCTCTTTCACCATCATTTTGAATTGAAACGTGTCCGACTCCACACACCACTGTAGTCCCAGTGCTCTCTTGATTGGAAGCTCATCTCGATCCAGATCCAATTCTTTACAGTCTTTAGCTCTATGCTCCTTTTCAATGGTTTGTAACACGGTCCAGCTATTACTGATCCACTTTGTCAGAGTGAAGCCTCCCTTTAGGCAGATGTCACTGAGAGCTTTCACCATCACGACCGCCTCCTCCTCTGAGGGCAAGCTCTTCAAGCAGTCATCAACATAAATGTTTCTCTTGACAGTTTTCACCACCTCTGATGAAAAGTGAGAATTATTGTCCTCTGCAGTCTTCCTGAGTGCATAACTAGCACAACTTGGAGATGAGACGGCACCAAACAAATGAACCGTCATCCGATATTTCACAAAGTCTTGGCTCACTTTACCATCAGGCCACCACAAGAAGCAAAGGAAGTCCTTGTCCTCTTCAGTCACTTTAACTTGGTAGAACATAGACTGAATGTCTCCCATGAATGCTACTGGCTCCTGTCTGAATCTGACAATGACTCCTAGTAGTGAACTGGTCAGGTTTGGGCCTTGAAGAAGCTGGCTGTTGAGAGAGGCTCCTTTAAACTCAGCTGAACAGTCAAACACAACACGCATCCTGGGATGACGTACACCATGATGAGGAATACACCAAACTTTTCCAGTTTCTCCATCCAGTTGATGCTGAGGCACTTTCTCTGCATAGCCTTTCCTTATAACATCTGCGAAGAAGCTGGTGTATTCCTTATAAAACAGTTCATCCTTTTTGAACTTAGCCTTTAATCCCAACAGCCTTTGCTTGACCATGGAAAGGTTGTTAGGAAGAGTAAACTGTTCCTTCCTGAAGGGCATTTTCACGCTGTAATGGCCATCCTGAAGCTGTGCTGACTCATCCATAATCTTTAAGAAACTGACGTCTTCTCTTGACATCCCTTTTTCTTCTGTACTTCTTTCATTGAAATCGTGAGTGTACTGTTTGTTCAACATCTCCTCCAGCTTACACACAGAAATCCTATTGACGGCAGCCACCGAGAACCCTGTTTTAGGTTTGCTGTTCTCTTCCCCTCGAAGGGGACCATTAACTACCCAACCAAGCACAGTTCTTACTGCATACGGGCCATTCCCTTGGCTGTTGACAACTTCCCAGGGTTCCAATAACTTAGGGACGTTGGTACCAATCAACATGTCAACACCGGCATCTATGCAGGGGATCTGTACATCAGAGAGGTAAGGCCACTGTAACAGCTCGTCCTGTGAGACAATGTTGTTAGTGGTCACAGGCATTTTACTTTGTGTGAGAACCTCTGGAAGACTGTAGAAGTGGTTACTGTCGAGACCAGCCACCTCTAAACCACTCAAAGCATGCATGGAAACAACCTTCTCTTGCCCCATGGTGCGTAAAAGGAAATTGGTTTTTCTACCGCTGATGTTCAGCTTTTGCATAAGATGCTCCGAACAGAATGTGGCTGTACTGCCGGGATCCAGAAATGCATAGGCTTGTACTATTTTGTCTCCTTTGATGGATTTAACTTGTATTGGCAGAATGGACAAAATGCTATCCTCCCTTCCGGCCCCTGTATGACCACAAGTTGCTGAAGAGGGTGGTATGGCATGTCTTGTTTTGTTAGAGTGTTCACCTTCTGTGCGGGGGTAAATATGGAGCACCGTAGGATGACTCTGACCGCACTCCTTGCAAGTTAGGCGCCTATCGCAATCCTTGCTTATGTGTCCACTACGCAGGCAGCCAAAACACATCCTCTCCTCCTTTAGAAACATAATTTTTTCCCGATGCTTCTTCCCTTTCAGGTTTAGACACTCCAGTGGGTGAAACTGGGAACAACAGACACATGCATTTTTCGTCCTTTCCATTGAGTCCTGACTCTGTTGGCTTGAGCATGAACCTTTGGATGAATCAACAGCTGCTACTGCAGTGGCAAAACTGTCACCTTTGATTCTGCTGAACTTGGACTGAGACTTGAATCTGCTAACACTCTTGAATGCAGGTGTATGGCTTGTCGCGTCCTGGATGTCGCCAAAGAGTGGATCAGAAATGATTTTAACTTGTCGTTCAATAAATGAAACAAGATCTTTGAAGCAAGCTCTTCGATTATACCTCTCCAAGACCTCATTTGCCTTCGTCCTCCATTTATCTCTGAATTTGAATGGCAAGCTTTGTCATGATTGCTCTCATGTTGGTTGGCATGTCTAGTTCTTGCATATAGTGAAGCTCCTCTCTCACGTTGCAACAACCACGCAGAAACAGAGAAAAGGCATGTAATGACTTCACATCCTCTGATTTCACTGTAGGCCAAGCCAGAGCCTTTATAAAATAAGATGCTGCAATCCTGTATTCATTTCCAAAGTGTTCATGTAAAAGTTCTTTAGCAAGTTGATAACCTCTGTCAGAAATCATGTGTTGGACCAATTCTCTGGGTCCACCTGTTGTAAACTGCTCCAAAAAATAAAGACAGTCCGCTTTGCTAGCCTTTGATTCTACTCCATGCTCAAAAGCTCTGATGAAGTTTCTGTACTGGAGAGGATCACCGTCGTATACTGGAATGTCTCGAGATGGTAAGGACAGTAAGCGTTGTTGTTGAACAAGAGCTGCTGTAATTTCATTCTGCTTATGCATTATGGTGCATAGATCTCCCATTTGTGCAGAATGTAGTTGTGGTTGCTCAACTGATGCACGCTGTTCCGTATTTACTGGCAAATAAAGAGTCTGTTGCTGTGTTTCTCCATATTGTGTTGTTCCATATGCTCCAGTTGTTTTCATTCGTGTCTCCTGTCCTGATCCAAGGATGCACTGCAGCCCCTTTTCCACAGTATGTGCGTTCCCTGCACTCGAGTCCTTTTGACAAACTGGGAAATTGGTTTGTTGCATTGCACTCCATGTCCAGGGTTCATATGCCTTTGCTGCAGGGTTGAGTCCTTTACCAAGTGATTTTTGTTCAGTGTTCATTTGTAGATATGAATTCATTCCATTCGATGATGCCCGGGATTTACTTAAACATTCTGAAGCAGTTTGCAAAACTGCTAGTTTGGCTGTGGATGCTGCAATTTCAGCATCAATTTCAAGTTGCTCTCTTCTCCTTCACAGCTCTGCTTCTTGCTTCTCAAGAGCATGTTTTTCCTTTAATGCTGCAGATCGAGCCAGAAGTGCAGCCTTTTCTGCCTCTGCTCTAATGCGAGTTGACGCTGTTGTTTGACCACTTTTGCTGCTTTTACCACTGCCTGTGCTTTTTTGGTAAGAACGTTTGCTGGCAACATTTGATATACTGTCATCAGGATGAACATCATCAACCACCTCACAAATATTTTCATTAGTTCTCAACCATTGTTTAACATCATCAATGAAACAATTTTCAACCAACATTTTTGCAGCAAACCATGTATTTTGTTTCCCACTTTCTTCAGTGGGCATTAAAGGCACCAGAGAATCATGAGCATTTTTTGCTTCTTCACACAAATAAATAATTTTTTCCAGTGCACATTTTACCTCTTCAACACTGCCTTTATGCATATGCTCTTTAGTTACTGTTCTTATATTTTTAACTTTGCTTAATTTATCTTTTCTTACATTTTGTAACTTATCCCACTTTTCAACCAAAGCCTTATGTGTTAGTTTAACAATTATTTTACCCAAGTGTGTTTCACTTGAGTTTTCCATTTCACTAGAAGCAGTGACGGCGGCGGTTTCCGCGACCGGCTTATCAGAATTACCGTCCATAATGTCCTCCTTTTATTATAATGTTCCACAATGAAATCCAAAATACTCGATGCGAAAAGTTCTGTCTTAGGACACGATCCGTATTGTTATTTTAGCGACCAATGCATTGGGATTATGCTCGCGAAGTAGTGTGCACACTTTGTTTTATTATGGCTGGTAGCGCTACTGCTCATACCTTAATGCATGCGACGGGCGCCGTAAGATGGTCCGGTGGTAGCACTGCATCGTCGGATGAATCCGCTGATGATCGTTGTCACTCCGGGAACACGGCTGTTGTTATATCCCATGCGGCTTGGCAGAGCTCGGAAACCCGGCGTTGACTACAGCTGGCCCGGCGCTGTCTTCTTCCTCCCCGGCGTGGCTCCAGCTGGCCCCCGGCGTTGTCTTCCTCCTCCGTGCGGTGTCCTTTCCGCGCGAATAACTAATACTTCTAATTGAAGCGGAGTTTTTGACTTAATGTAATGGCTTGTTCGTATCCAACAAAAACAAACAAAACGAAACTAAGCCACTGAGGGGCTGCGGCACTGTGTACGATTAGTTGACGCGTCCGTCTTCTTCCGGGTCCAAATGAATGAATCACTTGCATCATATGCTGTCACCCAAACATTTATTATTCGTTGCGCTCTTAACAAATGAGCGTTTTGCATGCAAATCAGACAATGTTCATTGTTGTCACAACGCAACAAACATATAACACCACCATGATCACGCTGACGGTCAAAAACTATTTACTTCTCCACTCGTCCGCAGCACACCTGCCCAGTAATTACCTGCCGTTGGCTTTATCACTTTCCTACACCACAGCACAGGGAGCGCCACCTACCGTCACACTCAGGAATTACATTGTATACACATATGGATATGGCTCTAACATGCAGTATACAGTGTATTTATCTCTCTGTGTGAGAGCATGATTTCATGGATGACTCACTGCTGCCATGACTCAGTTTAGTTTTTACCAAAACTGTTGCTGCTTCCCGTCACAGATTAACCTAGCATGCAGCGTTGGCAGAGTTCAACCACCAGAACCCCCCAAAAAACAAAAACGCAGCATTAGTTAAAAACTGGCTAAGCCTGCACTGAATATTGGTCAGTTATTAAATTATTTATGTTTTCTGTTGTCAGTCACATGTCAGATTTGTGTCACTTCAGTTTCAGCCTTCTCGAGCTGAATCTCGCTCTCACTAATTCACTGCAGTAGTTTGTGAAGTAGTTTACCCTGTAGAGCTCCGCTAGTTGACGTCACGCAACCAAAGTGGCGCCATTTTGGCAGGAAGCAGCGCTGTTCATATTCATAGATATAGGGTGAATTCCAATTCCTTGTTTAACCCTCAATCTCAAAAATGCGCGCTCCCTCTAGTGCAAGTGCTGTCCTGATTCTCAGAAAAATTAAGTTGAGGGGCAAGTTTAAGGGCTGTATTGCCCTCAATATTGAGATTTTCTGAGACCACCCTTGGAAGCAAGGGCTACCCAGAATGCATTGCGTGTTTTCACATAAGAAAGATGGCGTTGAAAGCAGCGAAACGAGTACGCTACAAAGTAGTACAAAGTATTTTCTTTGTTAATAGAGATATAAAAATTATGAAAACCATTGTATTATCTTAGTTTAGGCCCATATTATGGATAACTGACATCATTGTTGCGTAACATTTATTTTTATTTTACGATCGTTTGTCAATAGCCGGCCGGTGCGGACAATCGATCGTTTGCTATCGTTTACTTTTCAATAAGCCGTGGTGTGTGGTAACTGTCAGCTGAATATGTCCGTGGTTGAGGTATTTGTATGAGTATCATCTTAAAACTAACTGACAACCTAATAACTTGACTGACGAACGGATCGTAATAAATAATCCTGACGTGAATGTGTTCTTCTTCTTTTTTGGAGTTTACAGACTGGACGCAGCTTTCACGTTATTCTGCCCCCCACAGTCTGAAGACGTATCTGCATTTAAAGGTCCCCTATTGTGCAAAATCAACTTTTTAATCTTTTAGTACTTATATTTGGGACTCAGGGGGCCATACCAGTCCCCAAAATGTGAAAAAACAAGACTCAGTCATGTTTTAGTGGTTCCACTTTGTGTAAGTATAGGCGATAAAACATGCGATGTTTACACCTCCCGACCAAGTGACGACAGTGCGGACATTGCACCGTGAATGTTGGCACCCCGCCAGGCAGCTCCCCCTTGTCCCTGTGAAATACGAGACTGCAGGCGAGGGAGGAAGAGCGGAGCACAGCGGAGCACAGTGTTTTACACAAACTTCCAGCCTCAGAAGATTTTTGTGTCCAGTGGATATATTTTATTTATGAAAAAAATGTTCACAAGCTTCACAAACCCTTTGTTGTTGATCGTGTATGTAAATTCCTATGCTGGAGGGACACCTTGAACGCACTAGTTACGTGCCTGCAGTTAGCGAGTGGCGTGTGTGGATCGGTGATATGAGGAGCACGCGTTTGAAAGCACTCCATAAAGATGTAGATGTTGTCCTACATTTCTTCTCAACCAAAGGCTGCCTTCTGTCGTGTTTACAGTTCTCTCCTCGTGTTGTTGATCCACACACCAGTTTGAGCCGCAGTTACACTGGTGCGTTCAGGGTCTTTTTCTAGCATGGGAATTTACATACACGGCGCGGTGCATTAATCGTTTTTCTTCGTTTTTTTTATGATCGCGAGAAGCCTAAAGCCCAATTTATACTTCTGCGTAAAGTGCTCTGCGTAGGCTACGTAGAGACTCTGCGTCGACGCAGAGACTGTCGAAGAGCCTCTGCGTAGTCTCCGTCTGCACGAAATATTTTTTAAGTGTCCGTCACTCCGTCAAGGGACTACGGAGACGGCAAGAGCTGCGATTGGTCCTCAGGACAGGCTGAGCGAAGCTGCTCTGTGCCGGCTCTCAGTGCGCTCCGGGCGTCCTGACAGAGGCGGAGCAGATCCCCGCCGATAACGCCGCTGCCGAACTATAAATACGTCATATCTTAGCACACACAGCACATGTTTAGACTCTAAATGGCCAATTTCTCGCCTCAAATTATCTTAAAACTGCGTTCCGTGACACAGAAAAGTGAGAAACGGCCACTTTTTCAACAACAACAGTCTTTCTCTCTCTTTCTTTCTCGGACGCCATTGCTCACTGTAGCCAGAAGCACAACAACCTTGCGCAGCGACCCCTACTGATCGGGCGGGAAATTGCAGCGAGTGTCCGTCACCACGACGCAGAAGTATAAATGCTCGAGGCGTCTCCGTGGTGACGCAGACGGATAACGCATACGCAGTCGGAGAAGTATAATGTGGCCTTAAATTGTGTTCACTCTATGCATTACGGTGAAACGCAGTAACAACGGGTAAACGGACATTACTATAGGGTATATGGAGCGGGGGTTGTGACGACGCTGCATGACAATAGGTGATAAGTGGCGACACTCCCCTGGAAGCAGTGGATGTGTGTTTACCTGGGTCTCATTCACATGTAAATGATCAGGCACAAAACCGAGCGTTCTGAAAAAGGCTGTTTTGGCAGAGTTATTGAACTGCTATTGTGCTTCATCCTTATGATATTTTGACTAAAGCATGACACAGACATGTTCATTAGGGCACCAGGACCTAGTTTAACTTGGGTTAATAGGGTATAATATGGGACCTTTAAGGGGTGTCCTATTTCTAAGTGACAAAATAACCCTCAACACTTGGTTTTGAGGGCCAGTTAAGATTAAGAGTTCAGCTTGAGGGTTAAGATGGAGGGTTAATATAGGAATTGGAATTGGCCCATACTGTACATATCACTGGCAACATAAATACAGTTTTCATTAAAAAAAATAATATTGTATAGGCAAGGTTCTCACAGGTCCTTGAAAAGTTTTATTTTCTAAATTCACAAACTTTCTAGGCCCTTGAAAGTTTTCGAAAATCGTCCTAAATAGACATATAGACAGTCATTGAAAGTGCTTGAATTCTGTGCAAGAAAGAAGTTGGTGAATGTCTCCCTTATTATGCCGCCACCTACTGTTTCATGCCCCGCATTGCTTGATGTACATGGACTGGAAAGATCCTTGAAAGAGCCTTGAAAAGTCTGAATCGTCACATCTTCAACTTTTTGGCAGATAAGGGGAAACTTAAGGGAAACAACATACAACAATCATCAAATTAATAAAGGTACAGTGTCTCAAAATACAGTTAGGCTTTAAATGCCTGTAAGAAGTGTAAAAATGCAACGGTCTTTTTGAAGTTATGTTTTAAGTTTCCCCTTAAATGTGTAAACATTCTCGTTTGGAGTAGAATGCGGAGGGAAAGTTTATCAGAGAGTTGAACACGTCATATTGCCGCAGATCTGGTCTGGAATAATATCTGCTCCGGCTGTGTCCATACTCGTGAAAAGCATCAGGGGCAGTATAAGGGTCAGATGTATTCAGTCTGTCAGGTTCTGTGATATTTTTTTGCTTGATATCAGTGGATTTTAAATGTGCTGTGAATTAAAATTAGATCTGTTATGATTCGATTGTGCCTTCTAATCTGAAAGCAGCCTTTGCTGCTTGTTTACATGTTCATCTTTCTGTCTTTCTTTGTCTCCAGTTCAAACCTCACGCTTCCTGTTATTACCCACATCTATGTGAGATGATGCAGTTTGACCTGATCCCTGAGCTGCGGGCCGTCCTCAGGTGCTTCTTCATGCGAATCGGCTCCGTCTTCCACATCGCCGCTCCTGAAGGAATGTCTGCCCGCTCGCCCACGTCCTAGAGTGAGTGAGCAAGTGTAGGAACACGAAGAGATGGAGAGATGATGGAGGACACTCTCCTCCTCCCTCTGTCTCTCTCTCTGTCTGACTGGAGACGGATCACAGAGCGGCTGCAGACGTCAGGAGGAAAACGACAGACTTGCTTTTCTGTCTCCGATCACGACTCGGCATTAAAGTGTTGGGACTATTCTTGTGCGATGGAAAAGTCCCTCCTCCGTACTTCCTCTCTGTTTTCTTTTCTCTCGGGGGCGAACAGCACTGTGACCAACGATCTTTCTCTCTCTGCTGACTGTTGTCCCCCCCCGGACTCATCGCTCACTGTCACAACCTGACTGGAAAAGAACTCTAAACACATAATTTATTGATATTGTTGCAAATCTGGTCCTTGATTATTATTATTGTTATTGTTTTTTAATACTTAACAGAAAAGTACATCTGCAAGCTGAAGGCAAATGAACTGCACCACTGAAATTTGAATTCTCGGCCATGTGTGCCTGGTTAGAAAATGACGCTCCCTCATTGTGAGTTTAATCATACAGTTGTATTAATATCTGACCGCTTCCCCTCCTCTCATGTACCTGTGTTTTTGTTTGGGATTATTTGGTTATGGTCTTATTACCATGTCGGACGTCTTCGCTCCACCGCCCTGTCGTCTCTTATCATTCTTTCTGTCGATGAGATTTTATTTATTTATTTTTTACTCTTGTTTGTTTTCTGATTTCCCCAGGGTAATTGCTGGTTTACAGTGACAGGTGGTCATATTTTCACTCACCCACTAAAGCCTCAACGTTGAAGGATTTCTCTTTAAGACGGAGAATCACAGCTCACTCTTAAAACCCTCCCACTAATGAATGATTAAATAGGGCATTAAGTGGCTCTATGATGATGTTTTTTCTTCTTCTGGTTTTTGGTTTGAATATACTCATCAGTGTTGTGTCGAATTTAATGGGAGAGTTGAGTGGCAGAAGGATGTGGGAACAGAGCAGGACCAGCGATGGATGAGCTGAGGTGATACTCTGTGTTAGAATCAGTCGATATTGGTCAAATAACTGCTTTGAAACACATTGAAAAAGAAAAAAAATAGATATGAGGTGTGAACGTTAAAGGTCCGGTGTGTAAGTTCTGTATCCACCAAGCATTTCCATTGGAAGCGTTGAAGGTTACTCAAATAACTGGTCTGTACAGTGCCAGTTCTTGGCCTACCAAACACAGCGGAGCCTGCCACATTGCAGTGTGCTGATTGGCTGACAGAGACAATCATTGCTCAAGATTTACGTTGTTTATTCTTTATCTCTTTAGTCTTTATCTGTCAAACGACACAGAATAATGGGATTGTCCTCCTTTGCTCTCTGTTTACAGTGTTTTGTTCCTCTTTACGTTACTCTATTTACGTAGCTGACGTAGCATATTTATTATGGCTACGTAACCTCACCGTGGCGAACTGAGCTGAAATTAAACATACCGCTTTGTGGAAACGATTCTATGGTGACATCTAGTGGTGAGACGGAACCTCCGCTCACTCCTCCCAGTCCAAAGCGCGTTAGAGAACTTATCTTTCCATTATGCTCGTATATGATGCTATTGCTTCAAAATGCTAAAAAGGTAAGCTCAAACTTTCACTTAACATGGTGGCACAAGATGGTGGCCTTCTCAAAGCAAGGCCCTTGCCTTGAGTCCATCATAGGAGGGTATTAAGACCTAAATGTTTTTGTATTTTAAAGCAATTGTAGATGTATACAACCGTACATATGGGTAGCTTGTTCCATTTCTGCCCATGAACCTTTTCAATTTTACACACTGGACCTTTAAATATGACTGTCTGGAGTGCATCATGTGACAAGAACATGAGTGAGCGCCGCACACGTCGTCACAAACTGACACAGCTTTGTAGTTCTTTTTTAAAGTAACTGTATCAGACTGATGGCGTCGTGGACAGCCAAGGTTGTGATAACGGTGACCAACGTGAAAAAAATTGTTATTGATTAATCCCTCAGCGAAACCAAAGCTCATTTACAGAGACACTCGGAACGTCTGCATCCTGGATCCTTGGTTGTTTAGTGAAAAACACACGCAAAAAAGGAAGTATGTAATTATTTTAAGTGCATTTAAAAAACTTTTTTTGAGACGCATTCCTTCCTGTGCAACTATGGATGTCGACTTCCCTAATGCTAGGGAACATATAAATATTATATATATATATAAATATATATATACACAGTAAATGATTTAAAATAAATAAATGAATAAAAAAAGCTGACTGTAAAGTTTTCAATGTAAAATACATAGAAATGAAAGTGCTATACGGTTCTATACATAATATTGTGATGTTATCTTTCAAGCATTTGGTGAAGTCATCAATAAACCTGAATTATGATCCAAAGGCTGCGGCGACGACTGGTTTGCTTTTAAAAATGTTTTTCAAAACGTTTTCAGAATGTTTTTGTTTAGACTGAGTCAGCACGTATCAATGGACAGATTAATGATTTCTGGTCAAGTCAGGTTCACAGGAATAAAAATACAAATGAATGAAGGCTGAGTTCCATTTATCTGTCTTGGTAGCCTTGCATTGAAATATACGACTGCAACTAAAGATTATTTTCATATTCGATTAATCATCACTGATCATGTGTCCAAGCTGCATCTGCAAGGTGTTTCCATGAACTTGTTACAAACTGGCCTGGTCAGTGACTTCCAGGACAGGCTGTATGACGACCACGAACAGGGTGGTGACAACTGGAAAGACAGAGGACAGCACAGAGAGACGGCAACCGGGTCAGTGAGGGCCAGCACCCTGAGCTGCAGGTCCCATGAGGGAGCACCCAAACTGAGCGACAGAAAGCCTCAAGGAAATATACCCCAGAGGTGCCCGAGAGGGGATGTGCACACCAGACGGACAGACTTCCCGACAACTGACACAAGCAGTGGATTATCTATAACGAGAGCAACTTGCTTTTGTGGCAAGACCTGCAACAGCCGGAGAGGTCTGAGGGTCCACCAGACCAAGATGGGCTGCATAAGGAGGAAGCAAGTCGAGCAACGCACAGAGGCAGTGCCCAGTGCTGTCTTTGGTGAGACGGAGGAAGAGCAGGACCCAGAGTCACCCCACAACGAGAAGAGGAATGTAGGGGCCCTCTGGTACTCCCTAACCTAAGCCTTCATGGACGATCTTGCGTTCACAGCCGCATCAGAGACGGGATGCGGCTTGCTCCTTCGGCGACTGGTGAGGCTCATGACAAGCCAGCCAAATCCAGGTCCCTGGACCTGAGGAAGGGGAGAGTGGAGGACAAGTACCGCTTCCACTTGGATGTAGACCCAATCCATCGGTGTCCGAGAAACCTAAAAAGCCTTGGTACGATCTTTGATGCCACCCTGAGAGACACAGTAGCGGTCCAGTCTATGCAAGTAGAACTGAAAACCTAGCTATCAGCAGTTGACAAGTCAGGCTTCCCAGGGAAGTTCAAGGCATGGATTTATCAACATCTGGACGCTGTTGATATACGATGTGTCGATAACCACCATCAAGGGCTTCGAAAGCAACATCAGCCAGTTACTGCGTAGGTGGCTGGACCTGCCAAAATAGCCTTAGCAGCATTGCCTTTTATGGAAACACCAACAAGCTGCAGCTTCCCTTTATTGGTCTGATAGAGGAGTTTAAGGTCACCTGAGCCAGGGAGGTGCTACTCTATAGAGACTCATCTGACGCTAGAGTCTCCTTTGCAGGCATCGCAGTCAGAACAAGAAGGAAGTGGAAGGCAAAAAGAGGCGGTCACACAGGCAGAAGCAAGTTGGGTGAGCTGGGCTAGCTTGGCTTGGTAGCTACACGAGACCACGCTGCAACAAAGCTCAGGGGAGAGAGAGAGATGACGGCTAATTCAGGGCTAAACCTGTGCAGATTTGGAAGAGGAGCAACACAGTAGGACTGTGGCCATGTGCCAGCAAGAGGCTTGGACCAACTGGGACCATGCATCTACCTGGATGATCACCTGGAAAGAACTTTGGAGGTCCGAACCAGCAAGACTCAAGTTTCTGATCCAGGCAGTGTATGATGTACTCTCAACCCCATCCAACCTGCATTGCTGGGGCCTAGAAGAAACACCAACATGTCCACTGTGCCCAGCAAGATAAGCTGCTGCCCCAAAGACCTGGAAGAGGGGAGGTAGCTGACACCATCTGCACTTGAATCCAGCATGTGAAACAGCAGCCCCCGGCAAGACACATTGCCTTTGTCAGGGCGGGGAAAACAGTATAAGGAGCGCAAGGAATAATGTGCTGTGGGAATAATACACAACTCCTTATATGGACATTCTGCGATGTGTGTTTATACGTCACATCTTCAGGTATATTTTAATTTTATTTTTTACTGTTTTTGACTCGTCTTATGTGTTTTTGAGTCAAAGTTCTGATTAATTTAAGGCAAATTTCACAACTTAATTCCGATTTTTGTTTTATTTACTATAGTATAGTACAGTGGCATGCTAAAGTTTGGGCACCCCTGTAAATTTTCATGTTTTTCTTTTGTTTTTTAATTTCTAATTGTTATAAATAATTGGTTGTTGAATAGTAAATAGTAAATTTCAGTTAAATATATCATATAGGAGACAAACACAGTGACATGCTTAAAGTTGTACATTTTATTGATTTCAATACCTTTAGCACTAATTATTGGAACTCAAAATTGGTTTGGTAACCTCAGTAAACCCTTAACCTCCACACACAGGTGAATCCAATCATGAGAAAGAATATTTAAGAAGGCCAATTGTAAGTGTTTCTCCTCTTTGCATCTTCTCTGAAGAGTGGCAACATGGGAGCCTCAAAACAACTCTCAAATGACCTGAAAACAATGATTGTTCAACATCATGGTTTAGGGGAAGGATACAGAAAGCTATCTCAGAGATTTAAGCTCTCAGTTTCATCTGTGAGGAACATTGTGAGGAATTGGAAGACCCCAGGCACAGTTCTAGTTATGGCCCGAAGTGGCAGACCAAGAAAAATCTCAGATAAGCAGAGACGAAGGATGGTGAGAACAGTCACAGTCAACCCACAGACCAGCTCCAAAGACCTACAACATCATCTTGCTGCAGATGGTGTCACTGTGCATCGTTTAACTATTCAGTGCACTTTACACAAGAAGATGCTGTATGAAAGAGTAATGCAGAAAAAGCCTTTTCTCTGCACCTGTCACACATAGAGTCGCTTGAGGTATGCTAAACCACATTTGGACAAGCCAGCTTCATTTTGGAATAAGGTGCAGTGGAATGATGAAACTAAAATAGAGTTATGGATTCCACTCAATATCAGCAGATTGTGGAGAACAATGTACAGGAATCAGTGACAAAGCTGAAGTTGTGCCGGGGCTGGATCTTTCAACAAGACAATGACTCTAAACACTGCTCAAAATCTACTAAGGCATTCATGCAGAGGAACAAATACAATGGAATGGCCATCTCAGTCCCCAGACCTGAATATTATTGAACTTTTGTGGTGTGATTTAAAGCGGACTGTCCATGCTCGGAAACCATCAAACCTGACTGAACTGGAGATGATTTGTAAAGAAGAATGGTCCAAAATACCTTCCGCCAGAATCCAGACTCTAATTGGAAGCTATAGGAAGTGTTTAGAGGCTGTTATTTCTGCAAGAGGAGGATGCACAAAATGTTTCTTTTGTGGTGCCTAAACTTATGCACATGCCTAATTCTGTTTAAATAATTCTTGCACACTCTGTAAATCATATAAACTTTATTTCACTTCTCAAATATCACTGTGTCTGTCTCCTATATGATATATTTAACTGAAATGTCTTATTCAAACAACCAATGATTTATAAAGGAAAATCATGAACATTTACAGGGGTGCCCAAACTTTTACATACCACTGTACGTATTTATATATATATATGTGCGTCCCACTTTTTCATGGACCAAGAGTAATGGGACAATTGACTGAAAAGCTATTTCATGGACAGGTGTGGGCTATTGCTTCATTATACCATCTTCAATGACACAGGTAAAAGTTATGGAGTTGATTCTAGGAGTGGCATTTGCATTTGGAATATGTTGCTGTTAACTCTCAATATGAGATCCAAGGAGCTGCCAGTGAAGCAAGCCATCATTAGGCTGAAAAATCAAAACACACCCTTCAGAGAAATAGCAAAAACATGAGGTGTGGCCAAATCAACTGTTTGGAACATTCTTAAAAAGAAAGAATGCACTGGTGAGCTCAGCAACACCAAAAGACCTGGAAGACCACGGAAAACTACTATGGTGGACGACAGAAGAATTCTTTCCCTGGTGAAGAAAAACCCCTTGACAACAGTTGTCCAGATCAAAAACACTCTCCAGGAGGTCGGTGTATGTGTTTCAAAGTCAACAATCAAAAGAAGACTTCACCAGAGTGAATACAGAGGGTTCACCACAATATGGAAACCATTGGTGAGCCTCAAAAACAGGAAGACAAGATTAGAATTTGCCAAACAACACCTACAAAAGCCGTTATAATTCTGGACAGATGAGACCAAGATCAACTTGTACCACAGTGATGGGAAGAGAAGACTGTGGAGAAGGAAAGGAACTACTCATGATCCAAAACCTACCACCTCATCAGTGAAGCATGGTGGTGGTAGTGTCATGGTGTGGGCATGTATGGCTGCCAATGGAACTGGTTCCCTTGTATTTATTGATGATGTAACTGCTGACAAAAGCAATATTATCTGCTCATATTGAGCCAAAAGCTTCAGAACTCATTGGACGGCGTGTCACAGTGCAGATGGACAATGACCCAAAGCATCCTGCAAAAGCAATCAAAGCGTTTTTAAGGCAAATAAGTGGAATGTAATGCAATGGCCAAGTCAATCACCTGACCTGAATCTGATTGAGCATGTGTTTCACTTGCTGGAGACCAAACTGAAGGGAAAATGCCCCAAGAACAAGCAGGAACTGAAGACCGTTGCAGTAGAGGCCTCACAGAGCATCACCAGGGATGAAACCCAGCATCTGGTGATGTCAATGCCTTCAAGACTTCAGGCTGTAATTGACTGCAAAGGATTTATAACCAAGTATTAAACAATGAAAGTTTGATTTATGATTGTTGAGTTTGTCTTATTACTTTTGGTCCCCTAAAAAGTGGAAGGCACATATAGAAAGTGTTGTAAGTCCTACAATGTTCACTTGATTTGATTTCAAATTAAAGCTGACAGTGTGCAGATAAAGCGCATCTTGTTTTTTTCATTTCAAATCCATTGTGGTGGTGTATAGAGCCAAAAAGAATTGTGTCAATGTCCCAATATTTATGGACCTGACTGCATGTGTATGTATATATATACATATACATATACATATACATATACATATACATATACATATACATATACATATACATATATATATACATACATATATATATATATATATAATACATGTATATATACATAGGCAAAATATATATTTCTGACTCTAATCTGAATTGTAATCAAGATGACATTAACTCATTAGGTCACGTCCTTTATCTCCAGTAAATTTAATATGAATCTGTGTTTTCATTTTTAAGTAATGCTCATAAATTCAAACACGCACACACAGACCTCCTTGGCGATGGTAACACAGGTGTCCTGTAGGGGGCGCTGTGCTCAAAGCTTCGTCAGTTTGACACCATGGATGTATTATTTTGGGGGGTAACAAAGGTTACCATGGAGACCCCTTACATCCTTTGTTTGGCTAACCACAGCGCTGACAGTGGTTAAATATCGCGTTTTATTAATCCGTTTACCAGTTAATGTGTTACGCACTTTAATGAATAAACGCAGCAATTGTACGCAGAGAACAACGCTTACTAGCGCACTTTCGAGTAGTTAGCACTAAAGCTAACGTCTGCGGCTACACTCGCCTGGAAGATAGTTTTTAAAATAAAACATATAAAAACATCAAAGCTTATTACGTAACAGCGTTCTGCATCAGCCCTAAGTGAAGACCGTGGGACTGTCGATGAAGTTACGCAGGAACTAGAGTGACGAGCGAAGCTGCGGTGGGCGGAACAGCAGTAGCCAGTAGCTACTAGACACAGCCAGGCGCAGGCTAGCAGCGATGACGGGTCGGATTATCGGTGCCGGGCTCAGGGCGGATTTTTGAGCCGACAGACATGGTTTTTATGGAGCTCACCGAACAAGTAAGAGCCTCATATTGTGTTTTCACATGATACTGTGTGTATGAAGTGGTGAAATTGTGTGTAGAGTGAGAGGGTGGATAGATTTCCCCCCCTCCTGTCTCTGAATCCAGTCACAGGAAGGAGGAGGTCGACAGACTGCGAAGAATGCGTTACCGTACATTTAGCTGCTTTTTTCGTCACATTGCGGATTATTTCTTGTGTTTGTTGCACTTGTGTTTGTCGTCACGATGTTTTTTTACCGCTATAATTTCGCCTTTTCTGTGCTGACGCTGTGAATCGCGGTGTAGTAGGTTATGGTAATATGACAGTGACAGCCATCTTCAGCAGCCAACGACACTAACGTAGTACACGAAGCTGGGTTTGTGAAACCATGATTTGCTTCAAAATGAGCTGTGAAATGCTGATTCATTGTGTGGTTCAGTACTTGGAGAGTAGGGATGGTATATAAATAAATAAATAAATAAATGAATGAATAAATACTCAATATGTGAGATTTAAAAACACCCACCATTGCTAGGTTCCCTTTAACATTTATCACGACAGTCAACAGAAATATAGAACAAAATGTATTAATATATGTCAATAGCAAGTGCCTGTGTTTGCACCCACTGCTGTTGTAAATGAGTTAGTTCACCAAGATGAGCTGTAGGTGTCGCCAAAAAAAAGGTTACACAAATTGATGACGTAAACAAACGTCATCAATTGCAGAATGTTGTGTTTTCGGTTTACGAGTACTTTTTCTTGTCCACCATTTACGCAGTTTTCCTCGTGTAGTGAAATTTGGAAGCTGGAGTGACGTGAGGGGCGACACGGTTGGTGTAGTGGTTAGCGCTCTTGCCTTTGCAGCAAGAAAACATGGGTTTGTGACCCAGTCAACACAAGGGTCTTTCTGCAGATAGAGGATGGATGGAGTCACGTGATTAATAATCATCTCTTTTGTACCTATTTGCATTCACCTTTTATCGATGCGCCAATATTTTATATATTTTTTAGATGCGATACCCCTGGAAATTGTGGGGGCAGTACAGAGTCAATAGTCCAGTCAGTCAGGAAAACAACAAAGAAGAAACATGCAGAGTTTGCCAGGTGCTCGGCTTCACTATTGAAAATGTATTATTCCCCATTAATGGAACGACTTGTATTCCGTCAGATCCACACACATTTCTATTTCAGATCATGTCAACTGCCTCAAAAATGACAGATATAATACTAATAATTATAATAATAATAATTTGAAGAAAAACAATCGGAATTTGTGCCAGGAGCCGTTTCACCCCCCTCGCATTTGTTCTCAGGTCCTAATAAGCCCTTTTAAAGGTGAAGTAAGTAGTTTATAGTGCCATCTAGAGGAGAGGCTGAAATTTACAACAAAGAACTGCTCCTCTGCTCACCCCCTCCCTTCCCTGAGCGCTACGGTATCCTCAGCAGGTCAAATGTCGTCCTCGTCGTCCTTCTCCGTGTCAGCAGATGAGGTTCGTGAGGCGAGGGAGAGGGCGAGCTACCACGGCCGTAGCAGACGAATCGGAGAGAGTGGAGGCGGGACTTCCGCTACAAGTAAAGCGACGCTTGATTTGTTCTCTCGCGTTTGTCCTTACAGGCTCCCGTAGAAACCTGTCGTCTTGGCAATGCAGTAGTGGCCCGCGAACATGTTATTTTACATGACTTTTTGAAACACTACGAAAATGAAACAAAGAATATTATACAGCGACTAGACAATGCAGGAGCACATAATATGTATACAAAAGTGGATTTTAGGTCATATAAACCCATAAATACTACACAGTGTCCCTTTAATGGTCGCTATGTTGATGCCTGCGACTTGGTCCTGCCCCCTAGAGGAAGTATTGTGTAAACGTCGTTACCAACCGCACAGCAGTATGTAGGGTAGTGATGGAGATAACGTTAGGAACGTAAATGGTGTATAAACTGGCCTTTACACTGACTACAACCACACTTAAAAAACAACAATCCCTAACTGTCCCTTTAATGTGATTTTATTTTACGTTATTTCCGAGCAATTTACAGCACAGTTGCTGTAACAATAGCAGCATAAAGGGATCGAGGCATATGGGGTTAACCGGATATTCAGACATCTGTGAAGGCGTCCTGTTACGTAATAGAGGAGGGCTGGGCATGCAAAGAGGAGGAGGAGGAGGAGGAGGAAGAGAAGGAGGCGGTGGAGGAAGGAGGAGGAGGAAGAGTAAGAGGAGGGGGGCGTGGGAGGATACGTGCAAGCGTACACACTCACACACAAAGTGTCTACCGTACATTCCTGGCGCTTGACAGCCTGCGTACGGACATACAGAGACATACAAGAAACATACTGGGGACGTTTGGACCCACAGGGACACAGAGGGACACAGAGGGACACAGTGACTAAATTGTGGACAACGTGCTGTGTGACGCTGGTAAGACGCTTCTGTTCCTCTGCATTTTTCCTCACCATTTGCACTATTTCACTTCATACACGCGTGTGTGTGTGTGTGTGAGAATCTTCGTGTTGCGTTCAGGTGCTGCGTGTTTGTTGTGTGTGTTTTTTTTTTTTATTATTATTTATTTTACGTGGTCTTCGTGACTCGCTCGTGGCTCGTGTTCTCTCCGTGCTGTTTACGTCGGTGCTGCGCTAATAAAAGCCTGAGCCACGTGTTGGCAGCCTGGGACCATGTGGCCGTTGTAAACACTGCTGCCTTGTGTCCTCGCGGATCTTTATCTCGCGCTGAAGGAAGACATTTCCTATTCTATTCTCTGTCACATTCATATAAACCACACTGTCTGCTGCTGAGTGAAGGTGCCACGACACGGTGTAAACTTTCTTTTTATTATCACCATTAATATTATTATTATTATAATTTATTTGTTTGGGATCGAACTATTCTCCCTCCATCAGCCTGTAGAGACTGAGTCCTGCTGCTATTGTGCTGTTTAAAGAGGAGTAACATGTAATGATGCAGCGATTGTACAATTGTGGGTCAATACTGAGAATCAGAAGAACACGTTGTTTGTTTTAATTTTTCATATTTTTGTTTGTATGTTGTTCTTTTGGGGCAAACGTGATAAGAAATGTTTTATGAATAACAATTTAACTGTATTAATTAGGTCTCACATGTGACTTCCTACAGTCAAATTAAGGTTAAATAAATAAATACTCGTCTTTTTGATACTATAACATGTTTGTATGTTTGTTACTGTAGAATTGTTGACAGAATATATTAAAAAATGCTATTTAAAAAGGATGAACATATTTGCACCTTCAGTGACAAAATGTATTATTCTATGTAAATTCACTCATGTTTCAGGCTGCAACTAATGGTTGTTTTAATGTTGTTTAGATTATTTTCACAATCAATTGGTGAGTTGCTTGATCAATAAATGTTGGGAAATGTTGAAAAATATTGATTGGTGTTTCTCAAACCTGGAACTGATGATGTTCTCATTCAAAAACCAAATGTATTCAGTTGTTAGTGATTTCTTTATGATGTGGAGCAAGTATTCACACTCAAGAAGCTGGAAAAATCTGAAAACTCGTTTTAATTTTTGAAAAGCAATTTGTTGACTATCAAAATTCTTGGGTTATCCATTTAGCAAAATTTTTATTTTTTGCCCATATATTCAGCCAGTTTTATTTTTTTCCCCCTTCCATTTCCGACTACAGATGGAAATGAGTATTGTGCTAAATCTGGCACATTTACTGCAATTTATTGTTATGTCCACTAATATACACTGTCCCATCCAAATAAACATTACTTGAAATTTAAATCTCATTAAAATAGAACGGTTTAATGATAGTACTGGAAATTGCTTAAATTCAGTAACCAGTTATTCTCTTTCCAATCTACATTAATATCTGCACTGTACTGCAATACAGTGTTTTCAATAAAAACAATGTATAAACTAACGATTACATACATACAGCAGTGAATCAAAATTGGCTTTCGATGCAGATTTCTTTTTATTTTTTTTATAAAGGCTACAGGGGTTCTCAAATACATACTGAGGTGAGGAATATTCAGCTGCATTGTTATTTCACATAATATTTGTGAAATTATATCATAATTTCACACACCCCACCTTTTAAATGTCATGCTGCATTGCAGCAAAGTCAAATGAGACCAAAATACAATCATATTTTGCTCCAGCAATCAGGCTTGTTATTGCTCGATGGCATCAGTCTAAACGTTGAATAAAGGCTGATACTGATGTAGAGCCGATGCATCTTGGATTATAACATCGGCAGCATGATTTGCATGGAGCTCCCTTCAACCTGCACCGCTCACTAATTATTTGGTCAAAGCAGTTATCAGCTTAAATGTCAGTATTGTTTCAGGAAAGGTCAGTTTCCCTCGTGATAAGCATCAGGTTGTTGGGGATCATGGACGGGTCACTGTCCTCCTACACTCTTCTTTCTGTGTGTGTGTGTGTGTGTGTGTGTGTTTTTGTATTATACAGGTTCAGTGGATGATGGTGTGAGTAAGGTGTGTGTGTGTGTGAGGGAGCAGAGGACGAGGGAGACGTCTCCTCTGACTCCCGCTGTCCTTTTGTTTCAGGGCTGTGCGCCCACTCAGAGTCAGATTTACTGCTGCAGGACGATGACCAGATTAATGTTTGATGAGGCAAAGTTTTACTATAAATCTTAAGTAACGATTGTGGAGATTGTGTGAGTGGAGAGATGCGAGAGTGGGTTTTTGCAGCAAAGAAGTCCTTTTTTTTTTAAGTGTAGCAAGTAATTTACAATTAAGATCTCAGGCTTTATCTTAGGAACATTATTCAACTAATGGATTCATCACTGTAAAACCACAGTGATGTCATCTTACTGTATGTGCTATTCATCCATAAACATATCATCACATACAGGCAGCAAATGTAATGTTCATACTTCGTTGATGATTCTTTTAAATTGTGTTTTTACTTAAATGAATCATGTTTTTTATGTTTATTATATATCTATTATTAAAATACGATGAGTGCTATCACTATCTTACATCATTGCAGAACGTGTCAGAAACACTTGCCTCATAGTCTCTGATTTTGAGTGACATCACTCTTTTATGTACACATGAAGTTAAAAGGGTAGTTCCGTTTTTTTTAAGTGGTTGCATGAGGTATGGATACATGCCATTTCAGCCTCTCAACAGAAATGTTCCCATAATAAATCTACACTAACCAAAGGGCATTTTTGCCACTTTATCTTGCTGTTAGATGGCCTTTTCCAACTGAGAAGTGAAGTTTGTCTTCCTTTTTAAACTGCACACTCCCGCACCAAAGTCCATGAATGAAATCAGCGATTTTACATCACTGCACACGGGAGTTGTCGATCCACTGCTGCCTCCTACTACTCAAATGTGTCATTTTGTGTGACTTAAAATCCATATTTAGGATTTCCCTCAGTGTCATAAACTTAAGGCCACATTATACTTCTCCGACTGCGTAATGCGTTATCCGACTGCGTAACCGCGGATACCACTCGAGCCTTCATACTTCTCCATCGTGGTGCACTGCAATTTTCCGCCCGATCAGTAGGGGTCAACACGCAAGGTTGTTGTGCTCCTAGCTACAGTGAGCAATGGTGTCCGAGAGAGAAAGACTGTTGTTGTTGTTGCAGCTGAATAACATTGAAACGGTGGCTGTTTCTCACTTTTCTGTGTCACGGAACTCGGTTTAAGATAATTTGAGGTGAGAAATTATAGTCTAAACATGTGCTGTGTGTATTAAGATATAACGTATTTGTAGTTTGGCAGCGACGTCGGCGGTAATCAGCTCCGCCTCTGTGGACGCTCGGTGCGCACTGTGAGCCGGCACAGAGCAGCTTAGCTCGGCCTGTCCTGAGGACCAATCGCAGCTCTTGCCGTCTCCGTTGTCCCTTGACGGAGTGACGGACACTTAAAAAATATTTCGTGCAGCCGGAGACGACAGAGAGACTCTCCGAGAGGCTCTCCGTCGACGCAGAGGGCTCTGCGTAACCTACGTAGAGCACTTTACGCAGGAGTATAAATTGGGCTTTACTTAATGAGGCAGCTGTCGACCAGCATCTCCTGTATCCCTGAGAGCTAAAACACTGATTTTCTGTATGGAGTAGGAGAGTGAGCGGTTGTGCAAACTTCAGTTTTATTGTCAGAAAAGGCTGTACAACGTCAAGATTAACTGAAAGATGTATCCTTTAGACATGGCAGAGTTCTGTTAGGCTGACCCTTTTAGTTCAGGCATTAAAAATCAGTTTTGTGTCTCTGCTGACAACCATGTCTTGAGTGAGAGCGTCTGCTTTGTAAACTGGTTCCCAGCACTGCTTGCGTGCACAGCACTGACTTTGTATCAGTACCTCATACAATCGCACTTAAAAAAAAAAAACAAAGCCTGACCTTTCTTTGAAACTACATTTTCAGTAAAGTAGCTTAACTTAATTGGATTTCAGTATTTGGTTCTTGCTGTCAGAGAAATAACAAAGTAACAAAGCATTTTGTCAGAAGCCTACATTACAGTTTGGTGTAATCCTATAATGATAATGTGTTGCAGAATCCTGCGTTTACATGTTCATAGTCTGTGTCATTGTCAGACAAGTAATGAATACAGAAGGAAGTCAGCCTATAAGCATGAAGTGTATGTATGTAACCTCCGGAACAGATCATTTTTATTTCACAACGAGTTCAGGTTGTGTGGTGAATGCTGCTCCTTTATTGTTCTGCCTTTTTTAACGCCTTAGCAGTGGAGTTTGTCACAGCACTGGACTGACATATGTCATAGGAACCACGCATGTAAACAAAGAAAGGCAACATAGTAGGGTCTTTTTGCATATGAGGATCTCTATTTCTTTTCAGTAAAATGTCAAAAATTGATTAGATGTACACCCTTTAAAGCCAAGTAAGTCGGTTTTTTATGGCATTATCCTCTCTACCGTCTCTGCTCTAACTTCTGGGACAAACCCTTATTGCACTGGTTTCCAAAGACTGGATCAGGACCCACAGATGGGTCGTGGGAGATTTCTTTCTCAACTTTTTATCCAATCCAACCTTATTTGTGCTGTACAAAAGAATAAATAAAAGACATAGCAGACATAACACAAGATACAAAGTGTAAATGACACCAAACAAAACAACAATTCCCATGATTCCACATTGCTCCCCAGCATCGTCAGATCAGGTCTTTTGTTAGTGTTTTGGCTGCGAGATCCCTCGGGGCAGAAACTACATACTGTGCATTTAAATTATAACAGTATGCAGATGAGTGTGTGTGTGTTTGTGTGTGACAGTTAACACTCTGAATCTGAGGTAAACAAGGTGCCTAAAAGCCCGCACTGGAGGTCAGAGGTCACTGATTAGCAGTCAGTGGTCTGCAGGAACCCTCAAAACCAGACTGTCCCTGTGATCTGTCTTCATCTAAACCACACTTTCCTTTCACCAGACCTTCCTTTGTCTCCTCTCTGACGTTTCTCTTCCTATCTCTCACACACACATATATATTCTCTCCTCTATTGTCTCATTAATATATTTGCCATCTGCTCTGTGTAACAGCCCAATTAGAGAGAAGCACTTTGACCCTACCTGTCCAGATTTAATGTGAAAGTCTACAGCCATCTTTGCAATCTCTGTATTACACACACACACACACACACACACACACACACACACACACACACACACACACACACACACACACACACACACACACACACACACACACACACGTATGTATAGACTTTGACCTTTTATTGTTGTCTCTTTCCAGGGCCTGAGCTGATTTGTCAGCTTTGTGTAGGTTTGGCTTTTCACCCCCCAAGTGTCCTCTGGACATCAGCTGACCATGGTTGTGTGAACAGGGGACACGCAGGAAGAAAGCCTGGAAGAGACCGTGGTGTGTGTTCACTCAAACGCAGCAAGGCTCCACCAAGAGAGTAGCGGAGACACACCGGAGCAAAGAGAAACTGCTTATTTAAACACAAAAATGTCTCAAAACAGAGAACTGGTGGTTTACTACATACAGTATAAACTGTCTCAGAGAGACTATCCACTTCACCACCTGGGACTCAGTGAGCCTCCAAACAGGACTGATGGGGGGGCGACGGCGTCGGACGAGGAGCAGCAGCGGATAGCCACGCACGCCAATGGAACTTTGAACGGCACGAGTCCTGGCACCCCACCAGCGTCCCCGCAGCGGCAGGAAAGGTTGCCGTCGTCGACGAGCATGGACGCGATAAAAGAGGCCCTGCGGGACTCGGCCAACGAGTTTGAGCTGCGGTACGCCCGTGCCTTCAGTGACCTGCACAACCAGCTGCACATCACACCGGCCACAGCCTACCAGAGCTTCGAGAACGTGATGGACGAAGTGTTCAGAGACGGCGTCAACTGGGGCCGCATCATAGGGCTTTTTGCGTTTGGTGGTGCGCTGAGTGTTGAGTGTGTGGAGAAGGAGATGAGTCCGCTGGTGGGCAGGATCGCAGAGTGGATGACGGTCTACCTGGACAACAACATCCAGCCCTGGATCGAGAGTCAAGGAGGATGGGTGAGTCTCCCACACGCACACAAACACTAAGGATGCTCAATATTATTGGCATGTTATTGGTATCAGCCAATATGGCCTTTAATGATCTGATATCTTCAAACACACCATTATTCCCTGATATGACTAATGGCTAAAACAGTAGGCTGAATATGCTGCTACATCCTTGACTACTACTTTTGTACAATGAAGAAACTTTTAACTTATACGATTTAACAAGCGATGATTATCTAGTTACAGATTCATATTTTGACTGTTCTCTAAATTAATTGCTTTGGTCCATAAAAGATCTGAATATGGTGAAAATGTGATTTTGTACTTTTGTCACAAACTAAGGATCAAAGAAACAAGTTTCGAGCATGACATTTTTAATTAAAAAATCCCCCAAACCCAATTACTTGACTATCAAAAGAGTTGGTGATTAACTTAGTCATTAGTTGAAGCTATAAGTCAAATGTGTAAACGAAGGTCACATTTGGTTTGATAATGGTTTTGGTTCTATGTACAGAGGGCATCATAGGGCTGCAACAATTGATTGAATAATCAAATTTACTCAAAGTAGGGCTGGGCGATTAATCGATTGTAAATCGGAAACAGATTTATTTGTTTGGATGATTCATAAAAAATTTAAATCTATTTTTCAGATAACTGCGCTCTCTCAGCTCCATTACAACCCCCCCACACTAGTTCTTTGACAATTTCAACATGGTAGCGTGCGTGAGAGTGCCGTCACAGGAAGAGACGTGCGACACAAGGATCGGGTCAAGCTGAACAGTGCTGAACTGGAAATCAGTTAAAAAGACTTAGGGACAGGAGCTGCATAAACTGCCGCTGTATGTGACTGTATCAGACTGAGTCTGTGCTCTGGAGACGTCCGACACAAGGATCAAGCCAAACACTGCCAAACTGTAAATCAGTTAAAAACGACTTAAGCTATACTCCCCTTTCTTGCATGTCTCACAGAACTTAGTATACATTTGAACATGAACACCAGCATCACAGTGCCATTGTATTTCAGTTCAGAGTCTGTGCTCCGGTTCATGTTTTTAAAGATGATATTGATTTCAGTCTTGTAAATGAAATGTGTATATAATCTGGTTCTTACCTCCATAATAGTGAATATTGGTATCTTTGGTTTATATATAAAACTTTGTCTCATTTTTCACTACTTCTACATTAAGAAGATCAACGGTAGTTGTAACACTTAATGGATTTGTTAATTAATTAATTAATTAATTAATTAATTAATTATTTATTTATTTATTTATTTATTTATTTAATTTAATGGTCCTGCTGGTCCTGCAGCAAAAAAAACGAAAGCGCCTTGGGATGACGGATATAATAAAGCAGTAAAAAGGCAAAGTGTGTCGAGGAACCATCTGTGGGTTAAAAAGGGTAAAAATATTGAGTTTATTTGTGTGTTGAGCAGCTGCTTCTGCTCTTCTCTAATTGATCATCAGCGTGGAGCTCAATGAGACGGATCGAAGCGGGAGCTTATATGACTGCATCAGGGCTTTGTAGCTGCGTCTGCGGTTTGCCTTGGGATCAACGTTCTCTCATCACAGGGTGGGATGAAGTCCAGGGATTTTACAGATAGCCCCTTTGTTTTACCCCAGAGGGTTGATTGGCTCGGTGCTTTGCTATCTTTCCACCCCCCCTCGTCCCCAAACAGCTGCATATATGAAAATGGTTTTGAAAAATCTGGGGTCAGCTTTTAAGTGGGCCGTCCTTGTACCTGTCGGTCCTATTGTGTTCTTCTGTGTGTTTGTGAACCCTTCAGGACAGTTTAGGTCATCTCTTTTCCTTTGTGCTGACCATTAGATGTCGTGGAGGAGAGTGTGAGGGGAGGGGCTGTTTACAGTCGCTGCAGTGTCGTATAATGCCAGGTCGAAGGTTGATCCTATGGAAACAGACGCTCCATCCATTGGCTGAACAGCATAGCAAGTAAAAAAAAAAAAAAAGACCATAGCTGTTTGTACTGCGGATTTCAAATATATTTATTGAATTCCGCATTGGACTGAAACCTGGAGATAACGCTAAGCAGAGGTGGGGGAGGTTTGGCGGAATGACGCGATGGAAGCAGGTGACAGGATAACATACCGATGTTGCTCGTTCCTTTGTTGAAATGATTTTGTGGCATCTCTCTTAACGGCGCCAGCAGGTCTACTCTGGTCTCATAAATACAAGGTGGTGCTAACTGAGGTTTGTAGCCATGCTAACAGCAGGACTCCAGGGACGGCTAATGTTGAGCCGTCCACTGTTTTGGTCCACACTAAAATATCTCCTCAGTGACGGCTGCATGAAGTGACAAGACAGTCACGAAACCCAAATGAATCTCAGTGATGTTGATGGTCCCATGACTTTTACTGTATCCAAATACCATGTCTCAACAATTATTGCTATGTTGTTTGTGCACATACTGCACATTTAAATCTGTCACTTGGAGTAAATTGTAATCTAATCTGTAGGTTTTCCTTTTTTTTTTTTTTCTACACCCAGTGCCACAACATATATATCTGGACAATAGCAAAAGTTAATAAAAGTAATAGGGGTGGGTCAAAATATCGATTTGGTGTTATACATTCTATATATGTACATATATATGTACATATATATACTATCTATATATTCTAACATAAACAGTCCCTGCCAGTTTCACTCTCTGGGCATCACTACTTGATGTCTCCTCACGTTGGTGCTGCTCAAATGAATGAGAGGAAACTTGGGTAGAAGTTACCTGGCTGAAGAAGAGGGAGTTTACAGTGGGATAATGGTGGAGAAAGCTACGTTAAGATATGCTCCATCCACTTTCAATACATAGACTTTATGACCTTTGTTCGCTGTGTTGGGAATGAATAGAGAAATTCTGCACTTTTAACTTTTGACGTTTACGTTTTGTTTTTTTGAGTTAGAGAAATATTGTGAAGTATCACTATATGATTGTGTTGCAATGTATTGATCGTCACAGAATCGTTGTATCGTGATGTTATTGGTATCGTGGCCCATGTATTGTATTGATCGATGATTCCCACCCATGTCAAATTTCAATGCGATTTCAATGCATTTAAGACAATTCTCAAAAGTTCTGCATCATGTCATCCTTTATCCACTCTTACTAAGTGTTTTGGGAGTCCTAAAACTCTATTTTTGGAAACCAGGTCCCAGAGTGAGAACATTTCAAAACACCACCCTTGCCTTTCCATGTAAACAACCAATACACAACTTTGGGAATGTCATAACCCCACCTCTCTCTTGCATTTTCGTCTTGGTTGTCTTCTTCAGCTTGTGTTTGGAGTCTGCACATGCTTGTGTATTCCTGTGTCAGCGTTACAGCACCACATACAGGCCTGGCATATTGTTTGTGGGCTTTCAACCGCCTGAAGAAAAAGAAAACATCTGTATAAGTTCTTTTTGTGTGTATTAGGCCACAGTTTGTATGTTTGTGGAATACACACAGTGCTGCAGTAACAACAACCATTTGGTAAAGTTAGCTTCTTGTTGGTTGGTGGCTTGCATGTCAGCGTAACCCAGACTTGAAGAAGTGAATGACTGAATCAGGAATGTTTGAATGGATCAGCATGTACCAGTATCCGCTGGTTTGCTTTCACTTCTCTTTCCAGTAAATGACATTTTCTTGAGCACATGACACCACTTCCTTCTCCACAAAACGAAGCTGCAACTCTTTTTTATTTTTTCCTTTTTTAATTCACTGATTTCTTCTCTTGTTGTTGATACAGTGAAAGCACATGTCCTGTATTAGTTAGTTACGTTGTTCAGAAGTGTCCACAGAAGCAGTCGGTCACACTGAGCTGCTGTGTTTCCTGAGTGTTTTACATGGAGTCACCCTTTTTAAAGATGACAAAATATGGTGATTCAATTCACAATATAAATCACGACAAGAGCAAATTACTAGTGTCACAGTTGTAGTGGCAGTAGGACTGCCAACAATTCATTGATTAATCAATTCCTATATTAATCGTCAAATATTTTGATAATTTATTAGTCACTTTATTATATATTTGCAAATTGCAATTTTCTCAGTTCTTTTTATTACATGACAAAAAAAACAATCATTAAAAACTGAATATTTTTGGTTTGTGGACACAACAAGCTATTTGAGAACATCATCATTATGAGGTTTGGGAAATGGCAGTTTTCTGACATTTTTTGGATCTAAAAACTAACCAATTAATTAAGAAATTAAACATAGTGGCCGTTTGCTGAAAAACAATAACCCCACATCAAAGGAATATGGTAGCCTTAATATCCAGTCCAGGTTATAACAGTGGTTTTATCTCGTCCACCTGTACTACTTTACTCTCAGTCCTGAACATTTTGGTATCATTTGTTTTAGTTACACTACAGTTGAAAAGACAAATATTTCGAATTGGTTAGAAGCTTTTTTTCATGATTAAAATAAGATTTCTGATTGTTTTAGCTTCTTAAATGTGAATGTTCTCTTCGTTTCTTTGCTCCACATAACAAAGAAATCATTAAAACTGAATCATTTTGGTTTGTAAAAAAAACAAAATTATATGTATGTTGTCAGCCATCAGCTGCTGAATGACTGCTGTAGAATCGGTGATTTCAGTCGGTGGTTTTACTGCGACAGTCATTTCTGTCAGTTCCATCACTCCACTGCCCCCCCCCCCATCACGATATTATCACTTTCTCTTTTTTGTGGTTGCTCTGTTCATATAGTCGACCTAGACTTTCCCTAAAACACGCCGTCTCTGGGTAAAACCACCAGAGACTTTGTTGTTTTTCATTCTTTCTCTCCTTTATTTCCCTCTCTCTTTCTTCCTCCTTTCTTTCCCCGATGCCACCTCCTCCACCTCTTCCTCACAGGGATAAAGCACAGAGCCGTTGGCAGATGTTGAAACCTGAGTGCAGCGCCGAGGCTGGTGTACCCTCAGTGTTAGCTGACGAAATCCTCGTTTGCTCTTAGCGGCAGCAGCAAGGTCACTCTCTGCCTCGGCGATCAGTCGCATGATCTCAAGAGTTTGTACCCAAAAAATTTTTAAATAGATGCGACAGAGGAAGTGAAGGGGAAAGGACAGATTGTTCTATTTGAATATGATGTAAATAGGTGACACATACCAGTGTTTTGAAGCTGAATTTTACACTATGTTTTTTTAAGCTCCATAAAATAGAATAGATCTTGAGAGATCTTTAGGTTCACAAGAGTTTTTCCATTATTACGGCACAACATGCATTAATTCTCCATAGAGCTGAGGCAGCCAGTTTATTAATAGTAGCTTAATTAAATATTTATTGCAGTATTTTTTTAATAAATAAAGTAACATAAGTTTTATTTTTTGATAATCAAATAAGTAGTTTCAATTATTTATTTTTTTGAAATGCAAACACTTGCCTGATTGTCTTGCTTTGAAAACAAGCAGCTGAATACATTACATATAATTCAGGGGAAATTATTATTATTTTTGTAAAAACATATGGTGGTTGTGATTTGCACTAAGGTCAAGTTGTAGGCCTGCAATAATTATTCATCAATTATTAACTGATTACAAAACAAGTTTTCAGATTTTCAGCTTCTTTTTTTGCTCCATAAAACAAAGAAATCAATAAAACTGAATAATTTTGGTTTGTGGACAAAGAGAGACATTTCAGAACATAATAATTTTGAGGTCTGACCTTTTTTAGGGAAAATAGTCGTTAGTCTAGTGTAAGTTCAATATCCTTAGTTGATTTGAAACAATGACATTCCGTCAAAATACTAAAAATTATTATATAAATATATATAGAAATATATAAAATTATTTTCATACTCAATTAACCTGTCGACCATTTTCTTGATTAGCAGAGCAATTGTTGGGTCCATAAAATGTCAGGAAAAAAATGATGATATTCTCAAATGTGTTGTTTTGTCCACAAACCAAAATTATTCACTCCTACTGATTTATCTGTTATATGACGCAAAGAAACTAGAAAATATGAACTTTTAAGAAGGTGAAAAACTTGTTTTAATATTTAAAAAAACATTCAAAAAAAATAATCCATGGTAAAATTAGTTGATTCTTTTATTATTCAATTAATCTCTGTGGCCTGAATTCTAAATTCTAGAATGAAAACAAAGATTTAAGAAAATCTAATTACTGAAACCATTGGCATTATAATATACATCCAAAATTGCAGCCTTTACAATTTGCTTATAACGATGAATTCTTCAGGCTTTGTGTCACGTTGTCATCCATGACATCTTCATTTATTTGTCATTTTATGTACAGGAGATTTGATTGATTAATGGATTGATTAATATACCATTTTTATGTTGTTTACAATACATTAAGAAAAATACAAATAGAAAAACATGTAGAAACTTGTCACTGTACTATAACGAAATACCAGTCACATCAGTTTTTTTTTCATCTCTCAGAGAAACGCCCCAGGCTGGATCTCATAAAACAAACAAACAAGGCCATTAAAAAAAGAAGGGAAAAAAAATCAGGGCAAACACAAGCCATAATAAGTGGAGTTCATGCAACAGAGAAAGTCTTGTTTTCTTAAACTGAGAGTGAACTTTGTCCACATAAACACTCCTACCCGTAAACACACACACAGTGTGTGCAAAAGTTTTTGGTGACAGTCGAGTGCTGAAAAGTGAAAGGTGTTTTTTGTTGTTTTTTGTGCAGTGGAACAAATCTTGGCGTTATAAAATACTGATGAAGCCTCAGCCTGTAAATGATCCTGCTGGAGCTTAATTTTAAGCCTCCACTGTTCAGACTGCTGAGATACAGTATTTGATAGTAGCTCTGGATGTGAGGTAAATAAGCTCAGACAGATTCTCCCCTCTGCTGCGTGTTTCCTTTTTTAAAAAGATGTGCAGGAGTAAAGTCGTATATTGTGGGATAATAAACCCTCTCTGGCAGACGGCAGTGGAACAGACAGTGCCATCGACCTAATAATGCCGTTTCCAGCAGAGCAGGCGATGGTAGTGATTGCTCACTGGAGATTGAGCCGCCTCAGGGTGAGGGTACGGGGTTATTACCAATTATAGATGAATAATATCTCCACCTGCTACTGGGGGAAACAATGTTTTTCCCCCCTGACAGACTAATAAAGGCTTAACTCGTTTAGAAAGAGCCACGCTGCTATGGTGTTTGGGAGCATGGCTGGAGCGGGCCTGTGCTGTCTGTGTGTGTGCAGAGGGTAAAAGAAGCAGGGGAAAAGAGGAGACCATTAGCCCAGTTTGCTTTTGCTTTGCGATGTCGACATTCTCGCTAAGGTCAAAGAAAAGTTAACTACAAGAAAAAATGTCTGCGAGCAGTGAAAGTGTCGCTCGTTTTGCTGTCGTTTGCCATTTTTCCCCCTCACCACCTCTGCTGCTTATGGTTGTGTGCGGCACAAAATGTTACAGCACTGGAGCTTTAATGATGTGATTCTATAGAAAATCTGAGGGGCAAAAAAAACAACATCGTTGAGCTCTTCCTCCTATCAATGAGAACTGTGACACGTTCCTATTTTACCATGAGCTCTGTTGCCGTTTTAAAAATGATCTATTTTTGTATAAGTGTGGTTATAAATACATTAGAGGGTGCACATAGCTGAATCAGGTCAGCACTTCATAAAACACCTTTATAGTCAAGTCTTCCTCAAATCACCTCAACTTAAACTTAAACTTGTTTTTTTCAGATTTCTCTAATGTATATTTCTAATGAATCTTAAGCTATGGTTCTCAAACTGTGGTATGTGTGCCAAAATTGGTACGCAAGCTTCCTCTGGTGGAAAAATGATCTTGTACTATATTCTTTTTTTTCATCAGTTGTTTTTTATTTTCGAAAGAGAAGGGCGTGTTACAGTTCAAAAACAGTTATTCAATAAGTATTATACACTTCCCTCTACCACCCCTCTAGGATACCTCTTAATCTAGGATCTTAATCTAATTTCACTAAGTATATGTGAGGAAGAGGAGGATAATGAGAGAGCAAATTGTCTTTTTGAGGATAAATCTGCCTCCTGTGAAAAGTCTGTCGCTGACTTTGTTGCCTCATCTTGCTGTTTCTATGCAGGAAATCTTTGATTTTACATCACAGCACACAGACGTTTGTGTTTGAAATTCTGCATTCACATTTTCCTCAGTGACACAAACTTACGAAAAGAGGCAGCAGCAGACCAACACCCTCTGTGTAAAAATGCTGATTTTTTCTATGGGCTTTGGTGCAGGTAGGGCTGTAAAGTCAAAGTCGACTGGTCGACTTTTTCTATTATTATTATTATTATTATTATTATTGTGGTGAATTTCATTAGGAGGAAAACCAAGTACCAAGTGCTAATAAGGGTTTTTCGAGCACCCGTGTTTCACAGGAAACAGCGTGTCTTCAGAGAACACCCCCCTTGTTTTCCACTATTTGGTTTAGTCCAGCCCAGTGGGTTGTTGTCGATCTGTGGCAAACGAGAGACAAACAGATTAGCTTTGCCATTGACGTGAATTTTAAACTTTTCATTTGAGGCTACAGTCAGTCCTCCTGTCACATCCATGTTAAAGACATTTTTCATAAGTAGGTAAAAAAGTGGAACGATAAAAAATACAGTAAAAAAGTGGAACGCAAACTTTGCAAGCTACAGTTTGCTTTTCACAGCTCTACTACAAACATGGCACATCATTTAAAAACGGTAAGCTAAGGTTGCTCCTTCCGTTTTGAGTATGAACATATCGGAATTATTAGCATACTTCAATGTTTTAGTCTAATCATTGATAGTTGATTGGTTTTATAACTGCAGGCGCACCTGCCCGCAACAGTCTATTTGTGTCTCAGCCGCAAAGCTGCGCTCCTATGTTCGGTCTCGCTCTGTATTCCTCAACACTTATTGTGCTGATATTACTAGTTGACATAGTACATTATTTTCTGATATCACAGGGCTATGGTATTGCGCAGATTTTTAGTCGAAATTTCAGGGCAGATACTTTATCAAGCCACACCTAAAAACAAAAAAATCACTCCAAACATTTTAAGATCTTTGGAGGGTACGAGCGTCCATTGACTTGTTTTGACAACACCTGAGCTTCCTTTGTGCTATTTTTCTCCGCAGACTTATTTACTTTCTCTCTGTCCGTCTGTCTGTCTGTCTGTCTGTCTGTCTGTCTGTCTGTCTCTCTCTCTCTCTCTCTCTCTCTCTCTCTCTCTCTCTCTCTCTCTCTCTCTCTCTCTCTCTCTCTCTCTCTCTCTCTCTCTCTCTCTCTCTCTCTCTCTCTCTCTCTCTCTCTCTGTCTCTGTAATTAACATGCACATAGGATAGGCGGTTAGATCCACAGAGTCATCTGTCAAAGTGCCCTATCGAAGAAAAGCAGGAAATCTCACCCCTGGGACCTATCCAGCCCACCCCCCACCCTCCCCACAACCCCCCTCTTCATCATCTATACATCACTCCCTCTCTTTCTCCTCCATCTCATCTCCGTGCATGCCTCCCTCCCTCCTGCCACCAGTCGATTTCTGTCCCTCGTTTTTCTGTCTGCCCCCCCCCCCCTGCTCTACTTATAATTTTTTGGCTTCTTCATTTCCCACCTTTCCTGCCCTTCCTTCCTTCTTTCCTCCGCCCATGTCCTCCTTTCCCTCCATCACTTCATCCATCTACACTAATATACAGATAATATCGGAATACAGTACTGTACGCACTTGCGTTCCCCCATTGATTTCGCCCCCATTACCCACGTTCCTGTGCTTTTTTTCCCCCATGCTCGTGTTGTTTATCAGAGGAGGGAGGACGTGTGCGCACACGTCGGCCGTAATGCAGTCATCAGCTTTTATTGATTCCCTCCGACTTGATCTCTGCTCACTCACCCGTGCAGCTGCCACCATCCCTTCATCTTAACCTTCATCCCTCTTTTACCCTCCTCTCATCCCTCACCATTCTCCTCCTCTTCCCTTCATCACTAAAGGCTCACGTGTGACTAATTAGGAGAGATGCTGTTGTTTTTTTGTCACCGTCTGCTCCGTTAAAGACACTGTTGTCGCCTTTTTCCCCGGTCAAGTTAAGTTTGTTTGTTTGTGATAACACTGCGTGGTGTTGTCTCATACAATTGGTTAGTGTTTTTATTGTATGTGGTGGCGGCGGTGATGCTACAGAGGGGAGGGGCCGGCGGCAAGTCAGACTGGTCATGTGACCACCTCAGACAAAGGAATCGTGTCTATACACACACACGGTGGAATTTGCTGTGGTGGCTGTTCACTTGCGCCCACAGGTGCGTGTCGATGCGCTGATCTAATAGTGACTTTGTCACTGACATTGTTCGTTCTTTAACTTTAACACACACACACACACACACACACAATCCACACACGCAGACAATTCTCTTGTTTTCCGTCGGATCAATGGTGACCACTTTTGTCCGAGTGCTGTCAATAAACGCCTGTGTGTGTGGTGGCCGTTTCTATGCAGATTGATCTCTGAACGCTCTTTTCTGAATGTGGATGTGTGTCTTTTGTGTTTTTTTGAATGTGTATGTTAAAGCACTTGTGTTAATTTTTCAAGCTTGTGCTTGTGTGTGTGTGTGCTTGCTCAATGGCGTGTGTCAGAGAAACAGCTTGAAAATGGCAACTAACAGATTGCAAGATTGAGTGGCCTCCGGCTCCATGACGAGAACATCAGCCATGTTGTTGTGTCTACTAATAATGACTGTAGTCTGTTTTTTTAAGAAAAGGACTCAGTAGTTGTTGTTTGTGTACATGTTGATGTTTTTTTGTATTTTTTTTATTTTATCTTGCGAATGAAACCAGCAAATCTGACAAATTTGGGTAAGAGGACAGTCTGCCAGTGCTATAAAAGTCATAGCTGGAGGTGTCGTACATGTGCACACACACACACACACACACACACACACACACACACACACACACACACACACACACACACACACACACACACACACACACACACACACACACACACACACACACACACACACACACACACACACACACACACGTCTCTCTATAGTTGTGAGGACACTGGAGAGATGATACATTCCCCAGCCATTTACCCTGCCTTTAACCTTTAAACTAAATAATTACCCCCAAATTAAACTTTACCACTACCCCAACCCAGGTGTTTCTCTGCTGTGCCTCCCTTGAGAAAATTAAAATGAAAGATTTCAGGACTTCCTTGTTACACGCACTGTCCTATTAAAGTATCTGCATTGATTTCCATTCATTTGGGCAGCCTAAACAAAGCTGCACCCCTAATAGGGATGGGCCTTTCAAGCAAATTTGAATATTTGATGGGTTTATTTGTTGGATATTGGACTATTCTTGACTCCAGCACATGAGAACGAGTGAAAGTAATGCTTTCACAGTGTAGTGAGCTTTGAGGAGCAGCTAATGAGATGCATTGAAAGACCTGGACCCCAGGAAGACTAGCTTGTCTAACTTTGGTGACAGCTAATGGGGATCCTTTTAAATAAACAATAAACAATAAACCTTGGTCAATTTCATCACTTTTGTTAGTTATTCGGCACGTTCAAGGAAACCTCTTCGATTTCATCAACATCGTTTGCTTCATAAAATCACATGGTAGGAAGTTGGTGGTGTAGAAAGATTTGTTTTAATAATCAATGCACTCATTAGGGCTGTAACGATATGCGTATCGAAATCGAAATTGCAATACTCAGAGCCACGAACCTGTCTCGTGGCGTGAGAAAACAGAAATCGCGAAACGCCCTTTCTAACTCCCAGTTATTTTTCTAGTCAGCCACATGATATGAGCTGTTAGTGCTACCAAACTTTTCAAATTACAATTATTTTTATAAGGGGTGTCAAATTATCACGTTAATTGTGATTAATTAATTAATTACAGTCATCATTAACGCATTAAGTTTTTTAATTGCATTAACCTCTTCTTCACGGTTGCCCCCGGTACTGCGGGCAGCGTCAGACGCAGTGACAAAAGCGTCATAAAATCATATCTAAACACAGACATGCTGCATACCCACAGAACGGTCAGAAACTCAGCTAAAAAAGCTCATTTAAACCATTCTTATGTTCACCAAACACAGTTAAAACACAGATGGATCAAACCCGCAGGAGGTGGGAGAACGTTAGCCTTAGCAATCATTGATATGTAATTTTTCAGTTTTGTATTCGTTTTAATATAATGATGAATAGTCACATTAACTGTGCTCAATGTTTTTAACTTTACCCAAAACCAGTTAATGCCCAAACATAACCCAATTTTGGCACTAAACATAACCAGTTCAACAACAATCAACAGTTCTTGGTCTTCGTGAGGACAACTGATCCTGACAAGGTCGGTTTTTATGCCAGGAAAAAGGTCCTAAAGAGGTAAAAAATACAAGAACACACACACACCTACACACGAAACATTTTCTGAGACGAGTGCAGCATGGACAGACGGTTGTCCTGACAACCACATGCTTCATTTTTCAAAAAAAGAAAAGAGACTGATTTCAGTTGAAGGATGCAACATCTAAATAAATGATGTACGTTGTTTGTGCTCACAGGGACCAAACAGTGTTGTTTTTAGCCACTTTCAGTTTTTACTGATATGTGATGACACACATGCGTTATTATAGAGATAGACACACAGAATTCTTGAGGTAGCATAAAAATAAGTCACCAAGTCTTTCACAAACATGTCCATGCTTTTGCTGACAGTGCAACATGCAGCGTGTGTTTGCATCATTGTCCTCACTGACTGTCCTCCTCCAACTGTGAATAACTCAGAGGTGAAATTCAACACTATTAATATGACACAGGGGAATTGTAGGAATCAGAAATAATAAAAATGGCATGGTAAGAAAAGTGTAGAGTCAGCATTTAGGGATGATGAGCTGGCGTTTGGTAATTTAACTGAATAAAAAAGAAAAGAAATGAGTGGTTTAATGGCTGAAGAGATGAGAGCTTGGTTGGTTCATGAGTGTAAACGTTAACATTTTAATTAATCTCCAAAGAATTGAAGAAGATACTATGAGTTTATACCAAATGTGTAGCAATAATTGTTTGTTTAGATGTGGACCAATTGGTTGCAAAACTTCACATCCATACACCCTCTAATGACTACATTGTGAATCTCTTTTATGTGGTGTTTTCTTTCTCTCATTTACACAGCAGAGAGAAGTCTGTATGTTCCACACCCCGATGCTGTTTATGTATACAACACAGATATCCAGCTGTGTAATGTATGTATTCAACACTGTGTTTGTGTTGGATCTATACTGCCATCCCACAGCCATTAGAGCGGCTGAGACTGCCAGACTGGTAGACATCAGACTTCCACTGAAGTGGACCGTTACACGTCGACCCCCTGACGTGTCTGCCAGTGTGTGGTATCGGAGAGTAAAGGAGACGAGGGTAGAGGGGCAGATACGGAGCCGAGAACGGTGACTCAGTGACGCGAGGGAGCAGGATGTATTACACACTGTATGGTGTAATTTTAAATATGTGCAGCTTATCGGGATGGGGAGTGAGGACTGGTATTACTTTGGTACCAAAGTATTGTGCTATTTATCTTGCATTTATTCAACTTCGCTTTATAACTGTTCATACTTGTCCACTTTCCGAACAAACACCAATTGTGAATCCTTGCAGATCGGTGTTGGCCTATTATTATTTATTTATCAGCCATTGATTTACTGTTTCATCCTCCACTTGAGGGCCACGTGCCTCTGGAGCCAATCCCAGCAGACACGAGGCGAAAGGCAGGATACACCCTGGACAGGCTGTCAGTCCATTGCAGAAGAACATGCAAATTCCATGAAGATAGTGCCTTGTTCTGACCGAGTCTGTTTGCTGCAAGGCAGCAGTAGTAGCCACTCTCAAAAACTTGATAAATGTTTCATACAAATGTTTTTGTTTTTTGTTTTAATGACTTTTATGTATTTAATATTCAGTTTACACAGTATTTATTGGAAATACTGTATATTACGGTGTATATAAAACACAAATGCAAAACAAAAACACAAACGCAAAACACAAATGCAAATCATGCCAGTATTTACATAAATACATAAATATATGGAAAAAAGCTTCCAGGTCATGTCACATAATGTTCTACACTCAAAATCAGTGTAGAACATAGTACTAGACTGCCTAGTCAAGACACACCTTTTTTATTCCATTTTAGTATTTCTGGGTTATTAATGTTTTTTATGTAAATATTGGCATTTAAACGGTAATTTGTTGATGGTCTGTAAATGAGACCGCAGTAGTCGAGAGCAATGGATCGGACTTTGAACAAGCCATGATCGTGCACCTATCTCCAGCGGAGAGAGGGTGCCGCTGGATCTGGAACAAATGTCTGTTGAATGTCCAACCTGAAACTGATTTCACTGTGGTTGTTGTCGCATATGTATGAGGAAGTGTATAGCTTAAACCTCTTAACCATTCAGGAGTTTTAGATGTCAGGCTGCATATGTGATGGACACGGGGGCGAAGACGACAATCATTTTGAAATGTGAAATTATGACTGTTTCAAACTGTGTTTGTCTAAATACATTATTTACTATAGGGTTTCAAACTGAATGTTTGTCTAAATACAGTATTTACTATAGGGTTTCCGGTACGGGAATTGAAAATAATAATTGAAAATCTTGCAGTATCACTAGGCCAAAACAACAAACAACATCCATCGATCCATCCCTCCATTATCTACCGCTTTATCCTCCACCAGAGGGTCGCGGGACAACAAAAAACAACAACAAATTAAAGATAAAAGTTAAATAACTAAACTAGTCTATACTGAATACAGTCAAATAAACATCTTTAAATAAACAATTACCTGGGCATTACCTAAGCTAACGTAATGCCGTGCTGTTCAAAACGTGTATCTGAAACTTAACAGGTTTCCTCTTTCAATAGAAAATTAAGTTTTACAGTTAAATATGAATCTACAACAAAGTAATATATTTCTCTACTGTATAACCAAAGACACGACACGCTTCATTAGGCCTAAAGTAAGCTCTGTGTGAGTGGTACAAATATAAAATAAAAATAAGAATCTCTCTGAAATAATGATATAAATAATGTGTATCCTGTATTAACCATTCAATAACACATTTATCGCTGTAGCCTAATCCATCTATACATTATAGGGCTGTCAATGGATATTCTATATTGACAGGATATTCTATATTGACAGCAGCGCCGCTGTCTTCTTAGGGAGAATGTTAATATATTTGTTTCAATCACTGAATGAGACCTGTCATATTTGGGACAAGATGTTCATTTAAACCAGTGTGAGCAGAGAGCGTGAAGCCTTGTTTTTAGCACGAGGCGGGAGGGGGAGAGAGAGCGAGAGCGTGCGAGGGAGTTCTGCGGTCTTGGTCATTAGTTAATTTACTTATATTTGTGTAGGTAATATGTTGTGAACAAAACTATTAAATATAACCTAGCTTAGGTACCTATCTTTCCCCCTTTTCTCTCCCTCCATGTCGGACTGTTGTCTCAACTCTCTTCGTCTTTCGCGCACTACAGTAGACAGGCAGGTGGTGACTCCGGTGTTCCGATGTTGGTTTTTCAAAATAAGGGTAGGCTTTGCCGCAATAGCGTCACATTTCACGAAAAACACCATGTTTAAAATCACATTATTTCACATAATAATTTACATTAATATAAACATAAAACAACATGAACACAAGTTTTAAAAAAACCCAAAACAACAACAAAAAAATTCTGAAGGTGTGGCGGCAAGACATCCATGATAGCAGTGGATAGGCGTCTGGTGGCTTCCCTTCCTGTTCAAAACTGTGCGTCCGTCCAATGAGCAACGGCCCTGGTCGACCGCAGAAACCTACCTTTATGCGTTTGTTTTTTGATTTGCGTTTGTCACCTCAGGGCCACCGTAGTATAATTGCACTGCAGTGCAAACTATCCGTGTTGTTACTCGTTACTAGTTATAGATTATTTTTTGTTTTCAATAAACAGTTCATTTTTTTCAGAAAGAAGAAAAAACTAAATTGGCTAAATACAATTTGAAAAAACATTAGTAAGGGTATCAAAATTGGTGTCCATGTGATACTAAATGATACAACCATAGAAACGTATTGATAATCAGTATTGGTATCAATAAAATCCTAATGATACTCATCCTTACAGATTGTACAGTATGATTCAGAGCAGCTGTGAGTTTGTAGAGTCAAGACATTACATTTGGTTGCTGCTCCACTTCTCTTGGTTTTGAAATCAGGTCACGAGCCTGTCTTCCCCCTCCTTCCTTACAACCTTCCTTCCTTCTCCCTGTTCATTCACTTGTCTCCCCTCTGTCTACTTGCCCCCTCATTTTTTTTACCTCCATCCCACAAACCTCTGCCCCTTCTGTCACATTCTTTCTATTCGTTCCCTCCCTGACTGTCTACACTTCTTCTTCGTCTCTCTATAGGTCTCTCGTGTCTCCCTCTCCATGCTCATATCTGTGATCAGATTATGAGGCATATCATGGATTTACTACGTCTCATGGCATGTATTAAAATGGGAGAGCTGAGGGAGGGATGGAGACGCTTGATGAGTATTTCATGGTAATGCGGCGCCCCAATCTCATATAGCACAAGGGCTAAATGATGATAAAGAGCATCAAGGCCATCGTCATCACATTCATATGGGCTTCATTGAATGGCCATGGGGGTGAAGTAATAAAGACAAAAGATATCTTCAGCAGCTCTGCAATAAAAGAGAGCTGATAATAGAACAAGAGGGGACTGGTGCACACAGCCTGACGTTATGCATCTGCTTTCTTTCATGTCGTCAAACCTTGTGTGAAAATGTACAGTGAGCAACAGGAAGTGTAGTTCAAGTTTCAGTCTGTCTGTAATTCTCTCTGCTCCTCTGCTTTCCACATACTTCTCTCCTCGTGGGTTTCCCCCCTTTTCAGTTTCTAGTCAATTTTGTTAGTTTTTTTTTCTCCTTTTTTGACTCTACAGCCTGTTTTTTTTGCCCTTGTTCTTTTGTTCTAGTTTGCTCTCATTTATATTTCCTCCTCTTGTCCTACTCCCTGCACATCTTTTGTGTCTTTGATTCTGTCCCAGTCTGTACGTTTCTCCCTCCTCCAGACAGATGGCAGGTCTCGGGGTCATGGCGTGGTGTCTGGGTGGGGTGATGGCCTACTGCTGAAGACATCCAGTCACCCCGTCCTCATCGCTGCTGCAGCGTCTTCGCTCTAATCTTCTTCTCTCGTTTTCACACTTTCCCGAACATGTGCTCCCTCTGTCGGATGTGCACACAGTCCTGAGTCCGTCAGTCCGTCCTGCTGCGTCTCAGTGGCATCCACAAAAGTGTCTGTCTGTGTGTCTGTTCACTGACAGAATGGGGTTTTGTGCAGTGAAATTGCCCCCAGAGTGGGGCAGGGAACAGATTGGAGTCTGAGCCTCCATGTCCTGACTCATTAATCTCGTCTTTAATTCATCTCCCCCACCGCGAGCTCAACACGTGTGTACGCACACTGTGTGCACACACACAAATGCACACGGAGCTCCAAGGTCCAAAAAAAGGGAGATGCTGGCACAAACACCGTCAAGTGTCACTGCTGACGGGACAGTTAATGATTCAGTTTCCTGCTTGGAAATGATCCATCACACTCCAAACAAAGTCTGTGTTGTCCTCCCTGGCTTTTTCTAATGTGGATCCCATGATTATAGAGATCAGACCAAGAATTTGATGTTAATAAGTGGGAAATTGCTTAATGGGTGATGGATGATAGCCTGCCATGCAGGTTAAGGTTGTGCTGTGAGGCTGTTTTAGCAATATCTGTCCCTGAGAGTAATCCCTCACTGATTCCTGAGGTTTCCACGTCTGTTGGACAGTTTTTCCTCACCCTTGTTGAAGGTAAAGCACATAGAAAAACTTATAGTTATATTGTAGTATAGTTATAGTAATAGTTGAGGTTTTTTACAAGGTCCTGGCACATAGTCCTTCAGACATGAAGAAAATGCTAATCTTAACACAATCGCCACTTAATTCTGCGATATCTTAAAAATATGGCTCAGCCTTTTCTGAAAGGAAACTTAACTTTGTGAAACTCTCTTTTTCACCCACACCAGTCCATAGAGAAAACCAGCGTTTTTAGCTCACAAGGTCACATGAGGTACTGGTCTGCTGTGGGTTTGCTTGGTAAGTTTGTGTCATGAAGGTAAATCCGAACAAAGGATTTGAAACAGAAGTCACAAAATAAAACATTTGAGCTTAGTAATAGAGGCATCAGAGGATCAACAAATCTTGCCGTGCCTTACTGTAAAATCGCTGATTTTCTCCATGGACTTCTGTATTGGGGGATTAGTGGTTTACATGACAACACAAACTTCAGTTTCCAGTCAAAATGCTCATCATAGACTACCACACTTAAAAAAACAGAATCTCAAGCCCTATGGGGCAAATTGTGATTTGTGATTATGGGCTATACAAATAAAATGTTATTGTTTTCATGATTAACACATTTTTTTATCACCACTTTCTCTCAATCTCTCCCACTTGACCGGCTGTCCGTCAACTTGTCATTTAATATGCAGGGTTTTATGCGAGCTGTGCATCATCAACATAAGTAGAGAGACACTGCTTTTATCTCGAAACATTGAGCAACCAGCTGTATGAAAATGCACATATTAAGCACTGTGATTTCTAAAATAGATGCTTTCCTCTTCAGGGAGCAGCATCTATTTCCCTCTCATGGTGTGTGCACTTCTTCTGTGTGACTGTAGGCTTGACCGGTCTATCTCTTGAATCAGGCCCATTTCCCATTTTACATGCGTTTCCTCTGGAATTCACCCTTATTATTTTTACCCAACAAATGCCCTTGTCACTTGCTCAAGTTGAATATGTGAGTCCCCCCCCCCTTGCTGCTCAAAAGGCATCAGCTAAATGCCCCAGCTGTAGGATGTGACTGCGTTGTCGATTCCTCTGCTCAGCCGTGTCTTGGTCGTTTTGGGCCTTCACTTCTAAAAAATCCTTGACACTTCTGATAAGCATGAAAAAGAGGCCAAAGGCCTTGAGGAGGAGCAGGAAGAGATGGCACTTTTGGGGATAATGAGGATACTGATAAGGAAGTAGAAACAGCCACTCTCGTTGTTTGGTTTTGCCAGTAGACACAGATTTGTTGCTAAAAGGATGGAAATAGACAGTTTCCATCCTGTTAACCACTAGAGTAATAAATCTACCCTTTATAACAAACACTGTTTTCTATTTGAATGACAGGGTTGATGAGAATGAGAATTTATTAGGTTATTGTACAGTTGATGTTGGATATTTCATGAGATATTTGAGGATATTCAGGGACTTATCCTAAAATCAGTGCAGCATTGGCTTGGCTTCATGCTTTGGTTTATTATTATTATTATGCTCTAAGATGAACTTCAGTGTTTGTCTTATTCAGCTTCTAAACGGATCTCATTGTGTGGAGAGGAGGAAACAAGAACCAGAACACAGTTAACACATTCTTTGTCGCATTACCATGCTGCTGTTCAGCCTCTTTCTTGGCTTTAAAACCTTTTATTTTTTGTCAGAAATGACATTAATCGGGCTGCAGTGATTGATCAGTGGCTGATTATGCAGCTTCTTAAATGTGAATGTTTTCTGGTTTCTATGCTTCACGTAACAGAAATCATGAAAACTGAATTTTTGGTTTGTGGACAAAGCAAAACATTGCAGAACAACAACCTTTCGGGGCTTGGGAAACACCAGTTGACATTTGAACATTTTCCGACATTTATGGAACAAACAATTGAGGAAATAGAATACTAATTTTTAGACATTGTAGCCCTGGAATTTACTGAGCTGTACTATGAAGGGCAATCCTTTGAAGACCAGACTATCTCATTGGACACACAGATTATGTGACTGAAGACATGAGATTGCATGAGATGTTGTGCACTCCAGAGTTGTGCCGAGTTTGCTGTAGCTGTTGCTGTGGGAATTTGGTACAAAACATTAAGTATCGGTCTCATCAGAGTGGAGAATGTTTGTTGCCATGACCTGGGAGTCGTTAAAATGTCTCCAGCACGCTTTTTAAGTGCACAGTCAGGCACAAATGCCTGATAGTGTTTTCTCTCTGCTCCTCCAAAGATTCAAAGCTGTAGAAATGTTTTTTTTTAAACCATTGGTAAGATAACATGACATGATTTTATTTGAAGTAATTTTTCTGGGTTATTTATTCTGATGAGTACTGTGTATTTTGAGAACTTGAAGACACAGGTGTGTGTTTTTCTGAATTGTGTCCAGTTGACGGGCTTTTGCCACAGATGGTCTCCCATCAGGTACAAAAATAACCCTGGATTAATCAACGCAAACAGGAAGCAACTGAGCTCAGTGTGAAATGCCAGAAAAGAGAGCCTGAGTAATAATGTTTGTAAATAAGATACTAGATACATTGCAACTAGGGGTCAACAGATATACTGTATATAGATACTGATTATTACTATGTAATGAGGCTGGTAACTGACAGGAAATAAAAAAACATTTACTGTCCAATTCTGGAACTTATGAGCAAGAAATAAAGGCACAACCTTTGTTTTTATATTGTACACTCAACAAAAATATAAACGCATGAAGAAAAACTTGGAGTTATTGTTATGTGACAAAACAGAGTAACTATCCAAAAATAACAGTACAACTTTATCAATAAAGTGGCTTTAATTTGTGAGCATTAGCATCAATTTCAAAACAAAAGTCCTGGAGTAATGACGGGAAGATCACAATGGGGGTCGATGATCCAAGTTCACAAACTTCAATGACGTGTGTCCACCATTAGCCTCACGCAGAGCGGTACACCAGCGACGCACCAGGTTGTCGATCATGGCCTGGAATGATGCACATTCAGTTGTGTTGCCACAGCTGTAACGCTCTACCCAGCACTCAGCATGTCAATGGCATGCTCCCTCATGATTTGTGACTGTGTGGCATATTGACAAAAGTCCACATTTTGGTGTGCCCTTTTATTGACCAGGGCCCGTATTTATCAAGCGTCTTAGAATTACTCCTAAGAACCCTGCTAAGAGTAGGCTTATGAGTAAAAAACTGCACTTAAAAGTTATTTATCAAGCGTCTTACTCACACTTTCAGCGAAATGTAGGACAGAATCTTATGTGTCACTCTCAGAGCTGAATTACGACAGTACTATGTGTCATAATTTTAGGTGACGTCACTTCCGTGTCCATAGAAATGACCAATCACGAAAGGGAATCCCCTGTCTAAGAATAAAGAAATATCTTAGAAATATTCAAATGGACAATGGGAGCATAGGCGCTGTTTCTTTGGGTGTTCCCGGCCAATACACATGGCTAATAAATATGCACGCAGAGAGAGCGAGAGAGAGGGGAGAGATAGTGCCTGGAACTTTCCTGTGCTTATGGGTGCAGTGTGTGTGTGTGTGTGTGCGCGAAATTAAAGCGTGATTGTCATCAAAGCAGTCGTCAACAAAAGCTTTGTTTGACAAAGGAAGACAAGGAGAACAGGACAATAATTGTCTGTGGCTGAACATCTTCACAATGACAGCGAAAGCACAGAGACTGCTGGTGTGTAGACTGTTAGCATTTTAAGCTAGCGATCTTTATGCTAACGTGTTAGCAGACTTAATCGTCACAAAAACAACAAACAGATGGTTTATTCAGCGGCTGAAAGAGAGCAGGACACACACGGTAGTTGTCTGAGATGATGACGTGACGCCAGCACCGCGCTATACTGTTATGGGTGAGTTTTCATATACGTATATGTCCTGAGGGCTGTCGTCTCCTCCTTCGGCCATGATTCCAGCTTCGATAAAGTTTGAACATCCGGTTGTAGGCTACAGAGTGCGCCTGCGCACCAAACTTCAGATGACGGAGACGCTGGAAAAGCTCACGGTGCCTACACCGCGGGCGCGGTTATTCACCGAGATAATAATTTTTTTTGAAATGAAGACGGTAATTATTATCGTCAAAAAATGTATCGTGGTTTACCGTTACACCGTTAACCGTGACATCCCTAATGTGCCAGCCTGCTCTTGTCACTGATTTGTAAATGACCACTACCTATCAACGGGGGTTGCATTGTGATCTCAGAAAACCTATCTGCGGTCAACAACGGACCAAGGCTGAACCACCTTCTGATACTGAACTGTCACAAGACATTTTCAAGGAATAGCAACCTGGAAATAATAGCGCATCAGTTTATAAGACGCACCGCTACCAGAGGCAACACATTCCTCACCAAAAGTAAAAAGAATGGTGAGGAACAAAACAACAAATTAAATATGTGTTATAGCCATCTGTGGTACTATGTTTTAAAGGATGTGTCGGAATGGTTTTGAATTGTGGATTTGGTCAATGATTTGCTTTTATTTGAGCTTCTTTGCTGTAGTTTTGGTGGTAATGATTATCTCTTTCCTGGTGTGTGTAGTTAGTAACACTTTTGATTTAAACTACATTTGTCTCATTAAAGTCAGTTGTGATCATTGACAGTATCATTAATATCAGGCTTTGATTAATTAATGAGTGAAGTTGCTGTTGAGTCAGTAGGCTGTTATTACCTATAAACTTATAGGCGGTTATGGTAGCTATGCTGTTCAATCCAGACTGTGGTGTTGGGTTGTAGATTTTGTTTTTCCTTTTTCTTTTTTCTTCATCGGAGTCTTTTGCGTTAGGGTTGCGTAATTGACATTAAAATCCTTGTATGCATCAACAGTGTGTAGACTGTGTTTGTGAAAGCGAGCGTGTCTGTGCATGCGTGTGTGCGGCCACTGCTGTTGATTGATCTAATGTGTTTTAGTATGTGACAAATTTGCGTGTGTCAAAATAGCAACAATCATGCATGCACGATGATGAGCACCCACCATAAATCGATGCCCCTGCCGTTTGATCAGCTGCTCGTCATCTAACAAAGCCAGGACATCGTTCTTGCCTGCTGGCAAGTCCTTACCACTTAAGACACCTCTGTAGGTCTCTTAAATATGTGGGAGAGTAGGAGTGATTCTTAGACTTTAGAAAGTTGATAAATAGCTTTTATTCTTAAGTTTGAGATTAGGACTGAATTTCACTTTTTACTTGGAAAGTACATACTTGAGAAGTACAACTGAAGTACATACTTGCCAAGTACGGGAGTACACAAGCACGATTCTTCAATTGGAAGTTTACGTAACCGGACCAGGCACTCTAAGACGCTTGATAAATACAGCCCCAGACCATAAGGAGTGTCTGTGTCCTGGTCACGCATATTGACCACCACTCTGCCATGCTCCATGACTCTCATGAGTTGAAATACTCAATCTGAGATTGTAGTCAATAGGAGTGGCCAAGTGACACTGGACTACTGGGTTTGAACAAAACAAATCATTCCATAAACATATGCATCAAGAATCTGAGCAAATGTCATGACATTCTATTTTTGTTCACCATTTCAAGTTTGTGCATTTATGTTTTTGTTGAGTATATTTATTTGGTTAAAGTGCAATGGAGCCAAAGTGGCAAGCTCAGTAATTACTTAATAATAACAATGACTATAAAAATAAACAGTGTATGCCAGTAATCAGGAAGGTGCCTCATTTCATTTCAGTCCCCAATAATCAGCCATTGGTCAGTGATTCACCGTGATGTGATCTTCTGTTTGTTTGATTGTGTCGAGTCACCGACTGATCCTGTGATCTGCTCATGGACTGATTGCTCAGATGTGAGGCAGACGTCACAGCACTGTACTTGTTTCTTCTTCCACATGCCCTCTGTTTGGATGAGGTCATCATGTTCCACCTGCCAGAACAATGTGTCATCTCAGTGTGTTGCTCTGTAAACACTAATTTCATCAGTCCTCACTTACATTCAACAGTTGACATTACTCACATTAATACAAAACTCCACGATGTGTTTCCTCTCTGCGTTAAGCGACACTGCAGTGTACACACACACGTGCGTGTCATGCTTTCGGTCATGCACTCTTTGCGTGTACACGCATATCCCCACACAAGTGTTGCAACATTCACAAAGTGTCTCTGAACCATAGCCAGGACTGTTGATATTCCTCATTGACCCTGCTGTGACTCTCTAGGATCATCAGACTTTGGGTCAAAGAGCCAGTGGCACAATGTCTTTCCTCTTACTTGTTTTCTCACTCCATTTGTTGACATTTTCAGCAATTGTCACGAAATTGACAAAACTTGGAAGTTTGGACAGCTCAGATTGAACAGTTTGGAGATGAAGTAGAGAGTCAAGGTTGAGATGGTTTTATAGGGTGTCTTTAGGGCGTCCTGCCTAAAAGAAGGGGGAGTCTAATTTATTATTATTTTCAGTAAGCCCTGCTGACTAAAAGTTATCTCTCCTTGTCTGAAAGCTTTATCTTTTTTTTTTTTAGCAAAAAACAGGTTTTTTGAAATCATGACTTGAACTCTAGGTAACTTTCGGTTAACAGGTGTTGAATATGAAGGGGGCAGAAACATCTACAGGTGCGTGGCATGACGAGTAAGTGTTGAGCGACGCTTCATGTCTGTCTGTTTGTCTCTCCACACGTTTAAAATTGCCATGTGACAGGAGTTTAAATCAGACTTCACAAAGATCAGAGATGAAGGACTATGTAGAACCACACTGTCTTCAGTTCTTAGACCACTGTCTCAGTTATCCTTCATTCTTTTCTGTCTGTTCCTTGAGTCATGCACGATGCCCACTCAGTCCCACACAGATATGTAGATACAACGCCCATGACACACAAGTATGGAATTCAAAAAATGCTACACTTATCGCAAGTTCTTAAACCAATATCAAACCTGTGAAATTGACTAAAAAACAAAAACACTGCCTGATTGTTGACTCTGCATCTGTAAACATGTACGAGTTGAATTGAAGAAGAAATAATAATAATAATTATGACAATAGAAAGCATTTTTCATTGTTTTACTCCCACAATGACCGCAATGACATTTCCTGAACTCTCGATAGAACTGGTTCAAAGCGGGTTTATCTAGATTGTTATTTTACTGCTATTCAGAGGGAGTGTTGCACACATACATTGTGTGTGTGTGTGTGTGTGTGTGTGTGTGTGTGTGTGTGTGTGTGTGTGTGTGTGTGTGTGTGTGTGTGTGTGTGTGTGTGTGTGTGTGTGTGTGTCCACTCTTTGTTTTTCAGAGTACAGAACTTTCTCTATTGATTCTTTTCTTTTCTTTCCCAGAATCTTTTCTCTAGTGTCACAGACTCCATCTCTGTGTCTTTGAACTAGTTTGCAGCTGCTGCTTGTGGCCTCAGTGGCTGAAAGTCACATGATCTGCAGGTTGTTAGAAAGTGCTTCTTGTCCTTGTGTTGAAAGCGAGCTGTCGAGATCAGGTGTTTTTAACACAATCGCACTGGGAATGTCGGCTGTGAAAAGAAGCTGGATCATGGGATCATTGAGACCACCACTGAAAAACAACAGACAGCTGAATTTTAGAAATGTTTAACACAATAATTAATAACATAGCTTTTGTTATAAAGAGTGATATTTGTTACATTAGCCCAGGACAGCGTTGGAAAAGAGAGATTTCTATCGGCTCGTTTACAGCAACTAGGAGGTTTTTGACCATAAAAACAAGTTAATGTATGTAAGTAGACCTCCATAACTAACATATATGTGCAACAGGACCACTCTATGTGAGCTTCAATAATAATTTTAATATAACTGTTTTCAAGTCACCCACCGTATAACCACAATGTGAGTCTGGAGACAGTTGTTGAAATATTACGTTTTTCGCCTAAAACACATGCCGACCAGGAAGCGGTGAACCTGAATGCAGACTTCATTGTCGTTTCAGACTCCCAACGATAAATCAGTAAAATATCTGGTTTATTTTGCATGCCTTCATTGTGACGTGTAAGTGTAGAGTAGAATGAGGAAATGTTGATCAGAAAGTTGAGGATGGATCTGTTTCCATACTCGGATATATTCAGTCTGTCAGGTTCTGTGATTTTTTGTTTTTTTAACAGACGTGCTTGACATTTGTTGTACAAGTGCCATTAGCGTTGTGTGGGTCTACATTCTGCATTCTTTAAATGCTTTTCTCTCCTCCGATATAACACTCCTGGCTTGACATACGATTGCTAAAATTAACGCAACATATGTTTTTTTTTTTTTATGTTCCCAAGTTATTGAATTTCAATCTGTCTTCTCCCCCACTTTGCCTGAAACAAAGTGGATGTGTTGTGTTAATCAATGTCTGGTGTGTGTGCGTGTGTCGTGTTCAGGGGGTTTCAACATCAGGGGATTTGAGTGTTGCAGCTTGTTATGGTGCAACACTGGAGCAACCCTGAGCAGATAAATGGGAAGCTACCGCTAATGATGGTTAAAATGCTCCTTTCTCCACGTGTAGTATCGGGCCATTTGTCAGCCACAGAGATGAACCTACAGGCCCCAAACACACATCACACAGGCTAATCAGTTGCCTTCTGGTAGCCGTGGCAACTGATGGTAGAATCTCCTTCCACCGTTTGTTTGCCTTTCCCGTCTCTTCCGCCCCAACCTTTAGCTTTTATGAGCTAATCCGTCTTACATCCTCTTCTCCCTGGCTAACAAGGAAAGAGAAAGTTAAAGAAACACTGAGAGACAGAGACGAAACAGAGATGAGGCCTGACGGCACCCTGCAGGCTGCTGCTGCCTAGCAGCCGCTCTCCTCTGGGAACTTAGCAGAGATAAAGAAATGAAGGCGTGACCGTGTGAAAGGGAAAGGAAGAGAGCAGATAAAGACAGGGTTTACCTGTCAGGTGGGAGACGGAGCATATCAAAACCGACACTGCTGCCTTGACGTGTGCGCAGTGATCTGACTAGTAATGCTGGTAAAACAAGGGGCTTCACTCATTCTTGCGATTTACACAGTAAAGCTGCACTCTGTAATTAGTTTGAAAAATTGTTTGTTGAAATCCTCTCCATGACGTTAGGACTGGGCGATGACAGCAAAACATTTCCTATCAGTCTATATCAATACTTATTACTACTTATTAAAGATGAGTGAAAGTTGAAGGAAGTAGGTAAACAAGCTTTTAAACTTTCCAGTACTTTCTGGCAGGCTGTACACAATTTTTGCTCTTTCCTTGTACAGTTCCAGCACTGCTCGACTCGGCTCCACTTATGGCGCTTTTCCACTAGCTCTACGCTACACGACACTGAGCAACAAGGCACTAAACGGCACGGTTTAGTTGTGTTTCCATTACAGAGAACGTACCTTCTCAACGTGGGCGTGGTTATCACAACACGGCTACAACGCGGCTGTGCGAAACTGCTGTGACGTTTTATACGCGAGACACACACTCACATAAACAATGGAGGACGTGGAGGCATTCTGCTGCTCGGTCTGTGGCTTTTGTTCACACACAGTAGAGAAGATCGCCAGAAAAGGCTACAGGTGGCAAGAAGAAATACTGTGGAGGCGTACAGAAAAGTTTGGGAAGTCATACAACATGAAACTGAAGATGAGATGTTACGAGACGACGAGTGAGGGTAAGCTAAATATAGTTGCTATCGCTAACTATCTCATATACAGTACTGTGCAGAAACGCTGTTGTTTTTTTGAGTATGTAATACTCACGCATGTCTTGAATAAACCTGGCGATTTACCAGTAACATTAATTAAGGTTCCACTCCAGTATTAACAGAGCTGTGTTATTGTTCAAGTGTAAGGGTAGATCACACTAAATACTTGACACCTGTAGAGGATGTTTTTTTAAACAACAAAAAACTGCATACATATATTCTGAATGTGTTCCAGTAAAGTGAAATAGAAATAATGATTCTCTATTTACGTTATAGCATTGCTCAAGCAACAAATCTAATGGTGGCCTAAGACTTCTATATAGTACTGTACAAGTGTACAGTGTAGTAATGACCGAAAGCTACCTCTATTTTTGGTATTCTGGTATTAACGTAAGCATGCTGCCTGTGTGTTTCAGATGGTTCTGTCGCTCCTGAAAATTAATGACTGTGATGTCCAGCTGGTGAAATCCATGGTGGTGACCTGCTGTGCTCTGCATAACCTGTGCGAAAATCATGGTGAGCCTTATGACACTGAATGAGATGCACACACAGCAGCTACAGTGGTTGAACCTGTGGTGGCAGTGGCACAGGGTGTAGAGGAGGGCAGAGATGCATGTAAGGGTTAGATGTGTCACTTGTGAATTTGTAAAATGCTTTATTATTGTACTGTTTTTCACTGAATTACGAATAAAAGTTTGTACTTTCTGCAGAGATGTCTCCTTTTGTCTGTATACGTTTTGTTTGTAAAGGCTGCCACAATTAACAGAAAGAAAATAAATACGCATGACGTAGTCACATAAGTCACATTGTTGTTTATTCAAACAAAAAAACACAGCAAACCAAAGTTAAAGTGCAACACAGCAAATCAAATAAACTGTACATAGGTGGTGGAGACCTAGGACAGGAGGGAGGAAATAGGTCACATGCTCCTGCCACCTATTGCCTGGAAAAGCTGCCCAATCACTCAAAGGAATGCGTGGTTTAACGCAGCACTCTCGTGGTGTGGCGGTCACATTGTGTCCGGTTCCACTCCTGCTACTGAACATCATCCACCTGAAGCTCTGCTAGGACAGCTGTGAGCTTCTTTTTCTCTTCCCTCCATAACACTATAGAGAAGTAGAAAGGGTTTATTAATCAAACCATTAAGGAAATACACAAATGCTGTAAATCATGTTTATTATTTCTTACCAGTTGCACAGAGCTGTGGTCTGTGGCGAAGTTGGTGCCCCCGACGACGAAGCAGCTGATGGCTCTGCTGGGGTGGATGAACACTCCTCACATATGAATGGGATTCTTGAACAAAAGAAGTGTACGCATACGCTGTACACGCATAACAATATATATATTCAGCCACAGACTGAAACACCCTAAATGAAGGAGCTTTATCCTTATTATTATCCTTTATTCCTCCCTGCAGCTGTTAGCTCTCAGTAGACATTAGATAACATATAACCACGCTCCTCATCTCATGTGCAATATACTGTCTTTTTACAAAAGTGAAATATAGACATATAATATCCCATGCTCATTCTCTGTCTATAATGTAAATATCGAACCCATACTGTATATTCTGGTCTAGTCTGTTTTAACACGTAAGAACAACACGTTACACGGTAGTAAGTCTTATTCATGACTTGTACAAATCTAGTTTCTTTTACAGGTTTACGTAATGTTTTGTTGTAGGTTGAGCACCTAATATCGACATTGCTAACTAGCTAGCCAACTACGTTGTCTCGTGTAAACAGACGGACAGAGCTTACCGACACACATGATGTTACTTATAATGTCTTGTTTAAGTGAGTCCATCTCAGCAGTAGTTAAACGTTGCTCTCAGGCTGAAAAAAAAACACTTGCCGTTGGCATGTGCGGAGTTTTTGGAGTTGCTGTGTACGCCGTGAGCGGACATCGACTCCCGGTAAGACCTGCTTGTTACGGGCGGCTCCGTCCAGCTCTCTGTATTTTGTCGTCTCCGACTAAACACAGGACAGTCTGGACCTCGTCGTTGGACCATGGAATTTTCTTATGCAGAGTCACCATGTCGAAGTATTTGCGCGCTACTATTTTTTGAAAAATTGTGGATTTGATTCCTGCATCCTGTGTCGCGCTCATGACGCACCCAGTGACGACACTTCTGGCCAATCAGTGGCCGGCAGTTTTGACTAATCAGTATATAGTACCTGCACCACTGACTTGGAACCGACAGGGCAGGTACTAAAAATAGTTCCTGGTTCCACGTTCTACGCTAGTGGAAACACTCGCTAAACCGTGTCGTGTAGCGCAGTGCAGTTGAGAGTCGGGCCGGTGGAAAAGCGCCATTAGAAATAGTACCTGGTGCTTTTTTTGGTTCCAAGCGAGCTGAGCCGATAATAAAATGTGATGTCGACAGACTGCTGGCCACTAATTGGGCAGAGAGTGTCGTCACTGGAAGTCAAGAGTGTGACGTCCAACACAAGACTCAAAGGGTACAATGCCAAACTGTAGATCAGTTAGGGCCAATTTACAATTCCTATCTTAACCCTCAATCTTAACCCTCAAGCTCAACCCTTAATCTTAACTGGCCGTCAAAACCAAGTGTTGAGGGTTATTTTGTCACTTAGAAATGGGACACCCCTTAAATGCAGATACGTCTTCAGACTGCGGGGTGCAGAATAACGCGAAAGCTGCGTCCAGTCTGTCAACTCCTAAAAAGAAGAAGAACAACACATTTACGTTACGATTATTTATTACGATCCGTTTGTCAGTCAAGTTATTAGGTTTTCAGTTAACTGATAAGATGATACTCATACAAATACCACAACCACGGACATATTCAGCTGACAGTTACCACACACCACGGCTTATTGAAAAGTAAACGATAGCAAACGATCGATTGTCCGCACCGGCCGGCTATTGACAAAAGATCGTAAAAAAAAATGTAAGTAATCCATAATATGGGCCTAAACTAAGATAATACAATGGTTTTCATAATTTTTATATCTCTATTAACAAAGAAAATACTTAATTTGTAGCGTACTCCTTTCGCTGCTTTCGGCGCCATCTTTCTTATGTCAACACACGCAAAGTATTCTGGGTAGCCCTTGCCCCCAAAGGTGGTCTCGGAAAAAGTCAATATTGAGGGCGATACAGCCCTTAAACTTACCCCTCGACTTGATTTTTCTGAGAATCGGGACAGCACTTGCACTAGAGGGAGCGCGCATTTTTGAGATTGAGGGTTAAGGAATTGAAGGAATTGGAATTCACCCTTAGACTGTAAGACTTTAACATCCTGAAATGTGTTCATTTCCAATTAGCAAAGGAAATGTCTAAAGTCTCAATATTTAACAGAGGAGTCAGGTGTATTTAGTGATGGAGTCTGTGCTCCAGTCATGCAGGAAGTACTGAACCATTCTGTGAACAAATTTTTGAATCTACTGATTCTAATGATTCACATGCACTGAAAATATCTGCTTTACAAGACTCGTTTGTGCGTTTGTGTCACGTATAAAACCACGTTACAGTATCTGGCAGCAGTGCTATGACAAACCTGTACATGTTGAGAAGGTTCTATGAAGAAATGGAGAACAACGTGACTGGTGGTGGTAGTATTAGTGAGTAGTGTTAGAATTGTATAATGGAAAAGCCCCATAAAAAGTGCTATGTTGCCCTTACAGTTCAAAGTTCTTGATCACAGTTCAAAGTTATTCCTTCCTTGTTCCTACTTTTTGTTCTTTTAATAAGTTCTGACAGGCTGTACATCAAGAGGTGCAATGCAGCCCCTACAGTTCAAAGGTCACAATCATACAGTATTCTGTATAAGTCTGTAATCACAGTTCAACAACTTTTTTTTCTCCCTTCTTCCAGTATGATCGACCTTCCTTGTTTCTTATTACATATTTTCATCTCGATTTAAAAAAAATAAAAATTAAATAAAATTAAATAAAAAAGGCAACAGATGCACGACTTGAACTTGTTGCTCTTGATTGTGTGCACGTTAACATATTACACATTTTATTAAAGTTATTAAAGTATGGAAAACAAAAGACCAATAACTCAGGGTTAGTGGAGGTTTATAATTCAAATAAGGTTTTGAACACTGGAGGATTAGGGGTTCCGGGGTTAGGTTTCATAGCAGGTGCAGCGGCTTCTATGAAACCTAACCCCGGATTTCCACTGGACGCGAACGGCCGCGGAACGGCAGCGGCGCGGTTCTGCTTCGTCCTCTGCCTGGCGGCAATCCCCACCGGGCGCGTTACGGCAGCGGCGCGGAGCCTTGGGAGCCGGCGGTATTCACGGAAGATCGCGCGATAATCTCGAACGGACGCGAGTTCGCGAGATCCAGCGATACACTGTGTGTATAAATGAAACAACAACAACATAGCTTCTTTTCATTCTCCGACGTGGAAGAAATGTTGATCTGGTGTCATAAATTATTTTATGTTTTTCCACTTCAACAATCAGTCTCTCGTCGTTCATTATGACTCTCCGAGACGCTCTGATTAATTGACTGTTAACCTGGCAGCACCGGTCACGACGTAATGTTGATGTGAAGTTGTGACAGGCTATATGACCTGCGTATTGTGTTTTATTTTGAAAGGGGGGCGGAAATGTTTTACTTTGATTCTGTGTCGGACTTCCTGTCTTGTGCGATCTGCTTCGTTGAAATTTACGAGGTTCAGCAGCGGCAACGGAAAAAATTGAACTGATTCCAATCGATAGCGCTGCGGCACGGCGAGCCGCTTCTGGGCCGCTGTGCGGCCGGTGGGAATGCTCTCATTCATTAGAATGGAAGCGATTTGCAACGGCGACCGCGCCGCTTCCGTTCCGCGTCCAGTGGAAATCCAGGGTAAGAAAACTCAAAGATTCAAAAAAAGAGGGTGCCCTTTACATCCCTTGTCCCTGGCACTTTTAGCAGTAAACACAGTTTCATTATGCCCACTGCACTGTGACATGTCTTGGCATGCCTGCTTTAAAGGTGTCAGTCATCATGACAAAGAGCGAGCTGCAGGTTTGTTCTCTACACCCACATTCCCCACATTGTTTGAGGAGATTTCACATCCAGGCTGAGACAGAAGAAACACTTAACGGGCTGCAGTAAAACACTGACTCACATTACTTATTCATGCACACTACAGTGTAATCACACAACGTCATTTTTATTATTATTTTTTTTTTTTTACTTCAGCACCATTTGTCTGCCCCCTGTGTATAATTCCAGCTGCTTTACTTAATCGCAGTTTAGTGGTCGTTATGCTTCAAAGCAACTTTTCCCTCACTCCTGTTTTACGGGCGGCCGTGTTGTCTTTGAAGTCACGCGTTCCATAAACGGTGCTTTCTAAAAGTGGTCGTGTGATGCATCAAGGAAGGAAGTCAAAAATGGAAATGAGGACAAATATGGCAAAGTCTTCACATACTCACATTAAAGAAATGTCTGATTCCTCGTACTCATTAACAAGACCCTGGTTATGAAGTAGCTGTCGTGTGGTCGTGTGATGCATCAAGGAAGGAAGTCAAAAATGGAAATGAGGACAAATATGGCAAAGTCTTCACATACTCACATTAAAGAAATGTCTGATTCCTCGTACTCATTAACAAGACCTTGGTTATGAAGTAGCTGTCGGGCTCAAAAAAAAATTCCAGAAGCGAAGTCAAAACAATTTTTGCTGTGTAAAGCTGAATTATCTGCCTCCTCACTGGGTTACACATTTACACATTCTTTGGATGCGACTTGGTGACTGTTTAAACCTCTCAGGAATGTTTGCTGCCTGACTCTGGCAAGTGCTGTACATTAGACGTTTATTTTCAAGTGAAGCCATGAATGAAAGGGGCTGCTGTTGAATCAGCTTGGCTCTCTTCACCTGTGTTTCCAGCAGCGAAAAGTACAGTTTAGTTCACGTTCACTACCTCTTATGACCCTGCTATAAAGCATATGCATATGACTCAAGTCTCGTGAGACTTCAGGGTTATTGCAGCACCATTAAGGTGGAAATGTGAATTTTATTGAGAGGAGCTATTGCACCTAAATGCTTTTCTTGGCTTGATGGCCATGAAGAGCTCCTCATTGATGATGAGAGAACTTGGTGGGAGAGGAGGACAAACCGGGTGAGAGATGCTCAATATGTTTACATGCACAATTTAACCGAGTTAAGTCCGTAGTAAGACAAATGGAGTTATTGGCTGTGTCCATCTGACTTCGACTTTGCAGATTGCTCTGTATCTCTCTATAACCTAGTGTGTTTTGAATCGCCTGTTGACCTTCACGTCCCAGAAAAACAAACAAGAGAACGGTGGTTCTGAATGTTTCGTACCTGCTGTTCATGTTATTGTGATACAAATTAGATTAAGCATGGCTCTTGTGGTTGTTGCTGTGAATAAAGACGCCACTGCCATATGATTTCCGTTTATACATCATCTCTTTCTATTTCTAGTCTGACTCCAGGAGATATCAGACTATGAACCGCATTATCCAGGTACGTTAGTCAGACTAAGATTAGCTTGTTCTACTCGGACTAACATATTTACATGACAATAATAAACCTGAATTATTGTCTTAGTCTGACTGCAGTCTGACTTTTAACATGGATTTAAATACACTGATATTTTCCTATTAAATTTTAAAAAAGTCCAATATTGTACGTCGGTCTTAAGAAATCGTTTTAATGATTTATTTGTTATATGGAGCAGAGAAAGCAGAAAATATTCACATTTAAGGAGCTGAAAATTAGTAGAATTATTATTTTGAGACACCGTTCAACATTTTTCCCCATTTTCGAACCTTTTTGGACCTAACGATTACTCGATTAATTGAAAAATTAATAAACATTTTGATAATAATCGTTACTTGCAGCCCTACAATCATTCATAAGTCTATAAACATAGGGGGTCCCGTTTCAAAAAGACGAGACTTTCCCTTGAAGACGAGGTTGTGCTAAGAGAAACTAAACCTGACCATGAATTGTGCTCATCACGTTACAAGTGTTTGAAGACCATGATTGAGCTCTTCTCCTGATGAAGTGAGCTTGGGGCGAAAAATGACGCACACATCAGGAGTGAGGTCATCTCCGTGTCACGCCCCCCCCCCCCCCCCCCCCTTTATCTTCCAACAGCATATTCACAGCCTGCATGTTCATAGAAACTAGATTAGCTTCCCCCGAACACCCACCACGTTCCAGTGCCACAGACGTGACAGCCCCTTTATGCATATGATGTTACACAACCTGTCAACCTGTAAATGTGTGTCATGTCGTCGTCACGTTGTTTCCTGAGAAGCAGAGAGCGGTCGGTTTCAACGATATTGAGGATCAAGGATATTCTGGCCTCGCTGTCGTCGTTCTGTCCGATCTGATTAAGATGGTGGCTACAGTAGTGTCTTCACTTCCTCTAAATTTCAATATAAGTTTATATAAATATTCTCAAGTTTTTTTGTGATTTTTCAAGTTTCTTGTGATTTTTTTAAGAAATCAAGGTGACACTCAGACAAGCATATACTGTACCTCAGCTACTGTCGGTCGTTAACCTCACACCGGAGCCAGATCCTGAATCTGACCCCTGTTTTTTAACAAACAAAACAAACCTACAGACACGGGTGAGAATATCACATCCTCTTTTGTGGTAATCGTGATAAAAAAATTATTTCACTTAATTTGACACACTTACCTTAAAAGTCAGTATTTACTGTGTAATTTATTTAAAACAAACAACAACATTCAAACATTAACTACTATATATTTTAATATGAGGATAAATACCTTGTTTCCAACACGTATGAAATTTAACTTTCCATAGAAAATGTGGGAATTAAATTGCTGCCTTTCTTTTGACAAGGATTAATTTGTTCAGTCCTACTATGATTTTAGGTTTCAGAATTTCTATTTAAGGCAGTGATTTCACACATCAGGTATTAAGAGACTGTGGGGCAGTGGCAGGAAGTTCACGTCATGCCTCTGTAATCAAATGAACATCACAATGATATCAAACTCCTGGAATGACTCAGGAATGAAACTCCCTTGTGTTTTATCTTCTCCTCCCTCATACCTCTTGTTCTCAGTTTCCTGAGAAACTATTAAACAAATGACTGATAGACTCATAGATTAATATGAAACTGATCACGTCAGCTGAGTAGGTGGAGCTCGGAATTGATGCATGATTAAATAAAGTCTAATTCTAAATATCTCTCTCTATATACAGTATATTAAAAAACAAATCTCCCGAAATCAATCATTCATATTATAAATGTAAGGACAGTAGTCCACTGTAAAATTAAGATTTTTGCTACAGTTTCAGCTCTTTTGCTGCAGCCGTATCTGTATATTAGATATTAATATCATGCATAGACTCATTAATATCCCCATCTCCAGAGGAAAATGGAATTGTGGGATTGGAGCTCCGTTAATAATGTTTTTTCTTTTCTCATTTAGCAAATGATTGAGTCACCTCAGAGTTTAAGTGGATAGTTCATGCTTTTTCTGTCATGTCGATGT